>NW_022681455.1:87171207-88530374 GCF_009764315.1 Trachypithecus francoisi | reverse complement strand
CACACAATTATGACAGATGTAGAGTGTGGCATGAAATAAAAACACATATGTTTATCAAACCAAAAAAGGTGCATTTTTTTCAAAGCCAGCAAAACTGAAAGCAGCAATTTACTAATTTTAATTATAGCCTTGCTGTCTACGTTGTGCAAAGCAAATGCTGTCTCTGAAGAGGCATAAAAGCCTGACCGCCGAGAAGACAATGATCAACGAGAAGTGGAACAGCCGCAGTTACCTCATGATCTGCACAAAGCCGATTCACAGAGCAGGCCTGAATTCTGCCACATGACTGGTATAAAGTAGGACAGAACAAACAGAGTGACCTTTGAAAAGACAAGCAAGCCTTAAAAACATCGTGGGAATGCCTTTCATCCAGGAAAGGTGACCAAGGCACCGGAAGCAAATGCAATAAACATTGTCCTGTTAATATAAGGAATTAGCATATTCAAGATTCAGAATCAGATACAAGAAAGACAAGACTCAGAATTAATAAATTCTTTCAAATTATTTTTCTAGAGAACTTACAGATTTGCCATTACTCTGATTTTTAAGGGTGGTAGGGAAGGGAATTTTTAAAAAGAATCTTAAAGCCTCTAACAGGTCATTTTTTGCTACAGTTATATATTTGCCTTTCCTTTTTTGATGAGTAAACTTCAAAAACAGGTACTGACAATTCTGCACCTAAAGTTACAGAGAGAAAATAATATTCTAGGTAGGCACCCTTTCTAAAAAAAGTGGAATCCTAGATTCTACTCACATTGTATATAAGCAATTCCTCTTACACTTTCCATTGCTTCCCAGAGCCTACGGAATAAGGTTCAAACTCTTTTGTCTGGAGTTCGAGGCTTTTCACAATCCAGCTACCATTCATCTTCCCAACTTGCTGCCGTTACTTTTTTGCTTCATCCACAATCGAGATCATATTATGCTCTTAAACTTTTTACCTTTGTTAAAAATATGGTGCCTTCCTGCCCTCTTCCTGCTTACGTAAACCCCAACAATTCTAAAAAACTTTTTCTGACTACCTCTCACAAAGTGACTGCTCCAATAATGCAACGTCTACATTCTAAAAAACTTTTTCTGACTACCTCTCACAAAGTGACTGCTCCAATAATGCAACGTCTACAGCATTTACCGGCCCCATAATTCATCTGATGGTTACTTATGACCTAGTTTTTATTCATGGGTATAATAACCTCCTCTAAAGAGCCAGTGAGCACTTTTATGACAGAGACGGGGTCTCACCACAGAATAGTGGCTAGATATAGAGCTGTAAGACTGTTTCCCACCAGATCCACCATTCCAGCACTCAAAGCATCTTTCCATCAACACTCTAAAGGTAACATAGTACAAGCCTCTGAATACTATTTTGGGCAAATTACTTGACCTAAGCCTCAGTTTCCTCACCTATAAGATGGGGATAATAGTGTCAACTTGGTGGGTTGTATTAATAAAAGGATCATGAGAGAACACAGGTAAAGCACACAGCACAGTGCCTGGCCCACAGTGAGCTTTCCAAAGATGCTCATCGTTATTAGCAACAGCTACTTAAAGTTTACTTCTGGTTTCCTGGAAAAAGCACAAGAGCAGAAATCAGTACACCTGAGTTCCATTTCAATTTCTGCCTCATGGAAGTAACTTTGCAAATGTCTTTTATAGCAGACAAGAGAGAAAAACATAGGCATTTCACCATCCACTCTTCCTACCTATTTGATTAAAGGGCTCCCTCAGGCTATAATGCAAACCATTAAAATAAAATTTACAAAGAATTTGGAATATAAAAGAGTTTAAGTGTTACAACGTTAAGTGAAAATGACAGGATTACAATTCTGTCACTTAAAATCCAATGATAAGTTTGGCAGTACAAAACAAATGTTAACAGTGATTATCTTTGTATGATAGAAAAACATGAGAATTTTTTTTCCTTTCATTTTTCCTTTTTCACATTTTCTACCAAGGGTGTGTGGATGTGTAGGTGTGGGTGTGGGTGTGGGTGGGTGTGTGGGTGTATCTCAAACTTGAAAAAGTAGTCAGTTTAAAAAAGATCCTAATGATCTCAAAAAGAAAAATAGTCTTTAAGAAACTGGGATTTTAATGTATAATAGCATGTTTAAACAAACGCAATTCTTCTTCTTCTGGTAGTCATTACTAAATCTTTTCACAGACTAACTTGTATGGGTGTACTCATCTAAAGGGTTGCACAACTTCCAAAATACTATGTTTTAATCTTATATGAATTCACAAACACCTAGAGAGCACTCACCACATTTAGCACCATGTTAAATAAGCATCATGGGGTACATAAAGAAGATATATAATAAATCCCCTGCCTGAGAAAGCTTGTACTTTTTATAAACGTATTTATGTTTCATCTCCACAGTTGTATGGCAGAAATGCCAGAGGCCCGTATTCTATAAAGGAGCACAATAGGTGGTCAGTTTAGAGAAGAGTAAAATCATAACTGACTGCACTTACATTAATAGAGGAAGCCCTGGGTTGAGTCTTTAAAATAAACCTAAGTTTTGGAGAGGCAAAGAAGAGTTGCATGCAAATACAAGTTGAAAGGATAGTGGGCAAACCATAATATATCTGGTACACTATGCTAAAAAATATATTAGAAGCTTGCTGTTTCAGTTATTTTTCCCTTGTAGAAATAATAATGAAATAGTTTATTTATAACTTTACCATTTCAGGTTACATATGAAAATGTATCAATGTGGAAATCACAAGGTCATTTTTCTTCTCATCTCATCTTGGCAAGTTGAGCCAAGGATTTCTCGCAATAATATAATTTTATTATCTAAATAAACAGCTGATAAATTATTTCTAGGAGTGAATATCAATAGTGTTTTAAGATATATCATAACATTAATATATTATTTCTTTTTACCAAAGAACAAATGAAAAACAATTATGCAAACATGATTTCATAAAACTTCATCTTAAAAGAAGTTACTTTATATTTACTTTGTGTGAATTGATTTACATTACTTAAATGTAATATTTAAATATAAAAATTTAAGTTGTTAAAATTGATAGAAGGGAACGGGTATTTTGTGGCTTACAAAGTGGACAGAAAAATCACAGTGGAGATAAACCCAAATGAGAAATGTCAAAAAGACTGAAAAACTGAATGAGTTAATACATAGTATAAATATTATTCTCCCTTTAAGCTACTCAAAACAATATAGACAAAAATGAGCCAATGTTTAGTCAGGTCACTATTATTTTCCAAGTGTAGGATTAAATGTTAAGGCAAGCCTTTCTTTTTCTTCCCCATCTCCCACCTCATTACTGCTTAACCCTAAAAAATATATCTTTGCTTGTTTTTAAAATAAATCCCCAACTTATCGGCATCCTCCTTCTCATACGCAGGTACTTTCAGCAAAAGGCCAGGGTTCTACACATGGAAAAACAGGGAGAGTGAGTGGCAAAATCGAGAGGATAAGCAAGGGCAGTAACAAAGCAGCTTTCTTTTTCCTTGGCTATTCTAAGACTGCGGAACAGTGGTGCCTACTCAGAGGCTAAGGAAAAACAAAACTTTTCATGAACTCTAACTGTGAGCACGTGACCAGTACTCAAATGCCAAGACCTGGGTTGTCTCCCAAATGCCTCAACTGTCACATGGAACCGCATGTTCCCCCAGGCACACCCACGGTTGTGCTGGAATCCTCAACTGTTCTTTCTCTCCTCCTCCTATTCACCTTCAATTCATAACTGACCTAAGTGCATGCTCTGCCCTCACCCTTTCCTCAACAACTGAACCCCACTACTCTCCACGTGCTTCCAAACAGGGTTTGAAATAAAATTTTTCAACAGGCTTTAATAATTTATGGGGTAGATGGGTAATACGTCCCCAACAGCACAAGGGCAGGCTGCCATAGTAGTTAATCAAACATCTGGTACACTGATAGCTAAGTAACACCTACCAGCAAGGTGTATCTAAAATCAGGCTGAATAAAATGATTCACAAAACAAATCCTGATACTTTTTACTCAGCAACCATCACAGCCTCCATACATACGTTTCTAAAAAGGTTATATTTACAAATATTTTAGGCAATGGTGATTGTAACACGACCTCCTTTTACAAGACTCATAAAGTCAAGTCTTATTTTCTTTAGGCTCAATTTTCTTAATACAGTCACACACACAAAAGCATATTCACTTGAAAAAAAGAACAAATTTTATATGTCAGTAAGGATTTAAAACAGAGATTTATTTTAATCCAACGATGTTCATAAGTGGTGAGAACCATGACACTATACATTGTCCATTAATAGGCAATAGAAAAATGCATTTTCTCTAATTCTGCCATATAAATTAAGCAATAATGCTGAGAATAGGATAAATATTTTAGAAGGCAATTTAAAAAATCAGATTGAAATTTATAAAAACTCATACTGAAGCTTGTAAATCTAAATTTGTCCTCCTGAGAATTTATTAATAGAATTTAAATGGTTAAAGCTAATTTTTAGTGAATGCTGTGTGTTAGACATTAAATAAGTGCTTTCCAAGCCTTATCAAATAATCAATACCAATGTGAAAAGAAATAAGAACAAATCACCTACGTGTCATGTGCTTATGATGTCAATTTCATATAATTCCACAAACTCACTCTCTAAATGCCGTCAAAGACTTACTCTGTCGCTAAAATGAGATTTAGGCCCTAGACACAGCTTCTTTAAGTGTGGTCCAAGAGAAATGTCAATTCCTTTACGAAAGCTAACTACAGCCTCTAGTGGTACATGCAAGAATAAGAAGTCTAGGCAACAAAAATATCTTTTGAAATTGCCAGAAGAAATCACCCAAATCAATTCTCTACTCTGATCTGCACCCCTCATTGTTTATTTACTAAAATCTTGTGATGATTCTTTTTTTTTTTTTTGAGACGGAGTCTCGCTCTGTCACCCAGGCTGGAGTGCAGTGGCCGGAACTCAGCTCACTGCAAGCTCCGCCTCCCGGGTTCATGCCATTCTCCTGCCTCAGCCTCCCAAGTGGCTGGGATTACAGGCACCCGCCACCTCGTCCGGCTAGTTTTTTTGTATTTTTTTAGTAGAGACGGGGTTTCACCGTGTTCGCCAGGATGGTCTCGATCTCCTGACCTCGTGATCCACCCGTCTCGGCCTCCCAAAGTGCTGGGATTACAGGCTTGAGCCACCGCGCCCGGCCGTGATGATTCTTTTCTAAAATTTATTATTTTTTTAGAGATGAGGTCTCACCATGTTGCCCAGGCTGGTCTTGAACTCCTGAGCTCAAGTAATCTGCCTGCCTTGGCCTCCTAAAGTGCTGGGATTACAGGTGTGAGCTACCACACAAGGCCAGTAATGATTTTTTTTAAATGCATAAGAATTTTAAGTGAGCAAATAAAAGAGAATAAAAATAACCATTTCTCATAGAAAAGTTTCTGAAACAGTTTCCCATCCCTGTCTATGGATAGGGATCCCTTTGAATAATAGAGAACAAGATATTTAAAAAGCATCATATTCTTTTATAAGCAGTTCATGGTTTCTACATTTAAACATGTTCTTTAACACATACACTACAGGTATGTTTTCTCACAACTTACAATTGCTATGAACCCTTTAAACCATGAAATGTAAATTCATACCTTCCCAAGGCATCTTCCATCAGATCAACAGAGAGATCAGGGAGAACAATGAATGCAACATGCAAATCTGATTCTAATAATGTCAGATGAATCAGAAACAGTTTCGTTGTTGTTGTTTGTTTGTTTTTTGAGATAATGTCTCCATCTCCAGGCTGGCGAGCAGTGGGACAATCATGGCTCACTGCAGCCTGGACCTTCCCAGGCCTAAATGATTCTCCTACCTCAGCCTCCTGAGTAGCTGAGACCACAGGTGCATGCCACTGTGCCTGCCTGATTTTTTAATTTTTGTAGAGACAAAAATTAAAATTTAAAATTTAAATATAAATTTTGTAGAGACAAAAGTGTTTCCCTATGTTGCCCAAGCTGGTCTCAAACTGTTGGGCTCAAACAATCCACCCATCTCAGCTTCCCAAAGTGTTAGGATTACAGGCATGAGCCACTGCACCCAGCCTAGAGAGATAGTTCTTACAGTTTATTGTTTTTTGATAGAAAGTGAGTCCAAAATGCAAGAATAAGCCTTAATAATTACGCTAACATTTATCCTTATTACTCATATTCATAATACAAACCAACCTTCATAAAAGGAAGCTTAGACTGCAATCAGAAGAAGCTTGTTATTAAAGACTTCCTACCTCCTATTGGCCCTCCCTATTGCAGTTACTTTGTTTAAGAGTTAGAGGTTATTTATGGACCGCTACTGGGTTGAAAAGAGTGTAAAGACATAATAATATCCAATCATAAATAACTTATAATTACATTCAAATGAGATTCCAGGAAAGCTGAGGCACAGAGTAGGTATCCACTGTCAAACAAAACCAAGGTCAGTTTGGGTGCTTAGAGGCTCTAGGCTAGCTGATAAGTCTTGTAAATGTCCTTTCCATTGAAGGTACCACAAATAGCCCTTTAAAGAAAACAGACGTATGCTATGCCTAAGCTTTTAGGGAGCTCTAGTCAATTAAAAAGAAAGAGGAATCAGAGATTAAACTGAGAGAAGTGTTCTACCTGTGTCCTCGAATGTCAGACTGATCACATACTCCTCCAAGTGCAATCCTATGGAACTCTCGACCTAGAGTCTTGGCCACTGATCTTCCCACACTTGTTTTACCAACCCCAGGAGGGCCAACGAAGCACAGGATTGGGCCCTTCAGGTTATTTTTCAGCTGTCTGACAGCCAAGTATTCCAGCACTCTTTTCTTCAATTTTTCCATGGCGTAATGGTCATTATCCAGAAGAATCCGGGCTGCCCTAATGTCCAGGCGGTCTGTCAAATAACCCAACAGAAATAATTAGAACACATAAAATTTTTAAGTTAAAGAACTCCTTTCAAGCATAACGAGAGCAAAATATTTTTTTTTGAAAACAGATGTGATAAGAAGAGACTTGGATCCTTCTAAATGAGGCTTCTAGGAGATCTGCACTTGGTTTGGTTTTTCTGCTTAAGACTTAGTGTCTCCAGAGATAGTAGGGACTAAACAATTAAAAACTCAATGTTCATATCATTTTATTTGGAATGATTTTCTAGTTATGCATTACTTCTTATGGAGATATAATTTCTACATATTCTATGTGTGCTGGCATTTGTTCCTTTTAAAAAAGGGTGATTTTTTTCCTTATTTCAGTAGTAATGTATGTTCATTCCAGAAAAGCTGACACACTAATAGAAAAGAAGAAAACAGTTACCCATAATCTCATGCCTCCAAGAGATCACCACTACCTTTACTTCAGTATGTGTTATTCCAGGCTGTGTGCATGCATTTACAAACCTATTTTTCAAAATGGGATTTTACGGGGACTTTAAGTTTTGTAAAATGTTTTTTTCACTTAATATATTACAGACAACTTTCACTGTCACACATACATTTATCAGTAACACTCTATGGCTACTGAATACTCCATTACTTAATTATCTATATTCATTTAACTACTTCTCTACTGCTGAGCATTCAAGTTGTTTATACATCTTTACATTTATAAAAGATGCTTCAACTGTGCATCACTGTAACTAAATCATCCCATATATCTGCAATGATTTCTTTCAGATTATCTTCTATGAACAGAAGTGCTGGGTCAAAAAAAAAGAGATGATGTAAAGAATTGCCTAACTGCCACACAGAAAGTTGTATCAAAGTCTCACCAGAAGTGTGTGAGTTAGGCTTTGTTTCTAGAGCCAGGCTTTCAACAGGTTTACTAATATGTTTTAGCACTTAAAATACTCAGATTAAACACCAGGTAACAGAAGCCAAAATAAATTCATTAGATGGGTGGCTGCCAGAGGATAATACACAGTCACATGATCATGCTGGCAGTGAAAGAAGAAGATGGGAGAGAGAAACACACACAAATCTTTTAATTAATTAGTACACACTCTTTTAATTATCTAGAATTTGCTACGAGTTTTTCATAAAGGAAAAAAATGGCCTGAGATGGTAATTTGGTTCCCAAGCTGGTTCCCCCAAAAACCTAGCTAAGCAGTCAACTATATAATTTAATTATAGTACTATTGATTTTAGTCAGAGTCCTAGGTGAGTGACGTAGGAGGAGAAGAACTAAAATTTCTTCCCCCTTTCCTGGCTCCAGAACCCAACCAATGAATATATGAAGAAGTGAAAGATAGAAAGTTTCTCAATTGTTTCACAATGCTAGCCCTGACACTAAAACCTACCACAGTAAACATAAAAGAAAACCTCAGATATCCCTTTTTATATAGCTGTAAATATTAAAATGCTAGCAAATCAAATCTATAAAGAATAATCTACTAAATCCAAGTGGGATTTATTTTAGTTATGCAAAGATGGTTCAATGTTAGGTCATCAATATCATCATGTCCAAGAAGAGTAAGTTTCCATCAAAATATCATCTTGTACCTAAAAAGGTACTTGTTATAATGCATTATCCATTCATGATTAACACATTCAGTAAGGTAAGAATAAAAGTCAAGATAATTTAGAAAAGACACAACACTGTGAAGAAATTTCTTCCAAGAAATATGCCAAGTAAAGATAATTTTAAAAGTTCTTTCAGTCTTTTAAGTAAAGGTGATTTCCATGCTGTATACATTATTTTCTATCTTTTCCATACAAGATATATTTTTCTTATTATTCTCTTTAATGATTCAGAAAGCAGGCTTCCTGTTTTGAATAACACATGTGGTTACATAAAAAAAATTTTCAAATTTCAACATAAATTTCCCTATTTATAATTGGAAGATTGAAATGGTATCTACTGACTCCTCTGAGATGGGAAAATCTGCAAAGATATTTCCTACAACTCTTTCCTCTCTGCTTTCCTTTCTGCTTTCAGTTACTATCTGAGATCTCCACTTGGTAGGTAAACTTCTCTTTCAGAAATTACGAATTGGGGGCTGGGCTCGGTGGCTCACACTTGTAATCCTAGCACTTTGGGAGGCCGAGGTGGGAGGATCACTTGAGGTCAGGAGTTCGAGACCAGCCTGGCCAATGTGGTGAAACCCCATCTCTACTAAAAATACAAAAATTAGCTGGGCATGGTGGCAGGCGCCTGCAATCCCTGCTATGCAGGAGAATTGCTTGAACCCAGGAAGCGGAGGTTGCAGTGAGCCGAGATCGCACCACTGCATTCCAGCCCGGGCGACAGGGCAAGACACCGTCTCAAAAAACAAACAAATGAAGATATTTAGGCTGGACACAGTGGCTCAGTGGCTCAGGTCTGTAATCCCAGCACTTTTGGAGGACAAGGCAGGCAGATCACTTGAGGCCAGGAGTTCTAGACCAGCCTGGCCAACATGGTGAAACCTCGTCTCTACTAAAAATACAAAAATGAGCCGGGTGTGGTTGCAAGCGTCTATAATCCCAGCTACTTGGGAGGCTGAGGCAGGAGAATTGCTTGAACCCAGGAGGCGGAGGTTGCAGTGAGTTAAGATCACACTACTGCACTCCAGATTGGGCAACAGAGTGAGACTCCGTCTCAAAAATATATATATGAATGGCATTTTCATGGTTCTATAACCACACTCACAATTATCTAGACATAATCCTATGTAGCAAAGGTTTAGGAGCTTAACATGACTCCTTTTATACCATAATTTACTCATCTTCAGTTCTTTGTTGAAATGCTAAACAATGGAATTATTTTCATGATGGATACACGGCTGCTATACATCTCTAGTGCTGACACACATGGCATCTCAGACTACCAAGAAATGTTTCCTTTCAACTAAAAGGCAGTATTTTGTTATGACATGCAAACATTAAATAAATTAAAAAATAAATTTACTACCACAGCTCACAGTAACTTTATTTTTTGATATTTTATTTTATTAAATATTTTTATTTTATTTATTATTTTACTTTTTAAAATAGAGTCAGGGTCTTCCTATGTTACCCATGCTAGTCTCAAACTCCTGGGTTCAAATGATCTGTTCACCTTGGTCTCTCAAAGTGCTAGGATTACAGGTGTGAGCCACTGTGCCCAGCCAGCTTTATTTTTAATAGCCAAAAAAACTGAAAACAACCCAAATGTCTATCAACAGGTGAACTGATAAACAAATGATGGTATATCCATACAACAGAATACAACTCCAGCAATAAAAAGAAACAAATTACTGTTATATACAGCAACATGGATGAACCTCAAAATAATCATGCTGGATTGAAGAAGCCAGAAAAAAGGGCTCATACTCTATGATTCCATTTATATGAAATTTTAGAAAATACAGATTAATCTTTAGTGGTTGCTTGGGGATTAGGAGACAAGGAGGAAAGGGGCAGGGAAGAAGGAAGGGATTATTAAAGAGCATGAAGAAACTTCTGGAGGTGATGGTTGTACTCATTATCTTAATTATGGTGATAACATTACAGATGTATACATAAGTCAAAACTCATCAAAATGTACATATTACATTTGTGAAGTTTACTCTATGTCAATTACACTTCAATAAAGCTCAAAAAAGAAAAAAAACCTTTCTCTAAAGAGAAATTAAGGGCCAGGCGCAGTGGCTCACATTTGTAATTCCAGCACTTTGGGAGGCTGAGATGGGTGGATCACTTGAGGTCAGGAGTTCGAGACTAGCCTGTCCAACATGGTGAAACCCCATCTCTGCTAAAAATACAAAAAATTAGCCAGGTGTCATGGCGGGCACCTGTAATTGAGGCTACTTGCGAGGCTGAAGCAGGAGACTCACTTGAACTTGGGAGGCGGAGGTTGCAGTGAGCCAAGATCACGCCACTGCACTCCAGCCTGGGCGACAAGAGTGAAACTCCTTGTCAAACAAATTAATAAATAAATAGAAATTAAGGAAACAATCTCATTTACAATAGTTTCAGAAAGAATGAAATACTTAACTACAAACTTAACCAAGGAGGTGAAAGGTCTGTACACTAAACATCATAAAACACTGATGAAAGAAGTTAGACACAAACAAATGGAAAGATATTACATGTTCATAGACTAGAAGAATGTTGTTAAAATATCTATACCACTCAAAGCAATCTACTAGTTCAATGTAATCCCTATTAAAATTCCAATGACATTCTTCACAAAAATAGATTTAAAAAATCCTAAAATTAATAAGAAATTACAAAAGACCCTGAATAGCCAAACCAATCTGGAGGAAGAACAAACGTGGAGACACCAGACTTTCTGACTTCAAGTTATATTACGAAGCTACAGTAATCAGAGAGTAAGATTCTGGCACAAAAACAGACACACAGACCAATGGAATAGAATGGAGAGCCCAGAAATAAACCCTATAAGGTTAGCTAGAAGGTCAACTAATTTTCAACAAGGGCACCAAGAACATGCAACAGGGAAAGGCCAGTCTCTTCAAAAAAATGTTGTTGGGAAAACCAGATACCCACATGCAGAAGAACGCACTTGAACCCTTATATTACACCGTGTATAAACATTAATTCAAAATGGACTAAAGACTTAAATGTAAGGCCTGAAAATGTAAAAGTCCTAGAAGAAAATATATTTTAAAAGCTCCTTGACATTGGTCTGGGCATGGTATTTTTGATATGACACCAAAGTCAAGTCAACAAAAGCAAAAATGAACAAGCGAAATTATATCAAACTAAAAAGCTTCTGTACAGAAAAAAAAGTTCAGCAAAATGAGAAAGCAACCTATGTAATGGGAGAAAATATGTGCAAACCATATATCTGATAAGGGATTAATATCCAAAATATATAACCAACTCATGAAACTTAACACCAAAAAATCAAATAGGTGCTTATCATGACTAATAATCAGGGAAATGCAAATCAAAACCACAATGAGAAAGCACTTTATGCCTGTTAGGATGGCCGTTATTAAAAAAAACAAACCAACCATAACCAGTGAAGGTGAGGATATGGAGAAAAGGGCACCGTTGTACACTGTTGTTTGGAATGTAAATTGGTATAGCCATTATGGACACAGTAGGGAAGTTACTAAAAAAGTTAAAAAACAACTTCCATATGATCCAGCAATCCCACCTCTGGGTAAATAGCCAAAGGAACTGAAATCAGGATCTCAAAGAGATAGCTGCATTTCCGTATTCACTGCAGTATTACTTACAATAGCCAAGATACGGAAACAACTGAAATGTCTACTGATACATAAGTGAATAAAGAAAATGTGGTATAGACATACAATGGAACATTATGCACCTTAAAAAAGAAGGAAATCTTGCCATCTGTGACAACATGGATGGAACTAGAGGGCATCATGCTAAGTGAAATAAGCCAGACACGGAAAGACAAGTACTGTATGATTTTACCTATTTAATGCATGTGGAATCTAAAATAGTCAAACTCATAGAAATGGCGAGTAGACTAGTAGTTGCCAGGGGATGAGAGGAGAAGAAAATGGGAGGTGATGGTTAAAGGGAACAAAGTTTCAGTTATGCAAGATAAATAAGTTCTAGAGATTTACTACAAAGAAAAGTGCCTATTGCTAACAATATTGTTAATTTAACATTAGACCTTATGTTCAACGTTCTTACCACCAGCACCAAAACAAAAAAACCAATAATAATGATGATAATAATAATCACAAAAGATGTAGGAGGAAACTTTGGAGGTGATGGATATGTTTATCGCTATGAGGATTGTGATGGTTTTATGGGTGTATACTTATTCCGAAATTCACTGAGATGTACTCATTAAATATATACAGCTTTTTGTATGCCAATCACACTTCAATAAAATGGTTTCAAAAAATTGAAAACAAAAATAACAGTAAGACAATCAGTGGAGTAAATTTGAAATGAAAAATTGCATGAGCTTTCTGAGTGACAATTAGACTGCAAAAAAGGTGTAATTTTTTGGCTTACCAGTTGTGCTTTTGTTCCAAGGAAGTTCTACCATAAGTTCCAAATAATTTCTAGTCAGAGCATATTCTGGCATTGACTGAGGCATTTTTTTGAGTCTGTGGAGAAAGAATACATAGCAAACTTGTTCAAGAACACAGAAAAATTCTGTAACAGAAAAATCAAACAGCTCTCTTTCTTGGTTAGATATATCATGCATGTTTAGTTAAACAAATCTGAAAAAGTCTGAAAGTATCCAGATAATAAAACGTTTATTTTGTTTTGTAATGTAATGATCACCACTCCTCTCTCTCTCCCCAGCCTACTTTACTGCTCCTTCTGTAGTCCCACCAGGGAGGGGTTCTTCCCTTCTGCTCTGCTTTCTCTACAATGTATTCTCATATTTTGTAAGTACATTAAGTATTTAATGTACTTACAAAACAAAATAAGGCAGATACCTGCAAACTGCAGGAGAAAACAGTATATCTAATTCTATCCTGGAAATATGGCCTCACTAGTGTGTGTCCCTTTTAAGCTCACAGGGATAGTCAAGTGACACATATCCACTGGTTTACTTATCACAGTAAGATGTAAGTGCCTAACTATGCGTAATACAGTAATTTTATTCTTTTGTATCAGAGATGAGTGAGGTCTGCTCATAAAAGCAAGCTAATATATACTTAATAACAAATGCTACTTCCATAATATATGCAGTACTGAGCAAAGTGTTCTGCACGTAATAAATGTTCTACATATATTAACTGATGTCAGAGGCAATATAAAATACCCATCAACTACAATTACCAAAGTTCTTAACTGTGAGCCTCAGAAAGTCAAGTATGAAGTCACTAAGCATTCAAACAGGCTCATTACAATTCACTAATAAAAGAAAATGGAATAAGAGTTATAAAGTTAAAAGTATGTGAAGGAAAAATGGCTTTCAGTTTAACACTGGGGATATCCAGAAAATGTAATCAACCCACATATCCTATTCTGTTATCAAGGTTTCCCTGTACTTTGTCTTGTACGAAGAGAAATGGACAGTCCTTGCCCTTGAGAGTTTATAATCTAGAGAAGAAAAGTCACATGTGAAGAATACGATGCTAACTGAACAAACATTACGTATAAACAAAGAAGCATGGTCTATTCTTTCAGACAACAAAAAGGCAGCTGCAAGAGTTATAATGCTTGACAGCACACTGCAGGTGGAAGACTTGCACCATGTATCCTCAGTATTTGAGAAAAGAGTAGTGAACGTGGTGTTAATCAGGAGTACTAAGAATGTTAATCAGGAGTACTAAGCATGAAAACAATAATGAACAAATGCTTTTTATAATTTACCTCTTTATCTCTTTGACACAGACTCTATAGGCCTGCTCTGGCATACTAGACGTTTGTATTTTTTTCTCTAGCATGACAATGTCATCATTATCTTCATCTTCATCTTCATCTTCTAAAGTACCTGAGATATGTGTAATCCTCCTAATAGGGCGTATTGCTATAACCTAATGTAGAAAGCAGAAGAGTAAAACCGTATGTCAAAATAAATTGGAAATAGTACCCAGGTACACATAAGATTATGACTGGTTCTGAATAAACATTTTTATGACTATAGTCTATAGCTTTAGGAAGTGAAGTTCAGAATGATAATCTGAACTTCAGGCGGTTGTATACAGAGAGGCAGTAGAATTGCAAAAGCAGACCAGCATAAGGTAGACATGATTCTTTGGTATACGCTTACAATAATACGTGCATGAGAAAACAAATTTCAAGGAACTGGATACCAGAAATGATTAAACCATCTAGGAACTATCTTTCTTTGAGCTACTATTGCAGCCACTATTTTCTTGAAATACATTACTTCTTACCATTTGGTGACTGAAAAAAATTCCATTTTATCTCTCATATTACAAAACTTCTTCCTAGCACCTTCAACATTTCCACCACTGGCTCTATTTTGTCTTCAAAGCTTTCCTGCTTTCAAAATATTTTTTCTTACCTCTAGTTCCTTCTAGTTAACTACCACACTATTTACTTCCCTTCTTGTGAGGTTCTGTGACAAGTGGCTATAACCACCAGATCCCCTACCTCATCAATCACTTTAGTGAGCCTTTGGCATCTGTTCCCATCCTGTCAAAATTGTTCTTTCAAATCTAAAAAACATATTCTGTGCAAAGTCAAATGGCCTCTGTGTTCTCCGCTATGATCTCTCTATCATATGTTAAAACTACCTTATGTGCTCCTTGAAATTCATGAATAAACAACCATTACTGGAGCAAAATGATATACTAGCATTTAATTTAAAAGCCCCCAGAACATTTTATTTTTTGAAACAGGGTCAAGCTTTGTCATCCAGGCTGAAGTGCAACAGCATCAACACTGCTTACTGCAGCCTCAACCTCCCTGGCTCAAGCAATCCTTCCACCTCAGCTTCCTAAGTAGCTGGGACTACAGAAACACACCAGCATGTTGGCTAATTTTTAAATTTTTTTTTTTTTTGTAGAGGTCTCATTATGTTGCCCAGCCTGGTCCTGAACTCTTGGCCTCAAGCAATTCTCCTTCCTTAGCCTACCAAAGTGCTGGGATTACAGGTGTGAGCCACCCCATTCAGCCCAGAACTTATTTTTTAACCTGGAAAATTTATTTATTTGATACATTCAAATATAAAAATGTTTAAAACATAAAGCAGTAAATAAAAATTTAATTTTATAAAAACATAAGTACTAAATATATGCTTTTATTCTTATAAGTCATCAGCAAATAAAATATTATAAATAAAAAACTGAACATATTATATATATTTTTAAAAGTGAGATTTCTATAAGCATATCAGTGATCTCATTGTTAAGACAAAAGCACTTTTTAATGCATTTTTCCTTCCTGACTGCTAAAACAGTGATTTTCAACTCTTAGGGGAATGAAAAGGACAGAGTTTTAGGCTAACTCCAAATATTATCCTGATTCCTACTTTTTATTTTATTTTTTTTTTTGTTTTTGTTTTTGTTTTTTTGTTTTTTTTTTGTTTTTTTTTTTTTTGAGACGGAGTCTCGCTCTGCTGCCCAGGCTGGAGTGCTGTGGCCAGATCTCAGCTCACTGCAAGCTCTGCCTCCCGGGTTCACACCATTCTCCTGCCTCAGCCTCCCGAGTAGCTGGGACTACAGGCGCCCGCCACCTCGCCCGGCTAATTTTTTTGTATTTTTTAGTAGAGACGGGGTTTCACCGTGTTAGCCAGGATGGTCTCGATCTCCTGACCTCGTGATCCGCCCGTCTCGGCCTCCCAAAGTGCTGGGATTACAGGCTTGAGCCACTGCGCCCGGCCCCTACTTTTTAAATAACTGTCTCTTGTTTAACCATTTTCTGGAGCACTTTTGAAAAACTTTCATTTTAAGTGATGGCAACCTTTATTAAGAGTAAGTTGCAGTTTTCTGCAACTCCCAGTGGATTTGTCTTTCTACACAAAATGAGTAATTGAATCCCTAATCTGATCTCAAGCCAGAAATAATCCAGTTTTCTGCATGTTTTAAACAGCATGGTGTCCTGGAGTACTAAACCCCAGCATGATGATCACTGTTCCTATCTCTCTCCTTGGCCTACTTTACTGCCCCTTCTCTAGTACCACCAGGGAGGAGTTCTTCCCTTCTGCTCTGCTTTCTCTACAATGTATTCTCTTTGATGACAAGACTTCTGTACTGATGACATCAAATTGCTAACATAATTCTCAACACCTCACTTAAGTCAGAGTTCTGCATCTCCAACAGCCTTCAAAGAACTGCCATTTTCACATCCTGTCCATATCAAATATATTTTCCTAATCTAAACTCTGTCCAGACACAAAAATTGAAAAATCAACAGATCAAGGTAGACTTCAAACAGATCCCATCATACATATAAATGTAATGGATGATAATGGGGATGGGAAGGATTATTTAATTAGTGGTGTTGAGTCAAATAAAAAGCTATTTGAGGGAAAAATACAACTGCTGTCTTCAAAATAATATATGGGTTAAAGAATTAAATAGTTTAAAAAAAATCAACTAAAGTTAAACTGAAAGGAAAGTGAATATTTATCAAGCCACTGGAGGTTAGAGGACTTAAACTTAGAAAACAAAAAAAGATCAAGAGTTTGACTAAATAAAAATGGAAACTTTTGTAAGTTGAAAACAGCCAAATTTCGGACACAACATACAGTCCCTTTAAGAAACAGTTTTGTATTACTTCCTTAATACCACATGCAGTAAAAAAATGTTACACTCAAAGACACCCATCAGAGTTATTTGTTAGTGTTTACAATATGTAAAACACTGGAAACAAAAGGGGAAATGGCTCAGTAAATTATCCTTTTGAATGATAACCAAAACAAAGTGAGAAAAATGCTTACATGCTTTAAAAAATAAATCCAAGCAAAGACAAGGATGAGAAGAAAACACCTAAATTTTATCAGTAATGCGAGTGGTAGGAGACAATAAACTTTTCTTTTTTGTTCCTCTCTTTATTCTCCTCTTTTTTTCAAACCTTAAATGGATTAAAATAAATATTTACCCTCTTATCATCATCTTGCTTGGGTTTTCTGGTTTTTTGAAGCAATTTCAGGCCTTCAATTTGTCTGACAAGCAGTGGTATAGTCATCTTGAACCGCTCCTCTAGGCTCACAGCATCTAAAATCTAAGGAAATGTGAGTCAATTAATAGGATCTCTCTCAGAAACACACAATCCAAAAAACAGGCAGTCAGAGCCATGGTTTGAATTGCCAAGTTAAAAAAAAAAATTCTTACCAGTATTCACAGCTACACTACGGCTAAGACAACCAAATGAACTATATTAATCAGCAAGGTTGTTTGAGATGAGTATCAGAATCCTCAAAAAAGAAAGAAAAAAACAGAATCTTGATTTTTCACTTTAAAATGAAGCTGTGTGTTTTTAAGATAAAAAAACCAGATACACAGTTGACGTCAACTCTTTCCGGGAATTATTCTCTTAAAGCCCAGCATGTGTTTTCATATTAGATCTAAACAAATTATAAGTTCAAAATATTAAATGTTTACATACACAAGACAACAGAAGCACTGAACCAACTCTCACTAGTGATCTGTCGGAGCACAGGCCGCTCTCCGTTCCTGCAGTAAAACACACTGCTGCCGCCCATAGCCAGGGGGCTCTCTGGCAGTCCTGTAACTCTTCTACTCCCACCGGTTTAATTGAATTCCTGTGTATAACCAACCTGTTTGTGTTAGTTGCATTTGCTATTATAACTTTGGATTTAAGTATTAAATAAACTGGGAACACATGAAAGAGCTGTTTCACTGAAAACAAACAAATGTTCTAGGATGATTCAGTAAAAAAGACTGCTTTAAAAATAAATGTGCAAGAAAACTTATAAAGTATTACAGTTTGGGGATTAAATCATGTAAATATAGGATTCTACACTTTGATTACTTTTCAAGTATCTTTAAAATTCATTTCACTTTAAATAAATATAAATTTAAAATTATAAGTAATGTATCATAGGTGTGATTTATATAAAAAACATCATGAAGATTCTAAGAAAGCAGGTCCACACATAAGGGAAGGGCCATGGCTCCACATTTAAAAATAGTGAATCAAAGAATGTCTACATATTTAAGTTAAATTAAATATTCACCCTTTTTTTTTTTTTTTTTTTTTTTTTTTTGAGACAGAGGTCTCTGTTGCCCAGCCTGGAGTGCAGTGGCACAATCTTGGCTCACTGCAGCCTCCGCCTCCCGGGTTGAAGCGATTCTCCTGCCACAGCCTCCCAAGTAGCTAGGATTATAGGCGTGCACCACCACGCCCAGCTAATTTTGTATTTTTAGTAGAGATGGGGTTTCGCCACGTTGGCCAGGCTGGTCTTGAACTCCTGATCTCAAGTGATCCACTCATCTCGGCCTCCCAAAGTGCTGGGACTACGGGCATGAGCACCCAGCCAAATATTGACCTTTTCATGATTCTTTGCTTTAACTTTTTTTGTAAATTGACTATTAGTACTGATTATGCAAATAAAAGAGCTGCTTGTGTAAACAAAAATATAAAACAACCACATTTGAAAGTCAGTTTAAATGTAAAAGCATTTCAACTACTTTGGGTCTCCAATATCTTTTTCTTGAAGGTCAAAACTTAACTACTCACTATCTAGATCTCAATAAAAAGTGACAAAGCAACCTGGCATTCAAGAAGGGAACACTGTTACCTGGAGTTTCTCTTTGTTGCTTGTTCGGATAATTGATGTCAAGATGTCTGGTAAAGCTTCCCTTGGAAGACTATCTAAAAGACGTCTCAATTTAGCAACTGCAGGGACAGACATATCCAACATTTCAACCAACTAGAAGGGGGAAAAAAAGTCTTTTAAATGAAATCTGGCATTATTTGTGAATTTTTAAAAATCAGATTTCCATCTAGGCTTAATGTTTGGGCCCCAGTCTTTGTTTTTGAAAGATCACTGATTAATATAGTCCACGTATTTTACAGGCCTCAGAGGAAAAGAAAAGTACTTTCAAAACATCAATTAGAATGAAAAGCAATAATGGCTCAAAAGTAGTTAATACTAATGTTTACAAAGGCTTTGTAAACTTGTGCCATGATTATTTTTAACTCTCTATTGAAAAAAATTCAAACATATAAAAAAGTTGCAAGAATCATACAGTAACTCCTATATATCCTTATTCCAGATTCACCAATTGAATTCACCAACTGAAAAGTGGCATTTTGCCACGTTTGCTTTCTCTCTCTCCACACTCACACATAATTAACGAACATTTAAGGATAAGCTGCAGAATCAAGATCCTTATTCTTTAAATCTCTAATCCTGTGACAGATTAAGGACCCTTGTTCTTAAGAACAAGAATATTCTCTTACATAATCACAATATAACCCCTATTAGATGCATATTATTAGAAATATGTGTATTATTAGAAATTTAGCATAGTTGATGATATTATCACGGCCAATCAGAAGCTGAAATATTAATATTTAGTATAACATGTGTGTATTAGTCTGTTCTCACACTGCTAATAAAGACATACCAGAGACTGGGTAATTTATAAAAGACAGAGGTTTAATGGACTTACAGTTCCACATGGCTGAGGAAGCCTCACAATCATGGAGGAAGGCAAAGGAGAAGCAAAGGCCTGTCTTACATGGCGGCAGGCAAGACAGCGTGTGCAGGGGAGCTATCATTTATATAACCATCAGATCTTGTGAGACTTATTCACTACCAAGAGAACAGTAAGGGGGAAACAGCCCCCATAATTCAATTATCTACACCTGGCACCGCCCCTGACACATGGGAATTATTACAACTCAAAGTGAGATTTGGGTGGGGACACAGCCAAACCATATCAATTTGGACTAACTAGAATCTGAGCACTGACTGTCAATGATTTTTAGAAAAACAACTGTCAGGGTGTATCTGGGAGTTAAAAGACAGATTATGCCCAAGACACACTTTCAGTAACTGTGATAGTCATTAGGGCTACTGACAAATTCCCCTTTTCTTCCGGGCACTGCTCTTTCTAACTTCCTTCAAATATATTAATAGGCGTGTCTAAGAGTTTTAAATTGACCCATGAAACATAGTGGAAGTGACAGTTCCTTCCGGGCAGAAGCATTACAAGCCAATGAGAGATACGTCCCATTTCCTTTTCCTGCCTCAGAGATAAGGGAAGCATGTCTTGAGATGAATCTCCAATCCACCTGGATCCAAGTGACTCTAATAGGCAGACATAACCCCCACTAGTCTCAGGCATGAAGCATGAGCCAGAAAGACACTCATGTCATGTGACTGAGATTTCAGAGAAGTTAACACAGCAAAACTTAGTTCACACTAATTCATAAATGATGTACCAAACCCTCATTTAGTCAATTCAAATAAGATTTCATGTGCTAATAATAATCAAACCCCTCCAACAACATTGTAATTTTGGAACCTATCCATTACCTGCCTAGAATGAAGGGAATTAAAGTATAATTACGATGCTGCTCAGGTGGAAGAAGTAGATAATAAAATTTGAATACACCTACTACTAGGAATTCACCCCACGAAAATAAATAAAACAGTTAAAACTCATTTTCCAAACATTTACTGAGTACAAACTATTTGCCAGACCCAATACACTGCTCAGTACAGGATGGCTAAAGGAGAAAAATAAATTCAAATTTGGTAGAGAAAAAATACCTATAAGATACATTTCAATACAATGGGATAAGCATTATGTTAAATTACATGTATGACAGACTGTGAAGGCACAGAGAGAGGAGTGGTAACAGCTTACAGCCGTTGGGAAAGCATAGATTCAATTTTAAAATTCAGAGACGGAGGCCAGGTGTGGTGGCGGTTAGATCATGAAGTCAGGAGTTCGAGACCAGCCTGGCCAACATGGGTAAACCTTGTCTCTATTAAAGATACAAAAAATTAGCCGGGCATGGTAGCACGTGCCTGTAATACCAGCTACTCAGGAGGCTGACGCAGGAAAATCACTTGAACCCAGAAGGCGGAGGCTGCAGCGAGCCAAAATTGCACCACTGCACTCCAGCCTGGGCGACAGGGTGAGACTCCGTTTCAAAAAAAAAAAAAAAAAATCAGAGACAGAAGAGCACTCCCAGCAAAGAACCAAAGGCAGAATCATAGAGACATGAAATAACTCAATGTGAAGCTGTTTTACATTCAGTAGAGCTAGAACTAGGGTGTCAATGAGGTGATAACTAGAGTTGAGGCAAGACAGATAGGCCCAAGACAAGTTGCAAATGGTCTTAATGTTACACTAAGAAATTTCGTCTTCATCCTAGAGCCATTGAAGTCTTTTACTCAAGGGAAAGGGATGCCCCAAATTTCTTTTAGAAAGGCTCAGTGAAGAGAAAAGGTTCAAGACGAAGAACTAGGAGACAAGAGGCTATTGAAGAAGTCCATTGAAGAGGGCTGTAGAAGTAGATGCAGAAGGGGATGAAAGAGAATAATTGGAAATAACCTTAACGTCTAAAAAGAGAAATTACAAAATTAGTATACATTAACTCAATGAAATTAATAAAAGTACTTAATATGAACCTTAGACATGGATAAAAAAACAAAACATATAATTAAATATGAAATTTAACAAAAATTAAATTTGATGCAGGATGATGGTAAGATGTGTGGTGATCTATTTATCTCTAAAAATTCCTTTAGTGTCACTGTAAAATCTTTATAAGTTTAAAAAGTTTCTCTAGATTCAAAGTGCAAAGAAGTAAAGGCAATGCAAAAGAGGCTATGAAGCCATCTAAGTCTAACAGAAGCACGAAGACCCAGGGAACATCACTGCCGAAAAGAAAAAGAAATTCTATTTCTCTCAATCTCCTTTATTCCTAAGCAGTATATTCACTATTCCAGCTTTCAAACTGAAGTTTCTTTCCTCAAAGTCCTTTTTTTCAGCCCTCATAGAAATTACAGATTCAAATTCTCTGTTTTTCTTTTTTTTTTTTTTGAGTCAGGGTCTCACTCTGTCGCCCAGGCTGGAGTGCAGTGATGCAATCTTGGCTCACTGCAACCTCCACCTCCTAGGTTCAAGTAATCCTCCCACCTCAGCCTCCCCAGTAGCTGGGACTACAGGCACGCACCATCACACCCGGCTAATTTTTGTACATTTTGTAGAGACGGGATCTCACCATGCTGCCCAAGCTGATCTCAAACTCCTGGGCTCAAGCAATCCGCCTACTTCAGCCTCACAAAGTGCTGGGATTACAGGCATGTACCACCGCTCCTGGCCCTCAAATTTTCTATTTTTCTATTATTGTTCATTACACTATAAGTATGGCTCTTCAAATGCCACATCAGATACAAGTACCACAGGCTATGAACACTCGCCCTACACATATTTCAATGATCAGTAGTATTTATAATCGAAACTTTTAAACATCTGATCCTCATAGATCTAGTTATAGTCACTGGATTATATTAATAGAAAAGTAGACTATACTTTATAATTTTATATGTTTCATTAAGGTTTGAAACAAAATGGGGTGGGAAGAGAAGCTTTCTGTTCTATCTAGAGTTAACCAAAAAAAACTAGAATTAAGGAGTCAAATGTTTAATGCATATCTAAAATGTGCTTCCCTCCCAGCATTCTAGTTAATCAAGGTTTTAACCATACTTGAAATCAGCCTACCACAGGCTTGATCTGCCATAGTTACTGCTAGACAATGTGATCTTGACTTTTGAAGTAATATAACTTATATAAATGGTGCCTAGATATTTTAGTGACAAATAGCTTCTGTGCAGTATTTCATTTTTAAGCTTTAAATATTTAGGTTTAATAATTATCTAGTTTAGAGACAGTAGAAGTTAGAAGGAAAACTGTAGAAATAACATTTGGAAAAACTTTAGAAAGGGTAGGCCAATATGTCCTGGAATGATTCAGGTAGAACCCCAGACAAGAGTAAATCAGAATTAATATATTATGTTACTAAGTCATTTAAATGTATACTGTCCTAAAACTTCACCATCTAACAGATTCATCGTACCTTAGGAAAGCAAAGGAATCAAAAACAAATGGGTTTTAAGAAAAAACAAAAGCAACTTACTTGTACTGCATATTTGTAAAACTGCTCCGATAGTTCTCCTAGCTCCTCCCTCATTTTACAGGTGCTGGGAAACTCCTCAAGTCGGTCCAATTGCTCTACTTCAGCAATGGGATATGGCTTCTCTTTTAAGACCTGTACAATCTGGAAACGGCACAGGCCTGTAATCAACAGAGTATAGTGGGGCTTGGGCCAGTTACTACCCACAACCTGAACGGCCAGTGCAGCTGTGCCAATCCTGAAAAACACATAAAACAGCGGTATTACAAACATTCAATATGGTAGAACAGAAACTCACTTCAGAAAGTGTTGGCTTTTCTAATAAATTCATTAAGCAAAAAAAAAAAAAACTGAAGTGTAAATAAATTATTTCTCTATTTAACTTAGCATCCAGCATGTGGCCTCTTCCGCCACTACCCTCAGCTATACGGCAAAGTGGGCCATCTCACTATAATCCGCACCTCTTTTAAAAAATTAGGTAGGAATTTGTAAACACTTGGATTATCAGGCATAAAAATGTAAGAGAAAAGTAGTTCAGAATTACATACCTTAAATTAACGTTGCCAACTAAGAATAAGGCAATCTTATACCAGGATAAATATCAATTTAAATACATTTAAATATAAATAGCATAAACCAATCTAAGAAATCTCTGTTCCAACACCAGTTGTTCTACTAACATCAAGTCAGTTTTCTTACATAATCAATCTATGAAACTTCCACATACCCACTTTATCATAAACTGGGAACTTACATATTATGCCCTTAACACTGAATTTCTAAGTGTGAGGGCTAAATATTACAGTCCACACACTGCCATAGACTGAGGAGAGCTAAAGAAAGACCCACATCTCAAAAGGTCTCAACCTAGTTCTAAGTGGTAATCACTTTTCCTAACAATAGGTGAAAAGGCTTTAAGTCTCAGCCCCTCATCAGTAAACACAACTCTGATCAAGTCACATATAAATTTAATTCACAGAAAGGAAGCCTCATCCAAACTAAGCCAGTTATATAAAATATAAAAATCAACATTGAGAAGATACTTCCAGATCCCAAAATAAATAATATTTTCTCCCTTCAGCCATAGGAAAACTGGTAATTACAGAAAAGAAAACAGAAGGACTAGAACTCTCAACACCCTGGGAAAGCAGTAATAGAAGAACACCACACCTGCCCATCTCAAAGATAATAAATCATATAATACAGTATGTGAATATGAATGAACTTGCTTACTTCTATACACAGTGAATTCTTGATTACTTCCTTATAAATTACTCATTCCATGGATTACACATAGCCTTTGGCTTCTTTCTGCCACTCAGCTTATTCTGAACTACGTCTATCCTTTCTTACTTTTCAGTCATTATCATATTTACAATAAAAACTGATTTAACTAATAACTTAAGCCAAACAACTGAGGAGATAAATTGGTGAGGGAAAAAAATCACGTACATAAAAAACTTGAAATTATTTAGCAATTGGCTATTATTTTGACTTATTCATGTTGTGGTTGCTTTTCTTCAATCAATAGTAGATCTTATTTCCCACTTCCTGAAAGCCCACTCAGATTGCCTGAGAAAGTGAGCCACATCTAAACTGATTAGAGAATAACTTAAACCATAATTCATTGCAGATGATATTCATCAATGTTTGCACAAGGCTGAAAGAGCTCACAGTCCTGTTTGTACATAAAATATCCACAGACAAGAAACTGGATCCCCAGCCTAAAGGGTTTACAAAGTAGAAACCAAGGAGGAACCAGAAAGAGAGATGAGACAAATCCAAACCTCCAGATCAGGAGACAAATTTAATTATTTGGGCTACGTCACTGCTAAAAGGTGATGCTAAAGAGGTTTTTTGGGGGGTTTTTTTTGTTTTTTTTTTTTTTGTTTTTTTTTTTTAGAGAGTCTCGCTTTGTCACCAGGCTGGAGTGCCGTAGTGTAATCTTGGCTCACTGCAACCTCCGTCTCCCAGGTTCAAGTGATTCTCCTGCCTCAGCCTCCCAAGTAGCTGGGACTACAGGTGCACACCACCACATGCAGCTAATTTTTTGTATTTTTTGTAGAGATGAGGTTTCACCATGTTGGCCAGGATGGTCTCGATCTCTTGATCTCATGATCCGCCCACCTTGGCCTCCCAAAGTGCTGGTAGTACAAGTGTGAGTCACTGCAGTTTTTCTGTGTGTTTGTTTCAGAGGGAGTCTTGCCCTGTTGCCCAGGCTGAAGCGCAATGGCATGATCTCGGCTTACTGCACCCTCCCTCCTGCGTTCAAGGGATTCTCGTGCCTCAGCCTCCCAAGTAGCTGGGATCACAGGCACACACCACCACACCCAACTAACTTTTGTATTTTTAGTAGAATACACCATGTTTCACCATGTTGGCCAGGCTGGTCTCAAACTCCTGACCTCAGGTGATCCACCCACCTCAGCCTCCCAAAGTGCTAGGATTACAGGCATGAGCCACCAACCTGGCCAAAAGGGGTTTTCCTATAAAATAGGCAAATACAATATTTTTGCTGTGAAAGGAAGATGTTCCAAACTGAAGAGATTAAGCTGAATTTATACTATGTCTACAAAAGGTATAGATGTATACATGTCTTAATTGCTTTTTACTTAAAATCACTTATAGTTGACTAGAAATTATCCCTTTTAAAAAAACCTTTTTTTTTTTTTAAACAAGAGATGGGGTCTCATTATGTTGACCAGGCTGATCTCGAACTACTGGCCTCAAGCAACCCTCCCATCTCGGCCTCCCAAAGTGCTAGGATTACAGGCATGAGCTACCGTGCCCAACCTAGAATATATCCCTTTTATAGAAAAAAATCTGTGAAATTATAGATGGCTAGAAACAGAGTACCTGGTGAGACATTTTGGGTGAAAAGCATAGTGAAAAAGAATCTATTGTATATTGGGCCCCACATTTTACATATACAAACAGGTAAATAAACAAAATATTCAACTAATATTTTCCTTCTATGATATACAAAAGGTTGTACATCAAGTCAGTCTTTTTTTTTTTTTTTTTGAGACAGAGTCTCACTCTATCGCCCAGGCTGGAGTGCAGTGGTGTGATCTCGGCTCACTGCAAGCTCCGCCTCCCAGGTTCATGCCATTCTCCTGCCTCAGCCTCCCGAGTAGCTGGGACTACAGGCGCCTGCCACACCTGGCTAATTTATTTATTTATTTATTTTTTTGTATTTTTTAGTGGAGACGGGGTTTCACCATGTTAGCCAGGATGGTCTCGATCTCCTGACCTTGTGATCCGCCCGCCTCGGCCTCCCAAAGTGCTGGGATTACAGGCATGAACCACTGTGCCCAGCCTCAAGTCAGTCATTTTTCTAAAAATTCTGGCTCTTCCATTAAATGTGCATTATTAGGTATGCTCAAAAGGCAGCATTTTAATTTTGCAACAGATCCAAACTTATACATCCCAACGACTGGTGTCCTTCCCTTTAGCTAGTAGCTCCGTAAATCCACATCCTAACTATGATATTGTTCAAAGAAGTTTTGAAACTCCTAACTCAAATTTACCCTCAGAGTTTGTAAGATAATGTTTTAATCCAAATCCTAACTCAAATCTACCCTCAGAGTTTGTAAAATATTGTTTTAATTCAAATGAGGTCTGACTACAACGGTTAATAATTTGTATAATT
Source organism: Trachypithecus francoisi (assembly GCF_009764315.1). Classification (NCBI taxonomy): domain Eukaryota; kingdom Metazoa; phylum Chordata; class Mammalia; order Primates; family Cercopithecidae; genus Trachypithecus; species Trachypithecus francoisi. The sequence goes on along the minus strand of NW_022681455.1, from coordinate 88,503,290 downwards.
TGGAAACTGACCTAAATAATATAAGAGGTCCAAACATTTAAGAACCATCAACTGCAGTAGTGGGAAAATCTAAAAGCAGCACTACTGGAAAGAGCAGTTTTCCAAGATGAGGATATTATGTAAATATTTAATTCCGGCCTATATGCCCAGCAATTGTTTTTTTTTTTCCTATAGACAGAATCTTGCTCTGTCCCCCAAGCTGGAGTGCAGTGATGCGATTATAGCTCACTGCAGCTTCAATCACCTGGGCTCAAGTAATCCCCTCGCCTCAGCATCAGGAGCAGGTGGGACTACAGGCACATGACACCAGGCCCAGCCACTTTTTAAATTTTTTTTTTACTCAAAGCCCTTCATTTTCTTGGAATCTTTAATCTTCCAAGACCTTCCAGCAAAGATGCTAGTTCAGTTCAGCCCATGTTGGAATAATATGGGGCCTCCCCACTACTCTCTTTAATCCCCTTTTGTGAAAATCTACATTTAAAACTATCCATTGGATATAGGTTTAGAATGCTTTGCAGTTTCAAAAGGCTTTCATATATATACTTCATTTTATACCTCCTTTCACCCCATGAAGAAGGTAGTATTATTTCCTTATTACAAGTGAGTAAATGAGATTCAAAAAGGTAGAACATGGCATGGTGGCTCACACTTATAATTCCAGCACTTTGGGAGGCCAAGGCAAGTGGATCGCTTGGGCTCAGGAGTTCAAAACCAGCTTGAGCAACATGGCAAAACCCCATTTCTACCAAAAAAAAAAATAGCTGGACATGGTGGCACATGCCTGTAGTCCCAGACACTCAGGAGACTGAGGTGGGAGGATCACTTGAACCTGGCAGGCAGAGGCTGCAGTGAGCCAAGATGGCACCACGGCACCAGCATGGGTAACAGAGTGAGACCCTGTCTCAAAAAAATAAAAGTAGAACAACTTAGTTATACATGGTTACAAGAAAATTTAATAGAAATAAATTTAATAAATCAACTTAAATTTAAATTTTAAAGATAAATTTAATAAATTAAGAGTTCCTTAATTATATTTTAAGACAAATTTTACTTTTTTCCCATCACAATGGACAATAGGTTCCACTTGTACCTACAAGAATTATAAACATAGACCAGGCATGGTGGCTCATGCCTGTAATCCTAACACTTTGGGAGACTGAGGTGGGAGGATCACTTGAGCCCACAAGTTTGACACCAGTCTGGTCAACACAGGGAGACCACATCTGTACTTCATTTTTTGTTTTTTGAAACAGGGTCTCATTCTGTCGCCCAGGCTGGAGTGTAGTGGCACAACCACGGCTCACTGCAGCCTAGACCTCCCCATCTCAGGCAATCCTCCCACCTCAGCATCCCCAAATAGCTAGGATTACAGGCATGTGTCACCACGCCTGGCTAATTTTTTTTTTTTTTTTTTTTTGGTAGAGACAGGGTCTTCCTATGTTGCCAGGCTGTCTTGAACTCTCGGCCTCAAGTGATCTTCCTGCCTCGACCTTCCAAAGTGCTGAGATTACAGGCATGAGCCACTGTAGCCAGCCTCTCACTCTTTCTTAAAACTTCATTTCTAAATTCAAGAAATACCACTAGTGTATCATATATCTTCCTTAAGAAGAGTCAATGAAGATTTAGGAAAATCTAATATAATAGATTAAATTTTAAAATTTTACCATTACCAGGTAATATTTCTTGAATGTCTAAGAATTCTAAGAATACAAATAGGAATACTGTATGGATGAAGAACTGATCCAACTTATGAAATTGTGCACCTGTTATAAATAAGGCATTAATAGCTTGTTAGATAAATGCCAATGAAACTTAGCTGGGTTCTTACTGATAAGAAGCAAGCCAACAAAGAGGGGGACTGAGAAGTCGGCACTATGAGGAAATGAAGCCACGTACCCTGAAGAGTGTAAATTTGGAAGAAGGCTGGATGACCACCTTGAAATGCTTGAAAGGATATTGTATAGGCAGTGCTAAATTATGACCCTTTTCACTAAGAAAACAATGGGTCACTCAGGAGGCACTAAAAATGCAGTTCAACTAAGCAGAAAAACGCAGGGTGCCCTAGGTCAGCATGCCAGCCAAGTTCTATACTACAGGACAAGTCCAAAGCTCCTCCTTTAAAAAGGCTCCTACAGGTAACATGCGTGCACACTAATGTGCAGAAAGGGACTGTGCTACTCAAAACCACCAAGGAAGCGGCAGAGGTGAGTCAACATCTAACCCTGCCACTCTGTGTGGCAAAGAACGCTGGGAGCAAATTACTTCTGCTGCTCCTTGAAGGCTGCATCCAGTGTCACCTGGATGGTGTAAAGGAAACAAGAGATAGGAACAGAGCCCCTCATCTCGCCTGTGGGCTACCATACGGAAAAGCAGGTAACTGGGGAAGGACAGATTTGTGCATGGAAACAGACTAATGCTATGGATAACTCAGTATTGGTATTATTAAAGCCTTTTTTTTCTTTCTTTTTTTTTTTTCAGTAGAGTGGTTTAAAGGCCATATTAGAGAAAAAAAAGACATTGGAAACTATTACCAAGGAATATGGTATAATCTTTCCACATAGGCTTTTTAAGTAGCAAACAATACTTTTAGGATAACTAGATGGTCTGATGAGTTCTTATAATGCTGGAATTCTATGAAGACTTTTCAATGTATGTTTTCTAATTTAAATGATTAAATTTTAAATTATCTAACCCTGCCACTCTGTGTGGCAAAGAACGCTGGGAGCAAATCACTTCTGCTGCTCCTTGAAGGTTGTGGCCAGTGTCACCTGGATGGCGTAAAGGAAACAAGAGATAGGAACAGAGCCCCCCTTCTCGCCTCTGGGCTACCATACGGAAAAGCAGGTAACTGGGGAAGGACAGATTTGTGCATGGAAACAGACTAATGCTATGGATAACTCAGTATTGGTATTATTAAAGCTTGCAGAGTGTTTTAAAGGCCATATTAGAGAAAAAAAGACATTGGAAATTATTACCAAGGAATATGGTACAACCTTTCCACATAGGCTTTTTAAGTAGCAAACAATACTTCTAGGATAACTAGATGGTCTGATGAGTTCTTACAATGCTGGAACTCTATGAAGACTTTTCAATGTATGTTTTCTAATTTAAATGATTAAATTTTAACATTGCTACTCAGTTAAAGGCAATAATATGAATATCAAGGATCAGATCACACAGTATCTGATTATTAGTGATTACTTTCAAGCAGGAGAATTGAGGATTGTTGTTTTGGAGGGATTTTCATAAAATAAATAAAAAACCTGAAGGGTATGGTGGCGCTTGCCTATAGTACCCAGCTACTCCAGAGGCCAAAGCAGGGGATAGCTTGAGTCCAGGAGTTCAAGACCAGCCTAGGCAACATAGTGAGACCCCATCGCTACAAAAAATTTAAAATTTAGCTGGGTGTAGTGGTGCACACCTGCAGTCCCAGCCACTCCAGAAGCTGAGGCAGGAGGATCACTTGAGCCCAGGAGTTCAAGGTTGCAGTGGGCTATGATCACGCCATTGCACTTTGGCCGAGGAGACAGAATGAGACTCTGTCTCAAAAAATAAATAAATGAATAAATAATAAAAACCCTCCAAAATCTTGCCAGAATAATACCAACAAATAGTGAAACTTAAAATGTGACTAAATCGACTTTTCAAGTTCACAGTGTGCCCGTGGTTAATCAATAAATATGTACAGTCAAAAGAAAATGCAAAGTCTAATCATGACCACGCTTGCCTAGACAGGGAACTAAGTGCCTGGGCACAGAAGGCAAAAAAATTTGGGAAAAGTAAGCAGAAGGAGCAGGGTCACATGTTGGGAAACTGGAATCCAATACAATTTATCAAAGAGTACTGAAACTTGGAATGTGACCAGTTCCACGCAGGCAATAACCAAAGCAGGTCAGATGGGAGCCAAAATATTTTCCATGCTTGAGAAAATCAAGGCTTTTACAATATAAATGAATACTGGGGTGTTGTGGAAGGTTTGTCGGTCTTTGTTGTTTTGTTTTGCTTTCTTTCAATGGGGGTGCGGGGGAGGTACCCGTCTCCTTTGAGAACTGAAGAAAGCAAAGGATTTGCCTAAAAAAAATGTACATAGTCACAAGATTTTGAGGAAAAATAAGGCATGTCTAACCCTCTGGAAATCCATTCAGAGTCAGGAACCCCTAATTTAAAAATCAGTGATAACTGCCAGGAAAGGAGAAGCTCTAAAACAACACAACACCTCCAGTAGAGTTAGGAATAGGAGGCGGGTGCTTGGGAGGTGAGTTTGAAGATACTTGTTGAGAGTATACTACATATCAGCATTATCCAATAAAAATATAATGTGGGCCACATAGAAAATTTTAGTGGCCACATTATAAAGGAAAAACAGCAGAAATCTTAACATTTTATTAACCCCAAGTACTCAAAACATTACCATTCCAACATTTAATCTATATAAAATGTATTAATCAAAAAGATTTTTCAAAATCTGGTGTGTACTGTACACTTACAGCACATTTAGGGTGACCAACCTCCTGGTTTCCCTGGGACGGAGGGGCTGAAACATAGGACTTTCAATACTAAAACAATCCCAGCAAATCAGGACAACTGGCAAATCCAGCAACTCAATTTGACAAGCCACATGCACTACACAGTACTGAACAGCACAGTCATCCATCAAGCATGGTGCAAAGCGGAATATACACATTATTCAATTTATTCTTCATAACATGCCTAAAACATGGATGCTGTCAGTTTCCAAACTATAGACTAAAAGAAACAGAGGTTAAGGCTCTCACTCAAAGTCACACCAATAAGGCGACGGTACTGGGCAATACAGTAGTATGCCTGGGACCTAAGAAATGATATGAGTGAAGGAGCAGAGGTGAGAAGCTAGGAAGGTTCCAGAAAGGGGGAACCAGCGAAAACGTGAGCACGAAAGACCCTTTACAATAAGAAACAGAAGTATTAGGGGGAGAAGGAAAAGGGTGACAAGCAGTATAGAAGGCACCCACAAATAGTGCAGTTTAGGAATGAAACAAGAAAAAGTTAAAACTTACGGAGCAGGGAATGTCTCAGAGGACAAAAATAATGGGTGACAGAAAAGGTGAGGCGGATAGGAGGAAACGGCAGTGGGGAGAAAGGCGGAAAGCGAAGGAAAGTGAAGGCAGAGATCACCGGGGAGAAAGAAAGGGCCTGAAGAGTTAAAAGCACTGGCCTAGGAGGCTGAAGACCGAGGGCGAGGAATTCCGGGGCAGAAAGAGGATTCAAATTAAATCATTCAGAGCGGCAGGGAACCGTGTAGTTTCACCAGGTATCAGGCACTACTTCATGAACGATCTCATTCATGGTCATGGGGCAGGTAAATGTCATCTCCATTTTGCATTTGATAGCACCGGAGAGGTGGAACCGAGCCGCAAAGGCCGCCCCGAACCAAGCCTCGCGCTCAAGACAGGCCGTGGCCTGGGCCCAGGTCCCCGGAGGAGGCCGCGCCGCCCGCCGCCTCCGCAGGGGCAGCCAGGCCTACCTGTGCAGCGGCGGCAGGTCCTGCGCGTCGCTGGCGGGGTCAGGTGTGTTGGGGATGACGCCCAGGATGGTGCTCTGCAGCGACGTGCCCTTTAGCAGGCGGTTCCGCACCAGCTGCAGGTTGCGGGCCGAGTCCACGCTGGTGCGCATGGTGGAGCCGGGCAGCAAGACGCCCTCGTGGGTGAGCAGCAACGGGAGGCGGCTGGGGATCTGGATGGGGCTCACTGATGACATGGTGGCAGCCGTTCGCACTGGGGGCTGTCAAAAGGAGCAAGACAGACAGCTACCCGCTGCCTGCGCCGCAGCGACCAAACCTCAGACCCGCCTCCTCGCCCCCGCTTCCGGCTACGCGATACGGTCCGCCCCCGGGCCCAGAAACCATCGCTTCGCGCTGCCCTCTCGCAGAGCCTCCCGATAAGACTTGCGTGTGGTACCTCTACGAAAAGAGGTGCACTCAAGCGTGCGGCGGCCTTCGCCTCAGAGTATATTTGGAAGGATGATCTTATTTGAATTGTGTATACTTGAAGTGTGTTTAACTGTTTTCAATTTTTTTTATATATACTTGAAGAGTTTTTAACTTTTGATTTGAGCTATTTATTTATTTATTTTGAGACAGATTCTCGCTCTGTTGCCGAGGCTTGAGTGCAATGGCGCGATATCCGCGCCTTGCAGCCTCCGCCTCCCGGGTTCAAGCGTTTCTCCTGCCTCAGCCTCCTAAGTAGCTGGGATTACAGATGCCCGCCAACACACCCAGCTAATTGTTGTATTTTTAGTAGGGAGGGGATTTCACCATGTTGGCCAGGCTGGTCTCTAATTGCTGACCTCAAGTGATCCGTCCACCTCGGCCTCCCAAAGTGCTGGGATTACAGGCGTGAGCCAACGTGCCCGGCCGGAATTGATTTTAGATGTACAAAACTACAGCAAAGAGTTCTTATATACCTTTCACCCAGTTTCGTCTGTTATCATCTTACATAATCATAGTTCAATTATCAAAACCAGAAAATTAACATTACTATCGTTTAACCGGTAGACCTTAACCAAATTTTGCCACTTTTCCCACTAATGTACTTCATTGGATCTGGTCCAGGATCCAATATTCAGGATCTCACTCTTTATTTTGTTGTAAAATCTCCTGGGTGTTCTCTACTCTGTGGCAATTCCTCAATTTTTTTTTTCCTTTAAAACCTTGATACTTTTATTGTATTTTTTTCTTTTTTATTTTATTTTATTTTTATTATACTTTAAGTTCTAGGGTACATGTGCACAACGTGCAGGTTTGTTATATATGTATACATGTGCAGCACCCATTAACTGGTCATTTACTTTAGGTATATCACCTAATGCTATCCCTCCCCCTTCCCCCCACCCTGTGTCCAAGTGTTCTCATTGTTCATTTCCCACCTATGAGTGAGAATATGCGATGTTTGTTTTTTTTGTCCTTGTGATAGTTTGCTCAGAATGATGGTTTCCAGCTTCATCTGTGTTCCTACAAAGGACATGAGCTCATCCTTTTTTATGGCTGCATAGTATTCCATGGTGTATATGTGCCACGTTTTCTTAATCCAGTCTGTCGTTTATGGATACTTGGGTTGGTTCCAAGTCTTTGCTATTGTGAATAGTGCCGCAGTAAACATATGTGTGCAAGTGTCTTTATAGCAGCGTGATTTATAATCCTTTGGGTATATACCCAGTAATGGGATGGCTGGGTCAAATGGTATTTCTAGTTCTAGTCGATTGAAGAATCACCACACTGTCTTCCACAATGGTTGAACTGGTTTGTAGTCCCACCAACAGTGTAAAAGTGTTCCTATTTTTCCACAGCCTCTCCAGCACCTGTTGTTTCCTGACTTTTTAATGATTGACATTCTCACTGGTGTGAGATGGTATCTCATTGTGATTTTGATTTGCATTTCTCTGATGGCCAGTGATAATGAGCAGTTTTTCATGTGTCTGTTGGCTGTATAAATGTCTTCTTTTGAAAAGTGTCTTTTCATGTCTTTTGCCCACTTTTTGATGGGGTTGGTTGATTTTTTCTTGTAAATTTGTTTAAGTTCTTTGTAGATTCTGGATATTAGCCTTTTGTTAGATGGGTAGATTGCAAAAATTTTCTCCCATTCTGTAGGTTGCCTTTTCACTCTGGTGGTAGTTTCTTTTGCTTTGCTCTTTAGTTTAATTAGATCCCATTTGTCAATTTTGGCTTTTGTTGCCATTCCTTTTGGTGTTTTAGTCTTGAAGTCCTTGCCCATGCCTATGTACTGACTGGTATTGCCTAGGTTTTCTTCTATGACTGATATGCCTAGGGTTTTTATGGTTTTAGGTCTAACATTTAAGTCTTTAATCCATCTTGAATTAATTTTTGTATACGGTGTAAGGGAGGGATCCAGTTTTAGTTTTCTACATATGGCTAGCCAATTTTCCCAGCACCATTTATTAAATAGGGAGTCCTTTCCCCATTTCTTGTTTCTGTCAGGTTTGTCAGAGATCAGATGCTTGTAGATGTGTGGTATTATTTCTGAGGGCTCTGTTCTGTCCCATTGGTCTATATCTCTGTTTTGGTACCCATACCATGCTGTTTCGGTTACCATAGCCTTGTAGTATAGTTTGAAGTCAGGTAGTGTGATGCCTCCAGCTTTGTTCTTTTGGCTTAGGATTGTCTTGGCAATGCAGGCTCTTTTTTGGTTCCATATGAACTTTAAAGTAGATTTTTCCAATTCTATGAAGAAAGCCGTTGGTAGCTTGATGGGGATGGCACTGAATCTATAAATCACCTTGGGTAGTATGGCCATTTTCACGATGTTGATTCTTCCTATCCATGAGCATGGAATGTTCTTCCACTTGTGTCCTCTTTTATTTCGTTGAGCAGTGGGAAAACCTTTATACTTTTAAAGGATATCAGTCAGTTATTTTGTAGAAGTTCATTCAATTCGAGTTTATCTACTGTTTCTCATGATTAGATCAATGGTATGCATTTTGGGACCAAATACCATGAAAGACATGTTGTGGGCGGGGCGTAGTGGCTCAAGCCTCTAATCCCAGCACTTTGGGAGGCCAAGGTGGGCAGATCATCTGAGGTCAGGAGTTTGAGACCAGCCTGGCTAACATGGTGAAATCCCGTTTCTACTAAAAATACAAAAAATTAGCTAGGCATGGTGGTGCATGCCTGTAATCCTAGCCACTTGGGAGGCTGAGGCAGGAGAATTGCTTGAACCCAGGAGGCAGAGGTTGCAATGAGCCGAGATCAGGCCATTGCACTCTGGCTTGGGCATCAAGAGCGAAACTCTGTCTCAAAAAACAGAACAAATTGATGTTGTGGCCATGTGATATATGATGGTGAAATGTCTTATTAATGATGGTTTGAATCTTGACTACTTGGTGAAGGTGGTATCTGCCAGATTTGTTCACTGTAATTTACTATTTTTCTCTTTGTAATTAGTAAGTATTGTGTAAGGAGATAATTTTACATTTATTTATTTATTTATTTATTTTTCCTTCAACTTTTATTAGGTTGGTGCAAAAGTAATGGCAAGAAACCGCAATTACTTTTGCACCAACCTAATATTTTAAGGTCTGGGGTACATGTGCAGATGTGCAGGTTTGTTACATAGGTAAACATGTGCCATGGTGGTTTGCTGCACAGATCAATTCATAACCTAGGTATTAAGCCCAACATCCATTAGCTATTCTTCCCGATGCTCTGTCTTCCCCTACCCCTGCCCCCATCAGACTCCATTATGTTGTTCCGTGTGACCATGTGTTCTCATCCTTCAGCTTCCACTTCTAAGTGAGAACATACAGTGTTTGGGTTTCTGATCCTGTATTAGTTTGCTGAGGGTAACAACTTCCAGCTCCATCCATGTCCCTGCAAAGGACATAATCTCATTCCTTTTCATGGCTGCACAGTATTCCATGGTGTGTATGTACCATATTTTCTTTATCCAGTCTATTGTTGATGGGCATTTAGGTTGATTCCATGTCTTCACTATTGTGAATAGTGCTGCAGTGAACTTACGTGTGCATGTATCTTTAAAATAAAGTGATTTATATTCCTTTGGGTATATACCCAGTGATGGGATTGCTGGGTCAAATGGTATTTCTGCTTCTAGATCTTTGAGGAATTGCCATACTGTCTTCCGCAATGGTTGAACTAATTTACATTGTCACTAACAGTGTAAAAGCATTCCTTTTTCTCTGCAATTTTGCCAGCATCTGTTGTTTCTTGACTTTTTAATAATTGCCATTCTGACTGGTGTGAGATGGCATCTCACTGTGGTTTTGACTTGCATTTCTCTAATGATCAGTGATGTTGAGCCTTTTTTCATGTTTGTTGGCCACATGAATATCTTCTTTTGAGAAGTGTCTGTTCATGTCCTTTGCCCAATGGGGTTGTTTGTTTTTTTTTTCTTGTAAATTTGTTTAAGTTCCTTGTAGACTCTGGATATTAGACCTTTGTCAGATGGATAGATTGCAAAATTTTTCTTCCATTCTGTAGGTTGTCTGTTCACTCTGCTAGTAGTTTCTTTTGCTGTGCAGAAGCTCTTTAGTTTAATTAGATCCCATTTGTCAATTTTTGCTTTTGTTGCAATTGCTTTTGTTGTTTTCATCGTGAAATGTTTGCCTGTGCCTATGTCCTGAATGGTATTACCTAGATTTTCTTCTAGAGGGGTGTGTGTGTGTGTGTGTGTGTGTGTGTGTGTCAGAGTCTCACTGTGTCACCCAGGCTGGAGTGCAGTGGCGTGATCTCGGCTCACTACAAGCTCCGCCTGCTGGGTTCACGCCGTTCTCCTGCCTCAGCCTCCCGAGTAGCTGGGACTACACGCACCTGCCACCATGCCCAGGTAATTTTTTGTATTTTTGGTAGAAATGGGGGTTTCACCATGTTAGCCAGGATGGTCTCAATCTCCTGACCTCGTGATCCGCCCACCTCGGCCTCCCAAAGTCCTGGGAATTACAGGCGTGAGCCACCTTGCCTGGACCTTCTAGAGTTTTTATAGTTTTGGGTTTTACATTTAAGTCTTTAATCTATCTTGAGTTAATTTTTGTATAAGGTGTAAGGAAGGGATCCAGTTTCAATTTTCTGCATATAGGTAGCCAGTTCTCCCAGCACCATTTATTAAATTGGGAATCCTTTCCCCATTGCTTGTTTTTATCAAGTTTGTTGAAGATCAGGTGATTGTAGGTGTAATTTTACATTTATTATTTAGAATTCTCCTGTAAGAAAGGGCTGTTCCATTTACCCCATGTATTTATTTACTCAATTACTTTTTAATGTTAGTGTGGTCTCATAGATATTTAGTTTTTATGGATTTTGTTTTGTTTTGTTTTGTTTTGAGATGGAGTCTCACTCTGTCACCCACGCTGGAGTGCAGTGGTGCGATCTCGGCTCACTGCAAGCTCTGCCTCCTGGGTTCGTGCCATTCTTCTGCCTCAGCCCCCCGAGTAGCTGGGACTACAGACTCCTGCCACCATGCCTGGCTAATTTTTTGTAGTTTTAGTAGAGATGGAGTTTCACCGTGTTAGCCAGGATGGTCTCAATCTCCTGAACTTGTGATCCATCCGCCTCAGCCTCCCAAAGTGCTGGGATTACAGGCGTGAGCCACGGCGCCTGGCCTCGTTTTTATGTATTCTAATCCAATAATATTATGGGTGTTTTTTTTTTTTTGCTTGAATTGTTTTGAATTTGACCATTTCTGCATGTTGAGATTTGACTTGGGTTTGGCCTTAGGTTGCAGGTGGAATGTTTTCTCCAATAAGAAATAAGAAGTCCAGCAGTGCTTTCAGAATTCCAGAAGGAATTGAAAGTCCATTCGTATCAAGAGTTATTTGTTGAGGGACTTCTCGGTGCCAGGCCCTGAGCTAACTGCAAAGGGGTAGACAGGTCCCAAAACAAGGTCCTACTCTCAAGCATCTCTCAGCCAGGGGAACAGACCCATAGAAATCTGAGTATGAGGTAGGGCAGACAGAACTGTGTGTTTATATGTGTGCAAAAGATAAGGGAAAGAGAAATCAGGTTGCTAGGTGCTGTGGGAGAGACATACATATAGAAACTTGGAAGCTCCTACCTGAAGCTCTTTGTCTGACAGGATCTCACCTTCTTTCGTTCATTCACTGAACATCATTTTCACATTGCTTAATATTCATTTCAATAAACATTCACTGAAAATGTTTTTTGAACACCTATGATGTGCTGGACACTATTCTAGGTAATGGAGTATAGATTAGGGAATAAGACAAACAAGATTTCTACTTTCATGAAGCTGACATTCTAGTGGGAAAAACAAACAATAAGCAAGGAAAGAAATAAGAAAAATATTTCTGGATAGTAATAAGCCTTTTAGATGGTCAGAGAAGGCCTCTGAAAAGATGACATTTGAACTGAGCCCTGCACTATGAGAAAGCATAGATCAATGCAAAGATTAGGGGGTAGGGGTCAAGGGCACAGTTAAAAAGCAGCAGTTGCAAAGACCCTGTGGCTAGAATGAATTTATGGTGTTTGAGAAACCTGTTCTTGGAATGTCTGAGCTTGAGACCTAGTGGTTCCAGTTGCAATAAGGTGGGCAGAGTCCGGTTATAAAGGGCTATGTAGGCTCTGGTAAAGAGTTTGGGTCTTAATCTAAACCTGATGGAAGCCATGGGAGAGATTAAGTTGAGGAATAATATTATCTAGCTTATGTTTTCAAAAGTTCATTTTGGCTGCAATGTGGAGAATGGAATATAAGGATTTAAGATCAAAAGCAGGGAGGCCAGTCAGGAGGTGGTTGCAGTTGTCCAGGCAACAAGTGATGACTTAGAATAGGAGCAGGTGCTGTCAAGCTATGTTTGATTGTAGCTTCAAGAGAATATGCTGATGGATTGGACATGAAGATTTAAGGCAAAACAGTTGACAAGGATTATCCTAGGTTGGGGCCTAAGCCACCAGGGCCTAGAGAGAGGTTGAGCCAGTAGCTGAAGATCCTAGCTATAATGAGGGTCTCCATCACTTCTCTGGATATATACAATGTACCCACCCTGTGACAGACTCTGGGGGTGATACATATGTGTCATCAGAGATAAAACATATGTGGCCCAGATTCGCAAGCGCTTACCTTTTCATCAAGGGTCTCTCCAAGGGTAAGAGGGGAGGGACTGCATTCATTCAGACTTCCAGAGTTTTAACAAAGAACTTCTAAAACCAGCTTACAAACTTTATGGTATGTTTTTGAAACACTAATGTTTAATACTTTTAACCCACTTATGCCGGAGGTTGCAATTTTTTTTGCATTTTTGCAATCAGACCTCGGTGATGACCTTGAGTAGTAAGATAGAAATAACTTTCACATGCTTAGCATTCCCATAATGGAACACTAGGCATAAATGGCCTAACACATACATGTGCCCCAAAAACCACAATAAACAATACTGTATAAATGTTCTGTTCATATAATAATGGTTGGATTTAATTTTTAAAATACAAATTCATGCTGCTCTATAGAAGGTGTGGTGTGGTGCGGGAACAGGCCCAAGTTTAACCTGCCTGCTTGATGAAAACCCTCTTTCAATCCTGTCACCATGTCTCCATGATGGGATGTGTCAGCCCACTTGGGAGAACACCAAGAATTTAAATGTGAAATCTTTTGGACTGTGCAACTTTCCTAGCTCCTTTTTTGACAGACTCTGCATGTACTTCATTCATTTATCCATCAAATATTTGCTACACATGTACTATGTGCTGGGCACTCTTCTAGATCTCAGGACACATCTGTAAACAAGACAGACAAGGTCCCTGGTTTCAAAGAGCTTACATTCTAATGAGGTATGCAGAAACCAAATAAGCCAACAAGGAAAGAAATGGCAATTTCAGAATGTGATGAGTAAAGGAAGTAGATTAGGAGAATATGCAGAGGTGATGTGGAGAGAGGGGATCCGGGAAGGTTACTCTGAGGAGGTGGCATTTGAGTAGAGTCCTGAATGTCAAGAATGAACCAGCTCTGCAAGGAGGTGGGAGGAGAATATTCTTGGCAGATATTAGGACTTGTGCAAAGATCAAGGTGAGAGGATAATCCTAGCTTCTGAAATTGAGGAGAAGGCCAGGTACTGAGATGTGGGGATTCTTCCGTCAACAAGATGCCCTCCTGAAGCTCTTGGAACTAACAGAAGGATATAAACCTAAGAGCAGAGAAAGTTAAATAGCACAGGGTGAGGTACAGAAGGAGTAAGATCTAATCACTTAAACTTCTTTAGGGCCCAGCTGGCAGGTGCTTCTGGCTCCTTGCCCTGGACACTTCCTTAGCCACTGATGTGCCATCTGGTTTTGGACACTAGACCCTGCTGCGTAAGAATAAGGAAATAAATCAGCTCCTCCAGAAAGCCCTTGATACAGGTTACCCTGCTCCAGTGGCTCCCCTCCTGTTCACAGTCTGTTTCACCATATGCAAGCAACCCGCATCCAAATCAAATTTGTCATCCTGACCTTTGCCTCTGGGGATTGGGAAAGCACAGGGCTGGAAGCATCTGTTGTTTCCTCTCTATTTTATTCCCAGTCATGTCCTGGTTTCCATCCTTACTACAATGATGGTCTTACACTAATTAGAGTGAATAAACTCCAGCTCCATTTTCTTCCAGAAAGAGAATTGGGAGGACAGGGAACTTTTCCAGGACTGCCAAAGAACGTTCTGGAGGGAATTCCCCTGGTCAGTCCAGGAAGTGGAGATGGGCCTCATGGAACTGGAAGGAGGCCCAAGCTAATGTGTGGCTGAGCTCAAGCTGATTTGCTTGGGACGAGCGACTGATGTTCTGCAAGCATAACTATTATATGTTTGCATTTTCTTAATTTTCATTGGGTTTCATTTTCCATGTTGTTAGTTTCCTGGATGAATCTTGAATAGGAAAGAGTCACATTATGTGCTGGGCACTCTTCTAGATCCAAAGACACATCTGTGAACAAGACAGACAAGGTCCCTGGTTTCAAAGAGCTTACAGTTTAATGAGGTATGCAGAAAACAAATAAGCCAATGAGGAAAGAAATGGCAATTTCAGAATGTGGTGAGTAACCCTCGTTGCATCTCTTTGCATCTCTAGTTGTGAAACCTTCATTACCTCTCTTTGCAGGTGTATTTGAATAAACCAGGTTGGCAAATCATACTATAGCTGAGAGGTGAGAGAAAATCTAATTTCTTTACTTGGTCTTTACAAATCTGGTCTTCCTCATGATCCCCCACTTGCTGGTTAATGAGGAAAAAATAAATGTTTTGGCTTACCATTTTAAGATCTTGTTTGAGCCAATAATTTAAATAATTTTATTAAATAATTCTCACTAAAGGCTCTGTCTCAGTTGTCACCTGGCAGAGAAAGAATCAGGGACCTGGGCACAGTGACCTCTGCTCCTAGGCTTTCCCAGGGGAGGTCTTTTGTCTGCTTGGTCACTCCCTGTCCTGCTGTCTTTGCAAGCCAACTGGATCTTGGGTAGGCCTTCAAATAAAGCTTTTTTGCCTCACTCACCTGGGGGTGTTCTCTGAGTTGCTAGGACTCCCCTGTCCCACTTCCGTTGGCACCATAACCCCCTCCAAGATCTCTCCATGACTGTCAGCTGTTTGCAGCCTGGGTTGTCCAGTATGCCACTTCTGGAAAGTCCTTCACCCAGACTTTTAGCAACTTCTTGTTCTCATCTATACCACAGGGAAGCCAAGAAAGCTTACCACCAGGCACAGCCAGCCACAGCCCATAGAGCACTTAGAAGTGAATTGGAAAATGATGTGCCCAGCAAGATGAGGATTTAAGAAAAGGCAGCACTTGACCGGGCGCGGTGGCTCAAGCCTGTAATCCCCAGCACTTTGGGAGGCCGAGACGGGTGGATCACGAGGTCAGGAGATCGAGACCATCCTGGCTAACACGGTGAAACCTCGTCTCTACTAAAAATACAAAAAACTAGCCGGGCGAGGTGGTGGCGCCTGTAGTCCCAGCTACTCGGGAGGCTGAGGCAGGAGAATGGCGTGAACCCGGAAGGCGGAGCTTGCAGTGAGCTGAGATCTGGCCACTGCACTCCAGCCTGGGTAACAGAGCAAGACTCCGTCTCAAAAAAAAAAAAAAAAAAAAAAAAAGGCAGCACTCTTGCAAGATGGATGCCACAGTGGTCTGCTGGCGCCCTTACTGCTTCGTGAGAATCAGCGGTCAAATTTTCATGAACTTTGAGAGCCTAGTTGCTAAACACAAACATTATTAAAAATCAAGTTGTATAAACTTACAATTAAATAAATTATATCAAAAACAAAGATAATACTCAAAATGTATCATTTCCTACTTATTTTGCTACCTTTTGCTGTTATTTATACTTCTGAGGTTACTTACATCTATTATATATCTGTGGTAGAAACACTATATGGTGATGTCGTGCTGCACATCTCTTCCCAGCTCTGCATTCGGTGGAGTTATGTTGGTATCACATCATGAAATCGGCCGTGATGGGTGTGTTTACACCACAGAAATAGGCAAAGGCTACATATCGGGGCTAGATTTATCATTTTGTTGATTGTCTAGTCTTAAGAAAGAAACGTAGGAAATGTTAATAATGCAGATTAAATTTATAAGTGTCTGGGACCCGTAGCCGTTATATTGTGAGTAGTAAAATAAAATAAGGGAATATTCTTTCAGCATTTGAAAACTATTCAGCAAAGTTACTCAGGTCATTGACAAATGAGTGAAGATTCAACCAACATACATCTCTGGTATTACACTTTCCTCTTGTTAACGTAGAGCAAAATGGCAAGTAGCATTGGAACTATACTTAATCACCAATTGCAACCACAGGTTTGTTACAGATACAAACATTTATCAGCAGAGCACTGAGGAAGCCCTTTGCAAGGATATGAGACTTGCACTATGAAATTTGCTGTCTCCACCCCCTGCTCTATTCCCTTTACTGGGGATGTTTGTGTGTGAATAAATCATACAGCAATATACCGTGGCCCCATCCACAGAGCCTCATTCTAGGGAATTATGCCAGTTTTACTTTAATGCAGCTATATTCTAGGCTGGTTCATGGCAGCCAGTCTTCTTCCCAGAGCTGTAAAGAGTGTGTGTCACTCTCTCTTATCTAATACACCTTCTTTTCTCTCTTTTCTCTTTTCTATCATCCCTGAAGTGTCCACATTCTACCACTACATAGCAAGTAAGCGTATGGCCTGGTGCCCTGGCTGGGAAGTCTATCTTATATGGTCTGCAAGAAAATTCCAGCAACTGACTCTACCAGATCTGGTTGTGATTTGGTAAAAGGAAGTGGGATGGGAGGGAATGGGACAAAGAAATCTAAAGTAACTTCTCACAAAGTAATGGGTTAGCTTGCAGTCTATTTGCTTGAAGTACAATCCAGTATTTGAATGTTTGTTTTGTTTTGTTTTGTTTTTTGAGATGGGGTCTTGCTCTTTTGCCCACGCTGGAGTACAGTGGCACAATGTCAGTTCATTGCAACTTCCGCCTTCCAGGATCAAGTTATTCTTCTTCCTCAGCCTCTCAAGTAGCTGAGACCACAAGCGTGCACCACCACACCTAGCTAATTTTTTATATTTTGGTAGAGATAGGGTTTTACCATGTTGCCCAGGCTGGTCTCAAACTCCTGAGCTCAAGCAGTCCTCCTGCCTTGGCCTCCCAAAATGCTGGAATTACAGATGCATGCCACCATGCCCAGCCTCAGTATTTGAATGGGAAAAGCTAGATCTGAACACCAGGACCAACTACATAATTTGTGGGTCCCAGTGCAAAATGTAAATGAAAATGAAAATGTGGGTCTTTTTGTTCAAATGTATTAAAAATTTCAAGATGGCAACAGAAAAGCATTAAACTAAGCCTGGGGCTCTGGGGGACACGGGCTGTACCCTCATGGCCCTGGCTCTGCTGCATGCTTTCTCTTTCCATCTCTTCAGAATATTCCTAATTACTACCTTCTCTCCTGCCCCAGGCACATGAATGTTCTGAGTCAAGCAGGGAGTGAGTCACGTACTCAGGAAAACAAATATGAAAGGCGCATTAAAAAAAAAAAAAAAAAAACCCTGATTATTTAAGTTTCCTAACTTGTGCCCAGATTCCCTCTGGGGTCTGTGAAAACCAAGAGTGAAAGAAGGGCAAAATGATGTTTCTTTCATTCACGTATGTGTCCATTCCTTCTTCATTTGTTGAGCACCTGCTGTCCTCCCAGCACATTCCAGGCCCCGGAAATTCAACAGCAAGGAAAGCAGGCACATCCCTGTGCTCATGAGGTTCTCTGTGTAGTGCGTAAACGAAGTCTGAACAAATAATGATTCAAACAAATACACAGTTACAGACTGGGATAAAGCAAGAAGACTGATTTTACGAGCAGGGCTTTGATAGACCAAAGGAGATTGCCCAGGATCAAGGGTGTGGTGTTAGGGATGGGTTAGGGAGGGTGGTTAGAGAAAGTTTCACTAAGTAATTTGGGCCTGAGGCCTGAGAAGATATTTAAAAAGAGGGATCAAGCACATGCTAAGGAGAGGAAAGAGCAGGCACCCAAACCTCTGCATCACCCCAAAATGCTCCTGGCAGGGTAGAGCCCTCTCTCCTGGCTGCTCAAGATGGGATCTAAGCTGCCTCTAACTCCTGCTGTCTTTTCATGTTCTCTGATTCTGGGAAAAGAAGAATTGGCAGGAACTGAAAATGACTAGGAAGAGGACATACTGGGTGCCCAACTCTTCTGGTGGCCTTGTGAATCTTGGCATCGACATAGGCGATGACATGGTTTCAGGACTTAGTTATGTAAGTAGATCTCTTAGCATCAGCACCCCAGGAAACTGAGTTGGCAGATTATTCTCCATGGTCATAAATTATGTCAAACAATTTCTTCCCATACTTATTTACCCTTGAATTTTTAAATTTTTTTCTTTTCTTTTTTCGCTCCTTCTCTCTCTTTTTTTTTTTTTTTTTTGACTCAGGGTCTTGCTTTGTCACCCAGGCTAGAGTACAGTGGCACAATCATAGCTCACTGAAGCCTCCTGGGTTCAAATGATCCTCCCACCTCAGCCTCCTGAGTAGCTGGGACTATAGGCACATGCCACCACACTGAACTAATTTTTAAATTTTTCACAGAAACGGGGGTCTCCCTATGTTGCCCAGACTTGTCTTGAATTTCTGGCCTCAACCCTCCTGTCTTGGCCTTCCAAAGCACTGGGATTACAAGCATGAGCCACCCCACCCAGTTACTCTTGATTTTTTTCAAATGGACCTCAGGCTTCCACAATTAGATCAATTTTAATCCGTCATCATGGCACACCTTCATGGTTTATGCATATCTCTATGCATAAGATTGTGTAGAGATTAGATTGTATCTATCTCTATATCTATCTGTCACCTATTCCTACTTATCTATGCATTTACTCGTAATAATAATAATAAGCATCTGCAAACCCAACACCAGCACATCAGCTTGGACCTTGACTATCAGACGCAGCAATTGGTCTTCCCCCATCTCATTCCCCAACCCTTCCTACCTGATGCAACCACTATTCTGAACCTCTTTCTGTCAATCCTTGCTGTGCTTTTAAAATAGTATTATTTTATATAGAATATATTATGTATTCTATATGAAGTCCTAAAAATTACCTGTCCTTTTATTTTAGTTGTCAAAAGGGAAACATATAATATTTTAGGATTTGCTTTTCTACTTGTTGGTTTCTTTTTAGTAGATTTACCCTCAAAGAGTGACTTGGTCCCTCATTCTGCAGGTAACTAACTATGACACCCTTTATTCCTGTCTAAATTGTTTACTGTCAGATAAAAATCCAAAGAGGTAGAGTGACTTGGCCAGACTCACTCAGCAAATGTGGGGCAGAGCGAGTGCTGGGACCTACTTGTTCTGACTCTAGGCCCCCTGCTTACTCCCAATGTGGAAGCCTTTCTTTAGGAAGCAGGATATAGAAAAATCCATCTCTCCATGGGTATCTGGTCCAACATTCCCTCAGGACAGAATTTATGAGTTTTGAAACTGATGCTCTTTTGTTTTTCTTTTCCAAGAAAACCTACACTCTCCAAGATGGCCCCTGGAGTCAGCAAGAGAGAAATCCTGAGGCTCCGGGGAGGGCAACTGTCCCACCGTGGGGGAAGTATGATGCTGCCTTGAGAACCATGATTCCCTTCCGCCCCAAGCCAAGGTGAGTCCTGATAGGGGTGGTGGGGGAGAGCTGTATCCACTAGGTCAATGATCCCTAACCCTGCCAAATAGACCTCTCGCAAGGTTGCATAACTACGTCCGTACACAGCCAAAACCCTTTAGAGCAGCCTGAGGCACATCAGGGAGGCACATCGTCATAGCCATTCATTCATTATTTATTCATTCAGAAAGGATCATTGAGCACCTACATGTGCCGGGCCCTGTGCTACACCACACAGGAAGAACAGTGAGCAAACAGACATGATTTTTGCCATCATGGACCTCACGTGGGAGAGAAAGACAATGAGCAAATAGACTTGTGCATTACGTGATTACAAGCTGTTTAAGGAAGGTGCTGTGAAGAAATATGCGAGTGTTGAGGGACAGGAGACCATGACAACTTGATAGGTTCTGAGTGGCTTAAGCTGAGTGACACCTAAAGGGAGAACAAGAATTTGCTAAGCAAGAGTAGGAGAAGAATGTTCGGGGAACAGCCTCTGGGACAGCCTTGCCTGGAGGGACAAGGAACACAGCATGATGTGTCCAGGAACTGAAAAAGAAGGAGGCCAGAGTCAATGGAGAGTCTTGTGCGATGTGGGCGTGGCATGAGGTGAGGCTGCAGAGGAAGGCGGATCAGACAGGTTCTCAAAGGTTACATTAAGGATTACTGGCCTTGGTTATAGGAGTAACCAGGAGCCACAGGAAGGCCCTAGGCTGTTAACCTTACATTTAAGAATGAAAGAAATTCAATGTATACCCCCTGAATCAATCATAGTTTAATGTAATCATCCCCAAATTGCTTTCTTTTTTTAACAGAAAACTGTCACAATAAAATTTTGTTTGCTTGTTTTATTTTTTATTTTTATTTTTTTGAGATGGAGTCTCACTCTCTTGCCCAGGCTGGATTGTAGTGGCGTGATCTGGGCTCACTACAACCTCCATCTTCCAGGTTCAAGTGATTCTCTGCCTCAGCCTCCCAAGTAGCTGAGATTACAGGTGCCTGCCACCATGCCCGGCTAATTTTTATATTTTTAGTAGAGACAGTTTTCACCGTGTTGGCCAGGCTGGTCTTGAACCCCTGACCTCAGGTGATTCACCTGCCTCAGCCTCTCAAAGTGCTGGGATTACAGATGTGAGCTGCGGCACCCGGCCAATTTTAATAGACTTTAAAACCATGTACAAGTATAAAACATTGGTTTTTATTTCAAAAGTTGGTGGAACATATCCAGTTATTAAACAGTCAACAAAACGTATGCTAGGAGATTACATAAAGACTATGTACAATATAAAAATAGCTGAAAACAGTCTTCCCTGTAAAAATAATTTAAAGTGAACTTTTCAATTTAAAATATCATCCATAGCAGAAACAGCCATTTAATATGAGTTGTTTTTATCTTTTCCTAGCAGTAATGGTTCTAGCAGGGTATTTTATGCATAAAGAATATATTTCAAACCCTTTTTATTGTAATAAATACTAAAGCAACATAGGAATACTTTATAATTTAGGACCAAGTTGCTTTCTAACTTAATACAGCCTTGCTTTCAGGGGCCCCTACAGAATCATGCTCGTAAGCATGCACGTGCTCATCCATTTGTTATTTATTGACAAGATCTTAACGCTCTGTTAGTCTGACTCTTCAGCGTTTAATCACCAAAAGTTCATTTTGTGTTTACGATTTCCCCTTCTCTTCAACATGTTCTCTAAGATTTTTATCTATCAACAAACTGCATATGTTTTCCCATTTTAAAAATCTGAGCTTCTGTCCATACTGGTTGCATTGTTACCATATTGAATTATGTTATCTCCACCAAGAAAAAAGAACCTTGGTACTTTTGTTCACCTGGGTAACCTCATCTTAGATAAATATATTGTTTCTGTTGGGGCTTTGAGATATTAGCACTGGCTCGTAGGTCTTGCCCTGTCTTTTGTGATCACAAATGGTACAATCTCTTGCCCTCTCCTCACCCGCTCCTTGCTCCAATATCCCTGGCAAGGGCATGTGGCCAGCCTTGTTGAGAACGCAGGTTATAAAAGGGTGGAGAAAAGATGTCATAGCCCCTCTCCCCTACCCCCAATAGAATCTTATAAGTTCGGCATTTTCATCTTCCCATCTTTCTCCTCAAGTCTCTTTTCAAATTGCATTTTCTTCCCACTGAAACACATAACCTTAAAGGCAATTTTGAAAAAAAAAAAGGTGGAAAAATGACACATAATCCCAACACCCTAATTTAATCATTTTTGGTATTTGTAAATCGTTCTTAAAGATAATACCTTATCATCTTTAACTATGTATGCATTCAATTTTATTGTTTGTAAAAGTTTCACAGAAGAATTAAAGCCATGAGAACCTCTCTTCCTATTTCTTTGCCAACTCCAACTCCTTTTTCAATGTCAACCACTATCAGCAATGTGATATAAATGTATATACTGTTTTGTCTGCTTTCCCTCCTTTCTTCCTTTTTTATATAAGTAAAAAAAAAAAATACTTTTTTTTTTGTTTTTGTTTTTGTTTCCTTTTGAGACGGAGTCGTGCTCTGTCTCCTAGGCTGGAGTGGCAGTGGCGTGATCTTGGCTCACTGCAACCTCCGCCTCCTGGGTTCAAGCGATTCTCGCAACTCAGATTCCCAAGTAGCTGGGATTACAGGCATGCACACCACCACACCAAGCTAATTTTTGTATTTTTGGTAGAAACAGGTTTCACGATGTTGGCCTGGCTGGCCTCAAACTCCTGACCTCAGGTGATCCACCCTCCTCAGCCTCCCGAAGTGCTGGGATTACAGGCGTGAGCCACTGGGCCCTGGGATTACAGGTGTGAGCCACTGCGCCCGGCCAATACTGAGTTTTTGATTTGCCGGTGGTCTTTCTTTGGCTCTTGCTTGGAACTCTTCCTGTGTTCTACGTATAAACAAACCTTATTGGAAAAAAAAATCCAAACATCTACAGTGCATTTGCATTTTATAGTATGGGTAGATCATAATTTCTCTCTTTTTGTTTAAATAATTCCTCAGTTAATGGGTACTTTTGTTGTTTATGGTTTTCAACTTACAAATAAGGGTCATGAAAACATGTTTGTGTGTAGATCTGGGTGACCTCATTGTGTTTCTCTATGGTTATCATTCATCCTTGCAAAATCTTGATCCTGACTTCATTCTTATCCCTGTGGCCCCTCTACTAGGTTTCCTGCCCCCCAGCCCCTGGATGATGCTGGTCTGTTTTCCTACCTCACCGTGTCATGGCTCACCCCGCTCATGATCCAAAGCCTTCGGAGTCGCTTAGATGAGAACACCATCCCTCCACTGTCAGTCCATGATGCCTCAGACAAAAATGTCCAAAGGTGAAGCTGGGCTGGGCAAACCAGTGGAATGGTTAAAGACCATCTCTTGGTGGGATAATGACCAGAGATGCCTAAGGGTGGTAGGGAGGGTCCACCCCAGACAACCTGGCTCTTCCTGTAGGAAGAGGCCTCATACTAGGTGAGGGTTTTTAACCTGGGGTTCATGAATCTCCTACAGTGGTATGGATATTTTGTACATACGGGCTAGAGATCTTTCTCTGGAGCAAGAATTCACATCTCTTATCAGACTTGCCAAAAGGTTTGTGAACCCAAGAAAGTTATTTATTTATCATTTTTTATTTTATTTTATTTATTTTTTTCTTTTTTTTTAATTATCCTTTAATTTAAGTTCTAGGGTACATGTGCATAACGTGCAGGTTTGTTACATATGTATACTTGTGCCATGTTGGTGTGCTGCACCCATCAACTCGTCAGCACCCATCAATTCATCATTTATATCATGTATAACTCTTTCATCACTATTTTTATTTTTGAGATGGAGTCTTTCTCTGTCACCCAGGCTGGAGTGCAGTGATGCAATCTCGGCTCACTGCAACCTGCACCTCCTGGGTTCAAGTGATTCTCCTGCTTCAGCCTCCCAAGTAGCTGGAATTACAGGCACTTGCCACCACATCTGGCTAATTTTTGTATTTTTAGTAGAGATGGGGTTTCACCATGTTGGCCATGCTGGTCTTGAACTCCTGACCTCAGGTGATCCACCTGCCTTGGTCTCCCAAAGATCTGAAATTACAGGCGTGAGCCACCACACCTGTCCCCAGAAACTTAGAAATGACCACTTCTAGTTCCTTTTGATTTTCTCTTCTGGATCAGGTATTCAACAGTGACAGTGAGTATTACTTTGGGTAAGTGGCCCAGTCTCCCAATGCTCAAGCCACTGCTAACTAGTTGTGTGATTAAATTTCTTGTACCAGCCGTCACACACGGTAATATGAGGACGAAAAGTGGGAGAATATGAATATGTGATTTTAAAGGTCCCGTATTCATGTTCCTATCTCTAGCAGTTTCATGAGAGATACCAGGTGGAAAATGAGTTCCCAAATGTGTTCTGGAAATTATAGTCTCATAAGAGCCTCCCCATAAAAAGCATTCAGTAGTCAGAGGAGTTTGTGAAATGTTGTATTATAGTCAGATGTTGGAGATTTACAAAGCAACTTAACATATTGAAGGCACATGTTTTCACATGGAGTACAGAAACTGGGTAAACTTTGACCCATTCCTTCTCAGACTTATTTGGTAAGAAAAAAAGAAATGGTTCCAGGAAATACTTTTTGGATAATGCCAGATATTGATCAGAATCTCACCTCTTACTGACTATGATATCAGACAAGTTTCCCTTTCTGGGTCCTGTGTCTTTATGTATAAAATAGTGGATTGGCCAGCCGCAGTGCTTCACGCCTGTAATCCCAGCACTTTGGGAGGCTGAGGTGGGCAGATCACGAGGTCAGGAGATTGAGACCATCCTGGCTAGCACAGTGAAACCTTGTCGCTACTAAAAATACAAAAAAATTAACCAGGCGTGGTGGCGGGCACCTGTAGTCCCAGCTACTCAGGAGGCTGAGGCAAGAGAATAGCGTGAACCCAGGAGGCGGAGCTTACAGTGAGCCGAGATCACACCACTGCACTCCAGCCTGGGCAACAGAGTGGGACTCCATCTCAAAAAAAAAAAAAAAAAATCATAAATTTATTTCATGGTCCTTCATAGGATTGTTGCAAGAAACAAAAGAGGTGATAAATTCATTTTTTAAAGTACACAGCTTGAACCCAGAAGGTGGAGGTTGCAGTGAGCCAAGACTGCGCCACTGCACTCCAGCTTGGGTGACAGAGTGAGACTCCATCTCAAATAACAATAATAATAATAATAATAATGTACCTGGAAAAACACTTGATGCTTAATAGGTAACCAGCTAAGTCAATGTGAGTTTGCTTGTTCTTCTCTAACCATTGTGAGTACAAGATCTCCTGACTCCCTTCCATTCTCTTCCAGTTCACTGATTCTCTTTTTAATTTCATTACTCACAATGTCTGTCCACAAACACTTTGCAATCACTCCATTTTTGTTTTTTGTTTAAAGATGAGGTCTCACTATATACCCAAACTACGAAATACAGAAGGAATGGAAGAATTAGAAAACTCATCATTTTTACAGCACTAGTGGAGGTGGCGTTAGGCAGTGGTCATCAGTGTTGGAGATCTTGAAAATGAAGGAGGCAGGCTGACACACCCTAACCCACTGACCCCCTCAACATTCCTAAAAGTGGGACACCAGACATCATCTAGTTTCTGATGTGAGGCAACAGGAAGTACACTACATCACCTCTTACATTTTTTTTCCGAAGGACTTGAATTCTGGATTTCATTAAGCCTTAGGTCTAATGACCAGTTTATTAGGAAGCATAGAGGAACAACGATTATGTTAGACAACACCATGGAGATGCAATCAGTCCAGTTCAGAGTGTGTAAGATCCTACAGAACGAATAAAAATCAGTTTCTTCAACAAATAAATGGCGTAGAAATGCAGACAAGGGGAAATGCTTACAGATTAAAATGCAGCTCAAGAGTTCTGTCAGATTTCTCCTTTAGATGCAATGTGTGGACCTTGTTTGGATCTTGATTCAGAGAAACTAGCTTTATAAAGATATGTTTAAATAATTAGAGAAATTTCAATATAGACTGGGCATTAAATGCCATTAAGTAATTATTGTTACTGTGGTGTTATTTTATTTTATTTTTTTGAGATGGAGTCTCACTCTACCACCCAGGCTGGAGTGCAGTGGCGCCATCTCAGCTCACTGGTTCAACTCGCCTCCCAGGTTCAAGCCATTCTCCTGCCTCAGCCTCCCAAGTAGCTGGGACTATAGGTGCCTGACTGTAGTGTTATTTTTATTGTTACTATGATTTTTTCTTTTTTTGGTTTGTTTTTTGTATTTTTTGAGGTGGAGTCTCACTCTGTCACCCAGGCTGGAGTGCAGAGGCATGATCTCAGCTTACTGCAACTTCTGCCTCCTAGGTTCAAGCAATTCTCCTGCCTCAGCCTCCCAAGTACCTGAGATTACAGGCGCATGCCACCATGCCCAACTAATTTTTGTATTTTTAGCTGAGATGGGGGTTTCACCATGTTGACCAGTCTGGTCTTGAACTCCTGACCTCAAGTGATGCACACGCCTTGGCCTCCCAAAGTGCTGAGATTACAGACATGAGCCACTGCACCTGGCCCTGTTGCTATGGTTTTTTAAAGGACTTTATCTGAAAGAGATACATACTGAAGCATTTACAGATAAAATGATATGATGACTGAGATTTGCTTCAAATCCTCCAGGAAACAAAAGTCAAAGGGAGGAGACACGAAACAAAAATGTCAAACATTTTTAATTCTGGAAGAAGGGGGATGAGTACTCAGAAGATTACTACATTATTCTATTCTGTTATGTTTGAAAATTTCTGCAACAAAACTCCTGGCTAGCAAGAACTAGGATGTTTGGATGTCACATGCAAAGAGATTCCACTAGTTCCATTATCCTCTTTTGAAGGCTTCACCACCTTTGGGAAGAAGAAGTCTCAAGGCGAGGGACTGAAAAAGCTTCAGTGTTTCTGGTGATGCTGAGGTTCCAGAGAACAAGGATGATTTTCGATGCACTTCTGGGTGTCTGCTTCTGCATTGCCAGTGTACTCGGGCCAGTAAGTGGTAGAGTTGGTGAGGTTTGGGGGACTCTAGGCTTCAGAGGTTTAGAAATGGAACGGGTGGCATGTTCAAGTCCATGCCAGGAGTTAGAGATGCATTTGTCTTTCAGTTGCTGTCTAGAAAGTGAAGACTTTTTGAGGACAGTAGAGTATGGTGGTTAGTAGTAGCTAACTACCAAGGAGTGGCCTTGTAGCCACTGCTTGGGTTCAAACCATGTCCCTGCCACTTAGCTGATGGGTGACTTTGGGCAGTATAGTCATGCTCTCTGTGCCTTGGTTTCCTCATGGAATCCCGTGGAATCCGATGCACCCTCAGGTGTAGACCTTATGGAAACCCTTGCATGTAAAATGGAGAACTGCCTCATAGGGTAACATTAAATGAGATAAATATATGAAGCACTTAGAATATGGCCTGGCTCAGAACATGTTAGCTCCTCTGAGAAATGGCTAAGCAACTCTGGGAATGTAGGTAGCAGGAAATAATGGTCTTCTCCAGGTACCATGATTGGGATGAATGGGCTTTATCTCCCATCATTCTCCAGTTCCTCAGCCCAAGAGTCTCATATGAGAGAAAGAGTCTGATTGGCCAACTGGGGTCACATGATCACTGGTTGGCCAGAAGAAGTGGGGCACTTTGATTTACAGTCCAGCCTAGACTGCACCAATGGGGGAGGTGGGAGTCTTCCCGGAAGAAAACTGAGGCACTGGTACCAGCTCAGGGGAGGTGAATGTAGATCAGGAAGAAACAGTAGTTGATGACAGAATGGAGATAACTGAGTCCGGGCAACAGGTGCCGGGTCTTCTAGATCCACTCTCCGTCATTTTCCATCCTGCCCTGTGCGCCTAGTGTGGATCACATTAATCAGCCCCCACTGCACTCTGGCTTCTGGTTAGGGTTGACCAGTGGGAGATTCCAAAAGGAGACTGGAAGGAGGGAGAAGATGAGGTCAGGATACGTATTCCCTGGGCGGCTTCCCTCCTTGTCCTTGGAGGCTGGTGATCAGAGCTCCTGTCCAGACCCTCTCTGCGCACCTCACCCCTTTTGGGCCCTGGAACCTCTTCCTGCTCTTGCCCCTTAGGTCAAAGGAGGCCACTGTTTCCTGCTGTCACCAGCAGCATGGTGCGCCACCAGGCCTTGTTGGATTTCCTATATTCTGCCCACACCTTTGTAAAGCCACTTTGTTAACTCCTAAATCACTGTTTTGTGTGTGCTCTCCGTCTCCTGTCAGGATGAGGACAACCACCTAAGGTTTCAGAACTGGGTCAGTTGAACTCCTAAGTCTCCTCCAACTGGACCTTAAGCTTCTTGAGGGCAGGATTGTACTTAGTCAGTTTGATCCTTCAACAAATCCCCACATGAATCAGACCTCCCAACCCTTCTTCCAGCAACAAAACATCAAACGTGTTTGGCGGGGCAGTCTGAATGATCCAAATTCCCATTTCCTTGTAGACATTGCTTATACCAAAAATCCTGGAATATTCAGAAGAGCAGTCGGGGAATGTTGTCCATGGAGTGGGACTCTGCTTTGCCCTTTTTCTCTCCGAATGTTTGAAGTCTGTGAGTCTCTCCTGCAGTTGGATCATCAACCAGCGCACAGCCATCAGGTTCCGAGCAGCTGTTTCCTCCTTTGCCTTTGAGAAGCTCATCCAATTTAAATCTCTAATACATATCACCTCAGGAGAGGTAAGCGGCTGGGACTGCCTATTCCAGGCCATGCTTCCCTACCCTTCCTCCAGACATCACTGCCCTGGAGGCCAAGAGAGGGAGAAAAGGGGGTTAGGAGAGGAAGGAGAAAGAGAAAGAAAAGAATTCCTAGGTTGAGTGTGGATAACCATCAACAATTGCCTCTATGTCATGAAAGCAGGTCAACAATAATGCAGGAAATGCCACTTACATTCAGAGACTAGAGAGGATTTATCCATTCATTCAACAAGTAGGAGCTTTGGGAGGCCAAGGCAGGAGGATTGTTTAAGTCAGTAGTTCAAGACTAGCCTGGGCAACATGGAAAGACTCTGTCTCTACCAAAAAACAAAACAAAACAAAAACAAAAATCAGCCATCTGTGGTGGCTCATGTCTTATAATCCCAGTTGTGGAAGGCCAAGGCAGGAAGATTACTTGAATCCAGGAGTTTGAGACTAACCTGAGCAAAATGGCAAGACCCTATCTCTACTTCCAACCCTGCAAAAAAATAAAAAAATTAGCTGGGCATGGTAGTCCCAGCTACTTAGGAGGCTGAGGTGGGAGGATCATCTGAGCCCAGGGAGGTTGAGGCTTCAGTGAGCCATGATCACACCACTGCACTCCAGCCTGGGCAACAGAGTAATAGCCTGTCTCAAAAAAAAAAAAAAAAAAGACAAAATGTAGCCAGGCATGGTGGTGTGTGCCTATAGTCCCATCTACTTGAGAGGCTAATGCAAGAGGATCGCTTGAGCCCAAGAGTTCAAGGCTGCAGTGAGCTATGATCACACCACTGTACTCCAGCCTAGGTGACAGAGCGAGACCCTGTCTCAAACACACACACACACACACACACAACCCCCAAATAGTTACTGAGGCCCCTTCTGAGCCAGATTATGTTCTAGACCCTGGGAATAGGCCCCTTAACAAAAAGACACAAATCCCAAGTAGAAGCATGTTGGAAAGAGCATCCCCTAAGCCAACCTGAGGGTGAGGGTATGGGAAGACTTGATGGCTTAGGGAAATCTTTTGGGAAAAGCAATTTTTGGTAACATCTCAGAGTTTTAATTTCCTTATCTGCAAAAAAGGAATCCTTTCGCCTGGTTATTGTTACTGTCCATTTTTACTCTTGCTTTTTTTTTTTTTTTTTTTTACAGCATAACACACACAAGCATTGACAGAAATGGAGGAAGATACTCCAACTTATGACCTATAGTTATGGGGGATACTGGGATTTCATCTATTTCATCTTGATATCTCTATTTTTCTGTGGTTTACCAATTGCCTCGAGGGTTGTGGATTACTTTGATATTGAAACAGATACCTTAATTTTTGGAAAAGGCAACACTTCTTTGGCTCCTTTCCTTTAAGCCAAACCCCTTTGTGATCTGGCATTAGCCCCTTCCCAGCCTCATCTCTCCCCGTGTCCTCTCTTCTAGCCCTAGCTTGACTTCCTCCTGTCATCTAGGCTGGGCTAACCTTCAGTGCTCAAATACAATGGACACGTCCACCACCTGGTGACTTTGCTCATGTCACTCCCACTCCCAGCCCTTTAAAAATCCCATTCGTCCTTCAAGACCCAGTTTAGTTTTCCTCTCCTCTATGACAGGATCTCCAAACCCAGCCCTCTACTGGCATTCCCTGCTAAGCATTTGCAGTTCTTTTTGCACAAATCTGGCTGCCCTACTAATATGAGCCCCCTTCAAAGACACAAACCATTTCAGATTCACCACTCTGTCTCTCAGAAGGCTCAACAGCTGAATTACACAGAACAGATGTTCCAAAAACATCTGCTGAATTATTCATTGCCATCAAGTAGAGGGGCTCCATACATGCAAGCACTAACAAATATTACGTATTTATTGGAATCATCATGGTTATTATTGTTCACCACTTTATTGGTTCCGTGGCCTTAGGTAACTTGTTCGGCCTCTCTGAAGCTGTGGAATAATAATAGAACCAACCTCATAGGATTGTTGTCTCATAGGATTCAGTGAGTTTGTACATATAAAGCATGTAGACGGGGGTAGTGGTTGACATGTGTAAGCTGTACAATTAGTATTAGTTTCCATTAGGCCTCGAGCTCCACTGTCCTCCTGCACTTGACCGACAGCTAAAAGATCTCCCTGTTTATCTCAGGAAAGTCATTGTAACAACCCCTAACTCACTCTTAGCCATACATTGCTCCAAGTCATTACTTACATTGGCTTGATCAGTTCTCTAACATTCCTCTTGTGTGGCAGGTTCTGTTATTGTCCCCATTGTCACAAAGGAGGAAACTGAGCCAAGGAAAGGGTAGGTAACTTGTACAAGGTCATGTGATTGCTAAGTGCTGGGGCCTGAATTTGCACAGGGTGCCTGGCTGCAGAGTCCAGGTCTTCAACCCTTGCCATCACCTGCCTCACTAAGGAACCCTGTGCTAAGGCCTAGCTTGGTTCCTTTCTGGGTATTCTGAGCGCCTGCTGTATGCAAAATCCAGTTCCCTCAAACATCTTCATAGAAGCGTAAAACAAAGTGGTCTATTTGAGAGTGGAGATGGAAGTAATTTCTGAAATAAGGATTTCTAGGCAATTGCTTATACATTTTAATTAAATTAAATTAATTTATTTATTTTTGAGCTGGAGTTTCCCTATTGTTGCCCAGGCTGGAATGCAATAGTGCAATCTTGGCTCACTGCAACCTCTGCCTTCTGGGTTTCCTGCCTCAGCCTCCCGAGTAGCTGGGACTACAGGTGTATGCCACCATGCCTGGCTAATTTTTGTATTTTTAGTAGAGATGGGATTTCACCATGTTGGCCAGGCTGGTCTCAAACTCCTGACCTCAGGTGACCTGCCTACTTTGGCCTCCTAAAGTGCTGGGATTACAGGCATGAGCCACAGCTCCCAGCCTATGTTTTATTTTTAAATTAATAAAAAAAAATTTTTTACTTAAAAACATTTCTTTGTCCTCTCCTCTTGCACTAAAATTAATTTTTTAAAAGATCTGAATATATTCTCTTTGGAAACAAAATAAAATAATATAGAAGTTACCTTAGGCCTAGTTTCTTCCCCTGTGCCCAGAGGTTAGCACCATTAGCAACTTGGTTTTTGTCCTTCAGACCTTTTAAAGCACATTTGACTGGATGCAGTGGCTCACACCTGTAATCTCAGTACTTTGGGAGGCCAAGTTGGATGAATCGCTTGAGTTCAGTAGTTCATGACCAGCTTCGGCAACAGAGCGACACCCTATCTCTACCAAAAATGCAAAATGTTAGCTGGGCATGGTGGCATGTGCCTATGGTCCCAGCTACTTGAGAGACTGAGGAAGGAAGATGGCTTGAGCCCAGAAGGCATAGGTTGCAGTGAGATGAGATTGTACCACTGCACTCCAACCTGGACAACATAGTGAGACCCAATCTCAAAAACAAAAACAAAAACAAAAAGAAAGTCCATTTAGGTACACATGCAAGTTACCCATAAAAAGCATTGGATTTTGTGTTTGTGTATTTTTATGTAAATGGTACTATGTTTTACATAGTGTCCTCCTGTTGGTTTTGCCAATAGAAAATGTAGAACATTGGCCGGGCGCGGTGGCTCAAGCCTGTAATCCCAGCACTTTGGGAGGCCGAGACGGGCGGATCACGAGGTCAGGAGATCAAGACCATCCTGGCTAACACGGTGAAACCCCGTCTCTACTAAAAATACACACACACACACACACACAAAAACTAGCTGGGCGAGGTGGCGGGCGCCTGTAGTCCCAGCTACTCGGGAGGCTGAGGCAGGAGAATGGCGTGAACCCAGGAGGCGGAGCTTGCAGTGAGCTGAGATCCAGCCACTGCACTCCAGCCTGGGCGACAGAGTGAGACTCTGTCTCAGAAAAAAAGAAAAAAGAAAAAAGAAAATGTAGAACATAGCTTTTGGGGGATTTTTTTTTTTTTTTTTTTTTTTTGAGATGGAGTCTCGCTCTATCGCCTAGGCTGGAGTGCAGTGACGCAATCTTGGCTCACCGCAAGCTCCGCCTCCCGGGTTCACGCCATTCTCCTGCCTCAGCCTCCCAAGTAGCTGGGACTACAGGCACCTGCCACGCCTGGCTAATTTTTTGTATTTTTAGTACAGACGGGGTTTCACCATATTAGCCAGGATGATCTCTATCTCCTGACCTCGTGATCCACCTGTCTTGGCCTCCCAAAGTGCTGGGATTACAGCCGTGAGCCACCGTGCCTGGCCAAGGCACGTAATTTATAAAGGAAAAGAGGCTTAGTGAACTCACAGTTCCACGTGGCTGGGGAGGCCTCACAATCGTGGCAGAAGGTGAAAGGCACATCTTATACATGGCAGCAGACAAGGGAGAGTGAGAGAGTTTGTGAAGGGAAACTCCCCCCTATAAAACCATCAGATCTTGTGAGACTTAATCAATGTCATGAGAATAGTATGGGAAAGACCTGCCCCCATGACTTACCTCCCACTGGGTCCCTCCCACAACATATGGTAATTGTGGGAGCTACAATTCAAGATGAGATTTGGGTGGGAACCCAGCGAAACCATATCATTATTTTTTTCAGTGACGCTGAATCATAATTACAGTACTTTCGAAGTGCCTGAATAAAGTGTTATATATGCATTATCTAGCACCGTTCTCAGATCAATATGAGAAAGTAGCTTGTATTATTATTTCCATTTCACTGATGAGGTGATAGAGGCACAGAGACGTGGAGTAACTTGTCTATGGTTGCACAGCTAGTAAATGACAAGACTGGGGCATGAGCTCTGACAATTTAGCTCTAGGACCCAAGATTACCTACTACTTCTGGGGTGACTTTGTTGTCTTGAGACAGGTTCTCACTCTATCACCCAGGCTGGAGTGCAGTGGTGCCATCATAGCTCACTGCAGTCTTGACCTCCTGGGCTCCAGCAATCATCCTCTCTCAGCCTCCTGAGTAGCTAGGACTACAGACACACATCACCATGCTTGGCTAATTTTTAATTTTGTTTAAAGATGGGGTCTTGCTATGCTGCCAGGCTGATATTGAACTCCTGGCCTCAAACAATCTTCCTGCCTCAGCCTCCCAGAGTGTTGGGATCATAGATGTGAGCCACTTAGCACAGCCTGGGGTGGACTTTTTAAATCCTTTTCCACCAACTTGTAGGATGTTTCCAGCATTTGGCTGGTGTAAGCAGTGCTGTAATGAACATCCTTGTATGTGCTTCATCTAACATGTGTGAATGTTTCTCAACAGAAAAATGAAATTGCCAGATCATAGAGTTTTATGCAATTTTTAATTTTAAAAGATACTTTAAAATTGCCCTTCAGAGTGGCTATACCAATTTATGCTCCCTAAAGTACTTTTAAAAGTTTTAAAGGCTCCCACTAGGGCACGTCCTGGAAACTAGAAGGAGTTTAGGTGAAAGTTAAAAGCAAATCACTTTGTAAGGGATTGAGACTGGTAATTCTAGAAAACATTAGTGAATTGTTCTTCACAGATTTCCTGATTTGGAATGTAAGTTTTTGTGTTTTTGTTTTTGTTTTGAGACTGGGTCTCATTCTCTTGCTCAGGCTGGAGTGCAGTGGCATGATTACAGCTCATTGCAGCCTTGATCTCCCGGGCTCAAGTGATCCTCCCGCCTCAGCCTCCTGAGAAGCTGGGACTACAGGCATATGCCACCATGCCCGGCTAATTTTCCTACTTTTTGTAGAGACAGGGTTTCACCATGTTGCTCAGGCCGGTGTCAAACTCCTGGGCCCAAGCGATCCACCCACCTTGGCCTCCCTGTGCCCGGCCAAATGTTACTTTTTATATAGCATTGAGCCAGGCAGTACGTGTGGGAGGAAGGAAGTAGGCAGAAGAATCTATAACAAAAAAGAAAAAAAAAGCAGAAAATTTAATTAATATTATTATTAGTAGTAGAATGAATAGAATCAAGTGAAGAATGGAAGCAATTCTCTGGAATATAGATATTAGTGGTGTTACTAAGCAAAAGGGGCTCACTGCCTAATGTCTAGAAGCCAATACTTTGACACTGGGTTTTTGAGAAAAGAAAAGCTTTTTATTGCAAGTTGGCTGACAAGGAGACAGGAGTCCAGCCCAGATCTGTCTCCTTGTGCTTGCTTTAAGACAGTGATTTTATTAGGAAAGATTTAAGGGGTGGATTCTGAGATTAGTAGGTGACTGGTAGAATGAGAGGGGAGGTCTGAAAAGCCCTTGTAT
Organism: Trachypithecus francoisi; assembly: GCF_009764315.1. Lineage (NCBI taxonomy): Eukaryota > Metazoa > Chordata > Mammalia > Primates > Cercopithecidae > Trachypithecus > Trachypithecus francoisi. The sequence goes on along the minus strand of NW_022681455.1, from coordinate 88,468,759 downwards.
ATATGCAGTGATCTCTTCATGTCTCTTCCTGGGTCCCATTTGCAAATTCACGGGGAATTAGTATGAAACATGTGGTGGAAATTTTTAGGCTGTGACGTTAGCAAGCTGATTCTGCACAGACTCTGGTTAGCCGTACTGGTTCTACCGATTTTAGTCAGATCTGTTATCTTACAAGCAGAGGGACTTTCAGCAAGTTGTTTCTTTCTGTAACTGCTGTCCTAAAAACTCAAGAATATCTGTTAGTCACTGGTTTCTTTAACTCTTTGGGGCATGGTTTCAGTAGCAGTAGTAATAGTGGTAGTATTAATTGTAGTAAAATACCCCTTTTATTGATCACATTCTATGTGTGCAGACACTTTCTATGTCATTGAAATCTCACAAAACCCATATAAAGTATGTATAATTATTCCAGCTTTACAGATGGAGAAGCTGAGGCTCAGAGTGGTAAAGTAACTTGCTGAGGGTCACACAAACAGAGAGGAGAAAGATGTGAACCTGGGGTGTCTGTCTCTACTCTTCCACCCTGCCTTTCAAGCCTTCCTGCTAGGAGAGGGCATGGGAAGGCCACCTGCCACCACTTCTGGGTACCCAGGGAGGTGACACCTGCGCCCGTGGACTTGCTGTCTTGCAGGCCATCGGCTTCTTCACTGGTGACGTAAACTACCTGTTTGAAGGGGTGTGTTATGGACCCCTATTACTGATCAGCTGCGCATCACTGGTCATCTGCAGCATTTCTTCCTACTTCATTATTGGATACACTGCATTTGTTGCCATTTTATGCTTTCTCCTGGTTTTCCCACTGGAGGTAATGTCTCTCTTTGTCACCCATTTGATGCTGGGCCCCAGAAGTCCCAGGGCTCTGGAATCTGGGATAGCTCTGAGTGAGAACGTTGATTCTTGTTGACCTTTCAATCCATTGTGGATAAGATTCAGCTCCACTCTTTACCTCAAACTATTCTCTGGTCACAACATTTGGTTAATAAGTAAATAAGAGCTGAATGTGATGTGCAAAGTCTACCTCATAGCTTTCTATGGGAGATTATCTGCTTCGACAACTTTCCTTTGTAGATAATCTCTGTGCAAGATTTTTGTTCCATCTCTTCTACCCAGACTGTGCTGATGTAATAACACAGCCAGCATTTAACATTTGTCTGAGCACAGTATAATGGGGAAAGGGAAGCACATTTGTTGCCAAAGATTCAGGTGAAATAAAGTTGAGGAAACAGAAATGACTCTTGGATTATGTGTGCTCTGAATTATTGAAATTTAGTGTTTTCCTGAGTGCAGTCACTCTGATTGAAAGGTGATTTTAATTATTAGAGGATTTATGGTTCCAGAAGACAGAGGAACCATTTCAGTTTAGTTTCTGTCTAAGTAGCCACAGCCTGGCTTGGGACTCAGAAAAGAAAGGCCCCTGGGATGCCCTAAGGCATGGTGGCCTGGAGAGCTTTGATTGGAAAACCTCTCTTTGGAAATACACCCAGTTGCCCTACTTATGCCAGACTGAACCCTCCTGCCTTTGTCAAAGGAAGCCCTTGCAGATCAACTCCAAACTTGCTGTATCCTGACTCCAGGTATTCGTGACAAGAATGGCTGTGAAGGCTCAGCATGACACATCTGAGGTCAGCGACCAGCGCATTCGTGTGACCAGTGAAGTTCTCACTTGCATTAAGCTGATTAAAATGTACACATGGGAGAAACCATTTACAAAAATCATTGAAGGTATGGAAAGTCTGGCTTTCTGCTCCAAACCTGATGATGGCATGGTGAGCCAAGTCCCTCTCACCTCTTGGGGATTTTTTTTTTTTTTTTTTGATGCTTTGGGGATGGTGCTGTGCTCTTTGGAGAATGTTCTTATGGTTATCTTTGGTGTATTTCTTTTTTATTTCCCAGACCTAAGAAGGAAGGAAAGGAAACTATTGGAGAAGTGCGGGCTTGTCCAGAGCCTGACCACTGTAGCCTTGTTCGTCATCCCCACAGTGGCCACAGCAGTCTGGATTCTCGTCCACACATCCTTGAAGTTGAAACTCACAACATCAATGGTAAGGGTTTGGGGGGTTTTGTTTTCTCCCCATCATGATCGGGAGTTTTCTCATGTGTCCTTTTTTAGCCATACCCCTCAATGGTCTGAAGGCTTTGTAAATGAACACTATATGTTCATTTTTATTTTCCAGACAAAAGTACAGCGCTGTCTTCCATCTCAACCCATCTTAAAAAGTGACATCTTGGACAGCCCTGTGGGCGGACTGGACAGCAGACCCATCAGGGGTGGGGGGGAGGTGGTACCTGTAGTTAAAATTCTGACAATTTGAATTACACCTTGAGGTTGAAGTGTTCCTCTAATCCCTAAATAAGGGCCCTGGAAGTGCACTTCAAATACAAAGGTATAGCTTCTTTGGTCTTTCCCTTCATGGTCAGAACCTGGCCCTGAGAAGTGGCAGCTGCCTTACAGGGTTAGGAATCCCAGCTCTTGAGCAGAATAAGACAGGGTGCTGCTCTTGGAGGGGTGGTAATCCAACTGGGGAAGCCAGGAGGCAGCACCCAGAGCAAGAAGGGAAACATTTGAGAGTCTGCAGTCAAGGGGTTGTGTGTGCCCCAGATGGCTGGCCCCTCTGCTTGGCTCAGGCATGCACCAGGGAAAGAACCCCGAGAAGTCTGAGGGTGTTGGGGGTACTATAGAAGGAATACTTTCAGAGGCACTTGAGGCTGACACTAAGATGACACAAGACAGGTCTAGATCAAGGCATTCCTGCTCCATTGGAGTTCATTTTTGGATGGATCCAGGAGAAGAAAGGAGGAGAGATGGGCATGGATTGGAAGGTTCTTTCAGCACCTCCAGGAGGGCACCTTCTGGGGTCCTGAGAGCCTAAGGTGTTTTGCTATAGTCACAGTGCAGCATGGGTTAGGCATGAAGGGTAAGGAGATGTTGAATGTTAGAAAGAAAACAAACATCTAAGGCAAAGAAGAAGAAATAGGACCTTGACAGCAAGAACAGCACCAAGCTCCATTGAAAGGAAGCAGTGCTCACTCACATGAATTTTTTTGGTGTTTCCCAACTTTGTTCCTGTATGTACTTCATGATATTTCTCACTATGCCAGTGGGGAAACTGGGATGTGGTAGGGGCAATCTGCCCAAAGCTAGAGATGTCAGTGGCTAAGCTGCAACAGGGACTAGACCTTTAACTCTAAGACTCCAAGATGAGTGCTCTTTCCCCAGCTTTTTCCAGTCTCCCCCAAACACTAACTTAGCCTCTGTTGGATGAACCAACTGCTTGTTGGATGCTGAGGATGTGGCTCAGGGATGCGGGTGCCAGGGAATGGTGGAAGCAGGAAGGGCCACGACCCTTACCGCCTCCTCCCCTTCTTATCCAGGCCTTCAGCATGCTGGGCTCCTTGACTCTCCTTCGGCTGTCAGTGTTGTTTGTGCCCTTAGCAGTCAAAGGCCTCACGAATTCCAAGTCTGCGGTGATGAGGTTCAAGGTAGGTGGTCAGGGGACTGGCTGTAGGCCCCCTGCTTGGACGCTCCTCTGCCTTCAGCCCCCGTGATGTTCCTCCCGAGAGGCCTAGGTTGAGAGAGGGATTAGCTAACTCAGTAACCTCCTGTGCCAAGGCTGGTGTGGGGCCTGGGAAGACAGATAAATTGGGTCAGGTCTCAGTCTCCAAGGAGATCTTAGGATAGTGTGTCCAAACCAGGTCTCAGACAGATGCTCTGCAGACTTTATCCAGGTTTGCATAGAGTTACCCTGATAGATAGTTTTGTTTTAGAAAAACACCACAGATGTTGCTTGCATTGAAACACTTGGACATTTTATGTGAAAACCCAGATTTTTGAATTTTCTTGAATGATTAGAAGATCTAGTGACCCTCTACCATAATCTACCATGGCCACAAGCAGCTGGAGTTGAGGCGATAGCTGCCCTGTTTAGATGGAGGCATTTAGCTGCAGTTTGCTGCAGTATCTACCATACCCTATTGCACCTCCAGGCCTGGAGCTGCATTTTAATTATCATGTATCATCTTAGAAATGGTCCACTTCACTTATTTATATAGTTGGCATCTAAGTTTGAAAACTCTAAACTAATTTTTAAAAGTCATTTTGTAGTCACCCCACTTTTATGTACATGCAGTTCATGACCTGTTATCACTCATTCACTCATTCATTCATTAATGCAAAACAAAAAAATATTTATTGAACTCCTACCACAAGCCAGGCACAGAGAACACTGCATTGAACAGGGGTCCCTGCTGTCAGGGAGTTCCGATTTGGTATTGGAAACAGGCAATTAACAAGTAAATTAATGATCAAAGAGGATTCGATCAGATCACATGAAGAGCCATGATGCCAATAAAACAATGTGATGTCCTAGAGCAAGCATGTCCAACCTGCAGCTCATGGGTCGCATGTGGCCCAGGATGGCTCTGAATGTGGCCCAACACAAATTTGTAAACTTTCTTAAAACATTAGGAATTTCTTTTTGTGATTTTTTTTTCTTTTCTTTTTTCTTTTTGGTTTATTAGCTATCGTTGGTGTTGGTGTATTTTCTGTGTGGCCCAAGACAATTCTTCCAGTGTGCCCCAGGGAAGCCAAGGGATTGGACATGCCTGTTCTAGGGAGTATGTTGGGGAGTGCTGGGGGCTCCTGGGAAGAGCCTGGTTAGGGAAGGCCCCTGCCAAGGTGACTGAGTGATGATAACCAGGCAGAGGAAACAGCAAGTGTGAAAGCCCTAAGGCTGGAATGAACTTGGCTGCTCTGAGTAGCACAAACAGTGCTTTGCTTATCACCAGCCCAGCTTGCTTCCCTGACTTCTCAGCAGCTGTGAGAAGGCTCCTGCCGCTGCCTTCCTTCCCATGGGACACTGGGTTTGCCCATTCATTCTCCGCTTCTGTGCCTGTTTTCACCTGTGGAGGGGTCAGAGATGAGGAAGCCAAGCTCAGAAGGACGGGTAAGAGAGTCCAAAATGTCAGGAAGCATCCTTCTAGATCTCTTAAGCATATCTGCAGGTAGGCCTATGTGAATGTAACCTGACTTCCATAGGATCATACTCCCCTCCCATTCTTTTGATTGCTAGAATTTATGTAGTTCAACCCCTGTGCTTTATAGACAGGGAGCTGGAGATGCAGAGAGAAGTGACCCGCTGATGGTCACCTTTTGAAATGTATGACCCCAAATGACCTTTCCCCAGTGTGGGACACAGACAGAGTTTTTATTTTCAATAGCTACAAGTAGAATTTTTTTTTTTAAGAGGTGGAGGTCTCGCTATGCTCCCCAGGTTGGTCTTAAACTCCTGAGCTTAAGCAATCCCCCGACTTGGCCTCCCAAAGTGCTAGGATTATAGACGTGAGCCATTATGTCCAGCCCAATATTAATAGAATTTAATTAGAAAAACATCAGTCTTATGAGTCAATGGCTGTCATCACTTGGGATGAGGCTAATGTAGGTTAGTCCTTAGTCAACCTCCTGAGCAGAGTTGCCATTGATAGCGCAGTGTTTGCAAATATGGAAGAGCGGCCCTGTGCTCTGAAATTTGGAAAACACTGACCTAGAATTTTCACCCGCAGAAACTGGCCTTTCCTAACTGGTGGTACTTCTGCAAACTTTTACTGCTTATTCAAAATTCAGAAAACCATACCAACTGGCAGGCTTGTAAAACTGGGAACACATTCCTGCTGAACTAAAGAACTGCGTTCCTCCTCCCTCTATTTCCTTTTGTCTTTTCAGAAGTTTTTCCTCCAGGAGAGCCCTGTTTTCTATGTCCAGACATTACAAGACCCCAGCAAAGCTCTGGTTTTGGAGGAGGCCACCTTGTCTTGGCGACAGACCTGTCCTGGGATTGTCAATGGGGCATTGGAGCTGGAGAGGAATGGACACGCTTCTGAGGGGATGACCAGGCCTAGAGATGCCCTCGAGCCAGAGGAAGAAGGGAAGAGCCTGGGCCCAGAGTTGCACAAGATTAACCTGGTGGTGTCCAAGGTAGCCTTGTTCAGGCCATGCAGGCAGGCTGCCTGCCAGGCTCTCAGGACCTGAGACTGGGAGCTTGGCCAGGTGCCCCACCATTTCCTTGGTTAAAAACTGCCCTTTCCGCGATCTCTCCCTTTAAAATTCAAATTTTTCATGGAGGGCAAATACAGAATATCTTTCATTTTTTAGTGTGAATTAATCTATCGTTTAAAATTTTTTTGGCTTAGGTAAGACCCAAAATAATATGAGAGTACTGTGTGCTGGTCCTTGGAAGGACCAAGGACCAGAAAGGAGAAGGGAAAGGAGACCCAGCTAACATTTATTACATTCCTCATATGTGCCAAGCACCATCCTGTGTTTGAATTCTGTTATTCTGTGAACTCACCTTATCTGGCTCTTTCTCTGCCTGATGTTTACAAAGATTAGCTTCCTGCTGTCTCCTCTTCGCCCCTCCTCTTTTCTTCTCTGTTATCTATTAATGTAGATATTGATATCTAATAATAATTGACAGAATAGATATAGATATTGATTCATATATAGTGATAAATGTCTAAAAGCTAGATAATACCTAATAGTAATAGGTGTTAATATCTAATATCTACTATCTCTTATCTATTTATACTTCTTTCCTTGGTGATCATCTCTAGCCCTGTGGTTTTAAATTCCATCTCTGTGCTATTATCTCTAACCTTAAAGTCTCTTCTGGACTCCAGACTCGACTGCATATATAATATCTCTCTCAAATGTCCATCAAGCATTTAAAATGAAATAAGGTTTTGATATTCACCCTTTTTAATGAGTTCCCTAAATCGTCCTTCTCCTGGGAGATGGCACCATCATCCTTCCAGTGGTCAAGGACCTGGAAGTCACACTTGATTCCTTTCCTTCCCTCCCTCGAATCCAATCCACCAGCAAGGCCCGTCAGCTTGACTTCCACATCTGCCCCGAACCTGCCGCCCTCACCATAGCCCCTCCACTGCCCTATCCCTGCCACTGTCATGCCGCTCCCAGAACCTCCTTATCCACCTCTCTGCTCCCACTTTTGCCTTCTTATGAGTCTTTCACCATGCTGCAGATAGAGGGATTTTCCTTTTTTAAATAATTAATGTGTATTTTTTATTTCAATAGCTTTTGGGGTACAAGTGAGTTTTGGTTAGACGGAGGAGTTGTATAGTGGTGAAGTTGAGATTTTAGTGCACCTGTGACCCGATAGTGTGCATTGTACCCAATAGGTAGTTTGTATCTCTCACCCCACTCCCACCCTCTGTCTCTCTGAGCCTCCAAAATCCATTATACCGGGGGTCCCCGACACCTGGGCGGTGGACCTGCACTGGTCCACAGCCTGTTAGAAACCAGGCCGCACAGCAGGAGGTGAGCGTCAGGCCAGTGAGCATCACCGCCTGAGCTCCACCTTGTGTCAGATCAGCGGCAGCATTAGATTCTCATAGCAGCGCGAACCTTATTGTGAAATATGCATGCGAGGAATCCAGATTGCATGCTCCTTATGAGAATCTTGCCTGATGATCTGAGATGAGACAGTTTCATCCTGAAATCAATCCACCACCAACCCTCAGTTTGTGGAAAAATTGTCTTCCGTGAAACTGGTCCCTGGTGCCAAAAAGGTTGGGGACTGCTGTATTGTACTATGACAGAGGGATCTTTCTAAAATGTAAACCAATTCAAGTCACTCTCCTTAAACCCTTCAGTGACTTTTCACTGCCCTTAGAGCCCGGTTCCTCCAAATTGGTACCTGTACCTCTGACCTCTTCCCCACTAGAGTTCTCACAGCTCTGGGGCAGTAATGACACCTCCTCTGTAGAAGCCTTCCCTGGCTGACTCATCTAAAATTGCCTCAACTCCCAACTCTGTCTGTCATAACAGCCGACTTCATTTTACTCATATCACTTATCTCTATCTGATATTTATTTATTTATTTATTTATGTAGTCTGTCTGTCTTCCCATCCCCTCAGCTTACATTCTAAGCTCAATGTGAGGTCTTCTCTTCATTCCTGGGTCCATAGAGGAAACTCAGATCACTATAAATGATGCATTTATTCAAACATTCATTCATCCATCAAATAGTGGCTTTTCAAGGATTGCTGCATAGAATAGACACCAATCTGGAATTCAGGGTTCTTGCCACCTACCCCTGAGTTCCCCTCTGCCTTTTCCCTGTGATCTGCTTCCTCTCGGGTCACCCCTCCTGCCTCCAGGGACTGAACACAAAGTTCCTCTTGAGCTTTGCTTGTCTGAGGAGTCTTGGGCTCTGTGTGGTTGTTTTGTTTTCTGTGTGTTTTTTTGGGTTCTAAACAGTTGAGCTGCCCTGGGCAGGTGGGTATGCCAGGGCTGTGCTGTCCCAACACTTGTGTGTCCTCCTTGGCTTGCAGGGGATGATGTTAGGGGTCTGCGGCAACACAGGGAGTGGTAAGAGCAGCCTGTTGTCAGCCATCCTTGGGGAGGTAAGTGATCTGTGGCCACATGCGTGCCTGTCCGCAGGCAGTCCAGGCCCTCCCAAGCTCCAGTGCCCCGGGCAGGGCCCCCCACTGCTTTCTTCCTCACAGGGGTCTGAGCAAGTGGGGTTTTTATAAATCAAAAATGGTTGTGCTTGCACTGTGTGGGAGGTGCGTGATCAAGGCGGCCCTTTCTCTTCACCTTGTGGCAGCACTCCTGGTGCGGGCTGCCTCTTACATCACCTGGAGATCTGTCCTCACCTGTGCTCTGTGAGGATACAGGATATTAACTCAAAGTTAATATGATCATACAAATTATTTAACAAGGAATTGAGTCCAATCTCTCCTCCACACTGCAATACCCTGTTGCAATGGTTCCTTTAAAAAAAGAGCACAAAAATCATTTTATAAAGCCAAACTCATAACACTGAGAGTGGGATGTATGTGCCTTTTAGGATAGGATCGGAAGAGAAATGTTGGGGGAGAAACAGGGAGAAAGAAGGAAGGAAGGCTGGGGAGAGGAGGCCTGCTGGATGGGATGGGGCAGTCTTACTCATACTCCGGCAGTGGGGTACATATGCCTGCTAGGTGCACTTGCCCTTGAGATTTGAACCCCTCATTCCATCCCCTGTGGACAAGTTTGAGGTCTGCTGCCATGTGGACATGTGGCTCACACACCCTTTCTCCAGTTTCTTTTTTCTTTCTTTTCTTTCCTTTTTCCATTCCCTTCCTTTCCCTTCCCTTTCTTTCTGTCTTTCTTTCTTTCTTCATTTTTTTCACACAGAGTCTTGCTTTGTCATCCAGTCGGGAGTGCAATGGTGTGATCTCGACTCACTGCGACCTCTGCCTCCAGGGTTCAAGAGTTTCTCATGCCTCAGCCTCCTGAGTAGCTGGGACTACAGGCATGCGCCAGCAAACCGAGCTAATTTTTGTATTTTTTGGTAGAGACAGGTTTCACCACGTTGACCGGGCTGGTCTCGAACTCCTGGCCTCAAGTGATCCACCCGCCTCGGCCTTCCAAAATGCTGGGATTATAGATGTGAGCCACCATGCCCGGCCATTTCTCCAGTTTGAAAAAACCCCAAACCCATTCCCCAGATCCTTTGGGGTCACACTGCACACCTTATAACGAACACTAAAAGCACCCATGACACCTGCTACACATTTTTGGTCACCTTCCCGCAGGAGTCTTACACCAGCCCTTCCCCACAGAGCCCCAACCTCACCCCCTCCTGGGCTGCCATCTCTTCCCCCTTCTTCTTCTGCCCATTGTCCCTTGTTCCCCCATCACTGGGAGAAGTTTTCCTTCCTTTCTTCGGCTTTTCCCTCAGCTCCTTCTCCCAAATGAACATTGCCAAACTCATCCCTTCCTTGGAATGCGATTATGTTACCAAAGCCAGCTCTCTCTTAACGCATCAGCCACGTGCTGCATGTGGGATGGCCTTTCCCCAGTTTCTTCGCAACTGCAAGGAAGGAAGACTCCATTAAAAAAAACAGTAAAACTAGCTTCAGTACTTACATGCCAAGTCCTGTGTAAAGAGCTTTCCATTTTCCCCTTTAACGCTGGTAACCTCCCATGACAAAGGCACACCCATGATGACCCATTTACAGATGAGTACGTGAGATTCTGAGAGGTGACTCATCCAAGGTCATGCAGCAGGTAAGGGGTGAGCCAGGGCTGAGTCCCAGGTCCACCTGAGGTCAGAGCTCTGTTCTACATCACAGGAGCATTGCCCAGCAGCCTCCAGGCAAGGCCACCTCCCTACGCGCCCAGTGGTTTGTCAGTTTCCTATGCAAATGAGCCTGTCACTTTCCTTCTAATAAAGGAAGACACAGAGATGCCATTTTAAAGTTATTATTTGTTAAAGTCTGGCTCCAAACTAGAAGTAAACATGTCAGGGTATAAAAGAGAAAGGATTAAGAATGATGAGGTCCCATGTCAGGGTGCTGGGGATGAGTGTCTATCTCTATTTGTTTTTAATGTGTTGTTTTGAACTTCTGCAGAAAAGCAGGAAGAACACTACAGCAGAAATCCATATACCCACCATCTAGATGCAGCAGTTGATAGTTTTTGCATATTTACCTTACTATACAGACATATATTTTGTAGAATGCTTTAAATTACACAGGCTATAACACTTTCCCTTCTAAATACTTCATCATGGTGTCTAAAAGTAAGAACGTTTTTCTACCTAACCATGATAGCATTATCCTACCTAACAATAATAATTCCATAATACCCAGGCATGCTCAGAGATAGCCTGGAAATTTTGGTGTGCACGGTGAAGACCATGGAGGCACTGGCTGCCAGGGAATGGGGCTGGGACAAATAAGAGGAAAAAATGTTTGGAGTGTCTTTAGTGCAGACCTTGGATTCAGTCCAAGCGGGACCTGGCTGGGCTTATCTCCAGCTGCTTCCACATGTTCTCATGGCTGGTCCCTGCAACTCGCTGGTGGGCCTGGCAGGGCCACATTAAAAGTCCCTTTTACCTAGGAGAGCCCCCAAGGTCCTGGAGGGCAATGGGGCCCTGGGCACTGTGCCTGCTGAGCCAGGCAGGCTCTGTCCCTTTGCCTACTTGGTCCTAAGGCTGGACTCATTCTGCCGCAGATGAACTTGCTTGAGGGCTCGGTGGGGGTGCAGGGAAGCCTGGCCTATGTCCCCCAGCAGGCCTGGATCGTCAGCGGGAGCATCAGGGAGAACATCCTCATGGGAGATCCATATGACAAGACCCGGTAAGCTCCTGGAGGGGAAGGGGAGAGCACAGGGCATGTGGCTGGTCTGGGGGCACCTCCAGCTTTGAACGGTAACCTGACGACTGCTAACTCATGTGTGCTCCACTTACACTCATTATCATATTCACCCCTCATTGTGAAGGAAATACCATCTTATCAATTTTCCAGATGAATCAGCTGAGGCCCCAAAAGGTTAAATAATTTGCCCAAAGTCACCCAGGTGGTGGGATGTGATAGAGCCAGGATTTGAACCCAGTTGCTTTCAGAAACTTCATGCTTAACTATTATGCTGTATTGGCTCAAAATAGTCAATACATTCTCCCCCCTCCAAAATTGCTACATTAGAACTTCATTTGTATTCGTTCAATCTTGGCCTCTAAGTGAAAAGGAAAACAAATGGGAGCGATGAGGTTCTGTGACATAGAGGAAACCGTTTTGAATCTATGGCCCTGTGGATCTCCCAAGTCTTGTCCATATCCCTCCTTTCCCTCTGTGGCCTCTCCCTGCCCTAGAACTCTCGTGTTCAACCTGCCCGAGACATGAGATTGGATGTCATGAGTGAAGCCTGTTCAGTGAAGGGTCCAGGAAAACTGCTCTGAATGCTACAGCTACGCTTCCAACTATGGTGGACTCTGACCTGTGACTGTTTGCTTGGTTTTGCAATTGGCCTCTGGTAACAACATAGATGTGGAGGTGTAGGAACTGGCTGTCTCTGTCTAGTTGTCCTGTGTACACCTCACAATCATGTCCAATGCCAACTCATGAGCACCCTGCCTGCTCAGCCCCATACACCTGGCTTCTTTTCCTAAATTGTGCAACTCAGTTTAATGGCATCACCCAAACCTTGCACCCCGGGAAGCCAGATGTCTCCTTCTCTGATTGCTTCCACATCTAACTGGTCACCGATTGTGAATAACCCTGTCTCCTACATATCTCTTGTATTTCTGTCTTCTCCATCTCTGCTTCTAGTTCGTTCAGCTTGTGATCTCTTGTTTGAACAGTTCCCACTGCCCCTGCCCTTGGGTCCCTGTCTCTAATCTCCTGCTCTGTTCCACCCCGCGTAAGATTGTCTCCCGGGCAATCAGCCTAAGTCCCGGCTCTCGTCTTGTCATTGCTCTTCTTTATGGTCTTCTGTGAGACTGATAGAACTCATACAGAAGTTTTGAAATATCGGTTAAAATGAAAATGCACCAACCCTTTGACTCAGCAAATCCACTGTTAGGTATTTAATGTGTAGATATTTTCACCCATGAAGGCAAAGACCCATATACAAGGATGTTCACACTGCACTGCTCACAGGAGCAAAAGAATAGAAACAATTCCAATCTCCATCACTAGGGCTCTGGTTAGATAATTTATGGTGCAACCGTATAATGGAATACTACAGTGCCGTTAAAACAATAATAACCTATACCTGCAGTACCATGCAGTACACATCTATATATAAATAGATTACTTCTGAATAAATACATAAGACACTGTAATAGTGGATGCTTTTTTTTTTTTTTTTGAGATGGAGTCTCACTTTGTCTCCCAGGCTGGAGTACGATGACATGATCTTGGCTTACTGCAGCCTCCACCTCCCCAGTTCAAGCGATTCTCCTGCCTCTGCCTTTTGAGTAGCTGGGACTATAGGCACGCACTGCCACGCCCAGCTAATTTTTGTATTTTTAGTAGAGATGGGATTTTGTCATGTTGGCCAAGCTGGTCTCGAACTCCTGACTTCAGGTGATCCGCCCTCCCTGGCCTCCCAATGTGCTGGGATTACAGGTGTGAGCCACCACATCCAGCCAATAGTGGCTGCTTTTGAGAAAAGCAAATGAAGGTCAAAGATGGGAAGGAGAACTGCTTTTCATTGCATCTTTTTGTTCTGGTCAAATATTTACTAAGAGTGTGTATTAATTTAAAAGAAATGAAAGAGGGAAGGAAATGAAAAAAGCCTTCGGTGGTATACCATTAAACACAAGATCAAGTCTAAATTTCTTAGCATGAAAATCAAGACCACTCCTTTTGACACTGGGAAGGGTGATCGGCAGGAGAGCTGGTCCCCTGTGCCTTACAGCTCCCTGTCCTTCGCAGATACCTCCAGGTGCTCCACTGCTGCTCCCTGAATCGGGACCTGGAACTTCTGCCCTTTGGAGATATGACAGAGGTAAGAGGGAGGCAAGCCTGCTTGCTCTGTGTAATGTTGGTGCTCTTATGTTCACACTGCCTCCCCAGGTAGGGAAGGGAAGGATCCCAGCTCTTCCTCCCAAAGCAGCTGGAGTTTTTCCTGCAGCAGGTGCAGGAGGAGCAAAGCTTCCCTCACTGAGGGAGGTTGGGGCTCAGCTTATAGAGGCACCTAGAAAGGAAAGGGGGTACCTTACCCCACAGAGGTGGAGAGCTGACCTCAAGCTCCTTCTTCTGAAGCAAGAGCGGAGACCCTGTGGAGATGAGCACTCCACCCCCATCACCCTTGCCCCACTCCAGCCAGTGCAACATCAGCCATGACCCACAGGGGCAATTTCTGGCTGTAACATTTCCCTGATAATTCACAATCTTTCACATCTGCAGTCACCTTAATACACATATGACCCTCACCCATGATAAAAGTGGCATTGCCTTCTTGATTTTAATGGTCTAATAATAGCTCAGTCTGTTGAACACTTACTACATGCAAGGTGCTATTCTAGTGACTTGAATATAGTGTCTTAGGTGAGAGTCACAATAATCTCAATAACCTCAGGAGGGTAGTTTTTAAATTCTTCTTCTTCTTCTTCTTCTTCTTCTTCTTCTTCTTCTCTTCTTCTTCTTCCTTCTTCCTTCTTCCTTCTTTCCTCCTCTTCTTCTTCCTTCTTTCCTCCTCTCCTCCTCCTCCTTCTTCTTCTTCCTCTTCCTCTTCTTCTTCTTCTTCTCCTCCTCCTCCTCCTTCTTCTTCCTCTTCCTCTTCCTCCTCCTCCTCTTCTCCCTCTTCTTCTTCTTCTTCTTCTTCTTCTTCTTCTTCTTCTTCTCCTTCTCCTCCCCCTCCTCCTCCTCCTCCTCCTCCTTCTTCTTCTTCTTCTTCTTCCTCTTCTTCTTCTTCTTCCCCTTCTTCTTCTTTTTCCCCTTCTTCTTCTTCCTTCTTCTTTTTTTGAAGGGGAATCTCGTTCTCTCTCTGTCGCCCAGACGGGAGTGCAGTGGGGTGATCTCAACTCACTGCAACCTCCACCTCCCAGATTCAAGAGATTCTCCTACCTCAGCCTCCTGAGTAGCTGGGATTACAGGCATGTGCCTCCAGGCCCAGCTAACTTTTGCATTTTTAGTGGAGACAGGGTTTCGCCATGTTAGCCAAGCTAGTCTCACACTCCTGGCCGCATGTGATCCACCCAGCTCGGCCTCCCAAAGTGCTGGGATTGTAGGCATGAACTACTGTGCTTGGCCTATTATTCTTCTTTTAAAGCTGGGACTATAAATCCTTGATGGCAGAGAGCTCAATGATCATATTCAAGGTTGTTTCTTCAATAGGAAGAACAAGGTCTCATCTGTAAAATGGCATAAATAAGAGTACTGACCTGATCGGATTGCTTTGAGGTTTAAATGAGTTAATACAAAGTGCTTTGACTAGTGCCTGGCCTAGAGTAAGTGATAACTACTATTATAAGAGCACGGTAGGCATTGAATAGTGTTTGATGAATAAGTGAATGAATGAATGGGGAAACTGGGCTTTGGCCAGATCAAGCAGATTGTCCAAGGTCACACAGTGGTGACCTGGAAGCACGGCAGGGACAGGAGGTTTCTCTGCCACCATTTCAACTCCGATTCTCTACAGAGACTTCAAGCAGTCAGGATAGAACAGGAACTAGGACTTACACTCCAGCTCCCACTTCCTCAGAGCCTGAAGGAGGATGGGCCAGCTGGTGGCTGCCTGGAGCGCTAATCTGCAAAACATGCTCAGTAACTTGGGTTTTCACCCTCAACTCCTATCACAGCAGGTGCCGTGTGAGATGGTCCTTCCAGCGTCAGTAAATCTCCTTGCAGCCATTGCAGCTCTGGTCTGTTGAGTGGGTGCACACAGTGCAAATAGTCTTTGATGACACCCCTAATCCGGGCCAATGGTCCCATAAGTTGACAGGTGCTGTCAATGGAGATTAAAAACCTGAATAAGGCCAGGTCCAGTGTAACCTCAGCACCTTGGAAGGCTAAGGTGGGAGAATTGCTTGAGCCTAGGGGTTTGAGACCAACCTAGGCAATATAGTGAGACCTCATCTCTACAAAAAAAAAAAAAAGAAAAGAAAAGTTTAAAAACATTAGCTGACTGTGGTGGCACCACCTGTAGTCCCAGCTACTCAGGAAGCTGAGATGGGAGGATCGCTTGAGACTGAGAGGCGGAGGTCGCAGTAAGCCATGATTGCTTGTGCCACTACACTCCAGCCTGGGCAACAGAGGAGACCCTGCCTCAAAAAACCAAATACATAAAACCAGAATAATATGTGAGACGGTGCTCTTACTTGGGAATGAGTGATTTATTTTATTATCTGAACTTTTAATAGTTTAATGTTTGCCTCCTAGAAGTTGATAGGCTTAGAAAAATT
Organism: Trachypithecus francoisi; assembly: GCF_009764315.1. Taxonomy (NCBI): domain Eukaryota; kingdom Metazoa; phylum Chordata; class Mammalia; order Primates; family Cercopithecidae; genus Trachypithecus; species Trachypithecus francoisi. The sequence goes on along the minus strand of NW_022681455.1, from coordinate 88,453,066 downwards.
GTATCTAAGTAAGAGTTACAAGTTTTTAAAAGTTATGTATCTTTAAATTTAGATTTGGGGATACATGGAGAGTTACAAGATTTTTAATTAATTGAGAAGCAATTTATTCATCTCCTACTAACCACGTTTTGAAAAATATTTTTATTGATGCATAATATTTGTACATGTTTTTTGGGTACCTGTGCTATTTTGTTATATCTGTAGAATATGTAATGATCAGGTCAGGGCATTTAGGGTACCCAGCACCTTGAGTATTTATCACTTCTATTGCGCTGAGAACTTTTCGAATCCTGTCTACTAGCTCTAATGAAATATACAATAACTTGTTGTTGGCTATAGTCACCCTATTCTGCTATCAAACATTAGAACTTGTTCCTTCTATCTAACTTGATGTTTGTGTCCATGAGCCAACCTCTCTTCATTCTCACCCCCCTTTCCTACCCCCAAAAATCCTTTCCAGCCTCTGGTGTCCATCATTCTACTCTCTACCTCCACGAGATCAGCTTTTAAGCTCCCACATATGAGTGAGATATATTATGTATTTTTAAGTCCGGAATGCCAAATTATCAGGTATCCTGGAGTGTGTGCATATCTTGGTCTGTACTGAGGGAGTTCTGTCTGCTACATCTGCCCACCCATTTGAGCGCACCTGGCTGTGCTTGCTCTCTGGACATGGTGCCTTTTACTGCCTGTCTGCAGATCGGGGAGCGGGGCCTCAACCTCTCTGGGGGGCAGAAACAGAGGATCAGCCTGGCCCGCGCCATCTACTCTGACCGTCAACTCTACCTGCTGGACGACCCCCTGTCTGCTGTGGACGCCCACGTGGGGAAGCACATTTTTGAGGAGTGCATTAAGAAGACACTTAGGGGGAAGACGGTCGTCCTGGTGACCCACCAGCTGCAGGTGAGAACCCCTCCAGGGCTCTGACTGTGATTGATGGATAACGTAGATCCTCAAGCCTCTGCCATTTCAGAGTGTGATTCAGTGACAGCCTCCCAGCACCTGTCCCCATCTCAGGCTAGACTCCATATTTGGGGAGGGCTGTAAAAAACTTGGATTTCCTCTGCTTTCCACACAGAGCGAACAGACTGGTAGAAGATTTTTGTGCTGGTAAAAATTAAGAACAAGTTTTATGGTCTCCTTTATCTTCAAAATTTTATGAGTAGACCCCTGCTTTTTAAGTTATGAAAAATGAAAACAGGCCCGGCACGATGGCTCATGCCTGTAATCCCAGCACTTTGGGAGGCCAAGGCAGGAGGACTGCTTGAGGCCAGGAGTTCAAGAGCAGCCTGGGCAACGTAGAGAGACCTCCCGTCTCTACAAAAATTTAAAAAATTAGCCGGGTGTTGTGGTGCATCTGTGGTCCCAGCTACTGGGGAGGCCAAGGTGGGAGGATGGAGCCCTGGAGGTCAAGGCTGCAGTGAGCTGTGATAGTGCCACTGCACTCCAGCCTGGACAACAGAACAAGACCCTGTCTCAAAGAAAATCAATGAATCAATAAAAAAGAAAAGAAAAGAAAAAGAAGCCAACCTCTCAGAAAAGAATCCCCCAAGTGTCCCATTCTTAGATTGAGAGCCACCTCAGTGTGTTTTCTTACCGACAATGAGCGCAGTGCAATGACTGCTTCTGGTGCTGCTTCTCCTGGGTCATTTTCCCTTGAGTATTTTCACATATGGCATTGGCCATAGTGCCTTATTATTTTCTCTCCCCCTTCTTCTTCTGTTGCTTTTTCTCTCGCTCCTTATTTTTGCTTTACTATTTTTTTGGTATAAAATATTTAAAACCTAAACAAGGTTTAGAAAATAATTAATAAAACCCATGTATCTACCACCCAGATTAAACAATAAAACATTGATTCCACTCTCCAATTCTGTTGCAGTTCCTCCTTTCTGCTCTTCTGACTTTATTGTTTATTGTTTCCATGCATGTCTTCATACTTTTCCAGCATATGCGTGAATCTCTAGACAAGAAGAAATTCCTTTTGCATATTTTTTAACTTTATAGAATTTTATAGAATTTATTTTTTACTTTCGGTGCCCTTTGGTAGTTTCCTTTTCTCCCCTCAACATTATGTTTTTTGAGATCTTCCACGTTGATACTTGTAACTTTATATATATATATATGAAATATATATTATATAAAGATATATATGTATATATTTTGAGAAAGAGTCTTACTCTGTTGCCCAGGCTGGAGTGCAGCAGTACAGTCTCAGCTCACTGCAGCCTCTACTTCCCAGGTTCAAGCAATTCTCCTGCCTCAGCCTCCGGAGTAGCTGGGACTACAGGCACACGCCACCATATCTGGCTGATTTTTGTATTTGTAGTAGAGACAGGGTTTCACCATGTTGGCCAGACTGGTCTCGAACTCCTGACCTTGTGATCTGCCCACCTTGGCCTCCCAAAGTGCTGGAATTACAGGCGTAAGCCACTCCACCCAGCTTCATAACTTTATTTAATTCTCATTGGTATAGCATTCCAGTATCTGAATATACCAGAATGTATTTCTCCAGGATGAACAATTGTTTCTTATTTTTCACTTTTACAAAAAAAAAAAAAATACTTCCGTGTACATCCTTCTACATGTATCTTTGTACACATGTTTGAGAGTATTTTCGGGTAGAGTTTTAGAAGTCAAATCATTGGCTCATAAACCTCAAAAATCTTCCATGTTACTGAATAGGTCAAATTGTTCTCCAAAGTAGTTCTCCAAGGAACTCTCCTTAACTACAATCCTCCTGATAGTTAAGGAGAGTTCCTTTTACCTCAGATCACCACTAACACTTGAGTTGTCCAACTTTTAAATGTTTGCTCATCTGTTGGTATGAAATAATATTTCATCGTGATTTAAATTTACATTTTCCTGGTGAAGTAAAATCAAACATCTTTCCCTGTGCTTACTGAAGGCTTTCTTTCTTCTGACTGTCCAGTACTTAGAATTTTGTGACCAGATCATTTTGTTGGAAAACGGAAAAATCTGTGAAAATGGAACTCACAGTGAGTTAATGCAGAAAAAGGGGAAATATGCCCAACTTATCCAGAAGATGCACAAAGAAGCCACATCGGTGAGTCCTGCCCCGCCGCCCTCACTCCCCATTGTGGTTGCACGTGCACTCAGGGCCTGTGCTCTCTCCCCAGGACATGTTGCAGGACACAGCAAAGATAGCAGAGAAGCCACAGGTAGAAAGTCAGGCTCTGGCCACCTCCTTGGAAGAGTCTCTCAACGGAAATGCTGGTAATGGTGCGGGAGACAGGACAAGAATGTCTGCATGCCTGCCTGGGTCCTCCAGATGTCCCAGTGTTTCCTCCTGGACCCCAGATTGGGCCATGACCCTCAGTGTCTGAGACCCTAAACATTTACATACACAGGGTTCAGATCCAAGTAGTTGAGGGCTATGGGGTGTAGACTGGTGGGCAGGAGGCCTGAAGGATCCAGGAAGTGAGTGTTGTCGGGGGCACAGCTGAGGGTGTACAGCAGAGGCAGGATAGGAGGTAGCTTTGGCTCTGAATAGCACAGATTTAAGACTTGGCCAGGCATCTAGACATTCATTCATTACACGCTGGAAGACAGTAAACATTGAGAGCAAAGGTATTAGGGATCAGAAATGAATTGGGTTTAGCCCCTGATATCTGGAAGCTCATGGCCTTGCTCTTGTCTGGGACAGAGTAGGAGAAGGGAGCGACTTCCATTTTTCGAGTAAGACAGTTCTGGATTTGAATCCCAGCTCTGCTGCTTACAAAGCTGTGTGACCTTGCCCATCTAACTTAACCTCTCTGAACTCTCGGCAAAAGTGGAGATGATGGTACTTAACTCCACAGGGTTGTAGTAGAGATTAGATGAGGTCAGATATAGGGAAGCCCCCAACACAGGGCCTGTTACATTGTAGGCTCCTGTCTCCCACTGAGTCTTTTTTTTTAGACAGAGTGTTGCTCTGTTGCCCAGGCAGGAATACAGTGGCATGATCTTGGCTCACTTCAACCTCTGCCTCCCAGGTTCAAGCAATTCTCATACCTCAGCCTCCCAAGTAGCTGGGACTACAGGCACACACCACCACACCGGCTAATTTTTGTATTTTTAGTAGAGACCGGGTTTCACCACGTTGCCTAGGTTGGTCTCGAACTCCTGACCTCAAGTGATCCACCTGCCTCGGCCTCCCAAAGTGCTGGGATTATAGGCATGAGCCACCGTGTCCAGCCACCAATTGAGTCTTTTTGAAGAAGACCTACTCCAAAAATTTCCATCTTGGTGTAATTTCCCTCAGGATTAAAATTCCGGGAAAAGAGCACTCTTCCCCAGGAAATATTGGGGTGTTGTTATTCGAAGGGAGAATAGCAGGCAGCAGCAGCAGACGGTCACTGTCGTGATGGTTATGATTATCATCAGAAACATCTATGGGCATCTCCAGGTACTGGTTTTCAGGCCAAGCTCAAGGTCAAGAGTCTGCCTGGGCTGGTCAGGGCTGTTTTGTGAAGCATTATCTCAGAAGTGTATGGCTGCAGGGCAACTTAGCAACCCTCTCAGCTTTCCATGTTTTTGGACAAGTGAACAGAAGGGTTAAGTGATTTGACTGATGTTGCACAGTGTCATGATGACAGTTCTGAAACCCAGGTTTTCTGGTCCCAGGTGGTTTTCTTCATTCTTTCCTGCGTGTGTCTCAGCCCATCATACACATGAGACCCTGGAGTCCCTCCAGAGTTTATTGAATGGTTAGGGATGGATCCCTTTCCAGGCTCTGGAGCCCAGGTCAAAGGTTTCTTTCAGCAGGGTCTGCCATGAAAAACCTTAGACGTAGGTGGGGCACTGAAGCTAGAAGTTATAAAGCTGGCCCAGGATGGAAGCCAGAGACAGAAGGAAGGAGATCATGTGATTGGCAGGCATACCATGTTTCTCTTCTTCTGCTCTGACCCAGTGCCGGAGCATCAGCTCACACAGGAGGAGGAGATGAAAGAAGGCTCCTTGAGTTGGAGGGTCTACCACCACTACATCCAGGCAGCTGGAGGTATGGTTCCCATGCCAGCCCAGGGCTGTCTCTTGGAGCAGCCCTATCCCTGAAACGGGGTCAGATTAGAACATGTGAGGTCACGTGAAGTAGAGAGGTCCAGAGGAACCATGGTATTTATTGGCCTAACTTGCAAAACTAAACTTTACTCAGTTATAGCAACTCTACCATCAAAGCCAAGGTTGGAAGTTATATTTTCTTCTTTTTTTTTTTTTTTTTTTTTTGAGACGGAGTCTTGCTCTGCCGCCCAGGCTGGAGTGCAGTGGCCGGCTCTCAGCTCACTGCAAGCTCCGCCTCCCGGGTTCACGCCATTCTCCTGTCTCAGCCTCCCGAGTAGCTGGGACTACAGGTGCCCGCCTCGTCGCCTGGCTAGTTTTTTGTGTTTTTTTTTAGTAGAGACGAGGTTTCACCGTATTAGCCAGGATGGTCTCGATCTCCTGACCTCGTGATCCGCCCGTCTCGGCCTCCCAAAGTGCTGGGATTACAGGCTTGAGCCACCGCGCCCGGCGGAAGTTATATTTTCATGTATACTCATTATTTCAGTGTTTTTCTATTTTTTTAGTTTTAAAAATTTGAAAAAAAAGAATAGAGATGAGGTCTTGCTATGTTGACCAGGCTGGTCTTGAACTTCTGGCCTCAAATAATCCTCCCATCTCAGCCTCCCAGAGGGCTGGGATTACAGGCATGAGCCACCACATCCTGCCTCATTATTTCAGTGTTTTTCAAACTCTGAGCTCTGCTCCCTTAGTGGGTTTTGCAATCAGCTGAGTTTATCATGAGCAGCACTGAAAGACATGAAATAGAATCGGATAGAAAATAGCAGCCACATCGCATAAGGTCACAGTGGTGGGACTTTTATTTTGGTGTGATTTAGAATTTCTTAATTTTTATTTCTTAAGGCAGGTAGAAGGCAATTAGAAGTTCAAAGCTACTGCCTTATTAAATGGTGTATATCATCATGTATATTTACTGTACAATGTTGTAAACACAAAACTCAATATATGGTGCTGTACTTATCAAGTAATTTAAGAGATTTTTGAGAGTTATTTTTACTCCATGAAACTTTTTACACATCGTTGGCATTGGAAGCTGACCCTTGTGTAAGATGTCTTCTGTCTGCATGCCTGCGGGAGGAAGAGGTAGGCTGCGTACACAGGACACTGTCCCCGCCCTGTCCACCATGGGTATCCTGCAAGGAGTAACCCAGGGCCTGCCCAGACAGAGCAGGGAATAGCAAATGCTTGTGAAATGCATGAATGGATCTAGCAGCATACATTGATCTGTATTTACAAAGTGCCTACTATGTTCCAGGCCCTGTGCCAAGCTCTAGAGGGGAGGGGGCATAAAGTCATCTAAGAACCATCGCTGAAATCTAGCTGGAGAATTAAGACATTGCTTCCATCAGATGGTGAGAGAGATCTCTGTGGCCAGGGAATCTCAAATCTCATCAAAGAAGAGACAACCCTTGAAGGAAGGATAGAATTTGGGAAAAGACTGTAGGCACGGGACATGTGAGCATAAATAGGTGAGAGGAGTGCTAGAGCAGGAAGCAGTGTCCCAAGAAGGAGTGTACCCTGCCTTTTCCCACCCTTAACTGCTTCAAATCCCAGCTCTGCCACTCACCAACTCTGTGAGTTTGGGCAAGGTAGTTGCCCTCTCAGATTCAGTTTTCTCATTTTATTAGCCTATTTGTGCTGCTGTAACAACATATATTAGACTGGGTAGTTTATAAAGAACAGAAATTTATTTCTCACTGTTCTGGAGGCTGGGAAGTCCAAGATCAAGGTGCTGGCAAGTTTGGTGTCTGGTGAGGGCCCAGTATCTACTTCCAAGATGGCGCCTTGAATGCTGCGTCCTCCATCCCTGGAGGGGATAAATGTTGTATCCTCACATGGCGAAAGGAACAAAAAACCAGGGAGGCAGCTCTCTGAAGCCTCTTAAGGGCATTAATGCCATTCATGAGGGCTCCATCCTCAAGGTTGTCACCTCCTAGAGGCCTCACTTTCTAATACCATCACCTTGGGAATTTGGTTTCAACATTTTGGAGACACATACATTCACACAATAGCACTCTTGAAAATGGAGATAGGAATTACTAATTCAGAAATACTGCATACATTTAGTACTATTCCTGGCATGTAGCACATGATAGTACATAGTGCGTACCACATAACAGGTAGCTGTTATTGTTACTTATAAAACTGAACCTGCAGGACCTGCATAAGGTGAACGAACTTCTCTAGAACACTACCCTGTGCCAGGCACTGGGCTGAGTGCTTGACACACGTTATTTCATATCATCTTCAGCATGGCTCTGAAGCTGGTAAGGTTATCACTATTTAATAGGTAAAGAAGTGGCATGTTGCTAACATTTGGTACCTTGTCCAAGGTCACACGGTTTGGAAGTGGTGAAGCCAGGATTTGAACCCAGGGCTCCCTGACTTTGGAACCCAGCTCTTCCCATTCCTCCAAGGTGTCCACAGTGGGTGGGGCTCAAGGGTTTCCAAGCACTCAAAGACAGGGATGGCCAAGCAGCTGAGTCAGCAGTTGCCTTGCACCTGTTTGTGGCACTTGTACATCACCACTGTCTCCCTCCCAGGTTACATGGTCTCTTGCATAGTTTTCTTCTTCATGGTGCTGATCATCTTCTTCACAATCTTCAGCTTCTGGTGGCTGAGCTACTGGTTGGAGCAGGGCTCAGGGGTGAGTGCCATGAGGTGGGTGGGCTGTGTTTCTACGGGCTTGAGTGAGGTGTGGTGACTTCTTGCTCCTTGAGACCACAAGAGCCAGAGCATGGCTTGGGACCCACATGACAAGCCCAGAGCTGGTGTTCTAGAGAGAACCATGGGGAGCCAGGACTCCGGGGTTCTCCTGCACAGGCCTTCTGACTTTGTAGAATGGGTGGCACCTGATCAGTCTTACTGGAAAACCAAGAGATTTATATCCCCAGACAGTGCCCCAAGAATCTTTCCATTCCACTGTAGTAACTGTCTCCTTTAGCTCCAGGCTGGCCTCCACACTATGGTTTATTTAAAATATACTTCTGGTCTTGTGAGCTGGGAGCCACGACCGGCCACACTGTCAAGTTATTTCACTAATCTCCCCACCCACATTCTGAGGCAGGTTCCACTGTCTTCATTTTCCCAAGGGGACCCTGTGCCTAGAGAGGATGAAGAACCTGCCCTAGGACAGGACAGGGCCAGGACTTGAACTTGGTGCCCTTAATTGAAGCCATGCTTTCCCCACAGTCCTCCATGTGGTTAATTTCTGGATCGTGTCCCAGGAGGTTTGGGTCAGGAGAGCAGAAGCCACTCTAAGTATTTAGAGCTTCGGAGGATTTAATATAGGGAATTAGAGGCTCAGTCAACCATTGGAGGGGAAGCAGCCATCAGGGATCTCAGCTGAACTGAAGTGGGTGATTTCCAGGATGCCTTCCAGCCTCTGGAAAAACCCCACACCCCACGCTCCTGCCCACAGTTGCCACTGAGTGTGCTGGCTTCTCCTCTTCCACCTTTCTGTTTCCCTGTGGGTGCCTCTCCTTGGCAAAATCTAGCCTGAAACCATGCCAGGAGGAGTTTTGGGAAATCACGTCCCCAAGCTTCTCGCTGCATCGCAGCAGAGCGTGTGCAAGGGCCCAGCTGCTGCAGTGTCCACAGGGCAGACTCTGAGGGCCTAGTGCAGGGCAGGGTGGTGGGAATGAAGGGCAAAAGAGAGTAGCCAAGTGCTGAGTAGGGAGGTTTGGGCAAACAACTTCACCTTCTACCAGCCACGGAGTCTCACGTGGCCCCAGGGAGAAGGCTTTCCCTGCCACTGAATTTCCCCCTGGACACCTGCAGTCTGACCCCCTGTTCTTTCTTGAAGACCAATAGCAGCCGAGAGAGCAATGGAACCACGGCAGACCTGGGCAACATGGCAGACAATCCTCAACTGTCCTTCTACCAGCTGGTGTATGTGCTCAACACCCTGCTCCTCATCTGTGTGGGGGTCTGCTCCTCAGGGATTTTCACCAAGGTCACGAGGAAGGCATCCACGGCTCTGCACAACAAGCTCTTCAACAAGGTATGGGCCTGGGTGCTGGGCGGGGCTGAAGGCTGGGCTCTGAACTTGCCCAGCTTCATTTTTATTTTTTTATTTTTTAGAGCTCTGTAGCCCAGGCTGGAGTGCAGTGAGTGGCACAGTCTCTACTCACGGCAACCTCTGTGATCCTCCTGCCTCAGCCTCCCAAGTAGCTGGGAGTACAGGCGCATGCCACCAGATATGACTGATTTTTGTATTTTTCGTAGAGACTGGGTTTCACCACATTGCCCAAGGTGGTCTCAAACTCCTGGGTTCCAGTGATCCATCTACCTCAGCCCCCCAAAGTGCTGGGATTACAGGCATGAGCGACCATACCCGGCCTATTTTTTTAAAAATTAGTAGACTTTAATTATTTATTTATCTGTAGAGATGGGGTCTTGCTATATTGCCCAGGCTGGTCTCAAAATCCTGGGCTAAACCAATCCTCCCACACTGGCCTTCTAAGTAGCTGGAATTAAGGTGTGAGCCACCATGCCCAGACAACTTTATTTTTTGAGCACTTTTGGTTTACAGAAAAATTGAGATGACAGTACAGAGAGTTCTCATATACCTGCCTATCAGCCAGGCTGGAGTGCAGTGGTGTGACCACAGCTTACTGCAGCCTCAACCTCTTGGGCTGAAGAAGTCCTCCCTACCTTAACTCCGAGGAGCTGGAACCACAGGCGCACACCACCTTGCCTGGCTAATTTTTGTATTTTTTGTATTTTTGTAGAGACAGGTCTTGCCATGTTGCGCAGGCTGGTCTTGAACTCCTGGGCTCAAGTCATCTGCCCATCTCAGCCTCCTAAAGTGCTGGGATTACAGTTGTGAGTCACTGCACCTGGCCCATTTCTTCTATTCTTAACATCTTGCATTAACATGGGACATTTGTTACAATTGATGAGTCAATATTGATACATTATTAATTATTATTATTAATGAATGTCCACGGTTCACCTTATGGTGCATTCTTTGTGCTGTGCATTCTATGGGTTTTGATAAATGTATAATGACATGTATCCACGGTACAGAATAGTTCTCCTGCCATGAACAAAACCCCGTGCCCCACCTATTCATCCTCCCTCCCTGCCCTCAAATTCCTGGCAACCACTGATCTTTTTTACTCTCTTCATAGCTTTGCCTTTTCTAAAATGTCGTCGTTGCAGCTGGGTGAACCGGGCTGTTTGATGAGGAGGGAGTGACGAAGGTGTGGCTGAGTTCTCTCGCTGTTGGAAGTCTGGTTGTAAGAGCTCAGTGTCCCTTGATGGAGGGCCACAGCAATGCTGGCCTCCACTGGCTGAGCACGGTCACGTACAGAGTTGCTTATGATTGCCCTGAGTTCTCTTTGAAGTGGATATTATCCTCATTTTACATATGAGGATACTGAAATCTCACATATATTAAAGTTGGAATATGTGTTTGGTTAGAATACTCAATTGTCAGCTGGGCACGGTGGCTCACACCTGGAATCCCAGCGTTTTGGGAGGCCCGAGGTGAGTGGATTGCTTGAGCTCAGGAATTCAAGACCAGCCTGGGCAACATGGTAAAATCTTGTCTCTACCAAAAATATAAAAATTAGCTGGACATGGGGGCTTGTGTCTGTAGTCCCAGGTACTCGGGGGACTGAGGATCAAGGAGGATGGCTTGAGTCAGGGAGGTGGAGGTTGCAGTGAGCCAAGATCATGCCACTGCACTCCAGCCTGGGAGAGAGTGAGACCCTATCTCATAAAAAAAAAAAAAAATATATATATATATATATATATACACACACCGAATTGTCTGTGATATCACACTGCTTCTTGGAAATGTCATTCCTCTCTCTCACTTACTAAGTGTTACTATGTGCCAGTTTCTGCAGTGGCCATGGGGCTCACATTAGAGAATGCATAGTGCAGGTATGGTTTGGGCCATCATGGTACACTATACATCATGGGTGTATAGTCTAATGGGGAAGATGGACAAGAAAATGGGATGGGGCACACAGGGCCATGAGAATGTAAGAGGCACCTTGTCTTAGCTTGAGGGCAGGGGAAGAAAGTGAGGAGAGTCCAGAAAGCCTTCTCAGGAGCTTCTCTCCTTGAAGGAGGAGTCAGATTTAGCCAGCTCAAGACCAGGAGACTGAAGGTGAACAAAAGCAGAGCACTTCTGGGAGGCGAATGGACTTCTGGAAGGCTGATCTCAGAGGTGGGAGTGGGGGTTTTGACTTGGAGACACGGGAGGTGAGGAGTGGCCCATCGTTCCTTGTAGACTGAATGCAAATTGTGTTGCCATCAAGTGTTTCAACTCTGGCAGGGTGAGACAAAGCTTTTCCCTACCTCTCAGGTAAAGCTTGGCAGAACCAGAAAGCAGGAGGGGGACATTCTACCTGAGGCCTGACACTTTCCCAGCCGGCCTCTGGGGGTGGCCCTCAGCCCTCCAGGTGGTCTCTGAGTTTCTTTTGATGGCACATTCCAAGATTCTAGAAATATCCAGTGCCCATGCGTCTACATGACATTTTGTATTTTAATTTTGAGAAATGTTCAAGTTTCTTTCCATGAAAATGTGTTTTGTATTTAAGATATTTTCATTTTTCCAGTCCTTTCGTGGCTTTTTAAACTTCAAATTTGTCTTTGTAGTTTTAAAGAATCACAAGTAAAGGATAAATCTGAAAAAATTCACTCAACTGCAAGCACAACAGAAAAAAATGAAGCAAAAATGAACAAACAAGAACAACCCCAGATCATTTTGATACTTAGAAGACAATCAGAAACCGAAACCCTTTTCCCTTTGTCACCACCATTGGTCTCTAATCCAGAGTAATGCTGGGCTTCCACAGATGCGGCTTCCTCACCCACAGTGGAACTGAGGTCCGCTCCTGTGTCTCCTCCACAACCCCGCCATGCTCCGCACCCACAAGGCGTGCTCAGAGTCCTTGAAGGGGTGACCCTTTTGCCCTTTGATTCCTCTGAGTGATCATGACAATTCTGATTGCTTTAGCTCAAGTATTTAACAAAACATTCTGGAAATAAAATCGAAGGCATTTTAGAGGCAGAAAAAGCAAGGTGACCCTAAATCTGCCCCTCCGACCCTCACTACCCCACCAGCTAGAAAGCAAACATACATGAGAAATACACTTGGTCGGCAGTATCCACGCATTTGCAATGAGAGCAGCTATAGGGAAGAGTTCATGGCTCAAATAATTACATTTCGTAGTCAAAATGTCCTTCCCTCCTCTTTCCGTGTGTTTGGCTTTAATAGATGCCATTGGCTTCTATTCATTTCTACTTCTTGCATTATAGCTTGAGAAGTACATGGGGAAATGTAGGTGGTCATTTTGTCAGTGCCATGAATCTTTAAGAAATTGCCTTCTGTGAAGAGTGACTGTGCCAGGCTTGGGAAAGCCTCAGAAGGCCTAATTGGATCATAGTTTTGCCATTAACCACTTGGGTAATGAGTAAGTTACAGAGCCACTTCCTCTTCTGCAATCTTCAGTTTCCTCATCTGCAAAACAAGGACACCAAACAAAATGCTTTTGTTAGAGTCTACCTTGTGGTTTGAAATGTCCTTTGATCTCTGAAAGGCCTCATGCCCACTGGCTGTTAGAGATCAACTTGGAGGTGCCACCTTTAAGAAGTGGGCAGTTATGGCTAAATTTGATCCAAGGGTCCAAATCATGTGCAACCACAGTGGGATTGCTGCTGCTAATCTTTGGCAATCCTGAGTGAAAATGGTCCCATCTGTAGAAAATAATAAGAGCTGGTATGGATAGAATGCCTGAGGGTGATGCAGGGCAGGCAAACCCCAGAACGGGGCTTAGTCCATGAGGGTTCTTGGCTTTGCCCGGGGAAGAATTCAAGGGCAAGCCAGTGGTAGGGTAGAAGAATACAGTTTTACTGAAGTGTCAGTGTTGCAGTTCTGGCAGTGTTGGCAGCTCTATGACTGACCGTGCAGAGCAGGGCTACCCCGTAGGCAGTGTGCTGACAGTTGCAGCTCAGGGCAGGTTTGCAGTCATATTTATATCTACTTTTAATTACATGTAGATTAAGGGACAGTTTATACAGAAGTTTCTAGGAGAAGGGTGGCAAATTCCAAGTCATCAAGTCATTGATGACTCAGAAAGGGGCGGTAACTCCTGGATGTTGCCATGGCAGTGGTAAACTGACATGACACACTGGTAGGCCTGTCTTATGGAAAGTGGCTTCCACCCTGCCCCTGTTTTAGCTAGTCCTCAATTTGGTCTGGCGTTCAAACCCCACCTCCAGAGTCAAGTCTCACTTCCTACCTCAGGGGGAGGCACTGCTTGGAGCATTTTCAATGTATTCTCTCTCTCATAGCTTTACAGGATATAATTCATATACCATACGTTCACCCTTTTAAATTAAACACTTCAGTGTTTAGTATATTTGAGGAGTTGTGTGATCCTCACTACAACTCTATGAAGCATTGTTTTCATCCCCATTTCACTAACAAGGACCTTGAGACTCAGAGGAGCTCAGTACTTGCCCGAGGTCAGACAGCAGTTAGGTGGAGGAGTCAGGTAGCCATGGAGCCCATCCGTGCTTTTAAACCATTGCTCTACATTGCCTGCCCTGGAGACCCCTGGGATCACATCCCATGGCTCTTTAGAGTCAAGGGTAATAGACATCTTCATCCAATCTTGAGGAGGGCCTGCAGCTTCTCTCACGGTCCACACTGATTTTGTCCCTGCAGGTTTTCCGCTGTCCCATGAGTTTCTTTGACACCATCCCAATAGGCCGGCTCTTGAACTGCTTCGCAGGGGACTTGGAAGAGCTGGACCAGCTCTTGCCCATCTTTTCAGAGCAGTTCATGGTCCTGTCCTTGCTGGTGATCACCATCCTGTTGGTTATCAGTATGCTGTCTCCATACATCCTGTTAATGGGAGCCACAATCATGGTTATTTGCTTCGTTTATTATATGTGAGTAGGTTCTTTTTGCTTGTGACTTGGGGAGCAAGGCTGGGACCAACCCAGATTAGATGGTCCCAGAGGTGGATGGTCCAGGTCCCTTACTTCCACTGTCTATGCAGGATGTTCAAGAAGACCATCGGTGTGTTCAAGAGACTGGAGAACTATAGCCGGTCCCCTTTATTCTCCCACATCCTCAATTCTCTGCAAGGCCTGAGCTCCATCCATGTCTATGGAAAAACTGAAGACTTCATCAGCCAGTGAGTCCTTCTGCTGCCATTTGAGAATGATGGAACCACAGGGGTGGTGGGGATCAGGGAAAGAATGGAGTATCTGAGAATGGCACCATCCTCAAAAGCACCAGAGCACATTGTTCGATGGACTTATTTCTCTGAGCCTCCAGAACCTGCTGAGCCATTCTTTCATTTATAATAATGAAAAATGTAAATAATAGGAAAAATGTTTGTAAACTTTAAAGGCCTTGTATATATTGTGTGTGTATATATATGGACATATGTATACATACATTTAATGATAGGGTGCATTACTGTGCCAACACATCTTGCATTATGTTATTTCTTTCACTTCCAAACAAATATCTAACTTTAACAAAATAATGAGGAACAATAGCTTTCTAAATAATAGAACTTCCTTCACTACTCATGCCATAGATTTGCCTCCTAAATGTTGAAACAAACAAGCAGACAAGTCCTATGATTGTTGTTGAGGTTTAATGGTGTAACATGAACTTATCTGTTTGTAGAGGATAATCAAGCACGGTCTTCACCTACAAGAAGTTCATAGTCTGGTGGAAAAGGGAGAAACAGGCACACGTTTTTGGTAATTATACATGATTGAAGAAGATAGATGGCATCAAAGAGGGGCAGATAAACTACTTGGGAATTCAGAGGGGAAGGAGGTGGCCTAGGGGGATCAGAGAAGGCTTTCAGGAGGAGGTGGCATCTGAGCTGGCCTTGAAGCCTGGGTAAGACTTGGACACACATTTGGGAGAAGGTATGTGCTCAGTTAGCTGGAATATTGGATGAACTGTGCACCTTCTCTCAGTGGCGTTATAGACCACTCAAAGTCTGTGCAGACTCTAGGACTGAGGGGATCCTGCAGGGATGCATTCGCTCAGCCCACACTGAGAACCCTGCCCCAAGGTATAGATCAAGACACGCAGATGAAGAGAGACTGGAGGGATTGGAGCTGTTGTTGGGGAAGGTCTCAGAGAAAAGGACCCTGAGCAGAGATCTAAATCAAGTGTGGGTTGAGCTATGGAATTATGTGAGCAGGAGCTCTCCAGGCAGAGGGGACAGTAAATGCAAAGACCGTGAGATGGGGGAGTAGGTTTGAAGGATAGCAAGGTGGCTTGAGCACAGGGGCCACAGAGTGACCAGGGTCTGTTTTGTTTAATCCGGGAAGGCCTCAAGGTGGAGGTGACTCAGTCAGTATAGAAAGGTAAGGTGGATGGAATTTGGAATCTCTTATGCAAAGATTCAGAGGGTGTGGACAGAGTGAGTCAGAAGGGCCACTGTGCTGGGTGATAGCCCACTCAGATGGTAAGATGGTTTTAGTTGATGTGTAAATGAATATTTAATTTCAATAATCAAAGTTTGATTTGAATGTACTTTAGAAAAAATGCAACTGACGTATCAAAGCCATTATTTATATAATTTAAGGTTGTGAGTAAAGTTTCTTTTAATATACATTCTCAAATAAAGCAAGTAAAATAAGAATACTAATCAATTAACAGTATAGGTTGTGATTGATATGGAAAACTGTGATGGTGGTATGTGAAAATTGGAAATTGGTAGGTCTCTATTGGTTGGAAGTGACAGAAAAAACTAATTCAAACTAGCTTAAAAGTATGACTTAAATATGGCAAAATAGTAACAATTGCTAAATTAGGTAGAGGGTATACAGATGTTCTTGGAACCAACTTTTTAATTTCTTGGTACTTTAAAAATTTTTCATTAGTGGATATGCAGATGTTCATTAAATCAAGCTTTTAATCTCTTGGTACTTATAAAAATTTTCATAACAAAAGGCTGGGAAGGAGGACTTGCTTAAAGTGAGGCTTAATCCAGAGACTCAGCTAATGTTCCCCGGGTGTCTGGGCTTTACTGCTCTGCCTTCCACTGTGTTATTTTACCTTTAAGCTTCCAGAGACCCTCTGGTGGCTCCAGGCTCCCCTCCTAGTAGCAGAATGGTAGTTTCAGATCTCCCATCATCCCACTGAAAGAAACCACTCCCACACTCATTCACACGTCCTGGCATTTATTCACTCTCTGTGGCCAATTTAGGGTGACTGACTCACTCTGAGTGAGTCACAGAGGTTAGGCGAGGAGTGCGTGCTAAGGATGGGCCTTACCACCAGAGCCTGCTCCTCAATCTGGTTTAGGAGTCAGGTCAACTTCACCCAAATTCATGGCTGAGAAAGTGGTAGGGAGTAACTCCCGAAAGAAAAATCAGGCCCTGCTGCTGGGAGTAGGAAACTGGATGCTGGAGGAAGCAGCCGGTATCTACCCTGACCTGGGGAGACCCTGGGTCAGACAAACACGTGGTTCTTAGTCTGTGCTTTCCTTCTCAGGTTTAAGAGGCTGACTGATGCGCAGAATAACTACCTGTTGTTGTTTCTGTCTTCCACGCGATGGCTGGCACTGAGGCTGGAGATCTTGACCAACCTTGTGACTTTGGCTGTTGCCCTGTTCGTGGCTTTTGGCATATCCTCCACCTCCTACTCCTTTAAAGCCATGGCTCTCAGCATCGTGCTGCAGGTGAGGAGGTGACTCTGTGTGGGCCCTCTCTGAGCTTTGCTCATCCTCTGCCTGCGGCTTCTGGGCAGACTCAGGGGGTCCTCAGGTATTCAGTGACACCTTAAGTTCTGGCCACATGTGGTCTTAGGAGCTATGTGCTTGGCCTTTTGAAATTGGCTGCTTTGCTCTGTTTCCTCATGGTCAGCTCTGAATTGGGAAGTCTGTATTCAAAGGTATTTAATAGAATCACAGGACACTGGGAATGAAGGGGAGCCCACAGGCAACAGAGTCCAATGCTCATATTGTGCAGTTGGGGAAACTGAGGCCCAGACAAGGGAAGGAGTTGTCCAAACAGATGCATGTTAGCAGAGCTGGAAAGAGAACCCTGACCTCTTGGCTTCCTGGCTGCTGTCTTTGTACCTAACCGTTCCTATCCTGATTGAGCTGTCAAACCTTTCTGAATCACCTGGAAGGGTCGTTTAAAAGGTGAGTTTCGCAGCCCGGCCCCTAGAACAGGGCTTCTCAAACTTAAATGTGCCTAAGACTTGAAACAGACTTCCACTGAGCTGGTGCAATGCCAGGCACTGGCCGTGCTCTCTTCCAGGCATTCAGTGCTCACCCCACTGCATGAGATGAGCAAAGTGGTTAAGAACATGTGGTTTGGGGCCAGGTGTGGTGGCTCACACCTATAATCCCAGCACTTTGGGAAGCCAAAGTGGGTGAATCACGAGGTCAGGAGATCGAGACCATCCTGGCTAACACGGTGAAACCCCATCTCTGGTAAAAAAAATACAAAAAAAATTAGTCAGGCATGGTGGTGGGTGCCTGTAGTCCCAGCTACTCAGGAGACTGAGGCAGGAGAATGGCGTGAACCCGGGAGACGGAGCTTGCAGTGAGCCAAGATCGCTCCACTGCACTCCAGCCTGGGTGACAGAGCAAGATTCCATCTCAAAAAAAAAAAAAAGGAAAAAAAGAACATGTGGTTTGGAATATCCAGGTTCAAAGAGGCTCTGCCCATTATTAGCTGTGTGGCTTTGGGTAAATTGGTTAACCTCTCTGTGCCTGGGATTCTTCATCTGTAAAAGGGAGATAATAAAGGTTTCAAAAATAATAGTCTTGTGAGGATTATGTGTAAATGTGAGACTTAATGCTTGTAAAAACCTAGAGTAGTGCCTGGCCTGCAATAAACGCTCAATGAATATTAGCTATTATTGTTCTGGTCTTACAAATAGAAAACTTAGGGCTTAGAGAGTTTAAGTAACTTGGCCATGTTCCCATAGCCAATAAGAGGCAGGTGTGTGCACAGGCTCACATTCTCCTTCTCTCTCTGATACACACACATGCACCAGTGCAGAGTGACCTCCAGACCTCCAGCACTCTCAGGGAGAGGCACCACACCAGGGTCTTAGGGGATTTGGAACCACTAAGGCCCAGAAATCCCTCCTGCTGCTGCTTCAGGACATAGATCAGGAGGACAATGCTCAGGGCGAAGCGCAGCCCCTGTAAGGAGCGAGGCAGAGGCTCGTCTCTCCCAGGGTGCCCCGTTCACAGCAGGCGGTTCCTCCAACGTTGTTATACCACCGGAGACTCAAATGGGAAACCCTGCCTTGGGGGACTGACTGCTTCAAAATGGCCTTTGAGGGTCATTTTTTTCTTTTCAAGGTCTGCTGTATTATTTAAGCATCTTATCTTCATCCTGATCATAACTTCTCAATTCCCAGCCCTGCAGCACTTTCCAAGTCACCTTCCACACTCTCACCAGAGTAATCTTTAATTATAGTTTTCATCATGTCACTGCTTTGTTCAGAAGCCTTCGAAAACTCTGTCTCCTGTCTACTAAACTTCAGCTATGGGGTCCTGACCTCAGTATGCTCCCTCTGCTGCAGTCAAGCCAGAACCTCACTGACTTCTGCATGCACTTTTGAGAAAATTACATTCGAGCATTGGGAGGCAGGAATCACACATCACATTGCTTTGTAGCCCTAAGAGGCTTCTCAGGAAATGCCGGAGATGCATCTGGCTGCAAGGCAAAGAACCAACCCAAAATGGCCTCGACCATCCGGGAACTTATTCTCTCATGTAGCCAGAAGGCTGGGGTAGGGCTATGCTCAGTTGGCTCCTTTAGTGGCCTAGCAAGAACCCTTGATCATTCTACCTTTTTGTGCTGGCATTCACAGTCCGGCTTTGTCTGCAAGTCTGTCTGTATTCATGGTCACAAAATGGTTGCTGCAGCCCCAAGTGACACATCCTCCCACAATAACAGTCAAAGGCTGGAGAGGAGATAACTTTTTCCATGTGTTCCTTTTTAAAAGCAAAGAGAAGTTTTCAAGAACACACCCATCCGATGCCTTCTCATCCTTCAGTGGCCGGAATGGCATCATGAGCCCACACATAAACCAATCTCTGGCAAGAGAAGTTGAATTAATGTGATTGGTTTGGATTAACCAAGCTTCCCTGAAGCATAAGGCCATCAGACACCTGAACATGATGCTGGCAAGGCAGCCCACAGGGTGTGATACACTGGGGGATGGGAGGAAAAGTGGTCTTCCAACCCACCCCTGGCCTCCTTTCCAGACTAAACACCATTTCATCATGGTGCCTACCTTCTCTGACTTACAGAGGGCTTCCCCTCCTTCCCACACCGTTTTGTTTCAGCCATAGCCAAACAGCTTGTGGGTGCCTGGATGTAATCTGTGAATTTGCTGCTTTCAGCACTTACATAGGCTGTTCTGTTTGGAACACTCTTCTCCACACATCTTTAGCCCACTGCATCTTACTTCACCTTAAAAATGTCACTCTAGGACTGACTCTTCCTGGAATCCTTCCCTGTGCTCTCATCCAGGACCCCTCCTGTGCATCCCAGTGGAACTCCAGGGCTTCTCCGTTGTGGAGTGCACCCCTCTGCACTTTATTCTTAGTTGCCTTGTCTGCCTTTCCATCCAGCTGGGAGCTCCTTGAGGGCAGGCCTACATCTGCCACATTTTGGGACATGGAGCCTGGTCCAGCTCCTGGCACAGAGCCATCCACCAGTTTGTTGAATGAATGTAGATGAATGTGTTACGCAGCACCCCCTGCACGTCCTGTTTGCCCATTTCTTGGGCCAGGGTAATTGAGGTTATAGATGGGGGCTCCAACCCCAGCTCTGCCTCCAGCTTCTAGATGTTTCTATGAATATAATTTCTTCTTTTGGAGTCTCAGTTTCCTTATTTTTGGTACCCCCAATTCCCAAGAGTCCCTCACTCCTCTAGCCTGGGTTTCCCTGAAGGCAGGACCTGAGACAGGTACTTGGGTGTGGGCAGCTTATTTGGGAGGTGCTACCAGGAACCAGGATTGAGGGAGCAGAAAAGTGAGACAGGGAAGGAGGAAGTCATCATGGAAGTGTGACATTGGGGTCCCTGTTCTATGTCACTGGGGCTCAACTGTCCTGGGATCTCCTGAGGAGCATATGGGATATTCCCAGGACCATGCCCTCAAAGGCTGGGAGATGGGAGCATTTATCTCTGCTAGCTCTTGTTCCCCATCAGTCAAAGTTCATTCTCAGTAGCCTTAAGTCTCCTGGGTTTCTGGGATGCCCTCATGCACAGGCTAGGTGGTTGCTGTGATGTGGGCAGAGGTCTTGAGCAGAAAGACATACAGAGGGCACTTGAGGTGGAACAGTGTCTGGGGAGGTTCTCCCCCAGAATTGCCCATTTCAGCTGCAGCTAAACTCAGAAGTGGGCTGAGGGGGCACCAGGGGCCTCTACTGCATTCTTGCTAGGAAAATTATCTTAGTTTCAGGGGTCACTCAGGGGCAATGGCAATCAGTGGTTGTCAGGAGCATTGAAGAGCCTCAGCACACCCCAGCAGCCTCTTGACCCCCAACTCTTCTCCTTCCTTCCAGCTGGCGTCCACCTTCCAGGCCACTGCCCGGACTAGCGTGGAGACAGAGGCATACTTCATGGCTGCAGAGAGGATGCTGCAGTACATGAAGGTGTGATTCAGGTCTGGGTCTGGTGTGGGGAGCTATGCAAGTTGGGGCATGACTTCTGTGACCTCTACAAGCCCCAGTGACCTCAGAGCCCTGAAACCATCCCAGGAAACACCAGGCTCCTGGCCCTTCCTCCCCGTCTTCCCCAGACTTTTGTTGACCATCTTGCTGAAGCTCTTCCACACCTGTCTGCTCACTTTGTCCACATCCCTCACAGCATTCCTAGGGGGAAGAGGAGATCATCTGCTCCTCTTAGAAATGAGAGGTTTGCCTGGTGCAATAATAATGATGACAATAATCTTTGTTCCTATTATTGCTTCCATTTATGTCGTGGTGGTTAAGAGCACAGATTCTGTAGCCAGATTTCCTGGGTTCAAGTCTAAGCTTTATCATTTGAATCATTGGAATAACCTGGGCAACTTATTCAAACTCTTTTACCCATCTCTGAAATGAAAAAGACGATAGCATCACTTTGCCAGATTATCACAAAGTTGAAATGATATAACACGTAAAGCGCGTAGCACACTGCCTGACCCGTAGTGAGGCTCCATCATGTTCTTTATTATTGTGATTGAGACCTTTCTACGGGCCAGCATGGCACTAAGCTTTTTATCTAGATTATCTCATGGGATCATGGAATAATTTTATCAGGTTGATTGAAGGATTATCCACATTTTTCAGACAAGGAAACCGAAGTTGGCCCAGGCAGAACATTTGCTTAAGATCACACAGGCTGGGGCTGGCAGAGCCCTCTGCAAACCAGGTCTCCTGCCCCCTTGCATAAGTGGAATTTAAGAATCGTAGGGCCCTGATTTCCTGCCCAGGATGCTACTGTGACACGGCACCAGCGTGGAGAGCTGTGGCTTGCAGCCAGGTGGTCAGATCCAACTTCTCCAGTGTTCTTTCCTCTCAACACACACAACTGCACTTGTAGATCTGGGTTTGAGTTCCAACCTGAAACTGTGTGATCTTAAGTAAGTTGTGGAACTTATCTTAAGTAGGTTTTTGATCTTAAGTTGTTGGATCCTCTATCTCCTCACCTGGTAAATGCCTCTAAAAAGGCCTGTCTCATAGGATGAGGATAGAGAGACATTAAGTCTCCGCAAGGGCTCTGAGCTATGAAACCCCCCAAAGGGGTGAGTCTCTGCTGCCTTTACTCTCTTTACCTTGGATTCTATTTCTTTAGAGTCACACAGTAAATCAGGAACATTGCTATATGTTAATAACAAGGGAATTAGCTATGCAGGTTTCTCACTCTTCTGGGGAAAATTTTGTGTGTTTTAGGGCATGGAGGGTGGGAGGTGTTCCTCTGATTACACAGCGGGGGGCTTGACCTTGGCGCAGGGCAGGCTGGGGTGGGTCACACCCCCTACAGTGGGAGGCTGGCAGGCCTGCAGGGGATGGGCCGAGATGGATGATAACTATTGATTTCTTTTTCTTTCTTCAAAAACAAGATGTGTGTCTCTGAAGCTCCTTTACATATGGAAGGCACAAGTTGTCCACAGGGGTGGCCACAGCATGGGGAAATCACATTTCAGGATTATCACATGAAATACAGAGACAACACACCCACTGTGCTTCACGGCGTCAACCTGACCATCCGCAGCAACGAAGTGGTGGGCATCGTGGGAAGGACGGGCTCTGGTGAGCTGAGCTTCCTGGGGGAGCATCCCTGGCTCCTCCTTTGCCCTTTCGGCACTAGACCTATTTGGGGGCATGTGTTTGCTCAGTCATCCCCCAAATATGTATTAGGTCCTCACGCTGTGCTGGTTCCTGTGCTAGACAAACACTGGTGAGCAAAACCCAAGGTCCCTGTGATCATGGGATTCCAGTGGAGGAGAGAGATGTTAAATAGACCAGCAAATAAAGACAGAAATATGACAGCTGCAGGCTGCGGTGGCTGCCAGGGAGAAAATAAACAGGGTGGTGTTATGCAGAATAATGGGGCCAGTGGTACCAGGCTGTGGATACCTGGGCTCTGAGCCCACTGCTTAAGCTGAGGTGTGTAGGGTCCGGGCAGGAGCACTTTTGGAGTGGCAGTGCAGGGCACTGCCAGGATGAAGAGCAGGACAGGAGTTAAATCCAGACTCCCCTTTTCCTCCCTCCCCACCCCCTTCCTGGACTGCTCTCATCAGCCTCTGTCTCCTCCTCTTTCCTCTCCCAGTTTCCTTTCTCCTCCTCAGTTTCTCTCCCTGTCTTCCTCTCCTGTCACTTCTGGGAGATCTGGCCCAAGTCCCCCTCCCTCTGCTTCTTTGCATTGTTTGAAAGCTACTGTTCAGACTTGGTTCTTGTCCCCTGTCCCCCACCCCTGGACACTCCAGAGCTGCCTCCTCCAGGAGGTCCCATGGATGATGAGAGCCTTCCTGGTCTCTGTCTCCTCAGCACTCGCGCACTGCAGGGTGAAGAGCTTCCACTTACGTTCTTTTGGGTGTTCTTCTCTTGCTATTTTCCACCTGCCGATTGGTGGAAACCCTGAGAGGGCCAGGGTCTGGCAGAGAGAAGCTCTCAGTAGATTCTGACCCTACTGACTATATTCATTCAATAGGTATTTATGAGCACCTACTATGTGCCTGGGAACCTACAGGTAAAGAAGACACACAGCTTCTACCCTCACAGAGCTTATCTTTGAGAACAGGGTTGAAACCTCCAATGCTTTGGAGCCTGGCAGGTGACATAACTGAGTGCCATGGGTCTCGGTGTGACCTACGGGGGCTGGGGAGGGCGGATGGTGACTGGAGAACGCCACTGTGTCTCAACCAAGCGGCCATGCTCAGCTCCAGTTGAGCTGTTGCCTGGGGGGCATATGGGTCCAGTGTTGCCAGTTCTACTAAGTTTCAAGAGAAACATACAATTTGCATTTTTATATCTAGGATTTTTTAAAATGCTGTCAAGGAATTACAAAGTAACCCTAACATTGTGTGTATGAAACAAAACATGTCTGTGGGCTGGCTTTGATCCAGGGGCCCCACGTGTGCCCTCTGACCCAGGCTGTAAGAAGCTGCCACCAGCCCTCTCCTACCCTTTCAGGGCTCACAACAATGAAGAATGGGCCATGGAGGGCAGTGGGTCAGGTGCGATCGCCAGGTGTGACCTGTGCTTCCACTAGTGCAGATGCAGGAAACTGAGGCCCTGCTCGTTTCTTGCCCCACAGGGAAGTCCTCCTTGGGCATGGCTCTCTTCCGCCTGGTGGAGCCCATGGCAGGCCGGATTCTCATTGACGGCGTGGACATTTGCAGCATCGGCCTGGAGGACTTGCGGTCCAAGCTCTCAGTGATCCCTCAAGATCCGGTGCTGCTCTCGGGAACCATCAAGTGAGTGCTCGGTCAGCAGGCAGCCTGCGGGAGGGAGGTCACAGGATGAGGATTCCAGCATTGGGCTGCCTATAGTGAGCTGGTGACCAATGCCCCGATTTCCAGGCCTCCTTGGCCTGCTGGGCCACTCATGCCTACCAGGCTTACTTCACTGAAGTACTGTTGAGGATTAAATGAGGCCTCAATATATATAAGAGCACTTTGTAAACCATAATGTTCTATGCAGAAACAAAGCTTATTTTTATTTTTTAGAAACTGGATGGGCATGGTGGTGCACAGCTGTAGTTCCAGCTATTTGGGAGGCTGAGGCAGGAGGATCGCTTGAGCCCAGGAGCTCAGGGCTGTAGTACACTATGACTATGCCTGTGAATAGCCACTGTGCTCCAACCTGGGCAACACAGCAAGACCCTGACTCTATTAAAAAACAAACAAACAAACAACAGAAACAAAACCCTGATGGGATTGGTCAGATTTCACTACACCATTAAGCATTTGGACTCAGGCTACCATATTCTTTCTTGTCCAGATGTGGCTTATTCTCTCTGTGCACTGGGCAGAGCCCCTGGGGACGTTTTTAGGAAGTGCTGCTTCAATGGTACACGTTCTGGACAAGGGTGAAGTGAGAAAAATCCAGGCAGCCCAGTCAGTGAAGCAGACAGAACCAGATCTTCCACCATCTTCACTACACTTTCCATGTCCTCAAAAGTCAACTCAGGGACAAAGCTTTATCCAGATTAGTCTCCTACTGACAATGCAGTTTATCTGGGAGGAAACATAAAGGCATGGGGACTGAGGAAGACAGATGCACTAAAAAGCAGGCTAGGTCCCCCATGTTTTGTGATATTTAAGGAGAATTCTTAGAGCCAGGAGGATAAACTGGGCCCCAGAGCTTCATTCATTCATTCCTTCATTCATCCTTCCACCCATTTAACTTGCCTTTTCTGAGCTTCTGCCTGGTCCAGACACTGTGCTAGGGACTGCAGCCAGTTTAGTGAATGTGCATTTCCCCTGCTCCCCCAGCAGGAGCTCGCAGTGTGGGTGGGGAAGATGGTTTTGTACAGGGGTAAGACCCAATAAATCACAATATGAAGAGGTAATTGCTAAGTCAGAGTGGGATGAGTCACTGCCTGAGTGAATCCAGAAAGGCTTCCCAGAGGAGGGGACATTTGATCAGGGTCTTGAAAGCTAAGTAGGAGCTTGCCAGGCAGAAATAGGAGAGAAACTCTTTTCAAGGAGAGGGAACAATATGTGCACAGACACAGAGTTTCAAAATGACTGGGTTGTGAGGCGGGGCATGGTAGCTCATGCCTGTAATCCCAGAACTTTGGGAGGCCAAGGCAGGCGGATCACTTGAGGTCCAGAGTTTGAGACCAGCCTGGCCAACATGGCAAAACCCTGTCTCTACTAAAAATACAAAACTTAGCCAGACGTGGTGGTGCATGTCTGTAATCCCAGCTACTCGGGAGGCTGAGGCACGAGAACCGCGTGAGCCCGGGAGGTGGAGGTTACAGTGAGCCGAGATCACGCTACTGCACTCCAGCCTGGGCAACTGAAGGAAACTCTGTCTCAACGCCCCCCCCCGCAAAAAAAAACAGCAGCAGCAACAACAACAACAATAACAAAATGGTCGTGTTAGGGGAATGATAAGACATTTAGTGATGGATTTCTGTATTACAGGAGACTGTGGCCAAATCTCCTGTGCATTGGCATGAAGAGTAGCAAAAATATGAACTTAACTATGACTATGCCTGTGAATAGCCACTGTGCTCCAACCTGGACAACACAGCAAGACCCTGACTCTATTAAAAAACAAACATATAAATAATTTATTGAGCATTTATATGTGCCAACCGAATGCTTTAGTATACTGTCTAATTTAACTCTCCCAACAACCCTGTGAGGCCCTTTCATTATCCCCATTTTACAGATGAAGGCACAGAACTTAGAGAGGAAGGGGACTTGTTTAAGGACACACAGAGAAATGGTGAAGATGAGATATAACCCTAGGTGTTCTAAACCCATAACTTGCGATATTCTGCGCACCTCTTGCTGCAGAAAGAAATGTGGACTTGAAATCGTACCTTAGAACTTAAGGCTCTACCCTTAAGCGTCTCTCTGAGTGTCTTTGATGTCAGCCTGGCTCTCATACTGGCTTGTGTCACGACCTTGTACAAGCTATTTAAAACTGATAAGAAAAGGGTATACTCATCTCATGGAGGAGAAAATGTCAAATAATCCATCTATGAAAGTGCTTTGGAGACATCAAATGTCATGCAAATAAGACTTGCCACTTCTTTAGTACACATTAGCCCTACACACAAGATATGTGTGGCCAGCACAACTGGGGAAGGATAAAGCAGAGGTTGACAGGTTTCACTCAGGGCTGCGCGGCTGAATAGCAGGGAAGTGTATAGACACTTGCTGTATAGACAAGTGTATATGCAGTGTAATAGCAGGGAAGTGTATAGACACTTGCTGTATAGACAAGTGTATAGACACTTGCTGCCTGTTCCAGATGCAAGCGTAAAGCTTGCTGGGTGTAAAGTCCAGATAGATTCCCTCTCTCCTGTCAGTTACCTGGATCTTAGGATTCTTTTCACTGCAAGAAACAGAAACTCCAGCCCCACCACAATGAGCTACCACTTCACACCCACTAAAATGGCTATAACAATAATAAAAGGTAAATAGCAAGTGTTAACAAGGATGTGGAAAAATGGAAACTCTCGTGCGTTGCCAGTGGGGATGTAAAATTGTGCAGATATCATGGAAAACAATTTGGCAGTTCCTCAAAAAGATAAACAAAAATTAGCTGGGCATGGTGGTCTGTGCTTGCGATTCCAGCTACTCAGGAGACTTGAGGCAGGGTACTTGCTTGAGCCCAAGAGGTCAAGGCTGTAGTGAGCTGTGTTTTCACCACTGCACTCCAGCCTCATCGACAGAGGCTGACAGAGTGTCTCAAAAACAAACAAACAAAAAATGTGAAACATAGAATTACTATGTTATCCAGGAATTTTACTTCTAGTTGTATATCCCAAAGTGTTGAAAGCAGAGACTTCAACCCATATGTGTACACTAGTGTTTAGGGCAGCCCTACTCACAGTAACCAGAAGGTGGAAACAAGCCATACATCTATAAGCAGATAATGGAAAAACAAAATGTGGTATAGCCATACAATGGAGTATTATGCAGCTTTAAAAAGAAGGGAAATGATACATGCTACAACATGGATGGACACGAAGTAAAAGATGCCGGACAGAAGGACACATGCTACATGATTCCACTTATATGAGGTAGCTGGAATAGGCAAATCCATATCGATGGAAAGTAGAATAGAAGTTACCAGGGGCTGGTGGGGAGGGGAGAGATTATTTAATGGGTATGGAGTTTTTGTTGGGGATAATGAAAAAGTTTTGTTTTGTTTTGTTTTGAGACCGAGTCTCATTCTGTCACCCAGGCTAGAGTGCAGTGACACCATCTCAGCTCACTGCAACCTCCACCTCCTGGGTTTAAGTGATTCTTCTGTCTCAGCCTCCTAAGTAACTGGGACTACAGGCTCGCATCACCATGCCTGGCTAATTTTTGTATTTTTAGTGGAGTGGGGTTTCACCATGTTGGCCAGGCTGGTCTCAAAGTCCTGACCTCAGGTGATCCGCCCACCTCAGCCTCCCAAAGTGCTGTGATTACAGGTGTGAACCACCATACCCAGCACAATGATGAAAAAGGTTTTGATATAAATAGTGGTAATGGTTACATGGCATTATTAATGTATTTAATGCTGCTGAATCATACACTTATAAGTGGTTAAAATGACAAATATTATGTACTTTCTATCACAAAATAAAACAAAACCCAAATGGCTTAAGCAAAAGTGGCCTCTAATGACTCATGCATGATAATGGGGAGGCCAAGGCTGAGTTCCAGGGCCCAGTTTTCCCCTAGCATTGTCTTGCTTCATTCTCAACTCCACATGACGTCCCTGGGGAGCTCCATGTGTCCCACTCCTGTGGGAGGATGGTTGCAATCTCTCCACACGTCTCTTCTCCCATGGTAGCCTGAAAAGTCCTGAGATACACTCTGGTTGGTTACTTTCCCACCCTGAGCTAAGCACTGTGGCCAGCGATTGCTGTATGTCGATTGGCTTATCCTTGAGCCCTTCGCTCCATCTGGAGTGGATGGCGGAGCCCACTTTGGAACACATGGGCTGGGGGATTGGGGAGGAGGTGGCCCCTAAACAAAACCCGGGGCTGCTGCCTGCAGAAGGAACAGGTGCTGGGAGGCACAGGAAATCTCCATTCGTGGTGGTTCCATGCATTTCCCTAAACCCCATAATCCAGTTCTAAACATTCTTGGTCATTCACTGGGCATATAAATGAGTGTTCAAAGGCTGGATGATGTTGTTGAACACTTCTCTTTCTCTCATATGGCAGATTCAACCTAGATCCCTTTGACCGTCACACCGACCAGGAGATCTGGGATGCCTTGGAGAGGACATTACTGACCAAGGCCGTAAGTAGCTCCAAGGCCCAAGTCTTGATCTAAGTCTACATTGCCCATGGGGGCCCGCTCCTGTGGGCTCCCCTCATGTGGTGTGCCAGCTGCTGCTGCTTCAGGTCATGGATGCATCCTCTCATGGAGATAAGATGACTTGGCATTCCTAAGTCAAGGCTGATGGCACTCAGACACCAACCGTGTGCCAGACACTGTTCTAGGCTCAGGGGCACAGCAAAGACAAGGCAGATGAGGTCTTTGTCCTCCTGGAACGTACATTCAATGAGAGATAAAGGCAACAAGTAAATGCAGGAGATACTTTCAGATACTGGTGAGGGCTGTATAGGTAGTAATGAGACGCATAGAAACTTCAGTGCAGGAGCAGTTCCTTTCAACTGGGTGACCAGGCAAGGTCTCTTTAAACAGGTGACAGCTGAGCTGAGACCAAGAACTGAGGGGCAGCTGGTGAAAGATCTTTTGAGAGGACATTCTGGGCACAGGAGATAGTGTATGCAAAGGCCTAGAGATGAGAGCGAGCAAGGCACGGTTAAAGAGCAAGAAGACAGAGGCTGGAGCATAGAGAGAGGAGGGGAGTGTTGCCAATACAGTGGGAGACTGACAAAGTCAGGATGGGTCTCACCCCACAGTGGCTTCCAAAATAGTGGGACACTGATGAGGTCAGGTTGGGTCTCACCCTACAGTGGCTTCCAAAATAGTGGGACACTGATGAGGTCAGGTTGGGTCTCACCCCACAGTGTCCTCCAAAATAGCGGGACACTGATGAGGTCAGGTTGGGTCTCACCCCACAGTGGCCTCCAAAATAGCGGGACACTGATGAGGTCAGGTTGGGTCTCACCCCACAGTGGCCTCCAAAATAGCGGGACACTGATGAGGTCAGGTTGGGTCTCACCCCACAGTGGCCTCCAAAATAGCGGGACACTGATGAGGTCAGGTTGGGTCTCACCCCACAGTGGCTTCCAAAATAGCGGGACACTGATGAGGTCAGGTTGGGTCTCACCCCACAGTGGCTTCCAAAATAGCGGGAGACCGATGAGGTCAGGTTGGGTCTCATTCCACAGTGGCTTCCAAAATAGCGGGACACCAATGAGGTCATGTTGGGTCTCACCCCACAGTGGCTTCCAAAATAGCGGGACACTGATGAGGTCAGGATGGGTCTCACCTCACAGTGGCTTCCAAAATAGCGGGAGACTGATGAGGTCAGGTTGGGTCTCACCCCACAGTGGCTTCCAGGTTATGTTGTCTCTTCTTCCCACATCGCAGATCTCAAAGCTCCCCAAAAAGCTGCATACGGATGTGGTGGACAATGGTGGAAACTTCTCTGTGGGGGAGAGGCAGCTGCTCTGCATTGCTCGGGCTGTGCTTCGCAACTCCAAGGTGAGGCCACCACTGCTGTGTGGCCAGGGGAAGCCACAGACTACCCATGATGAGGGAAGCC
The DNA here is from genome assembly GCF_009764315.1 of Trachypithecus francoisi. Taxonomy (NCBI): domain Eukaryota; kingdom Metazoa; phylum Chordata; class Mammalia; order Primates; family Cercopithecidae; genus Trachypithecus; species Trachypithecus francoisi. The sequence continues at coordinate 88,423,126 of NW_022681455.1, read as the reverse complement.
ACACCGGTTCCTTCTCCCTTCACTACCATGGGACACTGGGCTCTGTACTCTATGTCTTAACAACAACAACAACAACAACAACAACAACGGAATCCAAAGGGCTTATTCATTTCTTTTTTCCTCTTTTTTTTTTAAAATTATACTTTAAGTTCTAGGGTATACGTGCACAATGTGCAGGTTTGTTACCTATGTATACATGTGCCATGTTGGTGTGCTGCACCCATTAACTCGTCATTTACATTAAGTATATCTCCTAATGCTATCCCTCCTGCCTCCCACCACCTCATGACAGGCCCCAGTGTGTGGTGTTCCCCAACCTGTGTCCAAATGTTCTCATTGTTCAATTCCCACCTATGAGTGAGAACAGGTGAGAATGTGCAGTGTTTGGTTTTCTGTCCTTGCGATAATTTGCTGAGAATGATGGTTTCCAGCTTCATCCATGTCCCTACAAAGACGTTGAACTCATCCTTTTTTATGGCTGCATAGTATTCCATGGTGTATATGTGCCACATTTTCTTAATTATTTCCACGCATCTACAACCATCTAATCTTTGACAAACCTGACAAAAACAAGAAATGGGGAAAGGATTCCCTGTTTAATAAATGGTGCTGGGAAAACTGGCTAGCCATATGTAGAAAGCTGAAACTGGATCCCTTCCTTACACCTTATACAAAAATTAATGCAAAATGGGCTTATTCATTTCACTGAGTGCCATTCCACATGTATTTGTGGTGTGGGTGAGGCATGGTAGATGAGATTCACAGCCTGGGCTGCCTGATAGCCGGATTCCTTATATCTGAGCTGAAATGGTCTCCAACTAGACCTAATGATGATTCTCTTTTCTCAGAAAAACACAACACATTAGAACTTGTTGATTTTAAAATTGCCTACTGTGTACTCTTTTAAAAACCTGGATGCAGGACATCCCTTTTATCTTTATTAGAATTGGGAATTGGATGACAGATGCTGATCCAGGGCAAAATTGCATTTTTTAAAAATTTACTTTAAGTTCTGGGATACATGTGCAGAACGTTCAGGTTTGTTACATAGGTGTACATGGTGGTTTGCTGCACCTATGAACCCATCATCTAGGTTTTAAGACCCACATGCATTAGGTATTTGTCCTAATGCTCTCCTTTTCCTTGTCCCCAACCACCCGACAGGCCCCGTTGTGTGATGTTCCTCTCCCTGTGTCCATGTGTTCTCATTGTTCAACTCCCACTTGTGAGTGAGAACACGTGGTGTTTGGTTTTCTGTTCCTGTGTTAGTCTGCTGAGAATTATGACTTCCAGCTTCATCCATGTCCCTGCAAAGGACATGAACTCATTCTTTTTTATGGCTGCAAAATTGCATATTTAAAAAAATTTGGTGGAACAGGGCTTCTAGAAGCTTTCTGGATATTTTGTCCATAATTTCAGGTGTTTGAGTATGTGGGATAGCCTGGGGCAACCCTTCTCTTACATAGGTGAGGCAGCACACACATGTACACACATACTTATGCATGCATATGTACACACCCCCTCCATACTCACACATATGCGCACACACACACACATATTAATGATAAATAAATTAATTAACACACATGTTAATTAATGATAAATGCAAAAAATGTTGGTGCAAACTGTCAGAGCTGTGGGAAAAGAGCTCAGTGGGACCCAAAGCTTGGGAAAATTTCAGAAGAGGTAGGACTTTCCCCCCTCTTCTTCCGAGAGATGAACAACAAATTTGCAATGTGCATGTAGTACTTTCTTCACTTCACACTTCCTTATTTCAATTACATAGCCATTTGGTGCAGCAATGGCTTCCTCTGTATTGCTTCCCAAATTTGAGTCATTACTCTATGATTTTTACCATCTCTGGGTACCACCTACCCTGTGATCTACTAATGATATTCCGTTTTCAAAAACAGCCTCATCCCAAGCAGTGCCATTTGTGAAATCACACTTTCAGTGCGAGTTACAGTTTCCTCATGCATATCGTTAATGAAATAAATACAAAAATGTTAAACTAAAAAGAGTGTTTATCCATATGCTGGAGATATCATCTCATGTACCTCCTGGGGTGTGTGCCTGCCCCTTCTTGGAGAACACTGCTCCACTTTAATTTAGGTAAATGGAAAAGCAGTTAATAAAACAAGAAGTTGCCACTGGGCCATTTTCATTTCCAAGAACTTAATTCTCTGGCCACCAAAATGCAGTTCGCTCCTGGTTGAGATCTAACGTTCTCTTCATAAGGTAATGGATAATCAGCAATCAGAGTGGACTTTGCACTCACAATTCTCACATTTCCCAGCTAAAGAAATGGAGACCTGGAGAGGAAGGGCCCTGGTGAATTAGTGGTAAACCAGGACAAGCCCCAGGTCTGTAGGGCCTGAAGTAGATGTCTTCACCCCTGTTTTGTATTCATCAGATCATCCTTATCGATGAAGCCACAGCCTCCACTGACACAGAGACGGACACCCTGATCCAGCGCACAATCCGTGAAGCCTTCCAGGGCTGCACCGTGCTCATCATTGCCCACCGTGTCACCACCGTGCTCAACTGTGACCGCATCCTGGTTATGGCCAATGGAAAGGTGAAGCCTGCGTCCCTGGGCTGGTGGGAGGATGAGGGCTCAGGCTGCTACCCCGGATGCCTTTGAGTCCTCCAAGGACACAAGCTCAGCTGTGCCCTGATCCTCCCCTCACCTTTCTCTACCCTCCAGGTGGTAGAGTTTGATCGGCCGGAGGTCCTGCGGAAGAAGCCTGGGTCGTTGTTCGCAGCCCTCCTGGCCACAGCCACTGCTTCACTGAGATAAGGAGATGTGGAGACTTCATGGAGGCTGGTGGCTGAGCTCAGAGGTTCACACAGGTGCAGCTTCAGGGCCCACAGTCTGCGACCTTCTTGTTCGGAGATGATAACTTCTCCTGGAAGCAGGGGTAAATGTAGGAGGGGCGGGGATTGCTGGATGGAAACGCTGGAACAGGCTACTTGATGGCTCTCAAAGCCTTAGAACCCCAGCACCATTGGAGACATGGGATTCAGTGATCGTGTGGTTCTCCTTTTAACTTATATGCTGAATAATTTTATAATAAGGTAAAAGCTTATCGTTTTCTGATCTGTGTTAGAAGTGTTGCAAATGCTGTACTGACTTTGTAAAAAATAAAACTAAGGAAAAGTCACTTTCTTTGTTCTTTCTTTCTTTCTCTTTTTTTTTTTTTTTTGACAGGGTGTTGCTCTGTTGCCCTGGGTGGAGTGCAGTGGCACAATCTCAGCTCACTGCAGCCTCTGCCTCCCGGGTTTAAGCAATTCTCCTGCCTCAGCCTCCTGAATAGCTAGGATTACAGGCATGTGCCACTATGCCTGGCTAATTTTTGTATTTTTAGTAGAGGCAGGGTTTCACCATGTTGGCCAGGCTGGTCTGGAACTCCTGACCTCCAGTGATCGGCCTGCCTTGGCCTCCCAAAGTGCTGAGGTTATGGGCATGAACCACTGTGCCCAGCCATCTTCATTCTGCTTTTTATGTTAGCTAGTACTTGTTCAGTTGCAAGGAACAGAGACTCCTTCAAACTAACTTTGGCAAAAAAAAAAAAAAAGAGTTTGTTGGTCTTGTAACAGAAAGGTACAAAAAAAGTTCAGGGTTGGGTGCCAGAATGAAAAAGATGCTTGTCTTGAGGTCTCTGTTTCTCTTCTCCTAGCTCTGCTTTCCTTTGTTTGGCTTCACTTTCTGACCTTCTCTTGCCTCATGGTGGCAATATGGTTGCCTGCAGCTCCAGGTTCACGTCCTACACACTTGGCACCCCCAGGTCTTCTTGCCTCAATGATTCCAGGGTAAAATCTCACTGGGCCAACTTGGGTCATGTGCTTGTTCCTGACCAGTCATGTGCTAGGCTGTTGGCATACCGTGATTTGCCAGGCCTGAGCCACGTGCCCATACTTGGGCCTGGGGATGGGATTTGCTGCCCTGGATCATATAGATGGAGACTAGAAGAGGTTTTTTTGCCAAAGTAAAATTGAGATGCTCTTACTACCTGAAGGAAGAATGGCTATGGATGCTGGCCAGACCCCAAATAGCAGCTGTCTACTGTGATTGCTTACTGAAGGACAGCATAACTTACAACGTATGACAACTGAAAATAAAATAATTTGTTTTCTCTCTTTCTTGTTCTCACTCCCCCACCCTCCACATGTGGTTATAGATAAATAGAAAAGGCAATCATTTTCACCTTACTTCTGGGGAGACTTTGTTGTTGGGGAAAATATGTTTCAAAGTACTTTCCTTTCTATTCCAGATTATGATGTCTGATTTTCCAAAAATGCCATAAAAAATCAATTTAGTAAACCAAGGTTTCTCACTCTCTTGCTTGCACTGGTGCTGGGGATGCAATGTCGTCCCTGCCCTCAGGGAATTTGGAATCTCCTGAGGGTAAGTAAACAGTAAAACTGTAAACAAGTAAGCAGGCCGATCCAGAACAGGGCTACCTGAGGTTATAGGCAGGAACAGGGTGCAGAGGAAAAGGCAGCCCCTGGGGACTTCCTGGAGGCAGTGTGGGCAGAGTTTACTGAGACCCGAGCACGGAACAAACATTTACTCCGAGGAAGGGGACTGGGGCAAGAAAGAATGTTCAAGGCAGAGAACAGCAGACAAATCCCTGTAGGAATGAGCTACTATAGGGGCTGATGCAATCCCTGGATGGAACGGAAGTCCAGCGCCCTGGAGCTTGAACCTTCTGTTCCCCATTCTGGACTCTCTAGTGGCACCTGCTTCTCCTTCTAGGGGGTTCATCTTTCTTAAAAAACCTTTTGTCTGTTATTCCCTTCTCCCCAGTCCTGGCTTTTCTCTTTTTTGGGTCCTGAAGTGTCCCTGGAAACCCCATGTGCTACCATCCCGTCACAGCTCTGCTGGTCATCTGCCCATTGAGGGTGACTCTCTTTCCCCAGTTTGTCCCTTCCCAGAGCCGCTGTGGGACACTGCCCACGTCACGGGTGAGGGAACTCTCTACACACTGAGATGTCTCCATCACACGCCAGGCAAGGTCCCTCCCCAGGCCACATGCAGCTGCCGTCGTTTCCTTGAGCGGCCAGCAGATGGCAGCCTCGTCCCAAAAATGCGGTGAAGGCCCCACTGGGCTTCAGAGCTGGGCGGATCCACGGATAGAATTAGCCAGAAAAGTGTTGACCCCTGGAGTCAGAGGACAGGAAATAGAGCCCATTTCCACTCAGTGTGCAGGGCCCCATCCCATCTGCCCCCGTCCCCACCTCCAGCAGCAAAATGTGAGAACCATTGACTCTGAGCAGCAATAAAGCAGAATTTTTTGAAAAATACCGTTAGTTTTTTTAACCAAATTGGTTTTACATATATACACACATACATATATATGCATATCTATGTATGCACATATACAAATAGATGTGTGTGTGTGTGTGTGTGTGTGTGGAGAGAGAGAGAGAGAGAGAGAGAGACGGAGTTTCACTCTTGTTGCGAAGGCTGGAGTGCAGTGGCTCGCTCTCTGCTCACTGCCTCCTGGTTCCAGCGATTCTCCTGCCTCAGCCTCCTGAGTAGCTGGAATTACAGGTGCATGCCACCACACCTGGCTAATTTTTGTATTTTTAGTAGAGATGGGGTTTTGCCAATTTGGCCAGGCTGGTCTTGAACTCCTAACTTCAGGTGCTCTGCCTGCCTCGGTCTCCCAAAGTGTTGGGATTATAGGTGTGAGCCACTGCACTCAGCCAATATTGTAATATTTTATTCCTTAAGCTGAGTGGTGAGTGTATGAGGCTTTGGTTTTTAATAATTCTTTTCACCTTTTCAGGTTTCAGAAATGTTTTAAGATAAACATTTAAAAATTGGTATTTGGTCTTTCAAAAATAATGCTAAAATAATTGTAATGAGAGAATGCAGGGCTTTGTTGTGCTTTGTTGTATTTATTTGATGGTTTATTATTTTTATTTTCAATTCCATGGTGGTGGAGAGGAGGTCATGGTTTTTTTAGTACTTAGAGGTTCTAGAGTCATTAGTCTGTGCATGAGTTGGGGTGATGTTGTCAGAGGCATTTGAACCAGAGCAACTCCATCTTGAATAGGGGCTGGGTAGAGTAAGGCTGGGACCTACTGGGCTGCATTCCCAGATGGTAAGGCATTCTAAATCACAGGATGGAATAGGAGGTCAGCACAAGATACAGGTCATAAAGACCTTGCTGATAAAACAGGATGCAGTAAAGAAGCCAGCTAAAACCCACCAAAACCAAGATGGTGATGAGAGTGACCTCTGGTTGTCTTCACTGCTCCACTCCCACCAGTGCCATGACAGTTTACAAACGCCATGCCAACGTCAGGAAGTTATCCTATATGGTCTAAAAAGCGGAGGCATGAATAATCCACCCCTTGTTTAGCATATCATCAAGAAATAACCATAAAAGTGGACAACCAGCCGCTCTCGGGACTGCTCTGTCTATGGAATAGCTGCTCTGTCTATGGAGTAGCCATTCTTTTATTTCTTTACTTGTTTTGTTTTTGTGTGTTTTGAGATGGAGTCTTGCTCTGTCGCCAGGCTGGAGTGCAGTGGCATGGTCTCAGCTCATTGCAACCTCCGCGCCACCCCTGACCCCCTCCTCACCACCCCCCGGGTTTAAGTGATTACCCTGCCCAGCCTTCTGAGCAGCTGGGACTACAGGCGCCCACCACCACGCCCAGCTAATTTTTTGTATTACAGTAGAGACTCGGTTTCACCGTGCTGGCCAGGATGGTCTTGCTCTCCTGACCTCATGATCCCCCCACTTCGACCTCCCAAAGTGCTGGGATTACAGGCGTGAGCCACCGTGCCCAGCCCCTTTACTTGCTTAATAAACTTCCTTTCACTTTACTCTATGGATGCACCCTGAATTCGTTCTTGCGCGAGATCCGAGAGCCCTCTCTTGGGGTCTGGATTGGGGCTCCTTTCCTGTAACAGTGTGGTCCACAGTGACAGCAGCCGATGTGCAGAGCAAAGGAGGCCACAGTCATGCTGGCCCTGCCTGCCCTGCCCTCTGTCTGCATCCCTGGACGATTTTCTAAGAGAAACTGGTAAATAAGCAGTCTTCAGAGACCAACTTTCATGGTGGCCAGAGCACTATGTTGTGCAAGTCACCAACAGGAAGAGGGGAAGACTCAGACTTCAGTCTTTCCGGTCCGGAAGGGCTTCTTTCAGAAAAGTGACTCCAGAGGGCACCCCCAGCCTAGAAGGCATGGACGTTTGGGTCACTGGAAAGGTCCCAGGAGGGAGTGGTTGCCTGGAGGGGCAGGGAGCTCCCCATGGCTGGGAGCTTTTTCTGGCGCTGAAAGCTCCCTCCAGTGCAAAGTGAGGGGCAGTGTTCTTATCCCCAGGCTGAGAGCGGGTCCCCCAAGGCTGAGTGTGGGAGAAATTCTGCATACACCTCTCTGGGGACTGGGACACTGGAATGCAATGATGGAAATAATAACGCCAGACAGCAGAAGTTCTCAAACTTGAACTTGAGTATCCAAATTGCCTGGAGGGCAAGACACAGATCGCTGGACCCCAACTTCATATGGTTCCATCCAGTAGATCTGGGGTTGGGCTTAAGAATTTGCCCTTCTAACAAGGCTCAGATGTTGCTGATATTGCTGGTCTCTGGCCCGCGCTCCGAGAACACAGAGGGTAGCTGAGAGCACGTGTCCCATATGATCTAGACAGGAAGGGTCCAGGCCCCCATGCCAATGTGCTTCCCAAAGTCTCTGTGCATCCGGGCACTTTGATGTGCATGCCCTCTTTTAACTTTGCCTTCCTGAGCATCCCACTAGGCCATCCATCCTCTCCTTTGCTCCACTGCACTGACCTAGCAGGAGAATTCAGCAGTTTTCCTTAATTCCTTTGTAGACCACTTTAATGAAGTGCAGGGTCAGAAGAGTTGTTGACAGCAAGTCAACAACTTCCAACTGAACATCAACCATCTGCTTTCTTAAGGAGCCCCTCACCATTCTGCCTGCTCTGGCTCTGGTTTCCTTTCTGGTTCTCTAATTACCCTCTGTGTTCTCCCTGCCCCCACCTCCCAATTCTTGAACACGTTTTACGCAGAGCAGTTTAGTTCTTCCTTCTAATGCCCTTTCCTGCCAAGCAAGTCATTAGGGTGTCTCTGACTGCCCCAAGAGACAGATCAAGGCAGTCGCTAAACAGAAACGGTTCCCATCCTCTGATTCCAGCTGTTAAGACTGTAAAATTTCACCCCATTATCCTAAATGTCCCCTAATCTGTCCCCTGGTATCATTTAGAAAATTCTATGGAATGCAACCGCTTCAGAGTCAGAAGCAATTTTAGAAGTCGTCAGTCCAGCTACTCTTAGCCTGTGGTCCATGGACCTCTTAGCTAGATTCAGGGCACCTATGAATTTGGATGGGAAAAAAATGACATCGTTATTTTTACAAATTGAAATTTGGTATTTTCCTTGATGGGGCAACAAATAGATACTATTAGCAATATCTGTGACCTTGCTACCAATAGAAATCAGCGACATTCTCAAATCCCATTTCAATTGTTTCAGATGTCTCAAAATATCACTTATATGCATCAATGCTTTGATATTATAATAGTCATTAGGCCTTCTGCTAGATCACATTACTTAGTGCATCAATATAGAAGCATATATCTTACAATATTCAGCTGTATTTTATACATATTATGATAAGCACATTCTGTATAATTGGTTATCTTTGCAATCCTATGTACTTCATCTCATGCGTAGAAATACTTTTTCTGAGAATATACTAGAATGCGAAAGAGGTCTATGGCATACAAACAATTGAAGAACCTGCATTTAACTCAGCTCTTTGATTTTCTAGAGGAAACTCATGTCCCAGGCAGAGGAGATACCTTGCCCACAACCACACCACTGGCTTTTAATAGGCTGGTTTAGAACTCGAATCTAAAACAGGAGAGGGGGCTGGGCACAGTGGCTCATGCCTGTAATCCCAGCACTTTGGTAGGCCAAGGCAGATTAATCACCTGAGGTCAGGAGTTCGAGACCAGCCTGGCCAACATGGTGAAACCCCGTCCCTACTAAAAATACAAAAATCAGCCAGGTGTGGTGGCATGTGCCTGTAATCACAGCTACTAGGGAGGCTGAGGCAGAAGAATTGCTTGAACTTGGGAGATGGAGGTTGCAGTGAGCCAAGATTGAGCCACTGCACCCCAGCCCGGGCAATGAGAAAAACTCCATCTCAAAAATAAAATAAAATTACGAAATAAATAAACGAAATAAAACAGGAGAGGGAAGAAAACGAGAAGGACAAAGCAAGTAGTAAGGGCTGGGGATAAAGGCCTCACCCCCAAACCAGCCAACATGGCCTGCTTAGAGCAGCGGGACAGAGAGGCTGCCCCTTCACAGAAGTTCTATTTCTAGTGCCTGATGGCCCCTCATGCAGAGCTTGCCATCCAGTGCAGCATCTTTGAGTAGCATTAGTGCAAAACTACGTTTCATCAGAGCAAAGAGGAGTACACTTTGCTGACTCGATAACCGTGTTCCTTGCCAATCCTTGGTTCCCAGATACTTCATGGTTGGTATCGAACTCTAGAGAGAACCGGACTGATTTGGAAACTTCTGTTCTGATTTGAGGGTCTCAGTTCCTCTCGGTGGCATTCATTGAAATGCTCCCCACCTCCTCCTCCCCTCACTCATCAGTATCCTTCACTGATATGGGGTGTGTTCATGATTTAGACTTAACAGAGCACTTCCTCGCATATAATTGCATATAAATGCATGCCATAAGATTGTGTACAGTTACTAGAGATGGCTGAGTTTTTGCTCTAAGCTCCTTAGCAGCCCATGCAAAGAAAGAAATAGGTTTATTACAAGATTGTTGTGACCCAACCATTTAAATGGAAAATTTAGTTGTTTGCAATTAGCATAGTTTTCCTGATTCTGAGAATGGGTTCTTTGAGAATTCTTTCTTGTGTTGGGGGCAGGTTTTAATTCCTAGGCTCAGCTCTCTGAGCCAAGGGGCTTGCTCAGGTCTTTAAGCTGTAAGTGGTGGAGCTGAGGCCAGCACCCACATTTTCTGGCTGTGAAATATTTTTGTTCTTTATTAGAGGGCTTGTTCTCTGACTGTTGCATGCATGTATTTCTGGCTCACGAATCCTATTATTGCTTTACTTACATTTATTTCTTCCACTTACTGTTTTAAAAGTCCATGCAAATTTCAAATTGCTTTCCAAAATCACTTGACATCAGCTTTGTTTGATAGTCCTTTTATATCTCTCGCCTTAGTTCATTAGGCAAATAAAGTGAAAAACCCAAACCCCTTCTTTTAGCAGAGACTTCAGTGTATTTCTACTAGACAGATTCTGATAGGAACCCAGGAGGTAGACTTCTTACTTCTAGCGAGATCCTGCTCATTTTAAAATTATTATTCACAAACAATAGCTACCATTTATTGAGTGTTTACTCTGTTTAAGGCACTGTGTCTAAGCACTTCACTTCCATGATCCACTTTAATCCTCGGTTAGTTTACAATGCTTTTAGGATAGTGTTTTCATTTTGTAGTTGATGACATTGAAATTTAGAGATTTTGAGAACAGATCTGATTCCAGAGTTTCTACTCTTAGCCACTATAAGCTATTGATTCTATGTAACTGCACACACTGATTTCTGAGCACGTCTTGGGGCCTTTGGGCCAAGTCTTTTTGCTCTGTCTCTCTTATCTGTCTCTTTCTGTCTTTGTCTCCCCACTCCTCTCTAATTTTTTCTTTTTTCAGACAGAACCTCACTTTTTTGTTGTTGTTGTTAAGACGGAGTCCTGCTCTGTCGCCCAGGCTGGAATGCAGTGACGCAATCTCGGCTCACTGCAACTTCTGCCTCCAGGGTTCAAGCGATTCTCCTGCCTCAGCCTCCCAAGTGGCTGGGAACTACATGTGTGCATCACCATGCCTGGCTAATTTCTGTATTTTTAGTAGAGATGCAATTTCAACCATGTTGGCCAGGTTGGTCTTGAACTCCTGGCCTCAGGTGGACTGCCCGCCCAAGCCTCCCAAAGTGCAGGGATTACAGGCGTAAGGCACCATGCCTGGCCAGCACCTCACTTTGGAATAGAGACCCCGCAGAACCTCAGAGCTGGGAAAATTCCCTTCCCATTGAGCACCAGTTTTCCCTTGCCACGGAGCACCACCGCAGGTGTTTGAGCACGCAGACTTCTGATTTATGCATGCATAGTTATTCACAAGGGATGTGCAGGGTGGACATGTGTTGGGGCTCGGACAACAATACCCCAAAGTATGGCACTTTGGCAGGCTGAGTACTTTGAACTGATGGAGTTTGGATGACCTCAGAAGCAAGTTCTCTCTGACCTTCTCCTGCCCTCCTGTACCCCTTGTGCCCCTCTTTCTCCCCTGAGATGAGTCATAGAAACCAGAGTTCCCCTTCCCCAAGGTGAGTCGTAGAAATTCTTCCCCAAAGCCACTCATAAAACCTAAAAATATGACTCAAACCTTCCCCCACTCTTCTGCACAGGAACTGGCCATAAAGAAATTCTCTGACCAACTTTGTCTGAGAGTAGGTCCTAAGACCCTCATTCCAGAGGGGTCGTGCCCCATACCTAGAAAGAAGGAATGCTGCACAGAGAGGCCAAGAAGAATCTGCACAGACAGGCCCTGCTGGGTCCCCATCCTACCACCTCGGTCCATTACAGTCAATCAGAGCTTTCTGTCCAATCACATTTCTATACCACTGTCAATTCCTCCTTGAATCTAAGCATAAAAATGGATGGTTGTTCCTGAGCCTTTTGGTATTCATTTCTGAAGACTCACACGTCACGGTAAACTTTGATGAAGTAAAGTTGTTATGCTTTCCTTTTGTTAGTCTGCCTTTTGTTACAAGAGTGTCAGCCATGACCCATATGACTGGTGAGGAAAAGTATCACACTTTTTATCCCCACACATGTATATCACTGTACACAATTTTGTGTACACTATTTTGTATACAAAATAGAGGGTTTTTTTTTGTTTTTGTTTTTTTTTTTTAGACAGGCTCTCACTCTCATCGTCCAGGCCTGAATGCAGTGCCATGATCATAGCTCACTGCAGCCTTGACTTCCTAGGCTCAGGTGATACTCCCACCTCAGCCTCCCAAGTAGCTAGGACTACAGACACATGACACCACGCCCAGCTAATTTTTGTATTTTCAGTAGAGATGGGGTTTTGCCATGTTGCCAAGGCTTGTCTTGAATGCCTGGGCTCAAGTGATCCGCCTGCCTCTGCCCCCCAGTGTTGGGATTATAGGCCTGAGCCACTGCACCCAGCCAAAATAGAATTTTTAAAGGAAGAGGAAAAATACGAAAAGGATTTCTATTTTTTTTCTTTTTGTATTCCAGTGCATTATCTTGCCCCACCCCCAGGCGTGTGTGTACCCAGACTGGGCCTCAGGTCCCTGACCGTGGGTGAGTCCACGCTCTGCCTGGAGCAGGAGCTTGTCTGGTCTTTTCCTAAGGACTTCCTTGGATACAGACCGTACAGTCCCTCTCCATCATTCTCCACTCTGTTTCCTGCTAGGCCAACCAATCTTCTTGCGCAGCGCCCAATACCGTTTGTCTGGGTGGAAATCCGTCTCCGCTCGGCCTTTCATGGAGATGGAGGAAAACTGATCAGTATTCTTCCTCCATAAACTTGATAGCACTTGACTCCGTATGGAAGATTGTGGAAGCGAGTCTTTGCTGTGTTTATGAGACCCCCGGGGTTGTTGCGAAGATCAGGTGATAAAGAGGATAAGGAATTTTGTGATACACAAAGGGCTTCCAGAAATGTCAAGTGATATTATTCGCAGTAATTTGCATTAATGAAGGAAAGAACGGAGGGAAATTAAATGGGACACTTTAGACACGTGTAAGGAAACTGCTGTCGGTCTAGCTCACTCCCCAGGCCAGGGAGCCTTCCTTCCTGGGAGGACCCATTTTCCTACACAGCTGCCCACAGCCCCCCTCCATTTCCACCTCCCTCTAGGTACCAAGGGAACTCAGGTCGGGCAAAGGCGGCGAATTCGCATGTCCAGGAAGCGGCGGAGCCGGAAGGTAGCCAGCAGGGGGCGGCATTGCGCAGGACAGGAGAAGGCAGCGGCCAAGTTCCTTATAAAATCCAAGTGCGTGAGGCTAGGGAGGGTCCTCTAAGGTGTCTAAATAACCCTTAAAGCGGAACCAAGATTTGTTTTTTTCTGCACTTAGAGCGTTTGCTTCCTCCCAGCCGGCTCGCTGAGCACTGTGGAACCCTTCGGCTAGGCTCACCTGAAATCGGGCGCTTGTTCTGGGCCAGGCGCTGAAAGGGCCCCAGGAATCATACCTGCGCTCGGGGTGTGCAGGGTTCCAAGATTGACACACGGGGAATTTTCTATGCAAGGGCTAGCTGCTAGTGCCGGTATCAGACTTACCTTCCATTCATTTCAAGACAAATTGAGCTGAAATTACCCTTTTCTTTTTCGTTAAATGAATGGGGAATGAATGAATGAGATTTTCTGTTTTGAAGATTACGTTCCCCTCCCCTCCCCTGCCCTCCCCTACCCGTACCCCTATCCTCCCCTACCCCTCTATCCTCCCCTCCCCTGCCCTCCCCTCCCCCTCCTTCTCTTCCCCTGATCCCAAAGTTACTTCTTCATTGCAGGAACACAGCGTAGGAAATTCGATGCATTCTCCCAGGAAGGAGCCTGGAGTGGGACTCAGGGGACCTGGGTGCTGGTCTCAGCCCTATGCCAGTCGTGGACAGGCTTCTGTTCCTTGGGCTTCTCGTCTGTAGAATGAGGGTTGGAGAGAGGATTTTTCTCCTTCTCTTCTACAAGGATGTGCTGCGACAGCCAGGGAAGGGCTGACCATGCACAGTGCTTTCATGCACAGGCTCTGACTGTCACCAGAGAGCCAGACGGGGCCACAGGTCATCCTGGGAGAGGGAAGAGCCCTTTAATATGGGCAGAGGGAATGTTGGTCCGCCAGAGTTCCCTCTCAGGTGTGGTGGGAGTGGCAGTTGAATGGGGCAGTTGGAGAGGAGGACTTCAGGCAGGTGGGACAAGAGAAGCTGAATCTGAGGTCCTTGGGGAGAAGGAGGCCCAGGAGTCCTGGGCAGTAGGTGCCAGGCTCTGAGCCTCATGACTGCTGACCCTCCTCCCCTCCCTCTCGTCCTCAGCCCAGGTAAAGCTTCTCCCTATAGCAATTAGCGGCCACCATTTATTCCCAAGGGCCCTTGTCTCTCATCCCCAGGACAGGCTGTGGGGAGGGGAGGAGGTGACACCACTGAATGGGGCTGCCCAAGCGGGAGGCAGCAGGATCGAGCCTCCGAGAAGAAAGGCAGCCCCTCTTCCACTTTTGGAGCCCCCGTTATCATAAAAGAAAAGGCAGAAATGCCAAGACACGATTCAAAATATCTGAAATACAAAAGCCTACGTTGAATAATTTAAATCTTTTTCCACACATGCATAAACACATACACAGGGTAGTGTTCACAATTTAATTATGGGATTTATACCCCCCATCCACCCAAAAAAAGACCTGGAATTCATGAAGCATTACTGTGGTTCTCATAGGAGGCTTTCCTCCTTCCTTCCTTCCTTCCTTCCTTCCTTCCTCCTTCCTTCCTTCTTTCTTTCTTTCTTTCTCTCTCTCTCTTTCTTCTTTCTTTCTTTCTTTTAAATATATTATTTTCCTGGGAGTGTAGATTTCAGTTGCCCTGAATCCAGGCTCTTGCATCCTTCTGTAATCGTGTCGGAATGTGTCTGTAACTGGATGGATGACCTCGTTTGGAGATGCCATCACTGGCCACTGTTTTAGGACCTCTTGGGGATGAGGGGACTTGAGCAAAAGCACCCCCACTTCCCTTCCTGCACCCCCAGCTTGGTGCTGTCCCCTGCATGCACTTCCCTCTGCCACCTCTCTGCCTCCCCCTCCCTCCCAACGCCAGTCCCTCATCACTCATAGGGCTTTCGGGTCTGGCTGCTGCAGGTACCGGGGACCTGGGGACAGACAGGAGAGGTGCAGTGCAGGCAGGGCCTGGGAGAGCTCCCCAGTGTCTCCTCCGTGCTGGAGGCCTGTCAGGCCCTGGAGGAAGGGGCTGTGGGGGTTGGTGGAGACCATCAGATATTGATGACTTTGGTGGCTTTAAATTAAGAATGGATTTATTAAGAAAGAAGTAGGGCTGTTGTCTTGTACCTGGGAAAAATGTTATGACTAAAGGTGTGCCTGCTTTTGGTTGATGGAGGGACTCCCATCATGAACACCAAGGAAGACCCAGAGTCCAATTCTTGAACATGAAGTTGTTAATTTTCTGGGCTAGACAGGGGCAGAAATGAAATATAACAGAGCAAAGTGGGCAGGTGTGGAAAATGGTTCTTCGTGAGATGACTTCTAGACATCTTTTGTTCTCTCTTGGGGCAGAGACAAGGATAGAGAAAAAGGCCTCAGGAAACACTATAAGGAAGACAGCAGTGCTAATGCAATAATAAATATTACATGACCCCGAATCTCAGAGTCACAGAGACAGTAAGGAGTGGTGGGGATTGTGGCAAACTAAAGCATGTATGCCCTGCCCAGGAGGGGTTGCCGTGCTCAACGTGAGTGGATTGTCGCCATGTGAGCATACAGAGCTCCTGATATTTGACAAAAGCCAGAAGCCAGTCTTAGTTTTTTTTAATGTGGTATCTCCTCATTTTTAAATGTTTTCCACAAATTGGAAAAAAATGTTTAAACTATGCAGGCCATATAAAATGGAACTGCAAGTTGTACATGGTCCACAGTTTGTGTCCTGTGCCCTAAACAGAGCTCTTCCTGCTTCTGCCTGTCCAGTCTGTTGAGGTTAGGTTAGGAACCCCCTGCCTGCCAGCAGAGGGGTACACCAACGACTTTTTGGCACCTCCTGCCAACCCTCAGATGCTCTGCATGGAAAATACAATGCCAAGAACAGAGCCATGATGGCTGCAGGGACCCTGGCTGGGTTGGCACTGCCTCCTCCCAGCTCTCATCAGCTGTGCGCCCCTCAGACCCCACCCTGTGATTGCCAGCAAGCAGATTTCTCACCCCAGGCAGCTCCTCACTCCTGGCAGAGGATGGTGTGACAGACGGGGATAGAGACGTTAGCCAAAGCAGGCTTCCTGATTTTAAAAAAAGTCTCATTTTCCCCCCAGGGCTGCCAAATTTAGCAAAGTGCCATTCCAGCTGCAATGCTTCCAAGCCACCTCAGATCATCCTAACTTCCCATGCCCTGGGGAGCACTCAAGGAAATTACCTTCTAGCACCAATTTCCTATGCACGCTGATTACTCAAACCTGGCCAGGGAGTCCTGGCCTCCAGTGTTTGGCATCTGGGACTCAGGAGCCCTAAAGACAAACTGATGACATCTTGCTGCCAGGGTCCCTTACCATTAGAAAAGGGAAGCAAAAAATAGAAATTATAAGTAGGAGTTCTCCACTAACCATGAGTTCCGCCCTCTCACAGGGGCTGGGAAGATTAGCCTGGATGAGAGAAGCAAGCAACGGCGTGGTTGGGAGTGAGCTGTAGGAAATGACAGTGGTCCTCAAATATCACAAGGCACATGAAGAGGACATCAGTGGAGGCTGCATGGCCCCTGAGAGCAGAGAAGTGTGCAGAAAAATTGCAGTTAGTTCCACAGAAGGAAAAAAAATCATCCTCTTTAGGGGTGTTTCCTTAGAAAATGGTTAACTTTTTATTTTGCAATGATTTCAAACTTACAGAAAAGTAACAGAAATAATGCTAAGAGATCCCAACTACCCTCCACAGAGATTTGCAGTGACATTTTTGCCACATTTACTTTAGCATTAATATCAAAATCAGGAAATTTATCTTTGATAAAATATTATTGCAGAATCTGTAGTCCATATTTAAATTTCTCCAATGTTCCAATACTGTTCTTTTAAAATTTTCATTTACTTATTTTTGTTATTTTAGAGCAGGAGTGAAAATTTATTAAAAAGTTTTAGAGCAGGAATGGAAGAAAGTAAAGTACACTTGGAAGAGGGTCAGGCGGGTGTCTTGAGAGTCAAGTGCACAGTTTGACCTTTGACTTGGGCCAATAATGTTCTTTATAGCAAATTTATTTTCCTCTGTTCAAGCATCCAATCCAGGCTTGTGTATTGCCTTTAGCTGTCACATCTCTTCTGTATCCTTTAATCTGAGATGTTTCCTCACCTTTGTTTGTCTTTCGTACTATTGATGTTTTTGAAGAGCACAGGCCACTTGGGTTCGTCTGGTATTTTCTCAAGACTAGATGCAGGGTATGCATTTCCTGCAGGAATACTGCATGCGGGCTGTCTTGAGAAGAAGTGACTGGGGTCTGTCATCAAAGCGTGTTGAGGCCCGATCTGGCGGGCCAGAGGGAAATTCTCCATGAGAGGCTAGTTTGCCATGTCTTGGATTCTGTGATTCTCCCCCAAATAATTTCAGCTGGGTTTCAGAACTTGCTGTGAGCTCTTTCTTCTTTATCAGCGAATTTGCTTTCCCACCGCTGCTTTGCTCAGGTTACCAAGGGCAGGGCAGTGCCCCAGCGGCCATTGGGAGGTCATGGGTGGTTGATCAGGGACCACAGCTTGACTGTCCATTCTGCCCGGCAGTTGCAGAGCGAATGGGCATGCGGTAGAAAGACCGTGCCCAAAGGCTGCACTCGAGTTCAGGCTTCTTTTCTTGCTTCTGATCCAGACCAGGGCTGGGTTCTGTTCATGCAGGGAGCCAAGGACCTATGCAAGAATGAGAGGCCAGTTTTTAAGCTCTTCAGCCCCAGCATCTCTGCAGTGGATAGCTTCCCTTTGTCTCCTGAAGTAAATGCAGAGAGGTCAGCAGGAGGCTTTTCTGAGTGGGGGGTGCCTTGGGTAGAGAAAATTCTGAAGGACTTTCTGGTAAACAAACAAATGGAAGTCTTGTGGAAAAGGATCCAAGGAAAGTTTTGAATCTGAAGCCATTCACAGTCATGCCCAGCCTTGTCTCGACTCTTACCTAAGTCTGGTGCATAGAGCCTCACGACACAGGCACCACACACAAACCGAGGCTCAGCCGAAACCCTCTGTTTGGGCTTTTTCTCAAATCCTTCTAGTCTCATCTCCCGCAAAAGTCCTCCCTAACCCCATCCTCCTCCCAGGCCATACTGACCTCTACTTTCTCAGAACTTCTGTAGCACAGGCCTGCATTACTCAGTGACACTGAGCACAGACAGCCTGCTTTCAGGCTTTAGATCTTAAAATTATGATCAGATATAACAGCAACGTGGGAGGAAACCAGAGTAACTTCCAGATCTTATTTCCCCACCCCTAGAGGTAACCATCATCTTGAATTTGGTGTAGAGTGTTCCCATTCACTTTGTAAAAGTAAACTTTATTTTTTAAAACTGGTTTTGGTTTACAAAAAAATTGCAAAGATAGTACAGAGTCCTCCAGTACCGCATATCCAGCTATCCTTGCTAATAACATTAATAACATCTCATGTTAGTATGGTATATGTGTTATAATTAATGCATGATATTGATACATTGTTAACTAATATTTATATTTTACTAGATTTCCTTTGTTTTTATCTAATATCCTTTTTCAGTTCCAGGATCTCACCCAAGAAGCCTCTTCACAAGTAGTTGTCAGGTCTCCTTAGGTGCCGCTTAGCTGTGTCACTGTCTCAGGTTCTCCTTGTCTTTGATGACCTTGACAATTTTGAAGAGTACCAGCCAGGTATTTTGTAGACCGTCCCTCAACTGGGATTTGTCTGATGTTTTTCTCATGATTAGACTGGCGTTATGGGCTTTTGGGCGGAGGACCTCAGAGGTAAAGTGCCCTTCTTGCCACATCATATTCAGGGTACACATTATCAACAGGACTTATCACTGCTGATGTTGACCTTGATTACCTGGCAGAGGTCATGTGTGCCAGGCTTCTCCACTGTAAAGTGGCTATTTTTTTTCCTTCTTCATATGGTACTCTACTCTTGGAAGCATCGGATGCTAGTTGATGAAGTTGTTTCTCACAGGGCTATGGGATGACAATTCTGATACTGTCATGTGTATTGTACACTGTACTGATGACAATACATGTACACTTAATTGAACAGTTAAGTAAACACATGGTAGATGGTGAGAGCCAGGCTTCTCACTTTTAGAATTGGAGCTTACAAATAAGCAAGGGGAGGAGGCTAGACTTGTGATAATTATGGTAATGGATTCAAGTTGGAGAGTCAGCATGAATCAGTATGAACTCACTGTTAGCTTAAAATAGATGTGGATAGTTACATATAGAAATATTTATAGATATGTGTTTATGCACTAGTTAATATGCATATATATATTTCCTTGCGTTGTCAGCTGAGAGGGCCTAGAAGCAGCAACATCCTAATAACAAAGAATTTACCTAGTGCCCAGATCTTGGTTCTAATACGATTCTCCAATATAAGGAATTTCAAGTACTTGGAGAAGTGAAATTTTACTACAAATATAGTCATTATTAAATAAAATATATTATTATATATTGCAAGTACATGAATTTGTATATTGTATATTTTGCAAGTTTGTGAACTTTATATAAATGGCATCAGAATGTATGTATTTTTCTGCAGCTTTCTTCCCCCCTCTCAACTTATCATATGAGCTATACACACAGTTTGATATGTGGACTTAGTTTATTCATTTTTACTGTTGAATAGTAATATGCCAAACTCATATGATACAATTTATTCATCCATTTTCCTATTCATGGATGTTTAAGATATTGTAAAGAGAGCCACTATAAATATTCCTGTAGAGGGGCCACAAAAATATTTTTGCATAAGAGTCCATCCTCTGTGGATTGTTTCCTTGTGTTTTCCTACATTGAACTTCAGTGTTGACACCAGTATGAGAGGAGAGAGGCTAAAAGGGGTAGGGAGGAAATTCAGAGGAGAATGGAAGACAGCCTGCAAAATTAGTGGCCACTCTGTATCTGACTGCTTGAACAGGCAGGCTTTCTCCAAGGCATATATATAATTAAGAAGGATAATTGCTGCCTATGTTAGTAAGACAATCTTTAACTTGACCAGATAATGCCAAATTGCTTTACAATTAGTTATACAATTTATATTCCCACCGGGGGGCTTAAGAGCTGCAGTGCTCCATACATATGCCAAGACTTGCAATTTTTAGACTTTTAAATAATGTCTATTTGAAGAATGAGAAATGTCTGTTATTGTGATTGTGGTTTTAATTCATATTTTCCTGACACTCAGAGATTGAGCGTATTTTTGTGTTTATTTGGATCATCTGTCAATTGTCTTTTGCTGGCTCCTCTAATTAACTGTTTGTCCTTCTGTTATTAATATATTGAGAATTTTTTATAAATCGCATACTGATTCTTTACAGTTAAATGGGTCACATCTATACCAGTATGTTGCTTCTCTTACAAATAATGTCTTCTGATTAATGGACATCTATAATTTCAATGTACTAGAATTTATCAAGATTTTGCTTTAGGACTTTTTTAAAAAATTGCTTTAAGAAATTCTTCCCTATCCTAAGATCATAAATACATGTCTCCGTATGTACTTTGCACTGTTAACATGGTATTCTTTTTTCACCTTATTGCTTTTAGCTTATTTGTGTCTTTATATTTAAAATAAACTTCTCATAGGAAGCATATCATTGGATCTTGTTTTTATATTCAGTCCGATAATCTTTTTTTTAATTGAAATGTTTAGTTCATTTATATTTAATGTAATTATTGATATGGTTGGGTTTAAGCCTACTGGCTTACTATTAATATTTGTCTTCTATTTATTCCTTTTGTTTTTTATTCTTCTGTCCCTCCTTGCCTACTTTTTTTTTTTTTAGTTAATCTACTATTTAGTGTTTCTTTTTATTTCCTTGACTGACTTCTTAGCTTTAATCCTTTTTAAAAAGTATTTTTTCCAGGGTTAACACAAAGTTATGATTTATACTTTATTTGTTATGTTTATATCATCCCATACTTAATTTCAAAATAATTTATATATTTTACTGTATGTTATTGTGTGCTTATTTTTCACTTTCTGGGGAAAGGATTTGCATCTTAGATGTTTCTCATACTTATTATTACTCATTCATTCAACAAATATGTATTAAACATCTACTATGTACCAGGGACTGTTCCAGGTGTTGGAAATATAGCTGTGAACAAGACAAACATGAAGCTCACAGTTTGGGGAAATAAAAAAGTATGTAGGAAAGTTTTCTTAGAAAAGGAAATGTTTGAACTGAGACTTGAAGGCTGAGCAGAAATTGGTCAAGTGAAGAAAGGGATCCTAGATGGTTCCAGGTTGTGACAGTAGTGAATACAAAAACTAAAAAGCAGGAGGAATAAACAGTTTGTCCAGGGAGTAGTAAGATATTCCACATGGCTGGAGTGCAGCATTCAATAATACAAATAGAGGGTGGAGAGTAGAGTATGCAGTTTGTCCAGAGGTTTAGGGAGTCTCTGGTAGCTGCTAATATTCTCATTGAATAAGGAATCTACAGCTGGGTCTATGGTACTCGTGTCATTAATATTCATTAACTGTGGCTGGGCATATTGGCCCATGCCTGTAATCCCAGCACTTTGGGAGGCTGAAGCAGGTAGATTGCTTGAGCCCAGGAGTTTGAGACTAACCTGGGCAACATGGCAAGACCTCATCTCTACTAGAAATACAAAAATTAGTTGGGCATGGTGGTGCACGCCTGTAGTCCCCACTACTTGGGAAGCTGAGGAGGGAGGATTGCTTGAGCCCAGGAGGCAGACGTTATGATGAGCTGAGATCGTGCCACTGCACTCCAGCCTGGGCGACAGAGTGAGACCCTGTCTCAAAGTTTTTTTGTTTTTGTTTTTGTTTTTTTTGTTTTTGTTTTTTTTTTTTTTGGTGGCTCATGGCTGTAATTCCAGTACTTTGGGAGGCTGAGGCAGGTGGATCACCTGGGGTCAGGATTGGAGATCAGCCTGGCCAATATGGTGAAACCCCATCTCTACTAAAAATACAAAAATTAGCTAGAGGCAGTGGCATGCGCCTCTAGTCCCAGCTACTCTGGAGGCTGAGGCTGGGGAATCGCTTGAACCCGGGAGGCAGACGTTGCAGTTAGCCAAGATCGCACCACTGCACCCCTGCCTGGGCGACAGAATGAAACTCCGTCTCAACAACAACAACCACCACCACCACAACAACAACTTTAAATTCATTAACAATGATTAAAGAGCTTTTCAGCAACTACTAGCTCTAAAACATGTGGGCTTCTCCATCTGACTACAAGTCTTCAGTTTCCATGTTTGGGGATTTATCTTTTTGAGATGAAGACATTATGATTTTCAAATTCTGTTGTAAGAAATACGTATATTATTCTAGAGGAGTTGCCTCTTGTAATATAATACAAGCAAGGGTTATTGTAGGTTATTGAAGGAGGGAAGGAACATCAGTTTCCTGTATCCAGAGTGCCTCAGATGAGATAGATGCTACTCATTCTCTATATACTCTTGAGTAAGTCCTTCCTCTCTCTGGGCCTCTGTTTCCTCTTCTGTATAATGAGAAATGTGTAAAAGGTTGCATCTGAGGACACTTCCAGCTCTGCCATGCCATGGTTTTATCAGCCACTAGCAACTTGATGGGAATCAGTTTATTCACTGCTTCTAGCTATGGAAACTTCTAGAAAGAACTCATGGGAATGTGACCCCTGTTTATATATAATAATAAGGCCCTTGTTTGCAAGTGGCAGAGACCAACTCAGCATACCTTAGGTAAAAAAGGAGAATTTATCTATAGAGTATGAGGAAGGGGCTGTCATGGGACCCTAGGGCAGGAATAGAGGGAGGCCTCAGGAAAGGACTAGGACTAGCCATGGGAAACCCTCAGGGATCACGCTGTATGGATTGGATTTAGGTGGCTGGAGAATGGGGTGGCTGGCTTGGGGACTGAACAGACATTGCAAAAAGTGTCCTCTCCACCCGGGTTGTTAGTTTTCATTTGGGGCAGCAGTCACAGAAGTGTGGGGAATGTGGGCCTGTCCAGATGTGGCTGGTCCTGGGGGATGGCTTTGTTGAAGTTCTCTGACCAGTGGGTATCAGGATGGAGGGGATGTGGATGCACAGACTCCTGGGGATCTGAGAGAATCTGAAAGAAGAAGGGGTGTGTGCATGTGTGTGCACAGGCGTGTGTGGGTGTATGTGCATGAGTGTGTGTGTGCATGTGTGTGGATGTGTGTGCATGTGTGCATCTGAGTGGATGTGTGTATGTGCACGCGTGTGTGTGTGTGCACGTGTGTGTATGTCAGTCAAACTTCACTCTGAGTAATACTAAGAAAGAAAACCCATTTTCTTGGGGCTCTTTCCCTGGGCTGGGACTCAACCTTGGTCACTGGACGGGCTCCCAACCGAAACCACACCATAGGGTTTTCTGCTCTTGGCCAACCCAACATGAGAAAAGAGGAACCAAACGGTCCCACTAATAAGAAAGCCTCAGCGTAGTGTTAAGGGACGTAGCAGGTCTTCTGGCCACACTCCCCTACAAATATGGAAAGCTCATTGGGGAAAACAGTTCTCAGGGGTCAAAGCAAAGGAATTGATCTGGGTAGAGTAGGGGCTGCCTGATCCCAATTAGACATCTTCACCTCTCAATAACCTTCACCTTTTCTCTGCCATAGAGTGAAAGTGTCCCCAGGCCAAAACCCCAGGGCTTCAGGCTGCCATCAGGATGGTGGGTGAAGGACCCTACCTTATCTCAGATCTGGACCAGCGAGGCCGGCGGAGACCCTTTGCAGAGAGATATGACCCCAGCCTGAAGACCATGATCCCAGTGCGACCCTGTGCAAGGTAAGTCAGAAGAAAGATGGAAGGGAGGGCCAGGGCAGGACCTCCAGGAATGTCCATCAGGAGAGTGGGCACTGCTCTTGCAACCCGTCTGCTGCTCTATCTGCTCGTCCTTTGGTCCGTCCACCCATGCACGCATTCATTCATCAACCACTAACTTCCTTGCCTCCTCCTGCCCTTTGGTGAAAAGGAGGCAGTAGCTCAGGTTTAAGGAGAGCATTTCATGATCCAGGACCTGTCCAAGTGCTTTACAAATATCTTCTCGTTTACTCTTCACAACCACCCTGGAGGTACTGTTACTATCTTTATCTGATAGGTGAGGAAACAGGTACAGAGAGGTTAAGTAACTTGCGTAAGGTTTGCCAGACAGTTTTTGCTTTGTAACAAACTGTCTCAACACTTAGCAGCTTAAAACAATTGCCACTTATTTAGCTTACAGCTTGATGGGTGACCCATAAAATAAAGCAACGTGGGCCGAGCTCAGCTGGGTGGTTCATTTGGTCTTGACCAGACTTACTCCTGTACAGCAAGGTGGTTGCGCTGCTGGGGGTGGGCCGGCTGTTGGCTGGGGCAGTGGGGCAACTGGACCCCATGTGTGCTCAACCTCCAGCAGGCTAACCCAGGCTCAGTCACACAGTAATGCGGCGGGCTTCCAAGGGAATGAGTGGCAGCACGCAGGGCTTCTTGAGATTCAGGTTTGCAACTGGCACACCACTTTTTTCACTGCATTCTATTGGCCAAAGCAGATCACAAGGCAGCTCAGATTCAAAGTGTGAGGAAACAGACTCGACTTATTGATGGAATGAGCTGCCAGGTCACATTCCAAGGGATTGGGAACAGATGGGGAGAGAAAATGGGGTCATTTTGTAATCCAGGATAGAAACTCAGGTAGTCTGATTTCTGAGCTCCCGTGCTCAACCTTGCAGCATATTGTATTATTGTATATATTATTAGCATTATGCTAACAATAACTTTATGAAATGCTACCTTTTCTACATGGAACGAGGCCCTGTGGTTTGTTCTCTGAGCAACAGAAGGCCAAGTGGCATCTCTATAATAAGTGGACACTGTGCTACCTTCTCCCAGCATCTCTGTCTGGGCCAAGGACACACACATTTGAGCCCTCCAAGGTAGCAGGTGGAGGTTGGAAGGGGAGGACATGGGCTATTATTCCTAGCCCCAGGAGATCTCTAACTGTCCACTTTTGCAACTAGTTTATAATCGCTTTGTGGAGAGGCAATGTGGGGAGGTGCTGAAGGGAATGATAGGACTGTGGAGTCAACAAGCAGTGGGTTTGAACTCCTGTCCCACCACTTTCCAGCAGTAAGACCTTGGGCAAATACTCTAAACTCTCTGTGCCTTGATGTTTTTGTCTATGAAATGGGCATATAATACTACCCTGCCACCCATCTTACTGAGTTGTTGTGAGGAATATATGAAGTAATGCATGACTGTATCATGAAAGTCACCTTTCAGGGAATTTTTACTATGTGCTGAGCACATAGTACCTTATTCACATGATTTTAGCTTGAATTCTCCCAAAAGTAGGGCCTCAGTCAAGAACTTGGAGGCAAATAGCTTATTTGAGAAGTGATTCCAAGGAGCAGGAAGAAAGATTTAGGGAGAGTGATGCAGGGAAGGAGGAAAAGGTAACATGAGGTGTGGCCTCAGTGTCACTGCTGTGAGCAGAGGGGCCTGGATACTACTAGGTCCTTCTAGAAAGTGTCCAGTTTTCTACCCAGAGGATGTGATGTGGACTTCTATACTCCCCTAGTGAAGTTTTGCCCCTGGGGGTATTAATGCCCCGAAAATCTGGGCAGGAGGAGGAGGAAGAGGAGGAGGAAAAAAAGGAAGAGAAGGAGGAAGGGGAGGGGAAAAAAGAAGGAAGAGGAGGAAGGGAAGAAGAAATGAAGAAGGAAGAGGAACAAAAAAAAAGGAAGTGATGAGTTTTGAGTATTATTACCTTTGTCTTTAAGACAATTTATTAAAACTTATGTAACTTAATTTTGAGTATTGACTGTGTTTAACAAGTAACTTGCAAAATTCCTGAAAATTTAACAATTGGCTCTCACCAGCTGGCCCCAGCACATCACTGCTAAAAGGGCTAATGAACATAATGAATGCAAATCACAGCTTCTTAGTGCAGCTGTGGCTGTTACTGTAGTTACAAGTTCAATCCAGAGAGAGAGTTGGGGCAATGACCCCAATGTCCGGAACACTGAGCATCTTGTCTGTCTGCAGGTTAGCACCCAACCCGATGGATGATGCGGGGCTGCTCTCCTTTGCCACATTTTCCTGGCTCACACCGGTGATGGTGAAAGGCTACCGGCAAAGGCTGACCGTGGACACCCTGCCCCCATTGTCGCCATATGACTCATCCGACACCAATGCCAAAAGGTACCAGGATTTGCTTGGGTCACTGTATCAGTCCATTTTCATACTGCTATGAAGAAATACCCGAGAGTGGGCAATTTATAAAGAAAAAGAGGTTTAAAGGACTCAAAGTTCCATGTAACTGGGGAGACCTCACAACCATGGTGGAAGGTAAAGGAGGAGTAAAAGGCACGTCTTACATGGTGGCAGGCAAGAGAGTGTGTGCAGAGGAATTGTCCTTTGTAAAACCATCAGATCTCATGAGACTTACTACCACAAGAACAGCACAGGAAAATCTGCCCCCATGATTCAGTTACCTCCCACCGGGTCCCTCCCATGACAGGTGGAGATTATGGGAGCTACAATTCAAGATGAGATTTGGGTGGGGACACAACCAAACTGTATCAGTCACCTCAGGAGAAAAGCCCACTCTAACGAAAGGGTCCCGTAAACTCTTGTGTACTCCCTAGTTGTGTGCTTCACAATATCCCCAACATGGAAAATGACACCCATGAGTGCTGGTAACCATTCTCTGAGATTCAGGCTGGACTGCATGAACTTCTTGGCCCAAGCTGTGGGGAGGTGAGAATTAGGCAGCATTAGCGGGGAGAGAGGACTCACTGGAGAGCTATGGCCTGAGGCTCACGATCCTTCTGGCTGAGCTCCAGCTGGTTTGCAGGAGCACTGTATCAAGACAGAGGTGGCTGGAATCTCACTTTGCCCTGTGCTGGTCAGACCCCACCTGACCAGCATGCAGCTTAAGGTGTCAGGTTTTGTTTTACTTTAAACATCATTACTGGACTTTCATATTACAAAATATATTTAGGTTGATCCTAATGAAACTGCCAATATTTGACAATTTTAACTTGTAAAAATGTAAATGTCATTTGTCCAACCTAATTCATATTCATTATAAAAATGTGAAAGCAGCAGAAGTTTAAGCTGTGAAAGGATCTCTCCCATGTTCCTGCTCTACTCCCTGGAGGCAAAGCACTGTGAAAATGTCAGTGTGGCTCTGTCCAGAATTTCCTACTCTGATTAAACACACCCTGGGCTACCGTCTTCTTCAGATCAGTACCTCTTCTTACCTCACAGGTCATGTTTTATTTTAATCTAAACAAAAAATGAAGCATGCTACATAACTGTTGATCATGTTGCTCTTTTCAGTTAAGAATTTATAAAGACTTTTCCACGTTAGGACAAAGACATCAACTTCATTTTTTCCAGCAGCTGCATTGAACTCTGTGGTTCTGATTACATATATAATATGAAGAATGGGGAAGGCCTGGGAGTGTTAGTCATGGCCTCCTAATTGCTTCTAGAATTGTGCTTCTCCTCATTTGTGCCCCCGAAGAAATCTCAGCTAGTGATACATTCGAAAATCTACCTCCTGGAGAAAGTTGCCAGGGAGCTCTGAGGGCAAGGGACTGGACCAGCATCTGTGGAGTGCCGGCTCTCCTCCGTCCTCTCTGGCCAGTACTTCTCCATCTGTTCTTAATGTTTCCTCCCATCTACCCAATGTCCACTTAGATCCTTGTCTCTCCCATGCCGTGTTATGCTCCTAGGTGATCCCCTCCACTCCAAAGGCTTAAACACCAAACACACACTGACTCCCCCAATAATGTGTCCATGTCTATCTCCAGGCCACACCCCACTTCCAGATTCTGAAACTATGCGGCCAGCATCTAATTGGACGGCTGCATTTGGACGCCTCATGAGCATCTTCTATCTAAAGCTGGACCTATTCTTGATCCAGGGCCCCAAACTGACACTATTCCTCTCCTCTTCTGCTTTTCCCCATCTCTGTCTCTATAAATATTCACACAGTTGGCTAAGCCGGAAAACTGGAGTCCATCCTTGAACCTCTTTCTCCTTTCCTCCCACATCTCATTCATCAGTAAGACCTGTTGTCGCTCTCTGCCCACTTTTCTTTAATTCCACTGCCACCTCTCACCTGGAGGCTGACCGTCTCCTGCTGCAGTCTCACACCATCATCCATCACTTTCATAGCAGCCAATTGATCTTTTAGATGTGCAAAATGATCTTGTCACATCAGCTTAAAAATCTGTAATGGCTTCCTTTGCACTTGGAGTGAAACCTAAACTCCTGAAGGCCCTTGAGGTTTTTCCCAGGTCTTGTGAAGTCCGCCAAGGTCCCAAAAGTTCCTGCCTTGCTTCCCACTGTCCCATCAGCCCCTCCCCTTTGGGCACCACACTCCTGTCTCTCTGGCCTTCTTCCAGATCTTTGAAATTAACAACGTCCTCCCTGCACTGAGAAGATTTTCCTCTTGGCCTGTCTGTTGCCTCTGTCTTCTTATAAGAGCTGACACTGTGGCAGAGATGGGTGGTAGGCAGAGGAAAAGAAGGCCTGGCAAGGACCCAGATGCCACAGACATACCAGCTTGTGTCTAGGCATTGCCCACTTCCCTTCCCAAATCCCACCTGCTCAGGAAAAGCAGAAAGCTGAGCCAGTGCTGGAAGGTACCACCGCCAGGGAGGTGAGCTGTGCTGAGCACCCTTGCAAGAACGTGCCCAACAGCATAGCTTCAAACAGCACATAGAAGTGCCAATCCATTTTAAGCGTCCGTTTTTTTTATCACAGATTTCGAGTCCTTTGGGATGAAGAGGTAGAAAGGGTGGGTCCTGAGAAGGCCTCTCTGAGCCACGTGGTCTGGAAATTCCAGAGGACGCGAGTGTTGATGGACATCGTGGCCAACATACTGTGCATCATCATGGCAGCCATAGGGCCGGTGAGTGGGGTGGCCCTTCCTCCTCGTCTGCTAGGTCCCTAGCCTAGCAAAGAATGCCATTAGTTACTTTCTCTACGAGCTGGTGGGTTTAGTGCATTGTCATTATCTGTGTGCTCCTTGGGGGAGAATTTTCATAACGTGAATCCTTGTCAAGCACAGCAGCAGCCACCAAAATTAATTAAAAAGTTTGCCTCCTAAATTCAGCTTGCTGGCATGATCTGAGGCCTCGTATGCCAGCCTCAGTCCTCAGTGGCCCTCTCTTCTCCCCACCATGCTGTTTTACAGACAGTTCTCATTCACCAGATCCTCCAGCAGACCGAGAGCACCTCTGGGAAAGTCTGGGCTGGCATCGGCCTTTGCATAGCCCTTTTTGTCACCGAGTTTACCAAAGTCTTCTTTTGGGCCCTTGCCTGGGCCATCAACTACCGCACGGCCATCCGGTTGAAGGTGGCGCTCTCCACCTTGGTTTTTGAAAACCTGGTGTCCTTCAAGACATTGACGCACATCTCTGTTGGCGAGGTAAGCTGGCTCAGAGGAGTTTAATGTTGGAAAATGAGTCCCGAGTAGTTTGAGTGCATGTGAGATGTGGGTCCTGGATGGAGCACCTGCCTTCGTTTTGCTTGTCTATGACCTCCCCTTCATGCCCCATCTCCTGGCTAAGTGAGGGGTGGAGACGCAAAACACCAGAGGGAGTTCAGAGACAGGAGGGGTCGGTTCAGGCTGGAGAATTTGGAGAGACTTCCTAGTTCCAGTGGGAACAGGGCTCAGGGAGACTTAATCCAGTTGCTTTGATGGTCTATGGGGACGGTGGAGCAGTACTGAGCACACTATAGGCATTTAATACAATGGATTGACTGATGGCTCCAATAATCCCAATTGTATAGCACAGGGAGTGCCAAAGCCACAATGAAGACCATGCCTGTTGGACTTCAGAGCTGACATTTTCTTAAACTCTTAATCCTTGGCAATAAAATCCTTAACACTTATCAAAAACAACAAACAAACAAACAAAACACACACACACAAACAACAACAACAATAAAAACTCCCTAATCAAGGGAACCCCAGGTGGTGTGGGGTAAGATAAGAAACTTGCTTCTTTCTTACAGTTGCTCTTTTAGCAAGCTCAAAGCATCTAATTATGATTAGATTCAGTTGCATACAGCAAACCCAAAATAACAGTGGATTAAACAAAAGGAATTAATTTCACTCTACGTCAAAGGAATCTAGAAGGGAATAATGCAGGGTTGCCACAGGAGCTTCCAGCTCCTTCTGCCCTTATCACTACCTTTGCACCTGGCTCTCATCATGGTTCAGAAGTAGATGCTAGAGACCCAGCCATCCCAGCCACGCTTCAGACAGGTGGTAGGAGAAAGAGGAACAGAAGAAGGGGTGCCTTTCAGGTTGAGTTGACTCCCTTTAATAATTCATCACAAATGTCTCATTCTACACTTTGCCTTACATCTCATTGCCCTCAACATGGCCACATGGCCACACTCATTCCACAAAGAAGGCTGGGAAATGTAGTCTTTTCTGGGCCCATCTCTTCCCCGAAGAAGCGGAATTGCCTTCACAAGGAAGGCAGAGGTAGAAGGAGGTGGGGGAGACTGTGTAGACAGCTAGCAGTGCCTCCAGCATGCTCCCAGATGGTAACATTACACTTTGTCTTTCTGCATTGAGATGATCAGCCCTAAAAGACCGGCCTCTCCAAAGTGGTACCACAACCCGTAAAACTCATTGTATTGGTCCCCAGTGACCCCTTCCTGCTTTAGAGTAGTTTTTCTCCTTTCTCCCTAGATCCCCCCGGCCAGTCTGAAAACCTTCATTTAAAGACATGTTTTACTGACTCTTCCAAAGCCTGAACCCTTGTGCTTTTCTTTCCAGGTGCTCAATATACTGTCAAGTGATAGCTATTCCTTGTTTGAAGCTGCCTTGTTTTGTCCCTTGCCAGCCACCATCCCGATCCTAATGGTCTTTTGTGCGGCATACGCCTTTTTCATTCTGGGGCCCACAGCTCTCGTCGGGATATCGGTGTATGTCATATTCATCCCCGTCCAGGTAATGGCGGGTTTTTGCGCTTCTAACTGCTTTATATTTGCATTTCACACACTTTCACTGAATTGGGTGGAAAGCTGCATTTCTGGCTCATGAAGCCTGTGCCCCATTTTGTACTCACAGATTTACTTCCTTTGGCACAGGGTAGTTTTTGTTTGTTTTTTGTTGTTGTTTTTTGTTTGTTTAGTGACACGGTCTCGCTCTGTCACCCAGGCTGGAGTGCAGTAGTGCAATTGTAGCTCACTGCAGCCTCAACTTCCTAGGCTCAAGCAATCTTCCTGTCTCAGTCCTGCCAACTAGCTGGGACTACAGGTGCATGCCACCGTACCTGGCTAGTTAAAAAAAACAAATTTGTAGAGATAGGGTCTCGCTATGTTGTCCAGGCTGGTCTTGAACTCCTGGGCTCAGCCCATCCTCCTGCCTCAGCCTCCTGAGCAGCTGGGATTACAGGTGCAAGCCACTGCACCTGGCCACAGTGAAGGCTTTAAAAAAATTTGAATTTGAATGCTCTGGGAAGTGGAATGCCTCTTCAATTTGTCAAAGCCCCCAGCACTCCCCTTGCGTCCTGGCAATTCATGCCTTTCTATCACCTGCCTGACCCCTGCGTGGTGTCCCTTAGCATGAACAGCCACAACTCAAAGGAAGAATCTTGGCTGAGAATCTCAAGCCAACTTCCTTTAGAACTTTTCCTGGCACTTAACTCCCATCTCTGGATTTTTAGACCAGCTGCAACTCAGCAGTTCTCTCTGAAAACAGTGTTTGTACCTTGATTTCAGATGTTTATGGCCAAGCTCAATTCAGCTTTCCGAGGATCAGCAATTTTGGTGACAGACAAGCGAGTTCAGACAATGAATGAGTTTCTGACCTGCATCAAGCTGATCAAAATGTATGCCTGGGAGAAATCTTTTACCAACACTATCCAAGGTAGGACAAGAGTAGCTGCTTAAAGAACCACTTATCTTGTAGAATATGCTCTTCTAAGGGGTTCTTAAGGTTCCCAGGGCCAGGCATTCCAGAAGGAGGCTGAGGGGACCCTCTGAGCTGCTCTGCAGGTCAAGGGATTTTTCAAAGGATTATGGAGATTTAATAATAGAGCCAGGCATCTGGGTTCTGGTGAACCCAAGGGTGAGTGACATATGCTTTCTCTTTCCTGGGGCATGTGGATCCTGGTCCTGGCAATTTACCTTTTATAAAAATAATCCACTGAAATATTGTGAGCAGGAAAAAGCTGTCTCCAGCCATTTCCTTGACTTAGAAGACATCTACACACACATATGCTCACACACATCCAGGGTTACACAGACCTTTTTGCCTGCAGCAGCGTCCCTGTGTTTGGATGGTCCACTGACTCAACGCTCCTTGGGCAGATACGAGGAGATGCATATGTAGTTTTACTTTTTTTAAAGCTGATATAGAAACTATTTCGATCAAATATAAATGCAAATCTAATTGCAGGGACATTTACATAATTGCTGACATAGACTCAGGTGGTTCACCAGTTAATGATCTGAACCACTGTTACAATTGACTCTCTGGATGGACAATTACACTTTTGCACCAGCATGGAACCGGGCCAAAGCTGGAGTGGCTGTAGAGCACCTGCTTCTGAGCTGGCCAAAGGAAGTGCCCCAGGTTGGGACCCCAGCAGCACTAGGGGACCCCCTTTGAAGACCTTGAAACACATCCTCACACTCTGAGTTCACGTCAGTGCAATTTAATTTGATTTGATTAAATTTGTTTCCATATGATTTCAATTTAATTTAACTTGTCAATTTAGTTCAATAAATATATATCAAGTTCCTACTGTGTGCAAGGCCATGGGAGCTACACAAATGAAATGAAAAAGGATTCCTGCTTTTACGAGTAAGGGAGGATGAGATAACTTAGCTCAAAAATAGCCACGAGTTTGTTGGCTGTACCTTCAGAGTATATCCGGAAGCCATCTGCTGCTCTCCATTCCACTCCCACCCAGTCCAAGCCAATATCCTCTCCCTCCTGGACTATGACATCTAGGCCCTGCTCCTGCCTTCCTCCTCCCTCCTGCAATCCACTGTGCACTCAGCAGTCAGAGTGACCTTTAAAAAATGTCAATCAGATCCTGTTCCTCCTCTGCTGGAAAATAGTGGCTTCTTATCACACTTAAGATTATTCAAAGTTAGGTCTTTGGAAGGAAATCCTTCCAAAGGAAGGAAATTCTTTCATATGGCCTGTTAGGTCGGACACGATCTGAACCTTGGTGACCTCTCTGACATCATCACATTCTACCTTAACCTTAGGAAACTCAGCTGTAGCGGTGTCTGCCTTAGTTTGTTTCTAGAACCACATGCCACACTCATTCCTTGCACTTGCTGTCTCCTTTGCCTAGAGTGCAATCCCACTGGATGTTTACGGTGACTTTGTCTTGACTTTAGGTCTCTTCTCAACGTCCAGCGAGGACTTCTGGGCTGCAGTTTCAAGCATTTCCATGCCCTACCTCTCAATCACTTCATCCTGCTCATTTCTTTCAGGTCACACAACACAATTTGTAATTACTTAATTGTTTATTTCTTTATTGTCTATCTCCCCCACTGGAAGAGGGGCGAGACCCTGTTCACTCCTCTATTCTCCAGCCACAAGTGCAGCACCTGGCATATAGTAGACATCAGGTTTAAATGTCTTGAGTGAGTGAACACATGAATTCACGTTATTCTATGGGGGAAGTTGGGGAAAGTGCCACAGGAGAAACAGAGATGCTCCATGGAAGAGCACGCTGGGTTGGGGAGACTGGGAAAGGCTTCCTGGCAGAAGTGGCTTTCAGGTAGGCCAGAGGGATAGGACGGATTGGGACGTACAGAGAACTGGGGAGGAGGAGAGGCCTGGAGGTGGAGATAAGAGGGTGCTCTTGGGGACAAGGGAGTACTAGATGTTCTTTAGGGGAAGGGCACCTGGATAGCAGAGCTTGGATCCCAGGAGAAGTGGACTCCAATCTGCCCTGATCACTGAAAAGGCAAGTTACTAAACCTGCGAAGACAGTTTTCTCTCCTGTCAAAAAGGCGTAAAATAGCAGCCTCTCTCTCATCACGCAGTGGTGAGGATGCTCTAATGAGAAAGTGCCTGTGAAGTGTTGAGCAGAGCACCTGGCATGTAGTGATCACTCCATTAGAACATCTAGGGCTGTCCTGTGCGGATATGAAAGAGCTTTTGCAGAGGATGCTGGAATTGGGGTTGAGGAGAAGAAACAGCAGGTGAAGGAGGCTTGAATGTAATTTGTGAGCTCTGCAGTGCCGTGGGCATATTCTGGACTTAGGAAAGGGAGAATACTCTTGAGTTTTTGTGTCTATTCTTGGGACACCAGGCAGGTGCCTTCAAGCCAGCTCATGTGTTTTGTTTTTTCCCTGCTGTATAGTATTTAAAAACATTTTTTCAATTAGTTTCCAACATTTTAAAGTAGGGAGATGTCTCACAAAAATCTGGACCTCTTGGGAGGATTGCTTGAACCCAAATATTTGAGACCAGCCTGGGCAACATAGGGAGATCCCATCTCTGCAAAAAAAGTTTTTAAAAATTATTTGGGTGTGGTGGTCTCAGGTACTCAGGAGGCTGAGGTGGAAGAATCACTTGAGCCTAGGAGGTTGAGGCTACAGTGAGCTCTATCATGTCATTGCACTCCAGCCTGGGTGACAAAGCAATACCCTGTCTCAAATATAAATAAACAAATAAATAAAAATCTAAACTTCAGACTTTGAAATCGTTGATGATCTGGTTGTTATTGGACCGAACTGGGGCCTGCTCATCTGGCACAGTAAGGCCAAATATCCACACTGAGGTTTTGCTACAGGAGAAAGGAGGGCCTTTATTTGCTGTGTGCCAAGCAAGGAGAATCAGGCAGTTCATGGTTAAGACCTGACCTCCCCAGTGGCTTGCAAGCAAGGGTTTTTAAAGGCAGGGGTCAATTTCAGGAAAGCAAAGTTACAGGCAAAATCGTAACTCATACATGGAGATTATATGTTGGTTTGGCCTGAAAGGGTGGGATATCTTAAAGCAGGCAGCTTATAAGTCATGGGTAGATTCAAAGATTTTCTGATTTGCATCTGGTTAAGGAAGGGAAGCTTTGTCTGAAGATTTGGAGTTAGCAGAAGAGTATTGGATCTGGCCGGTGGGCATGACCTCCTCCAGGCCCCTCAGGAAGAAATTTAGAACAAAAACTGCAATCAGAGTTCTGTCCTCAGCTCCCCCTTCTCTGAGGTCTGTGTGCCAGTGGATCAATTGGATGGGGGTCTGGGTTTTCTGAAATACAACTCAGGGACGTATGTTAAGATATAATCCTTAGTTTCTATAGGGAGCCAAACATTCTTGTGACTCTAACTTCCTTGGCTGTTGTTTCAGGCTATTGTTACCTTCTTGCTTATCAAGTTGCTCATTTACTTCTCAGGGTTAGCTGGGTGCCTACAATTTCCCCTGAAGGAACTCAAGATTTTCCTTTGTTTCCATACTTGCAGCTGGTGGGGAACAGGCTCCTAGGAGAGGTCCCTGCTGCATTTCATGGTAGCACCAGCCTCCCCTGACTGAGAAGGGGCTGCCCCTTTGATTCTCCTCTCCATTCCGCTGCGCTCTAGAGCCCCGCTCTGGTCTTCCCTCCCCTCTGGCCCTACTCCCTTCACTGATGGTACTTGCCTGGCTCTTGTAGGCACCTGAGCTTATGACTCGTGACACACAGAGTGTCAGGGCTGGAAGGGACTTTGGACACCATCCAGTTACGGCAGCTGACAGGTACCGAGCTGCGAGTACCTGCTGGGTTTGTGCCCGGGGCTTTCTGTGGTTCCTTTCATTTAAACTTCACAACAGGACTCATGAGCACTCATCTGGAAGAGGACCAAGTAGGGCTAGTACATTTCATAATGCTAGCATTCAATATGCAAAATGAGACCACCTTGGACGGTGTTCTATTTTGCAGACATAAGAAGGAGAGAAAGAAAATTACTGGAAAAAGCTGGATTTGTCCAAAGTGGAAACTCTGCCCTGGCCCCCATTGTGTCCACCATAGCCATCGTGCTGACATTCTCCTGCCACATCTTCCTGAGACGCAAACTCACTGCACCCGTGGTAAGAGCTGGCTTCAGATTGGGCCTCTTTCACACCCTGACCCCGGGAAGTCCCAGATGGGAAGCCCTCCCTACCATTGCTCAATACTGGCATTGGGAGCATCCAATCACAGCAGGCCACAGGATGCGACTTCAACTCCAACTTTTTTTTTTTTTTTCTGAGACAGGTTCTCACTCTCTCTCCTAGGAGTGCAGTGGCATGATGTCGGCTCACTGCAATCTCTGCCCCCTGGGTTCAAGCAATTCTCCTGCCACAGCCTCCTGAGTAGCTGGGATTACAGATGCCTGCCACCACCACACCTAGCTAATTTTTGTATTTTTAGTAGAGACGGAGTTTCACCATGTTGGCCAGGCTGGTCTTGAACTCCCAACCTCGGGTCGTCCACCTGCCTTGGCCTCCTAAAATGCTGGGATTACAGCGTGAGTCACAGCACCGGGCCAACTCCAACTTTTAAAAACAAGTGCTTGGGCTGATAAGGGGCCCAGGAGAGCCTGGCAGCGATTCTTATCATGTCCATGGCTGGGCAGGGGTCATAGTTAATGTTGGAATACAATTTTAAGTATGGGGAAAAAGATGGAAACCAAACAAGCAGTTGTCTATTTTATTTATTTACACTACAAGAAGGAGAGTTTGAGAAAATTTTCTCGGAGGGAGGAGGTGTAGGTATTGGGAGAGACAGTGGTGCTGGGGTCAGAGTCTGGGCTTAGGAGCCTGGTCGGCCTTGTTTAAATCCAGACTCTGCTACTTAGTAGCTATGACTTATATCAAATCATTGAGCCTCTCTGGCCTCGGTTTTGTTATCTGTAAATGGGACGATGATAGCCACAATCAGTGCTGTTGTGAGGACTGAATCAGTTATTTTGTGTAAAGCATGTAGAACCATCTCAGGCTCTCAGGTCCTATACAAGTGTCAGCTATTCTTCTTAACCTTGATTCTCATCTGGGCCAGGCAAATGAGGATTGAAAGCCTTAGAGGGAGAGCTGGGATGAATGTGAGACGTTCAAGTTCTTTACAAGGGGCCTGGACATCCAAAGATAAAGAAATGCTGAGCTACAGGGAAAATGGTTCCTGGCTTAAACAAAGAAAAAACCAGCTAAGTATTAAACTAAGTAGTTGGAGGAAAGTCAATGAAGGCAAGAAAAAAATGAGAGAGAGAGAGAAGGAAATAAGTAAGTTCGTAGAGGAAGAATTGCACCTAAAATCAGGGACCTCACGGGGGAGGAAAGAGGTGACATTTGCAAAGCTAGAATGGGCTTGCTGAGCCATCCTTTGTGGGGCCCATGACTGCCCTGTGTTTAATCCCATTACTGCCCTGTGTTTCTTGGTGAGTTGCTTTTGTTTTTTCTGGTTCTTCAGCAGGCAATCACTCATGCACAGTTTACTTTGACACACTTTTGGGCCTTCAGCCCAGCTGTGAGCCCAAAGCCAGATTGAATGGCAGGGATACACCAAGGCTGGATGTAACACTGCTCAATTATTGTGTCTTTCTCTGATCCCAGACCAAAAGGAAAACTACTTTTTTTTTCTCCAGGAACATATCAAGCAAATCAAATTGAGTGCACATAGTTCATATTTTCTAACATGATAGTTTAGAGGGAATCTATACCAAAACCAAATTTGCAAAGCTCTGGGTCCTTTGGATTCAGAACTGATTGCAGTCACTTCCTCTGCTAGGGTCATGTCAGGAGTCCGTCAGCTCCAGGGTATTCAGTCACATCAGGCCACCCATGTGCTCTGTCAGCCAGGCCTGGGCTTCCTGAGCCAAGGTGGAGCTTTGGGACCTGGAAGAACTGAATGCCCTTTGAGGATGTATTTAGGGCCAGATGTGATAGAAGCGTGTTTCATTATCCTCTTAATGAAGGGACTAGGATTAGTTGAAGCCTGGGGCCCTGTCCATGGGGCCCATTTAACAGCAGGCAGGATCACTCAGGATTTGATGAAGAAAGTTGTATTATCAATTTCTTAAATGGGTAGCTAGGGAGAGGCTGCTAATTACAATTTGGACAGATGAGAAGATGAAATTGCAGAGATGAAATCATGCACCCCTTGGGCACCAACCAAAGGGAGAAGGCTTGTTTTCATTGAGGCTATAGAATATCAACTACCCACTATGCAGGGCATAGCAAGGAAGGCCCCGTGAACAGAGGTGACTTTTTATGGGGAAGGATGGGGGGAACCAGAGTTGACCAAAGGCTCTCAAATCTGGGCTCGTGTGGTGCATGGGGAGGCAGGGCATGGAGGCCAGGTCCTGGGAGCAGGAGAGTGAGGTCACCCTCCAGCTTCCTCCAGGTGCAAGCAGTTCTCTCTGGGGAGCTTCCAGCCCCATCCCTGAGGCTGTGGTGTGGTGTATAATGTGAAGATGATGCTGTAGCTCCAAAGGGTCAGATGCCTCTGAAGAACTGAGAGCAGGGGGTGCTTTAGGACAATCTGCCTGGGCTTCGAGTGAATAGTCTAGATTCAAATGAGGATGCAGTGTGGATGGAGATTGCCAAATGTATTCTGTTAGTGGCCTGCCTCAGACCTCTTCCCTTCTGAATCAACAGAGAGAAGGGGATATACTTGCCATTGTTTTGGTGAAAATCCCAAAGCAAAATAGATTACGATGCTGCTGTCCCCAACTGGCCAACCCATGGTTTCTGAGCCACGAAATGAAAAGATTGTTCCTCTGTGCATTCCAATGATGCTGCCATTTCTCATCTGAGCAAGTTTAATCCCCATGTGTATAACAGTTTAGAGCTAAGGTGACTTCTCCTTCTAAACCCTCATACTTCTCTTTTGTTCTTCAGGCATTTAGTGTGATTGCCATGTTTAATGTAATGAAGTTTTCCATTGCAATCTTGCCCTTCTCCATCAAAGCAATGGCTGAAGCGAATGTCTCTCTAAGGAGAATGAAGGTATAACTAACCCTGGGTGAGTAGGAAGAGAGATCTCATTTTGGGGTGGGAAAATGCTCAGATATGTGGAGTCTATACCAACCTGCTGGAGAGCTGGGTCACTTGTTGAGTTGACACTGGGAGGAGGGCATCCATTCAGAGTTAGATGAATAAATGTGTATGAATGACAGAGCAGGCAGAGTTTTATAGGTTGTCTGTAGGAATGATGAGATAGAGTCTCTGTACATGAAGAAGATGTTCCTGACCTTATTTTCCTTAAACAATCTATACATCCTAAGTGTTCCACAAGTGAGGTTGGTTTTGTACTGAGTCATCCCCACTTTACCTAGTTTGTCCTTTGATGGGCATGGTGATGGAAGTGATGAAGAGGATGTTGGGGTCCCTACATTTATGCACTCATTTCGTCCCTTTATTCATTCATTTATTCACTCATCAAAGATTTGCTTTGTGCCTCCTATGTATAAGACATGGGAAATGCATATATAAGGAATAGAGAGGCTTTGTCCTCAAGATCCTCTGTTCCAGTGTGGGACCAGGCACTCTAAGAATCTCTATACATGATAAGGATATAAGTGACATTTGAGAAGGGCAAATAAAGTGGTTTGAAAGTTCAACTGAGGAGAGGAAAGGGAAGAAGAGCATTTTATCAACACAGAAGCTTGTTCAAACATCTATGAATTGATTGAATGATCTTACTCATCCAAGTCGGAAATCCGGAAGTCATTGTAAGCATCCTGGTTCATGCACTCCTCTTTTCCCTTACCATACACATCCAACCAGTCAAGAACCCTGTTAAATCAACCCCTGATTATGGTATTCTCTCCATTTTAAGAGGCGCCATTGTAAGACTGGATTGGAAGGTACACTGTTGAGTTATTACTCTTCCAACAAAACATAAGAACATCATCACATTAATTGCATGTATTATGATATCAGAAAAAAAATAAAGGTGCTTCTTAGACTAGATAAAGGGTGGCATTTCTTGACTCCTCAACCTTCACTCACTCTGTCCCTACTGCCATTGCCTTCAATCGAGGCCTCCCTCATCTCTCATCTGATTAGTGCAGTGATTTATGAACTAATCCTTCTTTTTCTAACATTCTTCTCAAGTCCATATAGCACTCAACCCAAAGACAGCTGTTAAAATACTGGTCTGATTACCAATACTCACTCTCACCTGCTCAAAATCCTTGAACCCTTGTCCCCTCCAGGCTCTCCATCTGTGCGTTCTCAGTTTTGTGTCCCCCTCCCTTCCCAACTTGAACTCTGTGCCTCAGTAATCCTGAATTGCTTGTTTCATGCCGCCTCCCCAACAAACCATGCCTTTGCATGCTCCTTGCCTTTGCCCATGCTGGGCCCTCAGGTAGAATGCTGTCATCCTCTTTCCCTTTCTCATCTCTGCCTGTACAACACCTGTACAGACTCTGCTCAAGCACCAAGTGCGTGGACCTCGAGAATGAGAAGCCAAATGTCCCTTCTCTGGCAGTCACAGTTCTTTGTCCTCATCGCATTTTATAGAAACAATCCGTGCGTGCTCTCATCTCCCTCCAGACTGTAATCTCTTCAAGGACAGGAACTGTGCCTTATTTATATTTGCATTTCTGCTTTTACCCCAAAGTCTGGCACATGGTTAGGGCTTAGCAAATGCTTTGTCGAACTGGACTGAGTGGCCTAGGAAGAAGACACAGCAGAGATTGAGCATATGACC
The DNA here is from genome assembly GCF_009764315.1 of Trachypithecus francoisi. NCBI lineage: Eukaryota > Metazoa > Chordata > Mammalia > Primates > Cercopithecidae > Trachypithecus > Trachypithecus francoisi. The sequence goes on along the minus strand of NW_022681455.1, from coordinate 88,382,505 downwards.
TTGGTTTCATAAGCATTTAGTGCCAAGCAGTGAAGTTCACTGCCCAAAGACTGGTAAGACCGACTGTCTTGGGCACAAGGGTGAAATGTGGCTGGGATCAGTATTCTCCAATGTGGGTGACCCCATAGGCCTTGTGGTTAAAGAGGCAACTGTCCCAGATAGCATGAGCTAGTGGACTATTTCTGCTGCAGCTTCTCCTGGGGGAATAATTTCAGAACCTCTTCCCTGGATGTGCTGGGTTAGAATGGCCAAAATTGTGATTTGGGGTCATTAGGAGATATATTGGGATGATTCTTGCAAATGGATGACATCTGCTCAGTTAATTTTGTCTCTTTAATCTTAGAAAATTCTCATAGATAAAAGCCCCCCATCTTACGTCACCCAACCAGAAGACCCAGATACTGTCTTGCTTTTAGCAAATGCCACCTTGACATGGGAACATGAAGCCAGCAGGAAAAGTGACCCAAAGAAAGTGCAGAACCAGAAAAGGCATTTATTCAAGAAACAGAGGTCGGAGGCATACAGTGAGTGGAGTCCACCAGCGAAGGGAGCCACTGGCCCAGAGGAGCAAAGTGGCAGCCTCAAATCGGTTCTGCACAGCATAAGCTTTGTGGTGAGAAAGGTGGGTGTGTGTTGCACAGGTGTGGCCTCCAGCCCTCCTCCTTGCGTTGCATAGCTACGGCCTTCTCCAGGTCTGATACAGTTCAGTTAGAGCTGAAGGTGGTGATGGGATGTCTCTAACCAGAGTCCCTGTATTTTTCCCCCAATTTTAAAACTACGTACATGAACATTGGAGGCCCTCTCTCCAAGTGTGGAGAAGACAGTGGTTATATTCATTCTGATTTGCAGTACTTGCCTTAGAGTCAGTTGTGATTTTGAATGAACAGTCCACTCCAGGTGGCTAGGCTTGAACTGACTAGCTTTCATAAATCCTTTTAGATTTGTTCTCTTTTTGTGTGTGTGAGACAGGGTCTTACTGTTTTGCCCAGGCTGGAGTGCAGTGGTGCAATCAAAGCTCACTGCAGCCTCAAACTCCTGGGCTCAAGCGATCCTCCTGCCTCAGCCTCCCAAGTAGCTGGGACTACAAGCATGTATCACCATGCCTGGATAATTTTTAAAAAATTTTTATTTACCAAGAGAAAGAGGGATAATTTTTAAATTAATTTTTTTTTTTTTTGGTAGAGATGGGGCTTTGCTATATTTCCCAGGCCAGGCTCCAACTCCTGGCCTCAAGTGATTCTCTGTCTTGGCCTCCTGGGTCAAGTGCTGGGATTACAGGCATGAACCACTGCTCCTTCCCTAGATACGTTCTTAATTTCACATTGGAATATTACGATAGATGATAATGACTGATAATTTTGAACACTACTGTTTACCAGGTACATAATAAACTCACTTAACCACCCCAATAACCAGGCATCATAACTGCCCCCACTTGATGGTTGAGGAGGCTGAGGCACAAGAAGGTTAAATAGCTTGCCCAAGGTCACATAGCTAGCAAGTGGCAGGGGAGGGTTTCATATCCAGGGCACCTGGCCTCAGAGTCTGGGCCCTTAACCACCAGCAAATACTCCTCTTGTAAAAAGCAAACTGAGATAACAAGCAACCCAGCTAAGGGCTAAGCCAGCCAAGCCAGCCAGAGTCTGTTTGTTGTTCTCTTCCCTGAAGATTGGGGGATGGAGATTTCAGGCAACGCTGTGGATTTAGGGAATGTTTGGCCTCCTCCTGCATCTCCTGCATGCATCTCTTTCTTGCTCTGGGAACTCAGCAGCACACTCCCAGGGTGACAGTGTTGATTTTGCTACAGAGGCCTCAACATTAATCTTGTGCCTAGTATTTTAATCTCTCATCCTGTTGACTCACTCTTTCCCTGTGCCAGCACTATAGAAGGAGAGGTTCTCATTTATTATGCAATGTCAAGCTCAATAGCTGGTGTGAGAATGGTACCTCTTGTAGCTAACAACGCTGTCTGCCACGGATTCATTGGAAACGATATTTGGTTGGCTGAGTGCAATTGAGCTCAGATTTCAGTGAAGTCCCACTGAGTGCCACCTACTTTGACTTCTCACCACTCTCCCCGTCGAGCACCTGACTTCCCCCACCCTGCCTTCCCATTTGCCTCTAAGAGGCCTCTGTGAACTTTCCGTGTTCTAAGGACGCTGCTTTCTGGCCACACAATGGCTTTGCTAATGTGCTATTCCATATGTTGGTGACTGTGGAATTCCTGCCTCAAGATGCGGTCAGTGTTTTGTGTAATAAATTGAAGATACAGTGGGGGCAATGCAGTGTTGCCTCTGGAGCAGTGGGGGCAATGCAATGCCTCTGGAGCCTGGGGGACTGCAGTTCCAGGCGCAGCCACTTCCTAGCTGCTTGACTTTGGACATCTTGCTGAAGCTCCCTGAGCCTCTGTTTCTTTACCTGCACCATGCATTTCATAGAAGTACCCATTACACAAGGTGGCGGGGGAACTCAGATACCACATAAAAATGCTAAGCCCATAGTAAGTCTCAGCTGATGTTAAGTATGATTGTTGCCTTTTTCTTTAACAATTATGCCCAGCTTAAGTGCTGCCTTCAACTGTTCTACATTCAGGACATCCAAGTTTTTCCAAGTTTAGCTCCTCCTCAATTCCATCAGACTGGATCCTCCACGGGGTCAGGGTTTTTTGTTCACAGTTATGTGCTTATCCCCAAGCCCAGCCCCTGGCTTGAAGGTGGCCAGCAATGTTTGTTGAGAGAATCATCAGAGGATACAGGCCTCATGGATTTTCTGCTAAAGACAAGGATGAATCTAGAAGGCTTCTTACTTGACCCCAAGAAGTGGACAGGACTCAGAGGGCAACCAAATACCTGGTGAGGCTGCATCACATGTGCGGTCTCTTTAATGCCCCAGTTCCTTGAAGTCCAATTAGGGAAATCAAATAGATCCAGCTTCATTTCATGAGGCAGGAATTCCAGAGTCATCGGCATATGGAATAGCCCATTAGCAAAGCCACTGTGTGGCCAGGAAGTCCTTAGAACGCGGGAAGTTCACGGAGGCCTCTCGGAGGCAAATGGGAAAGCAGGGTGGGGGAAGTCAGGTGCTCCATGGGGAGAGTGGTGAGAAGGCAAAGTAGGTGGCACTCAGTGGGACTTAACTGAAATCTGAGCTCAATTGCACTCAGCCAACCAGATTTATATCCATGTGGGCTCCGCAAGGGCAGGGAGGCACTATTTTATCCCAAGGTGCCTGGGATTCAACAAAGACGTTGTTCAAGGAGTTATTGATGACAGGCAGCAACTCTCATGTGCTGAGAGTGGCAGACAGGGGATGTGCCTTTCTGGTCTAGCTTGGGGTGGGAAAAAAGCCATATTTGGCCCCATGTTGGGCATCTTTGCCCTAAGGGATTGCAGGGAGCAGGCCTACATGAGAATGTTCTCGGATGCTCCAAGTGCAGTATTGCAATATCTGATTGAACACAAGAGTGGGCATGCTTCCACATCAGTCTCCACGTGGGCTGTTTGCCTGCAGTGATTCTCCCCAGATGCCCCATGGCACCCTTCCTCACCTCCTTCAGGTCTTACCCAAATGTCACCTGTGGCAGATGCTGTCCCTGCCCATGTGCCCTGGACCTCTAAGTGTTTCCTGGCCATCTTCCAACTGCCTTATCCACATCTGTGCCCAAGGGCTCTGCACACTTCTATAAAGACCTTCACAGAGTAAAGAGCAGCCCTCAAACAATGACTGCTGGGGCATCAATACCCCACCTCCTCTGCCATTGGGTGGGACAAAGCTATAGTCAGTTCCCCAGAGTTTCCTCCAGTTTCCCTGCAGGGTTGAGTTCCGTTTGCCTTCTGTGTAGGACATTCTGTTAGGGAGCTGACCCAATAGGCTGCCCGTGATGGGCCACCTTCCCTTTCCTGTATCACTTCTCCTCTTCCCTACTGGAATTTCCTGCACCTTCCAAATGAGAGTGTGACTTTCATTCAAATCCTTGATTCAAGGTCTGTTTCTGGGAAAACTCAAGCTAAGACATCTACCTTTCCAGTAAGGCTTTCCTTGTACCCCCGAGCCTCCAGCCCACTCCCTGTCTCTTTCCTGCTTTATTTTTCTCTATGGCAAGCAAAGATGTGCCTGCCCCACATTTAATTTATCTTGCTTCCTGTCCATCTACCCCTGACTACAAGGTAAGTTTCGTGAGGGCAGACGCAGGCCATTGCCTGTTGCGTTCATTGCTGTTCTTGCTGGTGGTTGGAACAGTGCTTGGCACATAGCAGGCTCTAATAATGATTTGTTGGTTGAATTAATAAATCTGGAGCTGTAGAATGTTAGAATAGTGTAACTTCTCAGTAGTTCCAGATTGAGTTGTTATGGTGGAGGATTCCATAAAAAGAAGATTTTTGAAAAGCCCCTAGATCTCCATACTTCAAAATGTACCCTAGTCCCCCTGGGTTGTACAGCCTTTTGCATCCCATTAGATTTGCTTTTCTGGAGTCTGAGCACAGAATAGCCTTCATGTTCAAGGACTGTGGCTCCCAGACCAGCACAAGGCTGTTTCACACCAGTGATCTTACATGATTTCTAGAAGCCCTCTGGGTGCTTGGTTATGCCACACAAGGGAAAGCACTTAATTAAGACTTACATTCCTGCATCCTCCCAGGCTGTGTATATGCAGGGCTGGGGTGGTGTGGCTGCAGCTGCCATGCCCCAGAGCCTGCAGTGACCCATTGTTCTCCGCCTGGCCTGACCAGCATAGTTTGAGAGCAGCACCTTTGGGCCAGACCCTCTAAGAAGTGGGAGAGAGTAACTGTGTCCTATCTCTGTTTCTCTGACAGGGGAAGATCTTGGGAATATGTGGGAATGTGGGAAGTGGAAAGAGCTCCCTCCTTGCAGCTCTCCTAGGACAGGTAAGCTGTGTGATGAGTGCTGTGAGGATGGCACATTAACATGACAATGAAGTGGCTCCCTTCTGGTCAGGTGTGGTGCCATTAGAACAGTGGACCTAGCAGATGGCCTCGGTTGCACTGGACACCGTGCATGTGGTTCACGATCATTTCTGGGAGGTTAGTGCGCTCAGCAGCTCCAGGCCCCTGGGCCAGATGAGGCTGAGTTTTTCACAAACTCTTGAGTTTGCCAATGAGGAGGTCTACTGAATGGTGATTGCCTCCTTGCCTAAAGCTCCATCTTGGTCAAAGGAAAGACGGGTCCATAAACCCATGGTTTTCTCCATGACTTGGGCTGCCCTGATTTAGAAATGCCAGCAAGGCAGCTTGGTGTGGAAGGACTTTAGAGTCAGGAGCTCACAGTGACTATAGATGTATTTTATGCCTGAACTAAAGCAGCTCGTGCCCCCAGCTTCTCTGCAAACCTTGGGGTAGGAAGAGGGAGGGGACTTGGGTCTTTGTCCCTTCTCTGCTCCTTCTAGTTGAGTGACCCCAGGGAAAATGGCCAAGCCATTTGTAGTTTTCACAAACCTGTATGTCACCATGGTTTCTACGTCACATCTCACATGAATAAGCTTTGTGGGAAAAAAAATGCTAAGTCCTCTTTCTCCCCACTCTGCTGTTGCTAAAGGGAAGTTTGTGAAGCTGGGATTGCCTCTTTCAGGAAGAGGTCAGGGTACTTCTGAAGAAGTGGAGATTCCAGAATCGGGTGGTGGTGGGATGTGTCTCATGAGTTTTAATATGAGTGACTTGTTTTGGCCTCAGTTGACTCATCTATAGAAAGAATGACAACTCCTTCCCTGCCTGCAGGTGGAGGTGGGGGCTGAATCAGATGAGTTCCTGAGGTCACCCACGCTCATGATGAGTCAGCGGGAGCCATAGAGGTGACTCAGCTCAATTCCCCCACATAATCATGTGAATACTCTTAATAGCATCCTACTGCATAAGAGATGACCCAACTTCTGCTCAGATAGCTCCAGTGATGGGAAACTCAACATGTCACAGCCAGTTACCTTTTTGGAGAATTTTGATGTATATTGGAGTGAAATTTGCCTCCTTTTAATATCTATCCTTTGGAAATTTTGAGATAACATTGAATCTATCTCCCATGTGACAGTGGTGGGATCAGGCCCCTTGCTGTGGTCACTGGGGAGGCAGGGGGACACTGGATAGCCTGGGTTCCCCAGCTGTTTCTGCCATATGCTCACTGTTTAGCCTTGGGCAGGTAACTTAACCTCTTTGAGCCTCATAAAACCTCTTGGTTTCCTTGTCTGTAAAATGGGGCTAAGGAGAGTTGTGGTGAGGATCGAATGAGATTATGTAAGCAATAGTTGACTATAGGATAATTTGCAAGGCGAGTCATGGTGATAAACATTGAACATACTCTTTTTTTTTTTTTTTTTTTTTGAGGCGGAGTCTCGCTCTGTCGCCCGGACTGGAGTGCAGTGGCCGGATCTCAGCTCACTGCAAGCTCCGCCTCCCGGTTTACGCCATTCTCCTGCCTCAGCCTCCCGAGTAGCTGGGACTACAGGCGCCCGCCACCTCGCCCGGCTAGTTTTTTTTTTTTGTATTTTTAGTAGAGACGGGGTTTCACTGTGTTAGCCAGGATGGTCTCGATCTCCTGACCTCGTGATCCGCCCGTCTCGGCCTCCCAAAGTGCTGGGATTACAGGCTTGAGCCACCGCGCCCGGCCGAACATACTCTTAACTCAGTGCACAGAATATACCCTACACATTAAAAATACTATGATTATTATTGTTGTTATCATGGTCTCTTCTCCAAATTGAATTCTCTGTCCATTGCACAACTCCTGAGGTGAAATGGCATCACAACCTTTGGCTGCCTTGGTGACTCTCCTCCTCTGCCCCTGGACCCACTGCCACTGCCCCATGAGCATCACCCCTGAGCACTGTGGCCTGCCCCACATGTCCCCTCTGTTGATAGCTTTGAACATTGCATCCTCACTGTCTACCGTTGTGTATTGGTTGCCCCCATGAGGGGTCATCTTAAATGAGCATATGTACTCAGGGTCACAAACTGGAGCCCATGCATAGTTTTAATTGGATTGCGGAATGCTTTAAAAATCCAGAGATTTCATGGAAAACTGGATCTTTGACTTCTTTTGACAAATTAGAAAATCCTGCCCCATCAGGCCTGTATCCTTTCATGGCACCAACGATGCAACTGAATCAAGCTGCTTCCCAAAGATGGGGTGTGCGAAGGCTAGCACCCACAGCCGTGCAGGCGGTGCCCTGCTCCCAGGGCCTGGCTGAGCAGGGTTGGATCCAGCCAGTGCACCTGGAGGAAGGGGAACCTCTTGTGAAGAGTCTGTTGAGAGAACACCCTGTTGTAGTTGGGCCCAGGTGCCATGTGCACTGGGAGCAGCCCTGGAGTCCAAGCTCTCCCATTTGCAGCAGAGCTTACCACTGACTCTTTTCAAACATTCCCTGCCTGGCCCTGTGCAGGCGTCTGACTCTGAGATTCTCCATCTGCATGGTTGGGCTTTCTGGTGCATGGACAAAACATCCTGTCGATGCTTTTGCATCTTTGTAACCAATACTTGTGGAATAGGTGGGTGGCAGGGTGCAACGGGCGCTCGAGGAAATGTCCTCAAGGCTTGGCTCCTGAAGCTTCTCTGGTTTTGTTGTTCCAGATGCAGCTGCAGAAAGGGGTGGTGGCGGTCAATGGAACTTTGGCCTACGTTTCACAGCAGGCATGGATCTTTCATGGAAATGTGAGAGAAAACATACTCTTTGGAGAAAAGTATGATCACCAAAGGTAATATTAACTTTTAAAGCAGGAGGCACATTTGTGTTTGGTACACACTCTCCTACAGATGCTGATGCTGTTGGTAATGACTGCTAAGTGGATTCTGAGTTTAATGAATTCCCATTAAACATTCATCAGATCCACACAGGCACTGGTTTTCCTCTTCCTGAGCCAAGCATTAAGGAGAGGCAACTTCTGCAGACCTGTGACTGCACACTGGGAAGAGGATAGAATCGGTACTTCATTCCCAGGGCAGAGGAGCATATGTTCTGAGGTTCTCTGCAACAGGGCATCTGTGGTCTGACTAGAGAAAAATGAATCCAGCAATTTTGCTTTAGGCTGAGTACCCAAAACTGCTTGAAATCATGAGCAAGTATGTAATGAGTCAGCCCTGATATTATTAATTGACATCAGAGCTATCAGGATATATTATCGCTGTTAGTGTCCTCAGAATGATCTAACTACACAAAAACAAAGCTCAACTTATAATTACTCGATTTACTTTGAGCCATCAACTTTTTAATATTATTCTATTTTTTAAATGGACATAATTACATCTATCTATGGGGTACACTTTTGTGTTTTGATATATGATGCTGGGGGAGAGGGGAGTGTGGGGAAAGGAGAGATGTTGACCAAAGGGTACAAAGTTTCAATTAGACAGAAGAAATAGGCATTAGTGATCTATTGCACAGAATGGTGACAATGATAAATTTTAACGTATTGTATGTTTCAAAAGTACTAAAAGAGTATATTGTAAATGTTTTCAACAGGAAAATTATGATTATATATTTGTAATAACTGTAGTATGTAATGAACAGACAATAATTTGGGGAGAAATATTTTCTCTAAGAACATTTCATAACTCATTAATACTGTGATCACCTTTGACATTTCTATAGTTATTCTCTCCCTACTTCTGAAATGTTTGATTTTTTCTAAATTTTAATTTTAACATTAGATTCAGGGGGTGCAGCTTTGTTACAGGGGTATATTGTGTGATGCTGAGGTTTGGGTTTCTACTGATCCTGTTCATTCTTTAGTGGACATAGTACCCAATAGAAAGCTGTTCATCCCTGTGCCCTCTCACCCTCCCTCCTTTTGGAATCCCCCCACCTCTTGTTGCCATCTTTATGTCTGTGCATATCTGAGGTTTAGCTCCCACTTATAAATGAGAACATGTGATGTTTGGTTTTCTGTTTCTGTGTGAATTTACTTAAGATAATGAAGTTCAGCTGCCTCATGTTGCTACGTGATTTTGTTCTTTTTTATGGCTGCATAGTATTCCATGGTGTATGTATACCACATTTTCTTTATCCAATTCACCATTGATGGGACCATCATCTTTAAGCTCTGGAAAGTAATGGCTTCCTGTGGTTCTTTGCTTAGCTTGGTGTATTGCCATGTACATTCTCTCATTTGAGTCCCATAACCACCCATTTAGGGAGATCATGGCATTATATCCCCATTTTACAGATAAAGAAAAAGGCCCAGAGAGGCGAGTTGACCCTCCCAAGGTATTAAATGCTATTAAATGTCAGAGTTGAGTGTTGGACTTAGACCTTGAGCTCCAGATCAACATCAGTTATCTGGAGCTGGAGCTGCCTGACAGCTGGGTCACTCAGAAACCTTCCCAGGCATCACAATGCTGAATTAAGAGAATTAGAGTTGGTTTTAGGAATCTGGCTGTCAGCTCTCCAGCGGTAGTTTGGCCTCTCTCATCTTACCCACCAACTCTGTCCCTGCTGGCTGGCATGGCCAGCATGTATATTCTCATCAAGAGGCTTGTCAATTCACCTCCTCTTCCCTGGCTATGCCGTCCTGTGGCCAGGAGGCTCAGGTGTGGCAGGAAGGTGATCAGTGCAGGAGTCAGTGATCAGTGCAGCCAAATTACTCTGCTCAGCATCTCTTGGCCTGTGCCACCCACTTGGAACACCTTCTCTGTCTGTGGAAGTGGACTGGACAGAGGGTTGCCTTATTCATCAAAATGACGTTCAGAGGACAAATATGTGCCAAATGCCTGCAGCATGCAGGCCACATGGGGACAGAGATGGCTCAGGTGTATCTTTGCCCTTAAGATGCCCAAGCCTGGAAGGGGCTATAAGAAATGCACAGAAATGACAGTGCACCAGGGAGCAATGAGCCAGGTGGCGGGAGACTGTGCTTGGATTGTTCCAAGGCAGCAGAGATCACGAGAAGATGGTGGATCAGGGAAGAGAAGATGGCACTTGAATTGGGCTTTGAAAGATGGATCTAGCATCCTTCATATGTGGCATATTTAGCAGAGATTTTGCTCCTAGGGCAGAAACTCTCAGGGCCATAGGAAGCAGGAGGGTGGGAGGCAATTGAAGGTGGGAGGTGCTGAGGGGAGGAAGATGTGCTGCGCAGTCTGAATCTTGTAGTCGCAGATTGGCAAATGTAGTAATAGCAATTATGGCCCCCGCTGATGGAGAATTTGCCATGCAGCAGACACTGTGCTAATAGCTTCACATGTTTTTCTGCTCCATTCTCACAACAACCCAATGAGAGTTTGTTGTTTGCACAATTTTATAGAGCAGAGAGTGAAGATCAGGGAGGTACAGTCATTTGTCCAAGGTCGCCCAGCTGGAGTCAAACCCATTCTCTGATTCCAAGGCCCCTCATCATAACTGCTATGTACGCCAACCCTAAAGTTTGTGTGTGGGCACGATGCTCGGGCCGTGCCCAGGTTCTATTTCGGGGCCTGTGTGCAACCGGGAGGCAGCTGCTCATGCCTATCTGCTCTCTTTCTTGCCTCTTTATTGGGAAGGTTTGTCTTTCGATGTCTGAGTTGTGAGACCTGCCCATTGTCACTCACTGAAGGAAAGAGGGTCCTGATGATGATAATGCCAATGATGTCAATCAGTCAATCTGTCATCCACCAACCAATCAGCCGTTGTGGAGGCAGGCAACCCACCGAGCAGGACAGAAACCTAAAGGCCCAGTGGTGCTGCTCAGCAGCTGCTGGGAGGGAGCACACACCTGAGCCAGGCACTACAGGCATCCCGAGCAGGAGTTGGGTCCCCAAGGCGGCTGTGCGGGGGCTCTGTGATGCCTGGGGAAGGTTCTGCTTATGGTGGGGCTGTCTGAGTGAGGTTGAGTTGCAGAGAAAACCAAGGGAGGAGGGTGTGGGCATCTGTCGTAACATGGGGACGACATCCCAGTGACCACTGATGGTCTTAGGTTCCTCGGTGCCAGAAGTCCCCAAAGGCCTCCCCTGGGGCAGAGCGAGGTCATGCCCCTGGGGACCACTGTGGGGCCAACCCCACAGCTTTGCTGCTTTTTGCAGGACAGGGTGCTAGTCTTGGCGGCTTGGCTGCTGCAGAGCTGGCTAGGGCCTCAGCTGTCAAACTCCCCAAAGCCTGGGCTGCAGGGCTAGGCAGAGGGTGACGCTGAGGTGGCACAATGGAGAGGCCAAGAGGCCCAAAGAGCAGGAGTCCCACTCTCTCTCCCATTCTACCCCCTCACCTCAGGTGCCATTCCCTTCGGTTCAGTGTCCTGAGTTGTCGCAGGGGAGAAAACTCTGTTTTCTCCAACCGAGTAGCAGTGAGGGGTGGATGGACTAGCTTTGTGAAGGGGCTGGGCAAATGTCAAGGTCGTCATCTGTGATCACCCAGCCACCTGCTGTTAGCCTCCTTCACACACACCCTGTCTTCCACCCACGGTCCTGCTTCAGCCCTGTGCCCCCCAGGAGGCGGTCCCCAGTGACTGCAGCCCCCATGGGTAACCCCTCCTCTGACTCCCACGAGTGTCCAGCAGGTGGCGCCCTGAGTGTTCCCTGCAGGGCTTTCCCGTTCACCGTTGTCTTCTTCCCTGCCTGGCAAGAACCCTGCCAGCGGGGGAGCCATTCCTGAATCAACACTGCATCAGGTCAGGGGAGGGGCCCGTGGTCAATGGGACGCCACCCTTGGGTCATTGAAGGCAGAGTGACTGGCTAGGGAGCCTTGGACGTAGCACTCGCCACCCCTGGCCTTGTCCCAGCGACACCAGCAGTGCCTGTGGAGACAGCCCAGGGCAGCGGTGCTTGCAGTCTTTCTCACCCAGCTACTTCTGAGCTTTGCACCAACAGGTATCAGCACACAGTCCGCGTCTGTGGCCTCCAGAAGGACCTGAGCAACCTCCCCTATGGAGACCTGACTGAGGTGAGCAGGGCTGGGAGCGCAAGCCCACTGTTGCTGCACACAGTACATTTGCTCAGGTCCAAAGGGCTAAGGCCAGCAAGCCCCTGTTCCATATCCAGATGCCCCAAGAACGTGTGGACAAAGCTCAGGTTCCACCCGTTCTGAATTCTCCCTCTGGATCTATACTTGCTGGATGTCACAGTGGACGTGGCACCAAGCTTACTGGTGTTTGGCACAGTGTAGTCACTTCTTGGGGCTACTCCCAATCTGCCTGTCATCTCAGGAAGGGTTTCTGGTGAAAACTGCTTCCTCATCCCGAGGGCTGGCTCTGTCCTCCAAACCAGGGCCCCTTCTTGCCTCACTGGCTCTGCCCAGGCCAGGAATATGGGGGTCACCTCTAAACATTGCCCCCTGGGGTGCTTGTCCAAAGTGCTAGCTCCATCCTGGGCTGAGCCTGCCACCCCAAGAGACCCAGGGAGTCACCTTGCCATCTCGGGTCCCCACCCTTCTTGTGCCCTCTGCACAATCTTCCTCACCTTGCCCAGGAGCCCCAGAGGAGATCAGAAGGCTAAAGCTTTCTGAGGAAAGGCCAGTTTGGGGTGTCTTTCTCTATTGGTGCCCTCAGTCTGCCTCCCCAAGGAAATGGCCGTGAAGCCTTCCTGGCCTGCATCTGAGACCTCCCACACTGCAGCCCTGGTTCACCCTTCCAGGCCATGCTCCTACCTGCCTGCCAAAGTGTCCACTCACCTCCTAGCCTCTAAGTCTCTGCTTCTGTGGCATCACTACCCCTTGAGTTTCAACCCCAGATCTACCTCCTTAAGGAAGGCTTTCCCAAGTCCCACCACCTGAATAATTTGCTCCAAAGAACTCTATTGATGCTTCTCAGCAGGCACTTGTGAAATTCTGCTTGCTGCTGCTATTATGTACATAACTAACCTGCCTGCCGTGGAGCTCCCCAGGGAGAGGGGACTTCTCTTGTCCAGCTTGTGTGTCCCACCCCGTGCCTCGCTCAATGCCTAGCTGAACACGTGGGGTTCACTTTGGGTTCCATTGGATAGAATCACCTACAGTAAGCAATCATCCTTTCCGTAAATATTTGCTGAGCACCTATTCTGTGCCCAGCGTGATGCCAGGCCTTAGGGTAGTGATGATGAACTAGGAAGTCAAGGCTTATCTCTCCACAGTGCTTAGAGTTGCCCAGGGATGGGATAGTTGCTCTCCAAGTAAATAAAATAGGGAACTCCCTTTTCCATCTGCACCCAGCCACATTTCCCTCTGGTTCACTGCTGCATTCTCCCCAGCTCTTTGCTCACACAATTCCCTTTGGTGGCAATAATGACGTAGCCCCTCCCCGTGGGATCTGCATTGGGCTGGGGTCTTGTGAGACGGGCACCCCTCACTCCTCATGGGAAAGAGCTTTGCCCTAGTCGCCACTGCCCACCAGGCTTCCTGGAGAGGTAGACGAGTGGAGCACTTCCACTCACCACAGAGTCTCGTGTGACTGGGGGCCCCGTAAGGGGTGGAGGAACTTGGACGAGGTGAGGATCAGTGTGTACATCTTTCCCCTGAGTCCTGAAAAGCTCCAGGAAGCTTCCATTGCCCAAGAACTTCAGGGTGGCCTGACAATAGGCAGTAGCATTGTCCCTGTCCACAGATTGGGGAGCGGGGCCTCAACCTCTCCGGGGGGCAGAGGCAGAGGATTAGCCTGGCCCGCGCCATCTACTCTGACCGTCAACTCTACCTGCTGGACGACCCCCTGTCGGCTGTGGACGCCCATGTGGGGAAGCACGTCTTTGAGGAATGCATTAAGAAGACGCTCAGGGGGAAGACAGTCGTCCTGGTGACCCACCAGCTACAGGTGATGGGACCTGCAGGATCCAGGAGGTCACGGGATGGGTGTGGCTGGTGTCTGATGCTCACAGAGCCTCCTATTCTGCCTATATCTGCCTGTCTTCAGCTGGGAATGTGGGGAGGGAGCCAGGGATGCAAGAGACACTCATGATTCCCCAGCCTTCCTGGGTCCCAGGAGGTCCACCTGTTCCACTCTGTGCATGGCCTCAGTGGGGTCAAGACCTTTCCTGCCCCAGAGGGTAGATTCTCTAGAAGCAATTGAGTCCTGCCTGTGGGTGGACTGGGGCACCCTTCCCCCAGTTCTGGGTGCCTGGTAAAACGATGATTGCTTCCCCCAGTTCTGGGAGCCAGGGAAAACAATGACAGCCCCACCCTTAATCCAGCAATTCTGGGCAGGCCTGAGGCCAGGGACACCTTGACTGGGGGTGTCAGGGGGTGGTAGACCTCTTAGATGAGGGTCCCAGATGCCCCAGGCATCACACCCCAGGGGAAAGAGGCTGGAAGCCAGGACTTTGGGACTAAGGCTGAGACTGTGGGGAAGCTCTCTCTGCTCAGGGCCACTGTCGCAGGCTAAGGAGCATGAATCTCACTGAAGACAGTGACTGGGCTTGACCTGAGTGAATTTGAGAATTTGGCAGGGTGGGAACAGACCTCACTGCATTGGTCCCACATAAGGGGTCCTGAATGCCTGGTGGGAATCCAAGAACCTCCTCCTCCCAGGCCAGGTTTCCCTGCTTCCAGACCATCTCCCTCTCTCCTCTTTGAAGGGAATCTCCAGAGATGTGCGAGAGAAGGGGGGCAGTGCATGTGTGTGCACATGTGTGTTCATGCGTGCACGTGTGTGTCTCCTTGCCCGATGAGAGATTCCTCGGGATTGACTTATGTTGAAAGGCCTATTGGGGCAGGAGAGCAAGAGTCCCATCTTCTTTACTCTCCTGCTACCTGCAGAGAACATGTTACATAAGGGCCTGGTCTGGGGACAGGATGCAGGTTTTTGCAAGGGTAAGTCAAGCTGCGGTGGAGAGGGAGGGGCAATTGCAGCAAATAAGGTTGCCATGGCTATAGGATGCTGCAGCCAGCATTTTAGAACCCTCAGTAGTGGCCAGGAGGACCAGCCTAAAGAGGGGGTTCCTCGAAGACCCCGTAAAACCAGGCTTTCCCATTGCTGTGATGCTGCCTCTAGCCTGAGCCGACCTTTGCCCAGGGCTAGAGTTCTGGCCCTGGAATAAGCTCAAGGCATCCGAATTTTGCACATGGGGATTGTCTGGATTTCCTCTGAGTGGGCCTGAGCACCTCCAGGAAGCATCACACTGGGCTGGTGTGGACAAGAGCTCCTAGTTCTTCTTCTGGCCTAGTTCTTCTTCTGAGTTAGGATGGAGGACAAGGTTGGATTTCTTCAAGACCCCCATGAGGTGACTGAGAATGGGCTCTGGCCAAGTCCAGGTGCTAAACCTGGCAGCCCCCGCTCTGCACCTGGAATCTCCCTGGAGACACCCTGCAGCAGGGAGGGCTGTCCTCTGAGGGCTCTGGGGATCCGGAGGGGATACCTCATCCCTGACAGGTGTGGGTCACAGCTGTCCCTCCAGGAGTCCTCATGAGGGGAATCACAACCTTGGTCCTGGTTCAGTCTTTAAAACTGACTGAGCTGTAGTATGACCTCAGGCAGGAGCCATCTTCACACCAGGCCTGTCTCCTCAGATTCCACCTTCCCCTGTCATTTTATCTCACTTTTTGCAAGTTGGAAGAGGCAGGTAGCCACCAGGTGGCACAAGATCTTAGTCCCGCTGTCCCTTGTCAGGGAGGATGGAACTCAGAGCCCCAGAACTGGGGCCCAGGGCTTTTCCAGAGCCTATCCCCTCTTCTCTTACTCTCAGGTCCACAGGCAAACATCTGAGTGGCTGGGATGGATGATCACTCTTCTAAGAAACCAGTGAAAAGAGGCTGGGAGCAGCCACTGAAATCCAACTCAGGGGCAGATTCGGTGACAGTTTGCAGAACAAAGCTGCTCAAATCGGCCTCATATCTCTGGAGTGAATTGGGGGCTTGCTGGCCAGAGGGGGCTTCCCTGGGAGCTCCTGGAGCTGGAGTGTGTGCTGTGGCACAGGCAGAAAAGGCCATGGGACTGGAACAGGCTTATGGTGTCTCAGTTTCCCCATCTGAAATATCAGCCGATAAGACAGAGAGCTGGGCAGTTAATGGGAGGGAGGCATGAGGGCTGGAGCTGTCCAAGCTGTTAGAACTGTTATCATTCAGCCTTTGGGCACCCTCCCAACTAGCCCAATCAAGTATACAATGACCGAACACAGCTACTTCTTTCAGGCTTGTAATCAAGAGCAGCAGAGGTTGATTTGACCTTGGATGAACCGTGCAGTATCAGGGAAGACCGCTGGCCCATACTGCAAAGGCTTCTTTCGGTCAAACCATCTTTAGTCTCAGCATCTTGCCTGCCTCTAGGAGCGGACTTCCTTGATCCTGGTGGGGAGATCTCTGTGTCTCATTCCAAAATGAAAGGAAAACCCTCTTAGCAGAACTCTTTGATCTCACGAATGATATGGAAGTGAAGGGAATTCAAATTAATAAAACAGAAGTGCTTTGGGCAAAATGTGGGATGCCAGCATTAAATGTAGCTGTGTTTTTATCTCATAGGTAAAGCTGGCATAAATTCCTCAGGCCAGGGAATGTGGCCTGTTGCCTGGGGACCACACCATGGTTTGCTTCTCCTGGGCTAAATGGGGATGACGAGGGAGGCTTGTAATGTTAGAACAGAGAAGGGCCTTCTTGAAGACCATATTTCCCCTCGCTACCAAGTCCTGGCTGCAGTGACTGTCAGTTTTACTTTCCCCAAATCTCCATGATCAGATTTCTATTTATTGATTGATTTATTTTATTTTTTTGAGACGGAGTCTTGCTCTGTCACCTAGGCTGGAGTGCAGTGGCACCTTCTTGGCTCACTGCAACCTCCGCCTGCCAGGTTCAAGTGATTCTCCTGCCTCCACCTCCTGAGTAGCTGGATTATAGGTGCACACCACCACACGTGGCTAATTTTTGTATTTTTAGTAGAGATTAGGTTTCATCATATTGGCCAGGTGGGTCTCGAACTCCTGACCTCAGATGATCCACCGGCCTCAGCCTCCCAAAGTTCTGGGATTACAGGCGTGAGCCACTGCGACCAGCTATGATCAGATTTCTTAGAAAGGCAGCTTATTTAAGGAGCAGTAGCAAAGGAAGATTCAGTGTGCTTCACTGTGACAGCCAAAGGCTGGCTTTTTTTGGACTCATGAGACCTGTGGGTGTTAGATGAATGGTTCTCTGCTGGGGGCCAACCTGCCCCCAGGAGGCACTTGGTAATGTCTGGAGACATCATTGCTGGTCACACCTCTGGGATGGGGTGCTACCGACATCTAGTGGGTAGAGGCCAAGGAGGTTGGTAAATATCCTACAACACACAGGACAGCCCCCTCAAACAAAGAATGATCTGGCCCCTAAAGTCAACCGTGCTAACTAAGGTTGGAGAGGAGTTTGGCATGGGCTCTCCTTTCCAGGCAGAAGTTCATTGTCGATCACTTACCTCTGCAGTTCTTAGAGTCTTGTGATGAAGTTATTTTATTAGAAGATGGAGAGATTTGTGAAAAGGGAACCCACAAGGAGCTAATGGAGGAGAGAGGGCGCTATGCAAAACTGATTCACAACCTGCGAGGATTGCAGTTCAAGGTAACTCACACCTGGGCAGCTGTGGGAGCATTTGGGGAGGAATGCCTCGGGATTTCCTGCCTGGGAGACGTCCTGTCACTTAGCTTTCAGAAGGAGTTTCATTTTGTCTCCAGGATCCTGAACACCTTTACAATGCAGCAATGGTGGAAGCCTTCAAGGAGAGCCCTGCTGAGAGACAGGAAGATGCTGGTATGATCGGTTAGAATCCCATCCCTCTTACTGCCTTGGCTTGAATGGACACAGATCTCTCTTTATTTCTCACCCTAGTTTTGGCTCCAGGAAATGACAAAGATGAAGGAAAAGAATCCGAAACAGGCTCAGAATTTGTAGACACAAAAGGTATTTACCACTCATCCCCTTGGTCACATACACTTAAGGATGTATTGGGCATCTACTGTTTGGGATACAGACAGTGTAGACACTGTGCATGTCACTTTGCGCAGCCAGAATTGGATGGTCTAGGGTACTGTGTGCCTTGGGGTTCCACTGCCTAAGTCCAAATTTTGGTTCCACCACTTACTAGTTTTGTGACCTTGAGCAAGATACTTGGCCACTCTGAACCTTAGCTTCCTGATCCATAAAATGAGGAAGTAGTACCAACCACAATTTCTGGTAAAGATTAAATGAGAAAACGAACATAAGTGATTCGCACAGTGCCTGACACACAGTGATGCTTAATAGTTATTATGAGCTGGAGAGATCAAAGTAATGCATGGGGATTCATCAGAGGCAAAGGCAGACATAAGAGCTGTTTCCCACTCTTTATGGGGAGCATTGAGAACGGATTATGAAGCAATGAAGAGATTGAGGTGGGATAAGGTTATTCATTCTTTCAACAAATAAAGGTTAAGCATTGACTGTGTGCCCAGTTCTAAGCTGGGCTGGGGAGAGCAAGAAGAGATGCCCGTGTTCTCAGGATCTTGTGGTCTGGCGGGGACACAGGCAGATGGGTATCTATGGGAAACCAGTAAGAGTAATGGGGAATTTGGGTGAGAGAAACCAACAGGTCAGGGAGGGCTTCACAGAGGGGGTGGCCTTTGGACTGGTCCTTCAAGGTTGTATAGGAGTTTGCTGGGGAAACTGCAGTGAGAAGGTGGGAGAGGGTAGAGGGCTTGAGGTTGAGGGCGGGAAGTGATTCCAGGGAGGTGGGGAGACGAGATGTGGAAGATCAGCCTGGTGGGGGCCAGCTGGTCAGGCCACCTCTTCTCCTCCGTAGACACCCTGCCTTCATTCACTCCACATCCCTAGAGCACCTACTCTGTCCCTTGCCCCATGCTGGACACACAGAGGGCTGGGGTCAATAGTCCTCAAAGTATACACAGCAAGGTGGCTTTCCAAGTTAGAGTTCTGTTTCTCAATAATGCATAGCCAAAAAAACAAACAAACAAAAATCTTAGCAGATTTCATCAAATTTAAGATGCCGTCCATTTTTTAAGGCTACCACCATTTTACCTACCCCTTGGAAAGGAAAAAAAAATCTCTGCTAATTAAATGATATGACAACTAGCAAATGGAAGGCACATCCAGATTCCAGAGATGTTACAATGTGGGGGAAAGAAGTGAGCCTTTGAATCGATGAGATCTGGCATCCTCAATGGTGCTTGTGACAAATGCATGCACGTTTGGAAAGGCAACATAGTTTTGCAGTTCCAGAGGCTTCCAGGGCTGAAGTACCCAGATATCTCTTCTGTGATTTTTGGAGAAACCTCCAGGCTGCCCGGGATTTGGGGTCCTGTGGAGAGAGGAATCTCTGTTCCTCACTTCCTCATCACTCACCCCTCTCTGGAAAGGAAAGTGTAATCGTGAAATTTCACCCTGGAGAGAGACGCAGTCCTCAAGGACAAACAACTGGGTTGTCAAGGGCTGTGAAAGGTGGAGGAAGGGCCAACTCGTGAACTGCTAAAGACAACACTGCCCCCTGCCTGGCATCACAGCGTCTTCTAAGGCACGGCTGAGGCAAACAGAGCATCAGCGGCACTCCTGCCCCGGCCTGCAGGCTGTGAGGTGATGTGACCAGTCCCTTTTGTGCTCCCGGATGCCGTTCATTAGACTCTGCCCACACGCTGAGGCGTCTCCCTCATTTTGCAGTTTTGAGGGAGACACAATGGGCTGAAGTCAGGCTGAACATTTTCAAAGGCGCTCCAGGTCCCCAGGCAGCAAGTGTAATGGTGGCTCTATTCAGCAAGGTGCCTTTGAGGCGTGAAAGCTTTTCCTGTTGGGCCAGGGTGCACAGAATCTGTACATGGGGTTCCCCCTCTTCTAACTCTATTTATCTCTGTTTATAAAAGCCAAGTATGGTGTATAATTCTGCTTTGGAGTTGACATTTTCACGTTTCTCTGTGGAGGAGCGGAAGAGACATGCATTCAGTACTGGCTGCTGGGAGCTGCTTTATCCAGCATCCCTTTTCCTCAAAAATCTTGCTTCCATGAGAACTTGACAGTCATTTTCCCTTCCCCTTGGGGAATGGAAGAACCTGGGACAGACATTGAGGGAATCAGGTATCCATGCAGCAGCCAACCTAGGGGTATACACTGGTTTTCTTCTGCATGGCGTGAGCTCTGAGAACACAGGACCTGCCTCTTTCTTGCTTACTCTGTAACAGATGACAAGGGTGCCCTTACCACTTCCGCACACCCAGCCCCCTCCCAAATGCCACCTTTGCATTCCTTTGCCTGGGGGCTCTTTCTAGGAGATGCCGGCTACATGTCAAGCTGGAAGTGCAGGAATTAACACCCCCACCCAGGGAGTGGCCTTCACCCTATGGCCAATAGGAATCGGTATAGAAAAATCCCAGATCCCTCTCATCACGTGGAAAAGCCCTGAATGTGTGTCTACACTGGTTCTGAGATTTCTTCACATGGGATGAAGCCCCAGTGGCCCACAGTGGTTGCCAGCTTGGTGACACGCCTTATTCCCTTTAGCTCCCAAATAAACCTCATGTATTCATAGTCTCTTCTTGGGTGCTGCTTCTAGGAGAAATAGACCAAGACAACCTTTGCATCCCCCAGACTGAGCATATAGTAGGTGCTTAATAAATATTTCCCAAGAGACCAGAAGCTTACTTCACAGGGCTGTACTGAGGACCAAGTAGCACAAAATGAGCAAAAGTATGTTGGAAATTTGAGAGCATGGGACGAGTGGAAGGATGCGTCACAGCCCCCTTAGCCGTGCTGTGGAGTCCACAGAGGGGCTGTGCCTGTCTCGCTGGGCCCCCGCCCCAGTGGTGAGAGACGTGGCACTTGTGTTTGTCTCCACAGTTCCTGAGCACCAGCTCATCCAGACTGAGTCCCCCCAGGAAGGAACCGTGACCTGGAAAACATATCACACGTATATTAAGGCTTCTGGAGGTTCAGTATAAAACAATGAGTTTCTTGATTTAATTTGCATTTTTAAAAAATCCTGTCTTAAACTGTTGGGTTCACATTTTATGATTTCTTTAACAATTACTCTGTTTATGGGAGGGCCATTTATCAATGCTTTTATTTTTTCCCCTCCTAAAAACTAACATCTGATAATACAGCCTTTTAAATGGAATCATTCTTTATCTCCACTAAAGCTGCCAGACTCTTTTTTATTGGAGTGGAGTGAGCAGCAGCATGAACTGTACCCTTGCACTCCAGTCGCTCTGTACAGCAGTGGCCAGTCCATTGCCAGCCTTCCATACAAGGTTTTCCTTGGTTTCTTTTTCTTTCTTTCCCTTTTTTTTTTTGAAGTGGAGTCTCGCTCTGTCATCCAGGCTGGAGTGCAATGGTGCAATCTTGGCTGACTGCAACCTCCAACCTCTGCCTCCCAGGTTCAAGCAATTCTCCTGCCTCAGCCTCCCAAGTAGCTGGGATTATAGATGCCCGCCACCATGCCTGGCTAATTTTTGTATTTTTAGTAGAGGCAAAGTTTCACTATGTTGGCCAGGCTAGTCTCGAACTCCTGACCTCAGGTGATCCACCTGCCTCAGCTTCCCAAAGAGCTGGGATACAGATGTGAGCCGCCATGCCCGGCCTTCCTTGGCTTCTTTTTAAAGAATACTGAGTCACTGTTATTGAAGTGCACACTGGTGGTTTTTCCAGATGTCCAGATGTCCCCATGGCTCAGGGCCCCAACACTCAGATGTACCACATTAGTCTAGCAGGTGGTTTCCAGGTGTGCGGATCCTTTTCCTGCAGGTTTTGAATTTCCCATCAGGGTTGGGACCTGAGGAAGGTCAGCTCCTGCCACATGCTCATGTCTGCAGGCCCTTGGGCCTCTCCCCTCCTCTTGCAGGGTACCTCCTTTCTCTCTTCACTGTGTTCCTCTTCCTCCTGATGATTGGCAGCTCTGCCTTCAGCAACTGGTGGCTGGGTCTCTGGTTGGACAAGGGCTCACGGGTGAGTTTCCCTTTGGCATTGGAAGATACCAAGTCTGTGTCTTGGAGTAAAACACTGCTGCCAGAGCATCTGACTGCCCCTGCCACCATGCCATGAGCCCACATGCCTCTCCCTGCCCTTTTCAAGAAGTGGAGGTCAGATGCTTACACCACAGGACCCAAGCCCCTGGAATCCCCTTTGGTTTTTCAAGACAAGCAGGGTGTAGACACCACTTCCAGATTTTAAAGGGTTGACTGAAGAAGACGTGTGCCCCAGCTTGTCTGGAATCAGGCATGTACAAGATTGGGTCAGTTTCACAGTCTCTCTTGTAAGTTTCCCCCAGGAAAGCCTAACACAGATTTGTGTCTTCCTAAAGAGAAATTGGCATCTTGTTACGGACACTGCCCAGTGCCAGAAGGTCCCACATGTCTCTGCTCCCCAAAGTCGTCTCTGCATGAACAGGACGGGCAAGCATCAGATTCAGGCTCTGCAAATGCCACGGAGCCACGGGGGACCCTTCTCTGCATGGCCCTTCCTGGGAAGAACTGATGTGTTGACTCTCTCTTGAGCTTGCTGGGAGCTCTCCCAGCTTTTGGCCAATGGTCTCAAAGCTTTCCTGGAGCCCTGGGGAATGCTGTGGGGTCGCAGGCCCATCCTCCAAGATTACATTTGGTACAGCTCTGTTGCTATGACAACCAAAGGGAGGTGGCACTGAGGAGACAGGGGCAGGGGAGAGGCTGCCGGGCACAGCTTTCCAAAGCTAGTCCCAAGGGGAGAGGCTGATGGGTGGCCTGCTCTGTGCAAAAATAGAGAGCCATCTCTGGAATAGACAGTCTCCCAGATGCTCCCTCACCTCACGAAGAGCTGTGTCCTTGGAGGGCCCGAGGTTTAGGGTCAGGGTGCGGCCTTCTCACAGGCTTGGTGCTTCCCCAGGAGTCCTACTGCCGTTGGCTGATTAAGCATGCAGCCATGGTGGCTGAACCATGTGTTTGCCCCTAGTGCCCCGGACACTGTGTGTTTGCCCCCAGTGCCCTAGACACTGTGTGTTTGCCCCCAGTGCCCCGGACACTGTGTGTTTGCCCCTGCCCCCACCCTCCCAGACACGCAGCCATGGTGGTTGAACCATGTGTTTGGCCCTTGTGCCTTGGCACAATCAAAGGTACAGGAGTGTCTCCTCTTCAGTCTGGGCCTTCTATCCCTCAGCTCCCCAGAGATACGTTTGCTTTCAACGATGTTCATCCATCAGCCACCTCTGGTTTACATTTCCACTGTGACTGTAATCAGCAAAATGGCATTTAGAAGAAAGATACTTGTTTGCTCCCCAAGGGCAGTCTTGACTTTTAGCACACAGCCCAGAGAAAAATGAAACTGCCAATTTCTCAGGGTGAGGAGACGTCCTCTCCCCATAAGTGCTGGCAAAATTGTGTGTTTTTGCTGGGCAGGACGGAGCCACAGATTCTTTGAATCCTCTGAGAGCCACTTGTATTCACTGGGCACCCTCCTCCCCACCAAAGATCCCAGGGCAGTACCCTAGCACCCTCTCAGTTACCCCTTGGGAAAAAGAAAGGGAAGGAACTGTGGAGCTGGCCCGTCATACAGAGAAGCCCCTGAGTCACCCCCAAGGCCTGGTGGCTGCTGCCACACAGCTCAGCATGCTGGAGGTCAGTTCCTGATCCTCTGCCTGAGGGTTACTCCTTCAGCCTTGTAGAATTCTGATTCCCCATTTGCCTCTCTGATCTTCCCAGCCCAGCATTGCTTCTGGTGTCCCGAGGTGCTGTGAGCTTCGGGGATGGCTGCCTGGTGCCCACCTCGTTTCTTTGCTTTGTTTTTCCCACTGACTGTGCTGAGCTCACAGTCAGGTGCCCCTTGGGGTCATGAGTGCCAGCAGGAGGAACCCCGCAAAGCTCAGAGGCCCCAGAAGGGAACAGATTAGATTGTACCCACCTGACTCATTCAAAACACTCATGTCCTTGTTCTTAGTTTCTTCTCTCTGGAAAGATTATCCAGAAAATTCCTGTTCTCCTGGCAGGAATTTATCAATTCTTGGTGCTTCTTTTGTTTTTCTCTGAAGATGACCTGTGGGCCCCAGGGCAACAGGACCACATGTGAGGTCGGCGCGGTGCTGGCAGACATGGGTCAGCATGTGTACCAGTGGGTGTACGCTGCAAGCATGGTGTCCGTGTTGGTATTTGGTGTCACCAAAGGCTTCGTCTTCACCAAGACCACGCTGATGGCGTCCTCCTGTCTGCATGACATGGTGTTTAATAAGGTATGGCCACAAGTGTTGCAAGTGTACCCAGTTATTCAGTCAACAAGGTATACAGAGCACCTGCTCTGTGCCAGGCATGGTGCTGGGCTCTGGGAACAGCCAGAGTCCTCACAGAGCTTGCAGTGTAGTCTGGGAAGAGTCTCCCAAACAGCTAATTACCAACTGAAGGTAGATTCCAGGGAGCTGTGGGGGTGGATCAGCAGCCCTGAGGCTGGGCTGGGGGATGGAGGCAGGGGAGGCCACTCCGCGGCAGAGATGTGCAGGCCAAGAAAGCAGCTCCTGCTCCAAAGAGACCTGAGTGCAACACGGGCTTCAAGAGATCCTTCCAGCCCCCTCCGCATCCCATTGCCAAGGTGGGCAGCAGCCAGGGGCTGGGAGGGCCCTAGTTGGAGCATATGGGTGGGGCCCACACTTCGGAGGTAAAGAGACAAAGGGAAACTTGGCTTTTTATTGCCATGGGGCACAAAATTCCTTCCTCTGACAAAGGCATCAGCCTCTCCTGTCTCAGGCTGCATCCCAGATTTGGAGGGGAAGCCTGAACTATAGGGGGTCTCTCAGGGCCTCCGCACAGAGACTGAATCCCCACGTTCACACTCATTCACGGTGGCCGCAAGAAGGGGGTGCATCCTCCCTTTCCCAAGATCACCTGACACACTGTGCTGTGCCCTGGAAAAAAGGTCAGGCCCTGTGCTCACAATTTCACCCCAAGCAGAGCGGCAGGGTTTACTGAGCACACACCTCGACTCTGACTCTCTACTGTTCTCCACAGATCTTAAAGAGCCCAATGAGCTTCTTTGACACGACTCCCACTGGCAGGCTAATGAACCGTTTTTCCAAGGATATGGATGAGCTGGATGTGAGGCTGCCGTTTCACGCAGAGAACTTTCTGCAGCAGTTCTTTATGGTGGTGTTTATTCTCGTGATCTTGGCTGCTGTGTTTCCTGCTGTCCTTTTAGTCGTGGCCGGCCTTGCTGTAGGCTTCTTCATTCTCTTACGGTAGGCCCATGTGCTATTTACACAAGAAGACAACACACACACACACACTGACTGGTATCACGTGGTATTGAGCATTGAGTGCTTGCTGTCTTCACTGATGGTCTACCATTGATTTTTTTGTACTTAGTAAATGCCAGGTGCTAAGTGCTTTGCATACATCTGGCATTTTAGCCTCAGAGCAACCCTGAGAGGTGGAAGTTATTGAAAGATTAAGGCATTGGTCCCAGGCCAAGAAACTAGTAACCATGATTGCCACCTCTCTGCTGATATGTTCCTAATCATGGGGCTCTACCGCTGCTGCTCTGAGCTTTGAGAAATAACCCCCACCCTAACCATGGGTGTGTTTAGAGAAAGGCTTTAGGCAACTTTGCATGTTGTGGGGGCAGGGGTTCCCACTGCAGCTGTGCACACCCACCCTGGGGGAAAGCAGGAGGACAGCCATGATCCCAGCCTCCTAGGACACCCGCCCTGCTCCCCGCTCTTCCTGGGGTGAGCTGGGGTTCCCAGCAGGTAGCATGGTGGGTATTGGGTGAGGGCAAAGGGTTGCAAATCAGAGAAATTCGCATTAGAGCCCCAACTCTGCCACAACTAGCTGAAGGACCTTGGAGAAGTCAGAGAGATGCTGCACACCTGTTTCCTCTCTCCCTAAAGGTAATCACTGAAATATATGCCTCACCTGTTTCAGAGGGCTTGCGAGGATCAGGGAAACTACACAACCAATGGCTTGTTGATTAAAAAAGGAGTAAGCTGTTAGGCAAGAGTTTCCATAAAAATCAATAACTAAAAATAATCATTTATCATGATCCTAGACGTGCCCAGCCAGTGGGATAGTTATTGCAGATCTGAAAGAGAATCCTCCAAATAAAATATTCAGCCCACAAACCCTGGACTTGCTTTCACCTGTGCACAGGGTTGTTGGTTTTCACGCTCAGATCCTGGTTTTAGAAATAATTGCTGTGGCCACAGTGTGGAGGGTGAATGGAGCTACAGAAAGGTCAGGGCAGACTATAGGGCGGGAGTCCCTTGAAATCTGTGTGAGAGAATTAATGAGGACCAGATGTAGGCAGCAGCAGTGGGAACAGAAGAGGTATGGATTTGAGAGTCATTTCCAGGGTAGTGTCATCAGGGTTTCACTTCCCACATCTGGTGGAATTTTGGGTGTTGGGGGATGGGAGAGGCAATGGATGATTTCAAGGTGAAGAGCAATGTGAAGAGAGATACGGGTGATGCAGGAGGAGAAGCGGTTTGGGGGAATAAGAATACAAATTTAGTTTCGGATGCTTCAGTTCTGTTCAGCAAGTCTGCTGATGGTGTCCGTGGACAGTGGCAAATGCGGGTGTGGGAATGTGCAGGGGCAGGTGTGGCTCTGGGAGCTGACACTGTGCCCTAGGGAGCTGAGAGAGCTGGACTCTTGCTGCTGTCTTTCACTGTTTCCGCAGTGACCCTGAGGAAGCGAAATTGTCACTAGTGGAGAGTGTCCAGGTTCTTGACGTCCTGAGCAAAGAATTGGACAAAACGCACAAAGCAAGGAAAGAAGGAAGCAACGAAAACAAAAATGAAAGTACACTCCCACAGGGTGGGAGCAAGCCCGAGCATACGGGCTCAAAACTCAGTTACAGCATTTTCTGGGGTTTAAATACCCTCTAGAGGTTTCCCATTGGCCACTTGGTGTATGCCCCCATGCAAATGAAGTAGTGGCCCATGATCAGTATGATTGGTTGCAGAAAGCAACCAATCAGAGGCTGAAGTGAAGTTACAAAGTTACTCCTATACAAATGAAGACTTGGCCTGCCACCAGCCTGATTGATTGTGGGAGGGGACTAATCAAAGGTACATCTGTCACCCAGTAAAAGGCAGGGGCAGGTGTGCAAGGGGAGTAGCCTTTGAGCCTTTTGTTATGTAGGTGGGGAAAGTTGGGGTTTTCCTTTTGATTTAGTTCTAGGAAGTCAGTGTGAATTGGCCTTAGATTCCCTGCCTCCAGACCCCATTCTGCCTCCAAATGAAATGGTCCGAGTCTCCAAACTCAAGGGTTTATTGTGATGACCAAATACAAATAATTTCTGAGAGTCATTTATAGGATAAAAGCAACTCCTGAACGTCATTCTTACAGTGGATTCTTTGGGCTCATGTTCCTTTTTGTCATTCCTGTGTTTGATCATTGCTCCTGTCTGTCCTCCTGTTTATGCAATTGATTTACTTAGTAAAAGCTCTTTCTCTGCTCTGTACCCACCCTTCTAGCTATAAAGATTGGACAGACCAGAGCTCTTCCTGCTTGAATTGTCCAGGTGTTTCCAACCAACTCACTTTAGCTCTGCACTAATGAGGCTTCCCTCCTCGCTGCCCTGGGTTTGTTTTAGCTGAGAGTCTGGAGGTTTGATTGTCTTCTCTCTTGGGGGCCAGCCAGCTGCTGTACACACCCGAGGTCTCTGGTCTCCTGCTCACCAGGGCTCCTGGAGCTTCCACATCCCATGGGGATTTGGTTTTCAAGTCAGCTATAATGATGTTCATTCAAAATTACCTTTGAAAATGCCTTTAGAAGGCCACATGTTGGCAGTTGACACACTGGGTTTTCTTCCAGAGTTAGAACAGATCACTCTTTCTCTGGCTGGGCACCAAAAAGTGGTTGGCTGATACTTAGGGGCTGGGCTGTATGAGAAATTTTGGTTTTTGAAGACTAGAATCATGCCTTGTGAAGCAAGACTTTCCTGATATGAGAAACACTTAGCACC
Source organism: Trachypithecus francoisi (assembly GCF_009764315.1). Taxonomy (NCBI): domain Eukaryota; kingdom Metazoa; phylum Chordata; class Mammalia; order Primates; family Cercopithecidae; genus Trachypithecus; species Trachypithecus francoisi. The sequence goes on along the minus strand of NW_022681455.1, from coordinate 88,354,778 downwards.
GTGGCCAAACGAAGGTGCGGCTGACTCATGGTTCTCACGCTCCCGCCATTCCCACATCTGGGGCAGGCACCGCTGCAGAATGGCAGGCCCGTTCTTCATCCCCAGTTAGACGGCACCGTCTCTGACTTAAGCACTGTGCTGAGTGCCTAGTTGGCTCTGTATGTGTGAGGGCAAGCCTGGTGAGACCTCACTTTGTGGCCCACTTGGCCCCTTTCAATTTTCTTCCAGTATTTTCCACAGAGGAGTCCAGGAGCTCAAGAAGGTGGAGAATATCAGCCGGTCACCCTGGTTCTCCCACATCACCTCCTCCATGCAGGGCCTGGGCATCATTCATGCCTATGGCAAGAAGGAGAACTGCGTCACCCAGTGAGTCCCACGTGGGGCCCTGCCCCAGGCCCCCATGCTTCATGCCTGACTCCGATGGGGAGGGCACAGGAGGAGGGAAGTCTGGGCTGCTGGGGACTGATTGCAGACAAACAGCTGGAAGAATCAGGAGGAGTCCTTGAAGACACTTGGCCTCACAACCTCTCTTCCAGCATCTGGGGCCCCAGAAAATGTGAATGAGGGGAACTTGTTCAATGACAACCTTATTTGTTCTATTTTTCATTCTGAAAGTAAAAATGTGTTTGATTCAGGAAGATGGGGCAAAGCAGGAAAAAGAAGAAAAAAAAAATCACTTATAGCACCCCCCAAACCCAAACATATTAATTTTTTTCACATATTTCCTTCTAGTTTTTTTTCTTTTTTTCTCTTCATGGAGTCTTCTTTTTCTTCTTAAGTATTTATAATCATTTCTTAAATTTATTTAACAATTTAAAATAGCCCGTTTCATGTTATTACATGTTTCTTGTAGAAATAATTTCTAAAGGCAACCTTTCATTTCACTTAGCATTTTCTTCTTTTTAAAATATGGGGACTATGTTAGTAAATCTCTCTGGCATCTTCCAGCTTCACACTTCTAAAATATGACATAAAATGTATAAATCAGACTGGGCGTGGTGGCTCACGCCTGTAATCCCAGCACTTTGGGAGGCCAAGGCAGGTGGATCATGTGAGGTCAGGAGTTTGAGATCAGCCTGGCCAACATGGCGAAACCCCATCTCTACTAAAAATACAAAAATTAGCTGGGCGTGGTGGTGGACACCTGTAATGTCAGCTACTTGGGAGGCTGAGGCAGGAGAATCGCTTAAACCTGGGAGCTGGAGGTTACAGTAAGCTGAGATTGCGCGACTGCACTCCAGCCTGAATGACAGAATGAGACTCCTTCTCAAAAAAAAAAAAAAAAAAAAGGTATAAATCACAGTAGGCTCACTGCAGTAACAATAACCCCAAATCTTAGGGAGTTCGCACAATACATTTTTATTTTTCCTGATGTCACAATTTAGTGACAGTCCATGGGGCAACAGTAGGGGATTGTACTCCACACTCAGGCATAGTCTGTTTCCATCTGGGGCTCTTCCATCCCAAGGGCCCTGGGGTATTCTCTTGGATCATCTGTGTTGAGCCAGAAGACAAGGGGACCAGGAAGGAGGACCCAGGGGGAATTTTATGGTCCAATCCTAGTAAAGCATCCCAAGATTTCTGCACATTCATTGGCCAGATTGAAGTCACATGGGCTCACCTAACTGCAAGGGAGACTGGGAAATGTAGTCCAGCTGTGTCCAAAGGAGGAAAAGAAAATGGAGTTTGGTGAATCCATAGCAGCCTTTCCCACATAGATTTTCTATCTTTTCCTTCCTTAAAAAGCTAACACACCCTTCAGAGAGAAAGAATTAGATGTAGTTCTAAAGGGTGCGTCGAATGCATTCTAAGTTTGGAATTGCTTTAAATTTATTTATTTATTTATTTTTATTTTTATTTTTTGAGACAGAGTCTCACTCTGTCACCCAGGCTGGAGTGCAACGGCACAATCTTGGCTCATTGCAACTTCCATCTCCCAGGTTCAAGCGATTCTCTTGCCTCAGCCTCCCAAGTAGCTGGAGCCCTGCCAATTTTTGTATTTTTAGTACAGACAGTGTTTCACTATGTTGACCAGGCTGGTCTCGAACTCCTGACCTCAAATGATGCACCCGCGTTGGCCTCCGAAAGTGCTGGGATTACAGTGAGCCACTGCAACCAGCCTGGAATTGCATTACATTTAGAATTTCTTTGAATTCTCTCTCACGCCCCCTCCATTTTACCACCCAGAATCTCAGAGTACACTCGACATCACACCTTGTCTTTAGTTCAGTCAGCACCTAGTCCTGACCCTAGTTTGACCTGAACATCGTTTGTCAAGAGTCCTGCCTCACCCTTTGTGAAGGGTCACACATAGACCCTTCCAAAGTCCTAGCCATGAGGAAAGCCCATGGAGTCGTTCATCTACTCACCCACAACAAACACACATGCAAGCTTTGTCTTCCCACAGCTTCTCCTCCAAGATTTCTGAGAGAATCCTATAAGGAGCCAAGAATGACTGATGGGGGTTCCCTTCTTTTAATAGTTTCTTTCCAAAGGGCTTGGGTTTCTGACATGTATTGCTTTTGCCACCAGACAAAAATGCTACAGCTTAAAAAATGTGAAAAGGTTAGAGGTCAAATTCCAATTTGATCCCAGCTAGTGATTTTGTTTCTATGCAATCTTACCAACCACACAGATAAGACCATAGGTGACTTCCAGGTGACCCAGGTCACAGAGGCTGTCAGTTGAATTTGTATGCTCTATAGCTACATGATAGAAACAGCACTGTGTTTTGAATAATATTTTGATTAAGCTCTGGGGAAAATAAGTTAGAGTTAAAACAGAGAGGAGGAGAGGGCAGTGGAGCCCAGGGCGGCTAGTCAGAGGGGTTTCCAGGCAGAACTTTTGGGAGGCCTTCCAGGATAGCGTGGAGCAGCAGTGCCTGAGCACATTCACGACTATGCCAGGGGAGGAATTCTACCTCCTTAGGGCTTTAAGCATGGAAAGGTTTTCATTTTTCTACCAGCTGTTCTCATGAAGCCATTCCCCACTAGATCAGGGAAGCCACAGTGGCAATTGAATCTGATGTCTCTTTTGGTTAATGGTCATCTCAGTGTGGTGAAAATTTCAATCTTGAATGTATTCAAGCCACAGGTCTCTTTCCCCCAGAGGCTTGGTGTGGCAGGGCTATGCTGTCTGTGTGTGTGTGTGTGTGTGTGTGTGTGTGTGTGTGTAATTGAGAAGCACCTGGTCTGTGCTTTTAAACACCCTCTTCCTTTTCTCCAGGCCTGGCTCTCTGATGCCCATGCAGGGGAACTGGGGAGGGGATAGCAGGAAGAACACATCCTTGGGTGACTGGCACCTCTGGGCCATTCTCTCCTTTCTGCTACCCTTTCCTGCTGCTGCAGTGCACTGTGCAGATATGGGACAGCAGCTTGGAGACCCCAGCAGGGCCAGAACCCCAGAAGTTCTGCCGGCATTGCTGGATTGGTAGGAGTCACTGGGTCTTCCTGTGAGTTCTGCCTGGCAGCCCTCACACTGCACACCTCTGATGCAGAGGCCCCTTTGCTCCATGCCAGGGACCGCAGGCTCCAAGGTCATCTTTCTTCTGCTATCTCAGCCCTAGGAACTGAGGAGCTGATGAGATTCGCCTTCCATACATCTGGGGAATGCGGAACTCCAAGGGTGGGTCTTGCCCCCGTCCCCTGGCTGTGTCATCTCCCTGTCACTCCGCTCTGTGCTTCTTCCCCCCTCTCCAAGACCTTTGGCTCCACAGACATGCAGCAGGGATGCAAGGTGTCAGCTTCCTCTCCTTGAAGAGGCTCCCAGTTTTATAAGCAATTGTCTTCAATCTTCTTTCTCTGATTCAGGGAGGGAAACCTGACATGCGCCCTCCCTTCCCTCCTCTACGGTCACAAACGTTGACTTCCCTAAAGGTGACCTGCTCCACAACCCACGCCCACCCTTTCTATATATCAAGGGGGCCAGTTGTCAGTTCCATAAAGCCTTTGAGGATGGCTGACTCCAGGATAGGGATCCTTTGGAGTCAGAATGTGAGGCACTCAGCACCTCTTATTCTCAGCTGTAGGTTCTAGCTGCCAATTCTGGGAAAGACAGAAAGAGCCACTTAGCACTCTACTCTATTGCCACGTGAGATTTCCCAAAATATGTGCAAATCAAAGATGTCTAGAGTGGCAGGTTTTTAAGAGCATGAATATATGTTCATTTTGTAAGAGTTTGCTATGTGAGAGTGCATTCCCTTGATTAAAAATTCCCTGGCCTCATTTCTCCAGTCACCCTAACCTTAAGTCTACAGAAGCACAACCTGATCTCCTGCTTTTTCTGATTTTCTTGACTGTAGGTTTAAGATGCTAAACGACGAAAACTCCAGTCACCTCCTCTACTTTAACTGTGCTCTCAGGTGGTTTGCGCTGAGAATGGATGTCCTCATGAACATCCTTACCTTCATTGTGGCCTTGTTGGTGACCCTGAGTTTCTCCTCCATCAGTACTTCATCCAAAGGCCTGTCATTGTCATACATCATCCAGGTAATGCCTGGTGCAAGGTTGGGCTTAGTCTGGAGGCTCTGGCTTATAATACATCAGGGAGGGTGCTTTTGGATGGACAGAACAAAAACCCCAACCCGAATGGGTCTAAATGAGAAAGGGAGCTTAGTGGCTCACATCATTAAAAAGTAGGATAGTTGCGTGGACTTCAGGCACAGTGGGATCATGGCTCTGAGCTTTGCCCATGCCCTGTGATGACTTTCCTCACAAGTGACCAGCAGCCTCTGGGGTCTACAGTAAAGAAGAAGCAGAAAGAAAGCATTTCCTGCCCTAGCCGTGGAGGCAGGAGCCTGGAGCTTTACTCTTATTGGAGGAAAGCATTTCCTAGCTCAGCCATGGAGGCAAAAGCCTGGAGCTTTACTCTTATTGGATTAATTCAGGCATCTCAGAACTAATTAGTGGTTTGGTGGGATACGGATCATTGGTTAGGCTAGGGATGGAGTTACACCTATTTCCAACTTTAAGTCACATAGCTACTCCACAGTGGAGGGAGTGAAATGAACGCTGGAGAGACGGTCATAATGTCGATGACAAATAATTACTGATTTATCTTTTTGGTTGCTTTTTTTTTTCTTTTGAATAACAATAATAGGTGAACATATGGCATTGATTGTGATTGGCTTCAGGCCCTGTCTTTTAACTAAATTAATTCATTTCCTCCCCACAACAACCCTCCAATACTGCTGTGATCCCCATTTTGCAGATGAAGAAACTGAGCCCCAGAAAGACTTGGCCCGAGATCATACAGCTGTCAAGTGTGAGGGCCAGGATTTGAATGCAGGCCACCTGGACCTCATGTTTGTTTGAATCTTGTTATCTTTGGAAACTTTTTTGACATAGTCCTTATTCTTAGTGCTCTGAAACTCTGGAATAATGTATCTGAATGTGGGTCTTTATTCATGTGTTCTGTTTGATGCTGTGAGTTCTTTAAGATTAAAGTCAAATTTCTCATCAGCTTGGAAACATGTCTCCTTTTTCTCCTTCATTTTGACAATGTCCTCTTTTTCTTTTTTTTTTCTTACTGTATTCATGTCAGTTGAATATTGAATTTCTTGCATCAATTCTCTCTGTTTCTTTTTCTTTTCTCTCAAATTTTCCATGTTCTTGTCTTTTTATCTTGGGAATTTTCATTAGTTTTGCCATTCAGCTATTCCTTTGAATTTTAAATTTGGCAATCCTATATTCATATATTTAATTTCCAGAAGCTATTATTCTCTGAGTTTTTAAAATAATCACTTTTTACATGGATGCAGTGTATTTTTGAATCTCTCTGAGGATATTAATTAGTGTATTAGTTAGTTCTCACACTGCTGATAAAGACATACCTGAGACTGGGTCATTTATAAAGAAAAAGAGGTTTAATGGACTCACAGTTCCATGTGGGTGGGGAGGCCTCACAATCATGGTGGAAGGTGAAAGGCGCGTCTTACATGGTGGCAGACAAGAGAGACTGAGAGCCAAGTGCAAGGGGAAACCCCTCATAAAATCATCAGCTCTCGTGAGACTTATTTACCACCATGAAAACAGTATGGGGGAAACTGCCACCGTGATTCAATTATCTCCCAACCCACTGGGTCCCTCCCACAACACGTGGGAATTATGGGAGCTACAGTTCAAGATGATTTGGGTGGGGACAAAGCCAAACCATATCAATGAGAGTCTTTTTTCCCCTCCTAAACTTTCCTCCCTTCTTTGACTTGCATCTGTTTCTTCCAGAGGCAGTTTTTCTTTTTGTTTCTCTCATTCTTGCTCTCTCGTGCCATTGGTTTTGTCCATCTGTCTCCTGACCCATTTGTATTTAACCTTGGGGAACTGGGTTGGGTTTTCAGAGTTTCCTCTGCCTTTGTTTCACCTTGCTAGGTGTCTCCTGATGGGAAATTTTATGACTACAGTAGGTGGGTGGTGGGGCTTTTCCATAGGCTGGCTTCACTTCAGGAAAGCAGCCAGGGAGCTGACTTTTAGGTACCCAAATGCAAGACTTAAAGAAGTTTTTATGCGGGGACTATTCTGAGAGCCCCATTTATCCCCAGGCAGTTAATTCAGTTTCTTTAGAGAAAATCATGTGTACGTGTGTGTATCGGTGTGCACGTGTGCTCCCATGCCTAGGGAAAAAGGGTCCAACTAACTCTGGTTAGGAGAAAGAAGAGGGGAAGAGGAGTGAGTGAACCAGACGGGAGTGGTTGTCTATATCGAGAGCCTATCAGCCAGCCTCTTTGTGGGCCCCCTTCTCACACCTGGAGCCTCTCTGGGTTCTGCTCTTTAAACTCTAGCATGCTCTGCTTCCGTTTTATCGAAAGGCTTTCATCCTCTTTCCATCCTGTAGAAATTTGTAGCTTATTCACTGCTGTCTCTCCTCAATCCCCTTACTGTTAAAGGTCTATTCTTTATGGAAAATTTATCTGATATAACTTAAATGGTATTGTTGGGAAGAAGGAGAAACAAAAACGTATTCTCAGTACTCTCTCTTAAGTGGGGAAAAATGAATTTTCCTTGGGTAACCCGTTTCCTGTATTGATAGATGTTTTCATTTGTTGTTGCCTAGTAAAATATCAAATATGATGTTGAACAGTTTCCCTTAATTGGTCCAAGTAAAACAGCTTTCCCCAACTAAGGTCATGCTTTTGGGCGATATTATCAGCTTTCCATGAGATTGTTTTCAAACATTCCTGTAAGGTCATGCACAGCATTGAGATCTATGGAACACTTGTTCTCCAGCTGGCTCTGTGGCTTCATTGAGCATTAGCCCCCTTTGGAGAACACAGAATCAAAATGACAGCACTCCACTTGAGACTAGAGAAGCCTCCCTAGATGGATGAGAAATTGGCATGAAATCCCACACAGCAGAAAGTGAATGCAAAGTGACATCATATCACATCACGTAGGAGAATAAGCACCTCCTGGGGCCAGCACTGTGCCTTTGTGGGCATCCTAAATCTGGGAGGGCTGCCATGGCCTTGGGAGCTGATACTCTTGCATTTAGCAAAAGATGTATATGCCCTTCTTCAGGGCAGGGTTCATTCATTCACTCACCAAATATCCCCTAAGCACCCACCATTAGCCAGGAACTGTGCTAGTGGCTGTGGATTCAGCAGTCAGCAGTTCGAACAAGTCCTGCCCTCATTCTAATGGGCAGCTGGAATAAATGAGGGGCAAGTAAATAGATAAGAAGCTCAGAAAGTGTTTAAGCGTTGGGAAGACAACAAGTGGAGGAAAGTCTCTGTCAGAAGGGGAAGCAACATTTCATACAACAGCCAGAGGAGGCCTCTGCTGGGAGGTGGCTTCCAACCTGAGACCTGAAGGATAAAGAACTAGCCAAGGAAGACTGGAAGAAAGAGTGCCTCAGGGAAGGGCTCAGCAGTAGGCATGATCCTGGCATGTTTGAGAATCTGAGAAGCCCACGTGGCTTGAGCAAGGTGGTGTGAGGTGCCAGCAGAGTAGAATATGTAGAGCTTTGTAAGTCGGTGGGGGGGATATTATCTGTATTCCAAGACTGGGTTTCTCAACCATGGCACTGTGGGCTTTGGGGCTGGATAATCCTTTTGGTGAGGGGCTGTTCTGTCCATGGTAGGATGTTCAGCAGCCTCCCTGGCTCTGCCCATGCGATGCTGGTATTACGTCCCTCCTGCCAGGTTGTGACAACCCAAACCATCTCTAGACATTGCCAAATGCCCTCTCTGGGGCAGGTTGAGAGCCATTGCTCTAAAGAAGTGGAAACTGCTGAACTGTATTAAGCAGGGAGGCCTGCTGAGGGGCTCTCAGAGGGTCTGCACCGAAAGGTGGATGCTCTCCACGTCACCCACCTGCTCGTGCCCCCTGCCTCTTTGCTGCTAAGGCCTCTTGCTTCTTACTACAGCATTCTTATCCGGAGTTTGACTGGTGGACTTCTTATCATAAATGCCTCAGCTCACACAGTCCTCTGGAACCCCCTATCTAAGGTAACTCCCCAGCTCCAGCCCCTCTCCTACATCATCCTTTTGGGACATTCTTGTCACTCCTGCAGTGGCCTTGCATGCCATCCCCACCAGTCCACTAGAATGGAAGCTGCGTGAGTGCAGGGATCTTCTCTGTAACCTTCAACCCTGGAAACTGGTGCCCCCACCAGTACCTGGCCCATGGCTACTGCTCAGTCAATGAAGTTCGCTAATGCATGAGGTGGTCCTGCCTCTAGCCCACTTGGTGACACATGCTGTGGCTGCCCCACCTTTCCAGGGCAGGCTGGAGGTTCCAGGCATTCTCACACCCAGGAGCAGGTGCAGCAATGACTGAGGGAGTCAGTGGCTATGTACCCACATGTACCCCAGCTTTCTTGCCCCAGCATGGGCCAGTTCCGAGGTGTGCTCCATTCAGTGTCCCAGAGCTCCCAGGCCAGCTGGACTCTCAGTTGCCCACAGCAGTAACGTCTCACAAACACACCTGGTATGGGGAGCCTCTCTTCCCCTGCTCACTCCTCCATCCCCTCCTGGTACAATCTGGGTTCACTGCCTATGTTTGTTTGCGAAGGCTGCTGTGACAAATTACATGCTTGCAGGCTTCAAACAAGAGAATGGTATTCTTTCACTGTTGTGGAGTCAGATGCCCGGACTCAAGGTGTTGGCAGGGCCAGCTTCCCCCCGGAGGCTCGGGAGAATCTGTTTCTTCTCTCTTCCAGCTTCTGTGGCTGCTGGCCATCCCTGGCATCTCTTGTCTTGTAGCTGCATCACTCCAGTCTCTGCCTCTGCCTTCATGTCCCCTTCTCCTCTGTATTTTCTCCTCTGTCTCTTATAATGACACTTATCACTGGACTTAGGACCCACCCAGGTGATCCAGGATGATCTCAAGATCCTTATTAACACCTGCAGAGATCCTCTCTCCAAATGAGAGAGCATTTACAGGTTCCAGGGATTAGGAAATGGGCACATCTTTTAGGGGTGAGGGACACCATTCAACCTGCCCTAATATACTCCTTACAGTCAAATCTCAGGGTTGGCTTCTGGGAGATCCAGGCCTAAGGTGGGTGATCTTAGCAAGCCACATGCCCCAGTCTGAGCCTTGACTTTCTCATTACTATAGCAAGAAGACAGGCTTGATGGTTTTCTGTTCTCTTATGGCGATGTGGTTTTCAGTTGCTTTTCAAGCAAGGGGCTGGGGGAGGGCTGCTCTGAGATGCAAGATCCTGCCAGGTGGCAGCAAGGGGCCGATGCCTAGCAGTTCTGCAGCTCCCAGAGAGAATTCCCACCACTCAAAGAGGTGTGTGATCAAGTGGTTCTGTGGGGAACTGATTCTCACCATCTGGAGTGCCGGGAAAAATGTAATTACCATTTGTTTCTAAATACAAAGGAAGTGTTTGAAGGCAAAACACCCCAACAGGAATATCTTTACTTCTAGGCACTTGGCTAGGAAGGCAGGCCTCCTGTCTGTGCTGTCCTGCTTGAGGCAGGGGAGGGGTCATTCACCAGGGCTGCCTCCTGAACCGGGAGCAACAGAACCCGAAGGAGGAAAGGGTCTCTAACTGCGGCTGCTTGCTCCTTTTTAACAGCTGAGCGGACTGCTCCAAGTGTGTGTGCGAACGGGAACAGAGACCCAAGCCAAATTCACCTCCGTAGAGCTGCTTAGGGAATACATTTTGGTAAGAAATTAGTACATCAAAGAGGAGGGACAAGTTAATTTTGGCAGGACTTGGGCAAATATTGGATCTTTTTAAATGCGAAAGGGGTCTTTTTAAAAAACTGAAATCGGACTGGGCATGGTGGCTTACACCTGTAATCCCAGCACTTTGGGAGGCTGAGGTGGGCAGATCACCTGAGGTCAAGAGTTCGAGACCAGCCTGGCCAATATGGTGAAACCCCATCACCACTAAAAATACAAAAATTAGCCAGGCATAGTGGCGAGCGGTGGTAATCCCAGCTACTCGGGAGGCTGAGGCAGGAGAATCACTAGAGCCCAGGAGGCGGAGGTTTCAGTGAGCTGAGATCGCACCATTACACTCCAGGCCAGGACAACAAGAGTAAAACTCCATCTCAAAAATCAAAAACAAAACAAAACAAAAACCCCAAATTGGATGAGTCATCCCTCTTCTTAAAACTTGTATTTACAATACATTCTAAAGTCCTTGATGTTGAATGTGAGCTGCTTTTTAACAACGTTTCCTTAAGGGCTGTTTTGATACACAGAAAAATACAATTCAGTGGTTTACTTTGGTTTCTAAAAATTAATATTTGGCCAGGTGCAGTGACTCACACCTGTAATTTCAACACTTTTGGAGACCGAGGCAGGAGGATTGCTTGAAGCCAGGAGTTTGAGACCAGCCTGTGCAGTATAGTGAGACCCTATCTCTACAAAAAAAACAAAAAAAAAAGTTAAATTTTGCCATGTGTGGTGGCATGCAGCTGTAGTCCTAGCTACTGAGGAGGTTAAGGAGGGAGGGTCACTTGAGCCCAGGAGTTTGAAGCTGCAGTAAGCTACGATGATGCCATTGCACTCCAGCCTGTGCAACAGAGCTCGACCCTGACTCTAAAATTTTTTTAAGTTAAAAATTATTATTTGATTGATTAAAGTCATAAGTTGAAAAAATAGAAGCCCAGTCTGACACTTCTTTAAAAGCTTTTATATCCAACTTACAAATCTTGCTATTCTTTTAAAAGAAGTCTAGCCAATTCTAGCAATCACATTTAAGTGCCTTTGAAGAGTGTTTGGCTCCATTTACAAACTGCATTAAACACTTTAAAACATTTTAAACTGCATTTTAAAATTTAATACATTCAATTTCTTTTTTAAGTACCTCAATGATCTGATTTAACCACAAACCTTCCTGAGTTTGTATAACTTTAATAAATTAAACTTATAAATATAGTAAGCTCTAAGTTTTCATGACAGAATCAAAGCTATAAACAGTAAATTTTTAACTTAAAATCATGTTTAAATCAATTATTCAATTGTACATTTTAAATTAGCATCACGCGCCCAAGTTCTGTTAATATATTGTGAATACTTGAAACACCAAGCGTGCAGATTTCTTAAACTAAAAATATGACTGTTACAGTTTCATTTCTCTAAAATATTTTTATTCCTAATTCTAAATCTTCTAGGAGTTAAAAAATACTCAGTCCTTAACAATACAGGTATTTTCTCAGCTAAATGAGGTTGCTTATTGACCAAAGATGTGGGCTGGTCACCCTGATGGGGCACACGGGATCCCTAATTCCAGCTGTTTACACAGAGGTGATTTAAGAGGAGGGGCTGCTCTTGTGACGAAGCCAAGCTGCCCTTCTCCTTAATTAGACCTTGCATTTCTTGGACTCTTAGGAGACTTAAATGGTGTTTTTTTGTTTTTTTTTTTCATGTATCTCTAAAGACCTCTGAACTTGACATCCTGCATTCTTGCCATCTTTCTACTTCTAGCATGATGATGATTCTTGCAGATCTTGAAATTATATCTGGTTGAGTTCTGCAAATCTCAAGGCTCTCTCTGGCCTTGTCACACAGCTTCAGGGCTACACTTCTGACATTTTCCTAGGCCCACAGTCCCAGTATGATTTTTCCCTTGTGTATTCCTCTGAGTCATCCATCCCTCTATTCGCTAAGCTCCAGCCGCATGATTTTTCTTTCCATTCCTCAAATTGCCCAAGCTCATTCTGGCCCTGGGGCCTTTGTATTAGCTGTCCCCCCAACCTGGAGGGCTCTGGACTTGATCCTCTTGTAGCTGGCATCCTCCCAGCACTCCAGCCCTCAGCTCCAGTGTCACATAGGTACCTTCCTCAAACCTCAAGTACTTTTACTCTCCCATCCCCCTTGCCCAACACACAAATCACATTCTGTATCCTATTGCAATACTCAGTTTTGTTGTCTTCATTTTTAATTTTTTTTCATGTTTATTATCTGACATCCCCACTGGAATGTGAGTTTCTAGACTTAAGGGTCATTATGGTTTATTTCACCACCATGAATAGCAGTACCTGAAACTGTGTGAATCAATGAATGAATTAGTTAAATAAATGAAAAAACAAATGGCTATTCACTGGTCATTAGTTGTTCTCCTTTACAGACCTGTGTTCCTGAATGCACTCATCCCCTCAAAGTGGGGACCTGTCCCAAAGACTGGCCCAGCCATGGGGAGATCACCTTCAGAGACTATCAGATGAGATACAGAGACAACACCCCCCTTGTTCTCGACAGCCTGAACCTGAACATACAAAGTGGGCAGACAGTCGGGATTGTTGGAAGAACAGGTTCCGGTGAGGACAAGCTGTGCTTTTGTTTCTTTTAGGTTGTTTTCTTTGGGTTTCCACTGGATGTCCTAGTTAAGTCACACCAGAGAGTGATGTGTATGTGTGTCAGATTGGCTGTTATTTCTCTCAAATCTCTTTACTGTAAATTAGGGTTTCAGGTTGAATGGGTGTGTAGAGATGGAAGCAGACACATCGGTTTTTGAATTAATTAAATGACAATCATTCTAGTGCAACAGGGCCCCAGAGATGAGTTGTGTGCTAAGGGCCCTTGCAAGGATGAGCAGGTTAACTGTGTCAGGGTAGCCCATCCCTCCACCCCGACCCCAGTGAGGACACTTTCTGTCTACACCATCATCCTTATGGAGCCATTTGCATTGCATTAAAAATCCCACTAATTAAATGCTTGGATATGATGGAAGCACAAACTGATGTTTGATTTGTTGTTCTTGCTTTTATGGTTCCCAGGAAAGTCATCGTTAGGAATGGCCTTGTTTCGTCTGGTGGAGCCAGCCGATGGCACAATCTTCATTGATGAGGTGGATATCTGCACTCTCAGCTTGGAAGACCTCAGAACCAAGCTGACCGTGATCCCACAGGATCCTGTCCTGTTTGTAGGTACAGTAAGGTAGCTGTTTTTAATCATTGTGCATTCCTATTTTTGGAGAGTGAAATCAGACTGACCAAGAACTTTGTGATGTCCCCAGGGCATGGCTGGCCTGGAGCTGTTCTGTCTGAGGGAAGCAGCATCCCAGAGGGTTCACAAGCACTGCTGGTCCCTGTTTCTGCCTCCAGCCTTGGGAGGAGCCAGGGCCCAGGGGTCTGAGCATTGCTTGTGTTTTATAAACACATTATCAATGAACAGCATGCTTCTATATTCATTCATACACTGAGCAGATATTCTGGTGGCTCTGGACAGCCCTAGTTTATGCCTGTGTCCCAGCATCCCATCAGGTTTAGCAATGGCCACTCTGAAAAGTGTCCCAGTGTGTACAATAAAATAAATAGTTACCTCACATATATAGCTGTCCATTTCGAAATGCATTCATTTATTTCCACAACTAAGTGAACAGAAGCTATTTCAAGCAAGAACAGTAGGGCTGCAGCTTCTGTGGGGCTCCAGATCTGATATCAAGGCACAAGGGGAAAGGCAGTTTCTCAGTTAGCCAGTGCAGTGGCTCTCTCTGTAATGAGAGGAACATTTCTCCCATAGAGCACCAGATGAAGTAGGGTAACTGTATTTACTGTATTTAGAGTTCATTGTTTGAAAAATGCATTCTGCCTCTTGAAACAGTAGATTTACATTCTGTGTCTGAACTGCTCAGCACCCTGTGAGGCCCTAGGAGCTTCCGATACATGGAGTGGCAGATTTGGGTTGTTCACTCTCCCTCTTTCTCTGCCAAGAATTTTATCAGTTCAAACCCACTCTGCTACTCGGGGCTGCTGAGAGGCCCAGGCGTGTCTTTCTGAGCACCTTGCTCAGAGCTGCCTCTCGGCAGGGTTCCACCTGTCACTGCCTGCCTCGGCGGTTTCTGCTCCGTCACAGAGTTGTGGACCCTTGGTCTCGTGGCCTGAGATCCGTATTTTGTGGACCACTGTCATGGACTGAGGACTGTTCTTGGAGCACAAGGTCATCACATGCCACCTCCCACCCTCCTCCACATGCTACAGAAAGCCTGCTCCCCATCCATCCTCTCGTCCTTGGAAATCTGGCTCCCTGTCCTTTCCTCTCCTTCATTGCAGATACAACTTGGATCCCTTTGAGAGTCACACCGACGAGATGCTCTGGCAGGTTCTGGAGAGAACATTCATGAGAGACACAGTAGGTCTCTGGGGCTGTTGAGGAGGTGTTTGTTTCCCAGCACCACTGCCCTAGATTCCTGGCCTAGGTTTAAATTTGACAAGCACCTAGGCCAGCACTTAGCCAGGTTTATTTTTGGACACCACATAAGTCAGTAGAACATAATCCTTAGTTACTCTTTCCTATTAAAAGCAACAATAGGGCTCTACAGTGATCCAGTCAAGAGCACTACATGTATCATCTCACTTGGTCCTTACTACAATGCTCTGAGGTTGGTACTCTTACCTCTAATTTTAGAGATGAAGAAATTAAAGCTCAGGGAAGTAACATGCCCAGGCTAGTGAGTAGCAGGATGGAGACTTGAACTCAAGCCTATCTGGCTGTAGAGCAGATGGAAGGCCCTGCTACTCTGCCAATGGCCTCATTTGCTTATCAGAACAGACAAGCCACAGAAAACGGGAGGGTGTGGAATGTTCTGGGAATAGCAAGTATAGCTGGTTGGAGAAGACTGAACCATCTGCGAGAGGGGACCCTGTCCTATAAGAACTACAACCCCAGCTGGGGTCAGCAGGTAAGCATGGCCACCTCTACAGCCCAACATGATATTTTTCCAGGACTTGGTGTACCAGCGTGAGCATCTTCCAAGGCCACTTTGGCTTGTCACTCTGGATAAGCCAGACCCTGTCTTACCCTTCCTTAATGTCCAGGAAACTCTCCCATCCCATCTCTATTTCGTCCATGCAAACAGCAATCCAGAAGGCCGTTTCCAGTTGTTTGTGTGCTCTCTGGAACTGCATTTGCATCATTTGTTCTTTTGGTGAATTGTCTATAGGGATCTATGAGTCATACTGTGATTTTAAATTATTAATGTCCGCCTACTCCCCGGTCTTTCCCTGGTGCCTGTTTGCAATATTGAAATGATTGTTGTTTTGCACTTTCTTTGCCATAGTAAAATAAAGCAAGCTGATGAATGCAAGAGAAGGGGGCAATCAATACAGACAGCATAGGACAATTTTATAGATCATCAGCACAAATGTGGCATTTTCTGTGTTTTATAGATAATGAAACTCCCAGAAAAATTACAGGCAGAAGTTACAGAAAATGGAGAAAACTTCTCAGTAGGGGAACGTCAGCTGCTTTGTGTGGCCCGAGCTCTTCTCCGTAATTCAAAGGTAAGAAAACACGGAAAATGGATTGGTTAAATTTCGGATATTTCCCGCAGCGCCACTCAATCCAGGAGGTAGTGCCAGGCGTATGTCTTTCAGCAAAGAGAGAGCAATTGAGCCATTTAAAAACAGATCACTTTTTCTTAAGACAAAGTTGTGAGGGAGAAAAATTGAAAAGTAACAGCCATTTACAGCAAGAGCACCTTCCTCTCCCAGGCTTCCCCTGGGGAGGTCTCGCTTAGATTTTCTCTCTGCTCGCCTAAGTGGTTTGAGTTTGAAAAATCTGTCTCCCAACTTTCTCCCATTGTCTCTGAACAATTCTGAATCTGGATACACTGTCCCCAGGATGCTCAAGAGGGCCATCAGAATGCTAGGATATGGGAATTGTACAATTTATACTTATTTTTCTTTGTGACTTAGCCACCCTAATTTACTGATTTCCAGGAAGGGATTGCTGTTGCTTTAGTAATGTCAGTGTCTGAAGCCTCATCAAAGGTGTGACCCATTGTGTGTATTCTCCAGATGTGTTAATATCAGGGGAGAGGGACCGGCATGGATCCAGTGCCTGCCGTGCTAAGTGGTTTAAGTGTCATCTCCATTTCCAGCTCATCAATCAGGCATAGCCCCCTTTCACCTATGAGGGAACAGAGCCTCGGGGAAGTTAAGTAACTTGGCCAGTCAAGCAGAGTCAGGGGTTAAGTTCAAGTGCTCTGATTTGCTAAATCAAATCCACCCTGTGACCAGCAGAATAATACCCCACCTCCCCAAAGATGTTAATGTCCTGATTTTTGGATCTTGTGAACATATTCATCCAAGACTTTTAATATATTAACTTACTTGGCAAAAGGGACTCTACAGTTGTGATTAAGGATCTTGAGATGGGGAGATGATCCTAGATCTGGGTGGGCCAAACATATTCACATGGGGCTTTCCAAGGAGGAGGCAGAAGAGTCAAAGAGAGAAAAGGAGCTGTGATGCCAGGAGGGGTTGTGGGCCAAGGAATACAAGTGGCCCAGAAACTGGAGAGGGCAAGGAAACAGAAAGAATGCAGCCCTGACAATACCTTGATTTTAGGATTTCTGACATCTGGAACTAGAAGATAAATTTTATGTTGAGTCTCTAAGTTTGTGATTGTTTGATATGGCAGCAATATAGGGAATGAATGTAAGTGCCACTGTGCTTCATGCCAACTCAGGTTAGCCCAATAGATCAAGCCTGTGCAGCCTGTCTCCCTACAAGTTTGTAGGGTTAGAATAAACCACTTAAAAAGAGGAGTAAAGGATATACAACCTTGTCCTTCTAGCAAGTTCCTTGGGAAAGATGGAGGTGATGTGATACGACTTTTACTTCACTCTTCTTTTTCTCATTTTTTTTTTTTTTTGAGATGGATGTTTAGCTAATTACTTTTCATCTTGTGGTCTTCTTTATCTTCTTCTTCTTTTTTTAAAGTAAATAGAGCCAAGGCTATAAATTCCCCTCTCAATGCACCTTTGGCTTACCTTTACAATGTTCCCTCCTCGACAGATCATTCTCCTTGATGAAGCCACTGCCTCTATGGACTCCAAGACTGACACCCTGGTCCAGAACACCATCAAAGATGCCTTCAAAGGCTGCACTGTGCTGACCATCGCCCACCGCCTCAACACAGTTCTCAACTGTGATCACGTCCTGGTTATGGAAAATGGGAAGGTACAGGAAGCTCTTTTGGCGTCACCTCCCCAGAAATTTCAGTGGTTTGAGCTTTACAGTGGGTAGATATTTTCTGCTGATTTCAGTTCTTCTTCTCTGACTTTCAGGTGATTGAGTTTGACAAGCCTGAAGTCCTTGCAGAGAAGCCAGATTCTGCCTTTGCGATGTTACTAGCAGCAGAAGTCAGATTATAGAGGTCCTGGCGGCTGATTCTAGAGGAGGAAGAGGCTCTGTGAGATGAGTAGGAGGGGTCTTCAGGAGGAGGAGCTGTCCTCTCTGCAAGTAGCCCTGGTCTCCAGCCCCTCCCATCCACAGAGTGAGCTGGGGCTGAAGTTGTCCCCAGTGTTATACTCAGTCCATGTCACCCCACTTGGTGGGCTTGGGGTTGGTTCTGGGTGGTGAACCTAGGCAGACAAAACTAATGGATTAAAAAACTGCCCTTCACCTCCCAAAACCCCAAGGGTCCCTCATGTGTTTTCACCAAAACCACCCCACTGCCTGAGAATGAATATATTGTAACTTTCAGTTAGAAACCAGCCACAGTAAATAAAATGGGAAAATGTCTTAGGATGGAGTTTGCAAGGTTTCCTTGCCTGTTATCAGAAGGAAAAAGAGCAGAATTTTCTTCTCGTTTAGCCCCACTCACTTCCATCTTGACTGGATGACAAGCAGTAACTACACAGATCTGTAGCATGAAAGATTGAATACAGTGTTTGGCCAAAAAAATTGTTTTTTAAATCATATTATATGTTTCAATTGATCTATTAGAATAACCAAGAAAGCAAAATGCTGGAGTTTCTCTATAAATGACACTTTTGTATCTTCTTTATTGGTCATTAAAACGCAGTAGGAAATTACCCTGAAATGTTGCCTTGCAATTATTTCACTGAAGATATTCCAATTTCTGTACTATTTCCTCTCATAGACCCTTGTTGCCTTCTCCCTTCACTCGGTAATGAACCCTCACAGTCGCTTACCAAATGAAAGGCTTTCTCTCCGACCTCGAGGCTGGTTCTGATGGAAGCAGTAAAGATGTATTCCCAGCAGCCCCAGGAGTGAGCACTGCTAATTCATGGTGACAGTTGAGAAAAAAAAAATGTATAGAAAATCTGGCAAGCTCTTGTGTAGTAGCCACCAAGGGGAAGGCCGGCAGTTCTGGCTATTTCTCATTCGTCAGGCATGAAGGCCCCATGAGGTCTCCTGGGCCTGCTTTCCAGGCCCCAGGCTGAACTCTAAACACAGCTCAGGGCAGTGTGGTCAGCAAAGCTTCCAGTTGGCAACCCCCCACCCCACTTCCCTTCTAAGTGTTGGTCACGTCCTTGCTTCCCCAGACGTGGAGGAAGGAGTGCCTGACACCTGGGAGCACCCAGGGAACACTTGTGGCAGCCATGAATGACAGCATCTAATGAACTCACTCAAACACAGCTGTGGAGCCTGGCGAACATCCCTCCCAGGTGCGTGTGCATGTTAAGACCTTAATCTGGATTTCTGGCCAACAAGCCAATAGCCAGCAATTCAAGGGCTGGGCATGTGATATTCACCTCCAACTGATTATTCTCCAGCCCTCCTCCAGCCAGGCCTAGGCAGGAGTCTACCCAATCAGCGGGGAGGCGAGCACACCTGGCCTCAGGTAGCGCTTATAGCCTGGCAAGTGTGTGAAAGCCCTGGCCCAGCAGCTTGGCAGCAATGGATCCTGCCCTCAGCAGAGGGTACACCAAGACATGTGGCTGAGAAGGACGTGAGCCAGGGGTTTCCTTCCGTGGGCAGCTCCAGGCCAAGTGTGGATCTGTTTGTGAAGGGACACAGTGTATCTTTGCCTGATCTGAGCTTTCCCCCATGGTGCATGACCCTGACCGAAGGTCATTAAACCCGCATCCATGGCGTTCTGAGCAGCTACTCCCAGCTAAGTGGGGGAACACCTTTATGGACATACGATAACTTCCCCAATATAACAAGCAGACTGGGCAGTCTGTACTGGCCATGGGAATCCATGACAGTTGTGCAATGTCAGGGAGGGATGCTTTATTTTCTACCAACTTGACACCAGCCAGATAATCAGTCTGTGATTTCAAGAGGTGATGTTTTCATGAGGACAGGGGATAGGCTACAATGACCCCTGCTGCTCCTTCAGATGCACTGAGAGATGAATCACCTCCTATGACTCCTTTTCTGCCCACACTCGCTTTGGTTTACTCTGGCAGAAGAAGAACACCGACGTTGATCCTGATGTCTATTGAGACCTTACAGTGTGCCAGGGACTGTGACAAGCATTTTTTCCATGAATTATTTCACTGAATCCTCACCTCACCCCATGAGATGGGAATTGAGGCTCACTGAGGTTAGTAACTTACCTACATATGCCCAGGAAGGAAGGGACAGAGATAGGACTTGAACCCTAACCAGTCTGGCTCCACAGTCCCTGCTCCCAACCCCTTCACAACAAAGCCCCTCCAGTCCTTTCCCCTTGGCCTGTTGCAGGGACAGTGATGGTCATCAGCATCCTCCCTGGGGGAGAGTGACTTCTGAAGGTTTGGCTGTTTGCATGTATAAGACATGAAACCATCTTAGCAAACCCCTCTCTCACCCCAATCCCTTGCTGTCACTGCCATGTCAGCTAAGGGGAGGCTATGTGGAATAATAGTAGCCATTTAGCCAAATTCCTCAAAGCACAGGCTTAGGTTATTAAATCCTCAACATATCCCTGTGGGGTAGGTACCTGCTATGATCTGAACGTCTGTGTCCCCCCAAAATCCTCATGTTGAAACATAATCCTCAATGCGACTGTATAGAGGTAGGGCCTTTAGGAGGTGATTAATTAGGTCATGAGGGTGGAGCCCTCATCACTGCAGAAATAAATACAATAAAAATAAAACATGTGCTGTTAAATTCCATGCAACACTGCTGGAAATGCCATCCTCCTGGTGAGAAAGAGCAGTGCCTGTGTTATAAAGCCTGAGTACTGGTCAAGGTAGACTCAGTTATGCTGCAGTAACAAAAGACTCCAGACCACACTGGCTTATTTCTTGCTCGTGTGATATGCTTATCACAGGTGAGCTGCAGCTGTGTCACTCTGCAACCCAGCGGAGCAGAGCAGTCTCTGCCAGGAACATCATGTTTTGTGGTAGAGCACAGGCAGACATGGCAATCGGAAGCGATACATGCTACTTTCATACACACTTCATGGGCAAAACAAATTGCTTGGCTGCTCCTGAGTTCAACAATGTGGGTAGTGGTGGTGGTATATACCCCACTCCACAGAGAGGACCACCACAAGGCACAAGGACCAAGCTTATTCCAGCAGGAGTTGTATAAGCTTCCTCTTTGGAGGGGCAGCAAATATTCTGAACAATACAACAACCTACTATAGCCTGGGTTGGGATCTTCGTTCTGCCACTGAGTGGCTGTGTGATATGGGGAAAGTAGCTTGCCTTCTCTGAGTCTCCATTCCATCTGTAAAATTTGGACAAAATGTTAAGTCTTTTTCATTCTTGACTTTCAATACGGGAGAAACAAAAGGAGATATGAAAACAGTTTCTGTAGGAATTTAGGCATTCAGAGGGGATAGAGTACCCTTTAAATGTAATTAAATGTTTTTGTTGTTGTTGTTGTTTTGAGATGTCACCCAGGCTGGAGTACAATGGCGCGATCTTGGCTCACTGCACCCTCCATCTCCCAGGTTCAAGCAATTCTCCTGCCTCAGCCTCCTGAGTAGCTGGGATTACAGGTGTGCACCACCATGCCTGGCTAATTTTTGTATTTTTAGCGGAGATGGGGTTTTACCATGTTGGACAGGCTGGTCTCGAACTCTTGACCTCAAGTGATCCGCCCGCCTCAGCCTCCCAAAGTGCTGGGATTACAGGTGTGAGCCACTGCGCCTAGCCTTGAAATTTTTATTCTCATTTATTTCGGTGCCCTAGCTTTGCTGTGCTCTGCTATCATCTGCCTTTTGGATGATCATATGCTCAATGTTATGAATTAGGATCTTTTGAATAGTCTCTATTAGATGCCAACAGAGAATGGAATAAGCCGTTTACAAGCACTGTGGTTATAAATTAGTAACAAATTGCCTGTGTCTTGTTTTCATCAACACTTGTATCCTGGAGCTAATTTTGAGGCTACCTGGTCTAGAAAAAGTGTGGACAAATTAGCCCATAGGCCAAATCCAGCCAGCCCACCTGTTTTTATAAATAAAATTTCATCAGAATGCAACCATGCTCATTTGTTAATGCATTACCTATGACAGCTTTCACATTCCAACAGCAGAGTGGAGTGACTGTGACCAAATGTATATCCTCAAAGCCCAAAATATTTACTATCTTGTTCCTTTACAGGGAAAGGTTGCTGTCTCCTGATTTGGGGCATTGGCATGGGATATGATTCACATGAGGGGGAGTTCTGTTGGTTGTCGGGATGGGGTCTGGATGGCATACCCTCCCATTGCCTGGTCTGTCTGGGGAGTCAGCAGCCTCGTGTGAGCATGAAGGAAGCAAGACAGATGGACAGAGCACAGGGACTTGCTTACTGCACTGAGCTGCTGATATACCAACCCCACAGTCACCCTATCTCTTGTCTTTTTTTTTTTAATTATAGATTCAGGGGATACGCATGCAGGTTTGTTACATGGGTATATTGTGTGATGCTGAGATTTGCGCTCCTGGTATGCCCATTACCCAAGTAGTGAAAACAG
Source organism: Trachypithecus francoisi (assembly GCF_009764315.1). Classification (NCBI taxonomy): domain Eukaryota; kingdom Metazoa; phylum Chordata; class Mammalia; order Primates; family Cercopithecidae; genus Trachypithecus; species Trachypithecus francoisi. The sequence continues at coordinate 88,332,729 of NW_022681455.1, read as the reverse complement.
TACCCAATAGGCAGTTTTTCAACCCTTGTTCCCTCCCCACGTTTGGAGTCCCCAGTGTCTGTTGTTCCCATCTTTACGTCCGTGTGCACCCAATGTTTAGCTCCCACTTACAAGAACATGTGATATTTGCTTTTGTTTCTGTGTTAATTCACTTAGAATGATGGCCTCCAGCTGCATCCATGTTGCTGTAAAGGACATGATCTTATTCTTTTGTATAGCTCCATCCTCTTGTCCTGTTACAGAGGATACATTTTCCTTATTGTTTAATCCAGCTCTAGTTGGTCTTGCTGTTACTTGCAGCCTAAAGTGTTGTAAACAACACAGAAGAATCGCATTCTTCTCCTCCCTGGCAAGATGCTGATCCTCACCTGAGGAAAAAAGAACCCCAGTCCCTGCCCTGCGAGTTACACCATCTCCCTCCCACTCAGATGTGGCCCAAGTGAGCCAGTTCACATTCAAGCAGGGAGGAGTTTCCGATTCTCATCTGTCCCCCAAGCTTCACGTAAATTATAAATATTCCCCTTGCCTTGCCTTCCTACTGCCTGAGATCAGAAAGACCCAGAGAGAACTCACAGGATTTTATTCTTGCTGTTCAAGTGAACAGATCTGAAATTGGCCCAGAATTGTTGGTAAAATATGAAATGTTCTTTGCTAAGAGCTGGAATCACTTTGGTCAGTACAGCATGGTTTAAAATGAATTGGAAAACGCAGGAGGTCAGTTTGGGGTCAGATGGACGATCAAAGAAATCACTTTTCTTTTGGCCCTGTGTAGAAGGTCACCTCTGGGTGAGGCCAAATCAAGCATTAAAGTCTTCAAATAAATGTCGATTTCCATGGAGAGGCCCTGCCTAACTTCATGATGTGCACATTCCTGGCTTCGGCTGAAAGCTTTCCCTCTGCTGAGACCGGCGGCATTCAAGGACCAGACTGAGTCAGTTTCTATTGTTTTAGCACAAACCTGCCTCCTTCACCTGGCAAGAGCCACACCCAAAGAAGCCTCAGCTTGGTTTGTGGCAATTGTTCTGCATTGCTCTAAATAATTTTTCTTTATTATGGTAAAATGTAAATAACAACATTTACCATCTTAACAATTTTAAGTGTATAGTTCAGTGGCATTAAGTACATTCACATTGTGCAGCCATCACCATCATCCGTCTCCAGATATTTTTCATTTTTCCAAACTGAAACTCTGTGCCCACTAAACTCCCCATTCCCCTGTCCCCCTAAAACCCTGCAGCCACTATTCTACTTTCTGTCTGCATGAGGTGCCTTAGTTAAATGGAATCATATAGTATTGGTCCTTTTGTGTCTGCCTTATTTTAGTTAAGGTTCATCCATGTTGCAGCGTGTATCAGAATTTAATTCCTTTTTAAGGCCATCCTAATAAGTGTGAAGTGGTATCTCATTGTGGTTTTGATTTGCATTTCCCTAATGAGTTGTGTTGTACATCTTTTCATGTGCTGATTGGCTTTGCATTTTTTAGAAGAGAAATTGTGGTAGCCCATCTTGCAAAGTTTTTTTTTAAATGGCATCTTGCTCTGTCACCTAGGCTGGAGTGCAGTGGCGCAATATGGGCTCACTGCCACCTCTGCCTCCTAGGTTCAAACTATTCTCCTGCCTCGGCCTCCCAAGTAGCTGGGATTACAGGTGCTCACCACCACACCCAGCTAATTTTTGTATTTTTGGTAGAGACAGGGTTTCAGCATGTTGGCTAGGCTGGTCTCAAACTCCTGACCTCAAGTGATCTGCCCTGTTCGGCCTCCCAAAGTCCTGGGATTACAGGCTTGAGCCACTGCGCCTGGCCAATACAGCATTCTCAAGTGAATATTCTCACTATGTCAATGTGTGCAGGAGCTCAGAGACTATAATTATTGGCTATGGGCTAAGAACCTGGCACGCATCACATCATCAAGGCTTTAAAACAGCTCATGAGGTAGGAACGACTTTTCCTGTTTGCTCAGAGAGGTTGTGTCTTTCCCAAGGTTACCCAGATGGCAGGGAGAGGAAACTGGACTTTTACCCCAGAGCTGGCTTTTCCAGTCCCATCTCTTCACTTCACACATTAGGAAAAGAAGGCCCAGAAAACCTAAAACTGGTCCAAGTTCATTCAAAAAGTGGTAGGGGGAGGATTGGGCTCCTGAATTCTAACTTAGTGCTATGTCCATGCAGCCACATGGCATCAGACTGTTCTCCAGAGGGAAGTAAAAATCATAGCTCTTTTCCTCCGGGCAGCTCATCATGTTATTGGGGAAATGACTTAAAAGTACCAAAGAACACACAATAAAATACCAGAGGATGAAGTGTGATGTTAGGTGGTGAGCTCATTCATTCATTCTTTCATTTACTTGTTCACTCATTCAGTATTTCACCTGATTTTTCACTCTTTTGATCCTTTCTTCTATTGAAAAAGGGAGGGCTGAACGAAGGTTGGAAGAAATGAAAACAATTCTGGACATGACCAACAGTCCTTGTTGGGCAAGTATGAGTCATGAAGGTGATGAGGGCTGGGGAAGGTGTTGTTTCCAGTTGAGGAAAGCATTCAAAAAAAGATCTGGGTGTGAGGGCGAGCCTGGCTGGGGAGACAGCCAGCTACTGCCTAGCTAGGGCTGAGGACTGCTTGGAAAACGTTCAGGTACTTCACTGTCTGCATCTTCAAACAGTTGGTGAACACCAAAGGCTTGGATACAACTAGTGACGGGAGAACAGTTTGTTGTAGAAACAATTAGGGCAGGTGCTGGGGAAAAGCCCATGAGCAATAAAGGGAGTTTGGCCAAGGAAAAGTGGGGCCCCGGACAATCCCCCTGCAGCAGGGCCAACTACGTTATGGGGAGAGAAATGGGGTTTGTTCCACCACATCACCCCTCCCAGGAGAGGATGGGTGTCCTGAGGGCAGACACTGCCAGTGACAAACAAGGGTCATGTGTGCCAGTCTGTAATGATGCATGCTGCCCTTGCCAGGGGAAGCTCTTCTCCAGGCATGTGGTGGAAAAGACAGGAGAGCCAAGTTCCCTCCAGTGCATTCATTTAAATTATTTGCCTCTTTGTTTCTGCAATTGGTAAATCAGAGATCATCTACATAGCAGAATCGTTTAGGAAATGATGAGACCACTCTGTACAGAGAGTACATTTGGCTTGGCAACCAAAAGGGTTCTTTGGTAAGTGATCATAACAGTGCCACAACACTAATCAAATTCCTCCGTTTTCTCTGATGTGGGGATTTTAGAGCCAAGTGACCTCACTCTAAGCAAAGGCAGCATGTTAATATCTGGACTGACAACTGGAGGATGGGGAAGTGTGACATAGAAAATCATGAGCTCTGGGGTTCTAGTAAACACCATCAGTCAATACTCTGCCCAGAGTCCTGGCTGCTGGTGTGTTTCAGGGTGCTTTTGCTACCTGTAGTTGGTACCTTTAACTCTTCTTCCCAGGACTGCCTTGGGCTATAGAGTGAGAGTGTCCGCACCCAAGGAAGGGCCAAAGAGGCTAGAAGTGTACCTTCCTCCGGGTGAGCTCTGAGCTGATAGGCCCAGCTCCCTCGTTTTGGGAAGATCCTAAAGTGTAACTTATACCCCAAGTTCCCCTGTGGATTCAGGCTGAAGTTAACCTCCATAGTACTTTGCCTGAAATTGTATCTTTCTTCCTCCTTGTGTTACTTAGAAATTTTCCCTGAGAATATATCTTTGATGATATGGTTTGGCCGTCTCCCCACACAAATCTCATCTTGAATTGTAACTCCCATAATTCCCACTTGTTGTGGGAGGAACCCTGCAGCAGGTGATTGAATTATGGGGGCAGGTCTTTCCTGTGCTGTTTTCGTGATAGTGAATGAGTCTCATGAGATCTGATGGTTTTAAAAACAGGAGTTTCCCTGCACAAGTTCTCTCTGCCTGCTGTCATCCACACAGGATGTGACTTGCACCATCTTGCCTTCTGCCATGATTGTGAGGCCTCCCCAACTATGAGAAACTATAAGTTTATTAAACCTCTTTTCTTCCCAGTCTCGGGTATGCCTTTATCAGCAGTGTGAAAACAGACTAATACACTTGATAAGTCAGAAGCATATAAATGCCTGTCCCAGAGCCAATCTTTAGAAAATCTGACCTAGCCCAGGGGGGTCAAAGAAATCTGAGCTCAAATTCAAACCCATCATTTGCAAGTTCCCATCTCCTCTTTGGGGACCACCACTCACTCTATTCTTAGTCTGGAAACTGGGTAGTTCAGATGACGCTGACTCTACCAACTGTCCCCAGGTATGGGGCTGGGATCTAGACCAGGTGAATCAGAGGGTCACATATCAGGGGTGGTGTGAGAGGTTTGGGCTGGACACAAACCCAAGACATTAGCTAGAACTCTGGGGAGGAAAACATGAGCTCTTCTTGGATAGTGGGTACCTCAGATGCCATTTTTGACATAATGAGGAGAAATTCTGCCTGTGAATGAAGCCAACATAGAAGAAAGCAGAACAGGGGTGGAGAAGAAGCTACTGTGTGCTCAGTCATCCCTTACCTGTGATACAGCACAGTCCTTATGGGGGGATTCACTGCTGACTCCTGGTGGTCCCAGAGCTTCCAAACCCCCAGAACACCAAAGTGTTCCCACTGTGCTAAACCCATGCTGTGTTGTGCTCTGAATGGAGTGAAGAACCTTCTCCAGAAGGTCCAGCCCCACCCATGGGGCCAGGCTGGGAACTACATGCAATTTCACTGAGGATGTTTCCTGAGAAAACATAAAGCCATTTTTCTTTTAGCTGAAACATGATCTAGCTTGTTAGAGGTGACACTGGCTATCTCCAGGTGGATGGTGTCAGAATAGAATTGAATTTCAGGACACCCAGCTGGTGTCCACTGCTGCAGAATTGTGTGTGTGGAAAACCACCACATATTTGGTCACGGAAGTCTATGTGTTGATTGTTGTAGTGTGACAGCAGATGAAAAATGGGTTGAGTTTTTCCACACTTAGTGCCCTTATAAAAGAGGCCCAATAGGGTGAATCACCCGAGGTCAGGAGTTTGAGACCAGCCTGGCCAGCATGGCAAAACCTCATCTCTACTAAAAATACACACACAGACACAAAAATTAGCTGGGTGTGGCAGCGAGTGCCTATAATCCCAGCTACTCGAGAGGCTGAGGTAGGAGAATCACTTGAATCCTGGGGCAGAGGTTGCAGTGAGCTGAGATAGTGCCACTTCACCCCAGCCTGGACAAAAGAGTGAAAGTCCGTCTCAAACAAGAAAAAAAAAAAAAAAAAAAGGAGGCCCCAGGGAACTTGTCTGCCCCTTCTGCCATGTGAGGGTATGTAGAAGGCACCATCTGTGAGGAGTGGGCTCTCAGCAGACACCAAATCTGCTGGTGCCTTGCTGTTGGACTTCCTGGCCTCCAGAACTGTGAAATTACTCTGTAATATATTTCACTGTTATAGCAGCCTGGGTAGACTACAAGACAGCAAGGCATATAGGTAAGTTAAGTAACTCGCATTTTAAAAGTACCACACAATTTTTTCAGTGTGTTTACATCTTTAATCTCCTTTTATGATCACAACAGTTTCTTGAATTGGGATTATCATCCATTTGGAATTTTTAAAAAAATCTTAAAGCCCATGGTCAAAAAGTGATGCTCTAGTCAGTGCTCATTCTTAAAACCATAGACATTCAGACTTGAAAGGAACTTTGAAACCATGCAGTTCTGACTGCTCAGGTCACTGGAGGAGTGATGGGGTCTCAAAGGCAAGAGTGGTTTGCCTAAGAGCAACTTGAGCAAGTTGGGGTCTGGAGTCTTACTTTTCTCAGTTCTTTCATTCTACCGTGCTCCTCATACAGTGTGTTACTCTCTGCCTCTCTCTCTCTCTCTCTCTCTCACACACACACACACACACACACACACACACACACACCAGGGACTACTCATCTCCACCTCACCTGTGACTCCCCACCTCAGGATGGTCTCCCTCTAAATTCAGACAGAGCAGTGGGGCCACGCTAGCCTGGTCACCTCTAATGAGCTAGACAGTATTTCAGCTCAAACCAAAATAGCTTTATTTTCCCTCATGTAGGGTCCTCAGTAGGCAGTATTTCAGATTTCCCTGAAATTATATTAGAAGAAAAGCCAAGGAGGGAGACAAGTACATGATCAAGAGACCAGCATCCCCAAGTGATGGCCAGGGCACCTCTGCCCTCCAGGGCTGCTGAGAGGCCTCCTGGCTACTCCTGCCCCTCATAAATTGGGAAGATCTGCAAGGGGGAAGTGGAGGAGTCAGGCGTGGAGTGCTTGATCAATTCAACAGTCAGCAGGCTCTGCACACTCTCATGAGTACAGGGAAGACATGGTGCCTGCCTGGAGGGAGACTGCAGCCAAGGGGAGTTCACAAGACGAGATGAAAAAGAGAAACCCACGTGGACGCAAACTCTCACCTGCGCTGGAGGAGTAAAGAGAAAACCAATCTGCAGAGGCCATTCAAACTCCCACCACTCAGGCAAACCTCTCCCCTCTCCCTTGCAATAAACTAACACGTGTGGACTGGTGCATATCCCCTGAGTCAAAGTCTACAGCACATGTTGAATTAAGGAAGGCAATAGCATTGACATGCACTGTATTAATAGACCTAGGCAGAAAACAAATTAAAACAGCTTTCATAAATGAGTCCAAAGTGAGAACAGAAAGAGCATGCCTAGGACGCTAGTGTGTAGGAGAGGTGTCAGGGAGGGATGAGAAGACATTGAAAAATGATTACCAAAAGTGGTTTGTATGAAGCCTCTGGTGACAGCAACCCCAGAGATGAGCTATCTGATTAAACCGAAACATGGAAACATGGCAGTAATTCAAGGAACTGGCATCACAGAAGAGAATGAGAATGAGAGTGAAGGAAAATCTGAAATATCAAGAGTGAAGAGTACGCTGCTACGTGATTGTGTTTTGTGACTGGGAGCAAAGTGAAGCCCCTGGGGGCAGAGTTCACTGGGGAAAGACCTAGGACATTGATGGATGCCATGTCAGGGAAACACTGCCCTATACTGTCTCCTGATGGTGACAGTACCTGTACTAAAAAAAGAAGACCAGGATCAGTCAGATCTAGCAGTGATTATCATTTCCAAGGAAAATGAACCTAACACAATGGTTTCCTAAGGACTCAGGCTTCACAATGTCCCGTGAATGAATTGGAGCTGGGGCAATGGGATCTCAGGCCTGACAGTATGGGTTGGTATCTCTCCTTCAGTGGTGCCCCTATTCCTCATCCAGTGAAGAAAAGTGGAGGAAATGATATTCCTACCTGTAGTAGAGTCAGTGGTCTCACCAAACATTCCATCTACTTCTCCCCTCACCATTTCCAGGCCCTTTGCTGTTAGGGAAGGGATTTTTTGCAGTTATCTTGCAATTTCAGTTAACAGGCTTAAATGGAATTGATACATGTCCGTGCGGATGGATGCATGGAAGAGCCAGTGCAAAACCCTCTAGATGTCTCTTTCCTTGCTTTAGTTACAGATGACATTTCAAATGGAAGAGCCTCCATCCATCACCCTGAGCTTCCAAGTGAGTATGTGAAGAATCCTCCCTTCTCCTCCTGACTCCTACCACTAGCTGATCTGAATAGAACAGCTGGTATGAGCAAGAAGTCAATTTCTGGCACATTAAATGAATGATAAATCATTGTTGGGTTGAGATTTTGTTACAGCAGCAGGGCCTAGCACACTCTGACTAATGTACTACCTAGCTAATACCTGTGAAAGCATTATGATATCAGTAAGCTGTCTTAAGACTGAATTATTCAAATTAAACAAGTGTTTATTGAGTAGCTACTATTGGGACTCAGAAAACAATACTCCAAAATGAAGGCCTCAGAAGAAGTCTCAGAAGGAGTCTCAGAAGCAGAAGTTTTTCTCTGACCTCCTCCTGCCACCCTGTCTCGCTGTCCCATTCTCCCCTAAGGGTAGCCACAGAAACTAGAATCCTTCTTCCCCAAGGTGGATCATAGAAACCAGAACCCTTTTCCCCAAAGCCAGCCATAAAACCTAAAAATATTATTCTAATATTACCCTCTCCTTTTAGCGCAAAAACTGGCCATAAAGAAATTCTCTGATCTACCTTGTTTGACAGTAGGGCATAAGACTCCCCATTCCAGAGAGGGCCCTGCCCCACATCCAGAAGGAAGGAATGCTGCTCAGAGAGGCCAAGAAGAATTCAGACAGATAGGCCTTGCTGGGCTTCCCCAAGCAGTCTATTAGCATTAGACCAAACCCTTTTTGTCCAATCACATTTCTACATGGCTGTCCAGACTTTGTTGAACCTAACCATAAAAACGGATGACTTCCCTTGTATCTTTGGGTCTTCATTCTGAAGGCTCATGTGTACACATTAAACACATTCCTATACCTTTTCTCCAATTAACATGCCTTTCATCAGTTGAGTTTTCAGTGAATCTTCAGAGGGTTCAGGGAAAAATTCCCCTTGGCCCTAACAGTACAAAGCTCCAGGCATTGTGCTAGGCCCTGGAGCTGCTGAGATGAACAAGAAACAGGGTCTGCCCATCTGTCTAGGAGGCAGGGTCGTGAGTCCATGGTAATGATGCAATGGAAGACGTTTATTGTACTGGGTGTTTTATTGTACTCCATTCCCCTCCTCAGCCCCCACTTCAAACATAGCCCAGCCTCATCTAGGTTGGTGGTCCACCTCCCTGCCTCTGCAATGCCCCAGCACCCTATAGAACAGCATTTTGCAATTCTCTGCTGGCTTGTCTGTCTTCCCCATCATGCTGGAGCCTCTTGATGTCAGAGACTCACTGTAGTCCCAATGCCTGCCAGAGGGCTTGGCTCATAGTAGTTACAAAACAATTTGTGAAAAAAGTAAAGAAAAATGGGAAATGTGAGCAGTCCAATCAGAAACAACTCAAGATTTAATCACAGACCTAAGGAAACCTGTGTTCTAACTGGCTCCAGCTTCTGGGTGAGATGAGGAGGAAGGTGACAGAGGGGAGAAGCTACGCAGGCAGGAGACCAGGGGCCTCAAGCAAGTGCAGCCCAGCTGGGGAAAAATTAGCTGGGCCAGAAGAGGACTGACCTCTAAAAGCAAAAGGAGAAATAGCAATTCAGTGTGATAAGGTCACGGAGGTCCCATGAGCTATTGACTTGGTTAAATCACTAGTGAATTGGCTGTTGACCAGAAAATAACATCTCTCTTCCTCATGATTTCTAATTTATCCAAGAGCCTCTCTAGCTTTCTGGAATTTCTGTTAACACATTGAAGCATCTCAATGGTAAATTCCAAGTGTCACAGTTCTTATTAACGTTTCCTCCAGGCTGAGATCTACAGCTGATCTTGTGTCTGGGAGTCAACAAATACTCAGTGAACCCTTGTTATGGAATAGAGGCAGTGCTAGGAGCAGGGAAGGATGCAACAATAAGACATAGCTCAGTCTACCAGGGAAATAGACATGACATACACTGCACTGTCTCATGGCCCTGCAAGGTGGGAGTGAGATGCAGAACAAGCCCAGTTAACAGGCATTGGGGTGGTTCAGGAACTGAAGCCAGGCTGGGCTGGTGCTCACCCTGGAGGCTTAGGATAGGGGAGAAACAGAAGGGAGGAAAACATTTTTCTTAAGGAGAGCAAGAATCAGTAGCATGAAAGTCAATTTCTGTATTCAAGTTCAAAGAGCAATTTTGTAGCCAAAAATGGGAGAACTACTGAAAAGTCAGAAGTCAACACAGAAGACTGGAGTAGACAGTGAGGAGCAAAGATAAAAGGAGAGAGAAGATCCAAGACAGTCCCCCCATTTTTATTGGTCTTTAGCTGCACCTATGGTGAGTGGGTAGATCTGTTTAAAGGCTCAGGATCTGGATGTACATCTCAATAGTACTTTAAGCCATGACTCACAATATCCAGTCCCAAGGTGGATTTGAGGTCAAGAAAGTATAGTCCAGCAATCAGGAGTAATTTCAAAGCAAGCTCTTCTGTCCTTGACTAGTATTTTTCAAACACCAAGAAGGACACATATAGACCTCAGCCATTCTATTTTTTAAAGACAGGGTCTTAGTTGTCCAGGCTGGAGTGCAGTGGCATGATCATAGCTCACTGCAGCCTCAAATTCCCGGGTTCAAGCAATCCTCCCACCTCAGCCTCCCCAGTAGCTGGAACTACAGGCACAACACCACACCTGGCTAATATTTTTTATATTTTGTACAGGTGAGTTCTCACTATGTTGCCCAGGCTGGTCTCAAATTTTTGGACTCAAGCAGTTGGCCTCCCAAAACACTTGGATTACAGACATGAGTCCCCATGCCCTGCCAACGTCAGCCATTCTGAACACAGTCCCTTATTCTCTCTCATCTATTTTGTTCTTGTGCCACTGTAACTCTAAACTCATTTTTTCCCCCAACTACCTTGAAAAACTTTGTTTTCCAAGCCATACTCCCTAGGCCTCTTGCATTTTCCTCCCTCCTTCTTTCTCCAGATTCTGAGTATAAAGAGCTGGTCTGCCAAGCAGTGCCCTTCTCAGGGGGTGGAGGGCAGGCCCAGTCAGGATGCTTATTTGTGGGTAGGAGATCAGGAAGGTCTGGGAACATTTGTCTCTTAAACACTTTATCCAATCATGTATAGGACAGACCACCAAATGCCTAACATGTAGCCAATGCCCAGAGGAAGCCCATACACCTGTGTGTGCAGGTGCAGACAGCATTCCCTGAGTCTGCTATGAACCCTCACAGAGATTTCCTGAGCCAGTGCTGGGGGGTGTTCCAGAAAGAACATTCCATGTCCTTCCAGGGGAAGATAAATTTTCCTGGTCCATGCAGAAATTTAGAGGACATCTCCCTGTGTCTCTGTGATGTTACGGACTCCTAATGTGGGTTTGACCCAATGTTTCATGGTTGGTTTCCCTCCTTGCTGCTTCAACATCCTTAATCAACTTTATTAAATGCCTGTGCTTTGATGAGAGGGCACACCTTAGATTTTCCAGCTACCAGATGATCCTATTTTATATCACTGCAGACACTGAGTCGCTTGAATACTTCTTAGTCCTGGAATCAATCCCGTTCAAGCCAAGCTGTTGAGAAAAAGTCCCTAGTCATTTTCCATTCATCTCGAATGTTGAATTTCCTAACATAATTGCCCAATCCTGGGTGTCTCTGCCTCTCAGTCTTGCAGCTTGAGGAAATTGGTACCATTTCCTTACAGGTAGAAGAGCAGGAGGGTTAATTCTTGCATAGACAGCTACAGTATTATCTTTTTGTGAAGCATGAATCCACTAGGAACTAGCCTAATCTGCACACTGCACTTGAAGCGTGAGAACCAGAATTTAAATCTGTAGCAGCAGATGAATGTATTCAATGCCCACATTGGCCACTTCCTCTCAGACTGTCTCTGAGAGGACTCCACCCCTGGGGAGTGTCAGCTCCAGGTGTTTCTGGGTGGCCGAATATTCCCACTCAACGTCTTTCTTGCTTCACACCCTGATCATCCATGCTACCGTGCTGTCCTTGACTTCTTCCCTCTTAGGAACTCCATGACAGGTCTGCATCCTTCCCAGGGGCCAGAACCTAGCTTCCTTAAGCATCTCCTCCAGAATCCTAGCCCCTCCAGATGAACTGTGAGAAAAGGGTTTCGCCATCAGATAAATTTTGGGAAGGGCTTGGACTATAGCCCTTGCTTGGAAATTTCAAGTTGACTGTGTCTTAGTTTGAGTTCCCCACAGGCATTTATTGAGACAAAGATTCCTGTTTCCTGGAAGCGTGGGAACGAGATCAGGAAGGAAAGCAGGGGATAAAGGATGTTTTGTGGAGCCAGTTCCCATGGTGAATAGAACTTTGGCAGTCGTCAGAATAAGGGCCTCAGTGTCATCCTTCCCAAAGGGTGGTGTGGGACAGCCGGGGTATTTACACACTGTTGTCAGTCTGTTTTCATGTTGCTGATAAAGGCATACGCGAGACTGGGTAATTTACAAAGAAAAAGAGGTTTAATGGACTTACAGTTCCATGTGGCTGGGGAGGCCTCACAATCTTGGCATTGGGGTGGCAAAAGGCGAAAGCCACATCTTATATGGCAGCAGGCAAGAGAGATAAGTTGTGCAAGGGAACTTCCCTTTATAAAACCATCAGATCTCATGAGACTTATGCACAATCATGAGAACAGCATGGGAAAGACCCACCCCCATGATTCAATTACCTCCCACTGGGTCCCTCCCACAACACGTGGGAATTATGGGAGCTACAATTCAAGATGAGATTTGGGTGGGGACACAGCCAAACCATATCACACACCAACTCCAGTCTGTCTCCGATCGAGGGCTGCTCCTGGGGAGTTTTGATTCCTTCACACTTCTTGTTGCCTGTGCAGGCAAAGTGGGCTCCAAGGACCAGACAGGGCCCTCAGGTAAAGCAATGCAGGTGCTGACAGTGGCAGTGGGGCTGGTGGGTGCCAAAGTGGGAAAAGCCAGGGATGTGGGTGAACACTTAGCGTGACCACCAAAGCTTATTAACCCAGCATTTTCAAAGCTTATTTGACCACAAAACTTTCTTTGTTCTTTTTCAAAGAATATCAATTCATATACTGTGACAAATTTTGGATAAACCTGGTTCAGATATTTAGCAGGCAGACATATAAAACCCAAAACTGAATGTGGTGCTTATGTTATAAGCAGGATAGAAGATAAACAAGACACTTGAAAGATGGTGGAAAGTCTACAGGGCTTTGCCAGGCAGGGGCGCAGACCAGGCCTCCTCTTCCTGGAAGCCAGTGGACAGACTTGGCTCAGTGAAAGGAAGAAAATCTGTAATGACTGGGGCAGCCACCGACGGGATGAAGGGTCCTGAGCTTTCCAGTGGTGGAAGTGTTCTAGCAGCATCCGGTATTCTCTGTGTGTGCTTGGGGAGGCATTAGGGAGGGGACGTTTGATAGAAACCTACACATTCTGGCTCTGAGATTGTATGGCTTTAAGATCTTTGTTTTGATTCCTCCTCCAGAGTTGAAGGGCAGGAGAGGAGGAAATCCAGGGTTATTTCTCTTGTAATTGCCATGCTTAGTTGGCATTTCCAGAATTCGCTGTCTCTCAGTTCCCCCTGGAGAGCTTCTGCCATAATTTAGTTTCTGCTTGAAGGCCCCAGCTTCTGAACTTGGGACAAAAGATAAAAGATTCCCTTCAGCTCACAAACTAAATATTTCATTTACCCACCAGCAGAACTGGGCACCCCACTATGCATTTGCCCATTGGCTGAAGGGAAACCTCTTTTTTTCAGAACTGAGGTGGGAAGAGGGCGAGGGAGAGGAGAGGCCCACGGTCCTGAAGTCTGCCTGATGTGGCAAAGGCCATCCTCTTCCTTCCTTTCTCTACCACAATATGAAAAGTCCCACAAGAAACACAGCCTGTGCTGAGATTCCCCGACTGTCTCAAGGCTCCAAATTGCCAAGGAGGCTTGCAATTCTTCCAGCTTTTAACTCAGAAAGTTGTGCTTTTCTGTTGATAAGAAATAATAGTTGTTCTTTGTTCAAAGAGTCAGAAAAATGAATTAGCCCCTGCGGTAGTGAAGATTTGGCTTAAATTAATCTTCCAAAGATGTGCAGAGAACATTAAAAAAATCCCAGATTAATAATGAAAAGAACTGAAGCAGTTGTCAGGGAATAAAAATGAAAGAAAACAAGCCACTGCAATCCCCACAATCTCAGCAGCTTTCCCTTCCTGCTCTCTCTGTTATTCCAGACCCTGACAGAACAGTCCTGGGTCTGCATCGTGGTTCCAGCACCCTTCTGCCTTCTGACACTTCCCAGGTGAGAAGTGCCCTTTTGAATTTTAGTTCAGCCAAAGAGACACAATTCTGTGCTGGTTTCAGGAGAGATTAGGAAGTGGGAAAAGAGCTGTGCTTGTCGTCTACCTGTCTTCCCTCAGATCTATTTCCTGCATTCAATCTCTCTCTTTTAGAGTCAGGGTCTTGCTCCATCACCCAGGCTGGAGTGCAGTGGCACAGCCATAGCTTATTGTAGCCTCAAACTCCTGGGCTCAAGCAGTCCTCTCACCCCAGCTTCCTGAGTAGCTGGGACTACAGGTGCATGCTATCATGCTTGGCTATTATTATTTTTTTATTTTATTTATTTTTTATTTTTGTAAAGACAGGACCTCATTATGTTGCCCAATTTGTTTCAAACTCCTGAACTCAAGCAATCCTTCTGACTCAGCCTTCTAAAGTGCTGGGATTACAGGCATGAGCCACCTACATGGACTCATTCCCTGTATTCTCTATCTCTTTCGGTGTCATAAGAAACCATATCTTCCAGACTCCCTTGCTCCTTGGGACCAAGTGGTGTCATAGAAAATCATACCTTCTCGGTGCTGACTGTGCTGTCTCTGGCAGTGGCTGTGTCCCCTCCACAGCCTCTGCTTCCAAACAGCAGCAATTTAATATGGGGAACTGGTGACACTGGTAATGCAAGAGCCAAGAAGTCAAGCAGAGGATAGTGAGGAGAGCCAGTCCCTCCCTCCATTGCCCCAGGTTCTTTCCAGCAGCCCCTGCCATGGTTTTAGCTTCCCCCTGGAGGCCTGGCTCCTGGACTGCAATCCACTCCTCCCATTGTCTTTGCAGCTCATAGGTGATAGTGACTTGGTGCTCTTGCTAATTTCTGGCTCTCCTCACTATCCTCTGCTTGACTTCTTGGCTCTTGCATTACCAGTGTCTCCAGTTCCCCACATTAAACTGCTGCTGTTTGGAAGTCCTGAAATGGTTTCTGCTTTTCTTACTAAAATCCAATAAATATAGCATTAGGATGTGGACAAAAAATCCTTATTACCTTCCATTGGCCAGTGAAATGAAAAGCTGGTTCCCTTAAGTAAGTGTGCTAAGCAGAAGCCAGGCTGTGGGGAACAAGGATACGGGTCCACACCATGACCTGCAATAGCCACAGGGATCCTTAATGCCATGGCTTCCACAAACCCAATCTCTCTCATGCCTGATGAGATTGTTACTATTACTTGCTATTGTTATCCAATTTTACAAATATGGAAACTGAAGCCTCGAGAGGCAAGAGATCTTTAATTTCCAAAGATCAATGTGGGATTTGGGAAGAGGCAGTTCAACTCCAGAGCTTTGCTCCTGAATACTGCACTACTCTGCCCCCTTGATATGCAAAAAATAAGCACCACCCAAGGCCCTCTGTTTCTGATCTGCTCAGTCCTATCTTAGTTTTTTCAGGCTTTAAATAAAAGTTAAGCTAAAGATGAAGAAAAAGCAGGCTTAATTTTTCCATTCTAAATATCATTTGATTTCTGTATTAGTCCATTCTCACGTTGCTATAAAGAACTACCTGAGACTGGGTAATTTATAAAGAAAGGAGGTTTAATTGACTCACAGTTCCACAGGCTGTGCAGGAAGCATGGCTGGGGAGGCCTCAGGAAACTTACCATCATGGTGGAAGGGGAAGCAAGCACGTCTTCACACAGCAGCAGGAGAGAGAGAGAGTGAAGATGGAGGTGCTACACACTTTCAAACAACCAGATCTCGTGAGAACTCAGTCACTATCACGAGAACAGTAAGGGGGAAGTCTGTCCCCGTGATTCAATTACCTCTCACCAGGCTCCTCCTCCAACACATAGGGATTACAATTTGACGTGAGATCTCGGTGGAGACACAGAGCCAAACCATATTACCTTCTAGCCAAGATAATTCTAAATCAGACCTGCTATAAAATGAAACAGCCCCAGGTCCTAAATGCTTGGGCTATACCTGTGGTGACACTTTATGGATAAAGATGCTCTCTCCAATCCTCCCCCTCTTTCACCATCTATGTGAATACTCCAATGGCATTTGCAAGACTGAGTGAGGTTAGGGGTGAACCCCACTCACAGAATGAAGCAAAGCTCCATACTAAATGAGGGGATGCAGCCATGACTCTTGCCTCATTCGCAAATGAGTAAATATCTCTAAACAGCTGGCAACAACTATTGATGCAAACTTCTGTCCTTTCCAAAACCTTTTAGGCCATAGACTAAAAGGCTGTGTCCCTACCCATTCCCTGAGAGCAAGGCCTCGTTAAGAAAAGAACTTAGTTTGTCCAAAACTTTCTCACAATGACAAATTAACTAAGCTTTTTATAAACTGTGGCCTTGGGAATGAGGAGGAACTAGGTTATTCCCAGTGAGTCTGCTCCACTGATCCAGGAAGCCTGTTGTCTTGCAGAGTCCCGTCTAGAGTGACTGGAAAGGCACAAGGCACCTATTAAGGAAGAAAAGAATTTGCAAAAGTCAAACTCGGGCTGATCTGATTTCTTATTGGGGAACTGTTGTCCTGTGCTGAAACTAGAAATGTCAGAATTTGTTTCAGATTTTTATCATCATCACCATCATCACTGTCAACATCAAGATAACCATCTTCAGCTCCAAACAATATTTATTAAGTCTACTGGGTTAGCCACCTTGTTCTGGTAGCCAAATATATTTGGGCAGTTAATTAGGAAATTTGGGCCCATATCGGGACTCAGGTCAATCAAACATCCATCAAGCATTTTCTGAGTATCTGTGATGTGATAAATCACTGGCTCTAAGCCTAGCTGCACATTAGAATCATCTGGAAAGATTTAAAATATACCAATGCCTGGCTTCATTTCAGAATGATTAAATCTAAATCTCCGGTCATGGGACCAGGCATTTGTATTTTTTATAAAGCTCCATTGGAGACTCTAATGTGCAGCCAGTGTTGAGAAGAGCTATAATAAGAAATGTGCTAGGAACTATGGAGGGATTAAAAAAGAGTCCCATCCCCTGACTTCTAGGCACTTACTGCCTAGCTAGGGAAATAAGATGCAGTTAAAGAGCAATGCATTGTATATGTTAAATAATGACATATGACAACAATTCAAGACACCCACAATTGAAATAAGACAACAGTCTTTCAAAGTAGCAGATAACTGACACACACACACACACACACAGAGAGAGAGAGAGAGAGAGAGAGAGAGAGGTCATTGGATGAGTGGGAGAAACAAAAAGGTTCAGAAAGTGGGGAGATGAGAGAGGTGAGAGTATTCAGGAGTGCTTTATGGAAGAACTGGAAATTGAGAACGGACCCAAAAGACAGTCAGAGAGCTGTTGGGTCACTTCAAGCAGAAACAGTTTCAATCGTTCTAAAAGAGCAAATTGAACTTGCTATTTTCTGGAAGCAGTGGATAGATCAAGAATGTATTAAATGGAGCATTAGGAACAGAGAAGATAAAAAGGATGGATTGTGGATGTGCTTATTTTCCTGACTGTAGTCAGCATTTAACTACGTATCTGTATATTAAAACACTATGTTGTATACCTTAAATATGGATAACTATATATACAAAGGTAGGCTGTGGGCTGGGTTGAAAAGGTCTCTGACTGCCAGCTAAGCTGCTTGGCTTCTATCTTGTAGCAGGAGTTGTTGGTTTCTGAGCAGAGGAGGAGGAAGAGGCAGAAATTTTTGTTCCTTCATTAGGGGTTTGTATTTACAGTCAGCCCTCAGTATATGTGAGGGATGGATTCCAGAACCCCCATATATGCCAAAATCCATACCTACTCAAGTCCCTGCTGTTGGTCCTATAAAACCTGAGTCTGCAAAAAGTACCCCCGCCTCCGTAGCGGGTTTTGCATCCTGTGAATACTGTGCTTTGGTTGAAAAAAATCTGCTTATAAATGAACTGTGCAGTTCAATCCCGTGTTATTCAAGGGTCAACCATATAACATAATGAAATACAGTATGGACTGGAGTGGAAGGGAAGGGCCTGGGAGAAGAGAAGGCATCTAGAAGACTATCTGTTACCTTAGGAATGAGAATCTTGAATAAAACAGTGGCTGTATAGAAAGAGGAAGATACAAGAGATGTTCTAGAAGAAGAGTTCCTGGCCTGGGTGACTGAGCGACTGATGCTGCTATTAACTGAACAAGGAAGGGCAGCCAGCCTGGTACAGGGGAGGACTGAGGCTCAGGACAGCTGGCCTGAAGTTAAACTACGGCTTAGTCACCTGCTGATCCAATTAGCTTAGTCTCTCAGATGCAGTTTCCTCATCCGTACAGTGGGACTTACAATATCTGCCTTGAATGCTAATTAAGAAGATTTGAAATAATATGATGCCTACCACAAGACCTTGCCCAGAGTAATAATGGCTCAGTTGATATTATTAATTAATTAATTAATTTATTTATTCATTTATTTTTTAGATAGGGTTTCACTCTGTCACCCAGGCTGGAGGGCAGTGGTGTGATTTCGGCTCATTGCAGCCTCCATCTCTCGGGCTCAGTTGATCCTCCCACCTTAGCCTACTGAGTAGCTAGGACTACAGGTGTGTACCACCACACCTGGCTAACTTTTTTTTTTTTTTTTTTGATAGGGCGGGTTCTCGCTATGTTGCCCACGCTGGTCTCGAACTGCTGGGCTCAAGTGATCCACCAGTTTCAGGCTCCCAAAGTGCTGGGATTACAGGCATGAGTCACAGTGCCTCTTGGGTATCATTTTTAGTATTATTATGAAACACAGGAAAAATGTTTGAAGGGACAGAGGTTAGGTAATAAGCTGAGTTTTAAAAGGTGAAAGATTTATACCATCTGAAGAGAAACCAGAGTATTGAGTTGAGTTTTAGACATGTTATACTTCCTGCATATCTTAGGCAAAATGTCTAGTAGGCCAGAGGAAATACGGGCTCAGGATTAAAGTTAGAGCCTGACATAGAGATGTCAGGATTGGGCACAGTGGCTCATATCTATAAAAGCCCAGCTACTCCCAAAGCTAAGGTGGGAGTCTTACTTGCGTCCAGGATTTTGAGACCAGCTTGGGCAACATAGTGAGACCCCAACTCTAAATTTAAAATAAAATAAAATAGAAGGCTGGGTATGGTGGCTCATGCCTGTAATCCCAGCACATTGGGAGGCTGAGGCAGGTGGATTGTTTGAGCTCAGGAGTTTGAGACCAGCATTGGCAACATGGCGAAACCTCATTTTTACTAAAAATACAAAAAGAAAAAAAAAATTCAGCCGTGCATGGTTGCACAGGCCTGAGGTCCCAGCTACTTGGGAGTCTGAGGTGGGAGGATTACTCGAGCCTAAGAGGCAGAGGTTGCAGTGAGCCAAGATTGTACCACAACACTCCAGCCTGGGTGACAGAGAGAGACTCCATCTGAAAAAAACAAACAAACAAACAAAAAATAGGATTATAAAAATTCTATAAAAAATCTTTAGAAGATCCTGTTTTATTATTTCAAAAATAAAATAAAAAATATGCCAGGGTTATCTACATAGAGGTGACAGCAGAAACTCAGGGAGGTGGGTGATATTGCCCAGGGAAAACACATGGAGAAAGGAGAAAAGGAGCTCAAGAATGGGTTTGGGTTTGGTATCGGTCAGGACTCTGGTTATAAGTGACAGAACCCCAAAACAACTGGCTTAAGCCAAAAAAAAAAAAAAAAAGCGGTGGGGAGGGAGAAATGTTTATTGATTCAAAATAACCAAAGGCACAGACATGATTACCTGGTTGAATCCAGGGGGGTCAAAAGATGTCATGAGGCTGGGCGCGGTGCTCACGCCTGTAATCTCAGCACTTTGGGAGGTCGAGGAGGGCAGATCACGAGGTCAGGAGATCGAGACCATTCCGGCTAACACGGTGAAACCCCGTCTCTACTAAAAATTCAAAAAATTAGCCGGGCGTGGTGGCGGGCCCCTGTAGTCCCAGCTACTGGGAAGGCTGAGGCAGGAGAATGGCGAGAACCTGGGAGGAGGAGCTTGCAGTGAGCTGAGATTGCGCCACTGCACTCCAGCCTGGGCGACAGAACGAGACTCCGTCTCAAAAAAAAAAAAAAAAAAAAAAAAAAAGTCATGAATGCCATGAGGACTCTCCACTCTGCCTTCCCAGGATGGCTTAATTCTCAGGCACCTTCTCCCTGTGTTGCAGCAAAGATGGCCCCTGAGCTTCATTCTGTCAGTTTAGAAATCTCAGCAGAGGCCGAGCTCGGGTGGCTTACGCCTATAATCTCAGCACTGTGGGAGTCCGAGGCGGGTGGATGGATCACTTGAGACCAGGAGTTTGAGACCAGCCTGGCCAACATGGTGAAACCCTGTCTCTACTAAAAATACAAAAATTAGCTGGGCGTGGCGGCACACACCTGTAATCCCAGCTATTTGGGAGGCTGAGGCGGAAGAATCCCTTGAACTCGGGAGGCAGAGGCTGCAGTGAGCCAAGATCGTGCCATTGCACTGGAGTCTGGGCAACAGAGCAAGACTTAGTCTCAAAATAAAAAAATAAATAAATAAATAAAATTAAATTAAAAAAAGAAAAAAAAAAAGAAAAAGAAAAGAAATCTCAGCAGAAACAGAATATGTCTTTCCCAGCAGGCCAAAGCCCTCCTCCTTCCTACAACTATTTTTTTGGAAATAAAGTTTTATTGGAACACAGCCATGCCCATTTGTTTATGTTCTGTCTATGGCTGCTTTAGAGCTGCAGCCACAGAGCTGTAGTTACCATGGAGACCATATGGCCTGTAAAGCCTGAAATATTTACTATTTGGTCCTTCACAGAAAAGTGTTGCCAACCCTGGCACTAGAATCTAAGGCCGTAAGAGCAGGGACTTTTGTCTGTTAAATTCACGGCTGTATTCCCAGTGCTGGAAGAATGCCTGGTAGGTGGTAGGCACTCAGTAGATACTCGTAGGATGAATAAAAGGGAAGTGAACACTGGTTTGGTATAAGGAGTGGTCCTAAACCAGAAAGGGCATCAACACTTCAGGGGATTGGCTGGAAGGACTCGAGGAAAAGCAGAGGAGGAGAGGAGACTCCAGGAGGAGAGGAGACTTGAGCAGGAGCCCAGCATGGGCCGCAGCTCAGAGAGGGTCCTGATCCCCACAGGACACCTGGAAAGAGGTTGGGGAATCTGGATGTGGAGAGGACTCTAGTGAGCTCCCCAAAAGCCGTTTCAGTGGACGCAGGCTGCTGAAAGGTGAGGGGCTGGAAGGCTGGAAACAGCTAACGTGTGCCTCATTTTGGGACTTGGGTGAAGTAAATATTCAGCAACCCCCATCAGATGGAAGGCGGACAGTCTTTTTTCACATTCAAGATTTTAGAAGGGGTAAGGGCAGGCCATGACTGGAGGAGGCTCTGCTCTTAAAATGCCTGGGTCCTTTGGGGTCTGGGCTTGAGTTAACCTGTGAGTGCCCGGACTACTCCTTGTGATATCTGTCCCTCAAACAGCTGAGAGGCACATAGCACAGAGCCCAATATCACACATAAAAACACACACAATAACCAATAAAGCATCTGTGGTGTCTGCATCGACTAACTCACATTTCCCTGTAGAAGACAGAGCTTTGGGCTTTTCCCAGTGGGTTTAACATCTTCTGAGTCTTTGTAATAAGCCCTGGGGGAATTGCCCTGTATGCTCTATCATAATTTAAAACAAAGTATTCCCCCCACTTTTTAAAAAATTCCTTGCACTTAACTCAAAGTCCCCCTGCTAACTTCATCGGAGTATATTAATTGATGTCAAAATCACCCAACTCCGTTTCAGTTGTATTTGAATCCATTTAAACATTTGCAGAGTCAATTAAAGGCAGGATCAAGAGTTAAACAGTTCTGTTCTTAAGAGTCAATTCCTTCCCAGAGGAATTCTTAACGTGCTATTTTTTTCTGTGTGAGTCTGAAGTGAGTTCAGGTTGGTGAAGGAAGCACCCAGCAGTCTCAGCACTCACTAGACATTTACAAATCCATTTTCCCCTCCCTTCCCAGCCCTTCCAAAATAGGCCTGGTGCTCCACTAGCCTTTGGTTCTGGGAAGGGAGATCGTGGAGGGACTGGACTCCCTGCGAGGGAAAGCAGTCCGGGCATAAATCCATTACCTGGACTTAGGTATACAAGGAGTCCCTCTGGATGTTGTTTCAAATAAGCTTTTTTTGCATTTAGGTTTTTTTTTTTTTTTTGAGAATAGTTGTTTCAGCTGACATCCAAGCGTGGCATTTGAGGTTTTGTTAAGTCATTCCCTGGGAAGAGGGAAGATATTTAGCTGTTTCATAAAAGGCTCTGTCTCTAGGGTGCCATTATGATTTTCTCACCTTGGCTGGTGGCAGCTGCTCCTGGGGGTGTGATAGGAGCAGAGATGTGAACCCCTGAGTGGGGCGTCCCACCCCTCACTCTTTGACGACTGATTCTTCTCGACAAAAATCAAGCCAGAGCTGGGTCCTGGTTTCATGGGCACTCTGGACCAGAAGACGTGGGGGTGTGCAGAGAACTCCCCCAGCTCCTACCAGCCCTCCTGTGCGTTTCCCACCCCAGGGGCCCGTTGACCGGTGTGTCTCGCCTCACCCCACACAGTATCAGTATATGCATACGCTTGTGTGCATTCGTGTGTGTTGAAAAACCAATAGGCTAACCTCAGCCCCTAAGAAATAATAATCAGATCCATGAAAGTGAGAGGGGAGGGCGGAGGTGGGGGATGCTTTAGGCTCCGGTGAACGGCTGGAGACATTTGCGGAACAGTCCTGCGTGTTCCAGCTTGTTGCCACTAGGGGCTGCTGTGGTTAGGCAGGAGGACCAAGAGCAGAGCTGTTTACAAAGAGGGAAAACGAAAAGACACAAAGCAGCGATTATTTCAGTTCATGAATAATTTTGTTATTTCAGAGGATTTGGGGAGTGCGCTTGGCCCCTACCCTCATTTTGCAAGTATGTGACTTCTTTCTTACACAGTGGCCCTGCCAGGATGGCTCCATCAGAAAGTCCCCTCCATTTGATCCGTAGACCTTGCACTGACAGGTGCAGGCTGCTAGGACGGGCACAGGCTGGGCTAGGCTCCCTGCTGCATCTCTTACACAGTTCCCAGAGAGAAGGAGCGCTTGTCTCTGGAGAAGGTTTCCAAGGAAAATGGGTGTTGCATTCTCAGTTCCAAGTTTCCGGTAACAAACGTGGAAGAGAACAAACTAGATTGGGGAGGCACGGTATGATAGCACATTTCTCAGATTTTGCAGTTCTCCATGAGACTAAGACCCAGATAAAGAACTGTCAGTGTTTCAATTTAATTCATCTCAGTACTTATTGAGCACCTATTATATGCAGGATATCTTACTCTGCTTCCACAGTACCTATATATACTCTGTTTGGAAGAGCTGGGTTAGAAATGGGGAGGGAGTGGTAGGGATAGGGTAGAAAGGCTTTTAGAATCAGGGTCCACAGGAGCTGGGAACATAAGAAAGGCTTGTAAATTGCCCCTACTTAATTTACGAGGAAGTAGGAAATGAACGGGGAAAACAGTGAATTAAAGGGTAGGGTGCACTCTTTATTTCCTGTGGCTAAAAAAACAAGAAGACTAGAAAAATGAATCCCTGCTGAAGAGTGGTTTCCTCCATGTTGCTAAAAGATCATGGTGGCATTGTTACTCTCCGTGATTCTTATCTTAAATGTTTTTTGCTAGTGTGAGTAATTGACCATGAAGGCCATGCATCATTGCTTATCAGTTTAGCGCTTTTCAATCTGAAAAAACAAAATACGAAACAAAACCCCATTCCTCCTTGATTGGAAATAGGCCTGAAATCAGCAGCCTTAATAATGGGGTCTTCATGCTGCACCATTTTGGCCTGGACTCTGGCACCCATAGTTTGGCTCTTCAGGCTCCAGGAGAGATGTGCACTTTTTGCGAGGGCAGAGTCCAGGCAGGACTTCTGCATTCACTATCTATAGCCTTCCCCTGGGAGCAGACAACACTGGAAGAAAAACAAACAACTTGGAACCATCACCACTAGATTCTCCTCATGTGGCCAGGCAGCCCTGATCTAGGCAAGCTTTGGTGTCCTGCTCCCCAAAGATGGTAGAGGATTTCAGGACACAGAATGAGAGTCAGGACCTGTCTGTCAAGCAATAGGAGAGTAGTCTGGGACATGCTCACTTGTCTCTGAAGTCCATGAATGTGAGGAGACTTCTTTTTCTCTCTTTAACCTCCATAGTTCTCCAGTGATGGTGCAATAAGCATTAGAGGAAATGGGTGGAGTAATTCTGGTTCATTATCTGGCACACAGTAGGTGCTCAACAAATATGATTCCCTACTCCTCGCTTCCCTGTGGACTTGCATTTCCCTAACCAGAAGCTGTCAGTTCAGTGAGCTCAAGACTGCTGCCCCGTGGCTCTGGCTCTCTGGCAAGGCCAGTGTAGTCAGCTCAAGGGGCTGGAGGGCAAATTCCTTGGGCTCTCTAGGGCCAGACTGGGGAGCAGCCTCATGAGGAATGTGAAAATCTGGAAGAAAAGCTGATGACTGGAGAAATAAACTGAATGGAGAGGCTGTGGGAGTATGAAAGACTTCATTTTGCTGACAGTAACAGCACAGGGCTTTAAGTGTCTTATGGATTCTGCATGAGTTATGTATTTTCTGCCTGTAAAGCATTTGACAGGTTTTAAATGCATCAAACTGAGCAGATTTATTGTGAAATGCAGTAAACATATGCTGAGTATTTTAGTAGAATCATAGCCACCAGGAATGCTTTTTCTTCTTGTGTGAAAATACAAAGAGAAATACCTCCCCTTCTTTTGATCAGTTCACAGCACAGAGATCTCTGGATTTACATAAATATAAAGACGAACTTGTATGTCTATGAAGGAGTTCAGGAAATGCCACCTCCAAATCTGATGCTTTGGTATTTCTGATTACTTTGAACTGAAGGCACTGGGGAACAGGAGATCTGGGCTTTTTCTGTGCTCTATTGATGTGCCTAAAGACTGATCCTCCAAAAGGAACTCAACTGTCATGAATCTTCTCCCTGGGAATCTTAGCAACCAGTGAAGATTAACTTGAACTACAAGAAATAAGATTGGAGGTTGGTACCACACCCCAACTCTCATCTGCTCTTCTGAGGGCTGCTCTGAGACAACTTTTACTACCCGAGAGACCTCTTAGCTGCATAAAAACACAACCTTTTGTCAACACACATTTCTTCCCTTCACCCTCACATGGCTTTTCTCCACCAATTCTTAGAAATCCCAAACCCCTATTCCTTTCTATAGCTCAGGATATTATATAAGCTTCAATCATCTGGCCCTTCTTCAAGTCACACATGTCTGTGGGACTCTGTGCATCATATGTAATTGAATATAGTTTTTGTCTTGTTAATCTGTCTTATGTCAATTTAATTAGCAGCCCAGCCAAGGAACCTAGAAGGTTGAAGAAAGCCATTTTTTACTCTCCTACATCTGGAAATCACACCCGGCCAGATTTCTCAATCTTGTCTTTTTTATGGAAGGCTCAGCACATAGGGACTCTTAGAAATGGAAGCAACCCGAAATGATTATTGACATGAAAGGGTCGTCTGTGAACAGCAGCATCCACACTGCCTGCAAGCCCATTGGCAATGCAGAATCTCAGCTTCACCCCAGACCTACTGAATCAGAATCTGCCTTTCAACCAGATCTCCAGATAATTCAAGAGCGTAATCAAGAATGAGAAGTGCTCTTGTCCTTCAGCTCTGACCGATCTCTCTCACTTCCCCGAAAGACAGCCAGCTCTCCAAAACTTTCCTTCTCATCAGCTGTCACAGAGCTTTCCGAAGCAGTGTATATTGTCAGCCCTCTCTTCTCCAAGCAAAGCAATTAACACACTCAACAAATGTGTGTGGGGTGCTCGCTCTGTGTTATGTGTCCATGGGGAGGAGAGACACATGTGTGGGGATCCCTGCACTGTGGCCCATTCTCTCCCTTCTCCCGACTTCAGGTGTCTCAGCCAGTTCTTGGAATGACATGGCTTCCAGACCCCTTTGTCATTGTCCTTCAGCTCATACATGTTGTCAAAAATAATTCTCTAATATCATTTCATTCAAAAACATATTTGACTGAATAATTTTGAATGAAAATCTGAATAAGTCCTCCTTAAAATCTGGCAATCAAACAGGACCCTATATTTCCAAGGTTCCCTGAAAAAATGAGGAATTGAGGGGGACTTTTGTGGTCTGGATAGAATCACCTGTATGTCTCAAGTGTGAATACCATCTCTGTCTCTCACTAACTATCTCTGGTGAGTGGGGTGGGCATCTTCACCATGAAATGAGGCCCTTGGGGTGTATCACTAAGGTCCCTTGTGTTCCACATTTTATTCCTGATGCTGAAAGGAAGGAACAAGAAATGCTGCCACATTGCCCTCCTCGGCCCCTCTGTCCTTCCTTTCCACCAGTTTCCAAGCCCCCCATGTCAGGGACATCCCTTGGCCCTAGAGATGCAGCAGCGACATGAGCAAGCATGCAGATTCCATTCTAAAAAGAAAAGACTTAAAACAGAGGAACCCATAAGCGAGCATCTTAACCTGCAGCATTCTGGCCCACTCAGATGGAAACCACCTTTGCGAAAATTATAACAGTAAGAAAATTATGGCAGTAAAAGAGATATGATCTAACCCACCCCCCATCTTGCCTTTCCCTTAATTATTGCTGGGCTGAGCTAACTTTGGAAGACATTTAAGTTATAGTTTAAATGATAATAGCCCTTCCCCCAAACTCGACTCCCTCTGTAAAGCTAATGAAAGGCCATGGGGCTATGGGGGTGGAGAGGAGCCTGATTCTGCTAAGGTCCAGACATAGATTGCCAGCCATTCCTGCAGGTAATACCACTATTGTAGATTGGCCTTTTGAGGTAGCTCTGCAGGTTTTTTGAATGTCTGACACCTATGGTTCCAACCCGACCCACTGACCCCACTCCTGTGACCCCACCCAGAAGAAATTCAGCATGCAGGAGGACAGCTTCTATCCCCCCAGCCCCATGTGATTTCATCTCTGACCCAACCAATTAGCAGCAAGCACTCATTACCTGGCCGCCCTCACCTCTTCTCCCAGACTGCCTTTGGAAAACCCCTAACTATGGGCCTTCAGGGAGATTGATTTGAGTAATAACTCCATCTTCCACATGGTGTAACTGGCCTCATGTCAATTAAACTCTTTCTTTATTGCAATGCCATGGTCTTTAATTGTTCAGTGAGCAGGAAGAAGTTGTTGGGTGGTTACAAGATGGAGAGTTATTGGAAAGGGAATGAACCAGAAGAAAGTGAAACCACCTTTGGAAAATTATGACTGAGACAGTGAAAGAGATCTAATTTAACTGACTCCGTCTTGCTTCTAACTGTCCTTGTTCATTCCTGGGCATAGGCTGAACTAACTTTGGGAGAAACTTAGTTTAGTTTATAGTTTAAACAAAGATGGTAACAGCCCTTTCCCAGAGCAGACCTCCTTCTTGCCTGGGGACTAGAGTGCATTTATAGGACTAACATTAGCCACAAGATTAGAAATTATTATTTAGAAGTCATGCAACTGGAAGCTACAAGATTCTGACTCTCCCTAAACTGCTCCTAAGATCAGTGCTTGAGATATTTCACAGACCCTGCACTTGACGGATCAGCTGGCTCACCCAGATCAAGAAACTGGCTCATCCGATCTTGTGGCCTCCACCCAGGAACCGACTCAGCGTAAGAAGACAGCTTCGACTCCCTATGATTTCATCTCTGACCATTCAGCACTGCCTGCTCCCTGGCTTTTCCCCACCCACCAAGTTATCCTTAAAAACTCTACTCCCTGAAAGGTTGGGGAGACTTATTTAAGTAATAATAAAGCTCTAGTCTCCCGCACAGCTGGCTCTGTGTGAATTACTCTCTCTCTATTGCAATTCCCCTGTCTTGATGAATTGGCTCCGTCTAGTCAGTGAGCAAGGTGAACCCCCTGGGTGGTTACAAAAGGGCAGGAGGTAACACAGAAAAATAGGGTCTGGAGGCAGGGAGCATAAGGCCAACTCACACTTCACCTACAACAGGAAATATCCTCTCCATAGAGCATGCACCAAGTAAATGACTTTGTAACTTTACTTCATCTCTTCATTTACATAGGGCATACCCCAAGTCAAGGGTAGCTAAACTCTCAAAAACTCTGTAACACAGCCTTTGAGCCCCTATGCTCAGGCCCGCTCCCACACTGTGGAGTGTACTTTCATTTTCAATAAATCCCTTCATTCCTTCCTTGCTTTGTACGTTTTGTCCAATTCTTTGTTCAGGACACCAAGAACCTAGACACCCTCCACCAGTAACAGAGGGAAGGATTTGCTTCTTCTTTTGCTGTGGCCCTACCCATTGTGCTTTCTCATCTCTGTTTTGCAAGCAGCCTTCTTAAGAAGGAGGGAATGAATAAAGTAAAATAAAAGCTTTTTGGTTTCTACTAGACTCTTTCACTTACCACAAACTTCCACAATGAGCAACCGTGTTCCCTTTCTTCTGCTGTAAGAGTGTTAGCAGTAGTGAATACAGGTCTGCAGCAACTCAGTCCTTGCCTCCTCAGAGGAAAGAATATGTCTGAAGGTCATAAGGCAGAGTAAGGGACTGAGGCAAGTTTTAGAGCAGACATAAAAGTGTATTTAAAAAGATTTAAAGCAGGAATGAAAGGAAGTAAAGTACACTTGGAAGAGGGCCAAGTAGGTGACTTGAGAGATCAAATGTGTGGTTTGACCTTTGACTTGGAGTTTCATACGTTGGCATGCTTTGGGGGTCTTGCATCTCTTGTCCTCTGGTTCTTCCCTTGGAGCAGGCTGTCCACATGCACAGTGGCCTGCCAGCACTTGGGTGGGACCACGTGCACAGTGTGTTAACTGAAGTTGTGCGCATGCTCACTTGAGACATCCTTCGCTTACCAGATGAGTGTTCCTAGAGGAAGGTCATATGCCAGGTAATCTCCACCATTTGTCTCTTAATGCACATGCTTGAGTCCACTCGCTCAACTCCTGAGATCTTATCAGGAAGCGGCTGATCATTGGCCTCAGGTGTTTTCTATCTATTGAGAGACTGCCTTTCCCTGATGCTGGCTGTGATCAATGATTATTTTAGAGAGAGAGTTTAATAATTACCCGACCATCGCTTGATGGTCACCTGACATTCCTGGTGGAGGGGCCCCCTCCTGCCCTGCTTATATCTTCCTAACTACCTACTGTAATAAAAGGAGTAAAAGGAGGAGAGAAGCAGCATCAGGAAGGCATCACCTGCAGAGGGAAAGTTTCATTCGGTAGCAGGAAAGAGCCCCTTGGGGTTTACAGAGGCTTGCCTGTGGGGCTGCTTTGGTGTGCACTCTGGTAGCAAAACTCTGCCATCAAGTGGAAGATGCATGCTGATGGGCAGCCCCAGGAGTGGATGTTCTGCTCCCATACAGAGTCCAAGGGTGAAAGCTTCATGCTTAACTCAGACATTTCCCAGGCAGGGGCTTCCAAGCATCTCTTTGCCACAATAGCAGTGAGAACTGGGGGGCAGCCTTTCTACAGGGAGCCTGCCACTCTGCTGGCAGGAGGAGATGACATCTTGAATGACTTTGTGGTAGAGATGCATCTCTGGAATGTTCCTATACAAAGCCTGTGTCCCTAGGCAACCCCAGCTTAATGCAGCCTTTAGACCCAGGGTCCTCCAGGCTTGGCCTGTCTTAGTCTATTCCTGCTGCCATAGAAAAATACCACAGATGGAGTAATTCATAAATGATAAAAGTTTATTTCCTCATCCATGTCCAAAAGCTAGGAAGTCTGAAGTCAAGGTGCCGGCAGATTCAGTGCTCTCTCTGCTTCCTTGTTGCTGTGTTCTCCAGAGAGGATGAATGCTGTGTCCTCACTTGGCAGAAGGGGCGGGATGACCAGCCAGGTCTCTGAAGCCTCTTTATAAAGACATTAATCCCATTCACAAGGATGGAGCCCTCATGCCTAATCATCTCCCACCATCACTTTGGGATTTAAGTTCCAACATGAATTTTGGATGGATACATACATTAAAATCTTAGCAGCCACCAGTCCACCATCCTGGAGGCTCCAAGAGCTTCTCATGTGATTCACTGATGACTGCTGTGCACCTGCCAAATTCTGGATCTGCTCACCTGTAGCTGCACGGCCCAGCGAGGAAGGGAGGATCTATTCCTCTCTGCCCCCATCCTAATTCCTTGGCTGTCCATTAGGACCTTAATGACTAAGTATGGGGCTGGAGCTTTGGAAAGATTTTGAGTCTGCCAAACCCCTTTGCATCAGTTAGGGTTCTGGGCTACATGTGACAGAAAGCAACTTTAGCCTCTATATAAATGAAGATGTAACAGGCAGGAGCTGTTCTACCACAAAGAGGATGCCATGGCCCTTAAAACCTCCACCATTGCTATGATGAATGACCTCTAGCCATTTGCAGTTTTGCTTTTAGCATTTCCTCAACATTTAAAGTCTGTGGAGAAGACACCTCTCCCAACTGCCCTGGGATGGGTTTGGCTCCCTTCATCTCTGCAGTAAAAGTGAACATCTAAAATTATTTTGCACTAAGATTGCCCACAGTGGGGAGGGAAAGGAAGTAATTCCCCAGTGGGAAAGAGGCAGGCTATTAGGGAAAGGGTGGATGCCAGGTAACCAAAGATGATGGGGGGCCACTACCTAGCTGGCCCCAGCCTCCCCCTTGCAAAAGGCAACCAAAAGCAGCACACAGTGGAAAGTGTGTAAACTCTCCTAGTTTCATCCTGTTTGCCTTTTTTCTTTTATTGTCTTTTGAATGCAACAGAGGCACATCACATAGGAAACCACCCCCCCACCCCCAGATTAGCAGGTACCACCAGCCCTACATCTCCCAGCCTGGTGCCTTCTTCTGTGAAATGAGGTGGGTCCTGTCAACTCCGCAGAGTTGCTGAGAGGCTGAATGAGGAAACAGGTGTGGACGTTCTTGAAGAGCAAAGCACGTCCTGCAATTGAGAGATATGAAGCTTGCTCTGAATGGACCAGCTGTGCCTGTTCACCAGCTTTTCATTTCCTCCCACCCTCACCGCCTTTGCATTTGCTTTGACTCTGATTGATTTGGTTAGTTTCACCCTGCTTTATTCCACAGAAGGTTTGGCTTTCAGGTGGCAGGATTTCCTCATTTGTTCCCTGGCAGGCCTGTTTGAGCTCACTTCCTGGCCTCTGGGATTTCATGGGGGCTTTTGTCCTCCTCCTTTGCATTCTACGTGCAGCTGCTCCAAGAGCTGGGATGAATGTGGGGGTGACCTTCTGGTGCGCAGCTTTTTTCCGGCACCCACAAGTGACCAGTCCAGGGCACCCTTTCCTCCTGCGGAGTCACTGCCCACCCTAATACATGGTCCCACTCTCTCTCCTCTTTCCTCTCCTTCCCTTAGTCCTCCTTTACCTCCCCTTCCTCCTGTTCCTTTTCCTTCTCCTCTTCTTCTTCCTCTTTCTGCCCTTCCTCTTCCTCCTCCCCTTCTCCTCCTTCTTTCCCTGTCCCTCCTCCCCTTTCTCTCTTCCCCCTACTCTTCCTCCATTCCCTCCCTCTCCCCTCCCTCCTCCTGCTTCCCCTCCTCTTCCCTCTCTCTCCCCCTCCTCTGCCTCCTTCTCCTCCTAAATGCAGCTACATTTGGACTCCTGCAATCCAGCAGGCTGAGTAAGATGCTGGCAGCACCTCTATCCTCTCTGGTCACAGGGGCTGGATGTTACGCACCTTCCCAATCTATTGCCTTCCAATACCATGTCCTTCCAATGTCACAGTAGCAGAGATTCTCCTCGGGACAGAACCATGGGAGAGCAACACTCCTGAGTCCTTTTGAAAAGATCACCCAACAACAAAATTCAGCCACTTAAGAGAGGAGTCCAGATAAAGAACTAACGGTGGAGAAAAAACAGGAAAGGGGCAGGTTCTGAGCATTGGAACCATACAAATATCAACCGGGACTAAGTAAGTTGGAAATTATAATCACAGACTAACTTGTGAATGTCATAAATCTTGAAAACTTAAAAAAAACTAACAAAAATAGAGAGAGGCAGTGCTAATTTCCATGTCTTCCATAGAATGAAATGTATAAACATTATTTTAAATTTGTATACATAGCTAAAAAATGTGATTTCAACCTTTTCCAGTTTTCATTGTCATTATCATATTATTTATTTTTATTTTTATTTTTTTGAGACAAGATTTTGCTCTGTTGCGCAGGCTGGAGTACAGTGGTGCCATAATGGCTCACTGCAGCCCTGACCTCCCAGGCACAAGGGATCCTCCCATCTTAGCCTTCCAACTGGCTGGGACTACAGGCATGCACCACCAAGTCTGGCTAATTTTATTGTATTTTGTAGAGACAGAGTTTCTGCATGTTGCTCAGGATGGTCTCAAACTCCTGGGCTCAAGCAATCAATCCAAATCAGCCTCCCAAAGTGCTGGGATTGTAGGCATGATCCACCATGCCCAGCTCATTATCATTTTAAGCTAAGACGAATCTTTCAGCAATTAATACCTCTGGTGGTTTAGAAAATTTTACTTGAAATTCATAAATATTTTCAGTTTAATCACCATTTGTTTTCCTAAATTCAAGTAAAATTAAATTAAATTTATTTTTAAAAATAGTATGCATCACCTACTTCAGAGAAATGTATTTTAGTTGATTCATCTGCCCTCCTATCTGTATATATGCAAAAGAGAAAGAGGTATGTAGAGTGATATTCTTGCAACTTTTAAAATAGTCACATTATTTTAATGATATCTATTTCTGGGGGCTAGATTCAGGGTAACTCTTTTACTTTCTTCCTTATAGATTTGGCATTACTTAAAATCTTTATAATAAACACAAACTATTAAAAATATAATCATTACTCTCAAAAAAAGCATTCATCCTATAGAAGAGAACTCTGGGTTAATTGGAAAATCTGCTATATGAATGAATAATTTAACATGGATTCTTAGGTAACATGCATAGTTATTCATGTTTACGTAGACTATTTGAATATATCTAGAAATCCTGCTGACTTATAACTTGGACACATATTTTTTAAGTTTAAAGATTTCCAATTTAGGAGTTCCTCCGTCTGCTAATGGATGGTGGTATCATTGTTACAGTATGACATTTGGAGTTCACTGATCTATGCTGGGGAGCAGAGCTGGGGATAAAATTGGGGCAGAGGGGGTAAGAATGAACTCTCTGTATTAAAAGCAAATGAATGTATTATGATCAGTACCGCCAGAGTGCAGCCTAAAGGGAACAGGCAATGAATTAATGATGTGGCAGAGCAGCCGGACAGAAAGGTTCCTGTCAGAGTGACAGCAAGCCTAACATTGTGACTTAAGGCCCTGTTTTTATGCCCCTACCACCTCCAGTTTGGGCTTGATATAGTGACAGTCCCATGCTTTAAGATTCTCACTTGTTCAAGTTATTTTTCCCCAGGTGGCAATTTCTCTGCTCTCAATTCAGGGAGAGTGAACGAAGAGCAAGTGGGTTTTGGGCAAAGCCTAGGCCTGTGAAAGTCAGAGTGGTAATACACTGCTTTTCCTAATTCCCAGCCCCTACTAAGAAAAAAACACTGGAGAAAATTGATAATACCCTCTATAAAAGCAGGAGATTTTAAATTTTAATTGATCTGGAAAAATTATATTTCTACAAATTTATGCCATCATTCTGCCCCAAGCCCAGACATTGCTGCCACCAAAGCACTGACGTTTAACCAGGGATTTTAAATTTAAGCTGTAAAGCAGGGAACAAATGACCCACATTCCCTGTCCATTTCTACTAAAACCATGAGAAACTTTTGAAATTGCTTCCCACAAAGATATCAGCGAATGCATGTATATGTAATTACCCATAGAGAAATGTGGGGCATTATTTCGTGTGTATTTTAATATAAATTATGTGATACTATATATAAGCATATAAATGCATATAAAAAGTCTGTAAATCCTACCTCATAACAATGGTGGCCTTAGGCGAAAGGAGGGACCTATGGTTAGGCCTAGAAAGAAAAGGGATCTTAGCAAAGACATTTGTGATGTTCTCACCTCTATCCTCTATCTCTCCCTCCTTTCCTTCCTTTTGTTCTTCTTTTTAAAAGACACGTAGTCATACTTTACCTCCACAACTAAAAATTACTTTTAAAGATTTCAGAATAATACTCTACAGAGAAATCTAATAAGCCCAGTTATACACTTAATGATTGCCTAGTCAAATTGCTTCTTTGGTTGTTTTAAAAACTGACTTCTGCAGAGTAGCTATGTTTTGTGATGCAGCTGATCCCATATCATCACTGGGATGAATGTAAATGTCAAAGAGATAGTGTTTTGATCTGATATTTTTACCTGAATAAATATTACTTGCAACTGAAAAAAGCAAAGATTCTGTTCATGAGTGGGACACAGTAGTCACTCAACAAAATGCTGAATGCATGAAATGGATGGATGGATGGATGGATGGATGATGGCTGGTTGTTGGATGGATGGATGGATGGATGGATGGTAAATGGATGATGAATGATTGAATGGTGAATGAATGGATGGTGGATAAATGGATGTATGGTGGATGGATGATGGATGGTGAATGGATGGATGTATGGTGCATCAATGAATGGATGATAGGTG
Organism: Trachypithecus francoisi; assembly: GCF_009764315.1. Classification (NCBI taxonomy): domain Eukaryota; kingdom Metazoa; phylum Chordata; class Mammalia; order Primates; family Cercopithecidae; genus Trachypithecus; species Trachypithecus francoisi. The sequence continues at coordinate 88,298,433 of NW_022681455.1, read as the reverse complement.
GATGATGAATAGATGGATGGATGGTGGATCAATGGATGGATGGTGGATCGATGGATGGATGGATGGATGGATGGATCAATGGATGGATGGTGAATGGATCTATTGTGAATGGATGGATGATGGAACAATGAGTGAATGGATGGATGATGAATGGATGGATGGATGGTGGAATTAATGGATAGATGGATGGATAGATGGACAGATGGTGGGTCAATGGATGGATAGTGAATGAATGGATGAATTAATCAGGTGTGAGAGACAATCACTTGTTAGATTAAGGATTACCTTGAGCACAAGTTATATAAATTTTTTTTTAAAAAAAAGAAAGTTGAAACTCATTCTCACTTACCTTTGGCCAATAGCTGGATTTGATAAAGGCAATATTTTTTTGCCTTTAGAAAATCAGCACAACAAGGAGTTGAATAAGATGATCTTAGTCTAATACAAGCTGAAGCTGAGATTTTGTAGGGGTGCAACAAGGGAGCAACAAACTGTTTTCTTCTTTCTCAACAAAATGAGGGGAAAACATACAAATAAACACTGAAATCATTTAGAATTGTAGTGGAATGATTACACAAGGCACAGGGAGAACAATGGTGCCTAGAGGGGCAGCAAAACAGTCAGGAAAACTGAATTCGCTGCATAAATATGGGTTGTTATTCCAAAAGGGACAGCTAAAGGAGACAGACAGTCACTGGCAGCCAAGTCTGCTCTCCACCTCAAATACGATAATGGAACCAATAATCCCGTAAAAAGAGGCAAGAGACTCATCTTCTCACGGGCACTCAGTGAAATGGGAATGGAGAGAGCCATTTTTGCTTGACCGGTGTGACGTCTTTTCCTCAATGACCACCTCCTGCTCCCTCACCTTCCCCTTCCCAGCTCAGGGTCCCTGTGCTGTCCTCCTTACGGTGGCTGTTTATATTTTGGCAGCTTCAGACGTGAAGAAAAATAAAGACTGAATGTGTAATTTAAAACTTTCATCCTGTGTTTGCACCACCACCCTCCCCGCGTCCTAACAGCCTGTCTCCATTCCACCTGCAGGGAGACCAAGTCCTCCCTCAGCTGACTGTTCACCTGCAGGTCTGATGTTGCCAAATCTGTGCACCTATTCGTTTGCTTCAGGAACAATCATTATCTTGCCCTTTATTTTTCTGAGTTTTGTATTTCTGATTGGCTTTAATGCGACCCCCAGAGCAAATGCCAGAGAAAAGGCAAGTAGGCAAAACAAAAAAAACCTTTATTTACAAACCAAATGTGAGGGAGGGGCGAAGTTCACCGGCCTCCAGCGGTGGAGGCCGACGAAGTCGCTCTGGCGTTCTTGGGCGAGGTTCCTAGGTCCGCACAGGAGCAGGGGCCAAGGAAGCTCGCTCTGGCGCTCTCGGGCAAGGTTCCTGGGTCCCACGCAGGAGGAGGGGCCAAGGAAGCTCGCTCGGGCATTCGCCGACGAGGTTCCCGGGTCCCGTGTAGACAAGGAGGGGCCGAGGAAGTTCGCTCCGCGGGCCCGCTGGGAGCGGCTTTTATGTCCTGGGCCTGGGAGTGGGAGGGCAGTGGGCGGGACATAGGCGGGTTGGGGGCGGGTCGATAGGCGTGGCTAGGCGGGTTCCAGTTTCTCTCCGTCGGAGGTCGGGTTGCACCTGCGCAGTCGACCCGTGTCTTTCCCGGGCACGGGAAAGTTGACAGTGAAGAACCCGGAACTGCGCCATCTTGCCTCCGTTTGTCCAAACAATTTCTTCAGGTTTGTTATTCAGTTTGCAGTAATTACTCCAGTGGCAAAGCTGTGCCATCCCCTATCTTTTAGGAAATTGTTTGGTTTTTCTTATTTCATCACTTCATGATTTTCCAGAGGCTACTTTACAAACACAATCTCTTCTTTGAGTTCTAGAAAACTTTCAGCAATCCTCTTGCCAAAAATCATCTCCGGCCTAACGTAGGAAAGAATCTCTCAGGCCACAGTGGGAAAAGCTTGGAGTCATGTGGAGCCTGAGGCTTTCCAGGAGCCGCTAGGCATGAGCACAAAGGGAATGTCTGGAAATTAATGGACGCAAGAGACAAATGGGTTTACCTATTTCATACAACCATCTAAAGAGGGCAGACTGAGGCTCTGCATGGAAAGAAGGAAGGAGGAAGAAACGAAGCCCTTCTCGCTCCCTTCCTGATTCCTCCCCACACAAAGGCTGGCAGTGATTGACTTTCTACGTGTCATATACGCATCTCTGCTTAAAACACATGCTGTCAAATGTGTTTTTCTGCACCTTGAAAAAAATCTGTCAAATGCCATAAGCCATTCTGTCAAGAAAACTCTGTTTTTAATGACTGGATCCTTTGCCTTGGCTATTTCGTCTTCAAAGCATTAACCTTCACTGGCTGTTGGCCAAATGTGAAGGAGGAAACGGATGCTCTAGTTGGTCTTCCCAGGGATTGACTATGCTATCTGGCAACACACTAAGCCGCAGGTCTCAAACTCAGATGCCTGTGGGGGCCAGGCAGGTGACATAAATGAGCAAAGCAGGCCTGACGGGAACTTTGGCAAAGTGGACTGTCCCTGTCCCACCTACAGAGGGATCCCAGTCCTCAGCACCAGCTGACAGTTGACCTGAAGGTCTGGTGTCGCCAAATCTGTGCACCTGTTCATTGGCTTCAGGAACAGTCATTATCTTGCCCTTTATTTTTCTCTGAGTTTTCTATTTCTTCAGGGTGGCTGTTCAGCTTGTAGTAATTATTCCAGCAGCAAAACTGTGCCATCCTCCATCTTTTAGGGAATTATTTGTTTTTTGTTTTTTTTAATTTTGTGACTTTAAAATGTGATTTGCTGGAGGCTACTTTATCTCCCCCATCACAGTAACTTATTTAAGGACATGCACTTAACCCAGGCTGAACCAATCCTAATACTTCATCCTCCCGGCCATAGTGATTGATCCAGCCTCGGGGCATGTGACCTGTTCAGTATCTTTTCCTGTTTTTCTCTTTCTTTTTTTTTTTTTCTTTGTTAATTGGAGCTTGGGAGCAAGAGCCTAGTTTTCATCCTAAGGCTGGGAGGGTGTCAGCTAAGGAATAATTGGTGTTCCTGGCTTCAGCCTTCAGGAAGAAGCCAGCCTCAGGGTTCTGGGGCACACAAAGAGATCACAGATAAAGTCCTGAAGTCACTCAAGTTTCCAGCTTCAGTTGTTTCAGAGAGACTTCCGTTCTTTTCAATGTTTGGAAATAAACTCCTCCTTTCTGCCTATTTTTGAGTTGAGCTTCTGTTACTTGTGACTCAAAAAAACCTGACAGATGTGGACTCTGGAGCCAAACTACGACTTAGGTTCAATCTGCATGTGACACTGGCTCACTGTGCAATCTTCAGAAGGTTCATTAGCCTCTCTGTCTCAGTGTTCTCATCTGCAAAGTGGGAACAATAATAGAACCTACCTAATATAGTTGGGATATTTGCCTCCACCCAAATCTCATGTTGAAATGTCATCCTCAGTGTTGGAGGTGGAGCCTGGTGGGAGGTGTTTGGATTATAGGGCCAGATTCCTCACGACAGGCTTGGGCCATCCCTCAGTAATAAATGAGCTCTGGCTCTGAATTCACACGTGATCTGGTGGTTTGAAAGTGTGTGGCACGGCCAGGTGTGGTGGCGCATGCCTACAATCCCAGCTACTCAGGAGGCTGAGACAGGAGAATTGCTTGAACCCAGGAGGCAGAGGTTTCAGTGACCAGAGATCACACCACTGGACTCCAGCCTGGGTGACAGAGTGAGACTCTGTCTCAGAAAAAAAAGAGAGAAAAAAAAAAATGAGGCCGGGCACAATAGCTCACACCTGTAATCCCAGCACTTTGGGAGGCTGAGGCAGGCAGATCACCTGAGATCAGGAGTTTGAGACCAGCCTGGCCAACATGGTGAAACTCCATCTCTACTAAAAATATAAAAATTAGCTGGACGTGGCGGTGGGCACCTGTAATCCCAGCTACCCGGGAGGCTGAGGCAGGAGAATCATTTGAACCCAGGACGTGGAGGTTCCAGTGGGCTGGGATGGTGCCATCACACCCTAGCCTGGGCAACAGAGTGAGACTCCATCTCAAAAAATAAAAAAAACAGAAAGAAGAAAAGAAAGTGTGTGGCACCTCTACCCACTCCCTCTCTTGCTCCTGCTTGGCCATGTGACATGCCTGCTCCCCCTTCACCTTCTGCCGTGGTTGTAACTTTCTTGAGGCCTCCCCACAAGCTGAGCAGATGCCAGCACCATGCTTCCTGTAAAGCCGCAGAACCACAAGCCAATTAAACCTCTTTTCTTTACAAATTACTCAGACTCAGGTATATCTTTATAGCAATGCAAGAACTGCCTAATACACTACCTTGTAAGGATGCTGCGAGGATTAAAAGAATCAATACATACAAAGCACAAAAAACATGTACTGTCATCAAAGTGTGAGTGAGTGGCAAAAAATGATTACACACCCCAGAACAAGGGACCCAATCTGTCTGCGACTGAAGAGCCACTGCTGCTCAAAGACAATTTGAAACCTAAAAGGTAATTCCTCTTCTATCAGTTTTTCACCCTGAGAGAGGAATAGTAACTCCACATCAGAAAGATGTTTCTCTTTTCCTTTCCCAAAGAGAAAGAAAAAAGAACTTTATAAAATCAAATTCATGTTTCATCAAGAAATTAAAAGACAAAATTAGGCAGGCAGTCCAGAATGAGGTAGAATTCATCAATATTCTGAGAGGGATGGAAAGTTGAAGAGATAGTAGAGTCATTATAATACATTTAAACACCCACCACAAAGAGAAATTACTAATGGGTGAATGTAGGTATAATTTAATGCTTGCGTTTTTGAGAAAAATCCAAAAATGACAGGTCTGTAATTTTGACTTCAGTAGAGGAGGTAATGGAAATACCGTTCAGGCTTGGAGAAGCAGAGTGTTATGAAAGTTATTATTTAATTAGAGATTGTAAGCACAGATTCAAATGAGCGAAGAAGAACTTTCTTTGTGTTTGCAGTAGGTTTGTTGGCATCGCAAAGAAATGAAGAGGCAGCCGGGAAGTGAGCTAACAACTTCTCCAAGTGAGCTAACAACTACCTGAAATCCAGTTCAGGGTGAGAATCTAGGGCCCTGTGCCCAAGGAAACCTTCCGTGCAAGCTGCCTTTATCATCCAGCACCCTTGGTACTGGTCTGAGCAGAAACAATGACATCTTCAAAAATAGGAAGGAAAAGGACAAAACTGAGCAGTGATTTTCATGTTTTAGGAAATGAACTGAAAAAGGAAGAGATTAAATGAATGTCGAAGGGATTGTAGTTTTGATAGGACAATCAGGATCTATTATTAAAGCATCAGGTTGAGGCTTTGGAGCCAGGAAGTGATGTTGCCCTTCCGGGGGGTCTGTAGGAAGAGATGGCATAACCAACCAGTAGACAATGCCAGAAACGTTGGGGAGATGGTACACTTAGGATGGTATTTATGGCTATTTTGCCCACTGCCTCCACAACACAACACATCACTGTGAGTTATATTGACATTAACAATATAACTCAAACGTGGGTTTTGGCTGTCACAGAAGGTTTTGGCACTAAATCCCTTTAAAGAGAAATGAGGATTTCATGCAAAATTCATGATGTCTGGGAAGCCCTCTTCATTAAAATGGTGGGAACAAGCATAGAAGGCTAGGAAGCAGCTGTTTGACATCACTGTTTTTCCAAGACTGGGCTTTTAAAAAGGACTTTAAAAATGGTTATTTCCAGGCCAGACATTTTCTCTCAGAGGATTAAAAAAAGGGTGGCTCACCAGCCCCAAATTTTATTTCATTCATTCTTAGTTGAAAAGAGAAAGTAAATCACACACTGTGCATTCCATGGGTCAGTCTAACTGGCACCATGACAACCTGGTCTGTCCACAAACCATGGGGTCCCATGCCCAAAAGTATTTTTAGGTTGCCTCCAAGTACAGCAATCTTTCCCCTCTTTTAAACTGATACATAATAATTGTACATATTTATGGGGTAGAGTATGATATTTCAATACATGTATACCATGTGTAATGATCAAATCAAGGTAATTAGTATCTCTGTCACTTCAAACATTAATCTTTTTTTGTGTTTGGAACATTCAAAATCTGTTCTTGTAGTTATTTGAAAGAAAACAATAAACTGTCATTAACTATAGTCACACTACAATGCTATAGAACACTATAACTTATTTCTCCTATCTAGCTGTAGTTTTGTATCTGTTAACCAACGTTTAGCTACACCTCTGCCACTTCCCAACCTCTGGTAACCAGTATTCTACTCTCTTCTTTTATGAGATCAACTCTTTTGGCTTCTGCATAGGAGTGAGAATATGCAGTATTCGTCTTTACTGGTTTGTTTTACTTAACATAAAGTCCTCCAGGTTCACCTATGTTGCCATGAATGAGAGGATTTCATTATTTTTATGGCTGAATAGTATTCCATTGTGTATATATACCACATTATTCATTTACCTGTTGATGAGCACTTAGGTCTATTCTATATCTTGGCCACTGTCAACAGTGCTGTAACAAACATGGGAGTGCAGGGAACTCTTCGAAGTACTGATTTCCTTTCCTTTGGATATACACCTAACAGTGGGACTGCTGGATCATATATTAGTTCTATTTTTAGTTTGTGAGGACTCTCCATGCCATTTTCCATAATGGCTGTGCTAACTAATTTACATTCCCACCAACACTGTGTAAGAGTTCCTTTTTGTCTGTATCCTCAGCAGCATTTGTTATTTGTCTGTTTTAGAATAGCCATTCTAACTGGGGTAAGACGATGTCTCATTGTGGTTTTGGTTTGCATTTACCTGACGATTAGTGATGTTGAGCATTTTTTTAGTACACCTGTTGGCCATTTGTATGTCTTCTTTTGAGAGAAGTCTATTCAGCTCATTTGCCCATTTTTAAATCAGATTATTTGTTTGTTTTTTTCTGTTGAGTTGTTTGAGTTCTGGATTTCAATCCCTTGTCAGATGAATCATTTGTGAATATCATCTCCCATTCTACTGTTGTCCCTTCACACTGTTGATTGTTTCCTTTGCTGTGAAGAAGCTTTTTTAGTTTAATATAATCCCACTCATCTATTTTTTCTTTTTTTGCCTGTGCTTTTGAGGTCTTTTTCATAAGACCTTTGCCCAGACCAATGTCCTAGAGCATTTCCCTTGTGTTTTCTTCTAGTTGGTTCATACTTTCAAGTCTTACATTTAAGTTTAGTCCATTTTGATTTGCTTTTTGTATATGGTGAGAGAAAGGAGTCTAGTTTCATTATTCTGCATCTAGATGTCCAGTTTTCCCAGTACCAATTATTGATGAGACTGCCATTTCCTCAGTGAATGTTCTTGGCACCTTTGTTGAAAATCAATTGGCTATAAATACATGGGTTTATTTCTGGGTTCTCTATTCTGCTCCATTGGTCTATGTGTCTGTTTTTATGCCAGTACCATACTGTTTTGGTTACCATAGCTTTGGGGTGAATTTTGAAATCAGGTAGTGTGATGCCTCCAGCTTTGTTCTTTCTGCTCAGGATTGCTTTGGCTATTTGGGGTCTTTTGTGATTCTGCATGAATTTTAGGATTGTATTTCCTATTTCTGTAAAGAATATCATTGGTATTTTGATAGGGATTGCATTGAATCTGTAGATTGCTTTTGGTAGTATAATTATTTTTCCAATATTTATTCTTGGAATTTATAAACATGGGCTGTATTTTTTTTTTCTTTTTGCCAAGGACACCAATCTTAATTCAGAGAATAGTTGTGTCTCTTTTTAGTATCTGAATGGTCATACCTTTGCATAGTTGTCCATTTAACTTCCAGGTTATGGCCCAGAGGAGGTGGCCTGGTGCAGAGAAGCAGAATTGTTTGAATCAGATGACATGGATTCTTGTTTCAACTCTGGCTCTGATTCTGGTGACCTTAGGCAAGTCATTCTACCTCTCTAAGCCAATTTCCTTTCCTGTAAACTTAAGGGAAATGGTGGTTAGCCTGTAATGTCTTGTTCAGCATTACAGTTCTATAAAGTAATTCCTTTCTATGGTAGAAAGAGAAGTTATAGTGTGAATAATATGGAAGTATGTTTGGGAGAAAGCACATTTAATAATGAATGAAATGTGGACTAGGAAGGCCAGAGAGAGCCACATCAGCACCAGGACTGCTGAAGACCAGGCAGCAGGGGTAGAACGTGGTTCTGGGGATCTTGGAGGCAAGGAAAGGAGTCTTGAAAAGCAAAGTGGCCAGAAAAAAAATCAAGAGAAAGATGAGTAGAGTCAATGCAGACAGTATGTGAGTTCTACACCAAGCTCAGTCCTGAGTTTTGTTTTTCAAAGCCAAGTTTTAGACTCACCTCCTTAAAGTTTTTCCAGACAAGTCCCACCTAACAATATTCTAGACAGGTCGGGCTTCTCTCAGAAACTATTAGTGGCTCCTCATGGCCTGAAGAAGAGTCTAAAATCCACATCTAGTTTCCAAAATTTGTTTACTACTTATCTTTCCAGACCCCTCTCTGACCTGCCTTTGTCAAGAGCTGAAGGCTTCATCCTTTCCAGACTGCTCCTGAACCTTCTCTCCTGTTTATTCTTTCTGTAAAGCCCTTCAGCTTCCCCTCTGCTGGGGGAAACATTGTCATTTATCAAGACTATTAGGCCTCATAGGATTTTCAGGAGCCTGTGACAATGTTTGGGACCTGCAGTGAAGGGGTTAGAAATAATCAGCTCCAAAATATGAAAATTGCAGAATCTAAATAATAATATTTAAAAACAAAACCACAAAAATGTTTTTGACAACAAAACATTTAGTTAATTTGGGCACTGCATGTATTTTAATATGATTACTATGTCTTGGGGTGGGGTCTTCAAAGGAAATAGTGCATAGGGCCTATAGATGTCTCACGTAAGAATGCCCTTTCTGAGACTTAGAATTGGAGTCTCTTTTTCCATATTGCTTCTTTGTTTTGGGGCTATATCTATCACAGCACTAATCTTATTGTGCCCTGTGTCAAAGTGGCCAGTGTCCACTGTTGGCTTCTCTACTACACCAGAAGTGTCTTGAAGGTCAGAATCCTACTGCCTAGGGGTCCGAATTAGCAGCCCATAGGCCAATATATAGGTGTTTCAAATAATGAGATTTCACCAAATGCCCAGGTTTCTGGCTTCATGTAAAAGTTCAGATGATCTGGTTCCACCAGTCATTCATGCTTTTGTACCAGGTAACAGGTGACTGGACTTGAGTAGGCAGAATACGCAGCCTCCCATTTGCCCAGTTTTCCTATACTCATCTCAGTTATTTGTGTCATCATAAGTCTGGGATCCTTCTGTCTTACACTTTTGGTGTAGATCCTCCTCCTCTTCATACCTAGCACAGTGTCTTGCAGAGTGCTGGTACTTAACATGTATTTGTTGAGTAAATAGGGTTTGGAACTTGACGTCACTGGAATACATTGTCAGAATCAGACTTCAAGTTGCACAAAGCAAACTTTTAGTTATTTACTGATAACATGACTCCCTTTCCCTTTTCAGTGGGCTGAGGTAGAGAACCTAATGACAGGCTATGTGGCATCTAATTCGATCACTTTACTGAAAATGATCACAAGAGCAGCAAATTATATCCATATGATGGATCTTCAGCATTACCAATTTTTTTTGTCAAATTTGCAGGCAAATTATTGTCTTAACTCCAAAATGGTGTATCCGAAGATTTGTTAATGTGAGAGCATCAGATGCGATGGAATCCGTCATCGGGGTAGAACATGAAACCAAGATAAATGTGTATCATTGAGTGCTTCCATTTTTCTTTTATCAAATAAAATTAGCCTTCCCCCATAAACTGATTAAAAATATCCTTTATGAGATGAGAAATTCGGCTGAAAGGAGTGCTAGAGCAGCCTACTTATTGTTGATCAGAGATTTCAGAGCCATCATTTCAGAAAACGGACATTTCAAATTTGCCCCTGAGACCCAAGCTACAGAGGTCAGGTTTGAGAAACATGTTCAAAAACATGCTATGCCATAGTCTCAGCCATGAAATTTAAGGTGATATTTTCAGTGAAATGGCTAGTCTATGTCAATGTGAGTGAGTATCTCAACTTTCCAACCAGACTTAAAGCAGCATGTGAATAGAAGCTGTCTCTCACCCTTCGGTCTGTTTTCACTTTCCTGCCATAGTGCCTTGTGCATAACTGGTGCCTAATACTTATAACCACTTGATAGATAAATACACCCAACTAAATTACCCTTAAATGCAACAAACCTTTGTGAAACCCTCTTAGGAAAGAGGGTTTGCTGCATTTAAGGGCAAATTAGAAAAGTGGCAAGCTCTGAAATATGGGAAGGCCACAAAAAAGTGAGTAGATTTATAAGGAGAGTCTTTGTCATTAATAATTCATGCAGGGAGAAAACTACAATTGGGAAAAATCTGCTCTTACTGCTATGGGTACATTTCTATAGTCATGCAATGGAAATACTGCCAGCTTGGTGATGAGAAATGGGATTTGTACACGGGCTGATTACATCCGATCGAATGTAGTTGTTCCATTTAGAGATACGGTTTGACCTGTGGAATACTCAAATCAAGGAAATAATGAACTAGGATGTAATAGATATCTGCGATCTCATTACTTCAAAAATCAAGAACATATCCAGCATTGTCTTTTAAGCATAATATGTGTTTCCACTCCTTGACCAAACAGTCATTGAAACTAGTAGTCATTGAGGCCCAGGTCAGTGAAGGAACGTGGCAGATTAGATTATTCTTGAAAAATGTTTCCTCTCACCTACATTATTCAATCAATCTTTATGAGAGGAATGAACTTCCCCACTCCTTGACGTTGGGCTTGGCCATGTAGCTTGCTTTGGCCAATGATAGTAGATTCTTGAGGTATGTTTGAGTAACGGGTATTACCCACTTGCACTCTGGCCATAACATGAGAAGAATATGCACTGGATGGCCAATGACCCTTCAGTCTTGGCCTACGCTGAGACCAGTGAAGTGGGAGCACCCTAGCGATATGCACATATGTGAGTGGGCATATATTTGGGGGTAATTTGTTACACAGCAATAACTGACTGATACAGTGCCCTGCCCAAGGTCAAACAGCTAGTGGTGGAGTTGTTCTACGTGTACTGGGTGATGTGAAGGTTCCCAGCATCTCAATTCCCCATCTTACAGAGCGAAGAGGCACACATGGAGCAGGGAAATACTGTCCTTGGGGACTCAGCCAGTGATTGGATAGAGACAGAGGCAGCTATGGGTGTTGATTTTAGAATTCTATAACTGGACTTCCATCACACAACTATGCTCAGAAAGACAGCCCACCTACACCGCTTTGAAAAATTCTATCATCAAAGATCTACATGAACAAACTAATTACAGACCCCCCAAAGCTCTCTTCCTCTCTCTCTCTCTGCCTAACTCTCCCTCTCTACCCTCCTTCTGCTATCCTTCATTTTAGATATGCAGGCAGTGTGGTACAATCGACTGAGCACTGGATAAAGTGTCGAGAACATGGTTCTGGTGCTGACTCTGCCACCATCCCTCTGAAATGTCGGCTAAGTTACTTCAACTCTCTGAGCTTCCTTTTTCTCATCAGTAAAACAGAGTTGATAATAACCTGCCCCACAGAGGCAGGAAGGGATTTATGAAAGAACAGTCCTCCAGCGCTCATGACAGTGTCTGGCTCAAGCGTTGCCTCTGGGGAGAGGCAGATATCTCTTCCTTTCACAGCCTCCTGTAGCAGAAAAGGTTACATATTCTCCCCCTTTGCCAGATAAAAATGTGCAGAGCCAGCAGATCCTAGCATCTTCCTGTCAAGAAAACTGGCATGTAGCAACCTTCCTGGCTGAGCAAAACAGGTCACCAGGGTCCTGCACTTCTTCTCTGAGTCCTGTGTTCTTCTAAAGACTCTTGAGCAGGTTATTGGTATTAGAAAAGTAGCACCATTTATTTTCCAATCTGGCACTTTGACTTCCCTACCTGTATCCCACATCAGGCCCTGCTAGGTTTTATTTGTGGAGCCTCAGTGAGGCTTCAACCTCCCAAATGACTTTCTTTCAGCAAAAGTGTACCCTATACAACTCTCACTCTATGCTTAGCCTGTGGAAGAGACAGAAGGGTCTCTGCCTTGTCCTCCAAGAACTCACGATCTTCCTGGGGAAAAGACTCCCAGTAGGAAATGCTCCTTTATTCAACAGGTATTTATGGAGCATCTACTACACGCCAGGCTCAGTGCCAGTTCTGGGGCTTCTATAGCAAATGAAATGGATGGTTTTGCAGACATTTTGTCTGCAGCAGAGCTGTCCAATAGAAATATAATGTGAGTCGCTTATGTCATTTTAAGTTTTCGAGTAGCTATCTTTAAAAAGTAAAATCAAACAGGGCAAATTAATTTTAATGATATATTTTGTCTAACCCAATACATCCCAAATGTTATCATTTAATACTAAAATTGTAATCAAGTGATCAAGATTTTTATATTCCTTTTTCCTACTAACTCTTTGAAATTAGGTGTGTACTTTGCACTCACAGCACATCTCAATTCGACTGGCCACAGTGCAAGTGCCTAGCAGCCACATGTAGCCAGCGGCTACTACATTGGACAGTGTAGGTCTAGAGAAATAGGTAAGCCCTGGGAGTCAAGGGGCACCTGCCTGCAGAGAGGAATGACAAGAGTAGGAAGGGCGGCTGACGCCAGGCGGGGCCGGATACTGAAGATGGGAGCCTGAGAAAGATGGCAGAAGCACCAGCAGGTGAACCCCACGCAGTTCCAGGAGTCAACTCAGCCAGGCTGATGGGGAGCATGAGGAGGAGTGGTGCCGGGTGAACCAGAGGTGCTGACCAGAGGCTGACATGAGGAATTCTCACTCTAGAATGGCACAAATTATCCCAGCCACAGAAGTGTTCTGAAGGGAGAAAAAACAGCTGTGGGTTTCATGAGCTCAACACTGGGTTTGGCCTCTAAATATTGATTGATTCATTTTTTTATTCCTGTACAAATATTTATTGAACAGCTACTATGTCTACTGTGTGAACAGGGACTATGAATACAGTGGTGAATGGGGTGGTCCAGGTCTCTTTGCCACGGAAATCCCATTATACTAGGGGAAGGTAAACAATAAACGAGCAATAAATAAACAAGATCATATCAGATCATGGTAAATGTATGATGTGACAGAGGAGAAAAGGCAAAATGACAGGCTTGGGAGGGCAGTGCACACAGTTTAGTTTGGGTGGTAAGCCAGGCTATATCCACTTACCCCTGCGAACTGACTCCTTGTTTTTTTCTGCCCTGCCCTGCGTCCTAAAAGGTTGGCCTATGTGAAGTGCACATTAGAGATTAAGGAGCCATGAGGACTGCGTGCTGAATGGTATCCTACACTGGATCCTGGAATAGGAAAAGAAAATCCAAAAAAAGTCTGTAATTTAGTTACTAATATTGCATCAATGTTGATTTCTTAGATTTGATCATTGTAATGTGGTTATGCAAGATGTTAATGTTAGGGGAGGTTGGAAGAAGGGTAGGTAGAAACTCTGCTATCTTTGTAACTCATTAAGTCTAAAATTATTTCAAAATAAAAAGTTTTTAAAAGTGCATAAAATACATGTAAATTCATGTAACAGCAAGAAATTTTCATTTAAGCATATCCACAGGACAGTATTACTAAATCACAGGAAAATTTTAATAGCATCATTATTACACTACAGGATATGGTGTTTAAAATCCATCTGTCCCAGCAAGATTGCTTTGGTGCAGAAATGAAACTAAGTACATGCTCAGAGCTCCCCTTTCTACCAACACACCTTTCAACGCAGACGCAGAGGGATGAGTTCACCCACATACACCTTCACCACTATATTCACAGTGAGTTTCAGGAGCTCAAGTTTGGCCTCTCTGGGCCTCAGTGGTTGCATCTGTAAAGTGGGAGATTGGACTGTGGGATCTCCAAGGCCCTCTGGATCTGAGATGCCCAATGCAGAGGGCAGATTTACTGGATGCTAATGATATCCCAAAGCCACTGGGGCCCAGTGGAAACAGCTAGAAACCTTGTTCTACTTATGGCATTGGAGGATAGTTCTGGTGGGAGGCAATACTAACAGCAGCTCTGCGGATGCCAAACACTTCTTGAACTTTTGCTGTGTGCTGGGCACTCCTCTAAGGCCTTACCATGTTTTAACTCACTGAATCTTCACCACAACTATCATCATCAGCCTCTTCATTTTATAGATGAGAATGCTGAGGCCCAGAGAGGTGAAGGGAGTTGCCTGGGGTTCCATTGCTAGCTCTTGACCTCTGTGTCTTGCAAGGGGCACGGGTTGTCCTGTGCCTGGAAGGAGCAGGGATGGGGCCAGGACAAGATGATGGAGTCCAGGTGAGGGTTTCCCTCTCAGATTTGGGCAGAACCTGCCTCCTATTGCAAAATGGGCACAGGGCATGCCAGCTGGTGTCTGCCTCCTCTGTATGCAGGGCCCCAGGGGCTTGAGTCCCTGCACTTAGAGGAAGGAGCACTTCAGCAACTTGCTCCCTCCAGGAGCAATTCCCTTCCAGCTGCCGGTCGTGGGGAATCGGTCTCTCACGTGGATGCTCTCCTGCCCTCTCCTGGTCTTCTCCCAGTCTGGCTCTTTATGGATGGTGTGTGCTCACATATGTACACAGTTCATTTATTTTGTTTCCTCTATTGGTTTTATAAAAATTACAAACTGACAAATGCACATTGTAAAAATAATTCAAACAGCATAGAAATGTATCATGGATGAAGTGAAAACTCCACCCTCCTCTTTCTCCCGTGCTTCTATGCTCTTCCTTGAATCTCTCTCTGCGGTAGTCACTGCAAGCAGGCATTTTCTGAGAATGTGGCACCAAGAGTTTTTTACACCAAATATAGGTCCCTTGAGAACAAGGACTGTGTCTATGTTGTTTGCTGTTGCATTCTTGGGAGAGGGCTTGGCATTAGTAGATGGACAACCACGTTTATTGATGTTGAATGAATAAATGAATGGCTTCTTATGAAATCTATTTTTTCCATGAAACAAAATAAACATTGTATGGCCCTGCTGCATACCAGATCTTAGAACTAAGCTTCATTCTTTTTTGGGGACTGCCAAGCATTTCACAATTCAGACGTACCTTAACGTATTTAACCCTCTCCTTCTTAATAAATACTTAATGTATTTAACACTCTCCTACATTATAAATGCTTAATAAATGCATTGTATGGTGTTTTTATTACATACGTGATGCAATGAGCCCTTTTACTTGTGTCTCAGAATGCACAAATGAGTACTTTAGTAAGGGGGATTTTCTGAGTCGGAGGGTACATACAGTTTAAATTTTGTCCTGGATGTGTTAAAGGGCCTTGTAGGAGCTGGACAGAGGCTATGGGGAGTGACAGGGTTTTCGAGGCCACAACCCTCCCCCCACCCTGACCCCGACAGAGTTAAATGAACATCTTTCTGCTCAGATTTGGGTTGGGGCTTATAAGGAGAGCAAGTTTCTCCTTCAGCAAGTTTCTCTTCAGGGCCATAGCCAACAAAACCCACCTTGGCAGCCTGCAGGGGGCTAAGGTTCAAGATGAGGGTCTTTCTGTCTGTACATTTGGAATTCCTTCTTGTAACTCTTACTCCAAGGACTTGTGATTTTCAAAATATCTTCACTTGCATTAGCTTCTCTGGATCTTACGATCCCATGAGGCAGGCTGGAAAGATAAAGTCTTCCCCTTTTTAGAGAAATTAATGACAGCCTGAGGTCACACACTTGTCACACTCATCAGGAGAAGTGAAAGCAACTCTACCCAGTGAGCAGGGGGAAGACAATCAGAATGGAACCTAGAGAGACTTTTTAAGGGTGAAAATATCTTTAGGGTATGCAATATGTATCTTGTCTTAGGAGGAAAAGAGAGTAAAACTTATCTGGTGTCAAAACTGCAGTAAGTTATTTTGGCCCCCAAATGAGGGTCTCCAAACAACTGAAGGTAGTGCGTGACTGGAGAAGGGGCATCAGGACAGAGAAACAAGGCAGCAGAGACACTAACAAGAAGCGAGTGTCCTTTGAGTCTTGGCTTGGAGCTTAGGACAGTTCAAGTATTGCCTCACCTAAAAAGACCACTGATGATTTGAAATTTATTCAATTTTGTTCGGGTTGGTTCTCAATGACAGTTCAATCCATTCATTTACTTGTACTGGTTGGAGGGTTTGATAACAAGATCGGCAGCCACAACAATAAAAATACCTCTTGAAACAACACCATTTTTGACTGATGGCTCTTTAGAAAACCCTTCTCTCATTCTCCATCCAAGAGGACTCATCAATCAACCCTAGAGTTTTACAAAAGCACCCTGCAAAGAGGCCCCCACTCTTGTGCTGACCTGCTGGTTGGTAAGTCCACAGCCACAATAGCCCTCTGGCCACTATGCAGAGGAAAGCTCCCCGAGGATGAGGACAATGTGATAGAAAGCAGGTTGGGAGATGGAGGGAGCCTCTGAATCCAGTTGTTCCTGAAGCCAAACTATCCCTGGACTTTCCAACTAAGAGAGTCAATGCATCCCTCTTTATGTTTAATCTAGCTTGGTGTCCATGACTGAAGGATTCCTCATTAGGAAATTGGATTTTCTTTAACAGCAAAATAGATAAGAAGAGGATTTTTGAAACTAATTGAGGATGCCTTTAAAAAGGAAAGACTGAGACAGGAGAATCATTTGAGGCCAGGAGTTTGGGACCAGCCTGGACAACATAGTGAGACCCTGTCTCTAAAAAAAAAAAATTTTTTTTAATTAACCAGGTGTGGTGGCACACTTCTCTAGTCCCAGTTACTTGTGAGCAAAGAATGAATGAGCTCATTTATTCGTGTATTAGATATGAGCTTTGGACTGATTTCTGCCTCAGGGAAATGTGGGGTTAGGAGATGCTCTCCAATATTCTACCAGAAATAAAACATATACCTATTCTGGGGGAATTTAAGTAGAATTTGTGTACATGAGTAGAGTAGGTTCCCACTAAAGGCTAGACACTATTGGTCTTTTTGGGATCAGGCAGTTCTGTGCATAGACCCAGACTTGGCCATACCTCTAGGCCACCTTACTCTTCAGATGTGTCTCTTATCTATGCTTCCCGGTGCATGTGTGCATGACATACATTCACTCACCCGTTCACTGGTTCATGCTCATTCAACAACACATTTGTGAGTATGGGCCATGCTTCAGGTCTCCCTTTTAGGATCTGGGAGTCCAGTGTAGGAAGTCTGAGAATTCAAGCTGCACTCTGTTCTGGTCATGTGAGTGGGAGTTAGATTAAATAGGTGCCAGGGATGTGCCCAGGTGATCAGAGGGGGTCTGTGTTGGCTGCATGGGAAGTGAGGAAAACACTCTGTCCAGGCCATCACCATCTTTTCCCTGGACTGTTACACACCCTAGTCTTTCCCTTTCCAATCAATCCTCTGTGCTCCTACATTAGTTTTTTGAGATGCAACTCTGAGCATTATTTATCCACATACCTTGTAAAGTGCCACATTGCGTCCAGGACAACACAGTCCTGCTAGCCTCTCCCTCCATGTTCTCTACTCTCTGAGCACACTGTTTACTATGGCTTGAATGTGTCCCCTCCAAAAACTGAATTGCCATGTAAAGATATGAAGAAGTAGAGCCCTTAAGAGGTGATTAGGTCACGATGGTCTCCTCATGAATGAGATTAAGCCCCCTACAAAAGAGGCTTCATACAGCCCTGGCTCTCTTGCCCTTCTGCCTTCTGCCACATGAGGGCATAGCACTCCTTCCCTCTGGATCACACAGCAAGAAGGCCCTCACCAGAAGCCAAATGCTTGTACCCTGATCTTGGACTTCTCAACCTCTAGAACCGTGAGAAATAAATTTGTTTTCTTTTCTTTTTTTTATTTCTTTTTTTTTTTTTTCTCTGTTGTTTATTTAAAGCAAAAAAAGGATGTTATACTGGGACACAAAATGTTAAGCATAAATAGAATAATAATTGTGGTTTTTTTCTGATAATTTTTAATGGGAGTATAATTTATGTATAGTAACATTTACAGATCTTAAGCATGCAGTTCAATGCATGCACACCTCTATCAAGACAGAACAGTACCATCACCCCAGGGAGATCCTTTGCACCCCTTCCTAGTCAACCCCTCCCCATCTCCCACCTCGGTGATAACCACTGTTGTGATTTCTTTTACCATAGACTAGTTTTGCCTCTTCTAGAACTTGAAACCAATGCCCTGCTTTGTGTCTGGCTTCTTTCACTCAGCATGATTTTCCGAATCTCATCCACATATGTGCAAATAACACCTAACATTTTTTAATACTCCTGGTGGACCAGGCACCATGTTCAAGTTACATATCTTTGTAATAATCTCATGGTGTGTTTTTAATATCCGCATTTTGTAGCTGAGAAAATGGAGACCTAGAGAAGCTAAGTCACTTGCTCAGAGTAGCATGGCTAGTAAGTTAATCATCATGATTTTAGCTCAATTGTCTGTCTCCAGAGCTTGAGGCCCGAAGGAACGTTTTGCTTCTGTCTCCTGCACTGGGCAAGTCAAACACTGAGGTAGATGAGACATCATTAAACACCTCTTTCAGGTCCGTCTTCAGCCTCCGCACACTCCTTCTTGTTCTGTTTTTGCTCTCCTTGTACCTGGGCTAAAATCTCATCTTCTATTCCCCTCTTGAAGGTGTCACCTTCACCTACCCTCCACTCCATGAGCTCTGGGGAGAAAAAATTGAGCCCACGGGGGTGCCATGCCCGCTCCATGAGTTACTGCTCTGTCTCTGCCTTCTGAGCGATGACTGTGTGCAAAGCCTGACCCATAAATGCGGTTACATTTCTGGGCCTATCTACAGAAAGAAAGATTATCTACAGCTACAAAAAAGGGTAGGGTGAAGTTAAAAAAATACGACTGCCACCCAGATAACCCAAGTTAAACAAAAGCCTTTTCCATCTCAGGTGACACCAGATTCAAAATGGAACACTGGGTGGTCAGCATTACACAGCGTGATGAGGAATGGGGACAACTGCGTCTGTTTAGAGTCTTCTGGGCTTCCTTCTACACCAGTCCACACCTTCAACCCAAATTTCTTGAGATCAAGGCCAGGAGAGAACCATGTGGTTTCTCCAGGAAGCAGGTAGGGGTAGGGAGAGACCAGGCAGCTGTGGACAAACGAGATGGGAGGGTAACAGGGTAGGACAACAGCTCCTATTTTGGCCTTGAAGGACATAGCACATTTCCTGGCTGTGCCATCTCGAGAAAGTTGCTTAATCTCTCCGTGCTATCGTTCCCCCTCTGAAAAATAGGGATCATAATAGGACACATCAGATTGTTTTGAGAAATAACTGAGTTAATACCACATACTTAGCACAGCTTCTTGTGGATAATATGTACTTAATCCATGTTTGTTATGCTGCCGGGAACATTCTAGACTGGGAGTCTAGAATGACTGGGAGTCAACGTAGATTCTCATCTTGGCTCAGCCACTTCCTTGCTGTGTGCCCCTGAACAAGTGACTTTTCCTTTCTGGGTCTCAATTTTGTCCCTGTCTGAGAAGCCAAAGAGCCATTCCAGCTCAGTTATTGTCCTGTTTGTGTGTATTGGAAGGATAGCATTCTAGCAAGCTCTGTTGGCTCTCCTCCCTGCCTGCCCCACCGCTGGAACCTGCCTGAAGGTGTCAACAACCTCTTTGCATCTCAAGATGGAACCGGGGGCCGGGCACGGTGGCTCAAGCCTGTAATCCCAGCACTTTGGGAGGCCGAGACGGGCGGATTACAAGGTTAGGAGATCGAGACCATCCTGGCTAACGCAGTGAAACCCCGTCTCTACTGAAGTACAAAAAAAAAAAAAAAAAAACTAGCCAGGAGAGACGGCAGGCGCCTGTAGTTCCAGCTACTCGGGAGGCTGAGGCAGGAGAATGGCATGAACCCGGGAGGCAGAGCTTGCAGTGAGCTGAGATCCGGCCACTGCACTCCAGCCTGGGCGACAGAGCGAGACTCTGTCTCAAAAAAAAAAAAAAAAAAAAAAATGGAACCGGGAACAGCTCTGAGCCCAGTTCAGAAAAACCAACTTCTCCCAGATGGAAAATGCATCTGTTGGCTGTCTCCCTGAAGACAGTGCTTTCAGTCAAATTGTCCAAATCCTTGCTTGGCCACTGACCAGGTGCTTGACCTTGGGCTGGTTGCTCAACGTCTCTGAGCCCCAGATTCCTCTTCTGTAAAGTGGGAGTGATAGTAGCAGCTGTCTCATACAGTTGTTGGGAAGAGTAAATGCGTTTTTCAATTAAAGAGTTTAGCACCGTGCCTGGCTCCAAATAATTACTCAACAAATGCTGGTCCTTTTTATATTAGTATGATGACGATGATCATTGGGATTTTCAGTTCTTCCTTCCCAGTCCTGTGCCTCAGGTACAAGCAGCAAACACCTCACTCAGTGAAAAACAACCTCCTCCTTCACTGCTCCTGGGAGCCGTTTGTTTTTGCTGTTCTCTTCTCGTGGGCGTGTGAGAGCACATGTACACACATGCATTCACACATGCACACCCATGCATGCACACTCGCACTCTCTGTCCCTGACAGCCTGGCTCCTAGGAGCACCTGGACTGTCTGTCCTGTTGGGTGAGGGCAGAGGCAAGGGCCTGGCATGCAGCTTCTGGCCTGAATGCAGTGATTTGCAGTTAAAAACTGGGCTATTTTTGCAGGTTTACCAACAATTTCGGCTGCTCAGTAAACACAGCCTGTGAGTCAGGGGTCAGGCAAGCTGTGTGCCTAGAACCGTATTTAAGATCATCTTTGGACAGGAGTTGGCGGTCAGAAAACGAAGTGTATAATTTTTGATTAGTGCATTACAAGCGTCCAGCTTTGCCTGGGCCATAGCAGTCTGTTCTGGAATTTGTTTTGCAACTTGCTGCCATCTACAAACAAACAGGCCCGGGACTCCTGCAACAAAAGAAAAATATTTTGTATGTGAGGATTTCTGAGGCCAAATATTTCCCTCAGTCACACACTCACCTCTCTCTCTGCTCTCTCTCCTCTCTCTTTCTTTTTCTTACACACACACACACACACGCACACACACAGCCTTGTGGTGGGGATAACAACCCCTTCCATTCATCCACCCTGGGGCTCCTCATCATGTCTCTCTTCATCTAGATGCTTTCCTTGTTCTTGCTTTTTACTGGGGCACACCTTCCTCTCTCTTTGGGCTTGGCTTTATTTCTACCTCCACTTTATCCAGGCTTGAGCTCCCAAATGACCACAATTTGGTGCACATGCCACCTTTTATATTCTTTAAAGGCAACACAACCACAATAGCAGCAGTAATAGTGATGACAATAACCATGCAGTGGCTGCTTTCTGTATGTCAAGCATGTGCTAAGTGCCTCATAGGCATTATTTCACTGCACGTTCAAAGCAGTCTTTGGGGGCTGGGCCCTACACATATTATTCTCATCTGGCTAGAAAGGAACATCTGGATTGGAGAAGTGAAGAGCTTGGCTGAAATCTCCATAGCAGTGACTGTTAATGTTGGAGCTTGGACCACGGAGGTCTGACCACAGAATGCAGATTCTTTCCTCCTGGGTCTCACTGTCTTAGGGAGTAACTGGTGTTCTTTGACAGTGTGGTTTGAATCTAGACTTGTGACCCGTGAAATCATTTTAGTGGATCATGAGCACCTTAAAAATAGTCTACCCTCAACTATCATAGAAAACATCGAAGCGCATGGTTCACATGAAAGACAAGTATTATTTCAATACTTTTATTTGGTTTGACATATACACATGTGCGTGTACCTGTTTACAACATAAAATGTATCTTCAAGTTTAGTCACAACCAAAAACAGTTTGAAAGTCTCTATTCTACGGGGTCCCTCTGGAGAAAAACCCCTAGCTGTTTTGAGCTGAGGTTCTGCCGTCCCTCTTCCCTGACTTTTCTAATTATAATAATATTGATGGCAATGATGTCTCACGGCTATGATGGATATAAAATGGCTGAGCATATTGTAAAATGTTGCCTGTGAGTAAGTTCCTGGTTGATTTTTACTTTTGCTGGATGGTTTTGTTCACATATATGGGGGTGGGGTGGCAGGAGTTAGTCATTCTGGGATCATCACTGCAGCTCCAGTGGAGTTTCCCATTTTATGGCTGCAGCCTGCCAGCCCTCAGAGTACCCCTTCCTCCAATTAGAAGCTCAATGCCCAGAGGTTAGCAGCTAAGGGGACAGGGATGGAAAAGCTTTCAGTCCTTTGGAAAGTGTTTCCAGGAGGATTTAGCCCTGTCAGCCTTTCCCCAGACATCTGA
Source organism: Trachypithecus francoisi (assembly GCF_009764315.1). NCBI lineage: Eukaryota > Metazoa > Chordata > Mammalia > Primates > Cercopithecidae > Trachypithecus > Trachypithecus francoisi. Next base: position 88,276,159 of record NW_022681455.1, on the reverse strand, counting down.
AGGCTAACCAAAACCTCAACTCGCCCGTGCCGTTAGCAGTCTCTCAGCTTCTCACAGAGAGCAGGGTAGGCATCTATAGGCTCTGTCCCCCAGGTCTGTGCTCCCCTGTTCTTTCACAGGCCAAAGAAGAGCTTGGGACTTGATTCCCAGGACAATCTGGGACTGCACCATCGGTGTCAAGAATAACAACCACCCTCTGGGTCTGCATGGAGCCTTTCTTCTAAGTTCAAAGTAATTTCCTAGATGTTGGGCTCATTTCTTCCAAGGTCACCATGGAAGGTATGGTTCTCCCTGCCAGTTCTTGATCTTGGGGTGGGGTGAAAGGATGCTAGTTTAGAAGTTCTAGCCTTGATTACCTGCATGGGGTATGGGCTGGGGATGGATCTGCCTGCAATTTGGCTTCCCAAACCTTCCATCTGATTTCCAATTTCTCAACTGTGTTTTCATCATCACCTTCCTAAAGAGGCTTTGCAGACATTTTTCCCCTATTGCCTTCCACCTCCCCCTGCTCATGAGATGTTAATAGCGCAACTCCACTGTACAGTCATTTATGGACTATATGTCTCTCTGTGCTTTATCCATAAAAAGAGTGATTTTCTTGCATTTACCACCCCCCAACCAGGAGCCAATTTTTGCTCCCTTAGGGGTGCTTTTACCCAGTTCCTCATCTGCACACTAGTGCAGAACAATGGCACCTCCTCTTGGGGGTGACTGCAAGAACTAAAGCCCACACTTCAAGTGAAGTGCTTAGCACAGTGCTTGGCATAAATTAGCACTCATTCGTTCTCACTATTGTTAGTGATCATCATAACAGTTAGCATCTACTGGGCGGGGGGCAACTGTAGGATGGATTTAGAGCTTTTCATTAATTTGGTGACTTGGTTCTCACAATAACCCTGTAAGGCAGGGATGATTATGATTATCATCATTTTACAGATAAAAAAGTGAGGCACAAAGTTGACTTATCCAAAGTGACTGATGTGGTTTGGATCTGTGTCCCTGCCCGAATGTCATGTCAAATTGTAAGCCCCAGTGTTGGAGGTTGGCCCTGATGGGAGGTGATTGGCTCATGGGGGCGGAATCTCATGAATGGGTTAGCACCTTCCCCTCACTGCTGTTCTCATGATAGTGAGAGAGTGAGTTATCACAAGATCTGGTTGTTTTAAAAGTGAGTGGCACCCTCCTCCCGCGCCTTGCTCCTGCTCCACCATGTAAAACGCCTGGATCCCCGTTGCCTGCTGCCATGATTGTAAGTTTCCTGAGGGCTCCCCAGAAGAAGATGCTGCCATGCTTCCTGTACAGCCTGTGGAACTGTGAGCCAACTTATAAAGAAACCTCACTTCTTTGTAAATCACCCAGTCTCAGGTATGTCTTTATAGCAATGTGAAGATGGACTCATACAGTGACACAGCCAGTTAGTGGCAAAGCCAGAATTCCAATCCAGGGAGTCAGGTTTCTGGGCTTATGCTCTTAACTGCAATGCTGTGTGTATTAGTCATATGAGCACAATGTTAGCATAAACATCAGTATGAACACCTGCACCCTTTCAACAATGACAGGCAGCCTTGCTGGTCTTATGGCTTCCAATGCATTCTGGCCTATATGGTCATCTTAACATTTGAAAATGAACTTTCTGATTATTCCATCCCAGGCAGAGCTGCCAGAATTACTGGCAAGGGTCAAGTTATTGAGCTGTCTCTTCCCAGACTGGGGAAAGTATTCGGGTATCCCCAAGAACCATTCCTCCTCTTTGGAGACACAATGGCACGTAGCGTGGGCTGCTGCTGTGGAGATGCATGTTGCTATGACGGCGGCTCATGCCTCCTTCCTACCCTCTCTGAGGTGCTGACACAAGCAGTAGTTTCTATGGTAACAGGGTGAGTGGAGGGTCCATAAAGAAAGGACTCATGCGTGTTCAGGCATGAGGGGAATTGAAATGAATCCAGGGCATTTGGAGGGCTACCCTGCCATATGTCAAAGAGAAATGGTCTCATCACTGCAGGAATAGTCCCAGCAAATAGAGTATTTGAGACGACAGAGTTTCTTACCTTATCCTCCCCAAAAGTTTGCCTTTTGTCTTTTTTTTTTGAAATAGGGCCTTGGCCGGGCGCGGTGGCTCAAGCCTGTAATCCCAGCACTTTGGGAGGCCGAGATGGGCGGATCACGAGGTCAGGAGATCAAGACCATCCTGGCTAACACGGTGAAACCCCGTCTCTACTAAAAATACAAAAACTAGCCGGGTGAGGTGGCGGGCGCCTGTAGTCCCAGCTACTCGGGAGGCTGAGGCAGGAGAATGGCGTAAACCCGGGAGGCGGGGCTTGCAGTGAGCTGAGATCTGGCCATGGCACTCCAGTCCGGGCGACAGAGTGAGACTCCGCCTCAAAAAAAAAAAAAAAAAAAAAAAAAAAAAAAAAAAGAAATAGGGCCTTGCTCTATCACCCAGGTTGGAGTGCATTGGCATGATCTTGGCTCACTGTAGCCTCAACCTCCTAGGCTCAGGTGATCCTCTCGCCTCAGCCTCATGAGTAACTGGGACTACAGGAGTGCATCACCATGCCCAGCTAGTTGTTTTCATATTTTTATTAGAGATGGGGTTTCACCATGTTGCCCAAGCTGGTCTTGAACTCCTGGGCTCAAGCAATCTACTCACCTTGGCCTCCCAAGTGCTGGGAATACAGCCATGAGCCACCACGCCCAGGTTGTCTTTTTTTTTTTTTTTTTTTAATAAGGACAATTTAAGACTTCAAAAGTTAAGATAAAGAGGTGGAAAACCATAGTGAGACTGAATTCTCAGGGGTGCATAAGTCAATTACTATGCAAGCAATAGACCCACAAATAACTTTCAAATATGGCTCCAGGCATCTCAGAGAAGTTTCAGAGAATAAAGGGATTGATGTTCTGCCCTCTTTGAAGCTTCTCAATGCCCAACCTCGGAAAACTCTTCCCACTGACTGACAGCCTCTGCCCTGCAGGCTGTGGTGCCCATTCAGAGCCCACGCCTTTCCTGCTGCCAGAAAGGCAAGGTGGATCCCCCTACTTCCCTGGGGCCATGGCTGGTTGCACCCCGGGATCCTGGCCCACATGTCAACACTCACTCACTTTGCACTTTGCATGCTTTAAAAGTAACAGGAGGTGTGGGAGGAAAGCCAAGTTTGTATCAGCCCAGCATTCTAAGTGCAGGCTCAGTGGGAGAGACCATTTGGCAGTGGCAACTGTTTTACATCTCCTCCTGGGTCAGCATACAGGATAAGACATGGCACCAGCTAGCTAACGGTTATTGAGTGCTTACTATGTGCTAGACACATTTCTAAGCAATTGACATCAATGGACTCACTTAGTTTTCCCCACAACCTGATGAGATAATGTTGTCCCCATTTTACAGACAAGGAATCAGACACAGAGAGTTTGAGTAACTTACTCAAAGCCTTACATTTAGGAAATAGAAGAGCTAGAATTCAACCACACATCAGGACCCTGGATTTGGGCTGTGGCCACCGGAAGAAATCAAACTAGTATTCTCAAAGAAAGCTGGGTAGAGAGTGAGCTTGCCACCGGAAGAGGTGGAAACTATTAAGATGCTTTCAGTGACAGAAATGCAGCTCAGGCGTTCTTCAGGAACAACAGGAATGTGGGGACCCATAATTCGGAGATGCCCAAGGATATGTCCAGCCTCCAGCACAGCTAATCCAGGCCCTCAACCCCCCAAGCTAAGCCCAGCCCAGGTTCCTCCTGTTGCATTCTCACACTCTCCCCAAGCAGTAGGAGCTTCAGAATGACATCCTATTTAGCTTAGCTCCAGGAGAAAAAGAGGACCTGTTTCCCGTCATTCTAGCCAAATCTTGGAGTTGATAATGTTGGCATGATTGGTCCAGTTTGGGTCCCATGTCAACCCCCAAACCAACCATTTAGTTGATCCTGTATCTCATGGACAAAACCTGGGTCATGTGCCCATCTTTGGAGTAGTGGTGGGAGGAAGCAAAACATTGGTAAGAGGGGCTCCCAGATGGAAATCAGGGTGCTGTGAGCAGAGGAGGAAGAAATGGATCCTGTGTAGGCAAAATAAAGCAGCTCCCCTTAACTCTTGCTCTCCAGAATATACAGAGAAATGGTGAAGACCAGACAGTCATTAGCCAAATCCTGCACCTATCCCTTCTGCCCACTCGGAGGCCTGAGCCATACAAGACACAGAGATGAGCCAATCTCTCCTCTCTCGAAGGAGGGAGCAGCCAGCCAGTGGGAGCCATGCCTAGCTGGTCTCTGGCACGCACTTCCCCACCTTTGCATTTCACAGGACACTCTCCTCTTTTGATGCCTGCTCTCTTCCCCACCTGCAATGGCACTGCCTCATTACCTTCACTTTCTGTGTCTCTCATCTACCTCTTTTCACATGCACCTCACTCAGGCTCTTTCATTAGAGATGCTTAAAATCTTTCATCTTTCCTTTTCTGCTTTTCCTTCTCTTGGCATTTTCCCACCGTCATTAAAAATCAAAGTCCTGATTTCTCGATTGCCTTCTGAGGGTTTTTTGTGTCCCCAGTCTGGGTACACAGGAGCCCAGAAGATTTTCTTGATGGGTCTCTGAGCATTTTCAGGCATGTGCTTTGGGGAACTGAGATTCAGGGAGATTAAGCATCTCTCTTTTGTGGTTTTATTGCTGAGGGAGCACAGCAGCTGCGTGATCTGGAATACCAAGTTTGTCTCTCTCCGCTCATCCTCCCAATGCTTCCTCCAGGCTCGGGACAAGCCATCCCTCAGTGTGAATTTACTTCATCCCTCATTGATCCTTTGTTTCTTTGAACTTCCAGACAATTTTGTGGTTACTTTGGCTCCCGGGACCTGTCTCCTGCTGTGGCTCCTACGGTCCTAAAGTAATGGAAATTAAGGCACATTTATTTGGTTGGCAGAATCTTTGGAGATCTTATTGTCTATAGTTCCTTTACTGCAGGGTGATTAGAGAGTGTTCAGAAATAAAACTGGCTCTGAAAGGCCACATGATAGGAAGGACTATTAGAGACTGAATGTTTGTGCCTCACCCCTAAATTCATAAGTTGGAGCAGAAACCCCAGGGTAATGGTGTTTGGAGGTAGGGCCTTTGGGAGGTTATTAGGTATTGATAAGTCCATGAGGGTGGTGCCCTCATAATGAGATTAGTTTATCTTGTAAGAAGAGGAAGACACAAGAGCTCTCACTTCACAAGCACACAGCAAGAAGGCTGTCATCTACAAGCCAGGAAGCAGGCCCTTGCCAAGCATGGGATGTGCCAGAACCTTGATCTTGGACTTCCCAGCCTCCAGAACTGTAAGAAATAAATTCCTGTCCTTCCAGCCACTGTCTATGCTATTTTGTTATAGAAGCCCGATATGGTTTGGCTCTGTGTCCCCACCCAAACCTCGTGTTGAATTATAATCCCCACGTGTTGGGGAAGTGGCCTGGTGGGAGGTGATTGAGTTATGGAGGAGGATTTCCCCCTTGCTGCTCTCCTGATAGAGTTCTCATGAGATCTGGTTGTTGGATACGTGTGCAACGCATCCCCCCTTCTCTCTCCATCTCTCCTACCTCCATGCAAGACTTGCCTTGCTTCCCCTTTGACTTCTGCCATGATTGTAAGTTTCCTGAGACCTCCCAGCCATGCAGAACTGTGAGTCCATTAAATCTCTTTTGCTTATAAGTTACTCAGTTGCAGGTAGTTCTTTATAGCGATGTGAAAACAAACTAATACAAGGCCCCAACAGACCAAGACACATACATTATCAACAGGAGCCAACTGTCTTCATTTGTGTAGAGAGCTCAGGCTGTGACCAAACTTCGAAATCAGAAATTCTTGATTTCATGTACCAGCTAAGTGAAAATCAAATTCTTTACCTTTCCCATGTGAGCTAGTCATTAGTGCTGCTCACTAAAATTTTCCATTCCACTGGTACGATGCAGGATTGTACTCCACTCTCCCCTTTCAGTTAGGAGTGCACAGGTAGCGCTCGTCAGCCAAGGGAATGTGTATGATCTCTTCTAGATGGAAGTTGTAAGAGCTGGTGTGTGTGGCTGATCATGTTTTCTCTTCCTTTTTTCCCCTCTGCCACAAGATCCAGCTGCTCCATCAGCCTGGGTTCTGGGGTGAGAACACCTGAAGCAGAGCCCACCCCCACACGCACCTCACCTCTGCTCTTCCATGAGCCATGAATGCAATGCAAACCCCCCTCATTAATAAACCACTGAGATTTGGAGTTGCTATTATTGTATCATAACCCGGCCTGTCCAGACCAATGGTCAAATCCTTTTAACAAACGGGCCATAAGTGGATTGAGGCCTGGAGGAACATTTGTTCAATGGAGACTTCTCAACTCCATCAGCCTAGAAGGTTCTCTTCTCCTCTACCCACCAACTCATCATATGGCTCAGTCTTTATCTTTTAGGTCTCTACCCAGATATCACCTTTTCCAGGGGAGTCCCCTGATCAGAATGTGTTAAGAAGCTCCTCCCAATCACTTTATGCCTTCACCAGGTATACATTTTAGGAATCTGGTATAATCTTATTTATTTGCTTCCGTACCGTAATGAAAGCTCCTTGAGGCCAGGTGCAGTGGCTCACCCCTGTAATCCTAACACTTTGGGAGGCCAAGGCAGGAGGATCACTTGAGTTTGAAACCAGCCTGGGCAACATAATGATACCCTGCCCCTGGTAAATAAATAAATAAATAAATAAATAAAAAATTAGCTGAGTGTGATGGCACATGCCCATAATCACAGCTATTCAGGAGGCTAAGGTGGGAGGATGGCTTGAGCCCAGGAGTTCAAGGCTGCAGTGAGCTATGATTATGCTACTGCACTCCAGTTTGGGTCACAGAACAACACCTTGTCTCAACAAATAAAATAAAATAAAATTTTAATTAATCTCCTTGAAAGCAGTGATGCCATCTTGTGCACCTCTATTTCCTCAGTATTTAGAATCCTGCCTGGAAATGAGGACTTCAAAACACTTTGTTGAATGAATAAGTGAATAGGAAAGAAGACAACAAAGAAAATCCTTTATGTTGCTATGTTTCCATTCAGAACCATTTTGGTTTGAGATGTATCATAGAAATGAATGGGGGTGGTAAAGCTTCACACTCCTCCCTCTTTCCAACTTGCTACTAATTCTATTTATTTTGATGTCAGACCTCAATTAGACTGTTATGTGTCAAAAGCAGTTAATTGCCCCAGTTCCTCCCATCATCCCTTCTGAAAGGCTGCCCTGTCCTCCAGTGGGCTCAGGATTTGTTTTACTGGGCAACTCCTAAACGCCATGGCCACAACCTATTGCACTGTTTGGTGGTGAGTTATGTGTATATGGCCCTTAGAACTTGAGCCCTTTGAGGACAGGGACTGAACCTTTTAATCTACATTTTCAGGGGCTCCCCCAGCCCCGATCCTATAGAAGGAGTTTTGGAGATGCTTGAGAGGGAATGAGCTGTCTTCTATTGTTTGTACCTATCTCCCTCCAGTCAGGGTAGAGTCAGGTTGCTGGAGGACAATATTCTGCTTTCTTCTCATCATCCTTGTATCAAGTGTGTAATAAACACTCAGTAACTGTTGCCTGCTTCCTTTTTCTTTGTCAGAGCCCACCACATTTTTCCTTTCTCACTGCATGGAGAGGACAGAGCTTGCAGCTTGCTGGTCACTCCATGAGTGGAGTCCCAGGGCTTCTTGGAGGAAAAATTAAGCTGGGAGCAAGGGTTACCACATATGGTTAATATAGTGATCTTATTTCCAAAATTTCTAAATCCCACATTACAACACGTCTGATTAAAGATTTTGGTGTCATGTTCAGGTGCATGAAATAATCTAGGAGTTGAAGTTCAGATGCCCAACAAACATTAGCCAGATGAGTAAATTGAGGTATAGCAAGAACCAAGATGAGCTGCAAAATTAAAATTTTCTGTCTCATAAGCAAATAGCATCAAGAAAATCAATCATACCTGGACTGGGATCTTCATTTTCAAAAAAAACCTTCTGAAACATCAGTGTATCCTTCAAATGAAACTGGATTCTCTCCCTTGTTTTGAGATTTTGCTGTGAAGCCCTCAGAAATTCTCCTAAGAAGGCCAGAAACATCGTGGTTATATTACAGTCAAATGCTCAATGCACACAAACGGCATTCCATAGATGGGTGCCTGGGGGGCAGGAGCCATCCTGCATTAATGTTTTCCCCACAGCTGAGTGCCTTCATGCCCCACACAGTGCAGGCTTGTGGCCACAGGAAACTCTTGTCTGGCATACTCTCTGCTCTCACTGACCCAGCAAAAGAGAGAAAACAATAAATAAATACTGGTTACAAAGGTTGACATTCTATCAGAGAAGGATACAAGGTACAGTGAACGCCGAGAAGGACATGGTTAACTGCCTGATACAGTCAGGGACAGCTTGAAAGGGATGCCTGAGCTGAGCCTTGAATGACGAACAGGAGAGGACATTCCAGGTAGTGCAGACATGCATGGCGCCTTTTGGAGAACGATCGGTGACTCAGCATTGCCGGGGAAGAGGACATCTCCATGCTGCCGTCAATCTGCTTTGCATCAGGTTTTTTGTTGTTGTTGCTGGTTGTTATTATTATTACTATTATTATTATTATTATTATTATTATTATTTTGACAGGATCTTGCTCTGTTGCCCAAGCTGGAGTGCAGTGGCACAAATATGACTCATTACAGCCTTGACATCTTGGGCTCAAGTGGTCCTTCGGCCTCAGCTTCATGTGTAGCTGAGACCACAGGCATGTGCCACTATGACCAGCTAATTTTAGTTTTTTGTAGAGATGGGGTCTCACTTTGTTGTCAAAGCTTGTTTCAAACTTCTGGGCTCAAGCAATCTTCCCACCTCTGCCTCCCAAACTGCTGGGATTATAGGTGTGAGCCACTGTGCCTGGTCTTCATCAGTTTTTATAGTCTTCCCAACATATAATCACACATATACACACACAAACACACTTGATGGCATTGACCTAAAATGCACTTTATGTGCTTCTAGTAGCCCATGAAGTCTGTTCAGAAGGCTTAGGACTCATGTAAAATGCACACACACAAGCCCGGCATGTGACCCTCGCTCAGGGCCTAAGTTAGCACATCCATTCTGCCTGTTTAAACAAAGGAAGTAGAACTGGATTTTGATTCAGAGAAATACTGGGAAAGTATCTTATATACAGATATGTAATTCCTGAATAACTTCTTTGGTTGGTTTTTGTTTGTTTGTTAAATTTAACAATCTGCTCTCTCCAAATCTTTTTGTTATACCAAATACTGCAGCAATAGCAGCTGCCAATTGCATCGATCCCTTTGCATCGATCCCATTCAAGTGTGTTTGTGTGTCCATGCTTATGTGTGTGCATATGTGGGTGAGTATGTGTCCTTGGTGTAATCCTGGATCTTCCTAGCTACCTGAAAACCAAACAAGAGCTGACTCCTTCTTGGGACTAGTGATTGAAAGAACCACCATTGCACATGCTTAACCTGACCAATGAATGAATGATCAGGGCTCATTCTGGATGACAGCTTTACAGTTTGTCATATAAAACCAAACTCCCTAAAAAGGTTAGAATTGTCAGGGCTTGTGATACAGATCTGTATGTCTCTTTGAAATCAAAATGACAGGGCCAGAATGCCTTTTCCCCAGCTGTGTTCCAATAGGCTGGCTCCACACAAACCTGAGCCACACGGGTAACATTAGGAAATGTAAAGTGGGAAGACGGCAGTGAGACTCCCACAAGCTGGCACCATCTTGGTTGGTGGGCACACTATTTTTGTTGCAGTACTGTCATTTTGGTTAAAGTTAGTTGACTTGATTTGGAACTGTGTCCCCACCAAATCTCATGTCAATTTGTAATCTCCAATGTTTGGAGGTGAGGCCTAACGGGAAGTGATTGGATCATGGGGGTGGATTTCTCATGAATGGTTTAGCACCTTGACTTTGATGTTGTTCTCATGATAGTGTGTGAGCTCTCCTGAGATCTGGTTGTTTAAAAGTGTGTGGCACCTCCTCCTTCTCTTCTTGCTCCTGCTCCTGCCATGTAACATGTACTTGCTCCCACTTTGCCTTCCATCATGACTGTAAGCTTCCTGAGGCCTCCCCAGAAGCCGAGCAGATGCCAGCAGCATGCTTCTTGTACAGCCTATAGAACTGTAAGTCAATCAAACCTTTTTTCTATACATTACCCAGTTTTAGGTATTTCTTTATAGCAATGCAGTAACAGACTAACATAGTAATAATGATTGCCTTATTTAAATATCAAGTGGTAACTTTTGTTTTCAGCAAACCCATGAGCAAAAAAGTACACTGGTATATTCTGGAGAAAAAGAAGTTAGTCAAATACCAAGATTGAAACCAGCAGCAGCCCACAGACAGAAACGGTGCCATGACACCCAACTGCCTCCAACTCCCTCTCTCACAGGATTCCTCTGTGTTTTAAATACTTACCAATAAGGCCAACTGGACTGCAAAAACTTTCAAAAAATGTGTGTTCTAACTAAGTTAGAGATTTCTTCCTTAGAAAGGCAACCAAGTGAGGTTCGTTATCTGGTGACTAAACCATTATCTCCTCTTATTCCCTAGAAAGGAGAGGCATCTGCAGAATGAAAAAGAGGTTTAAGAAGTCCATAGCTCACAGGGTGCCAGAGTGAGCTACAGGAAAGTACACCAAAGTGATCATGGCAGGGTGATGCCAACGGGATTTGACCTTGTCTCTTCCATAACTTTGTCCAAGTCCATTTCTAAAGAGTTTGTAAATATAGAATATATATTTCTGCCCATTTTTCTGAGCCTTAAACAACTTCTTTCAGAGCTATTGGCCATCTTGCAAAGGTGAATCACATTTTCTTGGAGTTAGTTACAGATAAACTCCAGTGCCTGTGTGTGTCTTCTGAAATAGAAGAAAAAGATACAAAAAGCAAGAGTAGAGTAGGGGCTCATCTAGACCCAAGCAGCACCAAGTGGCAAGCACAGTTGACACCCAGCAGATAGTTGACTCCAGCAGAGAGAGCTGGCGGTTTTACCACAGCCTCCCAATCAGGATGTTCAGAAGGGAACTATTGTAATTTTTTTTTTGTTGAGACAGAATTCTGCTCTATCACCCAGGCTAGAGTGCAGTGGCGTGATCTCAGCTCACTGCAACCTCCGCCTCCCGGGTTCAAGCAATTGTTCTGTCTCAGCCTCCTGAGTAGCTGGGATTACAGGCTCATGCTGCCACACCCAGCTAATATTTTGTATTTTAGTAGAGATGGGGTTGCACCGTGTTGCCCAGGCTGGTCTCAAACTCCTGAGCTCAGGCAATCCACCTGCCTTGACCTCCCAAAGTACTAAGATTACAGGCGTGAGCAACCGTGCCCGGCGTGTAATTTTTTTTTTTTTTCCATGCTGCACAGTTTCATGAATCTTGCCTTCCCTCAAAGGCCAGCAGCCAGCGTTCTCATGCTGGTGATTTATTTCAGTTCTGTTTTTATTAGTAGCTTCTCGTATTGGGTATAATCAAGTCATTTTGCTGCTGCCCAGAATGCAAATATGAGGCACAGGCAGAGGAGCTGGCTTGTCAGGGCATTCTCACAGATACCCACATGCATATATTTAAAGCCAAAGGACTTTTAAAAATTTACACTTTGCACTTTAAAACGCCTTCTACATTTAGCTTAGAAAAAGAAATATGTTTCAGCAGGCTGGTCTCATGCCCTCCTCCCCATTGCTTCTTCCATGTCTTTTAAAACTCAAACTCCCTTCCCCACAATATGTTATAAAAATCTCTTTCTATTCACCTCTTTTGGGGGATTTTCACCTCTACAAGTCAATGCCCTTTGAATGAATTTTGAAGACTGGTATATTTTTAATAGCATATCTGGAAAAGCAAAGGATTTGTCAGTTTGTGGATAAGAATATTACACACACAAATTCAAAATATTTTGAGGTCTGGAGGACAAAGCTAGGCATTTGGTTTTGCGAGGTCTTTTCAACATAATTCAGCTCTTGAGTTTTCCTTATTGAAATCCTGTCTTTGTTCATTGCTTTGCCTCTGGCTCGGCTCATGGTGAAAAGCTCCCCAAAGCAGGAAGATGTGCTGTCCTATCGCCCTCATCGTCTTCATGCAGCCAACTTGCTGAGGAGTCTGCTGCTGGGAGAGAATGCATCGTATGGATCAGGACCAGACTGTGTCCATTAGAAGCCACTCGCCTCAATTTCAGCTACACAAAAGGATCTTAAAATTGAGCTGTGATCAAAGCCTTTCTCTTGCTCTAAGGGGGACTCATATCCAGACCGAAGACCTCCCTCCCACACATGTGCATCTGCTCAGGCACCTGCTAGTTATCTGAGCTGGCTGGCAGCAGAGCTGAGGACCCCACATTATTTATACATGACTTTGGAGGGAACTGAATGAGTCTGGTTCTGATGGAGCCAATGTATTTTCTGGGTTACTTGTTACAGCTTGGCCTAAGAGACTCTACGTTATTAAAATGAGGTCACACAAGGCAGGGACAACTAACAATGGAATCTACAAGGGCAGGGGAGAGTCAGACTGGGGTTAGACAAAAAGCTGATGTCAGGCTCAGACACAGAGCTGATGTCAAGAAAATTATTGGCAGTGAACTCTCAGCAAAGCTGACCCTTGATTCAGAGATTTGGGAGAGAGGTGTTTTTGTTTCGTTCTTCTCAGGAGCATTTTTAAAGTATTGGGGTAAAATACACACAACATAAAATGTACCATCTTAACCATTTGTAAGTGTCCAGTTCTGTGGTGTTAGGTGCATTCACACTGATGTGCAACCAATCTCCAGAGCTCTTCTTGCAAAACTGAAATTCTGTCCCCATTAAACAGCAATCCCCCATTCCCCCTTCTACAACCCCTGGCAACCACCCTCTACTTTCTGTCTTAGGATCATCATGTTAAGTGCCTGTGCTGTTAGGGCTCTTTGAGTCATAAGTAACAGAAACACTGGAAACTGCAAAAGCAATAAAGGTTTAAGAGAATCCAAGGAGGGGTTGAGTGGTCAGCCACAAGAAAGGCAGTGACAGGCCTCAGGAACTAATGGAGCACAGGCCTTAAATGCCTTCAAACTCCTGCCCCATCCTGTGCCCCTGCTTCTTTCCACACATCAGCTCCACCTCCCTCCTTCTGCAGACAGGCTTTCTCTACAAGGCAGAGAATATGGCTGCCAGCAGTTTCATATTAACTTCATCCACCAGAGAGACACTGGGTTGGCAAGCTCTTTGGTTCCAACATAAATTCCTAGGGAAGGGGCTTACCGAATCAAGTAGATCAGATGTGCATGCCTGGACCAATTAGCCGTGACCAGGATGGTAGGGATGCTATCACTGGCCCAGCTTAAGTCAGGTGCCCACCTCTGACCAATCAACTATGGCTAGGAGAGGGGCATGGAAGATAATGACAGATCCCATGGGAACAATCTAGGTAAAGGGAGGAGCTGAAGAAGTTTCCAGCAGAAACATCAATGGTGCTGGGAGGATGTAACAGAAGGCATTCATTATCATGCTGCTGGGACTCAAAAAACAATATCCCAAAATGAAGGCCTCAGAAGCAAAAGTTTTTCTCATTCTCCTGCCTTCCTTTCTCCCAGTCTCATTCTCCTCCATGGCTACCCATAGAAACTAGAATTCCTCTTCCCCAAGGCAAGTCATAGAAACCAGAGCCCCCTTTCCCCAAAGCCAGCCAAAAAATATTAAAATAATGTTAAAATATTACTCTAACTTTCCTTTGGCCTTTTCTGTGGGGGGGAAAAAAAAAGCTGGCTGGCACGGTGGCTCATGCCTGTAATCCCAGCACTTTGAGAGGCTGAGGTGGGCAGATCATCTGAGGTCAGGAGTTAGAGACCAGCCTGGCCAACATGGAGAAACCCCATCTCTACTAAAAATACAAAAACTAGCTGGGTATGGTGGTGCACATCTGTTCTCCCAACTACTTTGGAGGCTGAAGTAGGAGAATCACTTGAACCTCGGAGGCAGAGGTTGCAGTGAGCCGAGATTGTGCCACTACATTCCAGCCTGGGCAACAGAGCGAGAATCTGTCTCAAAAACAGAACAAAACAAAAATAAAAAACTGGCCATAATGAAATGATTTGACCTCCAGTCAAAACAAAGTAGGTCCATGCCCAGAAGGATGGAATGCTGCTCAGAGAGGCCAAGAAGAAACCAAACAGACAGACCTTGCTGGGCCGCCCTACTCAGTCTATCAGTGTTAGATCAGACCATCTTTGTCCAATTGTATTTTTACATGGCTCTTAGTACTTTGTAGAACCTAATCATAAAAATGGACAGTTTCCCCTGTATCTTTGGGTCATCATTTTGAAGGCTTCTCTGTGTTACATAAAAGTATGATCAAGTAAATTTGTGTGCCTTTTCTCCTATTGACCTGCCTCTTATCAGTGATTTTTCATCAAAACTTTAGAGGATGAAGGGGAAGTTTTTCCTTGGCCCTAACAGTTTCCTTCACTTCCTCTTCCTTCACCAGCTGTCCCTGTATTTCAAAGCCATTTATGCACTTATTAGCTCCCACTCCCTCATGGTGACAAGACTTCTCCAGGAAGTACCGCCTTCCCAGATCTTCCTTTCTTACTAGCAACAGGAGATGCTGAGGTCGTCATCTGTATAGTGCCAGGCACAGTACACACATTTTCTCTCTCTCTCTCTTTCTCCCTCTCTCCTTTCCCTTTTCCTTCCCTTCCTCTCTCTCTCTCTCTCTCTTTATTCCGACAAAAGAAGAACTGCTAGGATTTTAAAATGTGATTATTTTTCCCCAGTGGTATTCTTGTACTTTACAAAAGAGACCAAGACCTTCTAAAGGGTGGTTACCCCAAATTCACTGCTCACGGTGGGATGGGAGTCATCTGGTCGCCTAATCCTCCTTCTTGAGCCTGCCCAGCAGCACTTCCCCATTGGAACAGCCTCTGAGCTGCTGGCAAGAAGACAAAGGGAGGTTTTCTCCTCTTTCTTGTTATTATCCTAATTCTCTTGTTTTGTGACATTTAACAAGGCAGGCTCCATCTGCGTTTTTATATTGGTCAGATTATCCTTCCCTTTAAAGAACTGTCTCAGCATTTGGGCTGAGCAGATTTACAGGCAGGCAAACATTTTATCCCCCAGCATATTAGCTGAGGAGAAACACCAATTGCATCCTGGGAGGCCTCCATCCAAGACCAGCCAAGGCCATAAATCTGCTGCAGCAGGGTCCCCACAAACATCCCCAGAGATACTTAGCACTCACCAGACTCCAGAGGCAGGTCAGAGGTCTCCATGCTGTCTATGTGAGAGTGCATTTAAAATAACACCACTGGGCCTGGATGGTCCCTCATATGTTTTAAAGACCCTTATCCCCAACTGAGAGTTTCCAAAGACATTTTTTAGGTCTGCTGCACCGTCTGAGGCTATTGAAATGCCATTTGCAACTTTGAGCAAAGTCAGAAAAGGGATGTTTAAAGTCTGTATATTTCTGGCCACAAGTTATTGCTCCAGACTTTTCTGCCTAAAAAGTAAGTTGGAATCATAGCATTTATAGTCAAGAAGTTTTCAATATGAGCTAGGTTTGGGACCAGCCAGGGTGAAGCAAAAGTCATTTACTGAGTGCTTACTGCAGACTCACAAAGCCTAAGGCTGTGCTCAGAAAAGCTGAAGATGTGGTCTCCACCCTCAGGAGGCTCACAGTCCACCACAGTGGAGCCATTAGTAAATAACCACTGTTTGTGTCTGCCCAATGTCCATTTTCCTTGATGCTGCTCACAGATGCCTGATTTGCTTTGGAGAACAGTTCCTGCTACATTTTCAAATTATGCAGCTTATAATGAGAGGGCTACAAATTCCATAGATGATCACATGACTCAGAGCTAACCAATCAGACTGCCCCATCCATCTGATTGGCTCATAAATGGGCACATGACCCATGACTGGCCAATCAAACTAATTTGTGGGTCTTTTACTGGACTATTGGGAAAGAGCCTTGGTCTTTCTGTCTGCTGTTTAGCTGGCAAGAGGGCAATCTGGGATATCTGATGGTTCCATAGGTCCCTATTTTGCAGATGGGAGAACTAAAGCACAGAGAAGTTAAGTAACTCATCTAAGATTACAAAGTAAGCTGGAGGAAGAGCTGGGATTCAAATCCAAACAGCCTAGTTCCAGAATCCATGCTCTAGTGATTCCCAGTGTTCCCAGAAGACCTTAAAAATTGACTTTCCAGTCAAATTGGGACTGACTGGAGGTCAGATGTGTCTTGTTGTACCCCCTCTCTTTTGCAGACAGAACAACTGACCAGCACTAATGTTAACACAGATATCATAATACTGGCAGAACAGACTATTTGTGGTAATGAGAACCTTTCATACAATCCATCCACCCTCATTGCCAGCCAACAGGGACCTCTTCACACTCCTCAAAGCTCATTTTTCCAGGAAAAGACCCCTTCCAGACCAGTCTCTAAGATCCACCAGAGATGGTGATCTCTGGATTTGGTGCATACCATAGGTTAGTAGTGTCATTTAAAAAAAAAAAAAAAAAAGAAGGAGAAAGAAGGAAAAAGAAAACATGTACACATCACAATTCGGTGTATCATGCCTGTAATTCCAGCATTTTGGGAGGCCGAGGCAGGTAGATCACCTGAGGTCAGAAGTTGGAGACCAGACTGGCCAATATGGCGAAACCCTGTCTCTCCTAAAAATACAAAAAGTTAGCCAGGCGTGGTGACGGGCGCCTGTAATTCCCGCTACTCAGTAGGCTGAGGCAGGAGAATAGCTTGAACTCGAGAGGCAGAGGTTGCAGTGAGCCGAGATCGCGCCATTGCACTCCAGCCTGGGCAATAAGAATGAAATTCCGGTAGAAAAGGAGAGAGATAGACTTTATTTCTTATAAAGGGTTACAGCCTACAAGGTGGCCATCCCACAGGGTGGGAAGCGAGCCTTTGGCAATGAGCCCCCAATCTGGCACTTCCAAGGAGGAGGGATTGGGGTGGGATCTTTGTGCTGAAAAGGTTGGTTAAACATACATAGTCAACAGATTATGGGAGGAGCTATGAGTATTCATGAATATTCATAGCCCTGACACATGCATATTGAACAAGCACGCATGTAACATAGGGCCCATGTTTGCTTTAGAGCAGAGACTTAACATTTAAATGTATTACAATTAGGCCCTGTATGTCAAAAGGTCTTTTCAGGACATGAAGGCACGCAAGTGCACAATCTCTGTAAATCGGCCAGAACCAGTCCATGGTCAGTGGTCTTCTCATCTGGAGAAAGTGATGGAAATCAGCCTCTTGTCCAATGAAAGCTATAGTTATGGCTGGTGGAGCAGGGGCTGGGGGTCAATCAGCATCTGATGGAGCTGCAAATTGTTTTAATATGGTTTATCTCAGGGCCAGCACTAATTTAGCTTTTAGAGAAAAAGGAAAACCTTGTATCAGTTAGAAAATAGTTTATTCTTTAAGTTTAGGGGTGCATGACTAAACCGTTGCTTGCCGTGGCCTTAGGTCACACTTGTAATTTGCTACCTCATTACCATAGAGAGTCTGTTCTGTCAGTCTTACGATCTCCGCGTTCAAATTAATACTGGTCAGTTGTTCTGTCTGCAAAAGACAGGGGGTATAACAAGACGCATCTGACCTCCAGTCCCATTATGGGCAGAAAGTTGATTTTTAATGTTCTTCTGGGGTCTCCTTGGCAAAAAGAGGGGTTCGTTCAATCAATGGGGACTTAGGATTTTATTTTAGGTTTACAGTAGGCTGATCTCTGGATGAAGAGCTTAAGGACCACAAAAAAAGCTAACAGCCCACCAGAGTGTCTAGAAGAAAAAAATCTTAACTTGCCTTGGGTCCCTGGCCCCCTATGAGAATTTGATGAAAGCTATGGACCCACTATCCCCAAAAGTTTGTATATACTTACAGGGTTATATATGACAAGGTTCTTATGATTTCAAGTGACAGAAGCCCAATTCAAATCATCTTGCTCAAAAAGGGGAAAGTATTGGTTTACGTAACTGTGGTAAGAGCAGAGATGCAGCCAGGTCTTACCGACAACTGGAACCAGGGACAAGGCCTTTCGTTTTTGTTTTTTCCTCTGCCTCTTTTAACACGTGAGTTTCATTCTCTCTGATTCATGGTAAACAACATGGGTGAAATTGAGTCTCATTTCACACAGAAAAACCACATCTTCACCCCAGCTCCAGCTCAAAAATATCTGAGGAAGGGACTGTAATTGCTGTGGGTGTGGGCTCACATATGTGGCCATAGGAGCAGAGAACTGAGACCACAAACAGCTATCACCCAAGAAAGAAGGTGGGATCCTCAAAAGAAGACAGTGTGTGAGGCAGACAAAACAAAGATGACCTCAGTAAAGAAACCCAGGTAGGACCCTGGGTCTGGAAGCCAGAACTGTTTCTTACAAAATAAAGTGAAAAGTTGAAGATATTTTATGACTAATTCAGAAAAACATTGACCTCACACTAAATTATTGGAATAGTTCAAGGGAATGTTTTGACCATGCTTATCCAGAATGTAGCCTCCCAACTTTTTTTTTCTTTGCTATGAATTAGTAGCACAGCCCATATTCCTGTGACCTATCAAAGAAAAATTACTTTAGAAAAATAAAAAGAAAATATGGATTTCTTTTTGGGAAATATAATGCTCTGTGAGCATGAAGTTTCTTCTGCTTCCAAATTTTAAAAGAGAAATAAAACACATTAGATCAGATTGATTTTGTTCAGGCTTTCTATATCCAATATTAATTGGGTACAATTGTTCGGAAGTGCTCAATTGTTAGGAAGTGCCTTTCTAAAGACATCCCCAACTCCAATTTTAGCCCCTTTCAACCTGTCCTCTGCACAGATGCCTGGCTAGTTTGCCTAAAACACTACTACTTCACTATGATTTTCCATAAATTCGTGGTTTTCAAAACCACACTCAATGCAGATCCACCTTCCTAAACCAATCTCATCTCCAACTACTCCATCTGGGATTGCTTCCTCAACCCTTAAAGCTTCATGCTTATCTTCATTTCTGGCATCCTCGTCTCCCTTTAACTTACTCTAAACATCCTCCGCTTTTATATATATTTGGGTTTTGTTGTTGTTTTTTGGTTTTTGTTTTTTTCTTTTTAAGATGGAGCCTCACTCTGTTGCCCAGCCTGGAGTGCGGTGGCACGATCTCAGCTCACTACAATCTCCGCCTCCTAGCTTCAAACAGTTCTCTGCCTCAGTCTTCCGAGTAGCTGAGGTTACAGGCGTGTGCCACCATGCTTGGCTAATTTTTGTACTTTTAGTAGAGATGGGGTTTTACCATCCTGGCCAGGCTGATCTTGAATTCCTGACCTCAAGATCCACCTGCCTCGGACTCCCAAAGTGCTGGGAATACAGGCATGAACTACAGCACCCGGCCTACATCCTCTACTATTGAAAGCTCCCTTCCATTTTCACCTTTGTAGAGGACTACCAAGTGTCACAGAACATACCAGTCATTTACGTTTTGCTCTCGATTCATTGCCATCTTTCTTCTGTTCCGCTCCATATGCAGGGAGCTCGTGTCTGGAAACTCCATTCCCAGGCACTCTTGTTAACTGGCTTCCAGATAGGTTTATCCGTTAAGAGGTGAGATCCAGAAGACATCTCTGAAGAGTAGCATCTCTGAGGAGTGACTTCCCTCCTTCGTGGTCAACTCTAGCTTCTGGGCTCTGGTAATAGCTTTTGCTGTCACTGATCTCTGGGCTGCTTCACTAACCCTGTTTGGTTTCCCAGGCCTTCCAACATGGCTATATCTTTGTAATGAGTCCCCCAAAATAAATTATCTTTATTTGGCTACCTGGTATGGCTTTATTTTCCCTTCATGGACTCTGTTTGAAACTCTAATCACTCTTTTCTCTGACCTCCCATAATAGACATTGTATAAATTCCCTTGTTTCAATAATATTTATTTACTTTAAAAAAGAAGTACAGTTTCTACTACTTCAAATAATATAAAATAATGAACAATGGAAAGAGTTTTCTTCTCATTCTAAATACCCAGTTCTGTTTAGAGTAAACTAGAGTTAATAATATCTTATATATTCTTCTAGAGATTTTTATATACATGTCCATTTGTACACGTTTTTAACAATGGAAGCATACCATACACATAGTTCTGCAACTTTCTATTTTCATTTAATAATATATTTTGCAGAGCATTTCTTAACTGTACATATAGATCTATTTCAGCCTTTTTAATGGCCACTTGGAATCTCCTTGTATTGGGTACCATAGTTTATCTAACCAGTCCCCTATGCATGTCATTATAAACCATCCCTGTACATGATTTTGTATACACCAACAAGTTCAGTAAATTTCTAGAATTGTTAAGAAAAAGATATGTACATTTTTATTTGCCAGACATGGCCAAATTGTCTTTAAAATAAGTTGTACTTTTTACATTCCACCAAGATTATTTGTAAGCACTGTTTACCTACAACCTTTACAAAAATTGGTATTATCAAAAGGTTTTATATTTGCCAATCTTGTAGGTGAAAAATTCTACCTCATCTCCAACCACTCAACTGGTGTTATCTGCTCAGTCCTCCGAAACTTTATGCTTATTTTAATATGCATTTTCACTATCTACTATTGTGGTTATACTAATAAATTAACTTGTAGCTCTTATTAGTACAACCACAATAGTAGATAGTGTATCAGAGCCTGTGCTAAGAGATACGCTTTTCCTCCAAATTCAACAATCCTACAAGGAAGATATTTTCCTTGTTTTGTAGAGAAATAAAGTAGAGGCTTAGAAAGGCCAAACTCCAGAAATTTGTTCAAGGCCTCACAACTGGGAGGTGGAGGAGCTGGAATCTATCACAGCAGTTTATCCCCTGAGGTTATGATCTTTCCACCACACTACATGATCTATTGAATTACAGTTAGAATGTTAATCTTCTATTTTCAATAAGGCTATTAGCTTCTTCAGCTTATCAAAATAGGGACAATGTCTTATATTGTTTGGTAAATGAATAAAGTACCAAATATTCAATTATAATCTGTTAATTGAATAGAATACTTGTCCTAAGATACTACTTACCCACAACAGTGTTTTTGTAAATGGTGAAATACTTTATAAATTACCACTATTCTTCCCATGCCAGCAACTAGCACAGCACCTAGAACAATACAGGAACTTAAAAAAGTATTTGCTGAATGAATGAGTGACTTTTGGCCTGTGTTTAGAGAAGCTTTCCTGTTCTAAAGATGACCCATGAACTAGAAGAAAATTAAAAGATGCTCAGATCCCATTAAGTTTGAAATAGTTTATCCTGGATTCCCCAAAGCCATCCTTTATGGAAGTTCTTTGATGTTTCCCAATAACCAGGCAGAATTCACATTTAGAGTATAAGCTCAGCTCCTGCTAGGTAGTATGGACAAGTGAAGGGCTAAAGGACATAGCCATGTCACACAGATGGGAACCACAATCCCCCAGCCCAGAGATCTGGATCCCTTCTGACAGGGCATCTATAGGTAGCTGGAGAAGCATGGCCTGTGCCATGATGGTAGGAGAGCCTCACAAGGACCCTAGAAGCCCATGTAAACAAACCAGGAGCAATCCATCCACAGATTGACCTAAGTTAAAACAATATTTCCAGCCTCTGCCTCCACACAAGATCAAGAATGTCATGAATTTCTACTATTCTACTGTATATTACTATACCACATGTATATTAATTGACTACTATGCCACCTGTATATTAATTGACTAATGGTCTTATTGATTCTCTTCTCAAATTTTTTTTTTTTTTTTGGCGGCGGGAGGGACTTACTTTGTTCTTCTTCCTCTGGTTTCTTAAGTTGAATACTGAGTAGTTTATTCTTAAAGTTTTCTAATTATAAAAACATTTAAAGTTTGAATTTTTCTATGAATTAACTTTATCCCATGGGTCAATTAGTCAGCCAGTGCTTAATTATTGAGCATCTATTACTTACCTTTAAAATACAATTATGAGAAAGACAAGTTTCTTACTCTGAAAGAGCTTCCATTCCAGAGGAAATGAGAGGAAGAAAATAAACAGGTCCAATAAGTGCAATGAAAAAAACAAAATAGGTAATGGGATTGAGAGTGACTTGGGAAACTGCTTTAGGCAGGTGATTCAACAAAGCTTTTTAAAGTAGATAACATTTATGTTGAATTATAAATGAAAGGAAACAGCCAGGCAAAGGTTTATAGCTGCACTATCCAAAGAGGTAGCAACTAGATGACCAAATTGAATTGATTAAAATTTATACATTCAAATTAAAATTAAATTTAAAACTCAGTTCCTCAGTTGTCAGAGTCACATTTCAGGAGCTCTGCAGTCTCGTGTGGTGAGAAGCTACTGCATGGGATGTCTTGCGCATGGAACATTTCCATCCCCACAGGAAGTTCTGTTATACAGCACTGATCCGAAGCCATGATGTATAGGCAGAGGAAAGGGTAAGACAGGAACTACCTTGGCATTCTGCTGGATGAAAAAAAGGCGGTGTGGCTGAAGGGGACTGAGTGAGGGGAGAGAGATAAGTGAGGAGGTTGGAGAGCTAGGCGGGAACAGGCCATAGAGGTCCTTGACCACCGTGGCTCTTTATGCCGATTGCTGTGGAAATCCACCAAGGTGTTTTACACAGGCTGGCAATGATTCTGATTCTGCCTCCAAAAGATCATTCTGAAGCTGTTGAAACTAAGAGCTGATAAGTCATTAATACCAAACAAGTTTTGATTTGTTATGATTTTCTCTTTGAACAAAAAAGTTATTTTAAATACAGTATTTAAAAAAAAAATTCCAAGTGGGAATTTTTTGGGGGTGGGCAGCAGGGGAAGGTTGTAATTTCATTAATTTATGTTTTTACTGCATTGTGGTCTGAAAATGTGGCCTAAAAAGTTTATGATTTGAATAACTAATTAAGGCTTTTGTTTAATTTTTCTTTGTAATTGAGTAAAGGGCCAATTTTTATAAAAAGTTTGTGGGTATAAGCAGAAAAGAAAAGCAAGAATGAGTAGTCTCTGTTTATAGAGTATCAGATATATCTCAAGATTGTTAATTATGTTACTCTTCTCATTTATATCTTTTTAATGTTTTGTTTAATTGATCTGTCAAATTTCAAAGGAGATGTATCAAAGTCTCCCAATACTAATATGGTTCTGTCAAATTCTTCAGATATTCCTAAGCACTTCTGCTATACATATCTTCTTGATTAGTTGTTTGTTGCATAAAGATTCATATCTATTATTTTCTTCTCTGCATATTATATTTTTTGCTAACAAAAATTCTTCTGTTCCTGAAAGAAAACTATTCTTCTAGTCACAACACTTCTGACACCAAAGTAGGCACCCACAACACTTTTAACACCAAAGGGGTGGATTTTCTCCACACCAAGCAACTCTTTAACTCTCTGCAGACACCAAGTGGGTGTCCTACAATTTAATTCAATTCTGACACTAACCACCTGGAGTTAGTGTAGACCCCAAAGGTTAAGGGCTCAGTCCCACAAAACTGCCTCCATTCAGATACCAATCGCAAGTCTGGGCCTCCTGTACTTATGACCAACCAGTTATAAATCAGGAGGGCCCACAACCACTCCTCAGGTTTGATCATTTGCTACAATGGCCCCCAGAACTCACTTTGCTTATGTTTTCCAGTTTATTATAAAGGATACGACTCAGGAACAGCCAAATGGAAGAAATGCATGGGCAAGGTGTCGGGGGAGGAGGACGTGGACACCTTCTAGCACCTCCATGTGTTCACTAACATGGAAGCTCATCCAATTTAATTGTTCAATAACCTTTTTAGAGTTTACTCTCCTGCACTTCTGTCCGCTTCCTGGAGGTGGGGGTGCCCATCCTGAGGCTATATATGGGCCCCATCCTAAGTCATCTCATTAGCGTAAATTCTATGGTAATCAAAAGAGGTTCCAGCCAGGCACAGTGGCTCATGCTTGTAATCCTAGCACTTTGGGAGGTCAAGGTGGGTGGATCTCCTGAGGTCAGGAGTTTGAGACCAGCCTGGCCAATATGGTGAAACTCCGCCTCTACTAAAAATATAAAATATTAGCTGGACGTGGTGGCATGTGCCTGTAATCCCAGTTACTTTGGAGGCTGAGGCAGGAGAATACCTTGCAACTTGGAGGAGGAGGTTTCAGTGAGCTAAGATTGTGCCACTGCACTACAGCATGGGCCAAAGAGTGAGACTCCATCTCAAAAGAAAAAGATGTTTCTTATGAATAACAAAAGACACTGATATCACTCAGGAAGTTCTAAGGGTTTTAGGAGCTCTGTGCCAGGAACTGGCGACAAAGACTACATATATTTCTTATTATATCACTATATATGTTTCACCTTTCTTCTATAGATAGATATTGGAACTGTTTTTAATTTTTGCTGTCTTCAACAATGCTCTTTATCCTAAACCTCTTTAGGCATATTACTTTCAATTCTGTTGTGTTGACGAAGCAAAAAAGAAAACATGAACCAATGTGTTTGAGGACACTATGAGATGGTTTTTATTAGTCAGGACCCTAAGAAATATGTGTGATGCTTTTTTAAGTTAAACTTTCTCCCTTGTTGACCCACCTTCATAGCTCTTGACACTTGGGAATCGATTTTATTACCATACTGTCAAAACTGGAGGTAACAAAATAAATTATGTTGAACAGTCTCCTTTAAGTTAGAAATTTAATACTAGTGATAAATGTTCAGAATGATTCACTGGATCACTGAGTGCAAAGTAAGAGTATTTGGAATAGAAGAAATCTTGCAGATGGTACAAAGACAACTTTGACATTTAATCCAACAGCATTAAACTGAATGAGATCAGAGGGACTTTGAAACTACAGTTCCATATGGCTGCTGTTATAGAAAATCACCAGGGACTGTTATTGAGTTTGTTGAACATTACTTACAATAAAAAATTATTATCATTTAAGGAAGGAAGAAAAATCATTGATTGCAAAGGTAGACGCTCCATTGCTGTAATTCAAATGGAATCACTTGCACATTTGTCACGCCACAGAGAATACCATTTCCAGCCTTTTCCCAACGAATTATTAATGGGGGGTTGGAGATTATTTGATGAAAGACTGACAGGGAACTACTTTGAGCAAAACAAGTGTCGTTGACACTCAGAGAAGCAGGTGCTGATGAATAAACATTGTGGCGGTAGAGTACAATGAGGCGTGGAGATGATTTGGACATGCAGTGTGTGTGGACTGATTTGAGTGACACGGCCTATTCTGGGTGAAGAAAAATAAAACAATTAGAGCCTTCAAAGAGGATATTTCCTGCCAGGGAATCTATAAATATGATTTGTTTTTGTGGTGATTCTTCTATTGAGCTACAACTCAGGCCAACAAAATATTCAAGGTGAGAATTGAACTGACTGTGAAGATATCTTCCACTCTTACATTCTGGGATGAAATTCAATTAGATTCTCCCCTTGGATCAGAAATCTCCATGAGTCTCCATGCTGAAAGCCTAGCACGCCTGTAGCACGCCTATCAGGTAGGGGGAACAGTCCCAAAGAACTAACAGACAAACACGCACTGAAATTTAGAACTACCTTTGCAAAAATTGAGACAGAAAAATCTGACATAGGAAAATCATGACAGTGAAAGAAATCTGACCTAGCCAACCCCATCTTGTTTCTAACCTCTAAACTGCTTTTGTTCATTCTTGAGTGTAGGTTGAGCTAACTATGGGAAGAATTTAGTTTATAGTTTAACTTTGAAACAAAGATAACAACCTCTTCCCAAAACAAACCCTCCCCTTGCTTGGGATTCAGACTGCCTTTCCAAACCCAACAAATTAGCCACAAGATTAGAAATTATGACTCAGGAGTCAGCCAGAGATCACAAGATTACTAACCTTCCCAGTTGCTCCTGTAGAAAACATCACTATTGTAAAACCTGAGATTGGTGTTTGAGGTGTTTTTCACACACTGCATATTGATGGACCAATTGGTGCCACCCAGGCTGGTAAACTGACTTATCTGGTCCTGTGGTCTCCTCACCCAGGAACTGACTGAGCACAAGAAGATAAGCTTTGAATCCCTGTGACTTCATGCCCAACTCAATCGCTCTCCGTTCCCTAACTCCCTGTCCACCAAACTATCTTAAAAGACCTTAGCCCCTGAATCTTCAAGGAGGCTAATTTGAGTCACAATAAACGCCTGTCCTTCCACTTAGTTGGCTCTGTGTTTATTAAATTCTTTGTCTATTGCAAAAACCTGCTGTTCTCAGTGTATCGGCTTTTTTAGGCAGCAGACAAGATGAACCCACCAGGTGATTACAAATCCAGCCAACAACTTGTTCAATGTCCAGTGCCTTAGGTGAGAAGATTTCTCTGACTTAGTGATATCCATGTCATTTCCTCCTTAGCAGATGTAAATTGCCTCTTTTTCTTGCAGAGCTGGGTCACTTATTGGCAAGGCTTATGTGGTCGCGATACACCTTTAAATTGTGAACTATCACAGTGCGTGTACAACTCCAGCACTAAGGCAGCCCCATCATCTTCCAGGGCTACAGATCCCCAGGTGTCGAGGATGGACAAGCTGGATAGACTGAAAGTTCTTGTAGCTTTTATACTCAACAATAATAAAAGGCTTCACATTGTATAAATTCATTTCCTCCTGAACTCTGAACATATGAGCAACAAGCTCTTTTTCCTCTATCTACTCTTAATGTTGAAAAAGCTTGAGCTGCTTTGGTCGAAAAGCCTTAGATTTTGTACCAAATGCACAGTTAACTGGTTCTTTTCAGCAATGTTAATGTTGTTACATTTCTAAACAAATAACAAACACAGCGTCAAAAGTAGCTGACCACCCACTTTTTCATATCTCATTTGATCCTTATCAAACTCCCTTTGCCCTCATTTAATAAAGAAACCTATGTTCCAAAATGTATGTAATTTGTCTAAGATCATACAGCCAACAAGTGGAGAAGCCAGAGTTTGAACCTATATTGGACTCCAAAGCCCAGTATTCCAATAATACCTTACTACTTATAAAGGGAGGTGGACTGTTGTAAAAACACTAAAGGCTAACTTTTTAGTTGACAAATCATAGTTGTATACATTTACAGGATACAATGTGATGTTTTGATACATGCACATAATGTGGTATGATTACGTCAAGTAAATTAACATACCCATCACTTTACTTACCTATCTTTTTTATGGTGAGACATTTGAGATGTACTGTCTTAGTTATTTTGAAATACATAATACATCATTCTTGACTATAGTTACCCTGGTGTACAATAAATTTCAAAAGCTATTCCTCCTGTCTATCTGAAACATTGTACTCTTTGATAAGCAAATCCCCACTCCCTCCCTCCCTATACCCTCCCCTCAGCCTCTGGTAACCATCATTCTACTCTCCACTTCTATGAGTTCAACTTTATCAAATTCCTCATACAACTGAGATCATGCAGTATTTGTCTTTCAGTGCCTTGCTTATTCCACTTAGCATAATGTCCTCCAGATTCATCCATATTGTTGCAAATGACAAGATTTTCACATTTTTAAAGGCTGAATAGTATTCCATGTGTATATACCACATTTTCTTTATCTAGTTATCCATTGATGGGCACCTATATTGTTTCTATATCTTGGCTATTGTGTATAATGCTGCAATAAACATAGAAGTGCAGGTAACTCATTGACATACTGACTTCTTCCCTGTGGATATATACTTAGTAGTAGGATTAGTGAATTATATGGTAGTTTTACCTTCAGGCTTTGAGGAACATCCATACCATTTTCTATAATGCTTTACATTTCTACAAACAACATATAAGAATTCTCTTTTCTCTACATCTTTTCCAACACTT
Organism: Trachypithecus francoisi; assembly: GCF_009764315.1. Lineage (NCBI taxonomy): Eukaryota > Metazoa > Chordata > Mammalia > Primates > Cercopithecidae > Trachypithecus > Trachypithecus francoisi. Next base: position 88,248,346 of record NW_022681455.1, on the reverse strand, counting down.
ATCTTTCATCTTTTTTATAAAAGTCATTCTAATAGGTGTCAGATTATATCTCATTGTGGTTATACTTTGCATATTTCTGATGATTAGTGTGTGAGCATTTTTTTTCAGGTACCTATTGGTCATTTATATGTCTTCTTTTGAAAAAGATCTGTTCAAGTACTTTGTCCATTTTTTAACCTGTTTGTTTTCTTGCTATTGAGTTATTTGAGTTCCTTACATATTTTGCATATTAATCCCTTGTCAGATGTGTGGCTTTTTTTCATCTCTATGAAAAATGATGAGTTTTTTTAATCTGAGTTTTTTTCAGATAAGTTTTTTTCATCTCTGTGAAAAAATGACATTAGTATTTTGATAGGGATTGCATTGAATCTGTAGATCACTTTGGGTAGTTTGGACATTTTCACAATATTAATTCTTCTAATCCATGAACACAGGTATCTTTTTATTTATTTGTGTCCTCTTCCATTTTTTAAGCAGTGTTTTATAGTTTCAGTATCCAGATATTTTACCTCTTTGGTTATATTTACACCTAAGTATTTAAATATTTTTATTGCTATTATAAAGGGAATTGTGTTCTTAATTTTCTTTTCTGATAGTTCATTGTTATATATAATAGAAACACTACTGATTTTTATATGTTGTATCCTGCAACTCTGCTAGATTTATCAGTTTGAATAGTTTTTTTGGTGGAGTCTTTAGGGTTTTCTCTGTATAAGATCATGTCATCAGCAAATATAGATAAGTTCCTTCTTTCCTATGCATATTCCTTTTGCTTCTTTCTCTTGTAATGGCTATCTTTTATTAAGGAGTTTCTGTGTCCCAGAAATTATGCTGAATCATAGTGCATCTATTTCTTACCAAAAACTAGTTAGAAAAGTAGTATTATTTTACAGAGGGAGAAGACACACTTGGAGAGCTAGAATGTCAGAGCTGGGGATGAAATGAGGCACATCAGCTCCGAAAGTCCAATCACTGAGCCACTGAGTCATGCTGCCTCCCTCCCAAGGTGAAGAGAAAGGAGGTAGTGTTACCTACTCTCCAAAGGACCAGAAGGCATAGTGTTTTACATCAAATTATTCCCCAAAGAAAACTGGGTTTGCTCTCTCTCGGACAGTTTCCTAAAGCAATGCTGCTTTGGCACTGATGTTGAGAACAAGGCTTCAGTCTGAGAATCCAAGGCTCAACACAAGCCTTGAGAACACAAGGTTCCAGCTTCTCTGACCCTGAGAACACAAGGCTGAAATGCCCACTTGGAACCACAGCCCTGTGACTTTCTTTTGTATACAACACACAGCTGAGTTCACCATACATCAAGGGAAAAACAGAAAACATGATGGAGTTTGAGAAGTTCTAGAGAACACTAGAAATGGAAATACAAATTATTAAAGCTTATTGAAGAAGCCTGGTATGTAAGAGACCTATTCAGTTTGGAATAAGGAAGGCTGTGAGGAGAAATGATTGAGCTGGATGGGAAAGTTGCCCTGCTGACCAAATTCTGCTATAAGATTTAGGGGATCCCCCAACACCTTGAAAAGTAGTCTCCTACAGTCTTGCAACTTTGGAGGCATGTGCCCTGTGCCTGCAATGCCCTACACATCTCTTTCACTATTTCTCAGTCATTTGCAGCCTCATTCATCAATGACTCAGGTATTTGGCTCAGGTCAGCCGTCCTTTCCCAGGGCCAACCCTATCAGATCAATGGCGCAAAGCACTCTCTATCTGCCTATGAAATTCTATCTTCTGAGCTGGTTTTACTCAACAACCCCCCAGCACACTACTCTGCAACCTCATGGAGACCTCTGGCCATTGACCCCTTTTTTTCCCTCTGTCTCCAACATTCTACCCCCTTCTCATTTTTCTCCCTGTTTTAGCTAGACCCAAAGGACCACAACTCGTGCCTACACGTCGCTTCTCTTCTGTCCTTTCAACCACCTACCCTGACTTCAATCGTGAATGACTCTGATTACCTGCCCCCTCCATGGCTGTAGGTGGATTGCTAAGCACCACTGGAGAAAATTACACAAGTGGACTCATTGGTATCACTAGAAATTCATGATCACCAGCCTTGACTGTCCAGGAAGCCTACCATTTCCCGGTCAATCCACATTTTTATTATTTTCCAATTTTTCTCATCTCCTTAGTACTTAGGTTCCCTTACCTTCTCATTTATTATTTATCCTCAAGCCCAAATGTGCAAATGTTCCTGAACTAGCACTATAGCATCTGCTGCTTGGGCCCCACCCAGATCTTCTTTTCAGGTAGGGTCACTCTTTCCCCAGCTGCTGCAGGAGTTGTCACCTTTCTCTGGAGGATTGTCCTTAGGTTATAAAAGCTGCCTTACCCAGAGATTACAGGGAGGCTGTGCACCCCACTCCACTTCCAGAAGGGCAGTCAATGGCCAATTACAGACTGATGCAGAAAAACAGGAATTAAGCCTGCTAGCTGGAAGGACAAACTCTGTGGAAACAATTCACACTCCAGAACCCCTGAGGGATCAGGCTGAACTTTGGTTTCTGAAGCTACACCTTGGCCTAGCTTTTACCCTACGACATCCTCCTTCCCCACCCTTTCTTACACATTTTTCTTGAGAACACTTCTCAACAAATCACTTGCACAAAAATCCCCATATCGGGCTCTGCTTAGGGAATTTAACCTCAGATAACCACCTTTTTTGCTCCTCCTTTCCTCCTGTGTTGGAGCTGAGTGATCTTATTCAAGGCCAGTGCCTCCTCCTGTGCTCTGGGCCCCATGCTGTTCTGTCTTCCCAGGAACCTTGCACAATCAATAATCCTTATGTGTTTCCCCCCTTGGCTCCATCCCATCAGGATTAAAATATGCTCAAGCTTCTTCCATCTTAAAAAAACAAATCTTCCCTTAACCCTCTCCCCTTTCCAGCTACTGCCCTCTCTCTCTTCTCTTCCATAGCCAAACTTCAGCATAAGGTTGTTTAAGCTTTAAAATAATTTCTTTTATGCTTACCTTTCCCTGTCATATGCAGAACATAAAGAGTCCACATTGTGGAAGGATTAGAGATTTTGGAAGACCTCAAGATGTGGTGAGAAGGGAGCCCTTTGAGGACGTGCCTGCCATTCTTACTGTTATTTTGAGCATTTCTGGCACCTACGCTGGTGAATGTTGCCCGACATGGCACTGTTTACATGCAACTCCTCCACTTCCTCACCCTCTGCTCTTTCCTTAACCCACTCCAATGTGGTCTCCTCTTCTGCCACTTCACCTCTGACCTCCGTGTTGCTAAATCCACTGGACATCTTTCAGTGCACGCCCCACTTGATTTTTTTCCTCCACTCTTTGCTGTGTTTGCTCTTTTTGGCTTCTCTGTCTTTGCACCCCTCGTGCCTGCCTCACTGCCCCTTTTTGGCTCCCCTTTCAGTTCCTCTACCTTTAACCACCCATTCAATGTTGTATCTCTCATAGTTCTGTCTGGAAGCTGATTTTTTTTTTCACTCTGCGCCTGCCCTAAGCAACCTTATGCATTTCCAAGGCTTTAATCACCACGTCAGTGAAATGGATCCCTAAATATCTAGCCCAAGTCTTTCTTCTGAACTCCAGACTCATATATTCAACAGTCTTTGTCACATCTCCATGGGGATACTTCAAATATGCCTTAAACAGAATATGTCTAGAATTAAATGCATATTTTTTCTACCAAAACTGCAGCTTCAATCTTGATAGCCTTAAGAAATTTCATCACCACCCACATAATTTCTCAAGTCAATAATTTATGAGTCAGTTGTTATTTCTCTCCAACCTTGTATTCAATCAATCACCAAGTCCTAATAATTCAATGTCTTAAATAGCTCTCAAATATATCTCCTTCCATTCATTCCCCAATGACAGTATGCTAGTTTAAGCCATCATTATTTCTTGTCTCAGTATTTAAAAAATTTTTGTATCTATTGGGGGTTAGTTGTAGGAAATCGATATCACTTTACCTTTTAAGTGTAAATGGATTTAATATGGGAAATAAGGAGATTGTTTGCACAATCCTTGAAAGACTGGAAGGCTCTGGGCTAAGCTTCCTGGAATAACATCCAGAACAGCATCACAGAAAAGGCCCAGCAGGGGAACTGCTACCCTAGCAGAACAAGGCTTTTAAAAGCGCAAGACAGATTATGAAATCCTCCTGAAAAGTCATTGGTGGTTTCCCATTGCTTGTTTTTTTTCTTTTTTCCTTTGTTTGTTTGTTTGAGACAGTATCTTGATCTGTTGCCCAGGCTGGTGTGCAGTGGCATGATTATAACGAACTGTAGCCTCAAACTCCTGACCTCAAGCAATCCTCCTGCCTTGGCCTCCCAAAGCACTGGGATTACAAGAGTGAGCCACTGCCCAGCCTTCTCATTACATTTCAAATATAATCCAAATTCCTCATCATGGCCTGAAAGTAGTGTTTATCATGTGCTTATGATGTGCCAGGCACTGTGCTAAGTGATTTTTGTGGATTAACTCATTCGATCCTCAGAATAAACCTATGAGGCAGATAAATTATCCTAGTTTTTAGAGATGAGTCAATTACGATTTAGGAAGGTTAAGTGACATTCCCAAGGCCACCCACCCAGGAGGCAAGGCCATCAGACTGCCTGACTCATAGTCCATGCGTATTTAGCACACTGTTGTCCCACTGTCTCCATCAAGACAGACCCTGGGAATATCTCCAGCCTCGCTTCTCATCAATGCCTCCCTCACTCCCTATTCTCTGCCAATGCTGGCCACCCTTAGTCATAGATATGCTCTGTCTTACCTCCAAGCTTTTGCACTTGGCTTCTTCTTCTTCTTCTCTGGAACATTCTTCCTCCTTTTTTCCCCCTAGCTCATGTCTGCTCATCCTTCAGGACAACTCAATCAAATTCCCCCTCGTCCAGGAAGCCTCTCTCCTGACCCCTTGGAAGTTGTAGAGTCTCCCAATTACCCCATCTAGGGGTAATTACCCCCACATCTACTCTCCCGCAGCACTTCACACACGTGGAATCATCCCCTAAATCATCTAGTAATTCTTTAATGTGTGCCCTCCCCATAAAGCTGCATGGTGGCAGCCACCGTGCCTGCTGGGTCTATCTCTCTCCTGGGGACCCAGAATTCTGCCTGCCACAAAATGGGCATCCAATAAATCTTTGCCAAGTAACTCACTGATAAGGGGAGAGAAATTTAAATAACTCATTATCTAAAAGAAGGATAATAAAAATAAAAACATCTTAACAAAAAGTGTGGGCAAACTCCCTTTGAAGAAAGAAAAGAGGAGTGATTAAGGGAAGGAAGGAAGGCCCACAAGACCTCAACCTCCTGAGTCCCTCCTGAGTGGGACTTCAGTGTGACCAGCTCCCTGTGCGTAACTTGGTTCTCACCCCATGCCCAGCCTGAAGCAGGGCTCAGATGTTCCACACACTCAAGAATTAGTCCCAGATCCACAATGGTATGTCATTAGATCCAAATATGCAGTGCTATATTTCCAGGAGGTTGGAAGTATGTGTTTCATACCGTGTGGCCAAACTGTGGTAAATACATCTTTAAACCTCACTGCTCTGTCCCCAAAGTCCTCTCTTGATGCCAGCCAACCCATCTCCTCTTCTTCCTCCAGAGTAGCCCTTCCACTCCGCAACCAAGACAGACCCAGCCTCCCTCCCACAGAGGCTGCCCATGTCTGTGTGTCCACCTTTCTCTCTTTGGATAAGGAGTATGGTTCACTCTTTCCTTCTCCAGGGCACATCCTCACACTCAGTCCCTGATCCACAACAAAGGCTCCTCCTTGGGATCCACATCCCTTTGTCGTCCAAAAGACCAAGATGGCTGAACAGAAAGGAGTGCTTTATTGGCAATATTGATTTGCAAGCACAGAAGACAAAGTCTCCAGTGTGGACCAAAGGTGCTCTTTCTTTGAAGAGGGGAATGTTGGGTTAGGTTTTATGCCTCATAGGGCTGGTATCATATATATTCAGCAGGTTTAAAGGAAAAGCTATGCATATTTATGAGGGGAGCTGAGCGCATGTGGATTGGGTAAACATGTATGTAACATACATCTCATGTTCACTTTGGAGCAGGGTTTTAGCATTAAAAGGAGCTGGAATTTGGCTCTTTGCATCAAAAGGTGAACTATAGGATGCAAAGACAGTTTGTGTGCAGTCTCTATAAGCTGCCAAAACTGGCCTAAAATCTGCAGTAGCTTCTCAAAAGAGAATGTTTGGAAGGCTGGTCCTCTGTTCAGAGTTGTAATGGCTTGATAGCTCCCATTTGTAAGTTTTGTAAGGCTGTAGTATTTCTTACAGTAGGAATTTAAAAATGTACCATGGCAAGTGGGCCCTGAATTCTCAACCCGTAGGTACCTTTGCTTCCTTAACCTTAGGGCCCATCTTAGTTGACAAAGGGGTGTCTGTTTTGGTCTCTCAGATCACATCCAAGGAGGCATATTAAACCTGTGTAACTTTTGGTTTTAATAATCTTTTGTTCCCAGCCATTGTAGACTCCCACATCAAGAACCATGCCTGACAGACTCAGATCACAGTTTCTTCTAGGATGTAGGCATAATATGCCCCCTTCTGCTCTTCAGTGCTGAGTTATAATTCTCAGTGCCCTGGGAAATAGACTAAGAGGCTTCCAGAGAAAAAATATGAGATGAAACAGCCTTTCCACCATAGTGAAGCATGGGAAAAAGTCAGGTGACAATGTCAGGCACGCATCGCCACATTCTCCCTCATCTGGTAGACACTTTCCTGAGATTGGCAGAAATATCCCAACAGGTAAAGGAGAGTCAAGGTCATTGTGAATCAGGGGGTTGGGCAGTAGCATGCTTCAGTGGGCATAGCCTAGGTAAAAACTACATTTACCTGGCCATATGCAAGGTGGCCCAGGGTGATGATGTGGCATCTCAGAGCAAAGTCAGATAGGAGACCTCATGGCGCCACTTCCGACTCCGTCAGGCCTGTATGTGGACTCCTAGGGGCCCAGAAGTTCCTACATGCTCCTGTGAAGATGACAGGTACAGAGAGGACAACTGGTGCAGCAGAGGCCTGGGTCAGGAGGAGGGGCCATCAGGGGTGGGACCTTGGCTGGGCATGGTGGCTCATGCCTATAATCCCAACACTTTGGGAGGCCGACATGGGCGAATCACCAGAGGTCAGGAATTGGAGACCAGCTTGGCCAACATGGTGAAACCCCATCTCTACTAAAAATACAAACATTATCTGGGCATGGTGGCGAGCGCCTGTAACCCCAGCTACTCAGGAGACTGAGGCAAGAGAATCGCTTGAACCCGGGAGGCAGAGGTTGTAGTGAGTCAAGATCTCACCACTGCACTCCAGCCTGGGCAACAAGAGCGAAACTCTGTCTCAAAATAAAAGGTGGGACCTTGACGACCAGAGGCTGTGACAGTGGTACCCAAGCAAATGGCAGTTCAGCCATTGGACCAGCTGAGCCAGCCAACAGCAAAGATGGGAGGAGGAGGACAGCATATGGACCAGGTGTCATGAGCCCCATGCCAGGAGGACTCAAAACTTTCCCCATATCCAGAAGTAAGGCAGAAGGAGGAGGAAAGAACCAATGGCTTTGAACTGACCAAATATTTACTCTATAGAGACTTGCTGTTTAAATGCTAGAGTTGGTGAAACCATGATTTGGCAAGTTTAACATGCATTGCCTGCCCCCTATCTCATGCTCAGCAGAGACAGCTGAAGGCCTGTGAGGGTCTGGCAGACGCAGAGCAACTGGAGATGCTCAGAGAGACCCAGCCCTTCAGGAGCAAGGCACAAGTCATGGGGCTAAATCCCAACATCTACATAGCCTCAACCAGGATTCTGAGGGAGGCCATGATGGAGCACAGCTCCTACCCTGACCTGAATGATCTGGTTGTTAATGAAATGTCATGCCCCTTCAGATCTCCCAAGATTGTGGCTCCCTGTAGCTGGAAGGCTATTAAAAAGAAAAATCCCAACTCTATTTTGAAATCCATATGATTATTTCTAGCAGTGAGGCCCCTATCCCAGGGGATCATGAGGAGGGAGTCAGCTGCTATTTTTCATGGAGAACAAAGCCCGCCAAAGACACCCAGCGGGCTGGGAGAAGAAGTATTTCACAAGGTGACCAGGCTACAGCCTGTCTGCACACAAATTAGAAGTGGCATTGAGTGAACGCAAAGAAAGACAGGGTGAAGATCCCAGATACAGGCTTCGTTTCAACATGGTTGCTGTGATCTCTGGTTGTGGTCTTCAAAAGATTGTGGGTGGTGGTAGGCAAGACAGAGAAAGAGAGGAGCACTGTTAGGAAGGGCTGAGTTGTTTAAATGCTATGGTTGGTCTTGCAAAGTGATTGTTATCTCAAGGCCTAAATTCTGCTGATTCAATTGCTCTTATTTGGATTTTCAAATTATTCCTGACAAGATAATAAGTCTCTTTCAAAACATTAAATCGGATAAATCTCCCGGCTGGAGATCTCTTGTTCGATTTAATTTTCTGCAGATATTCTAAGAATCTAATGAGAAATCAAAATGAAAGGGCTTAATTGGAATCCTCTAATTCCCCAACACGAGGTCTCGTGTTAAAGAATGTGGAAGTAGACATGCAGTAAGATGTTTTTTTTCTCTCTCTCTCTCTCTCTTTTTCTCTCTCTGGGTTTAGCTGAGTCCCCTCCTGACCTTTAGATGATCTTGTTAAATTTTCCAGTCTATAGAAGGCTGAGCATTAATTATAGAGCTTGATTTCTGCTTGTTTCTGTGGCCAATTTTAATACACTCCTCAGTTTTCTTTAGGTCTATTTAAGGCTGCATGTTGTGTCTTCAGCTGAGCTGTGTGGACATAGCAAATCAGATATCAGTTTTCAGAGCTGCTGTTCTGCAGAATGTGGAGGGTTGATAACTGAGCTTGTAAAGTCCCCTGGGAATTGGTTTGCCAAAATTGACTGCTTCTATTCTTAGGTGCTTTCCCAGATTAGTGACTTGGGCATCGTTTCCATCCATGCTAGGTAATAACCACTACCCTTTATTGAGCACTTACTATGTGCCAGCCACTTTGCCGAGCCTTTTACATGCCTGCTTTATTTAATCCATCTCCATGCAGCATCCCTGAGAGCCAGATGCTGTGATTATCCCCATTGTATAGAAGAGCAAGTGGGCTCACAGAGTCCATGTCATTTGTTCTAGGCTGCACCCTTAGTAAACAGTTTATGTACTGGGGGAGGATGGGATTTCACTCTAGATCTATCTGCCTTCAAAACTCTCATTCTCATTACTGCAAGAAGAAAACATCTAAGTTAACATGAAAAGCACTTTTAATGAGGTCCCAGGAATATGATATACCTTTAGTTAACAGAGCACAATCCTTGTCATACATCCACTAACATCCATCCATAGGAACGAACTCTTAATTGCTTTTCAGGACTTTGTAAAAAAGGTAGGAGGAGGGAGGGGTGCTCGTGTTTCCTCACCAAAGAAGCTGCTGTCACCCAGATTGGGAGAGAAATTGATGTGACAGTAAGCAGTTTCATGTGCCCAGTATTGCAAGAGAAGGCAGAAGTATCACATTCGCTGTTCTTGGCAAATATCCCACCTCATTAAAGAGGATATTGGTCACTTTAAAGGTTCTGAGACAAATATGGAGAGAGTGCCTCACTAGAGAATCAAGTCAACAGAGAAAAGAACACCTACCCCAAGCTTTACTTTCTCTCCTGCTTGTACCTAGACTGACAGCTCCACCTCCCAGAAGACAGATGCTCCTGTCAGCTGCTATTAATGGTCATTCCAGATTAATGGAACCAAGAGGGTAAAGACCAGCCAGCAACTGCTTTGAATGGGGATTTGAAGTGTGGAGTTTGCTCTTGCCCCATCACTTCTTGACTTTTATTACCGGCCATGATGACACTGAAAAAAAAAAATAATAAGAAGAAAACAAGAAAAAATTCTGGTCAGGAGACTTTCCTAGACTGGGTTTGCTCACAAAACTTTACTATAAATATAAGATGGTCTGTGCCCTTGCTTCTAAATTCATAAGGAAGAAGTTCAGTGAGGAAGGGTAGAGGAAGCTTATTTGGCTTAATCAGCACAAAAACTTTCCAAATGAGAAAAACTGTCATTATTCTAGGAGGTGGTGTCCTCCTTATAAATGGATAACTATGACCTGACAGGGCTCAGCCCCGGCGTCTGGAGCTGTAAGAACAGAGCTCTCCCCAACACCTGTCTTCTATCTGCAGCTCTTTTCCTCTCCCAGGCCGCCCCACACCCTCATTTTTGTCCTCCACTGGCATGGAAGGCATTTGTGCAGATGAGTTAAGGGAAATCCCCTTTGAAAAGCTTGACTGTAGGGGCTAGAATTTTAACTCTTCAGTGGAGAGAATAGTTTCTTCCAGTTTCCTGTATTATCCAAGAAGCAAACAGAGAACAAATAATTCAAATAGCCACATTACAGCAAGCAAGGACAGAGCTCAGAGGGAAGGTGCTGACACTCATGCCTGTGCTGTGATGCTGTGGGTTGGGGCTTGCTATCTCTGGGATCTAGACCATGGCTGAGTCAAACTCATTATGAACGATTTACTATTTATACCTCCTACTGATTTCCAAGAAACTTGAGGTGGCTTATACCAAAAACCAAGCCTACACTAAGCCCATAAAAACAAGACTCAAACGAAAAGAAATAGGCATTAAAAAAAAGCAAAACTGAAAATATTATCGCAGAAACCTGGACTACAATTAAGTAACAATTTTATTTTGAGCTTCCTGACATGCAAAGCAAAAAGAGGAACCATGACAAAGTACCTGCTTTGAACATCTGATTTTAAAAACACACCACATTTGTCAAGACATAGGGACTACTTTGCTTTTCACTCTGTTCCACAGCTGCACACTACACCCCATGCAAAGGTCAGACAAAATGAGACCTTCCGGAATTTGTTAAGTAAACTCTTCAAAGCTCAAGGGAATCACAAATTCTTTCTCAAACAATGACATTCTTTGGTCATTTCTCTTATGGGGAAAGATGGAGTATTTGTTCATTTCTTGATAAACTCACAGTAGGACTCTGAACGGAAGTTAATTTCATCAAAATGCCCCCTACAGGAGCAGACAAACAGTTGTCTGTTAGCACAAGCTGAAGTTCACTTCTTCTGAGCTCCATGAGAAGAAGCTAATTCCTGTTTCCAAAGGGCCGGTTACAGTGGGACAGGACAGTGTTCCAGAGAACTGAGGTGGGAGCCAGAATCGCTGGGTTCTTGTTCCAAATGAACAGCTAACATAACTGAGTGATACTGCGCAAGTCCCTTTTCTCTGAGCTGGAGTTTTCATTTGTATCATGACAGGGTTGAAATAGTTCAGTGGTTCTCAACTCTGGCGGCATTTTAGAATCAGTCGGGGGAGGGTTTTTTTTGTTTTTTGTTTTGTTTTGTTTTTTTTAAAACCGGTTACCTAGGCTGGAGTGCAGTGATGAAATCACAGCTCACTGCAGCCTCAGCCTCCTGGCCTCAAGCCATCCTCCTGCTTCAGTCTCCCAAGTAGCGAGAGCTATAGACACACACCAACGTGCCTGGCTAATTCTTGTATTTTTAGTAGAGACAGAGTCTTACCATGTTCCCCAGGCTGATCTCGAACTCCTGGACTCAAGCAATCCTCCCTTTTCAGCCTCCCAAAGTGCTGGGATTATAGGCATGAGACACTGTGCCCAGCCTAGGGGGAGTTTTTAAACATACACATGCCTTGTCTCTTCTACAGAGAAACTAATAACATGTAATTTCCTAGGGGTAGAGCCCATGCATCAGTATTGTTAAAAACATCTCAAGAAATTGTCAAGCGCAGCCAGCACTGAGACCACCAGATGCAATGATCTCTCAGACGCCTCTCCAGATGCCCGTGTCCACGGAGACATCCTTATTGTGAGGGACACCTGGGTTATGATTCCCATGGGCATGGGGCTCTTTCCCACAGAGTCAGCTAGGTTAAAAAGAGCAAAGCAGAAAGGTCCTATAAATCATGCAAAATGAGCTGTCTGCTTATGCAGCTGCACGGCAAAAACGCCTCAGTGTACAGCATGTATTTTGCCTTCTTGATGAGAAGCAGCAGCCTTGAAGCCTAATGCAGAGCTCCATTATCAGTGACCTCAACCCACCTCTCTGGCTGCCTCCTCTCCCCACACGGGCACTCTTACCTCACTTCACATGCCAGGTCCTCCCCATGGACATGCTGATGAAGAGCTGATACAGCTTGAGCTAAGCCTCAAGGGCTGGCTGGCGAAATGTTGCTGAAACATCAAATGGCTACTTCTGCCTTCATTTCTAGTAGACATAACTTAGCACCTACGTGGCAGAGGCTGGATTAGGCTTGTTGCTTCATTTTTAAATATTTTACTGCATTCGTGGAAAAGAGGGAAGATCTCCCTTCCCCACTGACCACCACCCTGAAAAGAATAGCAGCATCATGGAAGGAAGAGGTTTAGACGTAAACTTGATCCCATGCTGCAGGGGTCCCTGTGGCTAGCCTTGAAGGATGGCCAAGGGGCTTGGTAGAGCAGGTTGAGGACGAAGTCAACAAGGCAGTCCTCTCCAGGATATGTGGTGGCAATGGCTTATCCTAGGACCTGGGGCCCAACTTGCATGGTTGACCAGTAGGCCCATGCTCCAGCCCTTTACCATATTGCTCAAGTAATTTGATTGGACTCCATCTTAACATCTCAGTTAGGATGGAAGTCTTGGCCCAAGACTTTTTTTCCTTTATTCTTTTGCTTTTCTTTTAAAGACATGGCCTCACTCTGTCACCCAGGCTGGAGTGCAGTAGCACAATCACGGCTCACTGCAGCCTCAAACTTCTGGGCTCAAGTGATCCTCCTGCCTCAGCATCCCAAGTAGCTGGGACTGCAGGCGTGTGCCACCATGCCTGGCTAATTATCATTTTCTTTTTTGTAGAGATGCATTCTCGCTGTGTTGCCAGGCTGGTCTCAAACTCCTGGACTCAAGCAACCCTCCTGTCTTGGCTTCCCAAAGTGCTGGGATTATAGGCGTGAGCCACCGTGCCCAGCCAAGAATTCTACATTAACTTTTAATTCCCTGGACCATTTGAAAAGAAGATAATTGGTGTCCATATCATGATACTCTCACCTACTATACCTACCTCTTCCTGCAAAAAACCAACTTTCTAGAAAACAGAACAAGTGTTATACCCAAAGTATCTGACAAGAGTTCACCAACATAGAATAAACACTAAATTATTGAGAGGCTTCTGGTTCCACTATGGAATATAAAGACGCAACACCTTGACAAACTGAAAATAGTATAACCAACAAAATTCAGGAGGCAAGAGGAGGGACACAAAAACATAAGCAGGATAAAGGACTCATCCACCATAGTAAGAGTCAAAATCCACTTCAGAACCTGAAATAAGAGTTAACAACAGAAACAGAAAATAGAGTTAACGACAGCTTTAGAGTTAACAGTTCAAAAGCTTTTCCAATATATTTTCTTGATCATAGAGAAATCCTTCTGGGATTTAATAATATTTGGGTTTTTGTTTGTTTGTTTGTTTGTTTGTTTTCTGAGACGGAGTCTCGCTCTTTCACCCAGGCTGAAGTGCAGTGGCGCAATCTCGGCTCACTTGCTCCCTCCATCTCCCAGGTTCGACGATTCTCCTGACTCAGTCTCCCGGGTAGGTGGGACTACAGGCTGCACCACTATGCTTGGTTAATTTTTGTATTTTTAGTAGAGACAGAGTTTCACCATGTTGGCTATGCTGGGCTTGAACTCCTGACCTCAGGTGATCCTCCAACCTTGGACTCACAAAGTGCTGGAATTAAGGCGTGAGCCACAGTGCCCAGCCGGAATTTAATAATACTTGTAATAAGAAGTGTTTGATAGACATTTGGAAATTTCTTCAGTTTCTCATCAGTTCTTTCCCATCTGTTGAATTCATACAGTTAAATTTAAATATTTTTACTTTTTTAAAAAGTATATATAGTGCAATTCCTATTTTTTTTTTTTTTTTGAGACTGGGTCTCATTCTGTTATCCAGACTGGAGTGCAGTGGCACAATCACAGCTCACTGCAGCCTTGACCACTCTGGCTCAGGCAATCCTCACACCTCAGGCTCCCAAGTAGTTGGGACTACAGGCATGCACCACCACACCTGGATAATTATTTTTATATTTTTTTGTAGAGATGGAGCCTTGCTATGCTGTCCAGGCTAGTCTCAAACTCCTGGACTCAATCGATCCTCCTGCCTCAGCCTCCCAAAGTGCTGGGATTACAGGTGTGAGCCACCGTGCCTGTCCTAATTCAATTCTTAAAAGGGTATTTCTGTCTTTTGCTCCATGTATACATTCATTCCAGATGTCTGGAAACATGTTTACCAAGTGTTAATACTAGACAGTGGAAGTTAAACTTGTTTCAAAATTTGTGTTTTTCTGCCTTGTTTGCATTTTTACCATGAGCATGTACTGTACTTATATGAAAAAATGAAATTATGACTCAAAACAAGTCCATGACTAGGGGTCCATGGATAGCTTCAAGATGAACTCTAAAGTGATATGCAGTATTTTATATATACACATATGTGCACATTTTTTTCTGGAAAATGTGTCTTATTTTCATCAAGTTATCAAAAGTGTTCATGACTCTTGAGTGTAGTTCTCTGTCTTCTACATTTCTTTCTCTTTTTTCTTGAGACGGAGTCTTGCTCTGTCGTCCAGGTTGGAGTGCAGTGGCATGATCTTGGCTCACTGCAAGCTCCGCCTCCCGGGTTCAAGCAATTCTCCTGCCTCAGCCTCCCGAGTAGCTGAGACTGCAGGCACGTGCCACCATGCCTGGCTAATTTTATTTTGTATTTTTAGTAGAGATGGGGTTTCACCGTGTTAGCCAGGATGGTTTCGATCTCCTGATCTCATGATCCGCCCGCCTCGGCCTCCCAAAGTGCTGGGATTACACGTGTGAGCCACCGTGCCCCGCCTCTGCATTTCTTATACCTTCAGATTTTAGGCTTCTGGCTAATAATACAGTTGCTCTTGACTATCACCTAAGTGCCTGGCACTGTACCAGGAACTTTACATGTATTGTCTTTTGGTCCTCAAGCAACCTTATAAGGTAGACATGATCATTCCCATGTTATGGAGAAATGAGGGTCACGAATGCTCAGTCACTTGCCCAAGGTCACACAGAAATCCGAGGTAGGGCTTGTAATTTAAACCCAGCTCTGCTTGCGTCTGAAGTGCACATTCACCCTCCTACATTCTGCTTCTGCATCAGACAAGTCACTGGAAGTCATTCATCTGTCATTATTTGAGGACCTGCAGTGTGCTGGCAGGGTCCCAGGAGCTGGGAACACATCCATGAACATCAGACAACAATTTTGCTCTTCTGGAACTGCTATTTGATCATTACAATTTTCTGAGGCAGGCAGGTATCAGTACCCCTACTTCACAGACCATCCACCTAAACCTGAGAGAAGTTAAAGATTTACCCAAGTTATGCAGCTATTGGGTTATGGAGTCAGAATATCACACCTGATAAGACTCATCCTTAAGTTTAAAATATGCATTTATTTTTAAATCATGTTACACCTTAATAAAAACGGTGGAAGCGATAGAATATAAAGTTAAAGTTAAGTTCTGTCCTCCATTGTCCCTAGCCTCACCTGATGAAGGCTGTTGGACATCCTGAAACAGGCTATGTTTTTCCCCACCTCTTTCTCATTTTTCCTTTTGGGGCCCTTCTCTCCATTCAAATTGCCCTATTTTGTCACCCAGGATCCTCAATTTGCTTCCAATTGTTCAAACACAGCTGTCTGTCCTACTTCCTCTTCTCCTACTCCCCAAAATACTACTTGGCACATTTTTTCTATGTAGTCGTTGATCACTGAATACCTAGAGGATGTTGGACACGGTGGTAAGTGTGGGGAGGCACATTCAGAAAGAATAAGACACAAGCTCTCTCCCTCCAGGGCCCTGTATTTGCACTTTAAATTGGAATTTGTTCAACCCCAAAAAGGCTCTAAGATATAAAAATGCATCTCAAATGGTAGACTTTTCAGATACTTTAAAAGATGTTTCATTAGATCATTTATTAGTTATCCAGAAGCTTGCCAAAAATGCACATTCCCAGTCTCCCTCCTCAGATATTCTACATTCCATATTCTGGAGTGGGGGGCAGGAATATGCACATTGGGCAAATTTCCCAGGGTCCATGTACAACATTTTTTGAAAAGCATTGGTGTACTGGGGGAGATTGTATTGTGCACCTCCTCTAGGAATCCCAGTGTGATGGCCACACCCGTGATACTTCTGTCGAGGAACTTATCACACTCGATTGCAGCTGTCTGTGTCTACTACCAGACAGTGGAACCCTCTCCTATTCATCTTTGTAGCTCATGTCTCTGGCACATAGTGCCACACCAGAGACATGAGGCAAACATGTATCAGGTATAGGAAGATGTGCACAACTCCACATTAGTCACACACACACATCATTGTCATCATCACCATCATCATCATCGTCATTGTCATCTACTGTATTCACATGGAAAAAGCTGGTCCTAGCTCTGTCCCACTACATGGTGCCTGGGATGAATATCTGCTTTTGCAATATGCTAAGAAGGAAGGCTTTATAAAGCCATAGTTGACTTGGCAGCTGGAGAAAAGTACAAAGGCATATTGCAAGAAGAGAGTCAAACTCTTGATTTATTCCCATGTCCATCTAGCATGAAACCTGCAATAATAAAATTGAGTGTTTTGGTGAAGATCACAGAGCAAGTTGCTCAGATCTAGGAATAGAACTACAGATTATTTTACTTTCTATCAAGTCCTTATTGCTCTGATCAAACCTAGGAAATCCAAACCCAAACATCTTTGCTCTCATACCACTATCTTGTAGCACCTGTGGCACTAGTAAAAATAGAATTATGTATTTGTAAAATCTTATTTTTCATATTGTAGATACAATAAATATAACTAGAATTTCTAATTCTTGATAGTAATGGATCATCTTGCAATCACTCCACTTTGGGAAGCCCTACATTATATCAGGGGTTAATAAATGCTCTTCTAGTTTGGGAACCTCAGGGAAGGAAGCCCAGCATCATATGCAGAAATAAAAATGGAAAGATTTAAAAAGGAGAGAGAGATGAGGGAGGAAAAGCAAGAAGGCAGGGAGGGAGAGAGTGGAAGAAGGGGAAAGAAAGAAGGAGCAAGAAGAAAAGAAAAGAAGAAAGGGAGAAGAAAAGAAGCAAAGAAGGAAGAGAGGTCTGAAGCTACAGATTTTTATTTGAAGCTAACTGCATTATATGCACAGGAGATCATTTCACAATAGTAACTCACAAACAACATGGTTGGATTAGTCAAAGGGACATTAAGATCAGATTTGCTGTTGCCCACACTTTCCTCACTGCAATGAATAATTAAGTGAATTTGGTAGACACAAAGTAAAAATGCCCCTCCTTCATGGCATCCCTGATGCTTCTTGAGAGCCCATGAATGCATTTATGGTCAATATCTCTATAATCCTGGCAGCACTGTTTTTCACATTCAGCTTCCAGGCACTTGATTGAGACTCCAGCACAATGCATCCCTGATAATAGAACAGATAAGGTAGTTACTATGTTTAAATGGAGACAGCCCATTTGTGAATATGCCAGAATTTGCTGTAAGAGAATTAAATAAGAACAATACTATTGTGAATCCAGAAAATCTCTACAAGTGCTAAAACTGTTTATAACATATTGCTCTGTACTTCACATATTTTGAAAAGATTTTAAAGGTCAACTAGTTCAATCTCCAAGCTATAAATTAAATATTGAAAAACAAAGCCACATTATCTTTTGAGAGGCCTCAGTTTCTTCATCTGCAAAATGAGAGGACTGAACAAGGTTTATTCCAGTTTCAACATCTCATATGTCAGCAAGAATACCTAGGAGCAGTAATCAGTCATGGTCCCTCTGGTGCATGGTCAAGCATATTGAGTAAGGAATGAAAACTGTGTCTCTCTTATTTGCTTCAAATATTAACTTACAAATGCTAACTTTAACTTGAACTGTGTAATGGCAATCTGATTTAGTCTGGAAATCACACCTAGATACATCTAGAAATAGAAACACTTCCACTTCCTTCAGGATGGTGAAGGGTTAATTACAGGCATTTGTAGATAACCTTTCATTTCTATGATTTTACCTGACCCCTTACCAAATGTGCAAACTCAGTGGAAGTGTCAAAGGGTAGTAAAGTTTCTAAAGCTAAAAAAAAAAGGCAGGTTTTCTCAGACTTCCACAAATGCTAATTACTCATAATGACAAGTCATTACCCAAATCCATTTCTGGAAAGTCACAAGGACTTGACAGGTCAAAGCAGAAATGTCATCAATGTCATCTTGGCCTCCAGTAAGAGAATCTGCCAAATTAATCTTCAGTATACCCACACAACCTTTTTCCAAAGATGGTAAGTACAAATAGAAAGGAAATGTTAGCACCTTGGAGAGAGGAAACTGACTCAATCAAGGTATACACATGGAAGATGAGAGAGGCCACTGAGCACCAGGAGCTAACGGCTAGTATAAGGGTGTCCTCCAGCACGACTTAAGCTATGTGACATAATTATGGCTTTTTGTGGGGACAGGACTCATGCAACAGACACAAATACAACTCTTTTAAATTCAGAAGTGGGGACATGGGAACATCTGAGCCCTTTGGGACAGGAAGAGGTTGAGACGCTTAGCTGCCGATAGCACTGGATCTCATTTAAAAAATGCTGGTTCTATACAGATTCCTATTAACAAATTTATTCATTATTTAATTTATGCATTCAAGCATGTATTTAGTCAACGAATGTTTTCTGAGTGTCTGCTTTTTGCCAACTGCTATTCTAAGTTCTAGGAGTACAGTGGTGAATGACTTGGGTAGTGCTTGACCTCATCAGATTTCCAAAAGGAAAACAAATAGTAACTAAATAATCATTCAAATAAGAAAATATAATTAAGTTACACACTTTATTGAATACACTAAAGAGAATGAATAGGGGAGAATGAGAGATTTGAACAGACTACTTGACCTAGTCAAGAGAGAGGACGTAGATAAGAAGGCAGGATCTCCTAGTAGAGGGGCAGTAACAGGACTGAGAGTAAGGGAGAGCAGCATTCCAGGTGGAAGGTACATTTTGTGCAAAATCCTGAGGTGGGAATATAAGAGGAATAAGAAAGCGAGGTCAGTGTGGTCAGAACAGAAAGCAAGTGTAAGGAGTAAGGAGTGCAGAGCCTGGAGTGGCAGGCAGCAGCCTCTGAATTACCAAGGCCAGGTAGGAACAGGAGAGAGGCAGTGGGAGAGGGTGGGAGGCAGCACACTCTGAAATTTACAGGCCAAAATTGCCACAGAGAACCAGATCCCTTGAATAAAGGAGGCTGCTTGAGGGCTGTAAGTACCTGAGTAAATCATGGAGAGCCTTGTAAGTGGAGGTAAGGAGTTTGGAATTTACCCCACATGCAACGGAAGGTGACCAAAGTATTTCAGTTGGAGGGCGATATGATCTGATTATTTTCTAAAGATCACACTGGATATACATGGTAGAAATGGAAGTACAAACCCACACAGCATGAAGCATCTCAGAAAGATGATGAATTTAAAAAGCAGCCCCACAAGTCTACATACTGTGAGATACCATCTTTATACAGCTCAAAAGCAAGAAAACTAAGCAATACATTATTTGGGATAATAATGTATTTCATCCCATAGATGGGATGAAAGAGTATTTGTAAAAGGGAACTATAAAGATGACATTCAGGATAGTGATTACCTCTGGGAAGAGAAAAGAGGGTGGGGTAGGGGATACAGAAGTACTTAAGGTAGTTACTAGGTGCATGTTCTAGTCCTTAAGTTGGATGATGGGTTTTGGAGCATTCATTATATAAATTCAATAGGAGGCAACTGAAGTATTTCACTTGAAGACCAATATGATCTGATTATAAGATCACACTGGGTATAGATGGAAGAAATTTTTAAAAAACCAAGAAATATACAACATTTCTATGTATCAATTATTATATTTAAGAAAAAATGACTCGTTCTGCCTACTATGTGGCGAGTGCATGAGTGGAATCAGTGAGAATAGTTAGGGGGTTGTTTCAGTTTCCTAGATGGAAGCGTCCATTTTACAGACTCCAGAAGGTCTGAGATCAGGCCCATAGCCCACCACCATAGTGGCACCATTCTGTGAAAACTAATGGGATCAGTACATTTTTATTCAATAAGATCATGAATTTTCAAGTAGAAAGAGTGACTAGATATATTGAAACTCAAGACATAGGCTCATAATGGTTATTGAATTACCAACTCTACAGCAACTGTATGTTTACAAATCACCCTCACATTCATTATCTGTTTTTCTCCAACTACAGGAGATTCATTCATCATGCAGGTGAGAAAGTGTCTACTCCAAGTTCACACAGCAAGGTGAGGACTGAGCTGCAACTGGAAAGCTCCAAGTTGATGTAGTCTTTCCAGGATATTTGGATGCCTTTCAGGCACCAAACATAAATGATTACCTTTAGTACTACCCCACCTTACCTTCCAAACCACTCTGTTTCAGCTCTGTCATATTTTGGCAATTATCTTTCAAACTCTGTTGTCTTTATAGGTTGCTACACATGCACACACACATACACAAACACACACATATATGCACACATATATACATATATATATTTAGCATACATATTCTCTATAAAATTATCTAATTCTATATGCCCAGCCTCAACAATTTCATTCATTCATTGAGGGTGATATTTAACCTTTCTTTTTCTTTTTTTTGTGCAACCCATAGTGTTGCAACCACAGTGGGCATGTTGAGGTACTACCACCTATTACCCCAGGGGATCCCCAAAATTGATTCAGTTACTCTAGTGGCTAGGTAGGTTCTCCTTTTCCTCATTGCTCCAGACTGCATGCTCTGTTACAGATAAAGGCTTTCTTATATATGAGGGGACTGTTATTCAACAAAACTATTCAAAACAAACTTACACTCCTGCTAGAACTTTCTAAATTACAATCCCTACACCAGACACAGTATAGTTGATAAGCAAATCTTCCTCTGCATTCTGGGACAGCAGTTTCCAATTTGCAGGATCTTAGCAGACATCTGATTTCTTTTTACAAAGGCCCTAGGTTCCTTTCCTACTCTTTTTATGTACAATCCTGGATCCACCATCACACTGAAGTCCACCATCGAGAATATAAGAAATTTATTCCTGAGCAAGGGAGTAACTAAGATCAGGGTCTATCCTAGGTCTAGAAGCAGAGCCACAGAAATCAAGATGTAGGATGCTGAGTAGGTAGATGCAAGGATGAAGCAAGGTAAAAAAACTGGAGACATCAGGGTCTCAATGACCAAATCCAGGTAGGAGCTTAAGAGAGCAGTAGCAGGATATGTTAGGAAATCCTGTATTCCAAAGTTCACAAACTGAGACAGGAAAAAAGCACAGAAGGCCAGTCTCTAAGAGAGATGAGTCTTTCTGAGGACTTTAAACATCTAGTGGATTTGCTTTTCTAAGAATAAAAATGTTAATATCTATTAAGCATTACATTCCAGGTACCACTATAATCTCTTTCATGCATAGTCTCATTTAATCTGCACAAAAATATGACTTTCCTTTTTTTCCATTTTGCAGATGAGGAGGAAGCTGAGACGTGAAATGACTTACCCCATGTTACACAGCTAGTGGGAAAGAGAAGAAACAGAGACAGAGAGAAGTTGGACTGGATTTGAATCTAGACAGTCTCACATGCAAGCTACCATCTTAGTCAACAATTGATATTACTGTCAGGTGGACTGTGGCCTTCAACTCCCTCTAAGATTTGCTGACAACATACATCTGTATTATAAACACTTTAAACCAATATATATCGATTTGGCATTGACAATTGCATATGTTTGTTCTTGGAGATGACTAGAACAAGCTCAGGATTTAAAACCACGGCTTTGGGCTTGAAAAGACCCTGCAGATAAAGATATCAAGATGCTTCACCCTCGAGTCCCCTTCGGAGGAGTCACTGTCTCCATCGTAACTCTGCACAGTCCCTCCAGCAGCTGTTGGATGACTTCCATGCCCTGGATTGTTAAATGAGGAGAATGGGGGCAGAATTAGAAGATACAGAAGGACAAGTTGAAGCATCATAATTCTGATTTTAAAAAAATCAAGACACCATAAAAATTCTATTTCTGAAGATTTATACTCCACTTAATGCCATGAGGACTTGAGGTAGCTAAAAAAAAATCTACTTATAAAGCAAACAGGATTATTGGATTGTGAAATTGAGAGCCATAAAATTTAAAACAATTTCATATGAAACTTCAACTTTTTCTGAATTTCAAAGTAAAAGAGTCAGGCACTATCGAGAAAATTTGAATCTCAAACAAAGAAGAGAGGAGCCAAACTTTCCCTTTGCTGAGCAACTGAAAACCCATCATCAGTCCGGAGTGACTGAGGTTAAACACCTGCTCTGGGGCTGATGCCTGAACTTGCCCCGATTCTTGCTGTATCAGGTTTGAGACTAAAAATCAGGCATCTCCTATCTCCTAGATTCCTCTCAGTGTCTGCAGGAGGCCTCTTTCTTTTTTTCCTGTGGAAAGGCCATTATAACGTCTCTGCCCACTTTCGCCTCTTTGTGAACATGGCACCAGAACTTTGCACTTCATATGGTCTATAAGGTATCATCTTCTCATTTTTCCCCTTTTGTGTTAAATGTCTTTTTCCAGTAGAAAAGTAAGCTCTTTTAGTGTAAGGACACTCTCTGATGCCACCTTTGCTTGCTCCATTCTCAAGTGAGCAGTAGCCTAATGCAGTGACTACGATTTGAGCTTGAATTCTGAACCTCTGTGACACTGAACAGGTTCCTTATCCATTTCTTCTGTAAAACAGGGATTAAATAGGCAAAAAGTACTTAACCCAGTATCCAGCATATATTCATTCCTCAATAAGCCTTACTTAGCATTACCTTTTATTAACTGGAAGAAATGGCTTTAGGGCCTCATACATAGCTGAGGCACTCTAATGGATGATTTCCTCATTTTTGCCTCTCGAAGTTCCCAGTCCTCCCTTTTCAAGATTAGAAGCTGAACCCTTCTTGTACCCCCTCCCGCCCCCAACAGTACAGCTCCTCTCCATCTGATTCAAGTATCTATTACCATCTCATTGAGATGCCACTTAGACAAGGCCTTCAAATGTGGAGCTGCAGAAGGGGCTGGGTGTAGGCTGGGGGAGAGGACTGCCCATTCACATTCAATCCATAACAGAGACCATTAGCTAGGCAGAAAATACCCCAGCAGTAGTGATGTGAGGAAATGGGGGTGGGTTACCAAAGCAACAGGGAAACTGGAGCTGCACTGTTTCTATGGCAACACAGAGCAAGCGCGAGCATTCTCCTAGTTGGAATGACGATTACTTAGGCTCTTGCCAAGAGCATCAGTGACTCATCAGGTGGATTGTATTGCAAAGGGTGGATTAGTAAAGGATTTCTCTTCAAATCCTGGCAAGAATGAAGCCCACAGTAGGGATCCTGACTCTTCAGGCTGGAGCCTGGACTCCTTTATTAGGAATGAAGGGTCTCTCTTTGGCTACTGGCCAATTAATTACCTCCCTAATATCAGCAATTCTTATTTATGATCTGCAATCTCCATGAGTAGCCTGCTTGGACAAAACCCATTTACAAAAATCCAATTCATAAGGTACATAAATTAAGTAGTAGAGAAGCGCCCACACAATTTTCCCTTTTCCCTCAACTTTAATTTTATCAAAGAAACACACTCGCATCATTAAAAAGTCAATTAGTGCTTAAAAGCTTTAACAAGAAACATCAATCCCCACACATATAACAACCCTCCCTCTCCCTGGTTCCTAGAGGCAACCACTTTCAGCAGCTTTCGCTTTATATCTTCTGTTTACCTTCATATTTTCAAATATCTCCACATTGCCTATAATTTCCTATTAAAGTGGGTAGATAAAGCTCTTCACACCTTGCCTCTCTTAAACTCAACCTCCTAATATGATTATGCAACATTTAGTCATGCACCACTAAATGACAGGGATACATTCTGAGAAATATGTTGTTAGGTGATTTTGTCCTTGTGCAAACATCACAGAGTGCACTTACATAAACCCAGATGGTAGAGCCTACTACACACCTAGGCTGTTTGGCATGGCCTATGGCTCTGAGGCTACAGACATGTATAGTATGTGACTATACTGAATACTGTGTGTAGGCAATTGTAACACAATGGTGTTTGTGTATCTAAACATAACCATAGAAAAGTTACAGTAAAAATGTGATATAAAAGATTAAAAATGGTACAGCTCGGTAGAATATGTAGTATGAATGGAGCTTACAGGACTGGAAGTTGCTCTGGATGAGTCACGAGCTAGTGGTGAGTGAATGGGAAGGTCTAGAACATTACACTACTGTAGACTTCATAAACACCATACACTTGGGCTACACTAAAGTTATAAAAACCATTTCTCTTTCTTCAACAATAAGTTAACCTTGACTTGACTATAACTTTTACACTTTATAAACATTAAAACTATTTAAAACTTTTTGAGTCTTGCAATAACACTTAGCTTAAGACAAACACATCATACAGCTGTACAAAATTTTCTTTTCTTTATATCCTTATTCTTTAACGTTTTTCCTATTTAAATATTTTTTAACTTTTTGTTAAAAACTAAGACATAGACACACACGCTAGCCTAGGCCTTCACAGGGTCAGAATCACCAAGACATCACTAGACTATAGGAATTTTTCAGCTTCAATATAACCATATGGGACCACTGTCATGTATGCGCGTGGCCCATTGTTGAGCAAGACGTCATTATGTGACACATGACTGTGTATCACAACTTTTGAATGAATCCTATTTATGGATTATGATGTTTTCATCATTAAGGACATGGAAATATTGGCTCACTGCTTAACCAATTAGGGAAACTCAATAACATGATTTTACACAGGCTGGGGCTGGAGGCTTCCCCATTCAAGATGCAGACCTGCACCCAGTCCCCTGGGTCTGGTTTGGTACACAGGTCTCCTCTGCACCTGGAGTCTGCATATCCGGAGGCTTTCTGTTCAGTTTCTCTGAAGAATTCCCTCCCACTTCTTGGCAATCAGATGGGGGAACTCTGGCCCTTACACAGACCCACAACCCTCCCTTGCTTGCAGCCTGCATTTCTGGCTCACCTTCAGCCATCGTTGGGGCCGTGGGTTCCTGAGCCTTTAATCGGGCACTTGGTTTGACCTTTCCTGCCACTGCCCTCTTGTACAAGCAGATTCTGAGTTACAGATATCTTCTGGTGTTGTCCAAAAGGGAGTTGTGGTTCTGGTTCTCATGCTCTTGTTGTTTGGGGGTGACTTCCATAGAAGAGGGCAGAAACTTCTTTGCCTTCATAGAAACCTGGAAACCTTCTTGAAGAACTTGGCTGCCTGGAAGGTAATTTCCACTGGAGTGATTTTTGCAATGGAACTAAATTATATAAAAATACCTTCATAATTTTTAAATTACAGTACCTTACTTTCAATGTGTGACTATCTAAACCTATCCAGAGAATGATTTGGTTTGGAAAAAAGTGAATGAAATTTTTTTTTTGAAGCTTTTTGTTCTAGTATGTTATAAATCAAAGCTAGGCAATTTCACCTTTTGACTGAGGAAGATCACTTTTGAGACTCTATTCTAAGAAAAATAATTCAAGACAAGCACTAAATGAAATTGATCATTGCTCTGTTAAATATGATTGTGGAAAATGGAAAGGATCTAAATATCTAATGAGGAGAAAACTGATATGTGAATACAATGAAATGGTCTATTCAACATGGAAAATATGTCATTGTACTAAGTGAAAGAAGTTGAATGCAACATGGACTTTATGCTCTGGTTACAAGTGTGTAAAATAGCCATTATAATCTTTGTGTTACAAATTCTCCATCAGTAAAATGGGATAGTAAATTAATTACCTCATAGAGTTGCCGTGAGAATTAAAGGAAAGAATGCCCCTAAAGTTTTCAACTTGAGCCTGAAACAAACGTACCATAAATGCTAGCTACTGTTACTACTGTGATTACACAGTGCAACAGTATATATGTAAAGGCTGTGGGCTTATGTGTGTTCCAGTCCCATTGTTCTTTTTTTAGTATTACTTGTTCAATAAATAAAAATCAAGACACACACACACACAAAAACTCCATAATAATAAAGAAACATGTATATTATAATGGCATGTTTGCAAGCATTTACGTTCCGTGGTCCACTTGTTGGTTTAGAGCAATGGCTGTCAACACGGAGCTCCAGGACCGGCAGCAACAGTGTCACCTGCAAAGTTGTTAGAAATGCAGATTCTCAGGCCGCACCCAAACCTCTGGATCAGAAACTCTGGGGTGGGATCCAGCAATCTGTGGTTTAACAAGCTCTCCAGGGAATTCTGTTTAGCCTGGGCTGCACTTTGGAATCATTTTAGGACCCTAAAAATTAATAATGCCTGGCCCCATTCATATCAGTTAAATCAGACTCACCATGGATAGGGCTCAGGCATTGGTTATTTTATTTTATTTTATTTATTTTTTTTTGAGATGGGGGTCTTGCTGTGTTGCCCAGGCTGGAGTGCAGCAATGCAATCTCAGCTCACCATGGCCTCGACCTGCTGAGCACAAGGGATCCTCCCCCTCAGCCTCCTGAGTAGCTGGGATTGTAGATATGTTCCACTATACCTGCTAATATTCACATTTTTTGCAGAGACAGGGTTTCACCATGGTGCCCAGGTCGGTCGCAAACCCCTGGGCTCAAGTGATCCACCAACTTAGCTTCCCAAAGCACTGGGATTACAGGTGCGAGCCACCGTGCCAGGCCCAGGCATTGGTAATTTTAAAAAGCTACCGGGTGGTTCTAATGCATAGCCAAAACTGAGAACCATTGATATAGAGATCACTATATAGAGAGGCCAAGTCAGATGGGAGGGGCAGATAGCCTTACACACAACCTTTTAACCCTGTTCCACCATCCTTGGTTTCTGCAGGACTCTCTTGTTCCTATTCTTAATTGATACCAAGTCCAGGAGAGAAGACGGGTGATTAGTAAGTCTCTTCCAAGCCTCCCAGACATGTGTTGATAGATCTTAAAGATCAAGTAGAAATAAAAATGAGGGAGGTTTGATGTGGTAATATGAGCCTGTAGAACATGATTCTCTCTATATTTGAGAAAACTATCTTTTTCTCGAAAAAGATATTGGTGCATTGGCCTGGGTGCAGAGGTCTGGGTGCATTGGCCCCAAAAAAACATGGTATTTTCTCAGCAGCCAGACCAGAGACAATATCCAATTCCCTCCATTTTCTGCTCATGACTCCCTTTCCCTTTGAGATTTGAGCTGTGTCCCATCAAAGAGTTTAAGGAACACACTACAGGAGTAAGTTTTAGTTCTTGGCAAATTTTGTGCTTTCATCTTGGAGATTTGCCGACAAATTTCTATCAAGAAATGACAAAGAAATAAACACCCTGGTTTTATTTTCCCTTCACTCCAATTTTCTCACTTGTTTGCTTTTATCCTGTTGAATCTTACATGTTTGTATAATCCTCCTCAAATCCTGTTTTAGAATTCAGTGAGGTAAAATAAATAAGAAGCTATAAAAGCCAATCAGTCATATTCTACATTTGCTTCTTTTACGGAATCCTTCATTTATTCAATCAGTAAGCATTTATTCAGTTCATTTTAAGACATTTCTATTAAGAACTTCTAGGTGCACTGGGAACGCTACAAAAGAAATCAAGCTATAATGCCTTTCCTTTCTTTAAGCAATTTATTTACCATTGTTGGTAGATAAGAGAGAAACACCTGAAACAAACAAAGAACAGTATGTAATAAATTACTGAGCTAAATACTATCAACTGTGACAGGAAACTGAGGTCTATGGAGTGCTTACTACAAATCAGGCAGTGGGCTAGATGTTGTCCATACCTGGTCCCTCACGTTTTGGGTGCAACCCTATAAGGTGGTAATTAGGGCAATCCAGTTTTACAAGCCTGAGCTCTGGATTCCGCCTGGGCAATTTACTTAACCTCTCTGTGCCTCAAGAGTAAAATGAGGATAATAACCATCCTATTTCAATGAGCAGCCTGAGTCACAAGTTCACATAAAGCACATAGCACAGTGTTCAGTTTATCTCAATTACTTAACACGCTTTGGTGCCTGGCACCTACAGGCTATTTATCATTGTCAGATGGCATTTTAATTCCACTTTAAAGATGAGAAAACAGATTGAAAGAGAATGTTATCATGCTCTCATGGAGCAGTTACACTCCAAAACCTGTGTGTCTTCTTTTCTTCGTTTCTAAAACCAAGTGCTGAAACATTCAGCAGAGGTCCCAAGTGATTCACTATTTTGTTTGCATTATACAAACACTTAACAAACCCAAGGTTGAGCTCCACAAGGTCAGTTTGACTTGTCTCTTGATGTTTAATAAAGAGATACGTTGTAAGAAATAAGTTCCTCCCAGGCTAACAACCCTACCCAAGGCTCACACAAGGCATGAAACCTAAGCCTCTGCAGGTCTCTTCACTGGGTCTTTGATGTTTTTCTCCTCTGGCTCAAGGCAAGCTCTCTTTCTGCCTTTGTGCCTTTTTCTCACTGAAACCTACCTGCCTCTCTCCTCTTCCTCCCATTTCTCCTCTTCCCCATCCTATACTCCCCCATATTCCAAGGCCTAGCCCAAGCTCTCCTGTGGCTCCATCTCCTCCCTGCTTTCTCCTTTCTGCCTTCTCAGAGCCCACGCAGCCATGCTAAGTGCCTGGAACAAGAACCAGCCTTTGCTTACTGTGCATAGCACCTACTGGTATTATCTATTGAAGCCTCAAAACCACCTTGATAATTGTGGTTTTAGCATCCTTACTTCACAGCTGAAGAAACTTAGGCTCAAAGGGGTTAAGGAATGTGTTAAAAGTTCCACATCTTTTACAGAAACTGGAAGAACTGACTATAAACCTAGTTCTCTAGCCTCATGCTGCAATCCATGCTGTTCATGCCCGGTAGTCTTGGCCCTCCCACTAGACTACAAGTTCCTTGAATTCGGTGAGCAGAGGAATAGGACTGTGTATAGAACTAAGCATTTAAAAAGTAACAGAGCAGTCCTCAGACAGAACTCTATGCCCTGGTAGAACTTTCCTTCCCATCACAGACCCAGATTGTGCAACTGAAGGAACCCCATTCAGCAGCAGACTGACAGAGTAGGTGTTGCAAAGACACTCATGATAAAGAGCACAGACCTCAGTGACCCTCTTCAAATCAGACTTTCTGAGTAACTTGTCCCTTTTTCATCTGTTTCTATCCAAAATCCGAGGTCTTGTGGAGGCTTATCTTGTTCAATACTTGAATGGCATCAGTTCGTTCTGGACTTCTATCTATTATTTATGCATTTAAAATACCTATTGAGCACGTACTATGTGTATGGTCACTCTGCTAGGTGCTGCAACATGAGGAGAAAAAGAGATGCAGTCCCCACTGTCATGAAATACAGCCACGTAATCAAAGAATCCCACAATTCTACCACGAGAAATACTGTGATCGAGAGGTACACAATGCCAAGAGCACTTACGAGAGGACGTGACCTGTCCAGGAGGTAAGGGAAAGCCTACCTTGAGGAAGTGATCATTGAGCAGAGACCTGAATGAAAGTAAACACTATCTTAGAAAGGGAAATGGTGGGCTGCACAACACAGCTCGCACCTGTAATCTCAAGACTTCAGGAGGTTGAGGTGGGAGGAACCCTTGAACCCTTGGGAGGGTCTTGAGACCACCTTGGGCAACACGGGGAGGCTCTGTCTCTACAAAAATAATAATAATTAACCAGGCACAGTGGCACACGCCTGTGGTTCCAGCTACTTGAGAGACTGAAGTAAGAGGGTTGCTTGGGCTCAGGAGGTGGAGGCTGCAGTGAGCTGTGACTGAGCCATTGCACTCTAGCCTGGACGACAGAGTGAGGTCCTGTCTGGAAAAAAAAATGGAAGTAGAGGAGAGAGCCGAGCAAAAGTCTTTCCATGAAGGCCACAGAAACAGACACAGACCAAGGGAAAGTGATGGGAGGTGTGGCCGGAGAGGCAGGAGGGGTCATACTGTGAATGGCCTTGTGGACATGTGAAGGATTTGGGTTCTTATCTTAAAATCAATTGGAAAACCTTCAAGCATTTTAGGCAGAAGGTAACATCATAAGTTATAAGTTTCAGAAAGCTTACCTCATGGGAAACAGATGGGAGCCATGAACAAAGTAGACCAGGAGACTCAGCAAGAAAGGTGATGTGGGCCAGGGTGCTGATGGGAGAGTTCAAACAAGTGGGCCAATGGGAGACATTCAAGACATAGAGTTGCCGCGATTCGTGATGGAGTGGATGGAAGAGGATGGGAGAAAAACATGTCAGGGGAGATACCTCACTGTGTCATTTGCACCTTGGTGGAAAGGGCTTCCATTCACAGAGATGGGAATATCCTGAAAGAGGATGGCTTCTGAGGGAAACTCTTGAGTTCAGCTTTTAACAGGCTGAGTTTGAGGAAACTTTGATACATCCTTAAAGAAATGTCAGGAAGGCAGATGGGTGTATGGGTTTGGGATTCAAAGGACAAGCTTGGGCTTTTCTAACTTGAGGCTTATGAGGCATCTACCTTTAGGGGTAATTAAAGGAATGCTAATAGGGACTAGGACTAACTCTTGAGCTTCCTCAATTTTTTTTTTTTTTTTTTTTCTTGAGATGGAGTTTCGCTCTTGTTGCCCAGGCAATGGTGCAATCTCTGGCTCACTGCAATCTCCTTCTCCTGGGTTCAAGCGATTATCCTGCCTCAGCCTCCCAAGTAGCTGGGATTACAGGCATGTGCCACTACACCTGGCTAATTTTGTATTTTTAGTAGAGACAGGGTTTCTCCATGTTGGTCAGGCTGATCTCAAACTCCCACCCTCAGCTGATCCGCCTGCCTCGTCCTCCCAAAGTGCTGGGATTACAGGCGTGAGCCGCCACGCCCTGCCACAGCTTCCTCAATATTTAATGGCCAGGATGAACCTATAAATAGACAGACATCATGGTCAGAGTGGTAAGAGGAAAGTCAGGACAGGACAGGGAGTGTTTTAAGCAGGATTTACAACATGGGGTCATCTGGGCCCTAAGCTGAGCTTTGCCATGTAGTAATGCTAATAAAGCAATAGAAACGTAATCTGTTGTCATCAGTGAATTTCATGGACATAAATGCCAGAAACCTCACATTGCAGCCCTCACCACTCAAAACCTTGGTCTTGTTATTTGAGTTCAAGTCAAGTTGTTTGAAAAAAAAGCTGGTCACTCATCCAACCTATTCCAGCATTCCAATTCAGCAGAAGAAAAAAGACAAAGAATCTGAATTTGTTGATAATCTTTGATCTGTGGATCAAGATAAGAAAGACAGTAATTATCTGCAGCAAAATCAAATCTCTGTCTCATCCAAAGGTGGTGAATTCCCAGGTGGGTGCAATGTGCACCTAATGAAGAGTCCATCTGTTACAAGATGAATTGTGGCAAAGCTCCGAGAACATCGCAGCAGCCTCTGACAAGACCACTTTGTCCTTTCAAGCATGTTATAAAGACTTGGGAAAGGCTTCATTTTGCACCTGACATTAAAGCACCATTAAAGGATTCTGAATACATACTCAAAACCAGGCAATTCTGAGGATGGCAGAAGTCATGAACTCATCCCATTACTCTTAGTGAGACAGAAAACATTAAAAAAAAATGAAGAAGAACAAAGGTCTGTTTCAAGAACAGAAAAACTCAGGAATGAAAGAGGAGGATTGTAACTGCATGTGGAATCTCAGCTTAAAATAGCACACAGTGTGCCTGGCATCCTGTGAAGTAGCAATAGCTATGAGAGCATCTGTGCTCAAACACATTGTCACATGGATGTGAGGCTTGAGCCCTTTCTTCCAAAACTCTGGGTGCAGGCAATTACCACCATGCTGGGGTGGGCAGGGGCCTCTCTGTCGGCCACGTTTCCTTTCTGGTATGTGCTGGGGATCTGTAATGCACACCAAATTCACACAATGATTGGACCTAAGCATGCCTCTCACCTTTGGATAGCTAGTAAGTTCAACACCCATTGGAGAGGAAAAAGACAGAGGTTCCATGGTTGTGGAAGGGAGGGGTAGGGAGGGGCAGGTCTGTTGTTTCTCCATCATAAAGAATGATGCAATGGCTGCCACTTACTAAAGGTCTACTGTGGGCCATAGACTGCAAAACTCTTTATATAGGTTATCTCAAATCCTCACAAGAACTCTGAAAATTGGGTATTATTATCTCCATTTTACAGATAAGGAAACTGAGTCTGGGAGGAATTGTGAGTGCCCATGTCACCCAACCGATAACTGACCCAGCTAGGTATGTCTGGCTCCGAAGTGCATCCTTCTTGGACCTTACCCTGGGTTCATACTTGGTTGTGGATACAGAGTGTGAGATAGGGAGGAGGTGTTAGAAACTCAGTGGAGGAGGCCCGACGCAGTGGCTCACACCTGTAATCCCAGCACTTTGGGAGGCCAAAGTGGGTGGATCATGAGGTCAAGAGATTGAGACCATCCTGGCCAACAAGGTGAAGCCCCATCTCTACTAAAAATACAAAAACTAGGCCAGGCACAGTGACTCACGCCTGTAATCCCAGCTACTCGGGAGGCTGAGGCAGGAGAATCACCTGAACCTGGGTGGCAGAGGTTGCAGTGGGCCGACATTGTGCCACTGCACTCCAGCCTGGGAGACAGAGCAAGACTCTGTCTAAAAAAAAAAAAAAAAAAAAAAAAAAAGAATAATAATAATAGTACAAAAATTAGCTGGGCGTGGTGGTGCACACCTGTAGTCCCAGCTACTTGGGAGGCTGAGACAGGAGAATCGCTTGAACCCAGGAGGCAGAAGCTGCAGTGAGCCGAGATCACGCCACTGCACTTCAGCTTGGTGACAGAGAGAGACTCAGTCTCCAAAAACAAAAACAAAAACAAAAAAACTCAGTGGAGGGGACATCCAGCGTCCATTGTCCTTTTCAGGAGATTGCCCCTCACCCACGGGGTTAAATCATGCTGGGATGGAAATCTGGGCACCTGCTCTCCTACTGGGGAAACTATCAGAGTCCCCAGAAGCTCCTTCTGCCAGATCTTTCCTCTGCTCCCTACAGAGAGGGCTTTGGCTCCTAATCTAAGCTCAACCAACCAGGATCTCTCTCCTGAGATACTGACCCCTGAGCAGAGAAACAAGGACAAAATAAATCACCGAGTTCATTCATTCCCACAGCAGAACCCACAAGACAGTGCTGAGCACTTCCTGCCTTTTCCAAGCTCCATTCCTCAACCACTCCCCATCCAGTGAATTCTCCACTGCTTGTGACCAGTTTCTCTTGCCTACAGTTGAAGAACCCTAACTAAAATAACCCAGTATATAAAAGAGTTCTGATACTTAATAAAACAAGGAGAAGGAATTTGGGAAAACATTTCAAAGATCATATAATGGCAGTAGGGGCCTTGGTGGAACCCACTGATGGCTGTGACCAACAGAATGGGGCAGACGGGACAATTGACCGGTTCTGGGAATTGCCCTTAGCTGATCTGGAATCTTCTTCCAGTTTTTGCTTTTTGGAACACTTATTGAGGAGACACCGCCCCTAGGAACCCAGCCACCAAGCTATGAAAACTCTAAGTCCCTTGAAGAGGCCATGGAAGGGTGGCCCAGCCAGTAGCCCCCACTGAGCCCAGCTGCCAGCCAGCACCCACTGCCAGCCTCAGAAGTGAGCCACCTTGGATGGCCGGCCCAGCCGAGGCTTCATCTGGCTATGACCACGTAAGACCCTAAGCAAGAATCTCCGGTTCTACATGCAGAATTGTGAGCCATAATAATAAATTGCTATTTTAAGATACTAAGTTTTGAAGTGGTTTGTTATGCAGTCATAGATAACCAGAATAGACTGCCTCGAATGAGGATTGCTGGATAGCAGGAAAGGTGCTCTTACAATCTGACAGATACTGACAAATTCTCCTCCTTGAAGGCTATACCAATTCACATATCCACCAAGGGTAGATGACAATAAAGATGGGATTTTTTAAAGCCAAGCTCCTTACATTTTTCATAGGTATATGAAATCAAGGGCACTCATATATCACCTACTTGCACTCATGATTTCAAAACTCTTGTCAAGGAAAAAGAATAGAAGAAAAGGTATTTGAAAAGAAGGGCAGGCCATTCAGAATTCTTTTTAACACCTTACAATATATCTTTGGCCTGTCACTCAATTTACTGGGCATCCTGGTGATAAATCATGCTAACATTTGTGATAAAGGTAACTAAGCAGTGGTTTCTAATTAAATTTCACTTATACAACAAATATTTTCTGAGACACAACTCTGCAAAGCACGGAGGGGCCATGAGAAGGCTGTGGCACAAATGGAGTAGAGTTTACATTGTCTCATAAATAAGTCAAGCCTGCTCCCTCTTTTCTGCAAAATTGGAGCAGCCAGCATTGCCTCTGCACCTTGATCCTGATGCCGAGCCACCACCTTGACCCTTGCTCTTGCTGCATGTGGGTTTCTTTATTCACCAGCCTTTGTCTGTCTGAGAGGACTGACTGTCTCCAGTCCTGCCCACTTTGGTTCCTAGCTCCCTAATAATATGACTTTACATAAAGTAGGTATTTTTGCTTTATTTGTTTTGGTTTTTTTTTTTAGGGACAAGGTCTTACTCTGTCACTCAGGCTGCAGTGCAGTGGCACAATCACGGCTCACTTCAGCCTTGAATTCCTGGACTCAAGCAATCCCCCCACCTCAACCTCCTGAGTAGCTGGGACTACAGGTATATACCATCACACCTAGCTTTTTCTTTTTTTAATTTTTTTCTTTTCTTTTCTCTTTCTTTTTTTTTTTTGGAAATGGGATGACACTATGTTCCTTACCACTTTAACAAGCTGGTCTTGAACTTCTGGCTTCAAGCAAGGCTCCCACCTCAACCTTCAAAGCACTGTGATTACAGATGTGAGCCACTGCAGCCGATTGGGAAGTAGGGTTTTTACCCCTTCCTTCTTTACATCTGAATAGACTTCCAGGATGGTCTCATTATCATTGTGTGTGTGTGTGTGTGTGTGTGTGTGTGAGAGAGAGAGAGAGAGAGAGAGAGAGAGAGAGAGAGAGAGATTTCCAGATCCTGAGACTTCTAGATCTCTGGAAATTAAAGTCGTTGGGGAAAGAAAGAGGGTGAAGTCAGGGAGAGAAGAAAGTGAGTGAAGAGAAGAGAGATGCCTCCTGGATTAGAGAGTGGACAGTTCTTTCACTCCAGGCCAGGGACAGTGAAGGAGAGAAGTCCTTTTTGCACATAATAATAAGAATCTGGACTACAACAAAGATTCTCTCCTTAAGCAAACACTAATCAGGCTCTTCTGAGCTCTTTTTTCAGCCAGTCCTCAACCCCAAGGTCTTGTCTTGTACCTGCCCCACCTAGTCTTAGCAAAGAGTCCTGCTACTGATCCTCTACTGATCACCCTTGATATCTGATCAAGTTCTTCATCCCTCACCTTCGGTGTCTAAATCCTTGGCCTGCCTTCAACGAGAATCCTATCAGGCCAGTGTTAGAGATCAAATGTGTGTGTCCTCTTGCCTCAAGTCATATGTGTTAGTCCTCACCCCCAGTGTGAAGATATTTGGAGAAGGGCCTTTTGGGAGGTAATTAAGGTTAGATTAGGTAGTGAGGATATAGCCATCATGATGTAATTAATGGCCTTAAAAAAGAGAAAGAACTGACAAGATCTCTCTCTCACTCACTCTCTCTCTTCATATGGACAAGAAAGGCCATATGAGGACACAGAAAGACAGCCACAGCCAGGAGAGGAGCCCTCACCAGAACCTGCCCTTGCTGGGTTCCTGATGTCAGACTTCCAGCCTCCATAACTGTGAGAAAATCAATGTCTGTTGTTTCAGCCACCCAGTCTATGGCATTTGTTATGGCAGTCCAAGCTAAGGCAGTCAGTTTAGCAAGAAATTCTTTGCCTTTGATGGCTCTCCTCAGTAATTTTCTATTCCCTGACCCCCTCACCCTGTTCCTTGGCTGTAAATCCCCACTTATCCTTGCTGTACTTGGAGCTGAGCTCAATCTCTCTCTCCTATTACAATACTTCTATTGCAACAATCTTAAAGTCTTCCTTACTATTTTAGCAAGCATCTGAATATATTTTTCTTTAGCAAGCAAACATGAAAAGTGGAAGGGCCTTTGTCTCTTTGCACCTGGCAAAGTTTCATCCATCCTTAAATTCCAACTTTACCTCGTTTTCCATCTTTCCTTGAGGACCCTGGCCTCCCCCAACAGTAGGAAAGGGTCTCATTTAACACCTGTCTCACTTCATTGTTGTTGGGGTTTTTGCATGGCTGTCTCCTCTGTGGCAAGCCCCTGGAGGCCGGACTGTGTCTGTCTTTGTGTCTCCAGCACCCAGTCCAGACCTGGCATGAGCAGCTCACTTCAGCCTGTTTAATTACACTGCCTCACTGTAGAGTCAAGGCCTGTGCTCAAAGTGTAGGCAGAACTTTCTGGGCTGGGGAAGTCAATGAGGGTTTCATGGTGGATGGGAAGGGCTCAAGAAAGCAAAGAACAAGAGGAAGAGCACCACTGGCTTGGGAGGAGCATAGTAAACAAATGGAGGACTGTTGCACAGTCATCACGTGGGGAAGTGGCTCATCAGGCATCATCTGGCGTCCAGAAACAGCTCAAAATTGGAGCAATTTATTGTATACAAATTATAACTCAATTACAAATTAGGCTTCTTATAAATTTATCTCCCACAATGCAAGACATACGAAACTTGGCAGGTTGTCAAGACAGACAGGACGAAGTACCTGGAATGTTAGCAATATCCTGGACGGATGGCCTCTTAACTCTTGCTCTCTCCAAGCTAAACTTCTCTCAGACCAGCTGCATTTGTTCCACACACACATAGCCCAGTTCGGATACCCCCAACTCATCCCCACAGCCACGCAGTTCATAATACCTTCCAGCCTAACTGCAGAGTGGATCTGCCGCATCTCACAGAGACACTAGTTAGTAGCAGAGTTAGTCTGGAAGGTATTATGGTGCCATCAGCTATGCTATGGCAAGGGAGATGCTAAGAGGCTGTGGGGATCGACTTCCATGGTGGTGAAGAGGTCGCCTAGGCTGACACATTCATGGATGTATCAACGACAGCACATGCTGTGGAATTTGTGATTGAGACCCTACATTGGATCAGGACTGCAAATTTGAGCGCCAACTAGGCTAGGCAGGTAATTTAAAAGAGTTAAGAGCATAACAAACTGGCGAGTTCATGCTCTGCCCCAAAGGGGAAGCACCAGCACCAGAATAGAGGGTTTGCATTAAAAAGAATTAAAAAGTAAGAGTGAAATCGTGTCCAGAACTGGTTCCTTCAGGTGGGTTTTTGGTCTCGCTGACTTCAGGAACGAAGCCGCGTACCCTCGCGGT
Organism: Trachypithecus francoisi; assembly: GCF_009764315.1. Classification (NCBI taxonomy): domain Eukaryota; kingdom Metazoa; phylum Chordata; class Mammalia; order Primates; family Cercopithecidae; genus Trachypithecus; species Trachypithecus francoisi. The sequence goes on along the minus strand of NW_022681455.1, from coordinate 88,210,891 downwards.
GAGCGTTTGCAGGTCTTAAAGATGGTGTGTCCGGAGTTTGTTCCTTCAGCTGTTCATTTGTGTCCGGAGTTTCCTCCTTCTGGTGGATTCGTGGTCTCGTTTGACCTAAGGAGTGAAGCCCCAGACCTTTGCAGTGAGTGTTACAGCTCTTGAAGGTGAGGGAGTCTGGAGTTGTTTGTTTCTCCTGGTGGGTTTGCGGTCTTGCTGACATCAGGAGTAAAACTGCAGACCTTCCCGGTGAGCGTTACAGCTTATAAAGGTAGTGCAAATCCAAAGAATGAGCAGCAGCAAGATTCATTGTAACCGCTTTCATGCTGAAGTGGACACAAGCCCGTTGTCACTTCTGGGTCAAGTGGACAGCTTTTATTCCCTTCTTTAGCCCCGCACACATCCTGCTGATTGGTCCATTTTACAGGGGGTGATTGGTCCATTTTACAGAGCCCTGATTGGTCCATTTTTACAGAGTGCTGATTGGTGTGTTTACAAACCTTTAGCTAGACACAGAGCACTGATTGGTGTGTTTACAATCCTTTAGCTAGACAGAAAAATTCTCCAAGTCCCCACCTGACCCAGAAGCCCAGCCGGCTTCACCTCTCAAAATCATGTCCTTTGCAGCAACATGGATGGAGTTAGAGGTCATTATGCTAAGCAAATTAATGCAGGAACAGAAAACCAAATACTGCATGTTCTCACTTGTAAGTGGGAACTAAACATTGAGCACATATGGACCCAAAGAGGGGAACAATAGACACTGGGACCGACTTGAGGGTGGAGGGTGGAGGAGGGTGAGGGTCGAAAAACGACCTCTTAGGTACTATGCTCATTACTTGGATGATGAAATAATCTACACCCCAAACCCCCATGACACACAATTTACCCATGTAACAAACCTGCACGTGTACCCCTGAACCTAAAAGTTTACAAAAAATGAAATTAAATAAAAACTAAAAATAAAATTAATTTGATTCCAAAAAAAGGAATTGGACCAACTGAAAGCCCCGCAGGGTCATGCACAGTATCTTTTAGGCAAAAAAGAGCCTCTGCTCTAGAAATATTTTAATATTGGGCTCCACGTTCCCCAGGGCGGGTATCCTGTATCCCTCTTAGAAATGCCTTTCCAAGCATGAGGACCACAGAGAGCAAACACAAAGCAATCCAGGGCTCAGCTGCAGAACGGCTCTCCTTGCACAGAAATGCAGTTGTGAGCAGCGTAATAGTCTGCCTCCTCTCATTACAGAGGCTACCCTTCCTCACAACCCACAGGGGCAGAGGCCTTCACATCTCCTGACAGCACTGGCAGGTACATGTTGAGATTTCCGGGCCTCCAGATGGGGCTGCATCAACCGGTCCTAATTGCCATTTTGAGAAGCGGAGCAAACCTGTCTCATCTGGAAGGGCCCATGCTGGAAGCGGGAGCTTCTGTGTGTGCCCCAGCTGTCTCTCCTGGTGATTGAGCATTACAACAGCACCCAGGAGAGGGCAGGAAGGTGCCGGGGTGAGCTGGCAAGGGCGAGCGTTCAGCAGTGAAGCTCATCCAGATTGCCTTTATGTAGGTTACACTCCGAACAGATCTTCTCTGGAGTTGGCTCTGGCAAGAAGCCAAGGAGTGAAGCGCCGTAGGGAGCTCAGGGCCCTGTTTGTCTGCACTTCATCTCTGAGTCCTCAGCACGCCTACTTCATTCTTTTTCCACCCAACAGAGCAGCCAGCACTACTTTCCTATCTACAAGGTAGCAGGACGGGCCACCAGCTCCCGGTTCCTGTGGCGCCTCTCTTCCATCTCTTAGCTCTGTCTGTCTCTAACAGGAAGTGACTAATCAACCCAGCTGGCATTGGCCACCATGGACTGGCAACCAACTGGCCTATGGGGCATGGCCGCACCACAGGAACGTGGCCCTTCTCACTGCACAGAAGAAGCTGGGGGCGGGGAGGGGCAGTTCTCAGAGAGGAGGTAATGGCACAGTGACTGGGAGACAACCACCAGGCTGCCCTGCACGCCGCCCTGGTGTGGGTACTGAGTACGTGAAATCCTGCTCTCTAATGTCATCAGTGACTCCTCCATGCTCCGTGCTCCCCAAGGTTAGTCATCACAAACCATCTTATTTATTTATTTATTTATTGAGATGGAAGGTCACTCCGTTGCCCAGGCTGGAGTGCAGTGGCGTGATCTTGGCTCGCTGCAACCTCCACCTCCAGGATTTAAGCAATTCCCCTGCCTCAGCCTCCCGAGTAGTGGGGATTACAGGTGCGTGCCACCACACCTGGCTAATTTTTTTGTGTTTTTAGTAGAGATGGGGTTTCACCGTGCTAGCCAGGCTGGTCTCAAACTCCTGACCTCAAATGAGCACCTGCCTTGGCATCCCAAAGTGCTGGGACTACAGATGTAAGCCACCATGCCCGGCCCCACAAACCATCGTGACAATTCTTGCCATCTTTGAGTTCCCTCTCCAGTTATCTACATAACTTTAAAAAATCAACACACGTTTTATTTTAGTAAAATTTGGCCTTGGCCTAAGCAATAATAGTCATAAAGTATTTTTTTCTACCCAAGATTATAATAAGGGCATGCCATTACATGAGAAAAGAGTTTGTCCATGATTTCCTGAAATGATTTCACATCCCCCAGTGATGTGAGGCCTGCACTTTGGGACCATTGCCCTCAGGAGGCCTCAGTAAAGAGGATACCAAAGGACAGTGGTCCTTGGAGTCAGACAGGACTCAGTTACAATTTCCTTTCTGGGCTATTCAATCTTTGGGAAGTCACAAAACTCTGTGAGCCTCAGTTTTTGCATCTGTAAAGTGGGGATAAACAACGTTTACTTCAAAGGAGTGTTATGAGGATTAAATGGAATGGAGTTTGCAAAGTGCTGGGCACAGTGTAAAGGTTGCAGGGACGCAAAACCACAGATGCTTTCAAGGGTATGTAGAGTCTTCAAAGGATGGCCATTGCTACCCACACATCTCAGAAATCATCCTGTATTCTTCAACGTGAACCAGGCTTCTGGATGAAATCCACCCCTGCCCCCAATAACAACAACAAAAAAAACCACACAGGGATGGCAGCCCAGTGTGGTGGTTAAAGTGTTGGGAACTGGCAGAGCCAAGTTTAAGTACTAGTTCTTCCATTTACTGGCTGGGTGACCTTGGGAAAGTGGCTCAGCTTCTCTGTGCTTCTGCTTCTTCATCTGTAAAAATAATGACCATAATGCCTACTTCCAAGAGGTTGTTGTGAGGATGAATGGAGGGGAGCTGGCCTTCCACGACCTTTCATCCGCCTTTGTTCTACACCAGCAGAGTCACGACAGCAGTCACCTGCCATTAGCCACCGTGACTGCGACACTCTCGTGCATACCTTGACAAGAGCTGCTATTTCAGGGACGTGACGAGCTGAGCCTGCTGCTGGAGAGGGGCTCCGTGGGAAAATGGGCTGGGCCATCAGCTTCATGAGCTCTGACAGTAATGTGTCTAGCAATGAAAACAGTCATCATTTTCCACAGCGAGAAGGGAAGGGGGGAAAAAGCATCTCCCAAACCTTTGTAATGAGAAATAATTCATGCATGAAGAAAGTCATTCTAGAGAGATACTATTAAAATTCTGCCCTTTCCTGCTATTAGAAGAACAAAATAGATAGAAGGAACAGGGGAGGAGGAGGGGGATTCTGCAGCTTCAAAACAAATAGGAAATGGCTTCTCTTTAAATGTTGACCCTAAGTTCCATCTCACTCAGGAGCAGACAGGAAGGAAAATAGGAGGGGGAAGCAGTCACTGGGGAGCAGATGGGGAGAGCTGAATGGGAGCCCCTTTAAAGAACTTGTGATTGGGACCCTGCATTGAATCAGGACTGCAAATTTGAGTGCCAACTGGTCGAGGCAGGTAATTTAAATGAGTGAAGAAATAACAAACTGGCGAGTTCATGCTCTGCCCAAAAGGGGGCAACTACTTCTCAATGCAGACAATGCCTCATGTTGGAACACCGGCCCCGAATTGCCAGATCCTCCAATCTTTCCAGAAAAGGCAAACATCTGGATTTTTATTTTCAGTTTCTTTTGAGCGCACAATTTAAATATTTTTTTTTTCTTTCGTAGACAGGGTCTTGGTCTATCACCCAGGCTGGAGTGCAATGGTGCAATCATAGCTCACTGCAGCCTCAACCTCCCAGGCTCAAGTGGTCCTCCTGTCTGAGCCTCGTGAGTAACTGGGACTACAGACGTGGGCCACCATACCTGGATAATAATAATAATTTTTTTTTTTTTTTTTTGAGACGGTTCTTCACTCTGAGGCCCAGGCTGGAGTGCAGTGGTGTGATCTCGGCTCACTGCAACCTCTACCTCCTAGTTTCAAGTGATTCTTCTGCCTCAGCCTCCCAAGTATCTGGGAGTACAGGCACACACTACCACGCCTGGCTAATTTTTGTATTTTTAGTAGAGGCAGGGTTTCACCATATTGGCCAGACTGATCTCAAACTCCTGATTTCGTGATTGGCCTCCCAAAGTGCTGCGATTATAGGTGTGAGCCACTGTGCCTGGCTATAAATATTTTTTGAACACTAAGCCAGCCAAACATCCAAACAAGCCCCCATACACCTGTGGGCCCCATTTGATCCAGCAGAAACCATTTACCACCTCTGTTTTAACCTTTCTGTCCTTGACCCACTGTCCACTCACTGAGATGGTTCCAGGCTGTCCTGCTGGTGTGGAGTCACAGCGGTGTCCCTATCTTGGGGCCAACACACCCAGTACTGAAGGACACCTGCCCCTGTGTCATTAACAGAGGGAAAATTTACATCCACACCTGCCTACCAACCCTCTGGAACATTTTTTCCCTCAAAACCACTCAATGTTTTGAGGAGGAACATTTTTCAGCCTCAGATGTGTTTTCAGCCAGAATGTTCTCTTCAACACCAGGATAATCTGCTGTGGCATAGCCTGTTTGCTTGACAAACGACGACACAGGGACTTGACAATTGGGACAGATTCCTGCCGCAGGCTCGACCCACTTCTCCTGGAAGGGTCCTCCCGGGAGCGTGGGGAGCACTGGCCGCCTCTCCCACCCCTGGCTGGTTGCCTGACACACAGCTCTCCCCAAGATAAAACCTTCAGCTTTTGGTTGTAAATCCAAGAGCTGTGTTTTTTGCTTGAGTCATTTACACATGCGATCCTGAGACGGGAGCAGTCTCCCTGGAGGGTGATGTGTTTTGATGTCCATATTTAGGGCTGGCATTAGAAGGCTTCTGGAGACACAAGCCTTGATATGAAATCCCTTCTGAGTAGATGACACACAGTACACAAACTGCTGGCTGGCTTAGCCGTTTTTTAATTGATAAAAATGGTATATATTTATGATCTACAACGTGATGTTTTGAGAGAGAGATATACATATATATATATAGTGGAAAGGCTAAATAAAGCTAATAACATATGTATTACCTCACATACTTCTTTCTGTGGTGAGAACACTTAAATCTACTCTCTTGGTAATTTTGAAGTACGTAACACATTACCATTAACTGTGGTCACTATGTTGTATGAACAATCTCCTGCACTTATTCCTCCTGTCTAACTGAGATTTCGGCTCACCTTTTATGACTGAGTGGAGACTCAGGCATCTTATAGAATATAAATCATTCTTACCATTATCATTTTAGAGATGGAAGTCTCAATATGTTGCCCCGGCTGGTCTTGAATTCTTGGCCTCAAACAATCCTCCCACTTCAGTCTCCCAAGCAGCTGGGATTAGAGACATGAGACACTGCACCTGGCTTGTTATAGAATATAAACTATCTGAGGGCCAAAATTGCCTCAGTAACTTAGCTGTAAAATAGGGATAATAACATGTATTCTTGGGTCCTTCCTGGGATTAACTGAGAAAAGGTGCATATCACATGTAGTCTTACAGGAGGAGATGAAACACTAGTTTCATTCTGTTTTTTTTGTTGTTGTTTGTTTGTTTTGTTTTTGTTTTTTGGTGTTTTTTCTTTTTTTTTTTTTGAGACAGAGTCTCACTCTGTTTCCCAGGCTGGAGTGCAGTGGCACAATCTTGGCTCACTGCAACCTCTACCTCCCAGGTTCAAGCGATTATCCTGCCTCAGTCTCCCAAGTAGCTGGGATTACAGGCGTGTGCCACCACACCCGGCTAATTTTTGTATTTTTTAGTAGAGATGGGTTTCACCATGTTGACCAGAGGCTGGTCTTGAACTCCTGACCTCCTGACCTTTGGTAGCCTAGGCCTACCAAAGTGCTGGGATTACAGGCGTGAGCCACCACGGCCAGCCCTGTTTCTTATCTAGAAAATTTTAGCCCCAAATCAAGAGATCACTGGGGAGATAAGAATTATATTGATTTAAACATTTTAAACTTTATTACTAGATTTTACAAAAATCTTTTCCTACCATCAGAAAATCTTGGATTTCTCTAACACCTGTTCTTACTAGGGTCCCAAAGTGTGCATGTTGTTATTTCACTCACCTTCATGAGTAACATAGCAATGAGTAACGACTGAGCATCTGCCTTTGAATGTGTGGTTTATCTCGTGGTTTCAGTTTGCTTTTCTGGGAAGGAGATAACTTATGCTCTGTCTAATGCATGGAGCTGGTGTAGAGAGAAGAGTGTGGTAACCTGTGTGGGAGCCCCTTGAAGAACAGGAAAACCAATAAACAAACCCAAGATATCAGTCTGCTTGACTCTCCCAGCACATATGAGAGTGCCTGGGAGCCTCCTGTCCTGATGTGACTTAGGCCATGCTCCTCAGAAGTGGAAGCAATGAAGCCCTATGAGCCTGCTCAGTAAGGAAGCAGACAGGGTGCTGAGCGGAGGGAGCACTGCCTCTAGAATGACACAGGCTGACAGGGCAAGCACTTTCACTCTCTTATCCCCTCACCCACCCCTCAGCCCCTCTCCCTCACCAATGTCTCCACCTGGTCTCTCACAGACCCTGTTGGCTTCCCCTTCAAAATGGACCCCGCCTTGACTATCCTCCCCCGCACTAGTCCAAGCCACCACCATGATCACAACAGCCTCTTCCCTGGCCCCGCTTTCCCCTTGCCCTGCTGCAGTTCACCATCCACAAAACAACCAGAGTCATTTTTCACGGTCTATGTCAGCTCAGGGCCCCCTGTCACTCCACAAGCCCCCAGTGGCCTCCTTCTCCTTGAGGGTAACAGCCAAGACCTGCCATGGACCTGAAGGACCTGCCCACGCTGACCCCTGACCCCCAGCTGCCACTCCATACCCACTCACCCCAGCCACATAGGCCACCCAAGAACTTTATATTCAGCCCCTTAGCAGCCTTATGGGGAGGAGACTCCTTATCCCACAGGCAGGAAACATGGCTTAGAGAAGTCATTTATATGAAGCCACACAATGAGGAGGTGATGGAGTCAGGATCTGAATCCAAGCATCCCTGCACACACTGATCATATTTACTTTTATCCTACAATCCATATTTTAATAAGCCATTTCAAATCCACTTTGGAGTACGTGAGGAAAAGAGGAAGAAAGGCAGGGGGCAGGCACACTTTTGGGCTCGGGACCAGCTACATCTCTAGACCAAGATTCACTGGAGGCCAAACTATTAAGTTGGTAAAAACCAGTCCAAATATTGTAGGGTGGGTTTGTCTGATGCTGCAAGATTTTGCAGATGCAAAGGAAGAAGGCATAGTTCTACCAGCAGAGAAATCCCGCCTAACCAGGCTAGCATTTGAGTTAATGGCACAGAAAATTTAGCTGAACCATCAGAAAATTGTTCTAATGTCCAGAGTTTGTGCTATTGTGCTGCTATTAACATGATGCTAATGAAATGTAATAAAATGTGACTTGAAAAGGAAATCCATCTGCTCTGAAACTTCAATTAATATGATTAAGATATAGCTTTTACACAATCAACTTGCAACTGATACACATTCCGTGCTTTATGGATTATTACAGCAGAGATAATCCAGTCAAATAGAGTTAAGTTGTGCCCAATTAACATTTGCAGCCAGCTCTATAGCCCAGAGCTCTGCTGAGGAAGACGAGCACAAGGGCCTGGGACCTGACTCCATCCCTTAGGGGCACATCATCTCTGCTCTGCCTTCCACAGGACAGAGCAGCACCCAGCCTCCTCTGTCCTCTGCTTCTCTCCACTCCACAGCACCCAGCAACATGGGTCAGGTGGGGAAGGGGCCGTGACAATGGTCTTGTCCAAGAAAATGCAGTGTTGCAGGACGGAAAGAGGAGTGTCCACTCTGCTTTGAATAGAAGAGGCTGTAAGTCAGTTGGCAGACACTGCCTTCTTTTCCTTTCTTCCCTCAATATTCTATCATCAAATTCAACAGCTCTTGCTGAGCATCTACTATGTGCAAGTCACCAGGGAAGAGGGCAAGAGATACAAAGAGAAAAAAAAGACAGCTCTCAGGAAACACGGGGAGACTTCAAGAGCACAGATGAGGCCGGGTGTGGTGGCTCATGTCTGTAGTCTCAACACTGTCGGAGGCCAAGGCAGGAGGATCACTCGAGACCAGGAGTTTGAGGTCACCCTGAGCAACACAACAAGACCCCCCATCTCTACAAAAAAATAAACAAATAAATTGGCCAGTGTGGTGACATGTGCTTGTAGTCCCAGCTACCTGGGAGACTGAAGCAGGAGGTTCTCCTGAGCCCAGGAGTCAGAGCTTGCAGTGAGTAAGGATTGTGCCACTGTACTCCAGCCTGGGTGACAGGGTGACACCCTGTTTCAGAAGAAGAAGGAAGAAGGGAGAAGGGAGAAGGAAGAGGAAGAGGGGGGAGGAGGAGGAGGAGGAGAAGGGAAGAGGAGAGAAGAGAAGAAGAAGAAGAAGAAGAAGAAGAAGAGAAGAAGGAGGAGGAGGAGGAGGAGGAGGAGGAGGAGGAGGAGGAGAAGGAGAAGGAGAAGGAGAAGGAGAAGGAGAAGGAGAAGGAGAAGGAGAAGGAGAAGGAGAAGGAGGAGAAGGAGAAGGAGAAGGAGAAGGAGAAGGAGAAGGAGAAGGAGAAAGAAGAAGAAGAAGAAGAGGAGGAGGAGGAGGGGGGGAGGAAGAGGAGGAGGAGGAGGGGGGGAGGAAGAGGAGGAGGAGGAGGAGAAGGGAAGAGGAGAGAAGAGAAGAGAAGAGAAGAGAGAAGAGAAGAGGAAGAGAAGAGAAGAGAAGAGAAGAGAAGAGAAGAAGAGAGAAGAGAAGAGAAGAGAAGAGAAGAGAAGAGAAGAGAAGAGAAGAGAAGAAGAAACAATAATGGGCCACTATGCAAAAATCTAATGTTGGTCTTCTGCCCTCAGAACAAAGCCCCTTCTGCCTTTCTCTGAATTGCACCAGAGTTCAGCTGGGCATGGGCAAGGTAGCTGATGGAAGAAGCAGAGTGGGAAGGCCAGTCTTCTCCTCCTTCAGTGGTACAGAAATCCAGAAGACTGTTGGATTCTGCTCTAGGCTTAGTCCTCATGGTGTGAGTTGACCTCATCCCACCCTCTCCCTTTCACAGGCATGGCCAACAGGGCAGTTTATACCTCTGACCACAGCATCTGGCTCAGAGACATGCACACAATCAGGTTGGACCAATAAGAATCAGGCCTAGGACTTGCTGTGGGAACTACTGGAAAAGAGGTGCTCTCTTTTTCCTCTGATTGCTCTGCTGGAGGGAGTTGGCCAGGAGCTGCTGGGGGCGTTTTCCATCATGAGGGATCCTGCTGAGAAAGAAGCCCACAGAGGAAAGCCAGACCAAGCCTTGGGAAAAGAGTGTTCTGAAGGCACGATCTGAGCACCTGGATCCAGTTGTGCCTGAAGGCGGTCCATCCCTCAGTTGCCCACTGGCTAGGCTTATAAATTCTCCTTTTGAAAACTGGTTGTAAGTCGGCTCATAAATTCTCCTTTTGAAAGCTGGTTGTAAGTCGGCTCATTGCAGTTCTGGCTGATACCAAGGCAGATGCCACAAGTACCAGAATTTTGAGGGCCCTGGAGCTGCTGGAGGGGTTTCTGCAGACTCCAGGAATGTTGCAGAACTGAGCTGAGAACTCTTGGTGGCCAGTTTTCTGTTCTGGTCAGTGGGAACTGAGTAGAGGCTGCAAACTCACACAGCTCACCCTCCTCCTCCTCACTCCCCCTCCCCCTACTCCTTCCTCTTCCCCAACTCTGTCCCACGGAAATTTCCCAACAATCTTCAAAACCATTGCAGGGATCTTTCTCCAGTTGCCCCACACTTTGTGTTTCCATTTGTGCCTAGCCTCCACCCAAGTCACATTTTCAGGAAGCTCATAGCCTGTGAGCCCCAAAGCAACATTGGCTGCCCTCCTTGGCTGAGTTTTGTCCCAGCTCATGGCCTCATGTTCAGGAGACATCTCAGGGTAGGAGAATGAGGCAAACAAGCTCCTACTCTACATATCAGAGGTGTTACCATCAGAGTTACTAGAGGTGGTGCCTAAGGACCTTACCAGAGGCTGCATTCTGGGTTTCTAGCCCCTACCACTGTTTTTTTCACTTCCAAATCCGCATTGATAGTTCTCAAAGCTGAGTTGAGCAGGAAGACACAGAAATGAAGAAGGAGGATTTTTATATTGGGTAGGCCTGGAAACAAAGCCCAATCCTGTCTTACAACAGAATGGCCTTCACCAGTTACCTAACTTCCCCATGCGTCAGTTTCCATCTTGGCAAAATGGTAATACTTTCTCTATAGGTTCATTGTGAGGACTCCATGAGCTAAGGTTATGTATTGCTTATCTCAGGGCCTGACACATCCTAAGCTTTCTATAAATCAGTTTGCATATTCCAGGCACCAAGCTAGGAGTGTTGGCATGCTCTCATGCTTTCTCATTTAATAATCACAAAATCCCTGTGAGGTAGATATGATTATTCTTGTCTTACAGGCAAAGGCTATGTCAATCAGACTCTTGGTTGCAAAAAAAAAAGCAGAAATATTTGGTCTCTTTGGATAAAAGGGAATGTAATGAAAGTATATTGGAGGTTCAAAGAATCACCGAGAGGTCAGAGAAACGGGCTTGCGGGGGTCAGGCCACAGGACCTCTCTGGCCTATGCTTCCTTTCGCCACGGGCAGGGAGCCAACTGCCAGATGGTCTCCCAGCTTTTCCCAATCACCAAGGTCATAGAAGACAGAAACGGATGGACTGAACTTACAGCATATTTCTGTCCCCTGACTGGGATAGAGGATGGAGGGAAAGTGGAGGAAGGATTTGAGAGCCTCTGCTTCCATGGTAGAGGGTGGACATAAGCACTGTCCTTTTTCAGAAGTGTACAATGAGGTGTTTCCTGAATGGATATCAAAGTGATAATAGGATAAAGGACATTTGATTCAGGACAGCCTAGAAGTCTAGAGGATCTCACTCAAAGGAATTAGATTTGGGGATGTTTAGTGACTTGCTCATTTAACAACAGCTCCCACTGACACACACCCATACACATTTGTAGCAGTCAAGGACAACTTGAAGTCTTGATTTCTGATCATCTTTTTTCCTACCCTTCTAGGACAAACTCATGCAAAGTGAGGGGAGGTGTGGTGAAAAGAGGCACCAAAAGGGAAGTGAATAGTGTGCCCAGGTAAGCCTCATGGTTGTGCAGAGGGAAACCTGAGGCCTGTCAAATTGGCCTGGTCTGAAAATGGAGGCTATCTGGGATGGGATGGGAGCGGAGGGTGTCTCCTCCAAACTGAGGAGGAGAAAGGAGAGAAATGCTGGGGGTGAAATGGGCATGTAGTGAGAAGCAAAGCACTCCTGAGGTTCCAGGTCTGGACAGGGAGTACATAGACATGCGTTTCCCAGGAGGGGCTAGAACGTTAGAACAGGCTGCCCTCAGGTGCTGAGTCAGTGTGGCCTGCAGCAGTGGCTCCTCCAAACACAAGAGCTCATAAATCAAAGCTGACAAGGGGCTCTCTGCTGTGTACACCTTTTGTTTCAGGCACAGATGGTCACTGGAATAATGCACGTGGACTTTGTGTGGTTAGCGAACTACATATGCACAGTGGAGTGGTTACTGGGCCAGAGAGCTGAAGTTAACAAAGGAAGAGATCATTTCTGCCCCAATCCCCCTTGGGCAGCAGCACAGTTTCCCAAACTTAAACTATTAGAGTGAATTGTACTATTGTTTCATAAAATTGTCCTTTTATTGAGATTCACTTTTTAATTCAAATACATATATATTTTTAAATTTTAGATTCAGGAGTCCATGTGCAGATGTGTTGCATGGGTGTATGGTATAATGCTAAGTCTTGGGCGTTTATTGAACCCATCCCCCAAATAGTGAACACAGTACCCAATGGATAGTTTTTCAGCCCTTGCCCCACTTCCTCTCTCCCACCTTTTGGAATTTCCAGTGTCTATTGTCATCTTTATGTCCACATGTATTCAATGTTTAGCTCCCACTTATTAGTGAGAACATGCATTATTTGATTTTCTGTTTTCACATTAATTCACTTAGGATAATGGCCTCCAGATGCATCCATGTTGCTGCAAAGAACGTGATTTTGTTCTTTTTTCATAATTCCGTACTATTCCATGGTGATTATGTACCATATTTCCTTCATCCAATCTACGATTGATGGGTTCCTGGGTTGATTCCATGACTTTGCTACTGCAAATAGTGCTGCAATAAACATATAAGTGCAGCAGTCTTTTGGGTAGAAATATTTCTTTTCATTTGGGTATATAGACAGTAATGGGACTGCTGGGTTTAATGGTAGTTCTATTTTTAGCTCTTTGAGGAATCTCCAAACTGCTTTCTACAAGGGCTACACTAATTTACAATCCCAAAAATATATGAGTTCCCCTTTCTCAGTATCCTCACTAGCATCTGTTGTTTTTTGACTTTTTAATAATGGTCATTCTGACTGGTGTGAGATGGTTTCTCACTGTGGTTTGGTTTTGCATTTCTCTAATGATTAGTGATGTTAAGCATTTTTCATATGCTTATTGGTTGTATAAATGTCTTCTTTTGAGAAGTGTCTGTTCATGTCCTTTGCCCACTTTGTAATGGGGTTATTTATTTTTTTCTTGTTGATTTAAGTTCCTTGTGGATTCTGGATATTAGTCCTTTGTCAGATGCATAGCTTGCAAACATTTTTTCTCATTCTGTAGCTTGTCTGTTTACTCTGTTAATAGTTTCTTCTGTTGTACAGAAGATTTAGAAAATTTAGTTTAATTAGGTCCCAATTGTCAGTTTTTGTTTTTGTTGCATTTGCTTTCGAGGTCTTCCTCACAAGTTATTTGCCTAGGCCTATGTCCACAAGAGTTTTTCCTACACTTTCTTCCAGGACTTTTAGAGTCTGAAGTCTTACATTTAAGTATTTAATCCATCTTGAGTTAATTTTTGTATATGGTGAGAGGTAGTGGTCTAGTTTCACTCTTCTGCACATGTCTAGACAGTTTTCTCCTTTACTCATTTTTATTTTGTCGACTTTGTCAAAGATCAGTTGGTTGTAGGTGTGTTGCTTAAATTCTGGGTTCTCTATTCTGTTCTGTTGGTCTATGTGTCTATTTTTGTACTAGTATCTTGCTGTTTTGCATACTGCAGCTTTGTAGTATAGTTTGAACTCAGGTAATGTGATGCCTCCAGCTTTGTTTTTTTTACTGAAGATTGCTTTGGCTATTCAGGCTCTTTTGGATTCCATATGAATTTTAGAATTGTTGGTCAGGTGCAGTGACTCACACCTGTAATCCCAGTACCTTGGGAAGCCAAGGTAGGAGGATCACTTGAGTTCAGAAGTTCAAGACCAGCCTGGCCAACATGGTGAAACCTCATATCTACTAAAAAATACCAAAAATTAGCTGGGCATGGTGGCGCATGCCTGTAATCTCAGCTACTCGGGAGGCTGAGATGGGAGAATGGCTTGAACCCAGGAGGCAGGGGCTGTGGTGAGCCAAGATTGCACCACTGCACTCCAGCCTGGGCAACAGAGCAAGACTCCATCTCAAAAAACCAGAATTTTAGAATTGCTTTTTCTAATTCTGTGAAAAGTGACATTGGTAATTTGATAGGAATTGCTTTGAATCTGTAGATTGCTTTTGACAGTATGGACATTTTAATGGTACTGATTCAAAACATGAACATGGAATCTGTTGTCTGTGATTTCTTTCATCAGTGTTTTGTAGCTATCCTTGTAGAGGTCATTCATCTCTTTGATTAGATGAATTCCTAGGTACTTTTTGTATGTGGCTACTGTAAATGGGATCACATTTTTGACTTGACTCTCAGCTCGAATGTTATTAGTGAATAGAGATGCTACTGATTTTTGTACATTGATTTTGTATCCTGAAATGTTGCTGAAGTTGTTTTCCACGTCTAGGAGTCTTTTGGAGGAATCTTTAGAGTTTCTAGGTAAAAAATCATATCATCAGCAAACAGATAATTTGACTTCCTCTTTTCTTGTTTGGATGCCCTTTATTCCTTTCTCTTGCTTGATTGCTCTGGTGAGGACTTCCAGGGCTATGTGGAACATGAGTGGGGAGAGTGGGCATCCTTGTTTTGTTCTGGTTCTGAAGGAGAATAGCTTCAGCTTTTGCTTGTTCAGTATGATGTTGGCTGTGGGTTTGTCATAGATGGTTCTTATTATTTTGAAGTATGTTCCTTTGATGCCTAGTTTATTGAGACTTTTTATAATGAATGGATGTTGAATTCTATTGAATACTTTTTCTGCATCTATGAGATGATCATACTCTTTTTGTTTTTAATTCTGTTAATGTGGGAATCCCATTTATTGATCTGCATATGTTGAACCATGCAAATAAATACATTTAAAAAAATATTTTAGACTTTCCACTACTGATCTGGCATGTAAGGAATTTGGAAATTGACACTCTGTCCCAACAAGTCAAAATCTGAGCAAGCTGAAAAATCAACAGCTCTTCCTAGATCCGTAAGAGAAGTAAGGCCAGAGGGCAGACTGTTGCCCTCCACATTTAGAGAGACAGACAGGTGAATACAAACAATCAAAACTTCCCGGAGCAGAAACCCATGACCCGAAACCTATGCAGAATCCAGTACTTGGATAGAAAAACCTGAACTGTAACTGAAAAATTGCTAGAGGCTCCTTGCGGACAAGTGTGAAAGTTAAACCTCCAGGGGGACCTAGTGGTATGGGACCCCACACTTGTATGTTTTATACATCCAGCAGCAGTATCAGTTTCTCACAGTGAATATTGGAGAAAAAATCCTCTTGTGCTTCCAACAGAGGAAGGAGAAAATGAATCATTCTGAAATATGCCAGAGCATTCTTCTTAACAAGACCTGTCCTTAGGAGAAACTAGTTTATCAGAATTCACACTTCTGGAGTTTTATCTGAGCCTAACTGACCTGGGGAAAGAAAAATATCCAACTCCAGCCTACTCTGGCCAGTGTGTCCTACCTAAAGGTGGAGTTAAGGGGGCCTGAGAAGCACTTGTGAAGCTTACCACCCAGGGGTACGAGCTCACCAACAGACTAATCATAGGACTCAACAGTCCTAATCATAAGAGTAGAGCATGCTTCCTATCCCCTACACCTTAACCATTACAATACTAAAGGCTTAATTACTACAGTTCCTTTTACCCAGTACATTGTCTGGCTCTCAAAAAAAAAAAAAAAAAAAAAAATTACAGGCTGAGTGCAGTGGCTCATGCCTGTAATCCCAGCACTTGGGGAGGTTGAGGCAGGAGAGTCACTTGAGCTCAGGAGTTCAATACCAGCCTAAGCAAAACAGTGAGACCCTGTCTCTACAAAAATTTAAAAGATTAGCCAGTCATTTTGGCACATGCCTATAGTCACAGCTACTCAGGAGGCTAAAGTAGGAGGATTGCTTGAACCAGTGATCATACCACTGCACTCCAGCCTGGGCAACAGAGCAAGAGCCTGTTTCTAAAAACAAACTACATAGCATACAAAAAGGCAAACAACGTAGTTTAAAGAGACAGAGCAAGCATCAGAACCAGATTCACATATAGCAGAAATGTTAGAATGAGCAGAATGGGAATTTAAAACAATTATGATTAATATGCTAAAGGCTCTAATGGACAAAGTAGACAGCATGCAAGAACAGATGGGCAATGTAAGCAGAGAGATGGAAATCCTAGGAAAGAATGAAAAAGTAATGCTAGAGATCAATCAACTGGATATAATAGACACCTATAGACTACTTAATCCAACAACAGCAGAATACACAGTCTTCTGGAAAGAAAGCTCTCATGGAAAATGTACCAAGTTAGACCACATTTTGAACCATAAAACACACCTGTGCACATTTAAAATAATAGAAATCATACAATGTCTACTCTCAAACCACAATGGAATTAAACTAGTAATCAACAGAAAGATAGCTGGAAAATCCCAAAATATTTGGAAATGAAAAAATGCATTTCTAACACATTTGTAAAAGAAGAAATCTCAAGAGATATTTTTAAATATTTTGAATATGATAAAAACAAAAATACAACTTATCAAAATGTGTAGGATGCAGCAAAAGCAGTGCTTCAAGGGAAATTCAGAGCACTAAATGCATATATTATTAGAAAAGAAGAAAGATCCAAAAGTAATAATCTAAGCTTCCATGTGAGAAAATTAGAAAAAGAAGAGCAAATTAATTTCAAGTAAGCAAAATAAAAGAATTAATAAAAATTGTCTTTTGCAGCAACATGGATAGAACTGGAGTCCATTATCCTAAGTGAACTAACTCAGAAGCAGAAAATCAAATAGCACATGCTCTCACTTATAAATGGGAGCTAAACAACGGGTACACATGGATATAAGAATGAAAATAATAGACACTGGGGACTACAGGAGGGGATAAGGTGAGAGAGAGTGAGGGCTGAGAAGCTGCTTATTGAAGACAGTGTTCAATATTTGGGTGATGGGTATGCTAGAGGCCCAATCCCCACCATTGTGCAATATACCCATGTAAGGCATATGCACGTGTCTCCCCTTAATCTAAATTTTTTAATTGATAGGCCGGGCGCGGTGGCTCAAGCCTGTAATCCCAGCACTTTGGGAGGCCGAGACGGGTGGATCACGAGGTCAGGAGATCGAGACCATCCTGGCTAACACGGTGAAACCCCGTCTCTACTAAAAAATACAAAAAAAAAACTAGCGGGCGAGGTGGCGGGCGCCTGTAGTCCCAGCTACTCGGGAGGCTGAGGCAGGAGAATGGCGTAAACCCAGGAGGCGGAGCTTGCAGTGAGCTGAGATCCGGCCACTGCACTTCAGCCTGGGCGGCAGAGCGAGACTCCCTCTCAAAAAAAAAAAAAAAAAAAAAAAATTGATAACGCATTTTTTAAAAAAAGACCAAAATATAATCTACCATTAATTCCATCAACTTCTAACACATGCCATAATAAACTGCCATTGAATTTCTACTGCTAAGTTACATTTTTAAAGATCTTGCTCATAAATCAGATTTTCCTTACTCAAATTCTATTCAGTCTCCATGTTACAATATATGAATACCTCTCCTTTTCTTCTAAAAAAATTAAAAAATATAGTCATACTTAAAAAAAGTAATGGATATGTTCACTCACTTCCATGATATATTTGTTTCAATTTAATAATGTAAAATATAATTTATTTATTTATTTATTTATTTATTTATTTATTTATTTTGAGACGGAGTCTTGCTCTGCCACCCAGGCTGGAGTGCAGTGGCCGGATCTCAGCTCACTGCAAGCTCCGCCTCCCGGGTTTACTCCATTCTCCTGTCTCAGCCTCCCGAGTAGCTGGGACTACAGGCGCCCGCCTCGTCGCCCGGCTAGTTTTTTGTATTTTTAAGTAGAGACAGGGTTTCACCGTATTAGCCAGGATGGTCTCGATCTCCTGACCTCGTGATCCGCCCGTCTCGGCCTCCCAAAGTGCTGGGATTACAGGCTTGAGCCACCGCGCCCGGCCTATAATTTATAATGAAAAACTAGTTCTGTAACAGTCTCAGATAACTGACAAAGTGCTATTGAATTGAGACTCTCACACTCTGGAAAATGGACTGAATTAGAGCATTGATACCTCACATTAGGATCAGAATGGAAGAAATCCACTTTTCTGTGTCAAAATATTTCAAAATTCAGATTTATATAAAATAAATGCACACACATAGATTTCTGCTTTAAGTTATGTCAGCACAGTCACTGAGGAGCAGTATATAGAATTCTACCACCAAAGAGGTTTGTGGGATGTGGTTAGGTTTGAAAACTCCTGATGCAGCCTATGTTGATAAGTGTGACTTCTTGCTGCAAGATCCAATTATATGTGGTATATAGTGAAAGTGTCTCTGATCCATTCTTCCAAATTTCTTTCTTTTTTCCTATCCCCACTTTTTTGGATGGCCTTTACTATTCATTACTTTATTGCCCATTTAGCAGTTGTCATCACATGTAAATAAACAATCTTCAAATAATTCACAGTACTCCTGGTCAACTCCCTCAACCTAAACCTCAACTTCATTTTCATGCCAATAATCTTGTGGGTGCAAAGAACTGTTGTTTCAAATATTCAGTCTTTTCGGTGTCACAGAAAAATCATCTGAGGAATTTTCCAATGATTAGATAAACAAGCAATGTATTCTTTCCAAGTTTTAAGCCATGTTTGTATATCAGCAATATAATTTGACCAATGATATAAATATGAATTGACATATAATATTAACAATAATATTGAAGAAGATTCAAGTGTTTTTTATCTTTTAAAGTTTGTTTGTTATTGCATTGCTTCTAGCAAAGATGTCTCTACTGTAAAAACAAAAAATTAATGGTTATTTTCTTTCAAATATGCATGGTGTATTTTTCAACAATAGTGCAACAGTTTCATATATCCACTGTTAACAAAAAAGATACTGGAGTTTAGGATGTTTTGCATCTCAATAACAATAAAACATATTCAAAATAAGAATATAAAAAATTAAAGTAGAATCAATAAAATTGAGAACAGGAAATCTAATAGAGAAAATTAAGAAAAAACAAAAGTTGGTTCTTTGAAAAGATTAATTAAGTCCATAAGCCTCTAGCTAGGCTAAGAAAAATGGAGATTACATAAATCACTACTATTGGAAGTGAAAGAGGAGACATCACTACAGATCCTGTGACCATTACATGGATAATAAAGAAATATTATGAATTACTCTATGCCCACAAATTTTATATCTTACATGAATGGACAAATTCCTTGAAATATATAATCTTCAAAAACTTACAAAAGAAGAAATAGACATTTGGAATAGGCCTATATCTACTGAAGAAATTAAACCACTAATTAATAACCTGCCAACTCTGAAAGCACCAGGCCCACATGAGTTCACTGGTGAGCTCTACCAAACATTGAAGAAAGAAGTTATACCAGTTCTCCACAATCTGTTGCCAAAACTTAGACGCAATAAAGATGTCCTTCAGTAGGTGAATGGATAAACTGTGATACATTCACACAATGGATTATTATTAAGATCTAAAAAGAAATGAACTATCAAGCTATGAAAAGACATGAAGGAGATTTATATACATATTACTAAGTGAAAGAAGCCAATCTTATAAAGCTACATGCTGTATGATTCTAACTATATGACATTCTGGAAAAGGCAGAACTACAGAAATATAAAAGGATCAGTTGCCAGGGGTTGAGAGTAGGGAGGGATAAATAGACAGAGACAGGGAATTTTGAGAGCAATGAACTGACTCCACAAGAACTATAATGGTGAATACATGTTATTATACATTTTTTCAAACCCATGGAATGTACATGATAAGGAGAGAACCCTAATGTAAACCATGGATTTTGGGTGATAATGATGAATTAATGAAGGTTCATCAATTATAACAAACGTACCACTCTAGTGTAGGATGTTGTTAATGGGGAGACTCTACATGTACGGAGGCAGTGGGTATATTGAATATCTCCATACCTTCCTCTCAATTTTGCTGTGTACCTAAAACTGCTCTTAAAAAATAAAGTATATATTTTTAAAAAGTACAGCATATATTCTGTAAGTGATAAGTGAATGTTAGCTATTCATTTTTAGAACAGAAAGTCGCTATAGCTTTCTTCCTCCCTTCTTTCCTCCCTCCCTCCCTTCCTGCCCTCTTTTCTTCCTCTCTCCTTCCTTTCTTTCTGAAAAATTCAGTCCAAAAGCCATCAGCTGGACCCAAGCAAGGTAGGTCTGTGTGGGTTGTGAGGCAGCCCTATGTGAGGTGTCACAAGTGAAAGAAGAAGGGCATCCCTGCAGCATGGGATGGGATGTCAGAGTCAGTGCATGGGGGTGGCAGGCAGTGGTGGTAATGCCCCAGTGCAAGGTATTGAAGCTTGAGAAGAATGAAACACAGCCATGTATTGGGGAGGGGCAGTAACAACAGGGACCATGGGGTACCCTAAGAGGACAACCGTGTAATCCAGTGTGGAGTGCTGGAGTCCCAGCCTGGTAAAGAGAACATCCAAGGGAGAGATGGCAGCAGCCAGCACAGGGTGTCAGGTCCAAGATAGGAGGGCAGCTGTGTGTGTTGAGGGGTGAGGGCAGCAGCAGCTGACAAGAAGCGTTGGAGCCTGAGCAGGGTGAGAAGCAAAAACATACGGGAATAGAGGAGTGATGGCCCAGTGTCAGGTGTCAGAGTCCAAGTACAGTGAGAAGGGCATCTGCGATTGAGGCCGCTATGGGGATTGGCCATGTATAATGGATAATGCTCCCAAAAGTAAATGTATTGAAGTTTGTGATACTGTGAAATATATATTTGGTCTTCATTCCCACTTCGTGTCATACAACTCCTAAACTCTCCAAAGTGCTGTTTTTTGTTTTTTGTTTTTTGTTTTGTTTTTTTGTATGTTGATGTTAACTGATAGCTTCAAGTGGGGCTGGTCACTGGAATGACCAAGCAGGATCAGAGGGTTGGGACTTTCAGCCCCAGCCACCAATTTCTCAGGAGGGAAGAGGGGAGAGGGGCTGAAGGTCAAGTTGATCACCAATGGCCAACAGTTTAATCAATCATGCCTACGTCATGAAGCCTCCATAGAAACCCAAGAGGACAGGGTTGGAGAGCTTCCAGAGAGCTGAACATGGGGAGGTTTCTGGAGGGTGGTGAACCCAGGAGGACATGGAATCTCTACACCTCTTCCTTCATACCCCACTCCATACATCTCTTCATTAAATCCTTTTAATACACCAGTCAATGTAATTTGTTCCCCAGAGTTCTGTGAGCCACTCCAGCAAATTAATGGAACCCACAGAGGGGTTCGTGGGAACTTCAACTTGAAGCTGATTGGTCAGAAGTTCTGTAGGCCCAGACTTGTGATTGGTGTCTGAAGGAAGGGGGGCAGTCTTGGGGACTGAGCCCTCAGCCTGTGGTGTCTGACACATTGCCAGGTAGATAGGGTCAAAATTGAATTGGAAGACATCCAGTTGGTGTCTACTGCAGAATTTGCTTTCTTGCTGGTGGTGAGAAATCCCCACATATTCAGGAGTCATAAAAGTTTTCTATGTTGATTGTTGTTATGCTGGTGTGAGAGCAGAGGAGAAATACAGTATGAGAGTTTTTCCAAAACAATGCTCATGGAAGCCAGGTTTCTCGTGGTTGGAGGAGTTAAGAATATGGAAAGAGAGAAATGAGAATGAAACTTGTGGCATTAGGTTGGAATCAGTATGAATTCATGATAGGTAGAGAGATAACTAGAATGAAAAATAAATATAGATGTTTATATTTGTATGTATTTATAAGAGTCTGTGTGTGTGTGCCTGTGTGTGTGTGTGTGGAGAGGGAGAGAGAGAGAGCGAGCCAACAACCATGAGCACATTTAACTCCCAGCACTTACAATTTCTAAATACCATTCTCCACCAAAAGTAACCAGGATTCTTTGGAGAAGTGGCAGGTATCAAGGCTGGAGCTGAAGAGCCTGGAGAACCTCGCGCCAGAAAGCAAGGAGTGCTCAGAGAATGGTGGAAACCTGAGAGAAGGAGAAAAGACAGACCAGAAAGGCTCTCATTGGTCAAACCTGGGGCAGTTTGAACATCAAAATAAATAATGACAGTAATAGATTATAATTAGTTGAATAAAATAGGAATCTATGAGTCCATATGGATATAAATAAATAAATGGAAAAAAGAGAAAGCTTTTTCTCCCAGCAGAAGGCATGATAGAATTAGAAATTCACTGCTTGGCAACTATCAGAGTAATGATTAATTCATCAAAAAAAATCAATGGATGCTAAAAGCAGTCCTTAAAATTTGAGGAGAAACAGGATATTTACATAGTATCAAAGTATCTCCCTATAAAATGCTTATAAATTACAAAGAATAAAAGAGTAGCTTTTTTATGGTGTAGAGACTTGACAGACACCACCTTAATCAAGTAATCAAAGTTAACATTAAAGTAATGGGACACATCAATATCATATGCCATTCCATATGATGCAATGGGAGGAACACAGTGTAACTTCTATGACATTTTGCCAAAGATGCATTATCTTGGTCTAATCATGAAGAAATATCAGACAAATGCAAATTGTGGGACATTCTAAAAATAACTGTCCTGTGATCTTGGCAAGTGTCAAGGTCATAAAAGTCAAAGAAAGAGAAACTTCCAAATCGAAGAAGACCAAAGAGATCTAACTAAATCTAGTGGTCCTAGGTTGGATTATTTTGCTATAAAGGACATGTGGTATAACTGGTAAAACTTGAATGGGGTCTGTGGCTTGAATGGTAACTCCCTTATTTTGATGATTGATTGTGGTTATGAAGAGAATGTTCATGTTTGTAGGAATTACACACTCAACCATTCAGGGGTGATGGGCATCATATCAGCAACTTACCCGCCAATGGTCAAGGAAAAATATTTTGTAAATTGCTTAAACTTTTCTGTAAACTTGAAGTTGTTTCAAAATAAAAAATAATTATCTTTAGTATATAAAAACAAATTCACTATAAAATCAATACAATAAAAAATAACGTTATGGCCAGGTGCAGTGGCTCATGCCTGTAATCCCAGCATGTTGGGAGGCCAAGGCTGGCAGATCACCTGAGATCAGGAGTTCAAGACCAGCTTGGCAAACATGGTGAAACCTTGTCTCTATTAAAAATACAAAAATTATCCAGGCATAGTGGTGGGTGCCTGCAATCCCAGCTACTTGGGAGGCTGAGGCAGGAGAATTGCTTGAATCCAGGAGGTGGAGGTTGCAGTGAGCTGAGATCATACCATTGCACTCCAGCTTGGGCAATAGAGCTAGACTCTGTCTCAAAAAATAAAAAAAATTTAAAAAATAAAAAAACAACTTTATTTAACTAGCTAGATTCTGTTGCCTACCAAGGGAAGAGCTGGGAGCTTGAGACCTACTTTCCCCTTGTTTGAAATAGAGATTAGCAAGTGTTCAGTGTTCAGGACTTTTTTTTTTTTTTTGAGACGGAGTCTTGCTGTGTCACCCAGGCTGGAGTGCAGTGGCGCAATCTCGGCTCACTGCAAGCTCTGCCTCCTGGGTTCACGCCATTCTCCTGCCTCAGCCTCCCAAGCAGCTGGGACTACAGGCGCCCGCCACCACGCCCAACTAATTTTGTTTTTGGGAGACGGGGTTTCACCATGTTAGCCAGTATGGTCTTGATCTCCTGACCTCGTGATCTGCCCGCCTCGGCCTCCCAAAGTGCTGGGATTACAGGTGTGAGCCACTGCGCCTGGCCTCCGGACATTCTTACAACAACTTCTGTCATTGGAAGGGGGAAATAAATTTTTTAAAAAGCATAACTTTCTTACGATATGTCTTCATGTTATTTAATACTGTTTGTGTTTACCTAAAATCATTTCCTGTACCACTCATAGTGTTTGGTCCACGCTTTAGGAGACACTGGAAAACAATTACCCAACTATATATTTAATAAACAGTTATGTGTGAGTAGATATGTCAGGATAAACTGTTTCTCTAATATCCCATTAATTGCTTGTAAGAAAAATGCAGGCAATGAGAACATTGTTTTTTTAATTTATTTTTTATTTATTTTTTTATTTTTTTATTTTTTAGGGAGTAATTTTTTTTTTTTATTATACTTTAAGTTCTAGGGTACATGTGCATAACTTGCAGGTTTGTTACATATGTATACTTGTACCATGTTGGTGTGCTGCACCCATCAACTCGTCAGCACCCATCAATTCATCATTTATATCATGTATAACTCCCCAATGCAATCCCTCCCTCCTCCCCCCTCCCCATGATAGGCCCCAGTATGTGATGTTCCCCTTCCAGAGTCCAAGGGATCTCATTGTTCAGTTCCCACCTATGAGTGAGAACATGCGGTATTTGGTTTTCTGTTCTTGTGACAGTTTGCTAAGAATGATGGTTTCCAGCTACATCAATGTCCCTACAAAGGACGCAAACTCATCCTTTTTTATGGCTGCATAGTATTCCATGGTGTATATGTGCCACATTTTCTTAATCCAGTCTGTCACAGATGGACATTTGGGTTGATTCCAAGTCTTTGCTATTGTGAATAGTGCCGCAATAAACATACGTGTGCATGTGTCTTTGTAGTAGAATAGTTTATAATCCTTTGGGTATATACCCAGTAGTGGGATGGCTGGGTAATATGGTACATTTAGTTCTAGATCCTTGAGGAATTGCCATACTGTTTTCCATAATGGTTGAACTAGTTTACAATCCCACCAACAGTGTAAAAGTGTTCCTATTTCTCCACATCCTCTCCAACACCTGTTGTTTCCTGACTTCTTAATGATTGCCATTCTAACTGGTGTGAGATGGTATCTCATTGTGGTTTTGATTTGCATTTCTCTGATGACCAGTGATGATGAGCATTTTTTCATGTGTCTGTTGGCTGTATGAATGTCTTCATTTGAGAAATGTCTGTTCATATCCTTTGCCCACTTTCTGATGGGGTTGTTTGTTTTTTTCTTGTATATTTGTTTGAGTTCTTTGTAGATTCTGGATATTAGACCTTTGTCAGATGAGTAGGTTGCAAAAATTTTCTCCCATTCTGTAGGTTGCCTGTTCAATCTGAAGGTAGTTTCTTTTGCTGTGCAAAAGCTCTTTAGTTTAATTAGATCCCATCTGTCAATTTTGGCTTTTGTTGCCGTTGCTTTTGGTGTTTTAGACATGAAGTCCTTGCCCATGCCTATGCCCTGAATGGTACTACCTAGATTTTCTTCTAGGGTTTTTATGGTATTAGGTGTAACATTTAAGTCCCTAATCCATCTTGAATTAATCTT
Organism: Trachypithecus francoisi; assembly: GCF_009764315.1. Classification (NCBI taxonomy): domain Eukaryota; kingdom Metazoa; phylum Chordata; class Mammalia; order Primates; family Cercopithecidae; genus Trachypithecus; species Trachypithecus francoisi. Next base: position 88,185,780 of record NW_022681455.1, on the reverse strand, counting down.
TGTATAAGGGGTAAGGAAAGGATCCAGTTTCAGCTTTCTACTTATGGCTAGCCAATTTTCCCAGCACCATTTATTGAATAGGGAATCCTTTCCCCACTTCTTGTTTCTCTCAGGTTTGTCAAAGATCAGATGGCTGTAGATGTGTGGTATTATTTCTGAGGACTCTGTTCTGTTCCATTGGTCTATATCTCTGTTGTGGTACCAAACCATGCTGTTTTGGTTACTGTAGCCTTGTAGTATAGTTTGAAGTCAGGTAGCGTGACGCCTCCAGCTTTGTCCTTTTGACTTAGGATTGTCTTGGCAATGCGGGCTCTTTTTTGATTCCATATGAACTTTAAAGCAGTTTTTTCCAATTCTGTGAAGAAAGTCATTGGTAGCTTGATGGGGATGGCATTGAATCTATAAATCACCTTGGGCAGTATGGCCATTTTCACGATATTGATTCTTCCTATCCATGAGCATGGTATGTTCCTCCATTTGTTTGTGTCCTCTTTTATTTCACTGAGCAGTGGTTTGTAGTTCTCCTTGAACTACATGGATGTAGTTCAAGGATGTAAAGAGGTCCTTTACAGCCCTCGTAAGTTGGATTCCTAGGTATTTTATTCTCTTTGAAGCAATTGTGAATGGAAATTCATTCCTGATTTGGCTCTCTGCTTGTTTGTTACTAGTGTATAAGAATGCTTGTGATTTTTGCACATTAATTTTGTATCCTGAGACTTTGCTGAAGTTGCTTATCAGCTTAAGGAGATTTTGGGCTCAGACGATGGGGTTTTCTAAATCTACAATCATGTCATCTGCAAACAGGGACAATTTGACTTCTTCTTTTCCTAACTGATACCCTTGATTTCTTTCTCTTGCCTGATTGCCCTAGCCAGAACTTCCAACACTATGTTGAATAGGAGTGGTGAGAGAGGGCATCCCTGTCTTGTGCCAGTTTTCAAAGGGAATTTTTCCAGTTTTTGCCCATTCAGTATGATATTAGCTGTGGGTTTGTCATAAATAGCTCTTACTATTTGGAGGTACGTTCCATCAATACCGAATTTATTGAGCGTTTTTAGCATGAAGGGCTGTTGAATTTTGTCAAAAGCCTTTTCTGCATCTATTGAGATAATCATGTGGTTCTTGTCTTTGGTTCTGTTTATATGCTGGATTACGTTTATTGATTTGCGAATGTTGAACCAGCCTTGCATTCCAGGGATGAAGCCCACTTGATCATGGTGGATAAGCTTTTTGATGTGCTGCTGAATCCGGTTTGCCAGTATTTTATTGAGAATTTTTGCATCGATGTTCATCAGGGATATTGGTCTAAAATTTTCTTTTTTTGTTGTGTCTCTGCCAGGCTTTGGTATCAGGATGATGTTGGCCTCATAAAATGAGTTAGGGAGGATTCCCTCTTTTTCTATTGATTGGAATAGTTTCAGAAGGAATGGTACCACCTCCTCCTTGTACCTCTGGTAGAATTCAGCTGTGAATCCATCTGGTCCTGGACTTTTTTTGGTGGGTAGGCTATTAATTGTTGCCTCAATTTCAGAGCCTGCTATTGGTCTATTCAGGGATTCAACTTCTTCCTGGTTTAGTCTTGGGAGAGTGTAAGTGTCCAGGAAATTATCCATTTCTTCTAGATTTTCTAGTTGATTTGCGTAGAGGCATTTATAGTATTCTCTGATGGTTGTTTGTATTTCTGTGGGGTCGGTGGTGATATCCCCTTTATCATTTTTTATTGCGTCTATTTGATTCCTCTCTCTTTTCTTCTTTATTAGTCTTGCTAGCGGTCTGTCAATTTTGTTGATCTTTTCAAAAAACCAACTCCTGGATTCATTGATTTTTTGAGGGTTTTTTGTGTCTCTATCTCCTTCAGTTCTGCTCTGATCTTAGTTATTTCTTGCCTTCTGCTAGCTTTTGAATGTGTTTGCTCTTGCCTCTCTAGTTCTTTTAATTGTGATGTTAGAGTGTCCATTTTAGATCTTTCCTGCTTTCTCTTGTGGGCATTTAGTGCTATAAATTTCCCTCTACACACTGCTTTAAATGTGTCCCAGAGATTCTGGTATGTTGTATCTTTGTTCTCATTGGTTTCAAAGAACATCTTTATTTCTGCTTTCATTTCGTTATGTACCCAGTAGTCATTCAGGAGCAGGTTGTTCAGTTTCCATGTAGTTGAGCGGTTTGATTGAGTTTCTTAGTCCTGAGTTCTAGTTTGATTGCACTGTGGTCTGAGAGACAGTTTGTTATAATTTCTGTTCTTGTACATTTGCTGAGGAGTGCTTTACTTCCAATTCTGTGGTCAATTTTGGAATAAGTGCGATGTGGTGCTGAGAAGAATGTATATTCTGTTGATTTGGGGTGGAGAGTTCTATAGATGTCTATTAGGTCCGCTTGGTGCAGAGATGAGTTCAATTCCTGGATATCCTTGTTAACTTTCTGTCTCGTTGATCTGTCTAATGTTGACAGTGGAGTGTTGAAGTCTCCCATTATTATTGTATGGGAGTCTAAGTCTCTTTGTAGGTCTCTAAGGACTTGCTTTATGAATCTGGGTGCTCCTGTATTGGGTGCATATATATTTAGGAGAGTTAGCTCTTCCTGTTGAATTGATCCCTTTACCATTATGTAATGGCCTTCTTTGTCTCTTTTGATCTTTGATGGTTTAAAGTCTGTTTTATCAGAGACTAGGATTGCAACCCCTGCTTTTTTTTTGTTCTCCATTTGCTTGGTAGATCTTCCTCCATCCCTTTATTTTGAGCCTATGTATGTCTCTGCATGTGAGATGGGTCTCCTGAATACAGCAGACTGATGGGTCTTGACTCTTTATCCAGTTTGCCAGTCTGTGTCTTTTAATTGGAGCATTTAGTCCATTACATTTAAGGTTAATATTGTTATGTGTGAACTTGATCCTGTCATTATGATATTAACTGGTTATTTTGCTCGTTAGTTGATGCAGTTTCTTCCTAGCCTCGATGGTCTTTACATTTTGGCATGTTTTTGCAATGGCTGGTACCGGTTGTTCCTTTCCATGTTTAGGCTTCCTTCAGGGTCTCTTGTAAGGCAGGCCTGGTGGTGACAAAATCTCTAAGCATTTGCTTATCTGTAAAAGATTTTATTTCTCCTTCACTGATGAAACTTAGTTTGGCTGGATATGAAATTCTGGGTTGAAAATTCTTTTCTTTAAGAACGTTGAATATTGGTCCCCACTCTCTTCTGGCTTGTAGAGTTTCTGCCGAGAGATCTGCTGTTAGTCTGATGGGCTTCCCTTTGTGGGTAACCCGACCTTTCTCTCTGGCTGCCCTTAAGATTTTTTCCTTCATTTCAACTTTGGTGAATCTGGCAATTATGTGTCTTGGAGTTGCTCTTCTGGAGGAGTATCTTTGTGGTGTTCTCTGTGTTTCCTGAATTTGAATGTTGGCCTGCCCTACTAGGTTGGGGAAGTTCTCCTGGATGATATCTTGAAGAGTGTTTTTCAACTTGGTTCCATTTTCCCCCTCACTTTCAGGCACCCCAATCAGACGTAGATTTGGTCTTTTTACATAATCCCATACTTCTTGCAGGCTTTGTTCATTTCTTTTTCTTCTTTTTTCTTTTGGTTTCTCTTCTCACTTCATTTCATTCATTTGATCCTCAATCGCTGATACTCTTTCTTCCAGTTGATCGAGTCGGTGACTGAAGCTTGTGCATTTGTCACGTATTTCTCGTGTCATGGTTTTCATCTCTGTCATTTCATTTATGACCTTCTCTGCATTAATTAGTCGAGCTGTCAATTCTTCCACTCTTTTTTCAAGATTTTTAGTTTCTTTGCACTGGGTACGTAATTCCTCCTTTAGCTCTGAGAAGTTTGATGGACTGAAGCCTTCTTCTCTCATCTCGTCAAAGTCATTCTCTGAGCAGCTTTGATCCGTTGCTGGCGATGGGCTGCACTCCTTTGCAGGGGGAGTTGCGCTCTTATTTTTTGAATTTCCAGCTTTTCTGCCCTGCTTTTTCCCCATCTTTGTGGTTTTATCTGTCTCTGGTCTTTGATGATGGTGACATACTGATGGGGTTTTGGTATAGGTGTCCTTCCTGTTTGATAGTTTTCCTTCTGACAGTCAGGACCCTCAGCTATAGGTCTGTTGGAGATTGCTTGAGGTCCACTCCCGACCCTGTTTGCCTGGGTATCAGCAGCAGAGGTTGCAGAAGATAGAATATTGCTGAAGAGTGAGTGTACCTGTCTGATTCTTCCTTTGGAAGCTTCCTCTCAGGGGTGTACTCCACCCTGTGAGGTGTGGGGTGTCAGACTGCCCCTAGTGGGGGATGTCTCCCAGCTAGGCTACTCAGGGGTCAGGGACCCACCTGAGCAAGCAGTCTGTCCGTTCTCAGATCTCAACCTCCATGTTGGGAGATCCACGGCTCTCCCCAAAGCTGTCAGACAGAGTCGTTCGCGTCTGCACAGGCCCCCGCTGCTTCCCCTGTTGGTCTTCAGCTGTGGGCTGTCCCCAGAGGTGGAGTCTACAGAGACCGGCAGGCTTCCTTGAGCTGCTGTGAGCTCCACCCAGTTCGAGCTTCCCAGCGGCTTTGTTTACCTACTTAAGCCTCAGCAATGGCGGGCACCCCTCCCCCAGCCTCGCTGCTTCCTTGTGGATAGATCACTGCAGACTGCTGTGTTAGCAATGAGGGAGGCTCCGTGGGCGTGGGACCCTCCCGGCCAGGTGTGGGATATATTCTCCTGGTGTGCCTGTTTGCTTAAAGCGCAGTATTGGGGTGGGAGTTATCCGATTTTCCAGGTGTTGTGTGTCTCAGTTCCCCTGGCTAGGAAAACGGATTCCCTTCCCCCTTGCGCTTCCAGGTGAGGCGATGCCTCGCCCTGCTCCAGCTCTCGCTGGTCAGGCTGCAAAAGCTGACCAGCACCGATTGTCCGGCACTCCTTAGTGAGATGACCCCAGTACCTCAGTTGAAAATGCAGAAATCACTGGTCTTCTGTGTCGCTCGTGCTGGGAGTTGGAGACTGGAGCTGTTCCTATTCGACCATCTTCGAGAACATTGTTAACTGAAAACCTCAATTTATCTCCATGCTTGACCCCATTTATCTCAAATTCTTTCACACTTGACCAATGTAATGTTCAGCCTCCTTCTCTTGATACTCAGTCTTTGAGGCCTAGAGGGTCCATGAAATGTGTTCTGAGCTCCAGACTCCAATATTCAGCTGCCTAGTGGCACCTCAGTATGTACACCACACCAGCAACAAGGCTAAACATTTCCTCTCCTCCATCCCAGCTCTCAGATATGCTCCTTTCCTGCCCATCCTGCCATGGTGAGTGGTGGAACCCTCATCTACCTGTTTCTCAAGCCAAGATCCTGGGCATCATTCCAGACCCCACCAGATCTCCCTTCTCTTCTCCTTTCTTCTAGATTCTCTCCATAACTGAGGCCTGTGGTGCATCCACATTTCCCCACATCCACTACCCCCATTCCAGGCCAAGCTCCTAACTCGTCACTCCACTCCCACTCCTGCCCCTGCCCCTGCCCTCTCCAATTCACTCTCCAACCTGCAGCCAGAGTGATTTTTTCAAAAATAAAATACACTTTTTTAGCTCTCTTCCATAAAACCTTTCAAAGCTGTGCTGCCTAATGCAGTAGTCATTAGCCACGTGTGACTATTTAGATTTAAATTAATTAAAATGAGATAAAATTAAACATTCAGTTCCTCCATTGCACTAGCCACATTTCAAATGTTCAATAGTCATGCAGCTAATATAGGACAGCCTATATGACAGAACACAAAAACTTTTCATTGGATAGTGCTGCCTCAAAAGCTTCCCATTGCATTTGAATAAAGCCAAAATTCTTTCCGAGGTCTACAAGGCCATCTTGTTTAAATCTGAGCTTCTTTTCCAACCTTCTTGCCTGCCTCTTCTTCCACCATCACCAACTCCAGGCACACTGGGCTTCTTCTCATTTCCTCAAACAAACTAAGCTCTTTGCTATCTCAGGGACTGACTTAAGGTGCTCCCTCTGCCTTGAACATTTCCCCCATTCCCTGTCTCACTAACTCCCACTCACCTTTCAGACTTCAACTTAAACATCACTTCCTCCAAAAGTCCTTTCTTACCTCCCCAAACCAAATAATTAGCCTATTATTATACTCTGTTTTTGCATCCTCTTTTTCTTCTTTTGTGTTATTTATCGTACCCAGAATGGTGATATATTTATTTGGTGATGTTTAATATATATCTCTCTAACACTGTTAGGAGAGAGTTTTTTGTTCACCACTGTATCTCTGTTACCAAACCAAACTTGGATCCACTCACTCAGCATGCAGAAAAAGGAAAACACCAATACCAGGGTTTGTAGTGAGAGAAATTGAGATGTTTATTGCAGGGTGCTAAGCAAGGAGAATTGGGCAACTAACACCATCTGAATTCCTCAATGGATTATAAGGGAGGATTTTTAAAGGCAGAGTTACATTTTAGGAAAATAGATGTTACAGGCAAAATCATGAATCAATACAGGGAGATTATATATTGCTTTGGCCTAGAAAGGCAGGATATCTTGAAGCAGGGGCTTACAAGTCAGAGTGAGAGATGAAGCCAGCTGGCCTTCTGGGCCCCATGGGGACTCGGAGAACTTTTCTGTATAGCTAAAGGATTGTAAACTCACCAATCAGCACTCTGTAAAAACGGACCAGTCAGCACTCTGTAAAATGGACCAATCAGGACTCTGTAAAATGGACCAATCAGCACTCTGCAAAGTGGACCAATCAGTGCTCTGTAAAATGGACCAATCCCCGCTCTATAAAATGGACCAATCAGCAGGATACAGGCAGGGCGAACTAAGGCAATAAAAGCTGGCCACCCGAGCAAGCAGCGCAATCTGATGGGCTGCCCTTCCACCCTGTGGAAGTCTGGTTCCTTCGCTCTTGCAGTAACTCTGACTGTTGCTGATTACCTTTCTGACTACCTTTACAAGCTCACCGCTCATATATATAGAATACTCACCGCGAAGGTTTGCGGACCACAAACCCACCCCGAGGAGCGAAGCACACCTCCTTTAAGAGCTGTAACACTCCTCTGGGAAGGTCTGAGACTTCGCTCCAGAAGTCAGTGAGACCACGAACCCACTGGGAGGAATGAATAACTCCGGATACGCCATCTTTGAGAGCTGTAACACTCGCTGCAATGGTCTGCGGCTTCACTCCTGGAGTCAGTGAGACCAAGAACTCACCGGAAGGAACTCGGGACACATCTGAACAGCTCAAGAACAGTTAACACTCACTGCGAGGATCCTTGGCGTCATTCTTGAAGTCAGAGAAACCAAGAACCCGCGGAAGGAACCAATTCCGGACACAAAAGGTAGATTTGGAGATTTTTTTTTTATGTATTTGCAATTGGTTAAGGAAATAAGGCTTTGTGTAAAACCGTGAGGTAAGCAGAAAGGAATGTTAAGGTTTGGCTTGTGGGCATGACTCTCCAGGCCTCTTATAAAGAAATTAGAACAAGACAGTAGCCAGAATTTAGTCCTCAGTTTTTGCTTTTCTGTGGTCTTTGTGTCAGTGGTCAGAATTTTTCATCTGGTGGGGATGTGGGGGTCCTGGTTTCTGAAAAACAACGCAGGGACATATGTCTAGATGTTATCTTTAGTTTTTATAGGGAACCAAACATCTTGTGAATCTGGCTTTCTTGGGTGGTTATTGCTTACATTATTATTTTTGTTTAGTGGGTTCTTTATTTGCTTTTTAAATTGCTAGTTGGCCGCCTATCCAGATGCTTAGAATTTGTGTTGAGGGGACAAAAAAAAATTTCTTTTATTTCTATGCTTTCAGAAAGGAGCCGGACAGCCCATAAGAGGGGTCCCTGCTCCATCTCATCTGTAGTGCCTAGCATAGTACCTGGCACGTGAAATCCACTCAAACATTATTGAATGAATGAAAAAAATGACTTTATAGCAATGTAATACTATAATCTACAGGCTTTTGCAGGGATTCGGCTGTGTGTGATGTGAGTAGCAAAAATCAGGAGTTTTTAATGCCATCTTTCTACTTTACCACTTCTTATAGAACTGAGTCCCTGTCTTCAAGGCAAATTTTTTTTTTTTTTTTTTTGAGGCGGAGTCTCGCTCTGTCACCCGGACTGGAGTGCAGTGGCCGGATCTCAGCTCACTGCAAGCTCCGCCTCCCGGGTTTACTCCATTCTCCTGCCTCAGCCTCCCGAGTAGCTGGGACTACAGGCGCCCGCCACCTCGCCCGGCTAGTTTTTGTATTTTTAGTAGAGACGGGGTTTCACCGTGTTAGCCAGGATGGTCTCGATCTCCTGACCTCGTGATCCGCCCATCTCGGCCTCCCAAAGTGCTGGGATTACAGGCTTGAGCCACCGCGCCCGGCCAAGGCAAATATTTTCTATTGAGGCAGTCCAAGAAAAGGCATTTTCTCTATTCTCTTGACTTCATAATCCAGTATCAGTTCCTCATCTGTGAAATGGGAATACATTCTCACTGCCTAATGTCTGGGGCTGTACTAGCAGATCTCCTGAGAGCCATTCCTGTTCCAATATATAATAGTATGACCCTGTCTAGTGGAGACTGGTTCCCTCCACTGGCAAATTTGAAACTAAGTAGCCTGTTACAGAGGCCACTTGCACAGGAAATGTAATTCCTAGATCATCAAATTCCTCCCGTCCCATGTTTCTGCTATTAGGCTGCCATTAACACTGAGCTTAAAATGACCTAAAAGTATCAAGAAAGAAAAGAGAACAAGAAGAAACCGAGTACCTGAAACACCCATAATCTGGATCATGTGCTATGAAAAAGGGAGAGTTGATGTTGCTCACCACAGAGCAGGCATGGAGTCATTGCCACCCAGCCTGATGGGTAAAATTAACCATCTCTTGCCACAAATCCCTCTCCACAGGAGAGAGACAGAAGACTCATAAGTCTCCTACTTAGACTCATAAAACAGTAGAGCTGGAAGGGGGTATTAGCAGTTCTCGTGTCCAAGCATGAATGTTTGCATTTGTAGAAGTGAGCCAGGCTCTCAGGACTCCATTCCCGGTCTGCGCACTTGCAGCTCAGAGCATTGCCACAGCACCAGGTAACAGGTGGTGAGAGCTGAGTTCATATTGTGTTTTTTTATTGCATCTCAGACCCAAGGTTGTCCCATCAAGAGTGACAGGCTATGTGTATGTGATTACAATGCTGTCATCCAGGTGTCAGAAGGAAGCTTCCATCCACATCCACCCTGAGTGCCTGACATTTGAGTCTTGCTTTAGATCAGATCAGAGAGTCACAGGTGCTCCATTTTTAAACCACACACTTACATTAGGCCATGAGTCGGTAAGACCTCTTATACTCTAGGACTGATTCTTTCATTCCAGATGAGTGAGGGCACAGGGTCCCCATTCAGTCACAAATTTCATCCATCTTGACATATTTAATGCAGAGACCAAGTCCTTTCCTCTATACTCAAGAGTCTGTCTTGATCAGGTCCCAGGGCAGGAAAGTAGCTCTCTTGTATCACTATATCCAACAGGAACTGGACAATTGCAATTCACCCGATCTCCCATTTGCAGAAAGAATGGCTGACAAAAAGACATTTCGTTCTTTTTCTGCCTCTCCTGGGTGAATTGAGTTACGCACTGGGGCTGGAGAAAGGAATAGCTGGAGTATGGGGAAACAAAAATTGGAATAACTTCCCTACTGAGATCTCATTCAGACTGTAAACAATACTGATACAGCACAGAAAGTTATTAAAGTTCCAGAGAGTACACAAAGTGTGATTTGGAAAACATGAAAGAAGGACCACAGATCAGAGTTTCTAGAGGTGAAAAGTCACCGATGAACCGTTCTCTGTCTCCCCACACCCCTCTCTCATACACCTGAAGTTACTTTCACAGTATACTAAAAACCTAGAAAATGGCTGTTCCAATGAAGAAATCTGAGCATTTTCTCAAAAGAAATACATTGGGATTCATTAGTTACTAAGGAATAAGAAGATTAATGTGGCCAGAACAAATTCTGTTCTACCTGCCAAGGTCCTGAGTTATAAACAGACAACTTGCTTCCTTTATTCTGCTACATAAACAGTGGCTTCTCTTCGGATTTCCTACTGCTGGCTTCTGAGAACCATTGCCTGGGCCACCAGCAGGGCTGCTGATTGGAGAGCTGAGCAGGTTTTTTCCTAAAAGTCAGGACAACATGGTGAAACTGGGCACATTGCCGCGGCTCCTCTAGCATCCTTTTGGAAAGCTTGCTCTTCTTCACATAAATGAAACTTGCAAGGCACAGCAGACAGAAGGCTGAAGGTCAAATGATAAATTCTGAATGCGAAGACATGCTTTACTAACTCAACTTCCATGTCCTGCTGTGCCTTTGCTTATACAAGGCAAAACTCCGGGGGTAAAGAGCAAAGATTCACAGACAGATGCAGATGGCGGTCAAGATTGAGGGAAAGATGGTCACTGACTGGGGACTAGTTACTGTTGAACGTCTACAATGTGCCAGGTATAGATAGATGTAAAGGTAGATGGAAATAGATGGATAAATACAGAGACAGATAGATAGCAGATACATATAGACAGCTAAATATAGCTAGCTAGATACAGATAGATGAGGAATGGTTGGATAGATAATAGGGATAGCTAGCTAGCTAGAGATAAATGATAGAGGTAATAGAAAGATATTTAGTTTCATGTGTGTGTATAGATATGCGTGTATAGGCACATAAGCTTGTATATGCATATGTATCTTAAAGATGTGTTTGTGTATATATATGTGTGATGAGAAAAAGCTGAGAAAAGCTGAGTAAGTGTATTGGTTTGTCCCCAAAACAGAACTTGAGACAAAGACTTGAGTGCAGGTAGTTTAGTCGGAGGTGACCCCAATAAGAGAGAGGGGGGTGGGAAGAGTGATACAAAAGAAGGAAGAGTCAACACACAAAGCACATCTTTGAGCTGACCATTGCTGTGGGCAACTGGGCTCAATCCCACTGGATATTCACGAGGAAATGGTATAAAATAAGCTTCAGAATTGCCCCTTCAAAGGATGAGAAGCCAGATGCTTTTCTGGGCTGCACCCGTGTGATACTGTAATTTACAATAAGAGATATACACATATATTGGTGTTCTTCCCTGATTCGTGACACAGCTTCTGAAACCCCTGTGATTTTTTCCAGAGTTCTCTCTTAAAACTTAAGAATTTCTCACATATGGAGAATGTTGAATTGTCTCTACTAAGGCTTGACATCTCCCCCAAAGCAAGGACCTGTGGGAATGGGTTACAGGACAGTTACCTAGAATGTCCAGGCTGTCCTGACACTGCTTATGCCCACACCCAGAAAAAGGACAGAGTGCAAAGAATATGAAATATCTGGAGCTGGGCAGGTCACTCTAGCAGGTTTCTGTGGCCCGTCATCATTTCCACTCAGCCCACCCGTGATTTCAGCTGCAGTGAGGCAAGTTCCATACAGATACGGAGGAAAGTTCAAGTTCCATACAGATGAACGCTTCCCTCAAGGCCACCTGACTCTTAACCTATCAGCTTCCCTGCCTCAGATCATCTCCAAAATTGGGGATCCTCTCTCAGCTCACATGCAGATTACGTGGAAATTGAATCAATTGCAGAGTAAGAAAAACATTTTCTCCTACTACTGTATACTGTATACTCTCAACACAACACTTCTGTGACAAGATGTGTGGGGCTTTTCCCTGACACTGACCAAATTATCCAACACCAGCTGGATGACCTAGAATTCAGTTCAATTCTGATGCTGTCTACCTGGAGTTGCAGTCAGATTCTACAGGTTAAAGACCCAGTCCCACAAGACTGCCCCTCACTTTGGATGCCAAATACCAACCTGGGCCTCCTGGTTATAAATTTGGGTTCCCATGACTTCCTCCTTGGGTTCAATGATCATTTGCTAGAATGGCTCATAGAATTCAGAAAAACATTTCCTTATGTTTACAAGTTAATTATAAAGAATATTGCAGAGGATACAGATGAACAACCAGATAAAGAGATATATATAGGGTAAGGTATATAAGAAGGGTGAGGATCTTCCATGCCCTCTCCAGGTGCCTTCTACATGTTCAGCAATGTGGAAGCTCACCGAACCCCACCATTCAGGGACTTTATGGAGGTTGCATCACATTAGCATGATTGGTCATTAACTCAGTCTCCAGCCCCTCTTCCTTTCCAGAAGATGAAGCTGAAAGTTCCAAGCTTCTGTCATGGCTTGGTCTTTCTGGTGACCAGCCCTCAACCAGAAACCCACCAGGAGTCACCTCAGTATAACAACATATGTTCCCATCGCTCAGGAAATTCCAAGGGACTGGGAGCTCTATGTCAGGAGCCAGAATGAAGGACCAAATACTAGAACAGAAGATGCACCTAGCACCCGTATCTGCTTAGGAAATTGTAAGGTTTTAGGAACTCTGTGCCAGAAATCAGGGATGAAGAGATATATACATGTAAAATATGTATAATATATATATGTAAAATATGTATATCATAGATAATATATGTATACAATACATACGTATTATATACATACATGTATGTATATGTAAAATACATAACAAAGTATATATTATATTATATGGGTCACAATGTAAGGTCTTTTGAGATACACTATGTGCACAACTAATGAGCTATCTATAAGATGTTCCATAAGCCCAGGGTGAATGACAGAAAGTCATAATGGGAATGTCTGCACCAGATGGAGAATTAGACTTAGATATTAAAGGAAATTGCAGGGCCCTCAACAGAATGGTGCCCACCCACATTAGTGAGAGCAATATTCTTTACTCAGTCGACTGATATAAGTGTTAATCTCTTCCAGAAAAGCCTCACAGACACACCCAGAAATAACATTTTACCATCTCTCTGGGCATCCCTTAGTCCAGTTAAATTGAAACAAATTAACCATCTCAGTGGCTGAAAACCACCACCACCACTTATTTAACACACAGTTCTGCAGGCTGACCATTTAAGATGGGCTCAGCAGGATGGGTCGTCTGTCTTGAAGGTCACTCATGCAGGTCATGCTGGCTTGGTTCATCTCTGCTCCATATTGTCTCTTATCCTCCAGCAGACTAGCCTGGGCTCATTCTCATGGAAGCTGGCAGGGTTCCAAAGATTTTGGAAGCTTGTAAGGTCTCCTGAGGCTTAGGCTTAGAATTGTCACGGTCAGTTCTACCACATTCTGTTGGTTACATCAAGTCCAAGGCCAGCCCAGACTTAAGGAAGGGGAAAAGACATTACCCACTGACCTTTTCATGAAAGAAGATGTAAATTCTTAATTTTAGAATTGACATGCATGATTATCTTGTGCAATTCCTTCATTTTATAAATGAGGAAATGAGATTCAGAGTGAATGGTTAACTCATTCAAGATCACACAGCTTGTTAGTGGATATACCTCCTTCCCTCTAGTAGGCTGACCCAACCAGACCACGTGGTAAAGTAATGAAACCAGTGAAACTACCCATCCAGGAGTGCAAGATGAGTCATTTGTGCTGAGAATAATGAAAATTTGTTTCGTCTCCTTGCCCAGGGTAAGTCATGAAAAATTGCCCAGCCCATACTTCAAGCCACATTACTGCAGTATTCCCTCAGTGAATCTATTCTTTATTGAGAATTAAATGATTTATAGCATAAAGCCCATAATTACAGGTATCTTTTAAAGATCTTTTCAAGACAAGTGGCATAGGTATTGAAATATTCTGCTATGAGCCAATTTGTGTTTTTCAAAACAGAAAAAGGACACAAGGGACAGAAATTTTTAGTAAAGTTGTCATTTTTAGTTAATATACCAAGAAGAATGCAGCAGTTCATTGCATGCAATTCATCATTGTTCTTTTGTATACATTTTGATGAGCTTTCTTAAATTCTCTTGGTAAATCACAAATATTGTGGGCTTTTTATTAAAACTTGGGAGCAACTAAGCATAAAATGAAATATTAGTTTCCAACAAGCCCGGCATTACCATTAATAGGAACGTTTCACCAATGCAGGTTTCACTTGTAGATTTTGCTGAGTTATATTTTTATACTTCTCATTTCTGATTCGGGATAAGGAAAAAAACAAGCTACTCATTAGGCAGAGTACATAATTCATAACAAGAAATAACAAAGATCCTTTCTATGTGCTATTCTGAAGAGACTACAGTCCTTAGCCACTGTCCGTACCTAACCTCAGGGTTTAAAAGGAGTGTTTGAGCAGTTTATTAAGCATGTTTGCCTTTTCTTTACATTTAAATTTTGCCTGGCACTTGAATTCTCATGGTTATAGATTGACGCAGTACAGACAAACTTGTGAGTGATGTCCACCCCCATATTTCCACCCCTAGCCACCTCCAGTGCCACTTATCTCTCATGATGTTTTCACATTTATGACATAGCATATAAAGGCTTTTTAAACTTTACATAAAGGGCATTTTTTTCTACACTTTTGCACTTAAATTCATTTTTTACATTTAATCATATGTCTCAGAGATCTTTCCATATTGTCACATATAGATGCACATTTTAAAAAATGCTACATAGTATTTCATAGTATAAAAGTATCATAATTTGACTTGCCCTCTATTGGTGGGCCTATGGATTATTTCTGATTATTTTTGTTATTACAACTAGTATTACAGTGAATATTCGTGTGTGTGTGTGTGTGTGTGTGATTGTACTAATGCTTATTTCTGTAGTACAACCCCTAGAAATGGAATTGCTGAGTTAGGGAAATAGGTATGCTAAGTTTCAATAGATTTTTTAAATTGTGTTTCAAAAAGGCTGCATAAATCATGTTTTGTGTTCAATGCAGACCAGATGGGGTTTGGAAAGCCCTGGAGTCACTCAGATAGAGTTCATATTCAGTCTCCACCACATCCTAAGTGATGACGTGGGAAGTTATTCAAGCTATTTATGCCTCAATTTCCCCACTGAAAACATAGGACTAATGCATATCTTTAAAGAGTCTGGAGAATTTTTAATGATAGTTTAAATGGAAGTGCCTGGTCTATGATGGGTTTTCCCAAAAGTAATAATCTAATTTTCAGACATTCATATGAATTAAAATCCCCTCTTTGCAGCACAGATTCTAAGGCACCATCCCCAGAGATGTGACTGGAGTGATCAGAAATACGGGCCTGAATGTCACACTTTTTAACAAGTTTGCCAGAATATTCTTCAAGAATCATCTCCTTACTAGGTAAGTCCCAATTCCACTGATGACTCCTTCGTCCTGAATGGAATCCTACTTAATTTAGACAAACATACAACGTCCTGCCCTTATTTAGAACTGTCTCTGTCATTTCCGGTATAAGAGTTAGAGTGAATGAGAGAGGAGCAGGGATGGACATAGCTATGTATATAATTTGTTAACCAGCCCTTTGAACTCCATGGACTTTGAGTTATTTTTTGCTTTCAGGCAGAGAAAATTTTACGTAATAAGTTTATAACAATCATAACTGCTCTTGGAGAGAAACAGCCCTGTATTCAGCTGGAGGAAATGCCATATGCAATCAAACCTAAAATGCTAAGAAATAAAAATGTTGTCACTTATAATTATAAGATGTCTTTTATTGTAAGTTGCATTCTAATTTCAGAGAAGTTAAAATGTGAGAAAATCTGTCTTAGAACTGATGAAATACCGAAATTTTTTATAAGTTATTCAACATGCAAGGGGAAAACAAAATCATGTCCAACTACAAAAAGATGATCACCAAGCCATCTTCTAAATGAGGGAGTCTTGCTGGCTGGAGGTCATTTGGTTTGCTGAGCTCCCAGATGAGTTTGGGTATACAAGATGGGGTGAAGCGTAGGCAGAATTGCTGTGCTTGATAGAGGATAGAGAATTATGAAGTCCTGGGTGGAATACCAGGAGGTAAGAGAGAAGTGAGGATTCTGAGTACTAGAGGAAAGGAGCAAGAACCTTAAACACATGCACTGTCATGAATGTGCACACACACACAAATTCACCACGTACTCGCTCGAACACAGTCCCTGTGGAATATTCCTTAAATGTGGGAAGTGCAATGAAACCCCTTTCTCCTTTTTCTTACCGGATTTTCAGTAAAGTTGCCATTGCTCATGTAAACCAAAAATAAAATCCTGAGCTCCCCAACTAACTGAAAGGACACCCCTCTTGGACAAAGGGCTCCCAGAGAAACCTGAAAAACTAAATTCCTGCCCAAGACAGAAAGGGAGGTCAGGCACATCTCATTATACTCCTGCCACCTTTTTTTGGAGTTTAGGCACAATTGACCAGCATCAACGTTAAAATAGAGATCATAAGGCTCACAGAACAGACTCTTCGTGGCAGTTAGATACAAAATTCCAATCTGGCTCTGGTATAGCATCACGTGATGGATAGCAGACCATGAAGGAAATCAAAATATTTTATAACAAAATATATTTATTTGACATGTTTTTAAATGGCTGTGCAAAGCCATCATTTGTAGGGGAGAGATTAACTAGTAGTCTGACACCTTTTAAGGTCCAAAAGGAGACATTTACCATCTATTCTCTCTGAAGCTTGTTACCTGGAGGCTTCATCTACATAACAAGAACCTTGACTTCCACAACCTCCTTTATCTTAATTTAAGCGTTTATTTTCATTGACTTCATCTTTAGACAAAGCTTAACCAATTGCTGATCAGCAAACCCTTGATTTCACCTATGTCCTATAAGTCATGACACCCACCCACCCTATCCACTCCCCTACTTTACCCCCACCCCAACTCCCACTTCAAAATGATCTGCCTTTCCCAGCCAAATCAATCTATACCTTACAAGTATTGTTTTATTGTTTTGCCTGTATGTTTTGTGTCCCTAAAGCATGTAAAACCAAACTGTAACCCAACTGCCTCAGGCACACTTTCTCAAAACCTCTTCAGATTGTTCCCCAGGCCATGGTCACTCATACTGGCTCAGAACAAACCCTTTAAATATTTGACAGAGTTTGGTTTTTTTTCCATCAACACTCATTACACTCTTTATGTGAGTGAGTTCTTTGGGGGTATTTAGGTTTTATTTCCACCTTGGCGGTAAGCAAAGGCAGAAATCTCAAGCTGGGGAGCTGAAGGATGAGGAAATGGCTGCCAACTGGTTCGCAGTGTCAGATTTTAACGTAATTCATAAGGAAGGAAACTGCATCAGAAGAACTAAGAGGCAGCTCATCTGACATCATTCAATACGTCCGAACCCCAGCTACAGTGCAGATCCCCTTGAGTTATCTCTGTTTCCAGGTCTTGCACTCCTAAAATCAAAGAGTTGACCCTTCAGTAGTCAATATCTAATATTTTGCTCTTTAAATTTAGCTTTGGATGAAAATTTTAGACTCCAAGAGACCCGGCACTCCTAGTGAGTCATTCTGCTGTTCATTTCTCTACTCAGGCAGTATTATACAACTTACAGTCACTGACACTGTGACTGCACTCCTCTGTGAGATTTGTCTCTCTTTTCCTGGCATGTCCAAAGAGCTATGCTACCCCTGACCCTGGCAAAAAGGCATGGGTAGCCAGGGAAACAGAGTTTTGTTCACAGTGGAGTATCTGCTACAAAGAGGGGTAGCCATGTTGAGCTCTCTTCTAACCTCTCTTGGAGAAGTTATGACTGGGTATCTTTGAGTGGACGTAGCACTATAATTTGGATGTGCCACAACTCTTGGCACTCTGGATGCCCCCAATTTGAAACTCAAACTGTCTTTAATAGAAAGGACCAGATCCATAAGCACAATTAAACTTGATTCTCAGCAATCATCCCAAAGGAACAAAGCTATCAAGAAAACCTGTTCTGCCTTTGCAAATTAAATGGAATGCTTAATAGTTCACATGAGGAAAATACAAAACCTGTAAACAGCTCTTTCAGGTTTAACAAGCTAGGACTTAGCTGAATGTTTTCTGCGAGTTGACAGTCAGAAGTGGCATCCACACAATGGGGGTGTCACTCTTCTTAGTAGATCCATTCTTCCTTTGCTAATAAATGCAGGTGTCTCATGGAATCCACTTATTTAATTTTCTGCAGCATAATGCAGAACTAAATCACCAGCACCCCAGCAAGTTTCTAACATGCTCCCACGGGATGAATAGAATCTCCAGAAGGACACATGCCTGTGCTGATTCCATTTTCTCACTGGGGAAACAGTAGAAGGAAAGAGAGGAGTTGTGCATAGACAGTCATCTCTGGTGAGTCCATGCCAGTTTGGGGGTGTTTTGTTCAACTTTATGGAGGCATAATGCACATTCAAAAGATTGCATACATTTTAAGTGCTCAGATCAGTAACTTTGACAAAGGTGTACACCCACATAACCAATGCAATCAAAATATAGAACCTTAAGATCACCCCAGAAATTTTCCTTCTGACTTTTTGCAGTTAACTCCTTCCCAACCCACAGCCCTGGAAAATCAGTGATCTGTTTCTGTCAATGTATGTTAGAGTTCCCTTTTTTATAGTTTCATATAAATGAAACCATGTCACATATTCTTTCATGTCTGCATTTTTCACTAAGCAAATGTCTGTGAGGTTCATCCATGTTGTGTGTATCAGTTTTTGTCCCTTTTTATGGCTGTGTGTTCCATAACATGGATGAATTACACTTTGTTTATTCATTCATTGCGTGAGAGACATTTGGATTGTTTCCGGTTTGGTCTATTATAAATAAAGCCGCTATGAACATTTGTATACAACTGTTCGTGAGGAAGTATGTTTTCCTTTCTCTTGGGTGATAGTCTGAGACTGGAATTTCTGGGTCGTATTGTAAGTGCATGTTTAACTTTACAAAATTTGTCCATTTGCCAATGTGGTTGCACTACTTTGTTGTTCTTCAGTTTCACCAACCCTTGGGATTTTTGTTATTTGTAGCATGTTCTGATGGATGTCACAGGTATCTCACTGGAGTTTTAATTTGCGTTTCCCTGAAGGCTAATGATATTGAGCATCTTTTCATGTGCTTTTTGGTCATTCCTATATAGTGTTCAAATAATCTGCCCAGTTTTTACACTTTGTATTGTATCTGTATCTCCTTATTGAGTGTGTGTGGGTGTATATATTTCTTACATATTCTGGATGGAACTCCTTTGCCAAATATGCTTTATATGTGTTTTCCATATGTTTTCTCCCAGTCTGTGACTTCAACTTTTAAATTCTTAATGGTTTTGTTGTTGTTGTTGTTGCTGTTGTTGTTGAGGGGCAGATACTTTTAATTGTATTGAAATCCAATTTGTCATGTTTTTGAAAACTTATTTTGTGTAAAAGCAGAGCATCTCCAAAAAAACCTTTGTCTACCTCAGTGTCATGAAGCTTTTTCTTATGTTTTCATAAAAAATCTTTATGATATTATCTCTTCTATTGAAGTCTCTGATACATTCGTAATTCATTTTTGGTGATAGTGTAAAATATTGTTTTTTCCAGTTGTCCCAAATTTCAGCACAATTTGTTGAAAAGACTCTACTTTTCTCATTGAATTTCCTTGACTTCTTTGTCAAAAAACTCAACTGACCATATATGTGTAAGGTTTTTTCTGTTTTTTTCCTAGACTATTCGGTTTCAGACGTGTATGTTTATTATAATGTCACATTATCTTAATCATTGCAACTTTATAGTAAGTATTCAAGTCATGTAGTTGAGTCTTCCAACCTTGTTATTTAAAGAACGAAATTGAAAATTGATATTAATGAAACAACTAACAGTAGCATAGCAAATGTGAAACACCTAGGGATAAATTTGAGAAAATATGCACAAGACCTGTACAATAAAAACTATAAAACGTTTCTTAAAGAAATCTGAGATCTAAAAATGAAGAGATATATAATGTTAATAAGATTTGAAGACTCAATATTTTAAAAATATAAGTTATCCCCAAGGTTGATGAGAGTTTTTTAAATCATAAATTGATGTTGAGTTTTATCAAATGCTTTTTATGCATCTATGAAAATAATCTTGTAGTTGCCTTCCTTTGTTTAATTAACATAGTGAATCACAGTGATGGATTGTGGAATATAAAACCAGCCTTGCATTCTTGGGATAGCCACACCTTGTCATGAGGCATTATGTTTTAAAAATATTGCTGGATTGGGCTGGGTGCGGTGGCTCATGCCTGTAATCCCAGCACTTTGGGAGGCCGAAGGGGGCAGATCACGAGGTCAGGAGATCTTGGCCATCCTGGCTAACATGGTGAAATCCTGTCTCTACTAAAAATACAAAAAATTAGCCAGGCGTGTGGCAGGCACCTGTGGTCCCAGCTACTCAGGATGCTGAGGCAGGAGAATGGCGTGAACCTGGGAGGTGGAGCTTGCAGTGAGCCAAGATTGCATCACTGCACTCCAGCCTGGGCAACAGAGTGAGACTCCATCTCAAATATATATATATATATATATTATATATATATATATATATATATATATAAAATGCAAATTTAAGCCACAATGAAGTAATTATTTCACATCCATTGGAATGACTAATGAAGAATAAAAATACTAAACATTGGCAAGGACATAGAGCAACTGGAATTTTTAAGTGATGCTAGTAGGAGTATAAAAATGCTGGAAACCTTAAGAAACCCCAACAGTTTAAACATGTACTTTCTGTATAACCTGGCCATTCCATTCCTAAGTATGTTTTCAATAAAAATACAAATATATGGCACAAAAAGACTTGAACACAAATGTATACAGAAGCTTTATTAACAATTGACAAGAGTTGTAAACACCCGAATGTCCATCAACAGGTAAATTGATAAATTGTGGTACATCCTTATGTACATACTCAGCCATATAAAGGAACAGGTCATGCTACACACAGCAACATGGAGGAATCTCAGAGACATTAGGCTGAGGGAACGAAAACATACACAAAACAATGTATGCTGTATTCCATTTATATGAAATTCTAAAGTAGGCAAAAATAATCAGGTGATAAGCGGGGAGTAGGATTTAGATAGGGGGAGACTGACTGGAAAGGTGTATGAGGAAGCTTTTGGAGAGATGGAAATGTTCTATATCTTAATTAGGATGGTGGTTACATAAATGGTGGCATTTGTCAAAAGTCATTGACCTATAGATTTCAAATGTGTGAATTTCATTGTATGTAATTATATTTCAATAATATTGACTTAAATTTGATATATTAAATTTTGCAATTATTTATTTGGGTGGATGTCTTCCTCATTTGCCCTCAAGCTCCATGAGATCAAGGACCATGTCTGCTTTGCTCATCATTGAGTTCCCAGTGCCTTCAAAGCATGGCATTTAGCAAATGGAAGGTACTCAACAAATACCTGTTAAAGAAAGGAAAGAGGAAGAACTTACAATCATATTAAAAAATAAAAACATACACACACAGAAGGTGAAGAAACAAAGAAAGGAATTAAATAATGCTCGAACGAACGGTTGAATTCACCAAGTAACAGCAACAGTTCCGGGAGAAGAGGAATAAATCTGTGTGTTCCAACGCCGTTGAAGAAGACACTTGAAAATCAAGTGAGTTTTAAATATACAATTTAGGGAGGAGGAGTATAGGAGAGATGGAATTTCTGGTAGAGAAATCTTCATGAATAAAAGCATAAAGGTATAAATGAGTGGTGAATGAGGTGCGAGGAGCTTTTCATCTTACTCCCAAAGTATGCAAATGAAGAGAGTCATCCTGCAGCCCTAGCCCCATCCCTTAAATCCAGACCACTCTCCTTCTCCACTACCCTGTGCCTTGCAGCCCCCAGCCAGCCGCCATGATGGAGCATCCCACCCAGGCTGAGAGCCCTACGATTCCGACGTTCTCACCATTCTCACTGGTGCTTGGCGAGGTCCTGGTGCTTAATGGAGGTCCCAGGCCTGGGGCATGTGCCTCAAATGGACTTCAAAGAGAGCATCACAGGTCTTTCTCAGCACCACGCTCACCGGAAATGGCAAATTACAAGCTGAAAATTCACTACATTTGTGAAAACCCTGAATTTACTTAGACAAAAGCAGATGGATAGATAATCTCATTACATTTCAGCACGCCACACTTGATTCAGAAGAAATGAAACAACGCATTACGCGTTCCTGTCTTTCCATCTGCTCTCCCTTCCCTAAGTTCAGGTTTATTATTAATATAATGAACTTATCCTGCTTCCCTCTCCATTCCATTAGCCCGTACTCCTAATTAAGTTTTGTTCACGTTGTCCTTTTCAGCGTCTCAGCAACTCTTTTTTCGGTATAGCTATTTTCCCCCACACCTCAAATCATTTCTACAGATGAACTGCTGTCACCAGGAATATAAAATGTCTTCATCAAATTATAATTTTTCTCAAATGTTAAGAAACTATGTAGGCCTTTCTGTTCCCCCCAAAGCAGGTCTGACTTGAAGGACAGATTCTGCAGAGGATTAGAATCAACTCTTGACTTGGGTTTTGGGAGGAGGAGGCAGGAGTTATCTTCCTCTGATTCCAAGCAGCTTGACCTTGGTTAGTTCACTATTAGCCAGATTATTCATTTTCCCACTGCCCTCCATCCGTCACTGGTTTATTTCCTTTCCCAAAACAAATGTAATGAATGAGTACAGAAAGTGCCTTGAGAAAAACCCACTCCATAATTAGCTAGGCGTGGTGGTGGGCGCCTTTAATCCCAGCTACTGGAGAAGCTGAAGCAGGAAAATCACTTGAACCTGGGAGTTGGAGGTTGCAGTGTGCCAAAATTGTGCCACTGCACTCCAGCCTGGGTGACAGAGCTAGACTCTGCAAAAAAAAAAAAAAAAAGGAAAAAAGAAAAATCAACTCTAAAATAAAGAAGGCCAGGTGTGGTGGTGGCTCACACCTGTAATCCCAGGTGTCAGGCTGAGGCAGGAAGATCACTTGAGCCTAGGAGTTCAAGGCCAGCCTGGGCAATACAGTGAGACCCCATCTCTAGAAATAAATAAAAGAAATAAATGAAAAGCCCAAGCCTCAGAGACAGTAAAGACAGAAAATACGATTGTCAAAAAGTGCTGAGAGGGATTCAGTGAGTCAAAGACAAGTCACCAGCTCTCCCTAAACTCCACTCGACATTCAAACAGGTTAGGATTTTGTAGCATTTCTGTTCATAACCATGGCAGCTGGGAAAGCAGATTGTGCATGTGGCATTGTTGTCAACTTCTCTAGCCTGAGGAGTCTGAGTGTAGCTACTGCAGTCTCTACCTGAGGCATTTTCCACACCCCTCGGCACTCTGGTCATTTTCCAGACCCCAAGCAGGCATGAGTCAATGCTAGTGTCCCTCAGGCAAAAATTCCTTTAGGTCATGTATGTGCCTGCCTTGGAGAGGGAATTCTTCCTGGAGTTCGAAAGAGCGTGTTTTGGAATCTTGACTCTTGCAGTCAACTCCCAGCTCTGCCTCCACCTACCAGGGCAGACTCGATCCAGTGAATTTGTGCCTCGGTTTCCTCACCTGTAAAACAGGGCTAAAGATCCAAACCTACTTCATGGAATGACTGCAAAGATTGATGCGAGAAAGTCTGACAAGTGCTCAGCACAAGGCCTGACACACGAGTGTGCAGAAAATATTGACTGTCGTTACTAATGGCAACTGCCGAGACTCTGTTACTATTCAGGGAAAACTTCAAGTGTCCTGAATTTGACCCCAGCTCATGCTGGCGTGCGTACTTCTGCACCCTAAGATCTAGGAAAGCCACATACAACTCAAGCCACAGTAGTTTACACCAGATATTAAGGAGATCGAAATTTCTCTCTTGGGTCAGTTCCATAGTCCACTCAACTGAGGAACTGTCATGCTGATGGAAGTTGTACGGTAAATTTGAGTGTTACCATGTCTCCTGGACACCAAACCACAAAGGAAGTTACTCTCGACTACCTTATTTCAGCCCTCCTGGAGGTTATTCATGTTTTCAGTTAGAATTTCCTTCCTGTGGCATTGCATTGCTAATAACGCCAGGTGAGGCTGGTGTTAGCATGGGTCAAGGAAGTCTGCTATTGGTGTTTCGAAAATCGGCGAGTAAAATCTATCCACTTCTCTCCACAATGCTAGGACCCAGATCACAGGGAAGTTGACCTGGCCTCTGGCCTTTCACTCTAATTGACTCTGGCCCTCTCCATGGCTGACCTCTGAAATCACGAAGCTATGGTAAGTCGGACATTGAAGCCCTGATTAACGAGCTGCTTTTCTGGAGTGCTTTACCCATTACCTGTTTTGTACCTTGAGCAAGACACCTCTCTGACCAGGTGCTGTCCTTCCTCAAAGCAGGGGCGCAGAGCAAGCTGCTCAGGTCAGCTCCTGAGGCTGATCCTGCACTCCAAGTGAATGGCAGAGTCACTCCTGCCTTTATCACAGCCTTTGAAAGGTTCTGGAATGAACCCACATAAACCACTACTTGCAGAACGGACGGGCGAGTTCTTTATGACTCTGCTCCTGGGCTCTTAGTAAGCGCACATTTTCCCAAACTTAAATCTTCTAAATTGGAGTTGCCACGTTTAAAGGGTAAGCTGACCCAATGTCCTTGATGGTCAAAGAAATTTCTTCCAAATGCAGAAAAATACTTAACACTTTCCTTTTCAGACACGGGAAGAAAGAGGCCACAAATAGGTCAGAATATTGGCTTAAATCAAATCAAATTGTGGGAGCCGTTTGAATTTACTTTTATAGATAGAAAAACTGGAAAACGTCAGTCCGTCCTACTTCCTCCTGTCTATGTCTCTCACTCAGCCATTACGTGGATGTGCTCTGAGGCCTCAGAATCTTCCAGGCTGACTGCCCTCCCCACTAAGCAGGCATGATCTGGACACACTGATGCAAAAAGGGATGCTCCTTCACAAATATCTGTTCCAGTGCAGTGATTAAGGCAGGACAAAATGTCACCGCAGTGTTCCACCAGCACCTGTGCGTCTCTGTCCCCAGGCTGTGCACCCACCCAGGCCAGCTCCATCACTCAGGTAACAGCAAATGTGAGCGTCACTGGTTGCTGAGGGAGGCTGAAAGACTGTAAAAGAATACCTCTGACCTGGAAGACTGTGCTGTCTTGGAGGGATCCAGGGTATAGTCCTAGAGAATCAACTTCAGGGCACTAAAGACAAATAACTTAAAATCTAGGGCCCTGGAGCCAGAGTCCCTGAGTTAGAATCCTGTCTGCATGATAATTGTATGATCTTAGAGAAACTGCATTCCTTCCCTATCCTTAAAATCTCATAGGGTAGTTATAAGAAAAAATCTGAATATGAAGAGTATTCAGTACAGTCTTGATTTTTGAAACTCTTATTTAAAAACTCAACCATCTCACATTACTGCCTACTAACCGCTTTCAGTCTCAGAGGGAAGAAGACCCAACCTCCCTTCATAGGACTGCACAACCTCCCCTTGCCATCTCTGTGGTCTTGGTTCCCCCACTCTCACCCTTGCTCACTCAGCCTCAGTCACGCTGGATGACTTCTGCTCAAACACAGAGTCCTTCCTCCCACCGCGGCACCACCACTCTGTCTGCCTCTCCATCCTGAGTGCTGTTCTCTCAGCTTGTTCCCTAAGTCTATTCAATGTCATCTTTCCCTTGACCACTTTTTCTAGAATAAAAATGTACCGTGGTTGCAGGTTTGGATGTGGAGAAAGGGAAACCCTTGCCCACTGTTGGTGAGAATGTAAATTAATATAGCCACTACAGGAAACAGTATGGAGATTTCTCAAAAAAACTAAAAATAGAACTACTGTACAATCCTGCAGTCTTACCACTGGGTATGTATCCAAAGGAAAAAGAACTCAGCGTATCAAAGGGATACCTGCACTCATATATTTATCTATCTATTTTTGTAAATTTTTATTTATTTTATACTTTAAGTTCTAGGGTACATATGCATAACGTGTGGGTTTGATACATGGGTATACATGTGTCATGTTGGTTTGCTGCACCCATCAACTCATTTACATTAGGTATTTCTCCTAATGCTATCCCTCCTCCAACCGCCACCCCCCAACAGGCCCCAGTGTGTGATGTACCCTGCCCTGTGTCCAAGTGATCTCATTGTTCAATTCCCACTTATGAGTGAGAACATGTTGTCCTTAAGATAGGTTGCTGTCCTTGTGATAGTTTGCTGAGAATGATAGTTTCCAGCTTCATCCATGTTCCTGCAAAGGACATGAACTCATCTTTTTATGGCTGCATAGTATTCCATAGGGTATATGTGCCACGTTTTCTTAACCCAGTCTATTATTGATGGACATTTGGGTTGGTTCCAAATCTTTGCTATTGTGAATAGTACCTAGTCTATTGAGAGTTTTTAACATGAAGGGCTGTTGAATTTTGTTGAAGGCCTTCTCTGCATATATTGAGATAATCACATGGCTTCTGTCATTGGTTCTGTTTATGTGATGGATTACGTTTATTGATTTGAGCATCCCAGGGATGCAGCCAACTTGATGGTGGTGGACAAGATTTTTGATGTGCTGCTGGATTCGGTTTGCCAGTATTCTATTGAGGATTTTTGCTCGATATTCAACAGGGATATTGGTCTAAAATTCTCCTTTTGTTGTGTCTCTGCCAGCTTTGGTATTAGGATGAAGCTGGCCTCATAAAATGAGTTAGGGAGGATTCTCTCTTTCCCTATTCGTCAGAATAATTTCAGAAGGAATGGTACCAGCTCTTCTTTGTACCTCTGGTGGAATTCAGCTGTGAATCCATCTGCTCCCGGACATTTTTTGCTTGGTAGGCTATTAATTTTTGTCTCATTTTCAGAGCTTGTTATTGGTCTATTCAGATATTCAACTTCTTCCTGGTTTAGTCTTGGGAGGGTGTATATGTCCAGGAATTTATCCATTTCTTCTAGGTTTTCTAGTTGATTTGTGTAGAGGTGTTTATAGTATTCTCTGATGGTACTTTGTATTTCTGTGGGAACAGTGGTGATATCCACTTTATCATTTTTTATTGTGTCTATTTGATTCTTCACTCTTTTCTTCTTTACTAGTATTGCTAGCAGTCTATCAATTTTGTTGATCTTTTCAAAAAACCAGCTTCTGGATTCAGTGATTTTTTTGAAGAGTTTTTGTGTCTCTCTTTCATTTCCTCTCTGATCTTAGTTATTTCTTGCCTTCTGCTAGCTTTTGAATGTGTTTGCCCTTGCTTCTCTAGTTCTTTTAATTGTGATGTTATGGTGTCGATTTTAGATCTTTCCTGCTTTCTTCTGTGGGCATTTATTGCTACAAATTTTCCTCTACACACTGCTTTAAATGTGTCCCAGAGATTCTGGTGCGTTGTGTCTTTGTTCTCATCGGCTTCAAAGAACATCTTTATTTCTGCCTTCTTTTCGTTATTTACCTAGTAGTCATTCAGGAGCAGGTTCTTTGGTTTCCATGTAGTTGTGCAGTTTTGAGTGAGTTTCTTAATCCTGAGTTCTAATTTGATTGCACTGTGGTCTGAGAGATAGTTTGTTATGATTTCTGTTCTTTTACATTTGCTGGGGAGTGATTTACTGCCTACTACGTGGTCAATTTTAGAATAAGTGCAATGCAGTGCTGAGAATAATGTATATACTGTTGATTTGGGGTGGAGAGTTCTGTAGATGTCTATTAGGTCTGCTTGTTGCAGAGGTGAGTTCAGGTCCTGGATATCCTTGGTAACCTTCTGTCTCATTGATCTGTCTGATATTGACATGGGATGTTAAAGTCTTCCATTATTATTGTGTGGTCATCTAAGTCTCTTTGTAGGTCTCTAAGGACTTGCTTTATGAATCTGGGTGCTCCTGTATTGGTGCATATATATTTAGGATAGTTAACTTTTCTTGTTGAATTGATCCCTTTACCATTATGTAATGGCTTTCTTTGTCTCTTTTGATCTTTGTTGGTTTAAAGTGTGTTTTATCAGACACTAGGATTTTAACCCTTGCTTTTTTATGCTTTCCATTTCCTTGGTAGATTTGCCTCTATCCCTTTATTTTGAGCCTATGTGTGTCTTTGCACATGAGATGGGTCTCCTGAACACAGCACACTGATAGGTCTTGACTCTCTATCCAATTTGCCAGTCTGTGTCTTTTAATTGGGGCATTTAGCCCATTTACGTTTAAGGTTAATATTGTTATGTTTAAATTTGATCCTGTCATTATGATGTTAGCTGTTTATTTTGCCCCATTAATTGATGTAGCTTCTTCATAGCGTCGATGTTCTGTACCATTTGGCGTGTTTTTGCAGTGGCTGGTACCAGTTGTTTCCATGTTTAGTGCTTCCTTCAGGAGCTCTTTTGTAAGGCAGGCCCGATGGTGACAAAATCTCTCAGCATTTGCTTGTCTGTAAAGGATTTTATTTCTCCTTCACTTATGAAGCTTAGTTTGGCTGGATATGAAATTCTGGGTTGAAAATTCTTTTCTTTAAGAATGTTGAATATTGGTCCCCAGTCTCTTCTGACTTGTATCATTTCTGCCGAGAGATCTACTTTTAGTCTGATGGGCTTCCCTTTGTGGGTAACCTGACCTTTCTCTCTGGCTGCCCTTAACACTTTTCCTTCATTTCAACCTTGGTGAATCTGACAATTATGTGTCTTGGGGTTGCTCTTCTTGAGGAGTACTTTTGTGGTGCTCTCTGTATTTCCTGAATTTGAATGTTGGCCTGATTTACTAGGTTGGGGAAGTTCTCCACGATAATATCCTGAAGAGTGTTTTCCAACTTGGTTCCATTCTCCCTGTCACTTTCAGGTACACCAATCAAACATATATTTTGTCTTTTCACATAGTCCCATATTTCTTGGAGGCTTTGTTCATTTCTTTTTACTCTTTTTTCTGCAACCTTGTCTGCTAGCTGTATTTCATTAATTTGATCTTCAGTCACTCATACCCTTTGTTCCACTTGATCAAATTGGCTATTGAAGCTTGTGCATGCATCACAAAGTTCTCATGCCATGGTTTTCAGCTCCATCAGGTCATTTAAGTTCTTCTCTACACTGTTTATTCTAGTTAGCTATTCATCTAATCTTTTTTCAAGGTTTATAGCTTCCTTGCGATGGGTTCAAACATGCTCCTTTAGCTCGGAGAAATTTGTTGTTACCGACCTTCTGAAGCCTACTTCTGTCAACTTGTGAAAGTTGTTGTCCATCCAGCTTTGTTCCATTGCTGGCAAGGAGCTGCGATCCTTTGGAGGAGAAGAGGCACTCTGATTTTTGGAATTTTCAGCTTTTCTGCTCTGGTTTCTCCCCACCTTTGGTCTTTTTTTTTTTTTTTTTTTTTTTTTTTGAGACGGAGTCTCGCTCTGCCACCCGGCTGGAGTGCAGTGGCCGGATCTCAGCTCACTGCAAGCTCCGCCTCCCGGGTTAACACCATTCTCCTGCCTCAGCCTCCCGAGTAGCTGGGACTACAGGCGCCAGCCACCTCGCCCAGCTAGCTTTTTATATTTTTTAGTAGAGATGGGGTTTCACCGTGTTAGCCAGGATGGTCTTTGATGTTGGTGATTACAGATGGGGTTTTGGTATAGATGACCTTTTTGTTGATGTTGATGTTACTCATTTCTGTTTGTTAGTTTTCCTTGTAACAGTCAGGTCCCTCAGCTGCAGGTCTGTTGGAGTTTGCTGGAGTTCCACTCCAGACCCTGTTTTCAAACTAGGTGTCACCAGCAGAGGCTGCAGAACAGCAAATATTGCTGCCTGATCCTTCCTCTGGAAGCTTTGTCCCAGAGGGGCAGCCACCTATATGAGGTATCTGTTGGCCCCTACTGGGAGGTGTCTCCCATTTAGGCTACACAGGGGTCAGGGACTCACTTGAGGAAGCAGTCTGTCTGTTCTCAGAGCTTAAACGCCATTCTGGGAGAACCACTGCTCTCTTCAGAGCTGTCAGACAGAGATGTTTAAGTCTGCAGAAGTTGTCTGCTGCCTTTTGTTCAGCTGTGCCCTGCCCAGAGAGGTGGGGCCTAGAGGCAGTAGGCATTGTTGAACTGCAGTGGGCTCCACCCAGTTCGAGTGTCCTAGCCACTTTGTTTACCTACTCAAGCCTCTGCAATGGTGGACGCCCCTTCCCCAGCCAGGCTGCCGCCTCACAGATCAATCTCAGACTGCTGCACTAGCGGTGAACAAGGCTCTGTGGGCGTGGGAGCCACCAAGCCAGGTGTGGGAGAGAATCACCTTGTCTGCCAGTTGCTAAGACCTTGGGAGAAGTGCAGTATTTGGGCAGAAGTGCCCCATTTTTTCCAGGTAGTCTGTCACAGCTTCCCTTGGGTAGGAAAGGGAAGTCCCCCGACGTCTTGTGCTTCCCCAGTGAGGCAACGCTCTGCCCTGCTTCAGCTCACCCCTCCATGGGCTGCACCCACTGTCCAACCAGTCCCAATGAGATGAACCAGCTACCTCAGTTGGAAATGCAGAAATCACCCATCTTCTGCATCAATCACACTGGGAGCTGCAGACCGGAGCTGTTCTTATTTGGCCATCTTCCATTTTAGTGTCTGCACTCACATTTTACAGCGCTGTTCACAATAGTGAAGCTGTGGAATCAATCTAAACATCCATCAGCAGAGAAGTGAATAAAGAAAACCTGGTATACCTACACAATTAAATACAATTCATCCATAAAACAGAAGAAAATCGTGTCATTTGCAATAACATGGATGGAACTGGAGGCCATTAGTATATTAAGTAACATAAGCCAGACACAGAATGACAAATTTTTCATGTTCTCACTTACATGTGGGAGCTAAAAATGTTGATCTCATGGAGGTGAAAAGTAGAATAATAGATACCAGAGGCTGGGAAAAATGTGGGGGGGGGGCGGGTGGAGGATATGAAGAGAGACTGGCCAATCATTACAAACATGCAGTTAGGCAGAAGTGCTAAGGTTCAATAGCAGAGTAGGGTGACTACAGTTAATGACAATGTGTGGTGTATTTCAAAGTAGCTAGAAGAGAGGACTTCAAAGGTTCCCAACACATACAAATGATAAATATTCAAGGTGATGGATACCAGCCCAAATGCCCTGACTTGATCATTACACGTTCTGTGCATGCAACAGAATCACATGTGCCCCATAAATATCAATAAAAATGTGTAATCCTTGCTACTCTCCCTCACCTTTTTATCTTTTTTTGTAAAATACCCCTACCTTAAATTATGATTTCTTTGTTTTGTAATGAATGATCTCTAATGATAATGAATGATACGTAACATCAACAAATGTTAATTTCCTGTGTTATGTGAAATGTGATATACAAAATGGTGTCCCTCGGGTTCAGAGCTCTAAAGTGAAGTCAGGAAGCCATTCTAAGCATGACCTGCAACCCTATAAACAACAACAACCAAAAATAAGACCCAGAAACTTGCCTTGAATTTTTGGGCTGGGCCAAACAACCTCGACAGCGGCATTCTGGAAAGCAGCTGAATTTCCCTGGTGCTGCAGCTTCTGAACAGAAACCACCAATGAACTCGTGTACTAAGCCATCTGCCTCTACCAGTGATATCTCTTTTAAAACATTACTTGTGTAATCATCAGCTTCCTTTTAAAAAAATTTTTTTTTAGGCACAGGGTCTTGTTCTGTCAAGTTGGGTGGAGTAAAGTGGCACAGTCCCAGCTCACTGCAGCCTCCACCTCCGGGGCTCCTGTGATTCACCTGTCTTGGTCTCTCAAACTGCTGGGATTACAGCACCACCATGCCCAGCCCTCAGCTTCCTTTTAAAAATCCATACCCCAGCTGGATGTGGTGTTTCATGCCTGGTAATCCCAGCACTCTGGGAGGCTGAGGCGGGTGGATCACCTGAGGTCAGCAGTTCAAGACCAGTCTGGGCAACATGGTGAAACCCTATCTCTACTAAAAATACAAAAATTAGCCAGGAGTGGTGGCACACGCCTGTAATCTCAGCTGCTTGGGAGGCTGAGGCATGAGATTTGCTTGATATAGGGAGGC
Organism: Trachypithecus francoisi; assembly: GCF_009764315.1. Lineage (NCBI taxonomy): Eukaryota > Metazoa > Chordata > Mammalia > Primates > Cercopithecidae > Trachypithecus > Trachypithecus francoisi. The sequence continues at coordinate 88,154,023 of NW_022681455.1, read as the reverse complement.
AGAGGTTGCAGTGAGCTGAGATCACACCTCTGCACTCCAGCCTGGACAACACAGTGAGACTTCATTAAAACAACAAAAAAAAACTCCCCTCTCTTCAGAACACAAATTGGTTTCTAGCCATATCTATCTTCCAAATTGCAGTTCTTAAGACTCCAATAAACACCTTCTCATATTGGATTGCACTCTGGTCTTTTACCACTTTTGAGTTGACAATTACTATGTGGCAGGTGGCTCAGGTGCCCCTCTTCTTATTGCCCAGCCCACCTCTGGTTTTAGCCACAGCTGGGTGGACAGTTCCATGGCAGCCCCAATTATTCAGCTCTTGCTGGCTGGCTCTCACCTCAAGCACTCATAGACTTTTCTTTCTGCCCTAGGGTCGTCTTTAATGTCCTAGGATTCCACTACCTCTCAACCCACGTGCCGCCCTTGAGTGTGAGGTTAATGTTCCCAGAGGAAATGTACAACCAATGGAGGTATTGCAAAAGCCATTGCTTTTTCCCTCCATGCTTCAGGCAGACCGCCCTTCGAGGCCTTCTGCAGGCTTCCCTGGAGCAGTGGGATCCAGGCCCCAGGGCCCACAGCAGTAGCCTCAGTGTCGCATCCTTACAGTGGCTTCTCATTCCTGTCTCCCTATCCCCAGCCTCTCACATCTGCTCCCTGGGATCACTTCCCAGATGAAGCCCTTCCCCCACCAAGTCTTGCCTTAGGTTCTGCTTCTGGGGAAACACTGGATGTTGAGTTCCAAAGTGGCCTGAGGAAGTGGGCTCACAGAGCTGTGACCAGGGTGGATAAAGCAAGAGGCTTCCTGGAGGAAGTGAGCTCTCAATTGTGTTTCAGAGGAGAGGGATATGATTGGCCACTCAGAAGTCCTTCCGGGCTGTGATTACTAAAGAGCAAAAAAGCTGAGTCCGCAGTGCCACAGTCTCACTGTGGGAAGGTAGTGACGGTGGCCAGAGGTTTCTGGCTTCTTCATCCTCAGTTCATCAGAGAGACAGGATTTATAAGAATGCTTTTGCCTTCCTAATGAAAATCCAGGCTTTCAAGTCTTATTAACTCTAATGGGGAAAAAATACCTCAATTTTGTTTTTTCTGGAGGTAAGAGCAACGATATTAAATGATCTAATTTAACCATTTTGAATACCACTTTGGTCGCTAATGAAGATGCATCTGCGACATAATGTGTGGTTCACACACAGGGCGTTGCTGCTCAGATGAACACTATGCAGATAGTTTCATGCAGTAGGAAAACATTGCACGTAAATTTAACTTTTGTGAATAAAATGCTGCTTTCCTCTGGACTCACAAGATTGTTAGAGAGTCATAGTTTCTGTCTGTCAGGGCCTCAGCAGACAGTTCCCCCATACTCCCCTCCCCACTGCCAGGTGGCTGATGGCCCATAGGTACATAGATGGACAAGGGAGGGCTCCTTGTGCTGGAGCCACGCAGAGCAAGCTCTGGGCAAGCGCAAGTTTTTAGTAGTGTGTGCTAAATTTATTAATAATCACAAATAGGCTACCTGCTTTGATGGTAGCATGTCATCACAACTGTTCTATGAGGTAGGCATATTATTATTTTCATTTTCATAACTGGGAAACCTAAGGCTGAAAGGCTAATTGAATTGCCCAGGGTCACACAGCTACCACAGCCACCCTCTTTGCCTTAACTCTACACTCCCTCCCAGGAGGAGGAATTAAAATCCAAACCTGAGTCCTGTGATTCCAAAACCTGTGTTTTTGCTATTATGTCCTAGAGTTACACAAGCTTCACAAATGATATTATACACTTTTATCTGCTTATACTGATAGACAGTAGTGCCCCTTTATCCGTGGTTTTGCTTTCCACAGTAACCCATGTTCAGCTACAGTCCGAAAATATTAAATGGCAAATTTCAGAGATAACAATTCGTCGGTTTCAAATTGCTCACTGTTCTGAGTAGCATGATAAAATCTAGCACCATGCCACTCAGCCCTGCCTGGGATATGTACCATCCCTTTGTCCAGCATATTCTACACCATATAAGTTACCCACCTTATACAATGTGATTGTATGGGAAAAACACAGGATATGTAGGGTTCAGTACTATCCTGTGCCTCAGATAATGATTGAAATTGACAGATGATTACATTAAGTGTAATCTTCAAATTGAGGTTTTCAGGAACAGCATTCAAGAAGACAGTATGTTAAAGATTTATTGTGCTTATGAACTATTTTTGTGAAATTATTATTATTATTATTCGAGACGGAGTCTCACTCTGTCACCCAGGCTGGAATGCAGTGGCATGATCTCAGCTCACAGCAACATCCACCTCCCAGGTTCAAGCTATTCTCCAGCCTCAGCATTCCGAGTAGCTGGGATTACGGGCCTGTGCCACCACACCCAGCTAATTTTTGTATTTAGAGGCAGGGTTTCATCATGTTGGCCAGGCTGGTCTCGAACTCCTGACCTTAGGTGATCCACCCACATAGGCCTCCCAGAGGTCTGGGATTACAGGCGTGAGCCCCCACACCCAGTCTGTGCAATTATTCATCAGCTACCTTGGTAGTTCTAGCTGCAGTTTCAGGCATCCACTACTGAGGGTCTTGGAACAAATCCCCAAGAAGAAGGGGGCGCACTAACACAGGTAGTGGTTGTGTTAGTTGATGCTGAGGGCATTTTAAAATGGTAGAAAATGTTCTTCACTGAATTCTGTCTGACTTAGTGTCCATCACAAGTGAGATTTATGACCTATGTTCTCTATGCTCCTTCCACTCATCTTGGAGACATGGTAGATTAAGATGGAAATAATGATATAGGCAGAATTTTGAGAGAAAAATTCATTCCACAAGAGCCGGGGAGTTATACCAAAAAGTTCACCCACTGGGGACAGTACTTTCTCAGAGAAAATCCATTATTCCAAGAGTAAGGCCCGAGGAATGATGTGGCATCTTGAACTCAGGCCCTGTGCATTTGGCCTTGCTTTGGACAAACTTGTCCTCATGAGCCATCAGCTGCCTTGGTGGTTCCAGCTTCCATGGCAGCTTGTCACGTATTCCTCTCAAATTCATCATTTATATAATAAATACCAAATGAACTCTATTTCAAGTGTGAATACATGAAGTGAACAAATTAACGATGAAAAATTCGTCTCTGAATGTATTTATTTGTAATGATACATGAAGTCTGGTGTTTAAGAGAGACAATTCTCTAAGCAGAAAGGTACCGTTTACAATGTGAATTGTCAGAAGGCTAACTCCAAAGCAGAAGCAGCACAGGATTTTCCTGCATATTAAATGCACAATCAAAGAACCATCTGCCCCAGATGATAATGATTGAAATTGACAGACAATTCCATTAAGCATAATCTTCAAATTGAGACTTTGAAGAACAGCATGCAAAAAGATGGTGTGGAAAGATTGATTATGCTTATGAACTATTTTTGTACAATTATTCATAACAGACTTGGAGTACATTATTTTGTAAAATGTGCTTGAAAATGAGTGTGTACATTTAGACCTTTAAAGCATAATCATTTACTGAAGAGCTTCTCACAACCTGTCCTTTTATTTGGCATACAGTTTGTGTTTTAAAATGTCAGCTAAGTATTTCTTTGTTTAGGGATTTTTTTTCAAGCATTTCTATAAGAAATAGAAAACAAAATGTGACTGCGAATTCAGTAAAATTACATCCGGAGGGACAGTGAACTCTCTGAGTGTGCTGTCCCCATTTTGTAAATGGTGCTTGATGAAACAATGGAGGAGGTTGGTGTATTTTAAATATGGATGAGAAATAAGTAAGATAGGCACTAATGTCTTTATAGATTATTTATGCTGCCCTACGCTGTCAGAAACTTTTAGCCACAGTCTTACACCATAATTCAAGCTAAACTTCAATCTCTTTCATATCTGTTCTCCTAGCGATCTTTCTTACACCTTTGTTTTTTCAAGCAATTCAGACACTTCCCATTACCTCCTTCACTTTGATCTTGTAGGACTTCAGGGTAATGCAGCGTATTTCTCCTTCCTCTGAGAAGCCAGCCCCAGAATATTTGGATTTTATATGCATAATTATACTCTCAAATCTGGTCCACCTTCCCGTCTTCTCTTTTTGATAGCATGTTATCATGGATTGGATTGGAAGTGACAATCCAAAGATATAGTTAGGCCTATTCCATGGGGGAAGACCAAGGCAAAGGGGAAAGAAGGGCTACATGCAATTTTTGCTGTTATGGCCAAGAAGTATTTCAGAGTCTCTTGTTCTCTCCCCCATCCACCACTCCTGAATTCTCAAGGAAAGGAGGAAGAGTTGCTACAAGTTTAGTTTTTGGCATACCTTTTGGAGGCTTACCACTGGCTACAAAATAAATTCTGCTAGAATGAAATATCAACCTAACTAAGAGAGAATGCAGAGGTAAGGCGAATTAGGAGTTGTTGTACCACCAGAGGCAGACATGAAGAAGGAGCCAGATTATTATTTTTTGTTTAACAAACCAAGGCTCTACCCCTACCAAAATTACTCCCCAAGTGTAAATCCGGCCCAGTTGGAATGGGAGGTTTCTTTTCCCCACTGCACCATCTGATTTTTATTATTCTCTTTGCCACTCTAGAAATTGCAGTGCACTCCAAATTTACTCTCTTCTCTATCCCAGTATACCAAAACTCAGCCTGTCCTTTACTTTGCCCTTGAGTTAAAGACATTTCCAGTCCTTGAATGAATGAGTTCAAAGTATTTCCCACGGAGCTCACAAGTCTTCTGTTTTCTTCTCCTTTGTCTCATGGTAACTTCAGATGCAGGGAAAGAACAGGGGTTTGTGACCAAATCAGAAAGCACTGATGAAAGCAGTGCAGAGATCAGTTGGGGAAACTGAGGCCCAGAGAAAATGCAGCTGAGCCAAGGTCACATAGTCAGCATGCAGCAGATCTGGGGTCAGCCAATGTGAGGTAGAGATGCATGAACTCTGAGGGCTGGCTACCAGGAATCCCAGTCTGGTTCTGCTACTTGCTAGTTGAGTATCCTCTTAGAGCCTCAGTTTTCCCACCTACAAATATGGGTTATTAATTGATATCTGTTGTGAGAATTCTGTGAGTAATATAGGAATAGTTCAACCAGTTAGGTTCAATAACTCAACCAGTTAGGCTCAGGCTCAATAACTCAAACCATGCACACTAAACTAACAAAAGACAGATTAGCAAGAGAAAAGGCATGTGGATTATACTGATATTAACATTTCTATGTTTATAGGTACCTCTCATAGAAAAGGAAGTGATAATCCAAAGATGTAGTTAGGCCTGAGAGCTTACATACCATTTTAACAAAGAGGGATAAATGTGTGGAGAAGTGACCGGACAAAGGAAAAGAGTTTGGGTTTTTAGGGGTGGTATATTTTGGAAAGGTCAATATACAGGGAAAACTAATGGAAAATAAGGATTATTTCAGTAAGGTTTGTTTGTGCAGATTCAAGTCAGTGCCATCTCCCATGATAAGAATCTTCTATTTTTGGTATGGGAGAAATGAGTGGGACACCTTCACAAATGGAAATTTATGCCCTGCGTGTAGGCAGAGAGGAGGAGGAGAGAGAGCTTTGTTTGCACCTGCTGTTTTTGAATTGCCTTCAGCTCAAAATAATCTTCATGCTCAAGTGGCATATATGGGGGTTGCATACTCTGAACCCCTTTGCAGTGTTAATGATTATACTAACAGACTGAGTCATTACAGAATGATTATTCACCCAATAAAAGAATCACTTCTTTACCCAAATGCTGCTACTATAGAAGTCAATTTTCCTTTTTACTACCCTAAGATTTAGTGTGCCCACTTACTATTCTGTGTCTAAAATTTTTATTCTCCCTATTCAAATTTGAGAATAAACTTTAATGAAGCAATCTGCCACTCCTTCTGCCCAAAGTGTTCTCAAATACATGAAATAATATTCCCTGCTGCCCTTGGTGACTGGCCACATAACTAAGAATAAAAGGGAGGGGGCAGAGAAGGGTCAAAGAAGGAAGGAAAGGGAAAATGCACATAGTAGGAGAGGAAGGACACCAGAAGGTAAAGGAAAAGGAAAATAGTGCCCTGTATGATCAAACAGAATTCCCATCTAGATAGAACTTTTCAAAAACCATTTAATCGAGCCCTTCTTACTACATTTGGAGACACTGAGGCATGGAGAGGGATGGGTCTCCACAGTGGCAGAGACAGGTTATGAACCCAGGACCAACTTTCTCAAATTTTCCTCTGCCTAGAATGCCTTTTATTCTGAACCACCATCCCAGTACCACCCTCTGCCGAGTTAATGTCTATTAATTTTGAAATCGCAGCTCAAACATACTTTCTGGCAAGTCTTCCCTGACCTATCCCCTTCCTATCTGATCCAGGTTCCCCTAGCACTCTCAGAGCACCTGCCAGGTGATTCTTCCCCATTTCCCCATTCTCCACCCACCACCCCGGGCACATAATTGGCACTCCATAAACTCATGAGTCAATTAGCGAGGTGCAGACACGAAGCATGTGCTCTATGTGGGATGCCTTTCACTACAGCAAAGAAACAACTCCATACAATTCATTCATAAAGCAAGGGACAGAAATAGCTTCCATTCGTGGATCTTTCAATAGGGAGGTTCACACAGGATTCATTAAAGGAAACTTTTAATTATGACATTTACTCTCCTGCAGAGTCAGTGTAGTAGCTGTTTCTCTCTAGTCAGCTCCTCCTTTCAAGGCAAGCCCTGCTAGAGAGGACAAGAACTAATAAGCAAATCCCATGAATTGTTCTAGTGCTTTTTTTTTCTAACTCTTGCTCTTATCACCCCAGACATACTTTATATGGAACAAATTGATTAAAACATAAAATGAGAATTCACTTTCTCTTAGGCTCTGCGGTGTGTCGTTATTATAATATAAAAAGATCCAAGTGGCTTAACTAAATCCAAAAAAATCCATCTCACACTGTCTTATCTTCAGCTCTAAAGTTTAAGCTTCTTGCTGAGAAAGGCAAAGAAAGAGAACTGACATTGAGTTCCTACTATACTCCAAGCATTGGGCAAGTAGATCTTCATCTTTTTATTTATTCAGGAAATACTTGGGTACCAGGCACTGTTCTAGGAACTGGGGAGACAGCAATGGAAAAGTAACTCACTCCTGTTCTCATGGAGTTCTGTTGTTGTCGTTGTTGTCATTGGTTTGTTTTTCAGACAGGGTCACGCAGACTGGAGTGCAGTAGAGCAATCATGGCTCACTGCAGCCTCAAACTCCTAGGCTCAAATGATCCTCCCATCTCAGCCTCCCGAGTAGCTGGGACTACAGGCACAACTACATGTCTTGTCTTTTTTTTTTTTTTTCTTTTTTTTCATAGAGATGAGGTTTCTCTATGGTGTCCAGACTGGTCTCAATACCTGTCCTCAAGTGATCCTCCCTCCTTGACCTCTCAAAGTGCTGGGATTACAGGTACAAGCCACTGTGCCCAGCCTTCATCAGAGTTTTCAGACAGACAGGAAGCAAATAGACATATCACATAATATCAGATTGGAATTACGGCTATGAAGAGAAAGAAAGTAGGTTAAAGAATTCGGAGTGATGGGAGATATTTCAGGCTGGAGGGCAGGAAAGACACTTGCGGAGATGACCTTGGAGCAGAGACTTGATTAATGTGAGCGAAAGGCTTGTGATTATTGGAAGCAAAAGTGTTCCAGCCAGAGGAAACAGCCAGCACAAAGGTCCTGAGGCAGGAAGATGCTTGGGAGGCTGGAGATGCAGGGAGAAGGCCAGCACACTGGGAGCACACAGAGCAAGGCAGCAACAAACGAGTGGTGAACAGGGGGGCAGACAAGGTCATATCATGTAGCAGCACAAAGAACTTCGAACTCTATTCCCAATTTCATAACAACCCTTTGGAGGGTTTTGAGTGAGGGCATGCGGCAATCTGACTTTCTTTATACATGGTTGTGTCTTACTTAGTCTTCAGAACTATCTTATGAGATAAGCAGCATTAACCTCACTTTACAGATGTAGGAATTGGGAGTGAGGGAGTTCAAACATCTTGTCCAAGTTTATGCTGCTTGTAAATGGTAGATTTGTAATTCCAATTTAGTGTGGTGTGATTCCAAACCCCTGACTCTTTACATCACCCCACGCCATCAGGGTCTTGAGTGACCCTGAAACATGGTCACAGTACCCAGCACGTGGCCACTGCCTGGTAAGTATTTTCTAAATTAATACATAAGACTCAACTCAAACTCTGCCACATTCCTGCAATGCCTGGGCGTTTGGGTCATTGACATGGCAAATACGGAGAGTACAGGGATTTTTATAATCAAAAAGAGAATGACAGAGAATTAAGATGTTTTGATCTGTGCTCTATTTTGGGCAATACCCTTCCATGGAAAAACATGATTTTTTTTTTCAGTGATTCCATTTTTTTACCCCACTTGATACTTTATCTCTTCTACATCAAGAGTTCCGTGTGCACACACACATCAGTGCTGAAACAGTCATCTTGCCCTTTCTAATAGTCCAAGGGTCTGTTGGAAATGACATGCACTGCAATTTAGCTGAGTGTTGAGTTTGCTCCTAAAGGCTATTCACATGCATATGTCAACTCAAGAAGAGTAAACGTGAATGGATCCTATGCCTATTCTCCTTCCTACACTCAGGTAACCCACCACGTAGCAGCTCCTTTTTCTCACCCTTTTCCCAGGGGTGAACTGAAAGACAAAAGATCATTTTCAGATGAGTACCTATTATATACCCCTCTACTGACTCATAGTTCCCCACTGAATACCCCAAGGCTGCTCCCAGGCAGTCATGCATGCAATAAAGATGACTAAAGAAAGGAACTTTCCTGTGCCAGCCTCTCCCCCCTGCTGACTGCACTAGTGAGCAGAGCCTCAAGCCTGCCCTGGCTCACAGGAGCCTCTCAGGTTCCTCAGGTGGAAGAGGCCAGGCACATTCTCACGCAAATATGAAACAAGAAAGGCACTGAAGGAAGCAAACCAGAGGTTCTAAGAGTTTCCAGCCTGACCTCTTCTGGGGTGGAGGCACAGAGGCTTGTCTTCTGACTAGTGACAGAGGATGGGTGGACACTGAGGAGATGAAGAGGGGGAAAGGAGCACATTCCAGGCTTGGAGCTTTCTCGGGGATCTGAAAAGCGCAGAATCAAAGGGTGCGGAAGGCTAGCATGATGGGTCACAGGGTCAGGAAGGGGGCTGCGGGTGAGAGGCAGGGACTTTTAGGGTATGATCTTAACATCTCCTTTACACCCCCAATACTCACAATACTGGGTGTTGACTCAGCCTCCATAGGAGATATCACAATGAACGAGTGAAAACAGGCTCAGGAAATCCTCGGAGCTCCCAGGGTGTCTAAACACAGGGATTCTATAATCCTGCCAGGAGAGGGAGTGGGAGAGGGATTTGCAAAGAAAACCATTAACATCACTTCCCCAGGGTGAGCAACTCCAGGTGAGGCTCTAGGGGAACCTGGCTATGCACAGTCCTTTACAGCCTGCGTCTCCTGGAGCCTATGAAATGAGAAGCAGTCATTAGCACAGCAAGCAGCCCTCATCCTTCCTTTTTGATAATAACACTGTCACCAGAGGACGGAAAATTACCCTGACGTCTCTATATCTCCAAATTGCACTTCAGAGACAGACTGTGTAAGGCAAACAGACCCTGAATGAAAACCTCCTGGCTAGACTTCCAAGCCAAGGCCTAATAAATAACCCTGAAATATACAAACTGATGGCAGCTTTGCTCTTGTGGCTCGTGGCTTCTGCCCTGGGAAGGACCATGAATTTCAGGGCCTGACAGATGGGGTCAGAAAGTGGAATCTGTCTGGTGGGTTGAGGACCTTTGAATTAACCCCATAGCGGTGGTTTCAGAACAAGTGTGCCTGCTCAGGCAAAGACTAAACTCTCAAGAAAGCAGGCCCGGAGGTGAGGCCCTCTGGGCATGAAAGAATCAACGCCAGTCCACAAAGTCCAGAGATGAGCCATCCTGCCTGGAAGAGGGAGCCCTTTGCATCACAGGATCAAAGAAGCCAAACAGGATGTTTAGTGGTGACTGAAAATGCTCATTAGGAGAAAGGCTGCATGGCATTAAGTGAACCCCATTGAAAGTTGCAAAATTTTCATAGTCTGTATTTTTCTTTCTCTGTCAAAAACACCATGATTTGCTAAAGCACTTTAGCAATCATTTGTAAATTGGTCTGCCAGGGTCTCCATGAGAATGTTAAATGACAAGAAGAAATCAGTTCTCATGGCTGATGCGGGGGTGGGCATTCAAGTCAAAAACAAGATTCAAAGTACTGATAGAAGGATGCAAAGATGTTGATCTCTTGGGATGAAAAATAGTTAAACAAAAGGTGACAAATGCCAAGCTAGAGAGACTCATCTAAATAGCTAATATGAATACAACATAGACAGCTATAGATGTTGAAGCTTTTTTCTTAAAATCAGATTTCTTCAGGGGTTACTGATAAGCAATTACATCAAAAAAGATGATCAAGAATAAGTTGGTTCTCACTTAAGCAATGGCTGCAAAAAAAAACTGTGATGTGAAAATAAAATATTCCTAATGTGAATAATTAAAAAATATAAACAATTTTGGAAATAGGAAATGTACAGAGTTTACTACAAAATCTGTATCCTAGAAGAGGTATTACATTTAGAGGTAGGAGGCTGCATTTAGGAAACCAATAATTGTTAGCATTTATCAAGTATTAGTTATGTGCCAGGTACATAACTAATGAGTGCCTTTTTGTAAACAGGTGGGGTTTTTGTGAACAAGTAGTTTTTGTGAACACACAGTGAGCTCTGCGGAGTATGTAGATTTATAATCCTTATTTTGTAGATGAGGAAATTATGGCAGAGAGGTTAACTATCTTACCCAAGATGACACAGCAAATCAGATCTGGGATTCCTGTCTGAGTTCCAGAGTTGTTGCTGTTTGACTCTACTCTTTATAGGGGTCTATCCATTTGGCTTAGGAGAAAGGGAGTTTAAGGAGGACTAGCTAAAGATTCTCACTAGAACAAGAAGGAGCTTGAGAGCTTTATCCAAATTTTTTTTTCTGGGAGGAGAGAAGGTAGGCATCGTTTCAGGTATGGCTGTCACCAAGGCTGAGTTTTGGTTTTTTTGTTTGTTTTGTTTTTTCCCTTGATGCCTTTTCAGAGGCTTTAAGGTTCTGGCTGGAACTTCAAAGAGAATCCTGGGTTTTCTCTAAATACAGTTATATTTAGCAAAATAAATAAGTAAACATGAATTGGGGAACAAGAGTCAGGACAATCATATCTCAAGCTGCTATAGGAAAAGAAAATTTAGCAAAGTAGTCATTTGAAATATTTTAAAATAATTACACAGCAACAAGCCAGAAAGTCAAAACATTTCCTTGTTCTTCAAGATATTCTGACTTTTTTTGCATCTCTACCTCTTGGAATAACAAACCATCCTCTCTTTATTTCTTTTCTGTTTTGGAAAAGCTGCAAAAACACCTCTCAAACTCATGCAAATTATCAGTGTGTCCTGAAATATTTTCCTGAAACATTGCAAAGGCTGGTAATTAGATCTTTCAAGAATAAAACTGGGCTTTTTTTTCTTTTTGGCTTCTGGTCTTAAACCACCAACATCTTCTTTTTCCTCCCAAACAAATATATGAATAGAATTCTCTTCCCAAACAACAAATGGATCATTTTCTTGTTTCATTTTAGAAGGAAGATTTGGAGTCATTGTTGATGCAATTCAAGCCAACAGCTTCTACCAGTAGATGCCAATGGTCCTATTTTCTGTGCATTTGATAGCCACATTGCTTATTTATGGCTCTTTTATTATCCAGACCTGCTTGGCCATGGATGAGGGCATTAAGTCAGTTAATTGTGTTTGGATGCTGCAGGATGCTGTGTTTTGTGAGGCAGCAGAGGATTGCAAGCTTGATTCCGAGGAAAGAGTCTCAGAGAGGGAGAAAGAGGATTAGATGGTTTTATGGGGAAGGCAGTGAAAGAGAACCCACTGGCCAAGAGGCCCAGGTGTGAATTGAATGATGATGCAAAGAAGGCAAGGTGGCCAAAAGGAGCTAGCTCAGCTCAATGAGTTTCTTCCTCCCAGCCAGCAGATCAGGTCTCCCTCCTGAGGTCACAGCACTCTCTCTCCTCCTCAGAGGTTTCTTTCTCTTTGTCTTCTTTTCTGTTTCCTTCACCATTCAGAAAGCCTTCTCCTTCACTCCTTCCCCTTTCTGTCACCTTCCCACCTCCTCTGTCTCTGTCTCCTTCTCTCCCATCTTCCGTTTATCATGAATGCTTTACAGGACTCACTCCGTTTGGCTGGCAGGGAATTGATATGCAAGCTTTTGTTCTTTCACGCTGTTTTTGTTTCCAAGAGACAAAATACCTACCTTGTGTCATGTTCTCTTGTGTGTAACTAATGGTAACAGAACAGTTATGAGCTGTACATTTGTCTTCTTGGAAAGCTGAAAGTAGTACCATTTTTAATATAACAATTGTATTAGCACAAATTGTTTGCTTCTAAAACATCACACGTGAAAGCAAATTAAATGGCTTAAATTATATATGTCCATTGACTACTAAGCCATTATAAAGTAGAGACTAGTAATTCTTAGTTCCAAAGGCTGCATGATTTCTGTTGCCTGAAAGCTTCTAAGATGACTGTGTTTGGCTTCTAAGAACAAAAGGGCATCTGGGTGGGAGGAAATGGCAGATACCAAGGCCAATCATGTGCATCTGTTTCCATTTCTAACACTCACTTTCTGTGCTGATTCCCTCTTGACATTTTGGATATAGCAATTAATATCATTCATAAAATAAAAGGATTTAAAAACTAGGTTTTCCCACAATTGAACTTTTACTGGGTGAATGAAGGAACGAATGGATGGTAGAGGGATAGATGAATGGGTGATAGATGGCTGGCTGGATGGTGAACAGAGGGATGAACGGTGGGTGAATGAAGAAATGGATAAGATAAATGGTGGATAGATGGATGAATGGACGGTGGATGTGAATAGTCTCTTGGAGTCAAACCAAATCATCTGAGGAATATCAGCAATAAGTTTGCTCATTTCCAATTAAACTGGCACCTGTTCTATGCAAGAGATCAAGGAAGTAGATGGATTTTTGCTTTTTAAACATTTTTTATTTCCATAGGTTATTGGGGAACAGGTGGTGTTTGGTTACGTAAGTAAGTTCTTTAGTGGTGATTTGTGAGATTTTGGTGCACCTATCCCCCGAGCAGTATATACTGCACCCTATTTGTGGTCTTTTATCCCTTATCCCCTTCCCACCCTTTCTCCCTGAGTCCCCAAAGTCCATTGTGTCACTCTTATGCCTTTGCATCCTCATGGCTTAGCTCCCACTTACATGATGTTTGGTTTTCCATTCCTGAGTTACTTCACTTAGAATAATAGTCTCCAATCTTATCCAGGTTGCTGCGAATGCCATTAATTCATTCCTTTTTATGGCTGAGTAGTATTCCATCATATACATATATATGTATATAAATAAATCAGTTTTTTTTCTCATTGATTGATGGGCATTTGGGTTGGTTCCACGTTTTTGCAATTGCAAATTTTGCTGCTATAAACATGCATGTGCAAGTATCTTTTTCATGTAATGGATTCTTTTAAACGAGGTAGATGTTTTGAGGCAAAGGAGAAGATGTTGTCCATGCCCTCAAAAAAGTTGCAGTTTTATTTGGAAATAAGACAAAATAGAAATAACAATACACATATGATTAAAAATGATATGGTACAGATTGTTCAAAGGAAACTCAGTTGGAAAAATATGGGGGTGGGAAATTCCAAGAAATGGAGTATTCAGGGAAGGCCTCATGGAGGAGACCTCAACCAAGCAAGAGTTTAAAGCACAGATTACTTTTGAACAAGTGGGAAAGAGGGGCCATTCCTAGGGAGAAACAAATAAAATTTGGTGGCATCAAGTCATTTCTTTTTAACAGTCTCCCATTGTTTGTTCAAGGGCTTTGAGGAAGAAACATCAAAATTTTGTCTTTTCTTTAATTGTATGCTCTGCTGCTAACACAGTATCTTGCACAAGTGAGGAGCTGAATTAATTCATAGTGAATGAGCGGGTTGAATCAATAAATGGACAGCTATAGCCAAAGTCCCTACCCAGACTATAGTCCCTCCTTGGGATTCTCGGCATGAAATGAAGCTCAACCACACTCTAGCATGGGTTGCATTGGATTAGATTTTTCTTGGACAAAAAGCCCTGGTAGCAACTTAAAATATGGATTGGGAGTAAGTTAACGAAATACAACTTGTATTTTGGCAGTAATGGAGACAAACTAGTTTCTTCACATGTTTCTAAGAGGAACCCTTTCATAGTTGAAATGAAAAGAAAAGGGCCAAAGGGGAAACCAGAGCCACGCTTTGACACAATCTTAATTAAATAACTTTACTCCCAGCTTTTTAGAAAAATGAAATCTAATAATATTCTGCCCATCGATTGTTCTTCAAGAAGATAATAACAAATCACTCTACTGACTTTAGCCTTGCAACCAGCAACGTGCAGTAATTTAATTAGCTGATGTGCCGTATCAGTAGTTTAGAGACTGCAGTTGTCTACTCTCTGAACTACATGGGAAGCTTGACTGGGAAGTATTATGGCCTCTAAAGGTGAATGTCCTGGCCAACAGGTGGCTTGGGGAGTTTACTAATGAGTTTTCTTTTTTTTTTTTGAGACAAGGTCTTGCTGTGTGTCTCAGGGTGGAGTGCAATGGTGCAATCATGGCTCACTTGCAACCTCCATCTCTTGGGCTCAAGCAATTCTCCCACCTCTCTATCTCCTGAGTAGTTGGGACTACACAAGCACATGTCACCATCCTTGGCTATTTTTTAAAAAAAATTTGTAGAGATGGAGGTCTCACTATGTCGCCCAGGCTGGTCTCGAACTTCTAGACTCAAGCAGTCCTCCCATCTCGGCCTCCCAAAGTGTTGGGATTATAAGCATGAGCCACCATGCCCATTCTATCTATTTTAACAATCCCATCTCGTATTCTGACTCTCTTTATTCTCTATTCCCTTGCCATGCTTTATTTTTTCCATTAGTATTTATTATTATACAACATAGCTATAGTAGTTGTCAGTCATCTTCCACAACAGTAAATGGGGTGAGAACCTTGTCACTTGTTAGTTGCATTTACTATGACTACTTTATCTTTGCCTGAGGCTAGAACAGTACCAGGCACACAGAAGGCACTCAATATTTCTTTAAGAATGAGAAAATAAATTTATTGGGTTTTTGCTTTGCATATTAGCCCTCAAAGAGCTAAGCTGAAAGCAAGAACTCCAACAAGAGTTATTGTTCATTGAATACCCATTATGTGTGAGGCACTGTGTTAATCACCCTACATTTATTAACTTGTCTAATCCTCATGACATTGTGAAGTAAATACTATTATTACCCCTTTTATAGGTGAGCAGACTAATGAAGTCAGCCTGCTGGGCCTTGGGTTGTCAGAAAGAGATTCTGTATGAGGGCAATTATATTTAGGGCTATCCCCTTGGCAGCCTGTGTATGTTGAAAGTAAAGAAACCACTTGCATCATGATGATGACCTTGATGATTATGACAACGATGATGAGAATGGTGATGATGATGACTGATGATGAGGATGATGAGCTGATAAATGAAGTACTAACTGTGTGCTGGGCAGTACAGTGCAGCGTCCAGCACACAGTAAGTGCTGTGATACTTATTTAATCTGTACTGAAGCCTTAAAAAGTAGATGCTGATACTATCTTCAGATTATAGATAAGGAAAATGAGCATGAGATAAGTTAAATAACTTATTGAAGGTCACACAGCTACCAAGTGTCACAATCTGACTCCAGGGCCATATAGAAATGCAAATGCCATCAAATCAAAAACAGAAAAAATGAAAAAGGAAGTCCAAACAGAAGATTCCAGAACTAGAGTCCACATCAGCCTCGCAAATCCACAAGCTGGAACTCAGCAGATGCCGCCATCAGAGTGGAGTTATAAAGAATCCAGCGGCGAGGGCATTCTTTTTCCCTGAATAGACTTATGCAATATTTACAGAAAACTGCTCACTGAAGAGACCATTAAAAGTGGAACCTCTTACCAAAAAGGATTTTTATACCTAATAATCACTAGGTAAGTGAAAAAAATTCATGCTCCGTGGAGCTAAAAACACTCTCCCTAGGGGATGGAAGAAGCAGTCTCTAAAATAATAAAGGATATGTTGGATCATCAGTGTATTAAATAATTTACACACAAAAAAACAAAAGGGCCCAGTTCCTTACACTTAGCTGAAGGATTTTTGTTGTTGTTGAATAAGGTGGTTTTACTTGCTTCTAGGTTATTTCTTTTTCCACTTGAAATGCCTCAAAAAGAGAACTTCAAAAGGAAAAGTTACTGGGAATGGAATTCAGTAATATTTAGGAAGAAATGAAATTAAATATTATTTGATGCCACGATTCCTGGCTGGCCACACAGAAGTTCCTGGCAGGGAGCTCACTTAAACTTCAGGAAGCATTTTCAATGGGTTTGTGAATTCTACAAACACACCATCGTCACTCACTCACTCATTCAGTCTTAAAGTGTGGGTAGGACTCAGGGACAGGAGAGAAATAACCAAAGTCTTAGTTCTCTAGAAGCTCCCAGAGTAAAGACCAGAGGCTGTAGCTTTCCTATCACTTTTCTTCAGCCAACTAGAGTCTTAATAATTTAAACACTAATAGTTATTATTTGTTGAGCACTTTAATGAGCCAAGAACTATACTAAGTGCTTTCTAATTATTGTATCTTTTAAATTCTCACAATAAGCTCATGAGAGAGAGAAAGGAATTAAGCTAGAAAGGTGAGCAGCATTTACCCCAGCCTCATAGCTAGTATGAGGTATGGCTGAGATTTGAACTGTAGTATGAAGTGTTGCTGAGATTTGAGCTGTGGCAAGTCTCACTCTAGAGCCTATACTGTCAACCACCCATAGTAGTTAAGAACACTTTTGGAGTAGCTTTGGCTCTAGACAGAGCTGAGTTCAATTCGTACCTCTAAACCTCACAGAATGAAGCCAGTTGAGAAATGTTTCCTCCAAATGAAAAGGTGGGCTCTTTGACCAGAAGAGGAAATGGAGGAGAAGAAACAGATTCAAACCAGCAGCTGTCATTTAAACGTGCATGGATTTGTTTAGGAGGTCACTTTCTTCCTCACAGCCAGCAACAACATGATGGGAGATTGACGGGTAGTCAAGGAACACTGTCCAGATGTGACTGCCTTCTGAGAACCTGGGAATTAAGAGAGGTCATTTCAAGGTACAAGGACCCCAAAGACAAGCCACATGTTGCTCAGTGATGCCCAAGACCACTTTTGCACTGGAAAGAGTGGTTTGTCACCTGTCGTCTCGAGTATTAGCTGAAATGTCATCTCACAGGGCACTGGAATAGAAAATGCTAGGCAGGGCAAGGTCAGATGCAAGGTTTTTTTTTTAATTTTCTTTTTTGAAAGGAGTCCAGCGTACTGTCTTAGGTTGGGATCCCCAGAAGCAAATCCTGAGGCAACTATTTAAGTGCAAGTTGCTTATTTGGTAGGTGATCCCGGGAAACCAGGAGGAAAGGGAAGCCAAGACAGCATGTTCGTGGGGAGGCTCTTGCTGAAGGCATTTAGGGTTCAACCCTGCTCAGGACCTCCAGGGGACAATGTAGAGTGTGCCTCAGTGCCCAGGTACTTCTTCACCACCTCCCATCCACCTCTTGAGACCTGCTCCCAGGGGCAGCTCCCTGATGTTTCTGTTCCATCCTGTGGGTAGGCTGAGAATACTCAGGTGGCCAAAGAAACCCCCCAGGGAAAGAAGTAGAGGGAACTGCAGTCAGAAGCCACCTGGCTGGTGTGCAAGGGGATTGGAGGTACCAGGGGAGGAGGGCTAGGCACCAACAGTGCCTGCCATGGGTACAGAAAACTGTTTTTCTACTGGGGAAAAGGTGATAGCCTCTGTGTCAGTGAGAAGCTGAATAAGCTACTTGGCTTCAACCAATTGTTGGGCATGCAAGAATGTGGAGTCATTATTCAAGAGAAACTACAAATCTAAATTATATTAGAAATCCCTAGATTTTCAGATGTCTTGGTAGCAAATTGAAAAATTTTAAAACACTGGAGGCTACACAAGCTCATGTGCTGGTCCCAGTTTGTAGCTTCTGATATAAGAGATCCTGATGCCTTTGCTCGGTGTTGGTAATGCACCTACCTGTTCCTTTCTTGAAAGCCTTCCAGCTGCCACCTCACAAGCCCTTCATCACATCCCAGGCAAGAGCTCATTTTCTGAGCGAGGTTACTGCATAGAACACATCTCAGAGTTGTCCCACCCGAGAGGTAGAATTCAAGGTGAAGGACTTTGCTGAAGGCATCACAGCTAGTTTGTGACACTAGGGTCTCCCAGCTGTCATCTTTTCTGACGATCCACCTGATAGTTTTATGATGGTGCCACCTCTTTCAGGTGAGCCTTATCAGAGGTGGCTGCCTTAGATCAGGGCTTCTAGAGAGACAGTGTTTTCCCCCTCTTTTCCCACCTACCATACAGAGATAGAAATTTCTCAAGGGTAAATAGCAGCCATTTGATCCTATTTCTCTAATAACTTTCACACTAGGAAATTCTGTTCTCAACAGCCTTTCAACAGCATCCTAAAATGTAGTTTAACGGTAGACATGAGAACAATAAAAATGATGGTAGCAATAAAAGTGATTCTCTAAACAGTCACAGACCACCTTGCACCTCTTTAAACTTCCTGAGAGGTCATAACCAGGGAATGAGGACCAGACTCATTCATTCATTCAGAAGGTAATGACTAGTGCTGAATGCCAGGCACAGTTCTAGGTGCTGAGGGTGAACCAACAAGCTCCCTTTTCTCATTCACAAACACCTTCTTCAGGGGAACACCCACCCACATTGGAGAAGTTGAGAATGCAGCTCCAGCTTGACTTGACCAGATGAGGATAACGCCCCCGACCTGCCCATCTTACAGATGTGTGTTGAAGTTGGATGAGACCACAGGTGTGGAAGGAGTTGGGAAACTGAAGGACTCTTTAAGTAAAGGCATGTTTATTACTTGCCTTGTCTGTCTATTTGGCCTCTCCCATGTGGAGGGGAACAATTGCATCTTGGGATCACACAGGATGAAGTGGTTAGGTAATGTCTTCAGTGTTTACCCAGAATGAGATGCCTGCTTTATTAATCGTTAGACAAAAAGGACTCCCGTTCACAAAAATTCACTGTTTCACAGCAAATTAAGGGGTTTTGCCTTAAACATTAGTGCTGGGAGATCCAAATCAAAGCCTGAAGGCCTGTGTTTGGATGTTTCTTATAAAGGTGCACTCAATAAATATGCTATTCAAAGGCGTGAAGCCAGAAAGGGTCTCCTCAGCCATTCTTCATTTTACCACTGGGAAAATTGAGGTCCAGAGAGAGAAAGTGACTTGCCAGAGACTGCTCAGTGGATGAGGGCAGAGCAGAAAGGGAAGCCAGGTCTTAGTCCAAAGCACTTTCCACAACAAATTCAAAAGTGACCTTCCATATGAATGGTGTAGTTTATTCAGTACATTTGTGCTGAGCACCTTTGGATGAATGGTCCTTGGGTTAGTGCCTTAGACAAGTGCTTTATTCATATAAAGGTCCCGGGTGCTTTTGGGGTTTTTCTGACTCAGGAGCTCTGAAGTGGAGCCTAGGAATCTATATATTATGTATTATAGCAAATGCCTCTGGGTTATTCTGGGAGCCAGGCAAGTTTGTGGAATGCCAGCCTGCTTGGCTTGGGGTGTGGTCTTAACCAAAGCTGGGCAGGACCATCTCAGAGCACACACTCCCAGGCTCCGCCACCAGCGACACCTCATCATTATTTCACTGTACAGCAAATCCTGACTTCACTTCGCCAGTATGTTCTTGGATGCTGCAACTTTAAGCAAAACAACGTATAGCAAAACCCATTTTACCATAGGCTAATTGATAGAAGTAAGAGTTAAGCTCCTATGTTTCTGGTCACAGAAACATCACCAAAACTCTAGAAAACACACACACACACACACACACACACACACTTCTGATGCTAAGCGCTGAAATAAACGTGAACTGTCCATACATTAAGAAAGATTAATTGAAAACAAGTAAGATAATTATGTACCCAATTATTCCAGTTAAGGATTTTAGGAGCCCATCCCAGCAGCTCAGAGCACAAGGAAGGAACTGACCTGGCTAAGATGCCATCCCATGGCAAAGCACACACACCCACGCTCACTCCAAATGGGACTAGGAGACCCTCTAGTGAGCCTCCCGTGCACAACTGGGATGTGGAAGGAAACCAGAGTATCTGGAAAAAGTCACACAGGTGTTGGAAGAACTTGCAGACTCCACACAAGGGGTGGCCCTTGACGGGAATCAATTTCTTTTCCTCATCAACATTATAACAAAATGGCATTGAACAAAATGACATTATTTAAGGACCTGCTGTATTTCCAAAACCTTTCCTGGGTGAGCCTGATCCACACCATATGCTCAGGAAGTCCTGGCCTCATTGTTAATTAGATCACTGCCATAGAGCGGGGGACACACCTGGGCTCAAGTCCCAGCTCCCCAATCACCAGCTGTGTCACTTGGAGTAAAGTTATTTACCCTCTTCAAACCACGGGAGATAATAGCAATAGAGCCCAGATCAGAGGGCTGTTTTGAGGATTAAACAGCGCGATATGTGTTGGGCCTTTAACACAATGTCTGGCATATGGACACCCAAAGAATGCTAGCTATTATTTTTATTTTATGTAGTCTGGCAAACCTATACTTGTCTGATAGCCGAAAACTCCACATAAAGCTACAGCCTTATGAAGGTAAATAAGGTTGAAAGGGAGCATGTAGCCAAATGTTTTGTACTAGGCAGAAAAAAGATACAAAAACCTTATAAATCTGAGGCTGGGCATGGTGGCTCATGCCTGTCATCTCAGCACATTGGGAGGCTAAGGCAGGAGGATCACTTGAACCTAGGAGTTTAACAAGCATGGTCAACACAGTGAGATCCTGTGTCTACAAGAAAGTTTTTTAATGAGCTGGGTATGGTGGCACATCCCTGTAGTCCCAGCTACTTGGGAGGCTGAGGTGGGAGGATCACTTGAGCCCAGGAGATTGAGGCTACAGTGAGCCATGTTCGTGCCATTGCACTCCAACCTGAAAAAATCCTATAGATATGGACTTTCAATATTAAACTTTGACCAAAAGAAAGAACCTATTCCACTAGGTGAAAACTTCACTCTTTTCCTCCATATCTGAATTCTGTCTTCCTGTATATTCTCCTTAGCTGAGGGACAAATCCTAGCATGAGCATTTCAGTAAAGGAAGAGCTTGGAATGACCTTGGCATTCAAGCCAAAGCACACACTGTGGATTTCTCAGAAAATCTCCAAATCTTCCAAGGTTACCCAAGCACACACTGTTGAACTGATGGAGATGTTCTGAATCAGGCCACTTTTTTTTTTAAGCGCCTTCCCTGATGAGGGGTTACCATGAACCATCCATTTTGTTGTTCTGCAAGGAAATTACCCCATTCCAGGGGATAAAACTGTTTCAAAGGAGCTAAGAAAATAAATGCATTTTCTCTGCATTAAAGGCTCTGCCTTCTTTGAACTTCTCATTTTTAGAATATCTCCACTTATAAGGACAAATGTAATTTTCACCGTCAGTGGATCCGAACAGACAATTACATTAAGGCAAATAAGACAGGGTGAGGCCAGTGATGTGAATCACATTGTATGCATCTCATATGCAAACAAAATTCTCAGATAACAATGAACACCCTCAAAAGCAGTCAACTTTTTTTTTACAGTAATACCAATATTTATCAAATGACAGTTACAACATCTAATTGAAAAAAAAACAGCATGTCTCTTTACAGAGGGGGGAAATTTCTCAAATTTTTGGAAATTAAAGTTGTCAACAAGGCATGCCAATTTCAAAATGTTCACAAAATGAAAAATCCCACAATCAAGTGTAATGACCTCTTTGGTAACTTGGCATTATCTCTCCCCAGGTGACTAGAAAGCATTATGAGGCCCTGTGCCTCCTCACCCTCTGTCCATTCCACCCATGGAGAAACTCAGAGTTTCCATGCTGCCAGAGGGACAAAGAGCATTATCAATGACCACCAAGTTGAGGAGCTGCTTCCCTCCTTGCCGCTTCTCCAGTTCTGCCTTCACATCTAATTGCTGCCTCAGCTTGCCAGACTTTTTCACCGGTGCTGGGGTTGAACTCTGCTCTTCTGATGCTTGAATCGTGTGGGGTGGATTAGCAGATTTAGAAGCAGTCTCAAGAACATCAGAAGAAGCAATGGCATCTTCAGTGGGCCGTTCTTTTTGAGGTGTGTGGAAACTATGACCATTTTCTTCAGAAGATACTCCAGGCACTTCAAATCCCATAGTTTGCTTCTTTCCAGATACAGTCATTTTAGCAACTTTTGGCACAATTTCAGATTCACTTCATGATGTCTGGGAATCTACTGGTTTTCCTTTCGCTATCTTTCTTGTAGATACTGTTCCCTTATTCTTGTCCTTCAAATTCTGCACTCTATCTTGTTCCAGAACCCCTGACAAAGCCTTCTGCACATCAAACTTGTTCTTCAGAACTGCTTCAATTAATATTTCATCTGGCACAGCGTCTCCAAGTACCTCTCTCATGTGATCAAGGCACGAATAAAGACGAGCTTGATCAAATCCACTGAGCTGATGGTTCGAAACAGAATTGGAAGATTCTTTCAGATCTTCATAATCATATCCTTCTACAGGCTCAACGGAAGGTTTGTCACGCTGTGAATGAATAAACTGAGCAGCTGTTGATGGTGAAATACAATAATCATCCTCTACAGACTGGCCATAGAGATCATCATCTTCAAAATCTTCATCGTAGTTATAGCCTCGAACATTCTGATGCCGGGCCATGACGGCGGAGAGGGCGTTTGCCACAGCCCCTTAACTCCTTCCAAAACACTCGGCTTAGATACTGATAAAGTGCCAACTGCGCCCTGGAGAACCTCTATGTGCCATCTTGGCTTCCCGCAGGCCTCTGCGCCGAGCGCCTGCGCAAGCGCGACGTCTTATCTGTGCTTTTTTTTTTTTTTTACATCTAATCAGGGCTCAATTTGCATAAACATTTATTTACCTACCACCACCACAAAATCAGTTACTGATTTTGGTCTGGGGAGAGGGGAGAATTCGGTCAACATTTAAGACATTTTCCCTAAGGGAACTGCTCAACTCCCTCAGAAAGGGCTTACAGGTGCTTAGCGGAAGCCATGCCCTCATTGCTGCAGCAGGGCAGGTTTACAAGGCGCACTCATGCATGTTGCCTGATTGGTCCTCACCACAATACTACGAGCTTGGAAATTCAGATCATTTCTTATCTTTATAACGAAGAGAAACCCAAGATTACAAGTGGTTTCATAGAAAATGGCAGGACTGGGATTGAAGTCTTACTTTCCTCTGGAGAAGCCTAGGTTTGCCTCTGAAATCTCCATCCAGTCAATGAATATCAGCCAATCCAGTAGATTTTCAATGGTCTGATGCTGCTCTTATGCCCAAGCACAGAGGGAGACACTGGTTTAGAACTCTGCAACAACACAGAAACTTGGAAAGGGGTAGCAGGAACTGAGCTCAGCCCCGCTGAGATTTACATTTTTGCAAGTGGCATTTGAGTCAGCCAAGTGCGGGAAGCAAAAGGTTAGGCTCACAGAATGAACTCCGTGTTGAGCTTTTGTGTGCAGGAGAAAGGGAAAGAAATGATATTCAGGAAAGGAGTATGAGGGAGACCATGGGGAAGGTAAGACAGGTCTGAAGGCACATGTAGAGAAAGGCAACGGCCTGCTCTTTAAAGCCTGCCTAGTGCCTTGGTACCAAAGAGAACAGAAGTCCAGGCAGATGTGCCTGGGAAAGGACGTTGGTGGCTTATGGGGTATTATTTGCAGCCAACAAGCATGGCACTCAACGTTTGTGAGGGCCTTGGGTGCTATCCCATATGGGGGTGCACTGGTGTCACAGAGCTAAGCCAGCTCTCAGCCCACCCTCCACTCCTCGGCCATTGATGTGTTTCTGCCTCCCCCTAGCTGCTGTGGTGGGTGGTGGAGGGCACTGATGCTACTTTTCTGTACGGGGGCAAGCATGGCACAAGAGGGAGGAAGGGATGAAGGTTGAGGTTTGCAGAATGAGTTTCTTTGGGTTTCTCCAGAGAAACAGCCCATGAAAGGGTTCAGTCCTGTGTTTTGCTACTTTATGCATCATTTCCAGGGAAACGAGAGACAGAGAAAAAGAGAGAGGATGACAAAGGGCATTATTGGTGGGGAAAAACAGCTTGCAATCCATGACCTAGATATTTACTGGGGCTCCATCCAGCTCTGAGGCTCTAAGATTTTCCCCTTTCTACCAAAAATGGGCCTGCTTCATTTCTCCAGCTTAGTGTTTTCTTGCAGTGAGATAAAGTGTCAGCAGGTATTTTATATGGTACTTGGAAAGCATTATTTTAACAGTTATGCATTTATTTTAAAGTATTGTCTCATTTACGGCAACTGATGCTGGATTTACATTTATGACAGTAATATGAAGTGTTTTTTTAAAGTCAATTTATTTACACCTTTAAACAATGAGTTGCTTTCATTATTGAGTAATTATTAAGTAGTGTATGTCGAACATGGCATGGCAAAAAGCAGGGCATTTGATTTCACAACAGTTTGGGACCTGCTGTGCCAACCCAATTGATAGAGTTAGCCAAGCACTGGCATAGAAGCCAGTGGAGTACCCAGCAGGACACCCAGACCCACCCAGTCTCATAGCAAGTCAATGGGAAACTATGGCTGCTGCACGGTAATTCACAACTGGCCACGCATGGCTCCCATCCCAGGGGGCAAGGACAGGCTAAAGACACGAGATATAAGAGGTAGTGGCAAAGCAAAGGCACTGCCCACAAAGGGTAGAGTTGGGGAGGACCCATGGTGGGGGGGGAACAGATAGGACCCTTTCTGAGCTTGTATCCAACCTCTGCCCTCTAGCCTAGCTGGTCTATACCATCCTATATCCCCGCTGTTTACTTTCACCTCCTTATTTTTATGTTTCCCATGACTGAAATGGCCTCTGCTCTCCTGTGTATATTTCAGAACTCAAGCCCCACCTTCTCCGTAAAACCTTCCCTGAAACTCCAATAGCATAGATGTTCTGGTGCCTCCCTTTGGTAGTTTCCATGCTCTGTCCCATATTGCTGCAGCCTGCCTAGCAATGGCAGGAAATGCGCCCCATTGACGTGTGAGATGATTTAAGGGTGAGCTGACGTAGTCTTAAATAACATTCAATCGCAAAGTGAGAAAGTCACTCCCTTCTGCTTCTGCTTCAGTGTGTCTGATTAAATCAAGAAGAAAGTCTCAGCTTGGGAGTAACATGTCTTTAACAACCACACCATTTGCTAATCTCCCCTTTTAACAGAGAGTTTTGGATGAGAACCCTCCTCATGTAATAATATTCATCCAGAACTTAACATTATTTTGTTATATATATATATATATATATATATATATATATATATTAAATTAAAGCAAATTATTCTGGTTTTTCATTTGAAATGGTGATTTTTTTAAATCAATGTCTTTAAATCAAAATCTAGTCAACTGGAAGAAAATATTAGGCAGTAGCGCATAATGCAGCTCCATGTAAGGTGCTGTTGTGTGGACATGGAAAACATTAGGAAGGTGCTACGGGAATGACTAACATTCAGAAGACATGGGTCAAACTTTTCTGTGGGTACAGTTAATCCGTTCCTCTCCACCTGTCACAGATTGACTGGGATGCCAGGAATGAGAGTCTGGCATCATCCTGTCCCGGCTTGTTGACCCCATCTTCCATCAGCTAGACTCTGTCATCCATAAAATAACAAAAAACAAGCAATAAACAAAAACACGACACAGCAGCAACAACAACAAAAAAGAGAAACAAAACACACTTACTGGAGGGGGACTGAAGACTCATAGAACCAAGAGGAACTGTGAGCAACGCAGCAACCTCTGGAGACCAAAGAGGAAGCATAGGAGTTTTCAGTGGGATGCACCCACCACTACCATCAAAGAGCCCTGACTGACTATCCATTGGTGTGTTCAAAGTCTGTTGAGAGTGTTTGGCTGAGCCCAAGTCACAAGCTGGTATGTTGCTGCCAGAGGACAAAAGAGGAAAGCAGAGCCCCTCAGCTCCCACAGCTAGTAGCCAGGCCCTGCCTCCTCAAAGACCAAACTCAGTAGGGATTTCCTCTAACAAGGAGGGTTGGGTGGATGCTTAACAGCCCAAACATGTCAAATGTTCACAAACACACACGCACACAGCACACATGCACACACACCTGCCTATGCTGCATTTCATCCCTGCTGCACTTCCTAATGCATCTCCCTCTCAGTTACCCTCTCTCTCTTGCAGGTATGTTCAACGTCTCCCTCTGATACAGTTTGAACGTTTGTCCTCTCCAAATTTCATGTTGAAATGTGACTCCCAGTGTTGGAGATGAGGCCTGGCTGGAGGTGTTGGGGTCATTGGGGTGGATCCCTTATGAATGACTTTGTGCTACCCTTGTGGTAATGAGTGAGTTCTTGCTCTATTAATTTGTGTGAAGGTTGTTTAAAAGAGCCTGGCCTCTCTCTTGCTCCCTCTCTCACCATGTGACACGCCTACTCCCCCTGTGCCTTCCACTATGAGTAAAAGCTTCCTGAAGCATCACCAGAAGCTGAGCAGATACTGGTGTTATGCTTGTACAGGCTGCAGAGCTGTGAGCCACATAAACCTCTTTATAAATTACCCAGTCTCAGGTATTCCTTCATAGCAACACAAAACAGACTAATGTACCCTCTCTACTTGCCTTTTCCGTTGAGCCTGTAAACACTTTGAACCTCTCTTATCTTTAAAATCTCTCCTTTACTATACATTGCTTATAACCTATTCCCTAAGAGTTGGAAAAGTGGTCTTCACTCACCACCTGTACTTCCTCACCACTCATTCACTGCCCATCCCACTGTAGTCTGACTTCTAACTCCCCAGGCCTGGCACTTCCCTGAAGCTGTATTTTCCAAGGTTAGCAATGAACGTCAAGTTACTCAATCTAAACAGCACTCTCCAGTCTTGAGGTCCTTTGGAAGTTGATCACTTCCTGTTTTTTCTGCGACACTCTTCCACCTTGGCTGAGACCCCTCACATCTAATTTTTCATTCAGTAGATGTGTATGGATCACCATGACTCAGTAGAGCAGACACTGTGGTTGTAACTGGAGATACAATAATAAGTAAGATGGCCAGGGTCCTGTCCTGAAGGCACTGAGAACCTAGTGGGAAGACAAGCAACTAGGCCAAGGCCATAAAGCCTGACACTCAGAGGTGGAGTGGGTTGGATTGTTGTCCCTAATTCTTCACTTCTTTCCTATGATGAAATTGCATGCCTATGACCTCTGCCTTGTGAATCTGTACTATGGAGTCTGCTTTCCTGCCCCTCTTGACTTTGAGCTTGGCCAGGTTCCTTGCTTTGACCAACAGAATGTAAGCAGATGTGACAAAGCAGAGGCTTTCTATGTGCTTACAGCTAGGCTTGGCCTCTTGCACTTCCACCACCTGCAAAAATAAGAGCATGTCCTAGAATGAAAGCATGTCCTAGAATGAGAGACATGAGGAACAGACATCATGAGCTGCAGCCTGCAGCAGAGCTGCCCCAGCTGGTGCCCCATAATGGGCAAAAAAATGAAATATTTTTCATTGTGAGACACTGAGATTTGTCAGTTGTCTGTTATATTAACATTATAGCAGAACCCTGACTGTTTGTGTGGGACTGCTGACCCTCTGGGAGCACAGAGAGTGGGATCTAGCCTTACAGGGGTTGATCTGAGAAGGAGGTGTTGATAACTAAACTGAGTCATGAAGGATGAATAAGAGTTGGCTGAGAGAGTGGGATGGGGGGCAGAGGATTGTGGGGAGCTCCAATGGAAGAAGTAAATGCACTGAGATGAGAGAGGAGCCAGTAGACTTGGAACAGACTCTCTGTTCACTGTAGCTGGAGTGTGGAGTGCAGTACCTTGTTCCTCTGCTTCTCTGGGCCATCTCAGCACCTTCTATGGCTGTCTTTATCATCTTTGTGCTGACTTCTCCTGATTTTACAGCTCCAACTCAGACTTCTCTCAAGCTCCAGGATGCCATCTCAATGGGGCTCTCAAAGTGAACATGTCAGCATTTCCATTGTTGACCTTCTTAGACCCCTTAGACCTGTTCTGTGCTCCTGATCTCAGTAACAACTCCTGCTCCTACCCTTGCCAGTGCCAAGGCCAGGAAGCTTGGCCTCCTCCTGGAGTTACTTAGCTCCCCGCTTAGCTCTACATCCAATAGGTTCTATGTAGTCTACCTCCTTACCTCCCACACCTGCTCCTCACTTTCCATGCCTCCTTCCACTGTGACTAGCCACAGTGTTAGTGGACATCTTGACTTTGTTCCTAATTTTATTGGAAATCCTCTGATATCACCAATAGTAGGATGCATGTTAGAGACTTCTAATGTATACACTTCTCAAGCTGAGAATTTCCCTTCTATTCATAGCTAAGAGTGTTTTTTAAATAAGGAACAGGTGTTAATTTTGTAAATCATTGTTTTCCCGAATTGATTGAAATAGTCACATAGTGTTTATTTTTTTTATGAGTTAGATATCCTGAGTCGTCATAAACCATACTTGGTGGTGATGTAGTGTTCCTTTAATTCAATTCTTAATTTTGGAGAGGGATGAATTCTATTATCATTCTTGTGTTGATTTCTCCTAGTCAACATCTCCAACTCAGACTTTCTGCATTTACGTTCATGAGGGATATTGACATATCTCTTTCTTTATAATATTATGTAATATTACATGACATACTTTAGTAATATTATTAAAAACTCATACAATAGGTTAGAGCCTTTTAATCATTTTCTACAATCCAGAAATTGTGTGTGTATCTGTAAGTAGGTAGGTAGATAATGTTTACAATATGGAAATTATCCATTCCTTAATGGTTTTATAGAACTCACTTAGTAAATTACTGGATCTAGGATTAATTTACTGAGTTCTATAAAACCATTAAGGAATGAATAATTTCTAGGATTATATCTTTGATTCCCTCTTCAATTGCTTGCATGATTATTGGTCTTCTCAAGTATTTTCCTAAAGTCTAGTCAATTGGATTTTATCAATCAAATTTAATTAATTTTCTACTTTATTAATATAAATTTTTATTAATTTTATTTAGCCTTTTTACTTTCTTTGGTTTATTTTGTTACCTTTTCCAGTTTTCTGTGTTGAAGATGAGCTCATAATTTTCAATATGTCTTGCTTTCCATTGTATGTACTTAAAGCTATATATTTTCCTCTGAGTACCACTTTGGCCACCTCCCATTGGTTTTGATTTGTGGTGCCTCTATGGCATTTATTTAAAATGGCTTGTAATATCAATTTAGCTATGTTATATGGCAAGACACTTCAGACTGTTTTTTGGCTCCATTTGGACATTTAGTCTTCCACATATACAGGTTGAGTATACCTTATCCAAAATGCTTGGGACCAGAGTGTTGCAAAATTTTTATTTTTTCAGATTTTGGAATATTTGCATATACATAATGGCATATCTTGGGAATGGGACCCAAGTCTCAACATAAAATTCATTTATGTTTGATACACCTTACACACATAGCCTGAAGGCAATTTTATATAATATTTTAATAATTTTGTGCATGAAACAAAGTTTTGACTGTGTTTTGACTGTGACTCATCACATGAGGTCAGGTGTGGGATTTTCCACTTCTAGTATCATGTCAGTGCTAAAAATGTTTTAGATTTTGGGGCATTTTGGATTTCAGATTTTTTGATTAGGGATGCTCAACTTGTTAGGGATGCTCAACTTGTACAATAAACAAAATAGTTTAAGTTTCCTACTGTGGTTTTAATTGAGATTTTATAACAGAGTTTATAGTTTAATTGGCAAGAATTAATAAGATTTACTAAGAATATGGTATATGTCTCTACTTGTTTAGATCTTCTTTTACGTCCATCAGTAAATTTTATGTTGCTTTTACATAGGTCTTTTGCATCTTACTAAGTTTGTTCTTGCTATTGTGAATGGAGCCTTTCCCCTTTATGTCTTCTAATTGGTTATTAATGATACATAGGATAACTAACAATTTTTACTTGTGACTTTCATATTTCACTACTTTATTAAACTCATCAGAATTAATAGTTATTTGGTTTATTCTCTTGGATTTTCTAGGTAAGCAATCAAATCACCTGCAAATTATTACACAAAATAGGTGCTCAGTAAATACTTGTTGAATGTCTGTGCTTACAGGAAGTGGAGACAATCTTGTACAATTTAGATATCCTCTAAGAGCCTGGCCCTACAGAAATCTCTAAACACTCTAAATTTTTTCAACGAAATCTTTGTACTTTGGTGATTTATTTTACATCGTGTTAGCTATCTTCTAGCCTTAAGTAATTTAGAAGAATCAGAACATAAACAATTCACACACAGCATTCTCACAAATATTAGGGCCTCAACAGCAGATACTTTCATATTTCTGAAAGGTCTTCCACATCAAACCTACGCATCAAGAGTGAGAGTGGCCTTCTCCTTCCACTTTGCAAAGGGGCATTGAGGGAAAATGCCCTGTCTTCCTCTCTAAAAGCACAGACTGACTTCTTGGCTCTACCAGCCCTTGCACACCCAGACTCTTCCTACAGAGAATGAGCAGAGAAAAGAAATGCTGAAGCTTTCCTTGGTGGCAACACCCATCCAGGAGGACTTGAAAGATTCGAGAAAGGCAAACTATCTTCCCAGAAACAAATTTGCTTTTTCTATATTTGCTTTAAGCAATCCAAACTTAAAAAAAAATCAATGCTGTCTAGGGAGAAGAAAGGAGGCAGGAAAATGAGGCCTTTGAAAATTCCTCTAGAGAGCCAACTATAGCCTATTAATATTAACACAGGGTACCTCTACCCTTGGATGCTTTTGGAAAGCCATGGCTGACTCTCGGGAGCCCCGCTGTGCACAGTTCTTTTGAATGTTAGGAATAAAACCCACAGCCTCTGAGTCAGGCAGAAAAATGCCCATTTTCCTTTGTGCTCACACTTTCAGAGGAAGCTGCCTCAGGCAGAGAAAGGAAGAAGGAAAATGATGAGAATTCTTAACAACAGACTGTTCTTGGCAAGGAAAATCCGTATTTAAGAATCTTGCAAAGTGAAGGATGAACAGAAGACAATGAGGTGAAGCTCAAATCCATCTTGAGAAAGTATATTTTTCTGAGATAGACTCAATTACTGATCCTGCGCGGATGGTGACTTGCAGCTGTTGGTACCTAAAGCAGCACAGTGAAAACAACAAAGAACCTCGGGTCTAAACAGAAAATGACTAGAGGGAAGGAAGACTTCACAAAATTAGAAGAAAGGGAAATAAGTGCCTCAGCTATTCTCAGGTACATGAGGCTGCTTACTGGAAATTCAGACTTGGCCTTGGACTTGAAACACTCACCAATAGGCATCTCGAATGGGACCGGACTTACCAAGCAATGCCACGCTCGGCCCTACTGCTCCATATTGAATCCCCTGAGCTGTGCTCCTTGTTTGCACATCCTTGTATGCCATGATCTCCCATTCCCCCTTAACTTGCTAACTTCTGCGAGTCTTCACAGTGAGCTGAGATGCCATTTCCTCCAAGGACCCTAATTTCCCCACTCCTGTGTCGGCCTCTAGCGCAGCACCTATCGCAGCAGATTCTAATTGTCCATTCAGTGGTCTATCTTTTCCCAGTAGACTTCATGTCAGCTGGCATTGAATACTGCTCACCTGACACAGTGCCTGGTGTAATATATGGCAAGAACTCAATAAATATTCATTGAATGAATGAATGAGCAAGGTATATAGACCAGCACAGCATTTCCAGGGGCATTAGTTACCCTCTTGCCCTAGGGCTGCATTTCTGTTTGAAATGAAAACATTTTCAAGGTTAAATATATTCTTGGAGCCACATTTAATTGGCTGGCTTCCCGAACACTAAATCATTTAGTTTCAGGAGGAAGAATTTTTTTCCCTTGGCAAACATTTCCTAAAGAAAAGTGGATGAGGCAACTGTCAGAAGAAAATGAAGCATTGCTGTGAAGCTGCAGAGGTGTCTAAATACTGCCAAAGATATCCCACGGGCTTGCCCACTCAGGGAATATCTATAAATATTTTCTGCAGTTAGCCTATTAAGACAAAATTATCTTGAAAACACTTTCTAAACATTAAGTCACAAGTGTTTGCTAATAATTTGTTGCCCTTCCTTCCTCTCCTTTCCAATACAATTGGATATGAAGGGTGTCCTTCATTTCACGAGTCCATTTGAAATCTTTGCCCTTTTCATCTCTGATAAGGAAAGGCAAAATAGTTAAACTTCAGAGTTTGGTTAAAAGAATTTTTCACTCAAATCAGGGGCTGCCATAATAAACTACCACAGACTGAGTGACTTAAACAACAGAAACTTATTTTTTCTCAGTTCTGGAGGCTGGAAGCCTGAGATCAAGGTGTGGGCAGTGCTGGCTTCTGAGACCTCTGTCCTTGGCTCTGTAGATAGCCACCTTCTCCCTGGGTCTTCACATAGTCCTGTCTCATGTATGTCTGTGTCCAAATTTCCTTTTCTTATGAGGAACCAGTCGTGTTGGATTAGGAGCCACTTTAATGACTTTATTTTAACTTAACTACCTCTTTAAAGACCCTGTCTTTAAATACAGTCACATTCTGAAATACCTGGGGTTAGGAATTCAACAGATGAATTTGGGGGGATGGCCCATAACAGCAGGGTACCGTTTATTTCCTTGGACATTTCTGGGTAGGAATGGAAGACACAGGATCAGAGACTCATGGACAACTTTTTTCCAGAGTAAAAAGCTGTCATTTCTTGAAAACCCAAGAAAAACGAAACCTGTCTATTCAACATTGAATGATCTCTAGTGGGAAGTGCTAAGATGAGAAAAGCAGTGATTTGATTCTTCTGTGGCTTAAATGATCTCCTCCCCATCTGTGTAAAAATGAGATCACTACAGACTTTCTTGGACTTCTACTCTAGTTTCCCCACCTATCTTTTCATTTCCAAAGTACCTGGAGACCGAGGACAAGGGTGGGAGTCATCAGGGACTACTGAGGGTGGGTCCTTCCTGCCCTTCCCCAGGACTGGGATGCCCTTGTTATGAATGCTTCACCTTCCTTGGGATTCAGGGCGAGGGTAGGAGGTTGATCTTCTCTAAGGAAGAGAGAACAGGATGAAAAATGACTTTTGGATGTTGCAAACCACATCTTCCCTGACTTTGATTAAACATGCTGCTCACTGCTTTTAGTAGATAAGCAGTGTTTAATAAGATAGGCTAAATGTGCTATCACTCTTCACCTAGCCATAGAGATTTTTCTAGGCAGATGGGAACGCAGGCTGTCAGGAACATCACTTACCCTCATTTTGGCAACAGCAGGAAGACCTGGAAAGAAGTGTCAGAAGCATCCGGGACAGGACCCTGCAGCGGACACCTCTGGTTATTTCTTGTGCCCTGTCTCATTTCCCCCTTACTTTGCTCAGAACATTCTGATTTTCCTTTGGAGAAAATCCCTGATGTTCTTCCTACCGAGAGATTGCCGTGATTCCTGTCCTTTCCAAAATCATTGGGGTTATTTATTTCCTCCTAGTTACCTTGGGTTCTGTGAACTAATCATAGCTCCCACCCAGGCTTCTGTCTCCAACTTGCCTCATATATCCAAAGACCTGTTTGACATCTCCACTTAAATATTTAGCAGGCACCCAAACTCCTAATCTAACCCCTGGTCTCTCTTGCAAACTTGTTCTAGCCACAGCCATCCCATCAGCAGATGGCAACTCTGTTCTTGCAGTTACTCGGACAGAAACCTTGGAATCACCTGACTCTGGCTTTCACGTTCTACATGCAAACTGCCAGGAAATTCTATGGACTCTCCCTTCAAAATTGATTCAGGACCCAACTTCTCCCACCTCCCAGCCACCATCACCTCCTGCAGGATTTGTCTCCTGGTTCTTCCATCACTTCCCACTGTCTGCTCCCCCTAGAAACCAGAGCGTGTCTTCCAAAACGAAAATGAGAGCATGCTTGCCGGGCGTGGTGGCTCACGCCTATAATCCCAGCACTTTGGGAGGCCAGGGTAGGTGGATCACTTGAGGTCAGGAGTTGGGGACCAGCATGGGCAATATGGTGAAACCCCATCTCTACTAAAAATACAAAAATTAGCCAGGCAAGGTGGCATGCATCTGTAATGCCAGCTACTCAGGAGGCTGAAGCAGGAGAATCACTTGAGCCTGGGAGGCAGAAGGTGCAGTGAGCCGAGATCATGCCACTGCACTCCAGTGAGCCAAGATTGCGCCACTGCACTCCAGTCTAGGTGACAGAGTGAGACTCGGTCTCAAAAAAGGAAATGAGAGTGTGTCAGTCCTCTGTTCAGACCCTGCAGGTGCCTCATTCGATTCAGAGTAAGACTGAAAGTGCCTGCCACAGCTCTCAGGGGCCCACGTGATATGGGGCCCCTTTCTGCCTCTCTGACCTGTTCTGTTGCCACTCCTCCAGTTCAGTCCGCACCAGCACATTGGCCTTCTTGCTGCTTCTGGAACACTCCAGCGTGTGTCTGTCTTCGGGAGCTCTGGCTGACAGCTCTTCACCCAGAGACCCCACAGCTAACCCCTCACCAACTCAGGTCTCCCCTTTCCTGGGTGGCTGTCCAACCACTCGGGCACTCCTAATACCTTTGCCTTGCTCAGCTTTTGTTTTTCTCACATATCCTATAGCTTACAGTAATTCCCCACTTAACACCTTCCATAGGTTCATGGAAACTGCATCTTTTAGGCGAAGCGACGTATAATGAAACCATTTTTACCATAGGCTAATTGATACAAACAAGAGTGATGTTCCTACAGCATATTTCTGGTCACAAAAACATCACCAGTCTCCTAAATAAGGACCTAAAACTCTTCTGATGTTAAACGTTGAAATAAATGTGATCTATTTATTTAAGAATAGATTTAAGAATCCATTTAAGAATGATTAAGAAAAACAAATAAGATCATTATTTACCCAATTTTTAATTTGTTGATTATGGCTGCTTGTGAGTTGTACATATTTATGGGGTGCGTGTGATGCTTTGCTGCAGGCGTACAATGCATACTGATCGGATCTGAGAGACTGGGGGATCCATCACCTCAGACATTCACCATTTCTTGCTGTTAGGAACATCCCAAGTCCACTCTTTTAGTTATTTTTAAATATACAATTTATTATTAACTATTGTCCTTTTGTACTACCAAATACTAGATCCTATTCATTCTGTTTACCCAATTTTTGGTGAATCAGTGAGTCCCAGTGGTGGTAGTTATAGTGGATTAAACCAGGGAATAAACGTTTGCAAAGCAAATGTCTCAGGAGCACCTCCAGCCACCACAAAGTTCACAAACAATCACAAATATGGCAGGTTCACCAAACACGTTCATGCCACATCATTTAGTGTCATGTATTTGTGGGATTATCGTTGACCTTAGACAATTTTTATCTTACAATAATTGGTATTCATTCATTCATTCATTCGTTTCCCATCTCACTTATTCCAGTTCAGAGTTGCAGGTGGCCAGAGCTCATCCCAGCAACTGAGGGCACAAGACAGGCACCCACTGTGGACAGAACACCATCCCATTACAGGGCACACTCACCCACCCACACACTTCGACTGGGGCCATTTAGACACGCCAGTGAACCTCATGTGCACAGCTTTTGAATGTCGCAGGAAACAGAGTGCCCAGAGAAAACCCATGCAGACATGGAAAGAATATGGAAGACTCCACAAAGACAGGGGCCCCAGCCTGGAATTGATTTTTTTTTTTTTGCTTATCAATGTTATAATAAAACTACATTATTTGAGGACTTGCTGTATTTGCCCTTTCTTTATTTACTGTCTGTCCACCCACACTTTCCCTTCCCCTCCCCCTTGCTGAACAAGAAGCCAGTTTCTACATGCACAAGGATCTCTGTTTTGTTCTCTGAAGTATCTCAGCACCTGGAATTGTGCCTGGCATATATTAGGTGCTCAATAAATGATTGTCAAATGAAAAAAATTATAAAGCCCATATCCTTCCAATGAATCCCTCTTACTTGGTTGAGCTCAAGTGTGCTACCATTGCTTGAAAGCAAAGCCCCCGACTGAGAGAGTGCCCTTCTCAGCACACCATGACTCCAAAAGAGCCTGCTATATATACTTTTCTGCGCTAAGAAAAGGATCAAAATCAGACAGAAAAAGAAAAAATACGGACTGCCTGATTGTCTCTATATGAATTCGGCTGGTACTTTTGGCCGCCTGTGTAGTCAGGGTTCCTAGAGGGAGAGAACTAATAGGATATATATAGAGATATATATGGATCTATATATAGGAGATATATATATATATATATCCTATATATATAAGGGAGTTTGTCAAGTATTAACTTACATGATCACAAGGTCCCACAATAGGCCATCTGCAGGCTTGAAGAGCAAGGAGAGCCAGTCAAAGTCCCAAAAGTGAAGAACTTGGAGTCTGACGTTCGAGGGCAGGAAGCATCCAGCACGGGAGAAAGATATGGGCTGGGAGGCTAAGCCAGTCTCGCCTTTTCACATTCTTCAGCCTGCTTTATATTGGCTGGCAGCTGATTAGATCGTGCCCACCAGATTAAGGGTAGGTCTGCATTCCCAGCCCACTGACTCAAATATTAATCTCCTTTGGCAACACCCTCACAGACACACCCAGGAACAATACTTTGCATCCTTCAGTCTGATGAGGTTAATACTCAGTATTAACCATCATGCAGCCCTTGTGAGTAGAAATGAGTAGGAAAGTCACTTGACTCAGGGCCAGGACACCCAGCTGTGCCTGCAGATCCTGCTGCTTCTGGAGGTGTGGCTTTGGCATCACTAAGCCTCCCTGGACCTCAGTTTCTTCATCTGTAAAGCAGACCTAAAAACCCCTATTTCCTCAGGGTTGTTGTGAAGATTAAATGAGATCCTGAGTATCTGGGACTCTGAGAAGAGACCTGCCGACTCCTTACGGTCAGAGCAGCTCTGTGTTGCAAGGAAGGATTGGGCACTGGGACAGGCAAACCAGTTTGAATCCCACCTTCGCCACTTATTGCCAGGCAGCCTCGGGCACATCACCTGGTCCCTCTGCGCCTCCATTGGCTGGTCTTTAAAAGGGGGATAATTAGTGTAGCCTGCATCCAAGGACAGTCATGGGGATTGCTGAGTCCATGCCTGTGTTTTATCCCAGTGCCTGGCACATGTAAAGTGCCCAAGAATAATAATTTGTTGTTGCTATTGCAGGGGCTCAATAAATGTCGTTTCCCTCCTCATGACAAGAGCTTTGGCACCTGAGCCAGATCATTTACTTCTTTTTCTCTTTTGATGCCAATGATGACACATAACTTGCCCCAACAATGTAGCTCCCCGGGAAGATTTTGATGGGATAACAAAAATGTGTGTCTTGGGCTTTCTACAACTACAGCCTTATGACTCTTGGCACGGAACTATCAAAACAAGGTGAAACGTGCATGGGCTTCCTTTCTCCCTGCACTGTCCCTACTTCCACCCAACCCAACCCTTCTGCAGAAACACATTGTGTCAGCCATGCTTGAGTGGTTTGGCAAAATAGGGCTCATTTTAGCTCCCGTTGGCAGAACACAGGGTGGTGTGGAAAAGGCCTGAGGGTAGAGGCACGTGAAAATGGTTCAGAAATGCCTGGGAGATGCCATCAGTTTGCACCAGGCGCTAGACGCTAGGGTTATGGCTGCTGTGCCCTCGTGGCTGACTTTGAGTCATGGCTTGTGAAACTCTGCATGCTGATCAGGAATCAGAGCAACTAAGGGCAGACAAGGACACCCATCTACCTTGAATCAGGTCCTTCAGAGTGATCTGAGATGCCAGGGGCAGCAGGCGGCTGCCAAACCTTATTGCCAAATTATCATAGCTCCTTTGTCATTTCTGGTTTTGATATGAATCTTGTAAAACAGAGACGCTTCTGCTTCCTAAGGTCTTGGAGTCAGGAATTTGTAAAAAACAATTTCACTTCAAGTTTCCACAAACACACCATTTCCCCTGCCTCTGCTTCCCTGCTGTGACCAGGAAGGCAGTACTATCATATGGTCAAGCCTCACATGAGATAAATAGGACTCTTGAAAGCCACTGTATTCCATCCATAAATTATCAGCTATACAGATGCAGACCTCTGGCTGACACAGAAATCACTCCTACAAATCCCCACCATGTATAGGCATTTAGAAACAACTGATTGTACTTCACTGGTCCCCTGTTTCCCTTTAGAGAGGTTTATAGTGGTCAAAACTCTTGGGTACAGATGACAGAAACCCACCTGAAATTGACCTAAGCACAAAAGAAGACATACTATTCCCATGATAGAGACACTTGGGGGTAGTTCAGCTTCGGGCACAGCAGGATCCAAATGTCAAAAAAATATTTCCAGCCAACTGCAGGGGCTCATGCCTATAATCCTAGCACTTTGGGAGGCCAAGGTGGAAGGACGGCTTGAGCCATGAGTTTGAGACCAGCCTGGGCAAGATGGCCAGACTAAAAAATAAATTAGCCAGTCATGGGTGATGTGCGTCTGTAATGCCAGCTACTCAGGAGGCACAGGTGAGAGAATGCCTTGAGCCCAGGCATTCCAGGTTGCAGTGAGCTATGATCGTACCACTGTACTCCAGTCTGGGCAACAAAGGGAGACCCCATCTCACTCTGTTGAGCTCATGTTGTCCAGCTATATATATACACACATATATACACACACACACACACACATATATATACACACATATATACAGACATACTTATACATATATATATATAAAACCATTTTACCTACATCTTATATCTTATGTAAATCTTACCAGTTTAGCCTTCCCAGGAGAGTGAGGTTTGCTTTGCCAGTATTTCCAGCAAAAATCTTAGCAAAGGATGGCCATGTCTCTGAGTGGCCCTGCCTGTGTCTCATGCCTACCCAGGACCCAACCTCTGTGGCTAGGGGTATATAATAATACCCTTACATGATCCCCATGTTAATAGCTGTTATTGTCTACTATGTGCCAAGTCTTCAACTAGATTATCGCTCATCTCACAACAAAATGAAAGATATCTATTTACTATCCCCATTTTTCAAGTGATAGAACAGGATTAGAGAGGTTAAATAACTTGCCCAAGTTCATATCCCCCAAATGGAGAAACTAAAATTTTGGCCCAGTTCTCCAGGAGTGCCAAAATGGCCCATCTCCCTGTAGCTGCAGAGTAAGTGAGCTGTCTCATAAAATGTGCATTCATTCCATAGACATATAATTAGGCACTGCTCTGTGCAGTGACAGGTTATGACTGGAAGATTCCTGGGGCATTTCAGCACTCTATACACTAACTTCCTCAAGCCCCACACGGACCCCTTCTGGAAACTCCCCTGGTAATAGTAGGACCCTGGTCTCTTGAGAGACACGTGGCTCATCTGGTAATTCTGGGTAGTAGAACCTTTCCAAAGAGGAATAAGTCACCATTTGCAACTTCTGCCCTACCCATTTGACTCACTCTCAAAAAGTCTACCATCTAGGTAAGATAAAAATAAAAAGGGGGTCACAGACCAAGTTTGCTTGGTCCCTGTAATATTTTTTCTGAATTGGATTTGTTGCCAATACTGAAAAGTTTGGACTTTTATTTCACAATCAAAGCCATGTTTCTGGTTTCTTCTAAATACATCAAATGTGGCAGTACAGAGCCCGGATTCTTACATGGCAAAGGTCAGTGGTAACTGACAAGAGGACAGGCTGCTGCTTTGGGGTGGGGCGTGTGCTCTCCAGTTTGCCTTAGTCCCTTTCATTCCTTATTGCCTTATACCAAGGCTGCCTTACTGATTGACATTACCTGCTGAGTGAGCAGCACAAATGAAGTTTGAAAGAGCACAAAGAAGAGGCAATGAGCATGCAGAGAGAGGAGCAATGAGTTCCCCTGGGTGGAGAAGGGGAAATGAGAAAGAGGCTCCCGCCTTAAAGGAGGAGTAGGGTTTTAAATATCAAAGTCTCTTCACATGTAGAGTGGATTATTACTGGTAGAGTGGACAAATGTGGGGAAGGGATTTGCCAAGGTGAGCGATGAGCATGGGGAAAGCTACAGGCAGAACATCCACCTGGTGTTTGGGGAGCCCTGCCCGCAGAGGCAGTATGTCAGGAGGTCACATCATGGAGAACGAACAGCAAGATAAAAGACCAGCTGGACTGGATTCTGCAGCGGCCTTACCAGCCCACTGGGGCCTCCGAACACGCACACACATACGCACACACACAACCCCAACACACACAGGAGCTCATGGGTCCAGAGGGCACTAGAGCCCACTGGTCCCTAGGGACCTCCAAGTGGGCCTGGGACTGGGAAGCTGTGCTCCAGACTCAGGCACACCTTGTGCTCCCCATGAATGTGATTGTATCTTCCACCAGCCTGGTGAGTGTCTTGACCCATCCTGCAGGGGTCAGGGCCTCTCACTGCTCCTCCCAGCATCTTTAACACCTGCCACCCTGGCGGCTTCTGAGCCAGACTCCTCTCAGAACAGGGGTGTGTCCCCAGCTGATTCTGGGTCCCAGGGTTATGTGTTGCCCTCCTTGGGCTGGGGCCAGTGAGGTGCATGAAGGGAGGTCAGGGAAGAAACAACCATGCGCTCAGCACATCGGGTGCTTCCTCCAGCCCCACTTTGAAGGTTGACATCTTTATCCTGACTTTCCAAGGAAGAGCCTGAAGCTCACCGAGGTTGGTGACTGACTGCAGACAAGGCCTCTCAGCATCCATCTTATCCTCTGTAGAATGAGGATCATGTACAGGTCTCCCCAGTTTTTTGTGAAATTTAGAAACTGTGAGTAAAGTGCTGGCCTGGTGCCTTGTATGCGTTCATTACTTAAAAATAATTAGTGATCATCGATTATATTCCAGGCATAGTGCTTGGTACTAAGTTAGAACACTCAGCAAGGCAGACTGTAGAGAGTTACAGTCAGGGGTGTGTGTGTGTTGAAATTCTGTGTGTATGTTGGGACTGTGCATGTGTGTACATTGGAGGCATGTGTAAAGGTGGTGTGTGTGTGCTGAATGTGTGTTGGGATTCTGTGGGTGTGTTGGGTGCATGTGTGCTTTGGGGTTGTGTGTGTGCATTGGAGGTGTGTGTGTTAGGGTTGTGTATGTGCGTTGGAGGTGTGTGTGTTGGGGTTGTGTGTGCATTGGTACGTGGGTTGTGTGTGTTGGGGTTGTGTGTGCACGTTGGAAGTGTGTGTGTTGGGGTTGTGTGTGCATTGGAGGTGCGTGGGTTGTGTGTGTGAGTTGGAGGTGTGTGTGTGTTGGGGTTATGTGTGTGCGTTGGAGGTATGTGTGTGTGTTGGGGTTTGTGTGCGTTGGAGGTGTGTGTGTGTGTTGGGGTTGTGTGTGGGATGGAAGTGCGTGGGTTGTGTGTTGGGGTTGTGTGTGTGTGTGTTGGAGGTGTGTGTGTTGGGGTTGTGTGTATGTGTGTTGGAGGTGTGTGTGTTTGTGTGCTGGGGTTTGGGAAATAAAGAGAATAAGCGACCACATACCACACAATGGAAAAAAGGCGAACGCTTGTGGGGATGGCAGCACCTCCCAGGGATAAT
Organism: Trachypithecus francoisi; assembly: GCF_009764315.1. Taxonomy (NCBI): domain Eukaryota; kingdom Metazoa; phylum Chordata; class Mammalia; order Primates; family Cercopithecidae; genus Trachypithecus; species Trachypithecus francoisi. Next base: position 88,112,307 of record NW_022681455.1, on the reverse strand, counting down.
ACTGGATTTGGGAGTTCCAGGAGGATGTGCCATCTCCATGTGAAAACAAAGAAATTCCGTGTGGCTGCACCAACAACATGCCTTGGGGAGAGGAGAGAAAGGAGAACAAAGAAGAGCATGGGCTTAGATGGGGCCAGGTCAGGCGGGACCTCACCCACCATGCGAAGGGGGTTGCTTTTCATTCCGAGGGCCCTGGGCAACTGTGTGGGGGAGAGGAGATAAAGAGACTGGGGTCCCATGCGGTAACCTCCCAGCTGGTCCTTTGGCCCACTACAGTTTGTTTCAACTCTGTAGGCAAAGTAATCCTGTTAAAATGTCCATCGGATCCCACCGCGCCTCTGCTCAGCACCCTTCAGAGGCTCCCTGTTTACCTCTGCGTAAAAGCCGAAGTCCTCACAAAGCCCTGAGTGACCTGGTCGTTACCTCCCTGCTCATTTCAGGCAGCCCCACTCACCAGCCCACTAAATGAGATGACCCCAGCCACAGTGGCCTGGCTGTTCCTGGAATGACAGGCTTCCCGCTTAGGACTGAGATGGAACAGGGACCCCTCTTCCCACCCCGACCCCCACCGCCCAAGTATGAAAATAAAGGAAAAATGTTTAGTTCCTTCACAGGAAAGTCCAGGCACCCAGCCCCTTCCTGAAAAGTAAAAGAGCCACCTGAGAAGTGAGGAGAAATGCAGATAGATCCCCACCAAATGGATCCACTGGCACACAGACCTCGGACCAGGGGAAACCAAGAAAAAGCTCTGACCGCCTGTCGTTTGTTCTCAATTTCTTCCTGAGGGGCCTGGAGGAAGTCATGCCCATGGGCCAGATCTTATCATTCCTTTCTGCTGACCCCAAGATTTTAGACAAAACTTCTCTTCCTTAACCAATCACAAATTAGAGAGTCTGAACCCACCTATGACCTTTTAGCCCCATGACTTCAGATATCCCACCTTTTTAGGCCATACCAATGTGTAACTCCCATGTGCTGATTTATGATTTTACTTGTAACTTCTGCTTTCCTGAAATTTTTCCCTGCCTGAAAAAAAAACCCTTGCATGCAAGCCATCAGGAGGTGAGGTCTTAAGTGTGAGCTGCCTGATTCTCCTTGCTTGGCGTCCTGCAAATGAATGCCGCTCTTTCTCTCACTGCAGACCCTCAGTGTGGATGTTTGGCTTTACTGCACCAGGTAGGAAGCCTCCATTCAGCTCCACCCTGGCTGAGCCTCTAGAGGGAATGCTGTCTCTTCTTCCCTCGTCACCTTTCCATCTTTGCCCAGATTTTGGCTTCCCAGGGAGACTTACGATGACCACCTACTTTTTACTCAAAATTGCTCCCCATGGTACTCCTAATCCCCCTCTTTTTTGTATCTTGCTTTGCTTTTTCTATAACCCTTATCTCCTAACATTGTACATGCCCTCTGGCCAAAGCCCACCAGGAACACACATGCAGCTGGACATGTTCAGTTTCTCACTGTTGCAGTGAAGGAGATCACATACCAGGGGACTTGAGGGTGCCTCCCTCATTGCAGTCATTGCAGCGTACAATGGCACCTGTGTTCCTGGTGGTCCTTGCTTGGAGAACATTGACGATCCTATGTACGTGACTTGTTTCCTATGTTTTTCTTGTCTTCCCCTTCTAGCTTCAGGGAGGTAAGGATGTTTTGACTGTTCTGTTAACTGATCCAAGTGCCTAGAACTAAAATCACCGTAGAAGCCCAATTTATATCATTTGCTGAGATGGGGAAGCCTGGAAGATGAGCGGGTTTGCAGGCTGGGGCAGAATTAGGGAGCAATTGATAAGCTTGAGCTACTTCCAGTCCCAGAATCATTGGTTCATCTTCCTGTGTCAACCTCACCCACCACTCAGCAGTGATCATAGCCCTGCCTCTGCCCCACCAACACACACACAGGCCTGCCTCAGCCCTCAGTAAGCCCCTTAGCAGCAGCATTGGCAGCACCATTAAAACACACCCCAGGTGGCGTTCTAAACACAGATTGTCTTACCAGGTTGGCATTCCTGTGATTTTTAGAGATAAGGAAACTGCGCACTGCATAATGGTTCACACCTATAATCCTAGCATTTGAGGAGGCCCAGGAGGGAGGATTACTTGAGGCCAGGAGTTCGAGACCAGCCTGGGCAACATAGCAAGACTCTATCACTCCAAAAAAATTTTTTTCATGAAAGAAAAAATGTATATTCAGAAGTGAGGAAACTGAGCACAAGAAGAATAAATAAGTTTTGAGTAGCCGAGCTGAAATTTGAATATAGATCGTCCACCCCCAGAGCCTAAACCTCTCAGAGCATTTCATGGCCATCAACTTAGATGCCGAGAAAGGAAGGTGGGGTGAGGAGGTGCAGCAAGACCAAGGCAAACTTGACTTGAAGTGTAGCAAGAGGAGATAGTTTTCTTTCTGTTAGGAGGAGGCTGTCTGCAGCAAACACTGCTCTGTCTCGTGGGAAACCCCACAGGCAGCCCAAAGCCCTCACAGAGGCCCAGTCCCATTCAGGCCTGACTAGTCCCATTGAGTCAGAAGGGTCTGGTGTCTCTGACACGATGCATTAATTGGGGCATTCATAAAAATGAAAAAGGAGCCAAGCCCGGCCCTTTTCCCCCACCAAAGGAGAGCAGTAGAGATCCGAAAAACAGGGTGATTAACTCCACCAGGCACTCGAGTTGCCATGGATACTACTGACCAGCATGATGCCTCTTCTGCCCCTTGGTTCTGAGGCTGCCTGTGCTCTTCAGCCCTGGCAGAGAGGGTTTTCCTCCTCACTTCCCAAAACTGGTTCCAAAAGCACAATAGACATTTGAGGACTCAGAGCTGGGGAGAGCTCACTCCATCCCATGTCTTTTTTTTCAAAACTACATTTTTCCATCTCTGTTGCACATCATGTTAGCTGTATTTGTGTTAATGGGAGCTTGTGTGTGTGAGTACAGCTGTACCTAGAATGTATGTAGCTACACTACTACTTATGATTAAATACCTTGGAGGTCTGAAGACAGGTAACTAAGAAGCAAATTAAAGAGGTTTTTTTTGGGGGGACGGGGCAGGGGGACAGGATCTCACTCTGTCACCCCGGGTGGAGTGCAGTGGCATGGTCATAGCTCCCTGCAGCCTCCAACTCCTGAGCTCAAGTGATTTTCCCACAGGCAGGAGCAACTGTGCCCAGGTCCACAAACCCTTGTGTCTGTGAATATGTCTATTATAATGATTGTCACTGGTGGTCTTGACAGCTATATTGAAATTACAGTTATCGGTACAGTAAAATGAAACCTAAACTTTGCCACTAAAGTGAAGTATCCATATACCTCCAATCCAAGGACAGTGATTGATCTTTGTGTCCAGACTCAAGCCCTCACAAAAAACTGTGTCAGTCACTAACATTCTCAATAAACACTGATCAGATAATCATATTTGCGAACTGCTTTTAACTTTTCAAATAGTCATCTCATTTGAGCTTTACAAGTACATGAAATCAACAGTAACAATTGTCCAACCCAGGCCAAAATCAGTAATATGAATTTTAAGCATTTTTAAATGCTACAGTGGAAACATATATGAAATGCACAATCCAAGGTAGATTAATGGAAGGACAGAGGGATGACAGGTGGAGACGTATGCGAACAAGAAAATACAGTAGAATGTCAATAGTAGAGTGCCTGGGTTGGAAAAATTTCAAAGGTCCTTTCATTCCCCTGAATTCTATGTTTTTATATTGATTTTCTAAGTATGTTTCAGATACTCTAAAATGAAGATAACATTGGTCAGCTAAGATCAATTTAAGGTTAAGCTCTGTAGCAACTCAGAACTGAGCTGAAGTGTATCAGTCAGGGGCTAGTGTATGCTGTCGTAGCAAACATCATTACAATCTCGGAGCTTAAAACTACAGAGGTTTATCTCTTGCTTCCACGATACAGGCACCACAGATGAGCTGGGGGCTTTGTGCCTGCATTGCCATAGACACTGTCCTCTTTGTTCTATTTCAGGGCCCAGTGAACAGAGACCCCCCGGATATTGCCGGAGGGAAAGGAGAGAGCCCAGCAAAGCACACAACATATCAGTCTTTTCACGTGTAGTTGGGTGAAAGGAAGTCACATGGGCCAAGGAGGGGAAGCAGGTGTCGTCAAAGCAGTTCCACAGTCCTCCAGGCACAGTAACAGGCATGCTCTTTTGTCCTTCTCTCCTTTTAGATTGTAAGCTACCCAAAGTCAATCTCCATGGGTTTTTTTTCCTTATATGCAAACTACCATATGACAGGTGTGCCAGGCAGCAATAACCCAGGTATACCTAAGAGTTACCCTATAGTCCAAGAATGTTGGTTTTGAGCTCCGAACTAAGGAATCCGGGAGCTGCCAACCCAAAATTTACTCCTTATCTGTGGAGCATAGCTGAACCCCTGGCCCATTTCTTGGAACAGGATGTGTGAGGAACCAGGGCCCTTTGTTTTGAGCTAGGTGGAGGTGGCCAGGTGGAGGTGGCCAGGCAGAGGTGGCCAGGTGGTGGTTGCTAAGCGAGGACTGCTATACTAACTGGGTGCTCTTTACAAACCATAGTGGCTACCCCATTCATCCAGCCACTCCTGGACTCCCTGCATGTTCAAGTTCCCCAATAAAACTTACGACTTGCTCACGGTCTCTGGGTCTTTTCTTCAGCTTGTCAGACACGGTGCCCTCCCTGGGCTTGGATTCAGTGGGGGTACTACTCCACAACTACAATGCCCAAAAAATGCCCACCTCTTTCTGACACTCAGTAAACATCTGCCATTGGCAATGATTGAGCTTCTAACATCTTTACCCTCTAAGGAAAAGCAACTCTTTTCTATGTGTGATACCCTTACTTTGCTGGTTCAAGGATGGTGTTCAGGGTGGGACTTAGAACCTGTGGCACCAAAGACTGTTGTTGTTTTCTTTGCCTGGTGGATATTTGAGGCTCAGCGGTAGGAGGGTCTCTCTTTCTGGAGGCTGTCAACCTGATGCTTTGTTATTGTGTCTCTGCAGGGGGGAGCAGGGAAATAGGGCATCACTTAAGGACCCTGGGGCTCCTGTGGAAATTCTGCAAGAGAGAGGTGATAATAAAGACTCAATGGAGTGGGACAATTGGGAGGGAGATAGCTATTAGCAGTCTGAATAAATGGGAAAAGGGGGCTTTAAAGAAACCCTAAGGCTTGTTTTCGAGACAAAGATCTCATCTTCTCATTCCTGTGGCTCCCTAACCCCCTGTGTGCCTCCCCTCCACGGATTTCTTTGAGTCTCTGTCTTGCAGTGATATACGAGGCCAAGCCCCCTCCCCAGAGGCCATCGAGCCAGATGATTCATGCTGAACAATCTAGTACATTCTAACATAGCATTCTGTGAAAGGCAGCTTGGCTCCAAAGCTGCAAAATACAAAGCCTTTCACAGCAACAGCCAAACAGGTACATAAATGAATCAATACTCGAGCACTCAGCACATTCACGCATATTTACTACGGGAACATGCTGGACCAGGCCCAGTACCTGGGCTCCTAACTGTGCTAGTCAATATCACTTGTCAATTAAAACCTAAAGGAGTTTTATCACTCCCCCTGACACCCTAGACTCCTGGCTCATAAAATGGATTTCAAGTCAGTGTAAATAGCTTGCTTTGCCCAGCAGCTGTGTTCCTGAAAAGTTTCTTGTAAATCAAATCCTCTTTTAAAATGCATGAAACTTTCTGTTTAAAAGGAACCCTGTGATTAATCCTTTTGTAAGGCAAAACATCTTCCTGTAATATAAAAAATACCACCTGCCCCCATCTGGCTCTTCCTCCCCTTGCCATCTCCTGGTTGCCACCTGCCCACCTCCACTCCATTCCATAGGTCAGCTTTAGGTATTTTTTAAGAGGATTCACATTTTTGTGACTTGGAAGCAAACCAAAGACCCATCTTTTTATCATGTATCTTACAAATATCCTGGTTGAAAAGCCTGCAGAATATACATCACTCGTTTGCAGATACCACAATACACAATCACCAGAAATGCTGATGAGCTTGACTATGAAAGGAATGAGCTGATGCTCTCTGAGAGGATGGCTCATCATCCCTTACTCAAAACAAAATCGAAGGCAGCATCTTGGAAGGCAGGTGGAGACACGATTAAGGACGCCTTTACTTCCCCTCCGCAGCTCACGCCACCGCTTCCTGCTAGTGAAGATTGAAACGTAGAATGAATCATGGAAAATACCATTCTCCAAATGTCATTGGGAACATCAGTCTATATTTTCGCCTAAAAGTGAGACTAAAGACTAGCCCTGTGTTTCTCCTCCTTCCAACATTTCAGATTTTCGCCACGCCTGTGAGCCACCTGTAGCATTACTTACTCGGTTTTAGTTAAATTGACTTCTTTTTACTTAGCCTCATGAGAACTGAGGGCCAAGGAAGAGCTTTCCCCTTGACCCTCTGAAGGTCTACTAAAAAGTCAACTCACGGCCGGGCGCGGTGGCTCAAGCCTGTAATCCCAGCACTTTGGGAGGCCGACACGGGCGGATCACGAGGTCAGGAGATCGAGACCATCCTGGCTAATACGGTGAAACCCCGTCTCTACCAAAAAAATACAAAAAACTAGCCGGGCGACGAGGCGGGCGCCTGTAGTCCCAGCTACTCGGAGGCTGAGGCAGGAGAATGGCGTGAACCTGGGAGGCGGAGCTTGCAGTGAGCTGAGATCCGGCCACTGCACTCCAGCCTGGGTGACAGAGCAAGACTCCGTCTCAAAAAAAAAAAAAAAAGTCAACTCACAAAAGACAGACAAATGTTACACACACGTAATGGGTATACACAGGAGCCTTGAGAATGATGATGCAATTCCCTGGCGAGGTTCCAAAGCTTACATACCATCTCGAGGTTACAGAAAGAATGCATGCTCAGAGCATGGCCCAAAACAGGTTAGGTTGGTAGATCAAGTTTAGTGCCAAGGCAGGTTATGACATGGGTAGAGGAAGGGGCCTGGCTACCAAAGGGAGTCTCGTTATGTAGAGTAAGCCTCTTGGGTGGCAGCCCTTGAGAATATATGGTAAATGTCCCTTTTCTGACCTTTAAATGGTCAGGCTCTAAATCTCCCCTAGATCCAGGGAAGGCCTAGAAAAGGAAGGCCTGTCTGCATCCATGGCGTTCTCTATAGAAGTAAGTTTCCCCCACAAAAGACAGCTCTGCAAGCCACTTGTCTGTTGACTCTGTGGTAGCCATTTCAAAATATGTCAAAGAAATAGATTTGGAGTAAAAAAGTCTTTATTTCCTTCAAGAAGCAATGAGATCCATGAAATCGTGGGTTTGAGATGTAGTTATATCTTTTCTAGAACACATCAATGTAAGCTTATAACTGAAACCACCTTTGGAAAAATTATAATAGTGAGAAAATTATGACAGTGAATGAGATCTGATCTAACTCACTTTCATCTTGCCTTTACCTCCAAACTGCCCTTAATTATTCCTGGGCCTGGTCCAAGGTAACTTTGGGAGACATTTAGTTTATACTTCAAATGGTGATAGCCTTTCCCCGAAACTCTACTGCTTTTGTAAAGCTAATGAAAGACCACCAGGTCAGGAGGATGACAGGAGCCTGAGTTCTGCTAACATGGAAAGGATTACCAGCCATTATGCTGGGGTTCACAAGATCTGCAACTTCCCAATTATTCCTGCAGATAACATCACTCTTGTAGAACCTAAGATTGGCCTCTTAAGATGTCTTTTCAGGTTTTTTCATTTCTGATGACAGATGGCTCCAAGGTCCAAGGGGTCCTATGGTCCCACCCAGAAGCAGACTGAGCCAATACAGGAGGATCACTTTCCATACCCCTATGATGGCATCCCCAGCCAATCAACAGCACCCATTCCCTGGTCTGCCAAAGTATCCTTGAAAAACCCTAGTCTCCACATTTTCAGGGAGACTGATTTGAGTAATGAAATTCCAGTCTCCCATTCAGCTGGCTCTTCTTGAATTAAACTCTTACTCTAATGCATTTCCCCCATCTTGATAAGTTAGCTCTACCTGGCCAGCAGGCAAAATTAACCCATTGGGCAGTTACATAACTATTTAAAAATGGATTCATCCAGGTGCTACCTAAAGTCATTCTGTGGGCCACTGTTGATACACATACCACACTTTGCCACCACACTTTGAATGGACAAGGTAACCAAATATGATTGAGCCATGCTGGTCTTAATTCCCTCACCATTGTTTGCCTACTTGTGCCTGCATTCATTCAACAAACATTGTTATCTACTATGCGTGGGCATTGTACAAGGCATGAATGAGAAGAGAGGAGAGACTGTGCCTTTGAGAGCTTACAGTTTGGTGGAGGAAGCTGAAAGAGAGAGAGTTGTGATGTAGCATGTGATCTAGCATGTACAAAGAACTGGAGGAGCACAGAAGAGACATGAACTCTACTTCAGGAATAGGAACTTCAAACACAGCACATTGGCTGGGCTTAGAAGGGTGAGCGAGATTCACTCTGATGAGGGGAGCAAAGAGAAGACGTTCCAGGAGAGAAAGCAGCAGTGTACAAAGGTTCAGAGGTATGTGACAGGAAGATGCAGGCAGAAGGGGTGGGTGCTCTGGGTGGTAGGAGAGAGGACAGTTTTTAAAAAGCAAATTATGGGGGTGTTTGGTGTAGACTTGGTAATAATATCCTCAAGGTTAATCCATATTGTTGCATGTAACAGACTTCCTTCCTTCTTAAGGCTGAATGATATTCTATTACAAGCTGTTATAGATTGAATTGTGCCCTCATCCAAGTGTAGAAGCCTTAATTAACCCCCAATATAACTACATTTGGAGACAGGCCCTTTAAAGAGGTAATTAGGTTTACATGAAGTCATAAGTGTAGAGCCCTAATCTAATGGGACTACTGTCTCTACAGGAAGAGGAGACACCAGGGAGGCACTTACACAGAGAAGGCATGAATGGGAGGACATGACAGGAAGGCAGTCCCCTGCCAGCCATGGAGAGAGGCCTCAGATAACCCAACCCTGCCACACCTTGATCTTGGTCTTGCAGCCTCCGCAGCTGTAAGAGAATAAATTTCTGTTGTTTAAGCTACCCAGTTTGTGATATTGGTTATGGTAGCACTAACAAATTAATAAATATGTCTATATGACATTTTGTGTATCCATTCATCTGTCAATGGACATTGGGGTTGCTTCCACCTTGGGGATATTGGGAATCATGCTGCCGTAAACATGGATGTGCAAAGATCTCTTCAAGACCCTGCTTTCAATGCTTTTGGATAAATATCCAGAAGTGGAATTGCTGAATCATATGGTAATTCTATTTTTAATTTTCTTGAGGAAGTCTGATACTGTTTTCCATAGCAGCTGTGCCATTTTACATTCCCAGCAGCAGTGCACAAGGGTTCCTATTTCTCCACATCCTCATTAACAATTGTTTTCTGTGTGTGTTTTATTTTTTGTTGTTGTTGTTGTTGTTGTTGTTTTTGATAGCAGCCATTCTAATCTGTGTGAGGTGGTATCGCATTGTAGTTTTTCTTTGCGTTTCCCTAATGATCAGTGATAGTGGGCATCTTTTCATGTGCTTATTGGCTATCTGTAAGTCTTCTTTGGAGATTCAGTGTCTATTCAAGTCCTTTGCACATTACTGAATTGTGTTGTTTCCTTTTTTGTTGTTGAGTTTTAGGAGTTTTCTATATATAATGGATATTAATCTATTATCAGGTATATCATTTGCAAATATTTTCTCCCATTCTATTGGTTGATTTTTTACTCTGTTTATATTGTATTTTGATGCACAATTTTTAAAGACTTTCATGAAGCCTAATTTGTCTGTTTCTTTCTTTTGTTACCTGTGCCTTTGAGGTCATTTCCAAGAAATCATGACCAGATCAAATGTCGTAAAGATTTTGCCCTTTGTTTTCTTCTAAGAGTCTTATAGTTCTAGGTCTTATATTTAGATCTTTTATCCATTTTGAGCTAATGTTTGTATATGGTGTTAGGTAAAGGTCCAACTTGATGCTTTCGCATGAAGATATCCAGTTTTCTCAGCAAAATTTGTTGAAAAGACTATTTCCCATTGAATGGTCTTAGCACCCTGACCATCATCTGGCCAGCTTATTTCTGGGCTTTCTGTTTTATTATAGTGGTTTATATATCTGTCTTTATGCCAGTAGCACACTGTTTTGATTATTATTTTTTTTTGAAACACAGTCTCACTTTGTCACCCAGGCTGGAGTGAGGTGGTACAATCATGGCTCACTGCATCCTCTACATCCCTGGGCTCAGGTGATACTCCTACCTCAGCCACCTGAGTAGCAGGGACAGAGGCACACACCACCATGCCCAGCTAATTCTTGTATTTTTTTCTTGTTTCTTTTTTTTTTTTCTTGTAGAGACAGGATTTCACCATGTTGCCTAGCTAATAATCTGGAACTCTTGAGTTCAAGTGATCCTCACACCTCAGCCTCCCTCCTGGGCTTATAGGCATGAAGCGCCATACCTGGCCAATTACTATAATTTTTTGGTAAGTTTTGAAGCTAGGAAATATGAATCCTGTAACTGTATTTTTTTTTTTTTAGGATTGTTATGGCTGTCCAGAATCCCTTGAAATTTCATGCAAATTTTAGAATATACTTTTCTATTTCTGAAAAAAAAATCATTGAGATTTTGATAGGGATTTCATTGAATCTGTAGATCATCTGGAGTAATGTCTTAAAAATATTAAGTCTTCCAATCCTTGAACATATGATATAGTTCCCTTTATTTATGTCTTCTTCCATTTCTTTCAACCATGTTTTGTAGTTTATAATGTGCAAATCTTTCACCTCCCTGGTTAATTCCCAATTGTTTTTATGCTATTGTAAATAGAATTATTCTTGTAATTTCCTTTTCATATCGTTCATTGTTCACACATAGAAATGTAATGATTTTTGTGTATTGACTTTGTATCCTACTACTTTACTGAATTTGTTTATTAGTTCTAACAGGTTCTTTTTTTGTGGAATCTTTAAGGTTTTCTACATATAAGATATCATCTGTCAACAGAGATAATTTTACTTCTTTTCCAGTTTGGATGGCTTTGTTTTTTTTTCTTGCCCATTGCTCTGGATAGAACTTCCAGAACTACATTGAACACAAGTGGCAAAAGTGGGTATCCTGGCCTTGATCCTGAACTTAGAGGAAAAGCTCTCACTCTTTTACAAAACATTGAGTATCATATTCACTGTGAATTTTTCATAAATGGCTTTTATTATGTTGAGGTAGTTTTCTTCTAATCTTAGTTTATTTCATGTATTTTATAGTTATTTTATGCTTTTGTCTTTAAATGCTATACAATAGTTTAATTTCTCCGCAAGAATTTAAGGTAGATTTATGCACCAAAATTACAATGATACAGGTTTCTATGTTTGTCCATGTATTTGCCTCTACTAGATAACTTTATGCTTTCACATGTCTTCACATTGCTGTCTAGTGTCCTTTCATTTCACCTTAGAAGACTCATTAGCATTTCTTGAAGGGCAGGTTTAGTGGTAATACACTTCCTCAGCTTTTGTTTATTGGGGAAAATCTTAATTTCTCCTTCATTTTTGAAGGACAGTTTGCAATATCGATTATTCTTAGTCAACAAGTTTTTTCTCCCAGCAGTTTGAATCCCATTGCCTTCTGATCTGTAAGGTTTCTGCTAAGAAATAAATTGATAATACTATAGAGGCTCCTTTGTACATTGTGAGCCACTTTTCTCTTGCTGCTGCTTTCAAGATTCTCTTTGTGATTCACCTGTGGCAATTTGATTAGAATGTGTCTCAGTGTGGGTCTCTCTCAGCTTATCCTAGTTGGAATTTGTTGAGTTCCTGAATTTGTTCTTTTCTTTTTTGAGCTTCTTAGTCCACCATCTTGCTGATGTCACCCCTGGGGCTGCTTGAGGGACTGGTTTCTGTTTCTCCTAACTTGGAGAGCTAATGGCAACAGTTTAGATACCAAGGATGGTGTAGATACCAGGTTGGAGGCCACAGTGAAAATAGAGGCAAACACTGCAGCATGTTAGCAGCAGGGAGTCTGCAGTTCCACTGACAGGCATTAGGGAAGCAAGAGATTATGATCACAGGAATATAATAAAGAACAGAGTGAGACCCAGTGAGATAGGGTCTCATTCTGTTACCTAGGGTGGAGTACAGGGGTGAAATCGTAGCTCACTGCAGCCTCAACCCCCTGGGCTCAAATGATCTTCCCAACTCAGTTTCCTAAGTAACTGGGACCACAGACATGCACCACCATGCCTGGCTAATTTTTGTATTTTTTTTTTTTTTGAGACGGAGTCTCGCTCTGTTGCCCAGGCTGGAGTGCAATGGCGTGATCTCCGCTCACTGCAAGCTCTGTCGCCTCCCGGGTTCATGCCATTCTCCTGCCTCAGCCTCCCTAGAAGCTGGGACTACAGGTGCCCACCACCATGCCAGGCTAATTTTTTTGTATTTTCAGTAGAGACGGGGTTTCACTGTGTTTGCCAGGATAGTCTCGATCTCCTGACCTTATGATCCGCCCACCTCAGCCTCCCAAAGTGCTGGGATTACAGGCGTGAGCCACTGTGCCTGGCCTAATTTTTGTATTTTTTTGTAGAGATAGGAGTCTCACAGTGTTCCCCAGGCTGGTCACAAACTCCTGGGCTCAAGCAATCCACCAACCTCAACCTCCCAAAGTGCTGGGATAACAAGGAATTGCTTCCTATTCATTTATTTCCTCAAATTTGGGAAGTTTTCAGCCATAATTTCTTTCAAATAAGTTTCTCCCCTTTTTCTCTCTTCTCCTTCTGGAACTCTCATAATGCCTGTGTTGGTCCACTTGGTGGCGTCCCATAACTCCCTTAGGCTCTCTTCACTTTTCTCCATTCTGTTTTGTTTTTTTGTGATTTTTTTTTTTTTTTTTTTGGTCTTATGACTTGAAAATATCAAATGACCTGTCCTCAAGGTCATTGATTCTTTTTTCTGCTTGACTAAGTCCACTATTGAGCCCTTCTAGTGAACTTTTCAATTTAATTATTGTATTTTTCCACACCAGAATTTGTTTAGTTCTTCTTCATAGTTTCTACCTCTCTGTTGATATTCCTAATCTATTCATGCATCCTTTTCCTGATTTCATCTCTTTGTCTGCCTATGTTCTCTTTTATATGGCTGAGCACCTTTAAAACCACTGACAGTTATTTTAAATGCTTTGTCAGGTGATTCAGGTATCTGAATGTCTTTAGCATTCATTTCCAAATATTTATTTCATTCCTTTGATTGAGTCATATTTCCCTGTTTCTTTGTACGTCTTGTGATCTTTTGTTGATATTTGGGGATTTGAATAAAAACATACCTCTCCCAGTGTTTATAGGCTGGTTTGTGCAGAAAAAGTCCTTCACCAATGAGTCTGGCTAGAGGCTCTGAGACCTCTCAAACATTTTCTGGTCATATGTCTTCTTTGTACTTGTGAGTGTGTTTTTTATTCCAGTATATATGGCTGCTTTTAACTGTCTTAATTTCCCTAATAAGCTTGACCCTGCTTCTTCTCAGGAGCTTTTGGTTTCCATTTCTATTACATTCCTGTGACCATAATCTCTTGCTTCCCTAATGCCTGTCAGTGGAACTGCAGACTCCCTGCTGCTAATAACATGCTGCATTGTTTGCCTGTATTTTCACTGTGGCCTCCAACCTGGTATCTAAACTATCCTTGGTATCTAAACTGTTGCCATTAGCACTCCAAGTTAGGAGAAACAGAAACCAGTCGCTCAAGCAGCCCCCAATAAGCCGATAAGCTGGAATGTTGAGTGCAAGTTCCACTCTTTTCTTCCTGTCCCAAGGGAGGAGACAGTAATGGGAGGTTTCCTCCCAGTGGTGCTACAGTGCACCGGGTAGGAAGAGAAGCTAGGGTGAGCAAACTGCCTTCAACTTTCCTTCGCTTTTCAGCTTTTTTTTTTTCTTGGTTGTGCATTTCCCTGGGTCCTGTAGCTTCCCAAATGGTTTCCAGAACACTCAGAAACATATTTTCATCCATATATTGCTATAGGATCTCTGTAAGGGAATAAGGATGTTGAGCTTCTTAGTCCACCATCTTGCTGACGTCACCCCATCAATTGATTTTTGACAGAGGTTAAAAAGGTAATTCAATGAATAAATCATAGTTATTTGATTGAATTATAGGCCAAACTGTAAAACCTAAAATTATGAAACTTCTAGAAGAAATCCTAGAAGAAAATTTTTGTGACCTTGATTATACAAAGATTTTTTGCATGTGATATACCGAAAGCATGATCCATAAAAATTGTTTTGATAAACTGGGCTTCATCAAATTTAAAACTTCTGCTCTTCAAATGATTCTATTAAAAGGAAAAGATGTCTAAGATAGTAAATTTTATGTTGTATGTATTTTACCTTAAAAGAAAAATTGGGGCCGGGCGCGGTGGCTCAAGCCTGTAATCCCAGCACTTTGGGAGGCCGAGACGGGCGGATCACGAGGTCAGGAGATCAAGACCATCCTGGCTAACACGGTGAAACCCCGTCTCTACTAAAAATACAAAAAAAAAACTAGCCGGGCAAGGTGGCGGGCGCCTGTAGTCCCAGCTACTCCGGAGGCTGAGGCAGGAGAATGGCATAAACCCGGGAGGCGGAGCTTGCAGTGAGCTGAGATCTGGCCACTGCACTCCAGCTCGGGCGACAGAGCAAGACTCCGTCTCAAAAAAAAAAAAAAAAAAAAAAAATTGGGTAACAGAAAAAGTCAAGCCATGTACTGGGAGAGCATAGATTAGATTGAAGTAATGTATCAGTTTTAATTTCCTGAATTTTATGGTTGTATTGTGGTTACTGTGGTTACTGTTTGGACGAACGGAGGCAAGATGGTGCACTTCTGGGTTCTTCTTCACCAACTTTTCCCTTCCCGTGCGCGTGAAAATGCAGCCAGCGCCCAGGGAGGGTGCAGACCAACTGGGTATGCGCCAGGTGACGTCAATCCGAAGAGACCAAGATTTACCTGGTTGCACCTGCGGAACACCCCCGACACGCCCGTGCCCCGCCTATTGCCCTCCCACTCCTAGAAAAGCCGCTCCGGAGGGACGCCACGCGCAGCCTTCCTCAGTCCTCCACTCCTGTTGGGATGTCAGGACTGCAGGAACTCCGTCCGAGAGCCCCACCGGGGGACTCTGTCGGCCTTCTTTGCTGGAGGCCGACAGACCTCTTCCCCACACCTTAGGTGACCAAAATAAACTTGCAGTTTTGCTCCTACACTTGCCTACTCGCTGGTTCTTTTGTGCCCGCTCTGGTGGTCTTAGAAAACAAATCAGTTGGTGCCGAAACCCAGGAGGAGACCCCTCCTCAGGCCTCTAAGGGTTGAGGAACCTCCTCCTGCTGCCACGCAGCAGATGGACCAGGACCTGAGACCCGCTTCCCTCACTCTCACGGCCTCTCTGGGGTAAGTGCCCTTGTCTCCTCTTTACCTCCCTCGGCCAAAATCCTGTGCAGATCCGAGGTCCATTTTGAGCCACCAAGTGGCTCGGGAGACCCGTTCAGGACGGAGACGTCCGCCTGAAGATAATCTCCACTTTGGCTCCATGAGCCTCCAGTCTGTCTCTGCTGGTTCCAAAGGACGCTTTGAAGCCAGGCAGAGATCCACTTCCATTTCCATTGTGTCCATTGTGTCGGTAAAGAGGAAACAAACGGGAAACCCCCCAGTCCAAATTTCCAAAGAGCACCCCCTTAGGGTGCCTCCTAGCCAATTTAAAAACCTTACAGGTCAAACAAGACCTTAGGATGAAGTGGTTAATTTTCCTTTCCACTGTGGCGTGATCGACCTCAGCAATTTCTGCCAGTGGCTAGGCAAGTGGTCTGAAATTAATTACATACAAGGCTTTTGGGCCTTACGCTCTCGTCCCGATCTGCCCTATACTCCTCTTTCTCTCCCCGCTCTCTCCACCCCCTCCCTTTCTGCCCAGACTCCTCCTTCCTCCTCCTTATCTACTAGTAATCCACTCAGTCCTGTGCCTCCTTCTGGGCCCCCAACTGGCTGTCTTGAGTCCCTTATCTCTGCCCACACCCTCCTACAGTGTTAGCGCCTTTGCGAGAGGTGGCTGGGGCGGAGGGGGTAGTCAGAGTACATGTCCCTTTTTCATTGGCCAATCTTTCCAAAATTGAGAAGCGTTTAGGTGATTTCTCAGCTAATCCTACCATATACATAAAGGAATTTAGATACTTTTGTCAGGCCTATGACTTAACTTGGCATAACCTCCAGGTTATCCTAACCTCTACCCTAAACTGACTGAGGTTCTAACCCAGTATACCCGGTTAGATCCGGCCTCCCCCACAGGGGCCACCATTTTGGCATCTTATTTCATTTCTCAATCAGCTCCTGACATTCGTAAAAAACTTCAAAAGGTAGAGGATGGTCCTCAGACACCAATACAAGACCTGGTTAAATTAGCCTTTAAGGTCTATAACTCCAGAGAGGAGACGGCAGGCTCACCTCAAACAGAAGTTACAGCTCCTAGCAGCGGCTTTACAGCCCAGGCCAGAGAGTACACACTCTGCAGACTCCAAGGCTACGAAAGGAGCCTGCTATAAGTGCAGCAAGGCAGGACACTATGCCAACAGGTGTCCGCAAGGTCCCCGAGCCCCAACGCAGCCTTGCTATAAGTGCAAGGCATCAGGACATTGGGCCAGTGAATGTCCTAACCCTCGTCCACCAGGAACCCCCTGCCCTGCTTGCCAGCAGGGAGGACACTGGAAGTCTCATTGCCCCACCCTGAGAACAGATGCCGCGTCTCCACGTGACCCCCTTTCCCAGGATCCTGGGAGCTCCTTCCAGCTCCTACATCTGGACGACCATGACAACTGAAGGTGCCGAGACTCGGGGACCCCCATCACCCTTGCCGAGCCGCGGGTAACTCTCTTGGTAGTGGGTAAGACAATCAATTATTTAATCAACAGCGAGGCTACCTCTTCTGCTTTGCCGTCCTTCTCTGGACCTAGCCTTCCATCCAATATCTCTGTAGTAGGAGTAAGCGGAAAGCCATCCACTCCACAAAAACTCCACTCCTTAATTGCTGCCTAGCCAACAACTACTCTGCGCACTTGTTCCTCATTCCCAGCTAAAAAGGGCCCCTACCAAAAGCAATCAGTGGAAATCAGTTTGGCTTTCCTCTACTCGCCTCAAACTTACTAAATTTTCTTAACTATCTCATACTCCTCAACCTTGCTGGGACCTTCCTTCTGGGTTTTGCCCCTATTCCAACAAATGCTTCCATTCCTCATTCCTATACTAATACTGTGCCTTATTTTATTCTTCATCCATACGTCCAAATGCCAACCATGGGCCCCGACCTTAACGACGCCCCTTAACAGCAGGAAGTAGCCAGACAGACCACGGCGCCCCTTATCACTATTACCAATGAAAGGTTGGACTGTTTGGACGAACGGAGGCAAGATGGTGCACTTCCGGGTTCTTCTTCACCAACTTTTCCCTTCCCGCGCGCGTGAAAATGCAGCCAGCGCCCAGGGAGGGTGCAGACCAACTGGGTATGCGCCAGGTGACGTCAATCTGAGGAGACCAAGATTTACCTGGTCACACCTGCGGAACGCCCCCGACACGCCGGTGCCCCACCTATTGCCCTCCCACTCCTAGAAAAGCCGCTCCGGAGGGATGCCACGCGTGGCCTTCCTCAGTCCTCCACTCCTGTTGGGATGTCAGGACTGCAGGAACTCCGTCCGAGAGCCCCACCGGGGGACTCTGTCGGCCTTCTTTGCCAGAGGCTGACAGACCTCTTCCCCACACCTTAGGTGACCAAAATAAACTTGCAGTTTTGCTCCTACACTTGCCTACTCGCTGGTTCTTTTGTGCCCGCTCTGGTGGTCTTAGAAAACAAATCAGTTACTAAATTATTTGAAGGTAATGGAGCTTAATATTAGCAACCTATTCTCAAATGGTTCAAGAGAAAATAAGTTTTTGTATTGTTTTACAGCTTCATGTAAGTTTCAGGCTGTTTCAAAAATTAAATACTCTAACAATTGTAACACTTGTTTGGATAAGTCTCAATGAAATTACAAATGTGAAATTATCAGAGCCCTTATCAGAGTAAACGCAAGATGATGAGCATGAAATTGGCAAGATTTGGAGACTGTTTGGATGAGGGAGCAGTGATAGCAGGTGGTGTCTAAGATGACACTAAATTTTCAGGCCTGGAAGATTGAGAAGATGTTGGTGCCTTATTAGAAAAAGAAGGGAAATAGAAATGCATAAGTCAGGAAGAAGATTAGGGTTGAGGAAGAAAAATAATGAGTTTGTTATTGTGGAAATATTGAGTTGATAGAGTAGTTCACAGTATGTTCAGATTCCAGGTCCTCATGAGCATTTGGATAATAAGAGATGCTAGACACAGTGTGTGTTTGTATGTATATGTGTGTTTGTGTATGTGTGTACATGTGTGTTCGTGTTTGTGTGTACAATGCTTGGCTTGGCTTGCTCTGGGTCCACCCCAATAACTGTCTGAATGTGCTGCATCCCTACCATGAATTAGCCCTCTTACCAGTATTCTGGTTGTCCACGCTAGTGAGGGGAATGAGCCTAAATATATAATTGATTATTCTTGGAAGATTGCCAAAAACAAAAGCCAGAAATCTCCCAAGCTGTCTCCGGATCATAATGTATTTTCAGCGCACACAAAACTCCGTTGCCAAATGGTCTATCAATGGCCTGGATTGTTAAAGAGACTGAATGCATTTTGGTTGCACAGATGTGTCCTCTGATTACTTTATTATTTAATGCCCTCTATAAAAGAAACTTATGGCCCGAATACCTTATCTTGGCATTTGAGGTGCTCTCCAAACATAATTTTGTAGACCCCTTTCCTCTTGTCTCCCAACTAAGTCCTCACTCCATCCAGCTCGGTCTCCTTCTCATTGTCAAAGCTCGTCTTGCTGTCTGTCACTTTTGAGACCTTACTCACCCTGTTCTGCCACTTGGAATCCCGACTGTGTGCTGAGAGAGCATCATGCTAGGCACTGTGGAGGCACTGAGCTGATTAAGCCACAACTTTCATGCTCAAGGAACTTGCATTCACAATAGAAATACGAGGTGTTTATATGAGGGAAAGGAAGATCTTTATGAAGGTAGACGCAGCAGAGGAATGGGCATGTGCACCTCTAGATTGGGTAGATGCTTGCTTTTTCAATTATGACTTGCAGTGAAGCCAACCTGTCCCCAAATCGTCCATTTACCACTGGCTTCTCCCACTTCCTGGAACATACACATCATGTTTTGCCATGCTCACTGTATCTCATTCTTCAGGCCTAAATAAAACATCTTTTCCTCAGAGTGGCCTTTCCTGATGCATTCCTACCACAGTCTACAATACGGTGAGAAAGTCCAAACTCACACTTCCTTTTTTTGTTCTCATCAGGTAAAACACTAGGTGCACTATAAAGAAATGAGGGCAAACATAAAAAAAGGATGAGTTCGTGTCCTTTGTAGGGACATGGATGCAGGTGGAAACCATCATTCTCAGCAAAGTATCGCAAGAACAGAAAACCAAACACCGCATGTTCTCACTCATAGGTGGGAATTGAACAATGAGATCACTTGGACTCTGGAAGGGGAACATCATACACCGGGGCCTATTATGGGGAAGGGGGATGGGGGAGGGATGGCATTGGGAGTTATACCTGATGTAAATGACGAGTTGATGGGTGCTGACGAGTTAATGGGTGCAGCACACCAACATGGCACATGTATACATATGTAACAAACCTGCACGTTGTGCACATGTACCCTAGAACTTAAAGTATAATAATAATTTTTAAAAAAGAAAAAAAAGAAATGGGGGCAAAAAAAACCAAAGAGTTTCAGAATCTCAGAGCTGGAAAGGACCTTAGCCAGCCCAGCCCCTTGTGCAGCAGGTGAGGAAACAGGTTCAGATAAGGAAAGTAGCTTACCACACACCACACAGCTCAGATGCTTTGGATTGCAAGAAATTAAAATCTCAATCCAAAAAGGCTTACACCAAAAGGAATTGGTTAGTTCATATAATTGAACAGTCTAGAGGTATATCTAGCTTTAGATCAGACTTGATCTGGGACCTCAATAATGAGATTTGGATTAAGTCAGTCTCTCTCTCTCCCGCCAACCTCTCTTCTCTTCTTGTCACTTCCTCCTCCTCCTCCTTCTTCCTCTCTCTTTCTCTCTGTCTGTCTCTCTTTCTCCCTCTCTCTGTCTTTCTCTCTCTCTCTCCCTCTGGATCTCCCATTGTAGAACCAAAATGGGCACTAAGGCATCCTACATGCTTCCTTCCTAGGACTCCATTTTCCCCAACAACTCAACTGAAGCTCCAGAAGTTAGCCTCATTGGCCTGATTCACCTGCCCTGGGACATAGTACATCTCTGAACTCAACACTGTACCCATTGGAATGGGATGTGAAGATTGGCTTGAGCAAAACAGGGCTTTGCCATAGAACAGGAGGTAGGATCAGTTCACCAAAATCTCATGGCTGATAAATGTTGGATGCTATTGTGAAGGGGAGAAGATAATTGATGCTAAGGGTACAATACACGGAAGTCCACCCAAGAAAGTTACTGGCAGAGTCAGGGCTGAAGGTCAGGTCTCTTGGCTCTAGGTCAATGGTTTCATCACATTCTTGGAAAGGTTCAGTGCCAGCGAAGGCTCTGTGATAGCAAGATGTAGCCAATAGAGCTTTGCATTAAACCAATTCTGTGATGACTCCAAAGTGGGAATGCTAAATTCATCATTACTCAGGCAGGGAGAGAGAAATAACTCCAGGATCTGTGTCCAGATAGAGACAGGGTACAAGAAGAAAAGGGATGATTACTGGAACAAGCTGTAGATCCAAATCAGGAATTAGAAGTAGAGAACCTGAATAATAATTGTCCTCCATATGCTGTCAATGGAATAGAATCTGCATAATTGATTTAATCTATACAAAGTGAGACAGGCCTTCTGGAAAGCTGCCCATGAACAGATCAGCAAGACCCATAATTGGTGTATTAGATGAAAATAAAGTGAAGACTAAAGATGGAATCTTTCCAACCTACAGTACTCAGAGTGAGGCAAACAGAATCTGACTGGTTGGAGTACAGCAGGAAGAAGGATGGCAGCTGTTTGTGATTCTGAAGCAGCCATAGTTCAGAGCTGGCTTCTTCAGGATTCCTTATCTGTGTATTGTGTATAAAATGAAGCTCACACGCAATACACTCTATTCCCAATAATGTGTCATGTCATATGTGCTTGTTTCTTGGTTTAACCACACAAAAATATTTCATCTGCTAATCCTCTTAGAGTCCTCCTAGTCCTATAATGATAACCCTCCCGCCCCGGCACATAATACTGTCACCAAATAAGCAGGAATGACTCATGAGTGTTTTGACAATTTCACCTCCATCCTTCTTCAGTGTTCTCCTGGAGAGACGGGCTAGAGAAACACAGGATAGTTCTATCCCACAAGGATCCCATTATGGCACATATTCAATAAAAAGAAAATTCACATTTCTTGGCAAGTTGCTCCATAATCTAGTCCTGGCCTGTCTTCTAAATTCAACCGCTCATGTGTCCTGTTCAGTTCCCATCACAATAAACATCTAGCAAAGAGTTTTCCCATATAGCCCCCATGCTTGTTTGATGTGTTACCTTACACAAGTGCTATCCTTTGCTTTATCACATATCTATGGGCTAGACTCAGATGGTGGCCTCCAGTTTGACTGCCATATTAAAATACCACCTTCTTGATTAACCCTTCTTTGATTCTCAACAAGAAAAAATGACTGCTCTCTCCTTTAGACACCACATCATTTTGCGTATTTCCCCCCAGACCATTCATTGCATGCCTTGTGTTGCCATGATTTGTGCATTCATCTTATCTTTCACATGGATCTCTGGATTTCCAAGGCAGACACCACAGGTGATTTATGTCTTCAGTCCTAGCTTCAATGGATTTATCAAAGAAAATGCATAGGGCAGGAACTGTGTGTATTTTGATAATGGTGGCATCTGGAGCAAGTGTAGTCAGATATCTCATGGAGGTTTTGAGGGTAAGAAAATGGGGAGAGCCCCTGGGTTCACTTGCTGATGAGACTCCCTGAAACTTTCCTTTCATTGCCTCAGCCCTAAGTCCTTTACTGTGGAGCTATTTGTTATCCTCAGCCCAGAGGAACCTTCACTCATTGAGTTACTGTGACCCTGGGCAGGTACTAACCCATGAAGCAATTTCAGGCCAACATTCTTGGTGGTACTGATTATCTGTAAAACCATTTGTGAGATGACATCCAGCTAGTAACATGCCCTGGGGTGGGTTGTTTCCAGGAAAGTTGTCTAGATTGCAAAAATAGACTCTTAGGCCACCAGTCACAGAATTGGATTCTGATACCAAGGAACATTTTATTTTTCTTTTGGATTATTTTCCCCCTATGCTGCCACTACCATCTTACGCTTGGACACCGGCTATCCCTGTGCAAGATGACAGTGAATATTCCACTAAGAATATGGGTTCTGGAGTTAAGATGCAAGGTTTGGAACTGGCCCATTTTGTTGAGAGATCTTGAGCAAGTCATTTGACCTCTCTGAGTCTCCATCAATTTATCTGCAAAGCAATGAAAACAATACTGTCTATCAATAGGGTTGTTTTGAAAATTAAGTTAACATGCAAAGAAAGCTCCTAGCATAGTGCCTGGCATATAATAGCACTAAAAAATGTTAGCTACTATTTTATTGACTTCAATATCATTATTAGCAGAATTTCTAGTGATAAAATTCCCAGGTTAACATCTAAAGGGAGCCATAAAACAGACTTTTGACCACCTTCTTTCCTGGAGCTAGAACTCTCAAGATACCAAGATCCCTCTTCTACCTGCAGAAATATCTGTTTTCATAGATCTTTGATAGAATGCACCTCATCCTTTTGTCAATCTGCAAGAACAAGAGCTAGAACCACCAGGTGGAAAATATGAGGATGCTGGTGTCAGCTCAATGCAACAGAACTTTCTCACAGACAGGGCTGTCCAATCATGAGATAGACTGCTCTGGAGGTAGTGAATACCTAAGCACAGGAGATATCCAGGTAAAAGCTGGACAACGGCTTGTTGGAAATATTGTGAAATAACCCAGATATCATGTGCAGGGATTGAACTAGAAGAACTTTGAGGACCTGACCAACCACAGAATTCAATACTATAGTTTTCTTTTTTATTCCTAGAATTTCCTTACAGAAAAATAATTTGATAACATCAAAAATTAGCCAAAACAGCCACTACAGCTGGAAGTCTGCTTTGTGGAGCATGACATTTGCAAAGCAAAGATCCTGAAACTGTTTTTTGAATCATGGAAAAGAATTTCTAGTACACATGCTACCAATCCCTACAAAACTCATACTTGAGAAGTCAAAGAAAGCTCTACTTGGTAAGCTATTATTTTAAAAAGGCATTCACTGAATTG
Source organism: Trachypithecus francoisi (assembly GCF_009764315.1). Taxonomy (NCBI): domain Eukaryota; kingdom Metazoa; phylum Chordata; class Mammalia; order Primates; family Cercopithecidae; genus Trachypithecus; species Trachypithecus francoisi. The sequence continues at coordinate 88,088,902 of NW_022681455.1, read as the reverse complement.
CTTAGCTATGTGCACCTTGAATTAAATTAAGTTCTGGAACAAAATGTATCAAAATATGTCTGCCTTCTAGGTTTTAATCTGTTATACCTTCTGGCATTGAACTATGTCCTTCATCTTCTGGGAAGAATAAAATCTCTCATCCTAATCAAAGAGTACTTATTAGATGTCATAAGTTTAATACAGAATTTAGTTTTTGTCATAGGAGATTTTAACACCCTTGGAATTTCTTGAGCCATGGGTGTCGTTGTTATGCTAATAAGGGGACTCATAGTGGGCCCTTAAATAGCTTCAGGATGGGGACTGGTCACCAGAAAGACCAACAAGGTGATTAAAGTGTTGGGATTTTTGGCCAGATAAACCTCCAGGAAGAGAATGGAGGCTGGAAATTGAGTTCAATCACATGGTCAATGATTTAATCAAGTGTGCCTGTGTAATGAGACTCCAATAAAAACTCTGGATAACAAAGCTCAGTGTAGCTTCTTGGTTGGTAAATACACTGATGTGCCAGGAAAGTCACATGCCTTACTTCCTAGAAATAGAGCATGGAAGCTCTGTGTTCAAGACCTTCCCTTCCCTTATGTGTGTCCTTTAAAATAAAGTTGTATTTATAAGTATATTGCTTTCCTAAGTTCTGTGAGTCATTCTAGTGAACTATCAAAACTTAGAGGGTCATGGGGACGCCTAAAGTTATAGCCAGTTCATAGAAGTGCTGCCTGGAAACCCCCAGGGAGTGGTTGGTATCTGAAGTCAGCACAGTCTTGTGGAGGACGGAGCCCTTAAATCTCTAGAGTTGAACATTAATTCTGGGTGGCAAGTTGTGGTTGAAATAGAATGGATACCATAACACAAAGTTATTAAATGGGATAGGTTGTGTCTTGGCTCTCCCTTCTATGAAGGTTTGGACCACAAAATATTGACAAGGATGAGGGGAAACCAGGGTTACAGACTAAGAACATAGTCTTTTTTTTTTTTTTTTTTGAGATGGAGTCTCGCTCTGTCGCCCAGGCTGGAGTGCAGTGGCCGGATCTCAGCTCACTGCAAGCTCCACCTCCTGGGTTTACGCCATTCTCCTTCCTCAGCCTCCCGAGTAGCTGGGACTACAGGTGCCCACCACCTCACCCGGCTAGTTTTTTATATTCTTTTAGTAGAGACGAGGTTTCACCGTGTTAGCCAGGATGGTCTCGATCTCCTGACCTCGTGATCTGCCCATCTCGGCCTCCCAAGTCTTAGGAGGTAACATAAGGAGCCAGATGGGAAGGAACTGGGCTAGTGGGAGACATTGGGGAGCATGAAAGTTCTTTACTCCACAGGCAGCACAAGTAGGTCTGGTGTTGGAAATTTAGGAAAGGGTGGGAATATGGGCCAAAAGGAGTGCTTGTTACAAGTTTTCATTTAATTGTCCTACAAATTTATGATAGTCATCATCACTTTCTCTTTACAGATGAGAAAAATGAGACCCAAAGAGGTTGAGTAATAGGAAAAAACCTATACATGTCAGAGTCAAGATTCTTAATCCACATCTATTTGATTTTAAGCCCCTTGCAATATTTCATGCTGCCCTTCCCTGTAAGGGGGACTGGCAATGTCTCAGCACCATGGTCTGCAATGGGAAGCCTCTGAACAGGAGATGGGAACACAGTCACTCAGCCAAGACTAGGGAACAATCTTTCAGTGGTAGGAGAGGGAAGAGGACAGGGGAGGAGAGGGGAAGGTTTTTGTGAGAAACTGAAGCATATGGCAAAGCTATAATGGCTGAGATTCACATATGAAAGCATAAATACCATAAACGGAGTAGAGGGAGGAACCAGTAACAGAATCAAAGTAGAAAAGAGACAGAGTCACACCAGCAGCATCTCAGTAGCCTGAGTGTTGAGCAACCTGGATTTCCCCTCTTAGAGGTCAGAATCAATCCCAAAACCCCAGCTCTCTGGCTAGAACTCTGTAGAGACAGGGATTGGTGAAATAATGGAGTCATTGTTCTAAAAGGAGCAGCTAACGTAAGTACAACAGGAAGTAAGTGCTTGCATTGTGATGAAGCCTAAATCCAGCTTGATTTATAAGGAATCAAGACTCTTTTTAAAACTGAGCGTAGGCCCCCCAAAAATGTATTCATCGTGTACTAGCGTGTCAACCCAGGACAAGTGGAAAGTATAATATTCATTTAGGGAAAATAGGAAAAATGGGTGAGCTGGTTTCTTCCATGAGAAGGTGTTGCAAGGCAGATACAGACAAGTTTTTTCCTTAATTCACATAAGAATGAAATGTACTGACATCAAAATAGGAAGAATTGTTTGAGTGTCAAGGAAATTAAGAGGAATAAAAGACGAATGAAAGCTATGTCAAAAAGACATAGATGGGTCTACCTTTCTTTTGATTGTTAACCTTCTAGGAGTTTTATCAAGTTCTAACATCATGTTATCCAGTTTTTCAAGCACTATCATACTGAAAGAGCTATAAATTGACTTTTTATTTATCTAAATTGAAATTAAAGGTAAGTAGCCCCTATCCTTTTAAATTATGTTGCATATTTAGGGTTTGACAAAATTTGAATCCACATATTCATCTGCCTAAAAGCAGTTAATAAAGCAACTGACTTACTAGATGACCCTCCAGCCCTGTGATTCTTAACTTCATTTTCAAACTTGTAAGCTTTTTTAGTGTGACATATATCACATATACAGAACAGTACACTATTCAGATTTTCTATCTCTTCTTGTGTCATTTTTAGTAAGTTGCATTTTAAAGAAAATTTCCTATTTTATCTATTAATGTTTTATGTCTGTAGGATTTGAAGTGATGCCTGCTTTGTTCAATCTGACATTGGTTATTTGGGTATTCCCTTCTTTTTTTAATCAGCCTCATCAGATATATCAAATATTATTAGTCTCCTTAATAATTTAATATTTCATCAATTCTTCTCTTATAGAGTTATTATTTCCTTTCTTCTAATTTCTTCACATTTGACTTCACATTCTTGTTCCAACTTCATAAAATGGATGCTTAGCTCATTGATAACAGCCCTTTTTTTAAAATATGCATTTAGAATTATAATTTTTCCTCTAGGCATAGCTTTAGTTACATTCTACAAGAAAGTTTTGAATGTAGAATTTTTTTCTTTTTTCTGAGACAGTCTCACTCTGTTGCCCAGGCTGGAGTGCAGTGGCACGATCTTGGTTCATTGCAGCCTCCACATCCCAGGTTCAACCAATTCTTGTGCCTCAGTAGCTGGGGTTACAGGCATGCGCCACCACACCTGGCTAATTTTTCTATTTTTAGTAGAGATGGGGTTTTGCCATGTTGGCCAGGCTTGTCTCAAACTCCTGGCCTCAAACCATCTGCCCACCTCGGCCTCCCAAAGTGCTGGAATAACAGGCATGAGCCACCGCACTTTTTAAAGGGTCATTAATGCAAATGAATAACTGAAAACGGTAAATTATTACAAATGATTTGTGTATGATTGAAAAGAATAAATATTTTGCATTTTTGAGTGTAGTCTTTTAATCTTTACAAAACACAGGTTATTTAAATATTGTTTATTCTTACTGATTTTTTGCCTGCCTTTTCAAGCAGTTGCAGAAGGAAAGATACTTTTAAATCCCCCATTATGATTATAGATTTTCATTTATTATTCTAGCTTTGTCATAATTTACTTTATACATTTTGAGGCTATGTTTTTAGGAACATACAAATTTGGAACTGTGGTATTTTTCTGGTGATTTGAAAATATTATTGTTTTGAGATATAACTACTGCTTTCACTGTGTCTTATTATATAATTTTAAGTGTCTGCTCTAGGGATTATAATAAACATACATCTGATCCTCATTATTTATGAATTTTGTATTTGTGAATTCCCCTACTAACTAAAATTTGTTAACCGCAGAGTCAATATTTGTGGCAGGCTCTTTTGCAGTCCTTTGCAGACATGCATAGAATGGTGACAAGTTTGAGTCACTCAATGAGGACATTCTCAGCTGAAGTTGAACCAGGTGACAGTCACTTCCTTGTTTCAGCTTTCATAATGTAGCCAACTATCCTTTTCATGGTCTACTTAGTGTCACGTTTTTCACACTTTTATGCTTTCTTTTTTGTAAATTCAATGTTTAAAATGGCCTCCAATCCTGAAGTGCTGTCTTGTGTCCTTAAGCACAAGAAGATTGTGCTGTGTCTTACAAAGAAAAGATGTGTGTTAGTTCAGCTTTATTCAGGAACAAGCTGAAGTGCCGCTGGCTGTGAGTTCAATGTCAGTGAATCAACAAAATATATTAAATAAAGCACTTTTAAACAGAAACATACATAAAGCAAGGTTATGTATTAATCAGTTGCTAAAAATTTTGTGACCAAAGGCTTACAGGAAACTAACCCTAGGAGTAATCATTTAATATTTGCTAATTCAATGTTCATGGAGATTTTATAGAACAAAACTACTAAGTAACAAGAATCAACTGAACTTAAATTTTCACAGTCTACTTAGAATTAGTATTTATCACTTCATTTGGAATGTCAAAACTTTACCACCCTACATATCCCTTTACCCTTCCCTCTTTATCCTGCAATTATATGTAGTATATCGATGTATATTGAAAATTCTACTGGACAACGTTACAATTTTTTTTTGAGATAGAGTTTCACTCTTGTTGCCCAGGCTGGAGTGCAATGGGCTGGGCCTTGGCTCACTGCAATCTCCACCTCCTGAGTTCAAGCAATTCTCCTGTCTCAGCCTCCCAATTAGCTGAGATTACAGGCACCCACCACCATATCTGGCTAATTTTTGTATTTTTAGTAAGAGACGAGGTTTCACCATATTCACCAGGCTGGTCTCAAACTCCTGACCTCATGCAATCTGCCCGCCTGAGCCTCCCAAAGTGCTGGGATTACAGGCATGAGCCACTGTGTCCGGCCTTACAATTTTTACTTTCAACCATCATTCATATCTTGACTTAAAAACTTAAAGGGAGAAAACAGTCTATTACATTTGCCAACAAAGCTTTTCTGTTGTTCTTACTTTAACCTTGAATTTCTTTCTAGTATCATTTTTCTTCCACTTGACAAACATAAACTTATTTTTACATATCTTTTAGAGCAGATACGCTGGCAATGAATTATCTTAATTTTCCTTCACCCAAGGGTGTCCTTTTTAAATCTTTATTCAAGAAAGATATTTTCACTGGATACAGAATTCTGGATCTTTGAGCACTTAAAAAATATTGTTCCACTGCTTTATGGTCTCCATGGTTTCCAATGAGAAATCTATTCAACTTACTTATGTCTGTCTTTCTCTGGCTGCTTTCAAAATTTTTTCATCTTTAGAATTTATCAGTCTAATTATGATGTGTTTCTGTGTATATTTCTTTGAGTTTGTCCTGTCTGAGGTTTGCTGAGGTTCTTGAATCTGTAACTTTATATCTTTTGCCAAATTTGGGAAGTTGTCAACATAAAATACGTTTCCTCAAACATTTTATTCACATTTCTTCTTCTGCTTTTTAGAAACTCCAATGATGTAAGTGTTAGACCTTTTGATATTATCTCATGGGGAATTTTATTTTTAATCTTTTTCTCCTCTGTCTTTCAGATTGGGTCTTCCCTATCTATCTTCAAGATCACATACTCTTTCCTTTGTAATCTCCATTCTGCTACCAAGGATATTAAGTTAATGTTTTATTTCAGTATATACGTTTATATTCTAAATAGTTCTAAAACTTCCATTTGGCTCTTTTTTGTTTTATAGCTGTGTTTCTTTGCTGAAACTTTTCATTTGTTTCAAGATCATTCAACCTTACTTCTTGGAGCATGGTTTTAATAGCCACTTTAAAGATTATGTCGGGTATGTTTTGGGGAGCGGAGCAAGATGGCCGAATAGGAACAGCTCCAGTCTCCAACTCCCGGCACGAGTGACACACAAGACCAGTGATTTCTGCATTTTCAACTGAGGTACTGGGGTCATCTCACTGGGGAGTGCCGGACAATCGGTGCTAGTCAGCTGCTGCAGCCCGACCAGCAAGACTGAAGCAGGGCGAGGCATCGCCTCACCTGGGAAGCGCAAGGGGGAAGGGAATCCCTTTTCCTAGCCAGGCGAACTGAGACACACAACACCTGGAAAATCGGGTAATTCCCACCCCAATACTGCGCTTTAAGCAAACCGGCACACCAAGAGATTATACCCACACCTGGCCGGGAGAGTCCCACGGCCACGGAGCCGCCCTCATTGCTAGCACAGCAGTCTGCGATCTAACCGCAAGGCAGCACCGAGGCTGGGGGAGGGGTGCCCGCCATTGCTGAGGCTTAAGTAGGTAAACAAAGCCGCTGGGAAGCTCAAACTGGGTGGAGCTCATAGCAGCTCAAGGAAACCTGCCTGTCTCTATAGACTCCACTTCTGGGGACAGGGCACAGCTAAAAAACAACAGGGGAAGCAGCAGAGGCCTGTGCAGACCCGAACGACTCTGTCTGACAGCTTTGAAGAGAGCAGTGGATCTCCCAACACAGAGGTTGAGATCTGAGAATGGACAGACTGCCTGCTCAAGTGGGTCCCTGACGCCTGAGTAGCCTAACTGGGAGACATCCCCCACTAGGGGCAGTCTGACACCCCACACCTCACAGGGTGGAGTACACCCCTGAGAGGAAGCTTCCAAAGGAAGAATCAGACAGGTACACTCGCTGTTCAGCAATATTCTATCTTCTGCAACCTCTGCTGCTGATACCCAGGCAAACAGGATCTGGAGTGGACCTCAGGCAATCTCCAACAGACCTACAGCTGAGGGTCCTGACTATTAGAAGGAAAACTACCAAACAGGAGGAACACCTATACCAAAACCCCATCAGTACGTCACCATCATCAAAGACCAGAGGCAGATAAAACCACAAAGATGGGGAAGAAGCAGGGCAGAAAAGCTGGAAATTCAAAAAACAAGCACGCATCTCCCCCTGCAAAGGAGCGCAGCTCATCGTCAGCAACGGATCAAAGCTGATCAGAGAATGACTTTGACGAGATGAGAGAAGAAGGCTTCAGTCCATCAAACTTCTCAGAGCTAAAGGAAAAATTACGGACCCAGCGCAAAGAAACTAAAAATCTTGAAAAAAGAGTGGAAGAATTGATAGCTAGAATAATTAATGCAGAGAAGGTCATAAATGAAATGACAGAGATGAAAACCATGACACGAGAAATACGTGACAAATGCACAAGCTTCAGTAACCGACTCGATCAACTGGAAGAAAGAGTATCAGCGATTGAGGATCAAATGAATGAAATGAAGCGAGAAGAGAAACCAAAAGAAAAAAGAAGAAAAAGAATGAACAAAGCCTGCAAGAAGTATGGGATTATGTAAAAAGACCCAATCTACGTCTGATTGGGGTGCCTGAAAGTGAGGGGGAAAATGGAACCAAGTTGGAAAACACTCTTCAAGATATCATCCAGGAGAACTTCCCCAACCTAGTAGGGCAGGCCAACATTCAAATTCAGGAAACACAGAGAACACCACAAAGATACTCCTCGAGAAGAGCAACTCCAAGACACATAATTGCCAGATTCACCAAAGTTGAAATGAAGGAAAAAATCTTAAGGGCAGCCAGAGAGAAAGGTCGGGTTACCCACAAAGGAAGCCCATCAGACTAACAGCAGATCTCTCGCAGAAACTCTACAAGCCAGAAGAGAGTGGGGGCCAATATTCAACATTCTTAAAGAAAAGAATTTTCAACCCAGAATTTCATATCCAGCCAAACTAAGTTTCATCAGTGAAGGAGAAATAAAATCCTATACAGATAAGCAAATGCTTAGAGATTTTGTCACCACCAGGCCTGCCTTACAAGAGACCCTGAAGGAAGCCCTAAACATGGAAAGGAACAACCGGTACCAGCCATTGCAAAAACATGCCAAAATGTAAAGACCATCGAGGCTAGGAAGAAACTGCATCAACTAATGAGCAAAATAACCAGTTAATATCATAATGGCAGGATCAAGTTCACACATAACAATATTAACCTTAAATGTTAATGGACTAAATGCTCCAATTAAAAGACACAGACTGGCAAACTGGATAAAGAGTCAAGACCCATCAGTCTGCTGTATTCAGGAGACCCATCTCACATGCAGAGACATACATAGGCTCAAAATAAAGGGATGGAGGAAGATCTACCAAGCAAATGGAGAACAAAAAAAAGCAGGGGTTGCAATCCTAGTCTCTGATAAAATAGACTTTAAACCAACAAAGATCAAAAGAGACAAAGAAGGCCATTACATAATGGTAAAGGGATCAATTCAACAGGAAGAGCTAACTCTCCTAAATATATATGCACCCAATACAGGAGCACCCAAATTCATAAAGCAAGTCCTCAGAGACTTACAAAGAGACTTAGACTCCCATATAATAATAATGGGAGACTTCAACACTCCACTGTCAACATTAGACAGATCAACGAGACAGAAAGTTAACAAGGATATCCAGGAATTGAACTCATCTCTGCACCAAGCGGACCTAATAGACATCTATAGAACTCTCCACCCCAAATCAACAGAATATACATTCTTCTCAGCACCACATCGCACTTATTCCAAAATTGACCACATAATTGGAAGTAAAGCACTCCTAGCAAATGTAAAAGAACAGAAATTATAACAAACTGTCTCTCAGACCACAGTGCAATCAAACTAGAACTCAGGACTAAGAAACTCAATCAAAACCGCTCAACTACATGGAAACTGAACAACCTGCTCCTGAATGACTACTGGGTACATAACGAAATGAAGGCAGAAATAAAGATGTTCTTTGGAACCAATGAGAACAAAGATACAACATACCAGAATCTCTGGGACACATTTAAAGCAGTGTGTAGGGGGAAATTTATAGCACTAAATGCCCACAAGAGAAAGCAGGAAAGATCTAAAATTGACACTCTAACATCACAATTAAAAGAACTGGAGAAGCAAGAGCAAACACATTCAAAAGCTAGCAGAAGGCAATAAATAAGTAAGATCAGAGCAGAACTGAAGGAGATAGAGACACAAAAACCCTCCAAAAAATCAATGAATCCAGGAGTTGGTTTTTTGAAAAAATCAACAAAATTCACAGACCACTAGCAAGACTAATAAAGAAGAAAAGAGAGAGGAATCAAATAGACGCAATAAAAAATGATAAAGGGGATATCACCACCGACCCCACAGAAATACAAACTACCATCAGGAATACTATAAACACCTCTACACAAATCAACTAGAAAATCTAGAAGAAATGGATAATTTCCTGGACACTTACACTCTCCCAAGACTAAACCAGGAAGAAGTTGAATCCCTGAATAGACCAATAGCAGGCTCTGAAATTGAGGCAATAATTAATAGCCTACCAACCAAAAAAAGTCCAGGACCAGATGGATTCACAGCTGAATTCTACCAGGAGTACAAAGAGGAGCTGGTACCATTCCTTCTGAAACCATTCCAATCAATAGAAAAAGAGGGAATCCTCCCTAAATCATTTTATGAGGCCAACATCATCCTGATACCAAAGCCTGGCAGAGACACAACAAAAAAAGAGAATTTTAGACCAATATCCCTGATGAACATCGATGCAAAAATCCTCAATAAAATACTGGCAAACCGGATTCAGCAGCACATCAAAAAGCTTATCCACCATGATCAAGTGGGCTTCATCCCTGGGATGCAAGGCTGGTTCAACATTCACAAATCAATAAACGTAATCCAGCATATAAACAGAACCAAAGACAAGAACCACATGATTATCTCAATAGATGCAGAAAAGGCTTTTGACAAAATTCAACAGCCCTTCATGCTAAAAACACTCAATAAATTCGGTATTGATGGAACATACCTCAAAATAATAAGAGCTATTTATGACAAACCCACAGCCAATATCATACTGAATGGGCAAAAACTGGAAAAATTCCCTTTGAAAACTGGCACAAGACAGGGATGCCCTCTCTCACCACTCCTATTCAACATAGTGTTGGAAGTTCTGGCTAGGGCAATCAGGCAAGAGAAAGAAATCAAGGGTATTCAGTTAGGAAAAGAAGAAGTCAAATTGTCCCTGTTTGCAGATGACATGATTGTATATTTAGAAAACCCCATTGTCTCAGCCCAAAATCTCCTTAAGCTGATAAGCAACTTCAGCAAAGTCTCAGGATACAAAATTAATGTGCAAAAATCATAAGCATTCTTATACACCAGTAACAGACAAGCAGAGAGCCAAATCAGGAATGAACTTCCATTCACAATTGCTTCAAAGAGAATAAAATACCTAGGAAACCAACTTACAAGGGATGTAAAGGACCTCTTCAAGGAGAACTACAAACCACTGCTCAGTGAAATCAAAGAGGACACTAACAAATGGAAGAACATACCATGCTCATGGATAGGAAGAATCAATATCGTGAAAATGGCCATACTGCCCAAGGTTATTTATAGATTCAATGCCATCCCCATCAAGCTACCAATGAGTTTCTTCACAGAACTGGAAAAAACGGCTTTAAAGTTCATATGGAACCAAAAAAGAGCCTGCATTGCCAAGACAATCCTAAGTCAAAAGAACAAAGCTGGAGGCATCACGTTACCTGACTTCAAACTATACTACAAGGCTACAGTAACCAAAACAGCATGGTACTGGTACCAAAACAGAGATATAGACCAATGGAACAGAACAGAGTCCTCAGAAATAATACCACACATCTACAGCCATCTGATCTTTGACAAACCTGAGAGAAACAAGAAATGGGGAAAGGACCCCCTATTTAATAAATGGTGCTGGGGAAATTGGCTATCCATAAGTAGAAAGCTGAAACTGGATCCTTTCCTTACTCCTTATACGAAAATTAATTCAAGATGGATTAGAGACTTAAATGTTAGACCTAATACCATAAGAACCCTAGAAGAAAACCTAGGTAGTACCATTCAGGACATAGGCATGGGCAAGGACTTCATGTCTAAAACACCAAAAGCAACGGCAGCAAAAGCCAAAATTGACAGATGGGATATGATTAAACTAAAGAGCTTCTGCCCAGCAAAAGAAACTACCATCAGAATGAACAGACAACCTACAGAATGGGAGAAAATTTTTGCAATCTACTCATCTGACAAAGGGCTAATATCCAGAACCTACAAAGAACTGAAACAAATTTACAAGAAAAAAACAAACAACCCCATCAAAAAGTGGGCAACGGATATGAACAGACATTTCTCAAAAGAAGGCATTCATACAGCCAACAGACACATGAAAAAATGCTCTTCATCACTGGCCATCAGAGAAATGCAAATCAAAACCACAATGAGATACCATCTCACACCAGTTAGAATGGCAATCATTAAAAAGTCAGGAAACAACAGGTGCTGGAGAGGAAGTGGAGAAATAGGAGCACTTTTTCACTGTTGGTGGGATTGTAAACTAGTTCAACCATTATGGAAAACAGTATGGCGATTCCTCAAGGATCTAGATCTAGATGTACCATATGACCCAGCCATCCCACTACTGGGTATATACCCAAAGGATTATAAATCATGCTGCTATAAAGACACATGCACACGTATGTTTATTGCGGCACTATTCACAATAGCAAAGACTTGGAATCAACCCAAATGTCCATCTGTGACAGACTGGATTAAGAAAATGTGGCACATATACACCATGGAATATTATGCAGCCATAAAAAATGATGAGTTTGCGTCCTTTGTAGGGACATGGATGCAGCTGGAAACCATCATTCTTAGCAAACTATCACAAGAACAGAAAACCAAACACCGCATGTTCTCACTCATAGGTGGGAACTGAACAATGAGATCACTTGGACTCGGGAAGGGAAACATCACACATCGGGGCCTATCATGGGGAGGGGGGAGTGGGGAGGGATTGCACTGGGAATTATACCTGATATAAATGATGAATTGATGGGTGCTGACGAGTTGATGGGTGCAGCACACCAACATGGCACAAGTATACATATGTAACAAACCTGCACGTTATGCACATGTACCCTAGAACTTAAAGTATAATAAAAAAATTAAAAAATAAAAAATTAAAAAAAAATAAAGATTATGTCTAATAATTCTGACATTGGAATCATCTTGGAGAAGGCATTTGTGGTCTTTCTTGCATAGTGTTTTTTTTTCTGGTATTTTGTATATTGAATAATTTCAGATTGTATACTGAACATTTTGAATATTGTGTTGAGACTCCCAGTCCTATTTAAATCCTATGGAGGATACTTATTTGTTTGTTTATGTTTAGGAGGCAATAGACCCAATTAGGATCAACCACAAGCTTTGATCAACTGTAGTTCCAATGTCAGTTCTGTTTTTAAATTATTTGCAATGCTATTCAGACATATGCTGTGTGTGTGTCACCCACACATAGGCCCACTGGAGACTAGGATGGTGGTCTACCCCTATAGTTCAGTTCTCAAAATCATTAGCATGCTGTTTACAATCAGCATGTGCAGCTTAGGGACTGAACCCATGGGTTCATCCACAACCTCATGGGATCCTTTTCTCAAGCTTTCCCCTCTCCACAATCTGATCTCTACACTCTCTCCTGGGAGCTCCTTTCCTGTCCTCTGGCTAGAAACCCTGGGCTTTAGTCTCCCTAAAGTGCTGTGCACTTCCCACCATTGGGTCCACCTCAGAGGTCAAGTGGTTTGAGTCTAGAGAGAGAAAAAAACAATGAGGATCTCTCCAATTCTTCAGACAGCAGTTATAGCCAGAGAGAAGGATTTATGTTCCTTAGAATTTTAGGTGCTGGCCTGGCCACTGCTGCCATCATTGCCACTGGGAACTTTCAGGAATAAGGAGAGAAATAAAAAACACACAAAAATTTCCCACATCTTCTCTGCTCTCTCTGTCTGCTAAGGGCTCCTCTGCCTACTTCTCTAACTAGAAAGGGGTTCCCTCGAAGCTAGCTAGCTTGCTTGCTTGCTTGTGTTTGGGATAGGATCCTCCTCTGTCCACCCAGGCTGGAGTGCAGTAGCATGAGCTTGGCTCACTGCAACCTCCACCTTCTGGGCTCAAGAAATCCTCCTACCTCAGCCTCTTGAGTAGCTGGGACAACAGATGTGTACCACCATGCCTGGCTGTTTTTTAAATTTTATTGGGTAGAGATGGAGTCCCACTATGTTACCTGGGCTGGTCTTGAACTCCTGAACTAAAGTGATCCACCCACCTCGGCCTCCCAAAGTGCTGGGATTACAGACACCAGCAACTGCGCCCAGCCTGACTTCCCACCCCGCCCTCCCACCCCCGCCCCCCACATTTAGTGAGCTGTTCCAGGATTCTCTTGCCTTTGAGTTAACGCCAGAATATATAGAGGGGGAAATGGCAGGGACTTCACAGCCACATCAGCCATATTTCAAGTTCAGATTTTCTCCCCAGTCTGCCTGATCCACATTTACTTTTCAGTACTCAGATAGTTGCCCCACATATTCTTTTCAAGACTTTTAGTTGCATTCCGTGGGAAAAACAGAATAGAATAGAATGTGCTTACTCCACCTTAATAGGAATTGAAAGTGGTTTGTGTATTTCTAAATTTTACAGAAATTGTATCAGACTATATTATTCACAATGTGATATTTCATCTAATTCTATATTATCACATAGCTCTAAATAATACAAATATAGCAACTGCTATATCTAGTCCCCTATTGATGAATATTTAGTTTACTTCTGGATTTTTACTGTTGCAAGTAATGTTGTAATGAACATCCCTGTACATGTTTCCTTGTCCACGTGTGAGAGTTTCTCCAGGACATATACCTAAAGGTGTCATTGTTGAGTAGAAAGATATATCCTGTGTTTTACCAAATTGCTTTCTAAAGTAGTTGTATCAATTAACAGTTGTTCTGGAAATGGTTTAGCATTCCTCACTCCTTTCCTACATCCTTGCAAGCAAATAGTGTCATCAGATTTTTAAAAACAAATTTTTCACTTTGATGGGTGTGAAATGACATCATATGATTGTTTTATTTTTCACTTTTCTTTGAAATTATCTTCTGACTTCATAAATATATATACACTCTAAAAGTAACATATGCTATTATAGAAATATAGAAAAATTGGGGAAAATAGAAAAGTATAAAGAAGATTGCTTTAAAAATCCAATAACCAAACAAACACCAGGTGTTATCTTAGAATGGAAGGACAGGTAGGTAGAACTGGGCATGGTTGTTGAAGGGGATTGAGCGTTAGTGTAATATTTTAATTTTTTTTAAATAAAAATGTACTCATACGTTTTATATAATTAAACATTAACTTTAAAATAAATGAGCCTCTTGTTGGGCTATTTCTGTCCATTGTATACATTGTATATTTATATGCTATGTCATTACATAGATATGAGTAGACTATATTTGCAACTTAAAATCTTGGTTTTTACATTAATTATGATGTAAAGATTTATTTATATAAGAAAACTTTATGAACATCTTTAATGATTGCACAAAGTCCCATCTACTATAATTCACTAAATTGTTCGCCCCTTATGGGCATTGGAGTTAGTTTCAGTTTTTCCTCTTTGGATGGAAAAGTAAGACTTCAAGGAACATCCATGCCAACATTCTGGATTGTTTTTTCAGGATAAATTCCTGGAAGAGTAATCAGCGAATTGAAAGGTACAAATGTTGTTGAGACTCTTGATATGTTTTACGTTATTGTTCTTCAGAAATATTGGGTCATTTCCAGCAATTCCATTATTAAGTATATATTCAGAAGAAAATAAATCGTTCAACCAAAACACACGCACTCATGTGTTCACCGCAACACTATTCACAATAGCAAAGTCATGGAATCAACCTAGATGCCCATCAATGGTGGACTGGATAAAGAAAATGTGGTACATATACACCATGGAATACTATGCAGCCATAAAAAGAATGAAATCATGTCCTTTGCAGCAACATAGATGGATCTGGGGGCCATTATCCCATGTGATTTAATGTAGCAACAGAAAATCAAATACCACATGTTCTCACTTATCAGTGGAAGCTAAACATTTGGTACTCATGGACATAAAAATGGCAAAAACAGACACTGGAGACTAGTAAAGGGAGGAGAGAGTGGGGGCAAGTGATGAATTGGCTACTAGGCTCAGTACCTGGGTGATGGGATCAATTGTACTTCTAACCCCAATATTAAGCAATTTACCCATGTAACAAACCTGCACATGTATCCCCTGAATCTAAAAGTTGAATGTATATTTTTTTTGTAAAAAAAGAAGTATTAGGTCATTTCAACCAACAATACATGAGAGCACTTTGTCAGTATTTGAAAGTTTTGTATTTTAACAGTTCTCTAATTTCTATTTCACGTTGCTCACAGAGGAACTCTAAAAAATGTCATTTAATTTGTCTAAAATATAGTACGCTAGAGAGGGGGAGAGAGAGAGTATGGTAGGGGGAAGCGGAAGAAAAAGAGGACGCATTGTACTCCCAATTAAAATATCACAGTGGGCAATCACTGAGTGAATCAGATTTCAGGAAAGACAAAGAGAACAAAATTAATTTCCTCCTTAATAGAAAACGTTTTCCAACTACTTTTTGTAGCAGCAGTCATGTCACTTCTCTTACTTTTAGGACCACCTTCTAAGCCCAGCCACAAGTAGGTAAGACAACAAATTCTACTGGTAATACCACTGGGACTTAGTCCACTTGCTGCATCCTGCAGGTGGAGGAAACTGGGAACCCCAGTCTTACCCAGCAGAATTCATCCCTGCCCAAAACAACACAGAATGCTCATTTCATTTTACTTTAAGGCATTTTAGATCCCGTGGGAAATGCTATTAAGTGATTGAATTCAAAACAGCATTTTATACTGTATATACAAAAAACAGCTTTTTGCTCATAGTAAACACACTTACAGGTTCTCTTTGCAACATTCAAATCATACAAAAATCAACCACTCACAAAATGTAGTCACATAAACCAATTCATAATGCTAGAAGCTAGTATTAAACGTTGAACGTAGACTTACTTTGCAAAGATGAAAATAATTTGAGTTTACTAATGAGATTCCCATTTACAGCATTATTTCTAATTTTTCTCTGTGCATATTTTTGTTATTGAGAAAAGAGCATAGGATTATTTTTATAGTTTTTCTTTTGCTTAATATTTTTAAGAGACAGGGTCTTGCTCTGTCACCCAGGCTGGAGTGCAGTGGCATGATCTCAGCTCACCACAACCTCTGCCTCCCAGGTTCAAGCGATTCTCCTGCCTCAGCCTCCCAAGTAGCTGGGATTACAGGCATGCACCATCATTTGTATTTTTATTTTTATTTATGTACTAATTTTGTATTTTTAGTAGAGACGTGGTTTCTCCATGTTGGTCGGGTTGATCTCAAACTCCTGACTTCATGTGATATGCCCACCTCGGCCTCCCAAAGTGCTGGGATTACAGTCATGAGCCACTGCACTTCACCCACACTTGGCTAATTTTTATCTTTTGTGTAGAGATGTGGTCTTGGGTTTGAGGCCCAAGCTGGTTTCTAACTCCTGGCCTCAAGCAATCTTTCTGCCTCAGCCTCCCAAAGGACTAGCATGACAGGCGTGAGCCTCTGTGCCTGGCCTGATTTTTCACTTAACTTTTTAATGTAAGAAGTTTACCTGTGGCTGGGCGCGGTGGCTCAAGCCTGTAACCCCAAGCACTTTGGGAGGCCGAGATGGGCGGATCATGAGGTCAGAAGATCGAGACCATCCTGGCTAACATGTTGAAACCCCGTCTCTACTAAAAAAAATACAAAAAACTAGCCAGGCCATGTGGCAGGCACCTGTAGTCCCAGCTACTCTGGAGGTTGAGGCAGGAGAATGGGGTAAGCCCAGGAGGCGGAGCTTGCAGTGAGCTGAGATCCGGCCACTGCACTCCAGCCTGGGCGACAGAGCCAGACTCCGTCTCAATTAAAAAAAAAAAAAAAAAGTTTACCTGCTATTCATCACACTCCATAATACTATTTTTAATAGCTATGGAATAAACCATAATTTATCACTTGTCTTTAGTCATCTGGAGAGTTATCAAATGTCAGACCCTGTGCTAACCTCATTTAACCCACGTGATGTTCTTATAAGGCAGGTTCTATTATCATCCCCATTTGACAGACAAAACTGTTGCACGAAGTCTGGTATCTTATCTGGGAGATGAAAAAAGAAATCACGATCTAAACAGTGATCCCTGATTGCTAACTGTGATTTTCATAGAAACTGAGAGTCCAAATAATCTCTGTTTTAAAACTTCAGTTACCTTGTTTTAGCTGAGCTGGTGTCCATTTCTGTGGAAACAGATGTAGCAGCAGAGGAGTGAAAATTGGCTTTGGTGAGCGTCAGAAAAAATTGCTGCCCAAAAGCAGGACTGTCGCTTCCTAAATCACACCTGCCCAGCCTGAGACATAAGGTACATGGCTGGAGTTTGTAGATTATTGGCTTTGGAAAGTAAAAAGGAGAGTTCTGCCAAATTTGATGCTTAACTCCTCAGCTAGTCTCACTAGTCAGTCCAAATAATTCAGGCAAAATTAGGGTGCTTTTTTTTAACCCAGAGTTTGCAGAAACACTGTCTAGTTGTCTCCAACATTTTTTAGATAATTGCCAAATATTCTATCTTGTTCACAAGGAAAAAGCTTGCTTTTACCAAAAAGTAATTACTGTCGTTGAGTGACTATTCACACTATGTGTAGCAATATAGGGTAATAATTTTATAATTACAATCTCACTCCTTAAGAAATTGTCACATATAACTTCAAGCACAAATAGTTTAAAGTTTTAGCATGGAAATTTTGAAACATCTACTAAACTAGATAGAATAAGGCAGAGTCGGAAAATTTTGTCCCATGGGCTACATCTGGCCTGCCACCTGTTTTTGTAAATAAAGTTTTAGTGGAATGCAATCACGTTTATCCATTTACATATTGTCTATGGCTGCTTTCATGCTGCAGTGGCAGAGCTGAATAGTTGTGACAGAGACCATATGGCCTGCAAAGCCTAAAATATTTACTATCTGGCCCTTTAACAAATAGTATACTGACCACTGATCTAATGAACACCTATAGACCCATCAGTCAGCTTCGGCTCATGAGAAGCATACATTTGCAGGTGAACTTGACAGTTTGAAGTCTTTCTTAGTGCCCCTTGAAAGCCATTCAATTGTTTATACAACATAAATATCAACAGTTAAAAATTGTTGCAAGTACAGGTACAATAACCAAATCAAGAAAATGTTTAGATAACAACATGGGATTGCTGTGATTTCTTCTTCCCTCCTTCGATGTGTGTCACTCTGGAGTTGGGTACTGTAGAAAAAGAGAGGAGAACAAAACCCAAGGTTGAGAAAGTGGAAAAGGTGCTTCAGAGAGGTGGATGGCAGCATAGGAGTGAAAAAAGAGCCGACAAGGAAATCTACAGAATCCTTTCCCCTTTGCACCAAGCCCCAGGAACCTGCCCAGCACACACCACCAGCACTGATGCCAAGATTTGCTTACACCGTAATTTATTTGGGGCACAACCAGACTGTGTGATATGTACAAAAGGACATGGGCCGATGGGGAGCTCAGCTCAGCCCCTTGCTTGCTCTGCAGTATAGAGCAGTTCATTCACCAGCTCTGGGCAATAAGTCTGCAGAAGATTCAAGTTTGCCCTGAAATAAAAGGGCATCATCCTTGTCTTTTCACAGGATTCCTCAGATCAAATGCATATATGCATATGTGTGTTTCTTCAGAACACTGTAGTTCACACTCATAGTAGATCTGTAGTTCACACTGTAGTTCATAGTGTGGTAGATCTGAGAAATCATGTGGTGCGACCACCCAACTAACACTCAAGAATTTGGAGTGATGACATCACTATCATCACAAAAATGCAAATTAAAACCACAATGAGGTACCATCTCACACCAGTCAGGGTGGCTATTATTAAAAAGTGAAAAATAACAAATGTTGGCAAGGCCATGGAGAAAAGGGAATGTTTATACACTTTTGGTGGGAATGTAAATTCATTCAACCCCATGAAAAACAGTACGGAGGATTTCTCAAAGAACAAAAAATGGAACTATCATTAAACTCGGCAGTCAAACTACTTGATATCTACCCAAAGGAAAGGAAATCACTCTATTAAAAAGACATCCACATTCATATGTTTATCATCACACTGTTCACAATAGAAAAGTCATGGAATCAACCTATGTACCCGTCAACAGTGTATTGAATAAAGAAAATGTGGTCCAGCTACACGACGGAATAGTATGCAGCCGTGAAAAAGAAGAAAATCATGTCCTCTACAGCAACATGGATGCAGCTGGAGGCCATTATTCTGAGTGAATTAATGTGGAAACAGAAAATCAAAATACCACATGTTCTCACTCGTAAGTGGGAGCTCAACAATGGGTATACATGGACATAAAGATGGAAACAATAGACACTGAGGACTCCGAAATGAGGGAGAGTGGGAAGGAATCAAGGTTTAAAAAACTGCCTACTGGGTACTATGTTCACTGTCTTTGAGTGGTGGGTTCAATAGAAGCCCAAACCCCGGCATTATACCATACACATCTGCACGTGGACCCCTGGATCTAAAATTAAAAATAGTCCGGGCACAGTGGCTCATGTCTGTGATCCCAGAACTTCAAGAGGCTGAGGTGAGTGGATCATTTGAGGTCAGGAGCTCAAGACCAGCCTGGCCAACATGTCAAAACCCCGTCTCTATTAAAAAAAAAAAAAAAATTAGCCAGGCGTGGTGGTGCTTACTTGTAGCACCAGCTACTTGGGAGGCTAAAGCAGAAGAATCACTTGAACCAGGGAGGCAGAGATTGCAGTGAGCCGAGATCATGCCATAGCACTCCAGCCTGGGCAACAGAGACTCTGTCTAAAAAGAAATAATAAAAATTAAATAAATGACATTGAAAAAAATGAATTTGGAGCAAAACAAATCAACAACAATAACAACAAAGGGGGGAAGTTCTTCCTTTGTCTTCCTCACATCTTGTAACATTTTTCAATGTGCTTTCAGATTTACAACCATTTATTTTATCCTCAGAACCCGCCTTTAAGGTATGTAGGCAATTTATCTGAATCTGCCTTTTATAGATGAGGAGTACAAAGCACTGAGACGGAAACACCATTTCACAAGGTCATGTGGGAGCAGGATAGTGCTGAAAGCCAGACGGGGAATCCAAGCAATCCGACTTCGACTTCAGATTCTAACGCGTGCCACCTTTGTCTCCTTAAGCAAATTTCTTAATCCCATTTTATGTCTTTTTCCTCCTTTGTAAAAAATGGATAACACCTAACAGGTATTTAACACGTTTTTTTCATAATGTAGTATACTAGGGAGAAAAAAGAAGCTGAAAAAGATTTTTTAAAACTTGTCTGGGGCTTTTATAGGCAAGGTATGTAGGGTTAAGAGGAAAAGCAGTGTCCTGCCCCGACTCTGGGTAAGCATTAAACATGGACAATCGTTCCAAATGGCAGAGAAGGACAGATGCCCGTCGCTGGAGAGAATGCCCGCCATTTACTGGCTCTTATCTCAGACACACTTTCCAAAGCAGCAGCTCTAAATGATCAAACAGCATAGCCACAGCTTTTAGCCTTGACGTTCAGAAACTTAATCTTCACCAAAAACTTGAGTGAGATGATTTTGGGGCTTAGTGAACAAACTGACATCTCCATCCAAAGTCCAAAAGTCACTAAGGCATCAGGAATACAAAGGTGTTCATGCTTACAGGCTGCTGAAAACTGCACCTCCCCAGCTGTAGGGCTGTCCTTTGGGGAAGGGGAGATTCTGCAGGTTCTGTTGTGAAGACACGCAATGCAAGCAGAATCTGTGGCACAAAACTACAGGGCTGGCACAGAAACGGCTAAGTGCGCGAACCATCACATTCTCTTCCTTCCGCCTGCTCAGAGTCACACCTCTACATTCCGTTTGCCAAAGTGAGATTTTCTCCCCTTCAGCCTATTCTCCTAGCATTCATCTGTCCTGTCAACACACCATAAATTGTTTATAATGCATCACTCCAGAACAGCACTGAAGTAATGAGAATAAATAGATCCTGATAGACATATTGCTACCCACTGAGACTGAACCGTTAAACAGCTCATGCATATTTAGGAGGTGTTGACTTGCTTCTCACCTCATCAGGCATTTGGGAAATTTTGCCATAAATGTTCACAAGTTGGGGGTCTGATGTTGGGGGAGCCATGAAGAAGCAACGAAATGAAAGAGTTGGGAGTGGGGCACTTTCTAAGCTCTATCACTAACTGGAGTGATTGGCTGTGAGTTTCTTAGCAAGTTTCTTACAGTCTCTGGGTTTTAATTTGCTTACCTGAAAAGTATCTCAAAGGTCTCTCTTAGGTTTGAAATTCTGATTCTGAAGGAAACAGGTGTTTTCCACATGTCCCTTCTGTCCTCTTGCTCTCACCTGTGTCGGAGCCTTTGTCTCCGGGCCTTGGGTCACTTGTTCCAGCCCCAGCCAGCACTGTGATGAGCAGCTCAGCCCAACTCAACCTCAGCCTCACAGGCACATGACCCGACAGTGGTTTGTCCTGGGCCTGCAGCACCCACCGCTAGCTTCATTATCCTGGGACACCCTCATTTGACACTGAGGCATGAACACCCAGGCTACAAAGTACAAGGCCATTCATGCCCTGTAGGTCAAAGGTTAGGCCAGTGAGAGATGGGATCTGGTAGAAACTCTCTTCCCTTACTCAATCAGATGGACTACGCTAAGGATTATCTTTTTATTTGGTCTTGAAGAAGATGGCCCCATGCAATAGAGCAACCAGTTACCCTTACCAAGTAGTGGCCAACTTACCACAGCTCTCCCTCCTTCTCTGGCTCGCTCCCCTTGTCCCTGCGATTTTACTCCCTAATAAAGAGGTAACACCTGAGCTTTGCCTCAGGCCTTGCTTTCTGCGGATACTAAGCTAAGACACTGGGAATAGCCATGGAACAAATCAGACAATGTGACAATTAATTTATAGTCCAATAGAAACACCTGGAGTCCTCTGTTGGGTTTGTGATGATTGTTGGACATTTATTTGGGGCACTATCATTGAGCATTCACTTTTGCCTGTCTGTCTGTCTAGCTATCTATTTATCTAGAGAAAGAGATAAAATTCCTCTTCACAAATGAT
The DNA here is from genome assembly GCF_009764315.1 of Trachypithecus francoisi. Taxonomy (NCBI): domain Eukaryota; kingdom Metazoa; phylum Chordata; class Mammalia; order Primates; family Cercopithecidae; genus Trachypithecus; species Trachypithecus francoisi. The sequence continues at coordinate 88,066,819 of NW_022681455.1, read as the reverse complement.
CTTAGTGGCCAGGCACAGTGGGTCACACCTGTAATCCCAATCCTTTGGGAGGCCAAGGGAGCAGGATCACTTGAAGCCAGTTCAAGATTAGCCTGGGCAACACAGCAAAACCCCTGTCTCTGCAATGTCTTTTTTATAAATTAGACGAGTACGTTTGTGTGCACCTGTAATCCTAACTACTCAGGACACTGAGGCGGGAGGATCACTTGAGCCCAGGAGTTCAAGGCTGCAGTGAGCTTTCATCCTGCCAGTGCACTCCACTCTGGACCACAGGGCAAGACTCTGTCTCCAAAAACAAAACAAAACAAACAATCTTCAATCTTTAAGTGAAACGAGAGGAAGATAAGACATGGACCTTCTTATGACTGAGATATCTAAGATAACCAGCGTTCTTTCTTCCACGGCTGTCTTGCTTGACTTGAAGCCAAGAAGGCGTCAGCACTCACCCCTGTCCCCTGAGGCTTTGACTATCCTCACCATCACCACTCCCTGCCACATATCTGGGATTTTGATACTGGGTTTCTTCAGAAAATAATTTGACAAGAAATTTTTATGCATTTCCACATCGCCTCACTGGAGAATAAAGGGTCCTGGTCATGAGAGAAAACACAAGTTCCAGGAATGGAAAACAAAAATCTAAGGTTTTATACAGAATAGTCTCGCTTCTGTATACTTTGGGTTATTCTCTCAGGTCCTGGAGATGCTCCTCAAATGTGCATCCCATCATGTATGGATTCTCCGGAGCTACCACTGCCATCTATGCAGCATGCTTCCCCAGTCCCTACTGTCACCTTCTTCTGGTCACAAACCTTGTTCCCTGCACAGGGCAGAGTATATGATCCAAGATGGACCAGTCGAGTACCTTTCCCTGCTCCTCAAGCCAGCAACAGGTCTGGGGTGATAGGGGTACTTGACCCAATCTAGGTCACTCACAGAATTTCACTGTTGTTTTTCTTAACAGAACTAACATGGAAGACACTCCTTTTCCTTTGACAAAAGCTACAGGAATGAGATCCCAGCAGTGATCACAGCCACACAGAGAAGACGTGCCTGCTCTACAAGAGAATGAAGCCAAGATGGGGAGAAAACCAAGGACGAGAGATGAATAGAGATATACAGATCCTTGGTGTCATCAAGTTGCCAGTTCCAGTCTCTGAGCTTCACACAGTCCTGCAGCTCATTTTTATTCTCTGAGATACCCCAGTAACTTACCAATAAATTCCCATCTTTGCTTAAGCTGCCTGGAATTGGGTTTCTGTCACTTGCAATCAAAAGTATCCTGGTTAATATAGATGTGTATAAAATGCAAAGCTCTCACTCGAGTATGCCTTGCTAGTTTTTTCCTCTGGGCACAAGAATAAATTTGATGTAGAGAAAAAGCAGGACCTTGCAGCTACCTTGTGTACTGGTTAGTTAACTTGGATTTTAGGATCATCCGTGGACACTGATCTATCCATCACTTCTTTTTTCATGCCATAGAGAGGTTTTATTTAGATGTCTGCACAAACCAGAATAAAAAACCATAGCTTAAAATGACAAAGAAAAGTCAACAAAGACAGTTTGCTCTGCTTGCTAATGCTAAATTTCACTCATGTGTATAGCAGATGGAGAAGGAACCAAGATGTTTAAATTTGGTTTTTGCCTGATTCAGACACACTGTCAGGTAGGTAGAAAGCCTGGGTTTATTCTTTGGATGGAGGCTTTTCAGCATGGACTTTTGTGATCATTTATTTTAATATATTTCAGAGGCACAGATAGTTAATTATGCAAGACGGAATACCTAATTGCAATCAATAATTACATAGGAAGCCACAGTGTGGAAAATAAAGTTACCAAAATAACACATTGTTTCTGACAAAATAAGAGGAAAGTATGGTTCTGGCTCCAGCAGGAACATCTGCCTGCCGTGCCATGCCCACTCACCTGGGCAGCTCTAACCCCTGTGCCCATGAATGTGAAATATCCCAAGACACCCAGAGGAGCTGACTCTTGCAGCTAGGACATGTCTTTCTCTGAAACAAATTTTGTGGGCTCCTTCCTTGCTTGAAAAGAGCTGTGTTTTAAAAATCGATTCTCAGGCACCTGTCATTCTAGCTTTTGAAACGTCTTCTTCAAAGGTGTAGGTGCTTCAGGATGGGGCCTCACAGCTCTACACCTGATGTGTCAGTTTTCCAGCTCCAGCAGACCTGCTAACCATGTGCTCTGGATCCCTGTAGGAGCCCATTCACTCCAATACACAGCAGGAAAAAAAGCCCTTTGCATTTGTATAGCATTATCTGCTTTTCAAAGTCCTTCCATGTTAAACTTAACTTTCACCTATTACGTTTATAAGGCAGGAATTATTATCACCATTTGATGGAGAAAAAAAACCTGTGGATCATGAAGAGCTGCAAGATGAGTCAGCTAACTTATACAGATAGTACGACCTCCCTGTTACTCTGCACACACACACACACACACACACACACACACACACACGAGAGGTGTCAATTAGTAGTTATTATCTTCCATCTGATTGTTTATCCTGGAGATGTGAGATCGCTCCTAGTCTTTCCTTACCTTGACCATGGTTACTCCATCACTGGATAAAAAAGTTAACTGTATTAATAATCAAAGTATGGATCAGTGACCCCTTTCCTTCCTGCAATCATCAGCCAATTTTGAGTAACTGTGTGTCAATCCTCATGACTTCACAAGAAGAAAAAACTCATAATGTTATCAGTCTACCCCAAGGCTCAGGATTCTTTTTGTTTTAATTTATTTCCAACGTTTAAGTTCAGGGGAACATGTGCAAGATGTGCAGGTTTGTTACATAAGTAAATGTGTGCTGTGGTGGTTTGCTGCACAGATCATCCCATCACCTAGGTATTAAGCCCAGTGTCCACTAGTTATTCTTCCTGATCCTCTCCCTTTTCTTACCCTCCCAAAGCCTCTGACAGGCCCCAGTGTGTGTTGTTCCACACCCACCCCCACAATCTGTCCATGTGTTCTCATCATTCAGCTTCCACTTATAAGTGAGAACATGCAGTATTTAGTTTTCTATTCTTGTGTTAGTTTGCTAAGGATAATGGCCTCCAGTTCCATCCGTGTCCCTGCAAAGGACATGATCTCATTCCTTTCTATGGCTGCATAGCATTCCATGGTGTATATGTAGCACATTTTCTTTATCCAGCCTATCATTGATGGGCATTTAGGTTGATTCCATATCTTTGCTATTGTGAATAGTCCTGCAATAAATGTACACATGCATATGTCTTTATAATAGAAAGCTTTATATTCCTTTGGGTATATACACAGTAAAAGGATTGCTGGGTCTAGTGGTATTTCTGCCTCTAGGTCTTTGAGGAATTGCCACACTGTCTTCCACAGTGGTTGAACTAATTTACATTGCCACAAACAGTGTAAAAGCATGCCTTTTTCTCCACAACCACTCCAGCATCTGTTGTTTTTTGACTTTTTAATAGTAGCCATTCTGACTGGTGTGAGATGATATCTCACTGTGGTTTGGATTTGCATTTTTCTAATGATCAGTAATGTTGAACTTTTTTCCATGTTTCTTGGCCACATAAATGTCTTCTTCTGAGAAGTGTCTGTTCATGTCCTTTGCCCACTTTGTAATGGGGTTTGTTTGTTTCTTGTAAATTTGTTTATGTTTCTTATAGACACTGGATATTAGACCTTTGTCAGATGCATAGATTGCAGAAATTTTATCCCATTCTGTAGGTTGTCTGTTTATTCTGTTGATAGTTTCTTTTGCTGTCCAGAAGCTCTTTAGTTTAATTAGATCCTATTTGTCTATTTTTGCTCTTGTTGCAATTGCTTTTGGCATCTTTGTCACAAAATCTTTACCTGTGCCTATGTCCTGAATGGTATTGCTTAGTTTTCTTCTAGGGTTTTTATAGTTTTGAGTTTTACATTTAAGTCTTTAATCCATCTTTAGTCGATTTTTGTACAAGGTGTAAGGAAGGAGTCCAGTTTCAATTTTCTGCATATGGCTAGGCAGTTTTCCCAGCACCATTTATTAAATAGGGAATCCTTTCCCACATTGCTTGTTTTTGTAAGGTTTGTCAAAGATCAAATGGCTGTACGTGTGCAATCTTATTTCTGGGTTCTGAATTTTGTTCCATTGGTCTATATGCCTGTTCTTGTAACAGTACCATGTTGTTTTGGTTCCCATAGCCCTGTAATATAATTTGAAGTTGGGTAGCATGATGCCTCCAGTTTTATTTTGGTTGTGTGCATGTGTGTGTGTGTGTGTGTGTGTGTGTGTTTCTCTTAGAATTGCCTTTGGCTGGCCAGGTGCATGGTGGTGCACACCTGTAGTCCCAGCTAACTGGGGAGGCTGAGGCAGGAGGATTGCTTGAACCCAGGAGGTGGAGATTGCAGTGAGCCAAGATCAGGCCACTGCACTCCAGTCTGGGTGACAGAGGGAGACTCCATCTCAAAAATAAATAAATAAATAAAAATAAAGAATTGCCTTTGGCTATTCAGGCGTTTTTGGTCCCATATGATTTTTAAATTAGCTTTTTCTAGTTCTGTGAAGAATGTCAATGGTAGTTTAATGGGAATAGCATGGAATCTATAAAATGCATTGGGCAGTATGGCCATTTTCATGATATTGATTCTTCCTATCCATGAGCATGGAATATTTTTCCATTTGTTTGTGTCCTCTCTCATTTCCTTGAGCAGTGGTTTGTAGTTCTCCTTGAGGAGGTCCTTCACTTCCCTTGTTAGCTGTATTCCTAGGTATTTTATTCTTTTTATGGCAATTGTGAATGGGAGTTCATTTGTGATTTGGCTTGGGGCTTGCCTGTGGTTGATGTATAGGAATGCTAGCAATTTTTGCACATTGATTTTGTATCCAAGTCTCAGGATTCTTAACATGGGTGTGTGTCAATTGACAAAACATTAAAGTACCAACAAAGAGCTTTAGAAAATCCCTCAAAAAAGTGGTACAGAAATAGAGGGAATATGGGCAGGGCACTATATGGTCATTGAAATAAGCAATTATCTTCAATCATTATTAAAAGAACATGAGCACAATATTACAAAAAAATTCTATACAAATATCACCAAAAATTGCAAAGATGCCTCTTTCATAAAACATTTGAAGTCACTGCAGGTGAATTTCACCAAGGAGAAACCTAAGGCAGTGATGTCAGTGGAAGGCCAGCATCTAAGGTGAGGGAGGAACGTGCGCTGATAATGTCTTGGTGCATCTTTCTGATTTTGTGCAGTGTGAAACATCACCATGCAGAAAGAGCACCAGAGAGGTGGTAATCAGGTCATCCTCACCTGCTGTGATGAGGAGGCCTGGTGTCCACTGTGAGTCTATAGTAGATCTTCCACATAAGGTCATTGGAGAGCTGCGACAAACTGAAGCCTGAATTCATCAGACAGTGAGTCGGTGAGAGGAGCTATCCCTGCTCAGAGTTCTATGACTTTTAAGCCAGCTGCTTATTGTTCCAGGTACATAGAGATAATCTCTGAGAGGTGCTTCCTAACTTGCTAACCTCAGAGAAAAGAGAAGAGTGGTTCTGAATAATTTGTGAAAAAAATGAATAAACAGTTTTCTGAACATAGAAGACTGTTTAAAAATGAGAGAGAGAGAGATAAGGAGAGAGAGAGAGAGAGAAAGAGAGGAAGAGAGAGAGGTGCCTCTTATTTTCTTTCTGTTTTTGGCCTTACATTGTGTATATTCAGATCATCAAAGTCAGTGTTTCAAGCAACTCATGTTGAGAAGTGTGAGGGCCAGGCATAGATGAAGTAGGTGGGCACCCACACTGTGATTTAAGGGGTGGGCAGACTTCAGATCCTAATATAGCTCCTCCCTGGCTTGATGGAGCACATTAAATAGAGATTGCCTCAGGTTCCTCTATTTAAATGCAAATAACTCTGGAAAAGATAATACATTATGAGAGTCATTAAACAGAAGTGTGATTAGCTTATCAGATAATTTTCCCACTAGACCCCTGAGAGAACCTGGTTCAAGGCTTACCTTGGCTTATGCAATAGTTTGTGATCTTGGCCAAATCCATTAGCCTCAATGTGCCTCTGTTCTCTGTTGTACAGACACCATGGTTTACCCCATCTGCCTCTCAAAACACTTGTAAGAATTGAATGAGGTGATATGTCTGTAACAAAGAGACACAGACATTATGGCAGTGTCTGAGAGAGAAGGGTCCTGAAAGGTGAGAACCACGCTACACCCTATGGACCAGTCTTGGACATCTATTTATTTTCATATCAGATGTCCCTTGGGAGTTCAAGGAAACAGCATTGAATTTAGAGTTAGAAGATCTGGATTTAAAACCTCTCAAACAGGAAAATAGGAGATTATGAGAAGGAAGTTAAAAATATTTAAATGACAAAAAATGCTTGAAAAATTCCAATCTCACTATTAATATAAGAAAGGCCAATTAAAACAGCAAGATGCCTTTTCACCCATAAAATGATGAGAAGTATGTTTTTAAATAATAATACTCAGTGTGTATGAGTGTAGAGAAAAATGGACTGCTGATGGGAGTGCGAATTGGGCTATTTAGCAACTTGGATCAAAGGCCTTACATTGTGTGACCCAGTAGTTCTAAGAGTTATCTTGAAGAAATAAAGAAGAACATGCATAAACATTTAGCTACAAGAGTTTTCATTACAGTATGGCTTATTGCAAAGACAATAGAAATGATCTAAATGTCCAACAAAAAAATTGGCCATAAATCATGGTATAAACCCACAATTATATACTCTTCCTATTTTGAAGTGCTGAAGAACTATGTTTATTAATACAGGGAAAAGTATCTAATAACTTTTTCAGTGAGAAACTGGCTGTAAATAATATAAACAAAGAGTGATGTCAGCAAGATGGCCCTTTGCACTCATCCACCTACAAGATATCCAAAGTGATGAATAAACAACTTTATTTTGATGAAAATAACTAAAGGAGAGTGCCAAAGTACAGCAAAGGAGTAGCAGAAATCTTGTAGCACATGCACACCCAGGAAGGCAGTATAGCAAAGGGAAGGTAACACTTACTCTGCCATCCTATTCCCCAGTCAGGATGAGTTGGAACCTGAGGGGAAAAGGTAAGCAAAAGGAACCCAGCATCCCCCATCACCACCCTGGTCACAGTCTTCACCATTGACAACTCCTGTAGTCCTCACAGGTGCCAAGCCCAGCTAAAGGAGCTTCCTGGAGTCCACATAGTTGTGCTCCTCCCAGAGACGTAGCCAGTGGTATTCTCCTCCCCTCCTGGCCTGCGTGGCTACTGCGCTGCGCCATCCTGGAACCGGAACCGTTGCTGGAGTGTACTCTGCTCCAGGGGCAAGTAGCTATTGCACCTTTCCATTTGAGAGGGTTTGTCACCACTGAACACCCCTGTCTGATGGCTTACCATATACAAACCAAGCCAGACAGCTGTGCCCTTCCCCTCCCAGTCACTGCTGCACCCTGCCCTCTTGACACCTGTGCTGAAACAGCACCCACCCCCTAGGGAAACAGTGCCTTTGCCTCCCATGGCAGTCACACCCCTTGGTATCAGAGCTGAAATAGTGCCCTGCTTCATGAGGTTATCAGTGTCTTGGCTGAGCTGAGTAGCTGCACCTCTCAGAGCTGGGCCAGTGTGGCACTCTGTCCCAGGGAAACAGAGCACTAACTGAGCTGGGACACCTCACCTTCCAGGCCAAACAGCGATAGTACCCTGCTTCCCCGGAACTGGACTAGTCCCCAGGGTCTGAGCTGTTGAGGCACCCCACCTCCCTGGGTAGTGGAGTCATTGCTGTACTGTCCCCTGCCCCTCAAGACCCAAGCTACAGCCATGCCACACCATTCTTGGATTCTTACTGCCACTGCACTTGGCCTCACAGAGCCTGAGATACTGCTGTGTCCCACCATCCCAGGGTCCAGAGTCACCACTACGTGGTGCCTCATCCCCCAAGGCCTGAGTTGCCACTGTGCCCTACTGACTCTGATTCTTGAATTGCTGCTGTGCTTTGTTCCCTGGAGCCTGAACCTCTGGAGCACCTCTTCTTCCCCAGAACTGGATTAGAGTCATAGCTACAACCTAGCTCCTTATGTCCAAGTGGCTGGAGTGTGCCTCAGAGTCACAGACTCTAGTTCTGTGATCAGTCTGCATCTACTCATGCCTGAGACAGTGACCTTACACTTGAAGTGCCAGATACTATAGCAGAGTGGTGAGACCCTGAGTCTAGAACCTCCACTCTATAGCTGATCCGGGCACCTGCACCCTGGACACCAGAACCACTGTGGCTGCCTATGAGCCCTAATTGAACTGACACCATAGGGGATCCCTTCAGCCATAAACTCCTGCAATCTAGGCCCCTGAGACACCCACACTCAGCACCAAAATTGATCTCAGCTGAAGAACCTGTACAGAAGGTATGCCATGGCATTCACTTAGAAACAGTTCCACTATACCCTTCCCAACTGGTACCCTAGACCCATCTGCAGGTGAAATTATTTCCTCATGAGAGTTTTCTTTAGAAGATGTAACAGCTCCACCAGATGTGCAGACATTAATGCGGGGACATAGAAAACATGAAAAAGCAAGGAAATATGATACCACCCAAGGAACACAATTATTATCCAATAATTGACCCACCCTCCAAAAAGTGAAAATTTACAAATTGCTTGAAAAGGAACTCAACATCTTTGGGAGGCCGAGGTGGGTGGATCACGAGGTCACGAGATCAAGACCGTTCTGGCTAACATGGTGAAACCCTGTATCTACTAAAAATACAAAAAATTAGCCAGGCGTGGTGGTGAGCGCCTGTAGTCCCAGCTACTTCGGAGGCTGAGGCAGGAGAATGTCATGAACCTGGGAGGTGGAGCTTGCAGTGAGCCGAGATTGCGCCACTGAACTCTAGCCTGGATGACAGAGTGAGACTCCATCTCAAAAAAAATAATAATAATAATAACTCAACATAATGATCTTAAGGAAATGCACCGAGATACAAAAGAATACAGATAGAGAATTCAATAAAATCAGAAAAACAATTCATGACCTAAGCAAGAAATTCAACAGAGAGATTGACATCATAAAAAGAACCAAGTATAAATCTTGGAGCAGAAGAATTCAATGAATGAAATAAAAATACAGTTGGCAACTTCAACAACAGGTAGATTAAGAACAAGATAAAAGCTCTGAACTTGAAGACACATCTTTTGAAATAACCCAGTCAGAGGAAAATAAAAGAATGAAAAAGAGTGAAGAAAACCTACAGGATCTATGCAACAGCATAAAGCAAATAAATATTCATATTATGGAAGAGAGAAGAGATGGAGAAAGGCACAGAAAGCTTATTTAATGAAATAGTTGCTGAAAACTACGAAGTCTTGGGAGAGATATGGACATTCATATGCATAAAGCTCAAACGTTGGGAACAGATTCAACCCAAAGAGGTCCTCACTGAGTTACATTATAATCAAAATGTCAAAAGTCAAAGACAAAGAATTTTAAAAGCAACAAGAGAAAAACGTCAAGTGGCACAAGGTAATCCCATTTAGACTATCAATGAGAAATTCTTAAGGGAAGGAATTCTTCAACTAGAAATGAAAGGACAGTACTATCATGAAAACATATAAAACTATAAAACTCATTAGTAGAGGTAAATTCATTGTCAAATTCAGAATATTTCATTATTTTAATGGTGGTGTGTAAATCTTTCAAATCTATAGTATAAAAGTTAAAAATCAAAATGGTAAAAGAATAACTATGGCTACAATAAGTTGCTAAGAAATACACAATATAAAAAGATGTAAATTGTGACAATAAAAATATAAATTTTTCGGGCAGAGGTAAAAGTCTAGAGTATTTTTATGTGACTGAATTAAGTTGTTTTCAGTGTAAATAGTCTGTTACAACTATAAGAAGTTGTATGGAAGCCCCATGGTCACCACAAAGCATAAACTACAGCAGATACACAAACAAGAAAGAGAAAGGAATTAAAACTTAGCACTAGAAGAAAATCACCAAATCACAAAAGTAGACAGCAAGAGAGGAAGAAAGGAACAAAGGAGCTACAAAACAATCATAAGACAACAAAATAGCAGGTATAAGTTCTTACCTATCAATAATAACCTTAAATGTAAATTGTGTAAACTCTTAAGACGTAAAGGGGCTGCGTAGAATTTTTTAAAGCTCCAATCATATGCTGCATACAAGAGACCCATTTTAGCTTTAAGGACAAACATAGGCTAAAAGTGAAGGGATGGAAAAGGATATTCCATGCAAATAATAACTAAAAGACAGCAAGGGTAGCTATATTTAATATCTGATAAAATAGATTGCAAGCCAAAACTACTACTAGAAATAAAGAAGGTCATTATTCAGTCATAGAGGAGTCAATTATTCAGGAGCACAGAAAATTAGAAATACATATGCACCCAGTATGAAAGCACCCAAATAAATAAAGCAAAATTAATGACATGAAGGAATAAATAGAATGCAATAATAGTAGAAATTTTAATATCCCACTTTCAACAGTGAATAGATCAATAAACAGAAAATTAATGAAAAAATACTGGACTTGAACTGCACTTTAGACCAAATGGACCTAACAGAAATATATATCATTTTCTACCTAATACCAGCAAAATATATATTCTGTAGTGCACATGGAATGTTTTCCAGGATAGAACATATATAGGAAACGTAACAAGTCTAAACATGTTCACGAAGATTAACATTATATCTACCATTGTTTCTGATCAAAATGGTATGAAACTAGAAATAAATAACAGGAGAAATCTTGGAAATTTCGCAAATATGTATAAATTAAACAATATCCTTCTGAACAACCAATGAGTCAAAGAATAAATCAAAACAAAAAAATAAAAAAATCTTGAGACAAATGAAAATAGAAATACAATACACCAAAAACCTGTAAGATTCAGCAAAATCATTTTTTTCTCTTGGAGGGGGTCTCACTCTGTAACTCGGGCTGGAGTGTGGTGATGTGATCGTGATTCACTGATGGATCACTGTAGCCTCAACTTCTGGGTTCAAGTGATCCTCCTGCCTCAGCCTCCTGAGTAGCTAGGACTACAGGAATGTGTCACCACACCCAGCTAATTTTTCAATTTTTTTAGAGAGGGGATCTTACAATGTTGTCCAGGCTAGTCTCACATTCCTGGCCTTAAGTGAGCCTACTACCTTAGGGTCTGAAAGTGTTGGGTTTACAGGCATGAGCCACTGTGCCTGGCCAGCAAAAGTATTTTAATTGGGAAGTTTAGAAAAATAAATACCTCCACTAAAAAGAAAGATTTCAAATGAATAGCCTAACACTGTATCACAAGGAAATAAAAAAAAAAGACAGACAAAATAGAAGGAAGGAAATAATAAAGATCAGAAGAGAATAAATCAAAGAGAGTACAGAAAAACCATAGGAAAAAAATAATAAAACCAGGAGTTGATTTTTTGAAAAAATAAACAAAATTGGGCCAGGTGTGGTAGCTCATGCCTGTAATCCCAACATTTTGGAGGCCGAGGTGGGCAGACCATGGGGTCAGGAGATCGAGACCAGCCTGGCTAACACAGTGAACCCCATCTCTACTTAAAATACAAAAAATTAGCCAGGTGTGGTGGCACACGCCTGTAATCCTAGCTACTTCAGAGGCTGAGGAAGGAGAATCGCTTGAACCTGGGAGACAGAGGTTGCAGTGAGCTAAGATTGCACCACTGCACTCCAGCCTGGGTGACAGAGTGAGACTCCATCTCTAAATAAATAAATACATACATAAATGGAAAACTTCTAGAAGCTAGACTAACTAAAAGAAAGAGAAGACTCAAACAAGAAATGAAAGTGGAGACGTTACAACACTCACCTAATAAATAAAAAGGATAAGTGACTATTATGAACAATTATATGCCAATAAATTGGATAGCCTAGAGAAATGGATAAATGCCTGGGAAATTATAACTTACTGAGGCTGAGTCAGGAAGAAATAGAAAACCAGAACAGACTAGTAACAATAAAGAAAAGCCCAGGACCAGATAGCTTCTGATATGGTTTGGCTCTGTGTCCCCACCCAAATCTCATGTTGAATTGTAATCCTCAATGTTGGAGGAGAAACCTCGTGGGAGGTGATTTAATCATGGGAGATAACATCCCCCTTGCTGTTCTTCTGATAGAGTTCTCCCCAGATCTGCTTGTTTAAAAGTGTGTAGCACCCCCCTCCCCCACCCTCCTTTCATCATGTGAAGATGTGCTTGCTTTCCTTTCACCTTCTGCCTGATTTTATGTTTCCTGAGGCTTTCCCAGAAGTGGAAACCTGTACAGCCCACAGAACCATGAGCCAATTAAACCTCTTTTAAAAAAAAAAAAATTACCCAGTTTCAGGTAGTTCTTTATATTGGTGTGAGTATAAACTAACACACAAAAGAACTGGTACCAAGAGTAGGGTATTGCTGTAAAGATACCTAAAAATGTGGAAACAACTTTGGAACTGGGTAATGGGCAGAGGTTGTAACAGTTTGGAGGGCTCAAAAGAAGACAGGAAGATGAGGGAAAGTTTGGAGCTTCCTAGAGAATTGTTAAATAGTTGTGTCCAAAATGCTGATAGTGATGTGGACACGCTGAGGTCTCAGATTGAGATGAGAAACTTTTTGGGAACTGGGGTAAAGGTCACTCTTGCTATGCCTTAGTGAAGAGACGAGCAGCTTTAGGCCCCTGCTCTAGAGATCTGTGGAACTTTAAACATGAAAGTGGTGATTTAGGGTATCTGGCAGAAGAAATCTCTAAGCAGAAAAGCATTCAAGATGTGACCTGGCTGCTTCTAAAAGCCTACATTCATCTGCATAAACAAAGAAATGACCTGAAATTGGAATTTATATTTAAAAGGGAAGCAGAGCATAAAAGTTTGGAAAATTTGCAGCCTGACCATGTGGTAGAAAAGAAAAACTCATTTTCTAGGGAGGAAATGAAGAAGGTTGCAGAAATTTGCATTAACAGGAGCTGAAAGTTAATAGCCAAGGTAATGGGAAAAGTGCCTTCAGAGACCTTAGCTGCAGCCCCTCCCACCACAGGCCTGAAGGCCTAGGAGGGAAAAATGATTTTGTGGGTAAGGCCTAGGATCCTGCTGCTCTGTGCAGCCTCAGAACATGACATCCTGAATCCCAGCCACTCCAGCTGCAGCCATGGCTAAGAGGGCCCAGATACACCTCAGGCCACTGCTCCAAAAGGTGCAAGCAGCAAACCTTGGTGGCTTCCACATGGTGTTAAGCCTGTGGGTGCACAGAGGGCAGGAGTTGAGGCTTGGGAGCCTCCACTTACATTTCAGAGGATGTATAGAAATGCTTGGATGTCCAGGCAGAAATCTGCTGTAGGGCCGGAGCCCTCCTGGAGAACCTCTGCTAGGGCAGTGCAGAGGGGAAATGTGGGGTTGGAGCCCCCACGCAGAGTCCCATTGGAACACTGCCTAGTGGATCTGTTGGAAGAGGGCCACCATCCTCCAGACCCTAGAATGGTAGATCCACTGACAGCTTCTACCGTGTGCCTGAAAAAGCCATGGGCACTCATCACCAACCTGTAAAAGCAGCCACGGGGGCTATACCCTGTAGAGCCGTAGAGGCAGAGCTTCCCAAGGCCTTGAGACCCATCCCTTGTGTCAGTGTGGCCTGGATGTTTTGACATGGAATCAAAAGAAGATTATTTTGTGGCTTTAAGATGTAATGACTCCTGGGTTTTGGACTTGCATGGAGCCTGTAGCCCCTGTGTTTTGGCCAATTTCTCCTTTTTGGAATGGGAGCATTTACCAAATGTCTGTAGCCCCATTGTATCTTGGAAGTAACTAGCTTGTTTTTCATTTTACAGGCTCATAGGAAGAAGAAACTTGCCTTGTCTCAGATGAGACTTTGGACTTTGGACTTCTGAGTTAATGTTGGAATCAATCAAGACTTTAGGAAATTGTTCAGGAGGCTTGATTGCGTTTTGACCTGTGAGAAGGACATGAGATTTGGGAAAAGCCGGGAGAGAATGATACAGTTTGCCTCTGTGTCCCCACCCAAATCTCATGTCGAATTGTAATCCTCAATGTTAGAGGAGGGGACTTGTAGGAGGTGACCGAATCATGGGGGGAAACTTTCCCCTTGCTGCTCTTGTGATAGAATTCTCCTGAAATCTCTTTGTTTAATAGTGTGTCACACCTCCCCTTCTCTCTCCTGGCGCCATATGAAGATGTGCCTGCTTCCCCTTCACCTTCCACCATGATTGTATGCTTCTTGAGGCCTCCCCAGTACCAGAAGCCTGTAGAGCCCACAGAACCATGAGTGATTAAACCTTCTTTTTAAAAATAATTACACTAGTTTTAGGTAGTTCTTTATAGCAGTATGAGAATGAACTAGTAAAGCTTCACAGCTGAATCTACCAAACATCTAAAGAAAAATTATTACCAGTACTAATTAAAGTCTTGCAAACAATAAATAGAGCTAGAGAGAATACTTCCAAACACATTTTACAAGGCAAGTATCATCTTGATACCTAAGCCAGACAAAGGTATTACAAGAAAATAAAACTATAAGCCAATATATCTGAGATAACTACAGGCCAATATCTGTGATGAATATTGATGCAAAAATCCTCAGTAAAATATTAGCTTGCTGCTCTTGTGATAGAATTCTCCTGAAATCTCTTGTTTAATAGTGTGTCACACCTCCCCTTCTCTCTCCTGGCGCCATATGAAGATGTGCCTGCTTCCCCTTCACCTTCCACCATGATTGTATGCTTCTTGAGGCCTCCCCAGTACCAGAAGCCTGTAGAGCCCACAGAACCATGAGTGATTAAACCTTCTTTTTAAAAATAAATTACACTAGTTTTAGGTAGTTCTTTATAGCAGTATGAGAATGAACTAGTAAAGCTTCACAGCTGAATCTACCAAACATCTAAAGAAAAATTATTACCAGTACTAATTAAAGTCTTGCAAACAATAAATAGAGCTAGAGAGAATACTTCCAAACACATTTTACAAGGCAAGTATCATCTTGATACCTAAGCCAGACAAAGGTATTACAAGAAAATAAAACTATAAGCCAATATATCTGAGATAACTACAGGCCAATATCTGTGATGAATATTGATGCAAAAATCCTCAGTAAAATATTAGCTTGCTGCTCTTGTGATAGAATTCTCCTGAAATCTCTTTGTTTAATAGTGTGTCACACCTCCCCTTCTCTCTCCTGGCGCCATATGAAGATGTGCCTACTTCCCCTTCACCTTCCACCATGATTGTATGCTTCTTGAGGCCTCCCCAGTACCAGAAGCCTGTAGAGCCCACAGAACCATGAGTTGATTAAACCTTCTTTTTAAAAATAAATTACACTAGTTTTAGGTAGTTCTTTATAGCAGTATGAGAATGAACTAGTAAAGCTTCACAGCTGAATCTACCAAACATCTAAAGAAAAATTATTACCAGTACTAATTAAAGTCTTGCAAACAATAAATAGAGCTAGAGAGAATACTTCCAAACACATTTTACAAGGCAAGTATCATCTTGATACCTAAGCCAGACAAAGGTATTACAAGAAAATAAAACTATAAGCCAATATATCTGAGATAACTACAGGCCAATATCTGTGATGAATATTGATGCAAAAATCCTCAGTAAAATATTAGCAAACTGAATTCAACAACACATCAATAAGATTTTACATAACAACCAAGTGGGGTAAATCTCTAGCATGCAAGGCTGGTTTAACATACGCAAATCAATCAATGTAATACATCACATTAACAGAATGAAAAATTAAAACTTGATCATCTCAACTGATGCAGAAAAAGCCTTTGACAAAGCCCAGCATCCTTTCTTGACAAAAACTTATAACAGCTTAGGTATAGAAGGAAAGTCCTTCAACAGAATAGAGATATTTTATTAAAAACCTACAGCTAACATCATAATCAACAGGGAAAAACTGAAAGTGTTTTCACTAAGATTCATTACAAGGCAGAGATGCCCACTCTCACCATTTCTTTTCAACATAGAACTGGAAGCACTAGCAAGTGCAATCAGACAAGAAAAAAAAAAAAGACACCCAAATCAGAATGAAAGAAGTAAAATTATCTCTACTTGCAGATGACATGGTCTTATATATAGAAAGCCCCAAATATTTTACAAAACAACTGTTAGAACTAATAAGTTAATTCAGTAAAGTTGCAGCGTACAAAATCAACATGCATACATCAGTAACATTTCTATACACAAATAATAACCTAGCTAAAAAGAAATCAAGAAAATAATCCCATTTATGATAGCGTCAAAAAAGGATAAGAATAAATTTAATTGAGGTGAAAGATATGTACACTGAACACTCTAAAATCTTGATTAAAATGGAGGGTATCCCACGCTCATGGATTGAAAGAATTAATGTTGTTAAAGTGTCCATACTACCCGAAGCAATATACAGACTTAATGCAAACCTTATTAAAATTCCAATGGCATTCTTTATAGAAATAGACAAAAACATTCTAAAAATCAAAGAATAACAGAAAAACATGAATAGCCAAAGCAATGCTGAGAAAGAAAAACAAAGCTGGAGACATCACACTTCATGAAATAAAATTATATTACAAAGCTATAGCAACTTAAACAGTATGGTACTGGCACCAAAACAGAAACATAGACTAATGGAACAGAATAGAGTACCCAGAAATAAATCCAAACTTATATGGTCCACTAATTTTTGACAAGGGCACCAAAAGGACACAATGGGGTAAGGATAGTCTCTTCAATAAATGGTGCTGGGAGAACCGGATTTCCAAATGCAAAATAACAAAATTGGGCCCTTTTCACACACCACTAACAAAAATTAACTCAAAGTGGATAAAAGACCTAAATGCAACACCTGAAACCGTAAAACTCCTAAAAGAGAACATAAGGAGAAAGCTCTTTGATGTTGTTCTTGGAAATGCTTTTTGGGATATCACACCAAAGCTCAGGCTACAAAAGGAAAAATAAATAAATGAGACTATATCAAACTAAAAAGATTCTCCACAGTAAAGGAAGCAATCAACAAAATGAAAATGCAACCTATGAACTGGAAAAAAAATTGCCAACCACATATCTGATAAGAGGTTAATATCGAAAATTTAGTAAGAATTCTTACAACTCAATAGCAGTAAAAGAAATAACCAAATTAAAAAATAAGTAAAGGACCTAAACAGACATTTCTCCAAAGGAGACATAAAAATGACCAACAGGTATATGAAAAGGTGCTCAGCATCACTAATCATCAGGTAAATGCAAATTAAAAGCACCATGAGATATCACCTCACACCTATTAGGATGGTTATTCTCAAAAAGGCAAGAAACCAAAAATATTGGTGAGAGTGTGAGGAAAAGGGGACCCTAGTACACTGTTAATAGAACTGTAGATTTGCACTGCCATTACGGAAAAAAGTACAGAAGTTCTTAAGGAAATTAAAATTAGAACTACCATATGGCTCAGCAATTTATCTTCTGGCCATATACCCAAATGAAATGAAATCACACCTCATTAAGATATCTGCAGTCTCATGTTCGTTAAAGTGTTATTCACAGTAGCCACGATATGAAAAAAACCTAAATGTTCATCAATGAATGAATGGATAAACAAAATGTGAGATATAAGTAAAAATAAACACGCACACATAAACACACACAGTGCATGTAGACAAACAATACAATATTATTCAGCCTCATAAAAAGAGATCCTGCCATTCGCCACAACATGAATGGACCTGGAAGATACCATGCTAAGTAAAATAAGCCAGACACAGAGAAAAAATATTGCATGATCTCAGTTATGTGGTGAATCTTTTTAAAAGTCAAATATATAAAGATTGAGAATAAAACTGTGGTTTCCAAGAGCTGGTAGCCAGGAGGAAATGGGAAAATGTAAATTGAAGGATACAAAGTAGCAGACATGTAGGATGAACAAGACTAGAGAGCTAATGTACAACATGAAGACTATGGTTTATAAAATTGTACTGTATTTAGAAAAAATAAAAGGCTGATATAACAACTGGAAAGAACAATATATGCAGTATTATATCATGTATCATCTATTTATCTATCTATCTATCTATCTATCTATCTATCTATCTATCTATATCAAGGAATGTTTACCAAAATGTTAGTAGTTCTTTATGGGTATGGGGCCATATTTTCATTTTATTTTTTGTTTATCTGAATTTCTGAAAAATTCTCACAATTAACTTTGTTTACACATATTAAAATATTTGTTTTACAAGACATCCATGGAAATGAGAGACATTCTGATAAGAGTAGAGATTTTTAGATTCAAGCCAAGGATTTTTAATCCGTAATATGAGGGGAAAGGATAATACCTTCCCTACATAGTCTAGAGAGCTCTCAGGAAAAAAGCATAAGAAATGTGTGAAAAGAGTCTGAAACCCATAAATTTCCCTGTAATGTGAAAGAAGTGGAAAACCACAGAAATGTTATTTCCTTTCAGGCACTCGTGGAAAGTAAAATTGTTTCAGCACCACGGACAGCAAGACAGCCTCGTTGCTATGACCAGGTAATGGGGGTGGGGAGGGTGGGTTGTCATGGGAGTGGGGAATGGTTAATGGGTAAAAAAAATAGAAAGAATGAATAAGATCTATTATTTGATAGTACAACAATGTGACTATAGTCACTAGAAATTATATAGTTTAAAATATCTAAAATAGTATAATTGGATTGTTTATAACACAAAGGATAAATGCTTAAGGTAGATACCCCACTTACCCTGATATGATTATTATGCATTGTATGCCTGTATCAAAATAGCTCATGTATCCTGTAAATATATACACCTACTATGTATCCACAAAAATTTAAAAATGTTTTAAAGGAAGAAAGGCAAACGACGTTTTAAACTAGCTTTTAAGTGTGTCAGTTAACTCAAGAACTTATTTTGTTAAAATGGCTACAGAGTGATTAGTCAATCCAATTAATTACTAAAATTCTCCTTTCCCCCCTCCATAAATATCTGCTCCTTTTACCTCTGGTGAAAATAGGGGAGAGCCGGTACTGTTCTGCTATTGTCCAGTGCTCTCCATGCACATGGTTCACTGGAAGCTTCACAATCAGAGAGGAGGGGACACATGCAAGGAACTTTATCCTCTCAACAGCAGCAGAACTACCCATCCTGCATCCTCAAACTCTAAATCCTCACCAAAATGTAGTTCCTTGCTTCACATGTACCCTACATAATAAAGGGCTCTAAAGCACAATGCAGAGGCATTGTACAACCTCCCACCCACTGATCTCCCTCTGTAGTTGCCAAAGTGTTGCCAAGCACTTTGCAGGCAACAGCCACCCACACAGATCAGCTCCCATACTCCAATCACAGCTCTGGGTCAGCAATAAGGTTCAGAACCAGAGGCAAGAGGGGGCAAGCCCATCTAGAGATGGGGAGAGGGAACTGGCTGCCTCCAGAGATGTTTTCTGACCTCTAAAGCCCCTTTCTCCTCCATTCTACTCCTACAAAAACCCAAATTTCACCTTTGAAGACATTCTTTCATTTTTCAGAAATATAATAAAGAAAATAGTGCCTGGAACTATTCTGGGCATGCAGGATACAGGCAGTGAACAAGGCAGATGAGGTCCCTGCAATCAGGGAATTTACATCCTGATGGAAGAGACAGACAACACACAAATAAATGAGAAAGCGATAAGTACCATAAAGAAATTAGAAGAGGACCATAGGAGAAAGAGTGACTGGGAACTGGGTGGAAGCAGGCATCTTTGGATTGGGTGGGAAAGGAAAGCTTATCTAAGGAGACTTGAAAAATTAGAAGAAGGCAGACATGAAAAATATCTGAGGGAGGAGTATTCCAGGCAGAAGGATCAGTGAGTTGTAGAGAGTTTGAGTTGTGAATGAGCTCAGAGTTTTCAGGGAACCAGAAAGTTTAGAAACAAGGTGCAAGTGGGATGATACAGGACCGGGCAGGTGGGCAGAGTCTAGATCATGTGGGGTCTTGCAGGCCATGGTACAGAACTTGGTACACACTTCTGTATACAATGGGAGGCCAACTGGGGGATTTTAAGACAGGAAATGACATGACTTTATGTATATTTCTAAAAGATCCCTCAGGCTGTTGAGTGTACATTTTTTAGTAACTTAAAAGTCTACTTTTCCAGATTCCCATTTAAAATGCAAGCACCCTCATGAAGGTAGCATTTTAATAAAAGTCTACTGATCATACCCTCTTTTCCCATTCTCATTACAGTCCAGGAAGAGTGAAATCACTGGATGTCTGACTAGGGCCTCTGAATACAGGCATATGTGTTTCAAACAGTAAGAATATACATATACCTAAGACCAAACAAAACTGACAAGAGCAGGTCTTGAAAACAGATTCTCCAGTTGGACGAGGAGAGATTGCAAACTGTGGAATCCACTAGTGCTAAATTCAAAATCTGGTCCTCTAACTCCCCTGCCTTCTAACAGTGGGGCCTTAGGTAAGTTCCATTCTTAGAGAGTTTGTTACAAAGCACATGGCATAAACATTACTTGGAAATGTACTGAAATTCATCTCAGTTATCTCCGTGAATTCCTGAATTGACTACCACGCTATAGAAGCACATTAGGATTTAATTCAATATCATAACAACTGAATGTTTACAATATGCCCAGAACTATGCTAGGTGCTGGTGTTTCAAAGATGAATCAGTCGGCAATAATACCCATATGCTTTTATGCACACTATTTTTCTCAGAAAGTGATAAAATTTTGGAAACAGACTTTGGCAAAGAAATCTTCTCAAGCTAAAAATAACAGGCAGGATAGATATTCCACCCACCCCAGCTTTCAAGCATTTTTAAATGTCTGTGTGACTCTCCACCAGTATAAAAGAATGTTGCTTTTTGGAATATCTTCTCATTCTGAAATAATTAGCAAGGTGAGTTGGAATCCATATCTAATTCTTAGGCGATTTGGCAAGATGGCAGTAGCTCTGCAGTGTAAACAGTTTACCAATGAAGCTAATGCCTGTTCATTTGCTTTGATGTGTGGCATGCTATTCAATTGCTCCAAGGGAGGGGAGGAGAGAGGATTTCTCCTAATAGTCAGTCTTACCCATGATTGCAATGTCTGCATGCCAAATGAATTCACAAATACTAAAGAACAATTCTATGAAACAATCAGTTGTGGAACACACAGAAAATCTGCCATGACATGAATAGGATATGTGTGAAGGAGCAGAACTGTAGAGACTGCTGGAGAGAAGGGACCGTGTTGGATTCGGGCTCAAAAATGAGGACCCAGTCCCAGGGAGGATTGGAAAAACATGGACTAAAGTTCATTCTAAAGAGAAAAAGGAGGAAGGAGGATCCATTTTCTAACAGCTTTCCAAAGTTTCCTCCCACAGATTCTATCTGCTTTCCAATGCAACACCATAGCCATACACATCCTCAAAGCCAGGAAGGAGGTTGTTGAAAGGGGCCATTCAAGGGCACATACCACAGTGTTTGGATGTTTGACCATCTCAGCCTCTGCTGTTCCAAATAAACAATTGGCATTCCAACCCATGAATTAAAAATCTCAAACATACTTTATAGCCAGCTCCCTCAAGCCACAGCCTATCACTGAGCTGATATAGACAGGCCTTCATCCCTCAAAGTCAACTCACTGGTAATAAAAATATGTCTGGTCAAAGTTATTTTTCCTTTAAAATTGGAGTATTCCTAAGAAGTTTTAAAAGGTTTTTTCCTTAACAATTTAGCTAATAGAGAGGGGGACCAAAGTGTCAAAGTTGTCTATACCTTCCGAGTTCAATGCCAATTTGTTTTAATTTCAAACCTCTATATGATGAAATATAATGTAACTCAAGTAAGTAAATAAGTGACACCTTAGCAATCATTACAAAAGCAAAAACAAGAAAACATTTACTCAGGTCTTAAGATGAGGAGGTGGGATCACTGGTCAGTAACCTTGGCACCAATAACAAAATGACAAAAAAAAAAAATACTTCAAAAACCTGGGGAGCAAATGTTGGTAGCTGTGTATAAGGAAGTATTTTCCAATGTAGTAAAAAGATTGGAGTAGAAACATAAACGCTTGCGACATCATTTGTCTTAGGTCAGTTCTCTGGGAAACAGACTGAGATGCAGATTTGCATGCCAGAAGTTTATTGAAGAGTGACTTAGGAATTAGCACCTGTTTGGGAGTGAAGAAAGTAGAAATGGGTAAGGTGAAAAGGTGAACTTCGTTGCAGAAACAAAAAAGCCTCAGCTGATCCCATGTGGAACTCTGGTGCTAGAGTGACCCTTAGTTGCCCAGTCTGAAAGCAAGCAGGCTGGACCTTTGCATCCCTCATTGGCCAGGACTGTCATTGACCTCAGGAAGGGGCATGAACTTAGATGAGGTGGGTTTCTTGGGCTGAGAGTAAGTCCTACAAAGCTACTCAACCAAGAGCTGTTGGTTGCCACCCTCCCTGCAGCTAAGGGAACAGATGCCTCAAACCTAAAGCATATCTGAGCATCAAGCCACCACATTTGCTGTATCACTGAAGGCCAGCGGTGTGCCTGGTTGGTCCAGGATGCAGGTCTGCCCTCACGGAATGCCCTCAAACCTTTTACATTTCCATCCTGCCTTCTGCCATTGGAATAGGTTCTCTTCCAACGGTACTCTCTGTTCACTGGCTTGACTTTACCAGTTATCCCAGTTATCCAAATTGAGTCTTCCACACTTTGGTCTGCACTCTCATTTCCACTGAGGAGGGAAAAACCTGTTCTGGTGCACATGGACTCTCTGCTTCTCCTCTTTCCTCCATTCTAATGGCACTCATGGGGCTCCCGATGTTCTTGGCACTGCAGTCAGCCTGGGACTTGCAAGATGAATAGGACACCAGCCCTGTCCTTGCAGAACTCACAATCTGTTATTACAGGAAAGAGTGAAGATAAATTTCAAAGCAATGTGGTAAGAGCAATTATAAATGTCATGAACAAAATATTTTTGAGAAGCTAAAGGAAGGAATGACCAAACTCTGCTTTGAGAACATCAGAGAAAGCTTTCTTCTGGAAGAGATGCTTGATCTTGACTTTGAAAAGCAGGTTGAGAGCTGCAGGTTGGGGAGCTGGAGAGTGGAAGTGCTAGGCAGGGTATGTGCAGAGGTGCAGGGCAGGGGCTAGAGTCACTTAGGTTAGGGTTTGGGGAACTATAGAGTGTGGCATGGCTTGGATATAGGGTATGAAGAACCCATTGTGTCAAGCTAATGAGTTTGGATTTTATTCTGTAAGAAACAGAAAACTAACCTAATGGAGATTTTCAAGTCAAGGGTGACATAATCAGATTTATTTATTATTAAAATATTTAATGGAATTGTGAAAGAAGAAAGAGAGTGAAGGGGAACTTCCAAACAGGAGGTCAGACAAGAGACATGAAACATTTTGTTATTAAATATTCCAAATTTAGAGAATGTAATGAATATCTGGTTCATATAATAGATTCAATCAATTCTACCCTTTTGGGATATTTGCTTCAGATAGTCTAAAAATAAGAAATAACAGCATACAGACACTGTTGAAGGCCTTATTGTGTCTCTTCCTTGATACCTCCCTTTCCTTCTCAC
The DNA here is from genome assembly GCF_009764315.1 of Trachypithecus francoisi. Taxonomy (NCBI): domain Eukaryota; kingdom Metazoa; phylum Chordata; class Mammalia; order Primates; family Cercopithecidae; genus Trachypithecus; species Trachypithecus francoisi. The sequence goes on along the minus strand of NW_022681455.1, from coordinate 88,043,252 downwards.
TCCTTACTCCCTGCGACAGGAGACAGGAGATACAGCCTGTGAGAGTAGGCTCTGGAAATAACTGAGGAGTGAAAAAATAAAGGATGGTTTAAAGCAATGGCAATTAGAAAGAAGGTGAGAGAGCAGATTCAAAGGGGTTTCTGGGGTATAACTGATAAAATTTGAGGGGAATAGATTAAATGAAGGAAAAGAGGAGGAGAGAAATGGATTGCAATTCAGCCTGTGATACTGTTAAGGAAACATAAGAATGGGTGTGGTCTTCGGAATACTACACAGCCACAAAAAAAAAAAAAGAATAAAATCATGTCCTTTGCAGCAACATGGATGGAGCTGGAAGCCATTATCTTTTTTTTTTTTTTTAGACGGAGTCTCGCTTTGTCACCCAGCCTGGAGTGCAGTGACGCGATCTTGGCTCACTGCAAGCTCCGCCTCCCGGGTTCACGCCATTCTCCTGCCTCAGCCTCCCGAGGAGCTGGGACTACAGGCACCCGCCACCTCGCCCAGCTAGTTTTTCGTATATTTTAGTAGAGACGGGGTTTCACCGTATTAGCCAGGATGATTTCGATCTCCTGACCTCGTGATCCACCCGTCTCGGCCTCCCAAAGTGCTGGGATTACAGGCTTGCGCCACCGCCCCCGGCCTGGAAGCCATTATCTTAAGTGAATTAATGCAGGAAGAGAAATCCAAATAGCACATGCTCTCACTTAAAAGTGGAGGTAAACACTGAGTATCCATGGACACTAAGAAGGAGCAACAGATTCCAGGGCCTATGTGGGAGTGGAGGATGGGAGGAGGGTGAGGACAGAAAAACTACCTATCAGGTATTATGCTGAGTATCTGGGTAATACAGTGATTTGTATACCAAATCCCCACTCCATGCAATTTACCCATGTAACAAACCTGCACATGTACCCCTTGAACCCAAACTAAAAGTTGGAAAGAAAGAAAATATCAATGTGGCAAAGCAAGTTTGGAGTAAACAATAAAGTTTGACTTGCATAGTTCTGGAGCTCCTTGAGATATCAGGGCTAGAGTGACCCCACTGACGTTCACATGTAGATGATGCTCTGAACTTTGATCTCCTACAACCTCTGCCTTCTTGTTTCTAATTTTTGTCTTTATTGTAAACAGTATATAGATGGAGCTTCTGAGGGAACTGCCAGATCAGAATTACAGAGCTATGAGGAAGGGAGCATTTGGCATCCAGGATTTGAACATACCAAGGATGTGCAGGAATTCCTGTCTTATAGCTCACTTTTACCAGAATCGACTATTATCATTTTGACAAACATTTACTAATCTGATAGGCAAAGAATTGCTTCCCTTACTGTTGTTTAAATTTACATATCTTTGATTATACTGGAAGTTGAACATGTTTCCATATGCTTGTTTACTGCTTTGCATTTCTTATTTTGTGAATCATCTGTTTGTGTCCTTTGCCCATTTATCGAGTTAGGTTTAAATGTTTTCATCATTAGTTTTAAGAGTCCTTTATATAACAGCGCTATTAACCCAATGTCATGTGGCTGCAAATATTTTTTCCCCGTGTTTCCGTTTTTCATATGAGGCTGGGTTTCATTTTTCTTTTACATGCATATATTTTTCATACTTACTCTTTGCTTAAAATCTTTCTGCATTCAATTCCTGAGCATGGTATGCAAGGCCCTTCGAGGAACAGCGCCTTCAACCTCTGTTCTGTCAGTTCATCCCACTAAATGCATGCTCTAATTATTCTCCTCCCACATAAATGCAAAAAGTCCTCCCATACTTCTAGGATGTAACACTTTCTCCCAGGAGTCCTTCCTGCTCTCATTCACCAAAATAACTTCCAGCCCTTCCGGATGCAGGGCAAGTCAGTGTGATGGAGGAGTTCCGTGCATGGGGTCTGGGTAAGAGCTGCTGACCTGGACTCGCAGCTCTTTGGCTTACTAGCTGCATTTGCCAGTTGATCTAAACCTTCCAAGCCTCCATTTCCTTACATGCTAAATGAGAAAAAAAAAAAAAAAAAAGCAGTGGTTCCTCAAAACATGAACCACAGAGTTACCATACAACCCAGAAATTCCACTCTTCAGCACAGTCTCAAGGGAACTGAAAACCGACTGCCATGGTCTAAATGTTTGTGCCCCCCACTCAGAATTCATATGTTGAAACCTAACTCCCAAAGTGATTGTATTAGCAGCCTTTAGGAGGTGATCAGGTCATAACGGATTAGTGCTCTTTAAAAAGAGACCCTAGAGAGCCTATCTAGCCCCTTCTGTCATGTGAAGACACAGTAAGAAGGAGTCATCTAGGAACCAGCAAACAGACCCTCACCAGGCACTGAATCAGCTTGCACCTTGCTCTTGGACTTCAGCCTCCGGAACTGTAACAAATAAATTTTCCTTCACTGAAGCCCCCAGTCTGTCGTGCTTTGTTATAGCCACTCAGGAGACTCATACAATCACCAAAAGGCTGTCGAATGCCTGCTCAGAATTGAACGCTCAGGAGAGAAGCAGCCCTAAGCGATGGATCAAGGAGAAGATTAATGTGGAGAGAGCCCAGCCTATGGGCCTCCCCATCTATTCCTCTCCTCTCACCTCCTGTTCTTCTTTGCCACACCTGCGATCTCTCCAGCTGCAGAAAGAATTATCAGGTATTGTTTAAACAAAAAGGAGAGCTGGTTCTAGGAAGAGCAGGGAAGAATAAGATGGAACCAATCCGGAGGCCAGAACCAATGTCTTGGCTTATAATTCAGAGCAGCCTCCTCCCTCTCCCACCCCCAGGGTGACCTTATCCTGTAAATTAATCCCATGAATGGTTTAAGACACAGGCAATGAATTAAATGTGACTCATTTTCTATTGCAAATTCTCCTTACTGACTTAGTTACTTTATATGCCTGAAATTATTTTATTTTTAGTTAACACATTTTTTAAAAACCAGAATGAAATGCAAATCCTTTCAGAGCTTGTCCGACTCCTGTAAAGCTTAACTACATAAAATTTTCAATGTATTATTTATATCCAGATATGCTACAGCTGAATTTCACATGTAAATGTTCAGAATTCCAAGTTCCTTAACTGAAAACTTAAAAAAAAAATCTCTCTTCGTCATCACTGGCTTTCTCCCCTCTTTTATGAAAGAGTCTGTTAATATGTTGCAACATGGCCCTCTTGCACATCTTGGAAGGAGATCCAAGTCTTGTTCCCTTCTTGGTCCAGCCCTGTGACCTTGTGATGTCACATGATTTCAACAACATGAAATGAAAGCAGGTGACTGTTCCATGCTCCGTGGAACTCTGGATTCTAAGAATTTACATGGGGGTTGCAGAACATTCTGGTACCCCTGCACCATCGGGGGTATCCCAGCAGGCCCCAGGAATTCCAGTCTCTGGAGGCAGTTTCCTCCCCAGCGCAGGAAGATGAGATAAGTGAGCTGGGTTCACAAGTGGGCTGCCTCTCTGGGGAGCTTGTCACTGTGCTAGCAATGACTCAGGGAACATTTCCTGGAGGAGGTGGGTTGCAGGAGCAAGAAGCCACCAGAGAACTTGACAGAAGAATGAATGAAGAAAGCCAAGGAGCCCCAAACGCTCAGGTCCTAAGGAGAGGGGACTTTGTCCCTGGAAAATAGAGAGGCCAAGGGGATAGACGCCAGGTGCAGAGGGAGCCCCCGAGGTCACTGTAGCCTCTGACAAGTGCAGGGCACTCTGAGGGGCACGTTCAACTACATGTGTGTGGCTAGCTGGGCGCACAGGGGGTACCCATGCACTGAGAACCACACCAGGAGACCGTTCCCAACAAAAGGGCAAAGTCCTAGGCATCTCCCTGAGGACTGCAGGGTGGGTGGGAGAGGGCTGGAAAGAGATCTTCCTGATTCCTCAAAGATCCTGGGTAAGGAGGGTGTGAAAAGACTCCCTAAGTACAAACACTACTGTAATAATAACACTAAGATAACAACTAGTGTTTCTTAAGCACTTAATATGTGAAGCAACAAAGTGAGCAGCTCACGTTTATCTCAGTAATCTTCACCTGATTCCCAGAATGTAGATAAGATTACCCCATATTTCAGATGAGAACCCAGAGGCACAGAAGAATTAAATAATGTACCCAAGACAATACAGCTAGGAAATTTCCCAACAGGGAGCTGTTCCTACTGGATCAGAGAGAACTTGAGTTTTCAGGCTTTTGGAAATCCATGGAGCTTCTTGCTGTTGGTACCTCCTGCCTGAGCCCTCCTAAATAAGTGTTTGGGGGTCTGTCTTGGGAAACCAGAAGGAGGGAGCTAGGGTGGTGCTACCTCCAGGCAGGTGCTGGGGAGAGAGGAACACCGGAAGGCACAGTGAGGGTGGGGAAGTGCTGGAGATAAGCGGCACGCTGACCAGGAGGAAGGGGTCCACTGAGAAGCCTCAGCCACAACACCTCCTACCCTTCCATAAAATACCAGGACACATTGCTTGGGAATTTGGGGATTGGATCAGTCCAGGTTCTTCGTGGCGACCAACAAAAACACAGGGAGTCTGTTGACTGCATCAGGACCCTGGAATCTGGGGAAAAGGTAGGAAACGAGGACATCTTGATGTCGAGCAAGGCCTGGGGAAGCGCTGCCCCTCTGCGTGCTTGAGCAACCACTCAGGACACCTGAGCAGGGACTTCCAAGTGTCTCCTCTGTGTGTGCAGCCACCGCTCAGAGCCTAACCTCCAAGAAATCCTGTTCCACCACCGGTTCCCAACAAACCAGAGATGGGGAGAGGAAAGAGGGCTCTGTCTGCCCCGGTTGCTGCAGTGGGAGTAGGACTGGAATAGTCCTCTCTCACCTAAGGCAACCAACACTGGGAGAGAGAAAACTGCCTGAAGGAATCTGGGTGCTGCGGGGCAGGGAGATGAATTCTGGGCAGACAAAGGTGAGAGATGCACACTTTGATGTCAGTGCAAATGAGCCCCAGACAGGAGTCTGAAGAGAAGAAGCCCATCCTCCTTGGCCACCTCTGCAGAGGAAGCCCGCATCCAAGTGCCCAGAGCATTCAGCTGGTGCCCAGAGCCTCTGGGGTGCAGCAAGTCCCTCTACCCAAGGCACTATTGTCAGTCCAGGCACTAAAGGTTGGAGGGAAGGGGGTAAACGATGAGTGAAACTGTAGTCTGAGGAAGCAACTGGCAGGTCAGAAAGGACCCAAGGGTCTGGAGTGGACCTCCAGCAAACTCCAACAGACCTGCAGCTGAGGGACCTGACTGGTAGAAGGGAAACTAACGCAGAGAAAGGAATAACATCAACATCAACAAAAAGGACATCCAATCCAAAACCCCATCTACAGGTCACCAACATCAAAGACCAAAGGTACATAAAACCACAAAGATAGGGAGAAACCAGAGCAGAAAAGCCGAAAATCAGAGTGCATCTTCTCCTCCAGAGGATCACAACTCCTCACCAGGAATGAAACAAAGCTAGATGGAGAATGACTTTGACAAGTTGACAGAAGTAGGCTTCAGAAGGTTGCTAATAGCAAACTTCTCTGAGCTAAAGGAGCACGTTTGAACCCATTGCAAGGAAGCTAAAAACCTTGAAAAAAGGTTAGATGAATGGCTAGCTAGAATAAACAGTGGAGAGAAGACCTTAAATGACCTGATGGAGCTGAAAACCGTGGCATGAGAACTTCATGATGCATGCACAACCTACAATAGCTGATTTGATCAAGTGGAACAAAGGGTATCAGTGATTGAAGATCAAATTAATGAAATGAAGGAAGAAGAGAAGTTTAGAGAAAAAAGAGTAAAAAGAAACAAACAAAGCCCCCAAGAAATATGGAACTATGTGAAAAGACCAAAACTATGTTTGATTGATGTACCTGAAATTGACGGGGAGAATGGAACCAAGCTGGAAAACACTCTTCAGGATATTATCAAGGAGAACTTCCCCAACCTAGCAAGGCAGGCCAATATTCAAATTCAGGAAATACAGAGAACACCACAAAGATACCCCTCGAGAAGAGCAATCCAAAGACATAATTGTCAGATTCACCAAGGTTGAAATGAAGGAAAAAGTGTTAAGGGCAGCCAGAGAGAAATGTTGGGTTACTCACAAAGGGAAGCCCATCAGAATAAAAGCAGATCTCTCAGCAGAAATGATACAAGAGACTGGGGACCAATATTCAACATTCTTAAAGAAAAGAATTTTAAACCCAGAATTTCATATCCAGCAAAACTAAGCTTCATAAATGAAGGAGAAATAAAATCCTTTACAGACATGCAAATGCGGAGAGATGTTATCACCACCAGGCCTGCCTTACAAGAGCTCCTGAAGGATGCACTAAACATGGAAAGAAACAACTGGTACCAGCCACTGCAAAAACATGCCAAGTGGTAAAGAACATCGATGCTATGAAGAAACTGCATCAATTAATGGGCAAAATAACCAGCTAACATCGTAATGACAGGATCAAATTCAAATATAACAATAACACCTTAAATGTAAATGGACTAATGCCCCAATTAAAAGACAGACTGGCAAATTGGATAAAGAGTCAAGACCCATCAGTGTGCTGTGTTCAGGAGACCCATCTCATGTGCAAAGATGCACATAGGCTCAAAATAAAGAGATGGAGGAAGATCTACCAAGCAAATGGCAAGCAAAAAAAAAAAAAAAAAAAGCGAGACTTGCAATCCTAGTCTCTGAAAACATAGACTTTAAACAAACAAAGATCAAAAGAGATAAAGAAGGCCATTACATAATGGTAAAGGGATCAATTCAACAAGAAGAGCTAACAATCCTACATATATATGCGCCAATACTGGAGCATCCAGATTCATAAAGCAAGACCTTAGAGACCTACAAAGAGACTTAGACTCCCACACAATAATAATGGGAGACTTTAACAGCCTGCTGCCAAATTAGACAGATCAACAAGACAGAAGGTTAACAAGGATATCCAGGACATGAACTCAGCTCTGCACCAAGCAGGCCTAATAGACATCTACAGAACTCTACACCCCAAATCAACAGAATATACATTCTTCTCAGCACCATATCACACTTATTCCAAAATTGACTACATAGTTGGAAGTAAAACATTCCTCAGCAAATGTAAAAGAACAGAAACACAACAAACTGTCTCTCAGACCACAGTGCAATCAAATTAGAACTCAGGATTAAGAAACTGACTCAAAACCACACAACTACATGGAAACTGAACAACCTGCTTCTGAATGACTACCGGGTAAATAACGAAATGAAGGCAGAAATAAAGATGTTCTTTGAAACCAATGAGAACAAAGACACAATGTACAAGAATCTCTGGGACACATTTAAAGCAGTGTGTAGAGGGAAATTTATAGCACTAAATACCCACAAGAGAAAGTGGGAAAGATCTAAAATCAACACTCTAACATCACAATTAAAAGAACTAGAGAAGCAAGAGCAAACACATTCAAAAGCTAGCAGAAGGCAAGAAAATGACTAAGATCAGAGCAGAACTGAAGGAGATAGAGACACAAAAAAAACCTTCAAAAAATCACTGAATCCAGGAGCTGGTTTTTTGAAAAGATCAACAAAATTGATAAACTGCTAGCAAGACTAATAAAGAATAAAAGAGAGAAGAACCAAATAGGCACAACAAAAAATGATAAAGGGGATATCATCACTGATCCCACAGAAATACAAACTACCATCAGAGAATACTATAAACACCTCTACACAAATAAACTAGAAAATCTAGAAGAAATGGGTAAATTCCTGGACACATACACCCTCCCAAGACTAAACCAGGAAGAAGTTAAATCTCTGAATAGACCAAAAACAGGCTCTGAAATTGAGGCAATAATTAATAGCCTACCAACCAAAAAAAGTCCAGGACCAGATGGATTCACAGTCAAATTCTACCAGAGGTACAAAGAGGAGCTGGTACCATTCATTCTGAAACTGTTCCAATCAATAGAAAAAGAGGCAATCCTCCCTAACTCATTTTATAAGCCAACATCATCCTGATATCAAAGCCTGGCAGAGACACACACACAAAAAAAAGAATTTCAGACCAATATCCCTGATGAACATCGATGCTGAAATCCTCAATAAAATACTGGCAAATGGACTCCAGCAGCATATCAAAAATCTTATCCGCCATGATCAAGTCACCTTCATCCTTGGGATGCAAGGCTGGTTCCACATATGCAAATCAATAAATGTAATTTATCACATAAACAGAACCAAGGACAAAAACTACATGATTATCTCAATAGATGCAGAAAAGGCCTTTGACAAAATTCAACAACACTTCAAGCTAAAAACTCTCAATAAACTAGGTATTGATGTAATGTATCTCAAAATAATAAGAGCTATTTATGACAAACCCACATCCAATACCATACTAAATGGGCAAAAACTGGAAGCATTCCCTTTGAAAACCAGCACAACACAAGGATGCCCTCTGTTACCACTCCTATTTAACATAGTGTTGGAAGTTCCGGCCAGGGCAATCAAGCAAGAGAAAGAAAGAAAGGGTATTCAATTAGGAAAAGAGGAAGTCAAATTGTCCCTGTTTGCAGATGATGTGATTGTATATTTAGAAAACCCCATCATCTCAGCCCAAAATCTCCTTAAGCTGATAATCAACTTCAGCAAAGTCTCAGGATACAAAATCAATGTGCAAAAATCACAAGCATTCCTATACACCAATAACAGACAAACAGAAAGCCAAATCATGAGTGAGCTCCCATTCACAAATGCTAAAAAGAGAACAAAATACCTGGGAATCCAACTTACAAGGGATGTGAAGGACCTCTTCAAGGAGAACTACAAACCACTGCTCAATGAAATAAAAGAGGACACAGACAAAGGGAAGAACATTCCATGCTCATGGACATGAAGAACCAATATTGTGAAAATGGCCATACTGCCAAAGATAATTTATTGATTCAATGCCATCCTCATCAAGCTATCAATGACTTTCTTCACAGAGTTGGAAAAAAATACTTTAAAGTTCATATGGAACCAAAAAAGAGCCTGCATTGCCAAGACAATCTTAAGCAAAAAGAACAAAGCTGGAGGCATCACATTACCTGACTTCAACCTATACTACAAGGCTACAGTAACCAAAACAGCATGGTACTGGTACCAAAACAGAGATATAGACCAATGGAACAGAATAGAAGCCTCAGCAATAACACCATACATCTACAGCTATCTAATCTTTGACTAACCTAACAAAAACAAGCAATAGGGAAAAGATTCCCTATTTAATAAATGGTGCTGGGAAAACTGGCTAGCCATATGTAGAAAGCTGAAACCGGAACCCTTCCTTACAACTTATACAAAAATTAATTCAAGATGGATTAAAGACTTAAATGTTAGACCTAAAACCATAAAAACCCTAGAAGAAAACCTAGGCAATATCAGTCAGGACATAGGCATGGGCAAGGACTTCATGACTAAAATGCCAAAAGCAACGGCAACAGAAACCAAAATTGACAAATGGGATCTAATTAAAGTAAAGAGCTTCTGCATGGCAAAAGAAACTACCATCAGAGTGAACAGACAACCTATAGAATGGGAGAAAATTTTTGCAATCTACTCATCTGACAAAGGGCTAATATCCAGAATCTACAAAGAACTCAAAGAAATTTACAAGAAAAAAACAAACAACCCCATCAAAAACTGGGCAAAGGATATGAACAGACACTTCTCAAAAGAAGACATCTATGCAGCCAACAGACACACGAAAAAATACTCATCATCACTGGTCATCAGAGAAATGCAAATCAAAACCACAATGAGATACCATCTCATACCAGTTAGAATGGTGATCATTAAAAAGTCAGGAAACATCAGATGTTGGAGAGGATGTGGAGAAATAGGAATGCTTTTACACTGTTGGTGGGAGTGCAAATTAATTCAACCGTTGTGGAAGACAGTGTGGTGATTCTTCAAGGATCTAAAACCAGAAATACCATTTGACCCAGCAATCCCATTACTGGGCATATACCCAAAGGATTATAAATCATGCTACTATAAAGACACATGTACACGTATGTTTATTGTGGCACTACTCACAATAGCAAAGATTTGGAACCAACCCAAATGTCCATCAATGATAGACTGGATTACGAAAATGTGGCATATATACACCATGGAATACTATGCAGCCATAAAAAAATATGAGTTCACGTCCTCTGCAGGGACATGGATGAAGCTGGAAACCATCATTCTCAGAAGACTATCACAAGGACAGAAAACCAAACACTGCAAGTTCTCACTCATAGGTGGGAATTGAACAATGAGATCATTTGGACACAGGTTGGGGAACATCACACACTGGGGCCTGTCAGGGTGTAGGGGACTGCGCGGGGAATAGCATTTGGAGAAATACCTAATGTAAATGACGAGTTGATGGGTGCAGCAAACCAACATGGCACATGTATACCTATGTATCAAACCCGCATGCTGTGTTCATGTACCCTAGAACTTAAAGCATAATAAAAAATAAAAAAAGAAAGGACCCAAGGAAGGTTCACCATGGTGAAGTGAATGCACCTACTCCCGGGGAACAAGGAGGTAAAAAGAAACCAGCAAACTACTCATTAAAGAGAAGCCTTTCAGCTGCACCAGGCAGGGTGCCAGGCGCAGAGAGGCATCAGCAGAGAGGAGAAGCAGCTCTCCCCCAGGAGCCACAGGGAGAGTCCCTCCCCACTTCCTCTATTTGCACATCTTTCTGTTCCACCTGGGGAAGCTGCTGATGGTTTTCTAAAGCTCGTTGCATGGCTGTTTTCACTTCCATTTGACTGCCCTTTGCCTAAGGTTTTCTTTCTCTCTCCAAGGCTGTTAGATTTAGAAGGAGGGGGAGGACAGTTCTAGATGGTCAGACACTGAGGGTGGTTGGAGGTACACAGAGACAGAGGGAATGGAGAGTGTGTGGAACAGAAGGGCTGCCAGAGTCTGGAGACCTGGCCTCTCTTCCCAGTCATACTGCCTCTCCACCTCCCAACCCTGGGCACTCGACTGCCTCTAGCCCTAAAGGTGGCTTTGTGCAAAACAGAAAAAGCTACCCCTTCCTCCAGGCAGATGCAAGCTGTGGACTGCTTGGAAAATCTAGCACTAGCTGTATTTCAGCTCAAGTCATGCTCCTCCTGGGTTCCTCATACAGTGAAAAACCTGTACAACTTCCTGTGGCAATTCTGTTCAAATTACATAACCTCTGTGCCTCTGTTTCCCCATCTGCAAAAATAGGGACTAATACCAGCTGTCCAGCTTGAATTGCATATATGTTTTATTTAACTGTTTTATTGTGAAATATATCATACAAACAGAAAAGTGGATGAAACGATGTACAGTGTCCCAGGGATGTTTGAGGGGAATAAAATAATGTCAGAGAAGGGACCGTGGGAGTTAACAGTGCTGAGTTAACCTAACTGGTCATCAAGTTGGAGCCTATGGTCTTCCCACCTTCAGAGGGAGGTCTAGGCTGAGTGTCTGCTCCTGTTCTGAATTGAGTCCCTTCTGGAGACTCAAAGTCAGGGGACTCCAGTAGCTACTGGCTAGGCCACAGTAGAGGCTCAAAGCTGAGCTACAGCACTGGTCCAAACAAGTGGGAGTTGGGGAGGAGAGGAGGGGGGTGTCTGGGAGGGTGAGGGCAGCAGTGAGGAGACTGCCGGCACTGGTTCCTGTTGTATGGTGTTGGGTTAAGAGCAGCAGCAGAGACACTGTAGGGGTTGACTGGCAGCTTACCCTGTCCTCCTCCCTGCTTCACAACCAAGAATGACTTGCCTGAGGAGGTGGAGCCTGAATCACTCACCCATTCAAATATCCAGAGTCCCTCAGTACCACTGATGAGAACTTCCTGACAGAGTCGGATTGACCTGACCCACTGCCTTGAAGCTATGTGACCTGGAGCATATCACCTTACCCCTCTGAGCCCCAGTGTCTGTATCTGCCAACAGGAGTAATAGGACCTGTCTCATAGGATTGTGTCAGTTTTACCTGAGATAAGCAGCCAAAAGACTCCAGCTATGGTTGTGATTGCAAAGGACTAGAACTCAGATCACCCGGCGACTGGGCTCACTGCTTTCCCTAACCCCATGATGGTTCCTGATGGAAGCTCACCACCCTGCCCCTTTGAGAGGAAGCCACTCAAAGAACTTTTTCCTCCAGGTCACAAGGATGATTTTTAATGAGAATCTTCAATAGCTTGAGAAGTTACGTAGGCATGTGCTGAGCAAAGTCACTTGATCCTGGCCTCTTGGAAGAACCCCTTGCCCTACTGACACTGAATGTGGTTGGGAAGAGCCTTATTTCTTAGGAATTGTTTTTGTTTGTTTGTTCATTTGTTTGTTTGTTTGTTTGTTTGTTTTTACAGAAGTCAGTCTCTTTCCAGGTCCTTGGGAAAAATGTGTCAAAGACCATAAGGCTGCTGCCCCCAATATTCAACTCAGCTGGCCTCTTGCCTGCTCTGCGTGGGCTGTGTCAGCCCCTCCTTTTAAGCACAGAGGCACAAGGCCTTGGGTATGACAGCTACAAGGTGCTATTCATGGACAGCCATGACTGAGTGGGCTCCACTCCAGAGAAGTGGTGCATTGAAAAGAATCCCCCACTTCCAGCCTGCTAAGTGGGAATAGAGATCATTTAGATGAAGGGGTTCATATACCTCTTGACAGGGGCACATCTATGGGTGGACCCAGAGCATTTCTAAAATCCCTGAAATTACTCACAAAATTTTACCTATGTGTCATATGTGAGTGACTTTAGGAAGAGAGTAGAGAGTGTGCATTGGTTTTTAAGAGGGTAGAAGTTATGTGGTTACTTGGAATCAAAGGCCTACTGTAATCAACTGTTAGGTGGACAGAATGGCTGATGAGATGCATCATTATGGGCTTATGAAGAATGCAGAATGTTAGGTATTTCTCACTGTATTAAAAAATTTAAAGGAAAAATGTTATAGGCTCTGGGTTATATACATCTTTGGCTCAAGGCACAATAGGAGAACTAGGGAGTTTTTATAACTGCTAAAAATAAATCCTATTTTTTATATCCACAGGGTAGATATAAGCAAAAATGAGAATCAAAATCTGATCCTATAAGCTGCAGCATTCTTAAAACCATTTATGATGCTTTGAGTACAAATTAGGGTACTAGATTGGTTTAAAAAAAATGATACCCTGAGAATTAAATTGATAATATTTGGGAGGAGTTAGTTGACTCTGAGTATTCTAAACTCCCAAATCCCACTGATGACCCTCTTGCAGTGGAAATGGCCATTCCTACTCTATCCAAAGAGTGTGATGCTGCCTCTGTTTAAGAGCCCACACTGACCTCACCTGAGGTGGTTACATTGCAAAGAAACGTTAATTCTCCTCATATCCCATACCCAACGTCTCCCATTGCCTTTAGGCTGCACTCCAGACTCTAGAGTCAGATCAAACTCAAAGTCAAACCCATAAGGGGAAGGGCATAATGCTAAAAATAATTGCAAAATTTGCAGATTCATCAGTAAAAACTGAGGAAATGTATTAAATGGATACTGAAAGCACTGTGCACAGGAGGCAGAAGCAGCTGCATCCATCAGTGTGAACGCACTTACTAGAATCTCTAGATTCAGTGTGTTGGAGACAGCTGTGGTTCTAACTGGCTTATTCGGTTGAGTGAGACTGGACTAAATGGTGAGTTACACTGAATGTAGTGTAAATGCCAGAAATTCATTGGTACAATATAGGGGAAGAAATTCACAGACATAGGAGGATGGAAGTGTTGGAAGGGACTTATTATGCTAAATAAGATTTAGAGGAGGCTACTTATTTGTTTGAACGGAGCTCTTGCACCAGGCCCAACAAACCAAACCAAACTGGAGTCACTCTTGCTGAAGTTCCACACCACCAAGCTGACACTAAGCTGTTAATCTAACTTTCTAAGAAATCAGGAGAGAGAGAGAATAACCAAATCTCCAAACAGGCCAGTTTTAGCCTGCATGATTTCACAAAGTTACTTCTGCTTTACAAGAAAAGTAACTTTGAAACAACCAACCCACTTTTTGTTATGTTTCTGCTTTCCTCAGCCCTTTTCTGTCTATAAAACCAACCTCCTTTGCTTGGCTCAATGGAACACTCATTGTGTTTTATGAGTTGTTGCCTTATTCTAGAATTGCAGATAAAAACCAATTAAGATCTTTAAACTGAATTTGTTGTAATTTTGCCTTTTGACAATCATGTGTGACCTGCTCACCCAACCCTTAACAATATGTTTCCAGAGGGCTCCAGAGACACTTCCTTCACTGGGGCATTGAGAGTTACATTATATTTCCACATGCCCAATTCCTTGGATCAGACTCAATTCCTCTTTCCCTCCCATCCCAGATGGAACTATAAGCAAATCACAGTGATTTTCCCTTCAAAATACATCCATAATCCAAGTGAGGTTGGAGGAGGGCTCAGACACCGGACCAAATTGAGGACTAGTTAAGACAGGGTCAAGATGAAAGCAGCTTTCTATAAGACACCCCACCAGTGTTCCATGTCAGTTTACCATTGCCATGGCAACACCTAAGATTTATTGCCCCTTTCCAGGGCAACACCAGAAGTTACTGCCCCTTTTCTAGAAATTTCTGAATAGCCGACCCCTTAATTTGCATATAATTAAAACTGGTTATAAATGTGACTGCAGAACTGCCCCTGAGCTGTTGCTCGCTCTGGGCACACTGCATTATGGGGTAGCCCTGCTCTGCAAGGAGCAAGACCTCTGCTGCAGCCATACACTGCCACTTCAATAACAGCTGCTACCACCACCAGCTCACCATTGAATTCTTTCCTGGGTGAAGCTAAGAACTCTCCCTGGCTAAGCTCCAAATTTGGGGCTTGACCACCCTGCATCACAAGTATGTCTTATCAAAACTGCTGCTATCTCTCCCGGTTACTTACATTAGGTGGCTGGTTTATCTCCCTGACTCTTCTGCTGTTGGTCCCTTTCCTACTACCCTCCACACAATAGTCAGAGTGATTCTGTGTTGTGTTTCTTTTCCAATAGCCAATTCTCTAGTTCTCTGGTACCAACTGAATTTCCTATAACTCAACTCATTATTGACAATAACTACCCAGAGTTAGGACAGACCTCCACAAGTTAAGGGTTCTACAAGTTCCACAAGACTGCCTCTACTTCAGGACCCACAAACAAGGGCCCAGCAACATATGGGGTCCCCAGACTACCTGCACTTCTTCCTGGTCAACTACAAATTCAAGAGTTCCCACTACTACTCTCTCTCCTTCAGTTTGATAATTCGCTATAGTGATTCACAGAAGTAAGGAAAACAAAGGCTATAACGCAGGAACAGCCAAAGGGAAGAGATGCATAGGTGAAGGTATTGGAAGATTAAGGGTGGGGTGTGGAGAACTTCCGTGCCTTCTCCAGGCAGTTGAACTTCCCAGCACATCAATATGTTCATCCACCTGGAAGCTCCCCTACCCTAGTAGTTCCAGAGTTTTAATGGAGCTTTTATTCCATAGGCGTGTTTAGTTAATCATTGGCCACTGATGAATGAAGTCCATCTCCAGTCCCACTCCTCTCCCTACAGCTAGGGGGTAAGGCTGGAAATTCTAACCTCTAAGCATGGGTTGGTTCTTCTGGTGACCAGCCCCATCCTGAAACTCTCTAGGGCTTTTCCACCCCTTGAATCATCTTGTTTACATACAAAAGACACTCCTATCACTCAGCAAATTCCAAAGGTTTTAGAATTCTGTGCCAGAAACTGGAGATGAAGACTACATGTATTTTTTATATCACCTTCGGCTAAACCACAAACCATAGTATGTCACTACTCTGTACGAAACCCACATTTCCTTCAGAGTAAAAGCCAAGATTCCCACAATGGCCCATAAAACAATACATTCTGGTCCCCCTGCCCTTCCCCTAACTAACTCCCTTCCAGCCACAAAGGCCTCAAATAATATAGACAGGTTCCCACTACAGGCTCTGCACAGTTGCTATTTCCTCTAACCAGGCGCTCTGCCCCCAGAAATCAACATAGCTCCATCCCTCTCTCCTTTTCTCAGAGATCATCTGAGTTGTAAGGCCTTATCTGACCTCCCTATTTAAACTGTGACTCTCTTCTAAGACTCCATTGTTTTATTTTCCTCCAAATCACATATCACCACCTTGCATAGTATGTGTTTTGTTTTATTATCTGATTCCCTCTACTAAAATGGATCTTCTTCTTCTTCTTGTAGATTTTTAAAAATATTTTGTTGATATGTTATAGTAGTACATATTTTAGGGGTACGTGTGATATTTTTATACCATTATACAATGTGTAATAATCAAATTCGTATCATTGGGATATATATCACCTCAAACATTTATCTTTTCTTTGTGTTGGAAATGTTAGAATTCTTCTCAATGAATTATTGTTAACTATAATTTCCCTACTATACTAGTGAATACTAGAACTTATTTCTTCTATCTAACTGTATATTTTTATGCCTTAATACATTTATGTTCATACCTCCCTTTCCTTTTCCCTTCCCAGCCTTTGGTGACCACCATTCTATCCTTTCCTTCCATGACATCCACCTTCTAAACTCTCCCATATGAGTAAAATACATGATGTTTATCTTTCTGTGCCTGGCTTATTTCACTTAGCGTAATGACCTCCAGTTCCATCTATGTTGCTTCAGATGATAAGATTTTTCATGGTCAAATAATATTCCATTCTGCATATGTACATATTCTTTATCCATTTATTCATTAAGGGACACTTAGATTGATTCCTTGTCTTGGGTATTGTGAATAATGAGGCAATAAATATGGGAGTAAAGATACCGCTTTCAGATACTGATTACCTTTCTTTTGGATATATACTCAGCAGTGGAACTGCTGGATCATATAGTAGTTTTATTTTTAGTTTTTGTATGAACTTCCCTGCTTTTCCCATAATTGTGTACTATTTTCCTCCCCAACAGTGTATGCATGTTCCCTTTTCTCCACATCCCCACAAGTATTTGTTAGTTTTTGTCTTTTTTATAATAGCCATTCTAACTGAGATGACATCTCATTGTGGTTTCAATTTGCTTTCCCTGATGATTAGGGATGTTGGCCATTTCTTATATATCTACTGGCCATTTGTATTTGAAAGAGATAGAGACACAAAAATCCCTTCAAAAAAATCACTGAATCCGGGAGCTGGTTTTTTTTAAAAGATCAACAAAATTGATAAACTGCTAGCAAGACTAATGAAGAAGAAAAAGAGAGAAGAATCAAATAGATGCAATAAAAAATGATAAAGGGGATATCACTACTGATCCTACAGAAATACAAACTACCATCAGAGAATACCCTAAACACCTCTACATAAGTAAACTAGAAAATCTAGAAGAAATGGATAAATTCCTGGACACATACACCCTCCCAAGACTAAACCAGGAAGAAGTTGAATCTCTGAATAGACCAAAAACAGACTCTGAAATTGAGGCAATAATTAATAGCCTACCAACCAAAAAAAGTCCAGGACCAGTCAGATTCACAGCCGAATTCTACCAGAGGTACAAAGAGGAGCTGGTACCATTCCTTCTGAAACTATTTCAATCAATAGAAAAAGAGGGAATCCTCCCTAACTCTTTTTATGAGGCCATCATCATCCTGATACCAAAGCCTGGAGGAGACGCAACAAAAAAAAGAGAATTGTAGACAAATATCCCTGATGAATATCAATGTGAAAATCCTCAGTAAAATACTGGCAAACCGAATCCAGTAGCACATCAAAAAGCTTATCCACCACAATCAAGTCACCTTCATCCTTGAGATGCAAGACTGGTTCAACGTACACAAATCAATAAATGTAATCCATCACATAAACAGAACCAATGGTAAAAACCACATGATTATCTCAATAGATGCAGAAAAGGCCTTCAACAAAATTCAGCAGCTCTTCATGCTAAAAAAATCTCAATAAACTAGGTATTGATGGGATGTATCTCAAAATAATAAGAGCTATTTATGACAAACCCACAGCCAATATCATACTAAATGGGCAAAAACTGGAAGCATTCCCTTTGAAAACCAGCACAAAACAAGGATACCCTCTGTCACCACTCCTGTTCAACATAGTGTTGGTAGTTCAGGCCAGGGCAATCAAGGAAGAGAAAGAAGTAAAGGATATTCAATTAGGAAACAAGGAAGTCAAATTGTCCCTGTTTGCAAATGACATGATTGTATATTTAGAAAACCCCATTGTCTCAACCCAAAATCTCCTTAAGCTGATAAGCAATTTCAGCAAAGTCTCAGGATACAAAATCAATGTGCAAAAATCACAAGCATTCCTATACACCAATAATAGATACACAGAGAGCCAAATCAGGAGTGACCTCTCATTCACAATTACTTCAAAGAGAAAAAAATACCTAAGAATCCAACTTACAAGGGATGTGAAGGACCCCTTCAAGGAGAATTACAAACCACTGTTCAACAAAATAAAAGAGGGCACAAACAAATGGAAGAACATTCCATGCTCATGGATAGGAAGAGTCAATATTGTGAAAATGGCCATACTGCCCAAAGTAATTTATAGATTCAGTGCTATCCCCATCAAGCTACCACTGACTTTCTTCACAGAATTGGAAAAAACTACTTTAAAGTTCATATGGAACCAAAAAAGAGCCCTCATAGCCAAGACAATCCTAAGCAAAAAGAACAAAGCTGGAGGCATCACATTACCTGACTTCAAACTATACTACAAGATTACAGTAACCAAAACAGCATGATGCTGGTACAAAAACAGAGATATAGACCAATGGAACTGAACAGAGGCCTCAGAAATAGCACCACACATTTACAACCATCTGGTCTTTGACAAACCTGACATAAACAAGAAATGGGGAAAGGATTCCCTATTTAGTAAATGGTGCTGGGAAAACTGGCTAGCTGTATGTAGAAAGCTGAAACTGGATCCCTTCTTTACACCTTATACAAAAATTAACTCAAGCTGTATTAAAAACTTAACTGTAAGTCCTAACACCATAAAAACCCCAGAAAAAACCTAGGCAATACCATTCAGGACATAGGCATGGGCAAAGACTTCATGACTAAGACACCAAAAGCAATGGCAACAAAAGCCAAAATAGACAAATGGGATCTAATTAAAGTAAAGAGCTTCGGCATAGCAAAAGAAACTACCATCAGAGTGAACAGGCAACCTACAGAATCGGAGAAAATTTTTGCAATCTACCCATCTGACAAAGAGCTAATATCCAGAATCTACAAAGAACTTAAACAAATTTACAAGAAAAAAACAACCCCATAAAAAAGTGGGCAAAGGATATGAACAGACACTTCTCAAAAGAAGACATTTATGCAGCCAATAGACATATGCAAAAATGTTCATCATCACTGGTCATCAGAGAAATGCAAATCAAAACCACAATGAAATACCATCCCACACCAGTGAGAATGGCAATCATTAAAAAGTCAGGAAACAATAGATGTTGGAGAGGATGTGGAAAATAGGAATGCTTTTACTCTGTTGGTGGGAGTGTAAATTAGTTCAACCATTGTGGAAGACAGTGTGGTGATTCCTCAAGGATCTAGAACTAGAAATACCATTTGACCCAGTGATCTCATTACTGGGCATATACCCAAAGGATTATAAATCATTCTACGATAAAGACACATGCACATGTATGTTTATTGTGGCACTATTCACAATAGCAAAGATTTGGAACCAACCCAAATGTCCATCAATGATAGACTGGATTAAGAAAATGTGGCACATATACACCATGAAATACTATGCAGCCATAAAAAGGATGAGTTCCTGTCCTTTGCAGGGACATGGATGAAGCTGGAAACCATCATTCTCAGCAAATTATCACAAGGACAGAAAACCAAACACCACATGTTCTCACCCATAAGTGGGAGTTGAACAATGAGAACACATGGACACAGGTTGGGGAACATCACACACCAGGGGTGCGGGGCTGGGGGAAGGATAGCATTAAGAGAAATACCTAATGTAAATGATGAGTTGATGGGTGCAGCACACCAACATGGCACATGTATACCTATGTTACAAACCTGCACATTGTGGACATGTACCCTAGAACTTAAAGTATAACAAAAAAAATCTGTTGCAATGATCATATGGTTTTTGTCCTTGATTCTGTTGTTGTGATGTATCATGCTTATTAATTTGCATATTTTGCACCATTCTTGCACCCTTGGAATGAATCCCACTTGATTATGGTGAATGATCATTTCATATGTGTTGTTGAATTTGGTTTTCTAGTATTTTGTGGAGGTTTTTTTGTATGTATTCACTGCAGATATTCCTTTTTTGTCGTGTCCTTGGTAATGCCAAGCTCATAAGATGAATTTGAAAAGATTCCCTCTTCTTCAATGTTTTTGAAGAGTTTGAGTAGAATTGGCATTAGTTCCTAAGTGTTTGGTAGAATTCAGCAGTAAAGCTATCAGGTCCTTAGCTTTTCTTTGATGGGAAATATTTTATTATAGCTTTGATCTTATTACTCATTATTAGTTTGTTTGGGTTCTCTATCTCTTCATAGTTCAATATTGGTAGGTTGTATGTGTCCAGGAATTTATCCATTTCTCCTAGGTTTTCCAATTTTGTGACATATAGTTGTTCAAAATAGTCTCTAATGATTCTTTGCATTTCTGTGGTCTCAGTTGTAATGTCTCCTTTTTCAGTTATGATTTTGTTTATCTGGGTCTTTTTCTTTTTTTCTTAGTCTAGCTAAAGTTTTGTCAATTTTGTTTATCATTTTAATAAAATGGATCTTTCAAGATCCTCTCTTTGTCTTTGATCTTTGAGAATTTGTTTATAGTATATCTTACAGTAGTTTATTTGGGCAAACTTGCACTGGTGACCTTTGAAACCCTGATGTATCTGGATATTTATACTTTTCTCAGGTTTGGAAAGTTTTCTTTTATTATTTCTTTGAGTAAGACTTCCACCCTTTTGTCTTTCTCAGTTTCCTCCCTAACTCCAATAATCTGAATGTTTAATGTCCCGTAGCTCCTGTAGGCTTCCTTCATTCCTTTATATTCTTTTTTTTCCTCTCCTCTGAGAAAACTATTTTCGAATAGTTTGTCTCCAAAGTCACTGATTCTTTCTTCTGTTTGATCAATTCTGCTGTTGATGTTCTCTGTTTCTTTTTATTATTATTATTTCATTCATTTCATTTTTCAGCTCTAGGATTTCCATTCCATTTTTAAAAATTATTTCGATATCTCTGTTCAATGTCTCTAATAAATTTTTAATTGATTCTATGTGTTTTCTTGAAGTTTATTGAGCTTCTTAAAATAGTTATTTTCAATTATTTCTCTGAGAGATCACACATGTCTGTCACTTTAGGGTCAGCCCTTTGTACCTCATTTTGTATGTTTGGTGATGTCATTTTTTGCTGAATGTTCTTGATGCTTAGGGATATGGGATAATATCTGCACACTGAGGGATTAATATTTATTTTAGTCTTTGCAGTCTGGCTTGGCTTGTGGCTGTCCTTCTTCAGAGGGTTTTCCAGGGATTCTAAGCAGACTGACTATTGAATTCCCTGAGCTTTTGACTGCTACAGCCATCTTAGCAATGGAGGATTCTCCAAGCCCAAGGCTTGTCATGAGTTTTGCAGGGACTGCAAGTTAATGTGGCTTTCCAACCTAGATAGGCCTACATTCTGACTCTTGCAGGAGACTTTTTACTGTGGATGGGCACAGAATCTTTGTTGTTGTGGGGGAATATAAGTGGGTTACCTTCTTTCTGCCATCTTACTTACATCACTCTCTCTTTCCAGTTATATCTTTTTTTTTTTTTTTTTTTGCCTCAGATATTAGGATACCTTGTTAGGAAAATGTACATTAAGGATTGTTATATCATCATTAAGAAATGTCCCCTTTATCATTCTGTAATACATCTTTTTATCTCTGATATTTTCCCTTACTCTGAAGTCTGTCTGAAATTGATATAGCTACTCCAGCTTTCTTTTGATTGGCATAATATATTTTCCTCCATTCTTTTATTCTCTCTTTTAATTGTGGTTAAAAAACACAACATAAAATTTACCATCTTAACTATTTTTAACTGTACAGTTCTGAGCGCTAGGTATATTCACAGCCTTGTAAAACAGATCTCCCAAGCTTTTTCATCTCTATGCCGCATTAAAAAACAACTCCCATTTCCCCCTCCCTCAAACTCCTAGTAACCACCACTATATTTTCTATGTCTATGAACTGACTACTTTAGATACCTCATGTAAATGGCATCACACAGTATTTGTCTTTTTGTGACTGGCTTATTTCACTTAGCATAGTGTCTTCAAGGGTCATCCAGGTTGTAGCATGACAGGACTTCCTTCCTTTTTAAAACTAATATTCTATTGCATATATATTCCACCTTTTGTTTATTCATTCATCTATCAGTGGACATTTAGATTGCTTCCATTTCTTGGTTACTGTGAATGACATCACTGTAAACAAGGGTGTGCAAATATCTCTTTGAGACACTGCTTGCAATTCTGCTACATATATAACTAGAAGTGGAATAACTGGATCATATAGTGGTTCTATTTTTAATGTTTTTAGGAGCAGTCATATTTCTTTCTATAGTAGCTGCACCATTTTATAGTCCCAACAATGTACAAGAGTTCCAGTTTCTCCACATCCTCAACAACACTTGTTATTTTCTGTTTTGTTTTGTTTGATAATAGCCATCTTAGATGTGATGTCACATTGTGCTTTTGATTTGCATTACCCTAATAATTAGTGGTGTCAAGCATCTTTTCATATGCTTCTTGGTCATTTGCATATCATCTTTGGGGGAATGTCTATTCAAATCCTTTGCCCATTTTTTTTTTTTGAGATGGAGTCTCGCTCTGTCACCCAGGGTGGAGTGCAGTGGCGCAATCTCAGCTCACTGCACCTCGCCTCTCGGATTCAAACAATTCTGCCTGCCTCAGCCTCCTGAGTAGCTGGGATTACAGGCCCCCACCACCACACGCAGCTAATTTTTGTATTTTTTAGTAGAGACAGGGTTTCGCCATGTGTTGGCCAGGCTGGTTTTGAATGCCTGACCTCAGGTGATCTGCCCAACTCAGCCACCCAAAGTGCTGGGATTACAGGCATGAGCCACCATGCCTGGCCCTATTTTTTTTTTTTTTTTTTGCTTTTATTTTTTTTTATTATATGTTAAGTTCTAAGACATATGTGCACAACATGCAGGTTTCTTACATATGTATACATGTGCCATGTTGGTGTGCTGCACCCATTAATTCCTCATTTACATTAGGTACATCTCCTAAGACTATCCCTCCCCACTCCCTCCACCCCACGACAGGCCCCAGTGTGTGATGTTCCCCTTCCTATGTCCAAGTGTTCTCATTGTTCAATTCCCACCTATGAGTGAGAACATGCGATGTTTGGTTTTTTGTCCTTGCAATGGTTTGCTGAGAATGATGGTTTCCAACTTCATCCACGTCCCTACAAAGGACATGAACTCATCCTTTTTTATGGCTGCATGGTATTCCATGGTGTATATATGCCACATTTTCTTAATCCAGTCTATCATTGATGGACATTTGGGTTGGTTCCAAGCCTTTGCTGCTGTGAATAGTGCCACAATAAACATACGTGTGCATGTGTCTTTATAGCAGCATGACTTATAATCCTTTGAGTATATACTCAGTAATGGGATGGCTGGGTCAAATGGTGTTTCTAGTTGTAGATCCTTGAAGAATCACCACACTATCTTCCACAATGGTTGAACTAGTTTACAGTCCCACCAACAGTGTAAAAGTGTTCCTATTTCTCCACATCCTCTCCAGCACCTGTTGTTTCCTGACTTTTTAATGATCACCATTCTAACTGGTGTGAGATGATATTTCATTGTGGTTTGGATTTGCATTTCTTTGATGGCAAGTGATGATGACCATTTATTCATGTGTCTGTTGGCTACATAAATGTCTTCTTTTGAGAAGTGTCTGTTCATATCCTTTGTCCACTTTTTGATGGGGTTGTTTGTTTTTTTCTTGTAAATCTGTTTGAGTTCTTTGTAGATTCTGGATATTAGCCCTGTGTCAGGTGAGTAGATTACAAAAATTTTCTCCCATTCTGTAGGTTGCCTGTTCACTCTGATGGTAGTTTCTTTTGCTGTACAGAAGCTCTTTAGTTTAATTGATCCCATTTGTCAATTTTGGCTTTCATTTCCATTGCTTTTGGTGTTTTATACATGAAGTCCTTGCCTGTGCCTATGTCTTGAATGGTACTGCCTAGGTTTTCTTCTAGGGTTTTTATGGTTTTAGGTCTAACATTTCAGTCTTTAATCCATCTTGAATTAATTTTTGTATAAGGTGTAAGGAAGGGATCCAGTTTCAGCTTTCTGAAACATATGGCTAGCCAGTTTTCCCAGCACCATTTATTAAATAGGGAATCCTTTCCCCATTTCTTGTTTTTGTCAGGTTTGTCAAAGATCAGATGGTTGTAGATGTGTGGTATTACTGCTGAGGCCTCTGTTCTGTTCCATTGATCTATATCTCTGTTTTGGAACCAGTACCATGCTGTTTTGGTTACTGTAGCCTTGTAGTATAGTTTGAAGTTACATAGCGTGATGCCTCCAGCTTTGTTCTTTTTGTTTAGGGCTGTCTTGGCAATGCAGGTTCTTTTTTGGTTTCATAGGAACTTTAAAGTAGTTTTTTCCAATTCTGTGAAGAAAGTCGTTGGTAGCTTGATGGGGATGGCATTGAATCTATAAATTACCTTTGGTAGTATGGCCATTTTCATGATATTGATTCTTCCTATCCATGAGCAGGGAATGTTGCTTATCAGTTGCTTCCTATCCATGAGCAGCTGAAGTTGCTTATCAGTTAAGGAGATTTTGGGCTGAGATGATGGGGTTTTCTAAGTATAGAATCATGTCATCTGCAAAGAGGGACAATTTGACCTCCTGTTTTCCTAACTGAATACCCTTTATTTATTTTTCCTGCCTAATTGTCCTGGCCAGAACTTCCAACACTATATTGAATAGAAGTGGTGAGAGAGGGCATCTCTGTCTTGTGCCAGTTTTCAAAGGGAATGCTTCCAGTTTTTGGTTGTGGGTTTGCCATAAATAACTTATTATTTTGAGATACGCCCCATCAATACCTAGTTTATTGAGAGTTTTTAGCATGAAGGGCTGTTGAATTTTGTCAAAGACCTTTTCTGCATCTATTGAGATAATCATGTGGTTTTTGTTTTTGGTTCTGTTTATATGGTAGATTACACTTATTGATTTGTGTATGTTAAACCAGGCTTGCAATGCCAGGGATGAAGCCCACTTGATCATGGTAGATAAGCTTTTTGATGTGCTGCTGGATTCAGTTTGCCAGTATTTTATTGAGGATTTTTGCATCAATGTTCATCAGGGATATTGGCCTAAAATTCTCTTTTTTTTGTTGTGTCTCTGGCAGGCTTTGGTATCAGGATGATGCTGGCCTCATAAAATGAGAGGGAGGATTCCCTCTTTTTCTATTGATTGAAATAGTTTCAGAAGGAATGGTATCAACTCTTCTTTGTACCTCTGGTAGAACTCAGCTCTGAATCCATCTGGTCCTGGACTTTTTTTGGTTGGTAGGCTATTAATTATTGCCTCAATTTCAGAGCCTGCTATTGGTCTATTCAGGGATTCAACTTCTTCCTGGTTTAGTCTTGGGAGGGTGTATGTGTCCAGGATTTTATCAATTTCTTCTATATTTTCTACTTCATTTGCCTAGAGGTGTTTATAGTATTCTCTGAGGGTAGTTTGTATTTCTGTGGGATTGGTGGTGATATCCCCTTTATCATTTTTTATTGCATCTATTTGATTCTTCTCTCTTTTATTCTTTATTAGTCTTGCTAGCAGTCTATCAATTTTGTTGACCTTTTCGAAAAACCAGCTCCTGGATTCCTTGATTGATTGAAGAGTTTTTTGTGTCTCTATCTCCTTCAGTTCTGCTCTGATCTTAGTTATTTCTTGCCTTCTGCTAGCTTTTGAATGTGTTTGCTCTTGCTTCTCTAGTTCTTTTAATTGTGATGTTAGGGTGTTGATTTTAGATCTTTCCCACTTTCTCTTGTGGGCATTTAGTGCTACAAATTTCCCTCTACACACTGCTTTAAATGTGCCCTGGAGATTCTTGTGCATGATGTCTTTGTTCTCATTGGTTTCAAAGAACATCTTTATTTCTGCCTTCATTTTGTTATTTACCTAGTAGTCACTCAGGAGCAGGTTGTTCAGTTTCCATGTAGTTGTGTGGTTTTGAGTCAGTTTCTTAATCCTGAGTTCTAATTTGATGGCACTGTGGTCTGAGAGACAGTTTGTTGTGATTTCTGTTCTTTTACATTTGCTGAGGAGTGCTTTACTTCCAACTCTGTGTTCAGTTTTGGAATAAGTGTGATGTGGTGCTGAGAAGAATGTATATTCTGTTGATTTGGGGTGTAGAGTTCTGTAGATGTCTATTAGGCCTGCTTGGTCCAGAGCAGAGTTGAAGTCCTAGATATCCTTGTTAACTTTCTGTCTCGTTGATCTTTCTAATATCGAAGTGGGGTGTTAAAATCTCCCATTATTATTGTGTGGGAGTCTAAGTCCCTTTGTAGACTCTAAGGACTTTCTTTAGGAATCTGGGTGCTCCTGTATGGGGTGCATACATATTTAGAACAGTTCACTCTTCTTGTTGAACTGATCGCTTTACCGTCATGTAAATTAAAATTGTCCCTTTTGATCTTTGTTGGTTTAAAGCCTGTTTTTTCAGATACTAGGATTGCAACCCCTGCTTTTTTTTTTTTTTTTTCTGCTTTCCATTTGCTTGGTAGATCTCCCTCCATCCCTTTATTTTGAGCCTAGGTGTGTCTCTGCACGTGAGATGGTTCTCCTGAAACAGCACACTGATGGGTTTTGACTCTTTATCCAATTTGCCAGTCTATGTCTTTTATTTGGGGCATTTAGCCCATTACATTTTAGGTTAATATTGTTATATGGGAATTTGACCCTGTCATTATGATGTTCACTGGTTATTTTGCCCGTTAGTTGATGCAGTTTCTTCATAGCATTGATGTTCTTTACAAATTGGCATGTTTTTGTAGTGGCTGGTACTGGTTGTTCCTTCAATGTTTAGTGCTTACTTCAGGAGCTCTTGTAAGGCAGGCCTGGTGGTGATAAAATCTCTCAGCATTTGCTTGTCTGTAAAGGATTTTATTTCTCCTTCACTCATGAAGCTTAGTTTAGTTGGATATGAAATTCTGGGTTGAAAATTCTTTTCTTTAAGAATGTTGAATATTGGTTCCCGCTCTCTTCTGGCTTGTAGGGTTTTTGCTGAGAGATCTGCTGTTAGTCTGATGGGCTTCCCTTTGTGGGTAACCTGACCTTTCTCTCTGGCTGCCCTTAACATTTTTTCCTTCATTTCAACCTTGGTGAATCTGACAATTTATGTGTCTTGGGGTTTCTCTTCTCAAGGAGTATATTTGTGTTGGTCTTTGTATTTCCTGAATTTGAATGTTGGCATGCCTTGCTAGGTTGGGGAAGTTCTCCTGGATAATATTCTCCAGAGTGTTTTCCAACTTGATTCCATTCTCCCTGTCACTTTCAGGTACACCAATCAAATGCAGATTTGGTCTTTTCACGTAGTCCCATATTTCTTGGAGGCTTTGTTAGTTTCTTTTTACTCTTTTGTCTCTAACCTTGTCTTCTTGCTTTATTTCGCTAATTTGATCTTCAGTCACTGATACCCTTTGTTCCACCTGATCAAATCAGCTATTGAAGGTTGTGCATGCATCACGAAGGTCTCATGCCATGGTTTTCAGCTCCATCTGGTCATTTAAGGTCTTCTCTACACTGTTTATTCTAATTAGCCATTCATCTAACCTTTTTTCAGGGATTTTAGCTTCCTTGCAATGGGTTCAAATATCTGCCCTTAGTGCAGAGAAGTTTGTAATAACCCACCTTCTGAAGGCTACTTCGGTCAATTTCAAAGTCATTCTCTCTCCAGCTTTGTTCCATTACTGATGAGGAGCTGTGATCCTTTGGAGGAGAAGGGGCACTCTGGTTTTTAGAATTTTCAGCTTTTCTGCTCTGATTTCTCCACATCTTTGTGTTTTTATCTACCTTTGCTCTTTGATATTGGTGACCTACAGATGGGGTTTTGGTGTGGATGTCCTTATTGTTGATGCTGATGCTATTCCTTTCTGTTCGTTAGTTTTGCTTCTAACAGTCAGCTCCCTCAGCTGTAGGTCTGTTGGAGTTTGCTGAAGGTCTCCTCCAGACCCTGTTTGCCTGAGTATCACCAGCGGAGGCTCAGTCGGAAATGCAGAAGTCACCGGTCTTCTGTGTCCATCACGCTGGGAGCTGCAGACCGGAGCTGCTTGTATTCGGCCATCTTGGAACGTAACCTGTTTGTTTTTCCAGTTTAAATGTGATATCCCTTCATGTAGACACTTTTGATCTGGGCCCTGCCTGAACTTCCTGAATCTGTGGTTTTACATATCTGTCATTAATTTTTGAAAATTCTCAACCATTATTGCTTCAAATGATTCTGTTGTTTTCTCCTCATTCTAGAATTCACATTACATATATGTTATGCCTTTTGTAATTGCCCTGTGGTTCTTCGATATTCTGCTTTATTTTTTATTCCTTATTTCCTTTGTATTTCAGTGTGAGGAGTTTTCTAGTGATGTATCCTTTTTTCCCGTACTTCTTCATGTTTTGGATTTATTTTGCTCTTTTTAAAATTTAGGCTCCTGAAATGAGAGCTTAGATTATTTGTGTTAGACTTTTCCTCTTTTCTAATGGCATTTTGTACTATAAATTTAACTTTCAGCACCTTTTTAGCTTTGTTACATATAGTTTTATATGTTATATTTTCTCCATTTAGTTTGGTGTATTTTTTTATTTATCTAAGAACTTCCTCTTTGATGTGTGAGTTATTTAAAAATATATTGTTTAGTTTTCAAACTCCTGGCAATTTTTCTGTTATATTTATCTTATTGATTTCTAGTTTGATTCTATTGTGGTTAGAAAATATGTTCTTTGGCTATTACTTAAAAATCAAAAAATAACATGCTGGAAAAGTTGTGGAGAAAAGGGAACCCTTATACACTGTTGGTGGGAGTATACGTTAGTTCAACCATTGTGGAAAGAAGTATGGCGATTCCTTAAAGAGCTAAAAGCAGAACTACCATTCAACCTAGCAATCCTATTACTGGGCATATACCCAGAGGAATGTAAACCATTCTACCCTAAAGACACATGCACAAATGTTCATTGCAGCACTGTTCACAATAGCAAAGACATGGAATCAATCAAAATGCCTATCAATGACAGACTGGATAAAGAAAATGTGACACCATGAAATATTACGCAACCATAAAAAGACAAGATCATGTCTTTTGCAGGAACATGGATGGAGCTACAGGCCATTATCCTAAGCAAACTGACAAATCAAATATCACATATTCTCACTTATATGTGGGAGCTAAATGATAAGAACCTATAAACACAAAGAAGGAAACAGTGGACACTGGGGTCTACTTGAGTGGGGATGGAAGGAGGGAGAAGACCAGAAAAGATAACTATTAGGTATTGAGCTTAATACCTGGGTGATGTAATAATATGTACACCAAACCCCTGTGGCACATGTTTATCTATGTAACAAGCCTTCACATGTACCCTGAAACCTAAAATAAAAAATAAGAAAATACACGTTCTGTATGATTTTAATTTTAAAATTTTGCCAGCATTTGTTTTATGGTTCAGGACATGAACTGTCTTGGAATATGTTCCACAGGCACTTGAAAAGAATCTGTATTCTGCTGTTATAGGTAGAATATGCTATAAATTTGATCCTGTTGGTTGATGGTTTTGTTCAGTTCTTTTATAACTTGCTGCTTTTCTGTCTAGTTGTTTTATTGTGG
This sequence comes from Trachypithecus francoisi, assembly GCF_009764315.1. Lineage (NCBI taxonomy): Eukaryota > Metazoa > Chordata > Mammalia > Primates > Cercopithecidae > Trachypithecus > Trachypithecus francoisi. The sequence continues at coordinate 88,013,401 of NW_022681455.1, read as the reverse complement.
ATTTGTGTATTTCTCCTCTCAGTTCTATCAGTTTCTGCTACATATCTTTTTCAGCTGTGTTGTTTTATGCATATGGTTTTAGAATTTCTATGTTTTTTTTTTTTTTTTTTTTTTGAGACGGAGTCTCGCTCTGTCACCCAAGCTGGAGTGCTGTGGCCAGATCTCAGCTCACTGCAAGCTCCGCCTCCCGGGTTTACGCCATTCTCCTGCCTCAGCTTCCCGAGTAGCTGGGACTACAGGCGCCGCCACCTCGCCCGGCTAGTTTTTTGTACTTTTTTTAGTAGAGACGGGGTTTCTCCGTGTTAGCCAGGATGATCTTGATCTCCTGACCTCGTGATCCGCCCATCTCGGCCTCCCAAAATGCTGGGATTACAGGCTTGAGCCACGGCGCCCAGCCGAATTCCTATGTTTTGTTGGTGGATCGGCCCTTTTCTCATTGTATAATACCTCTCTCTGTCACTGATAATTTTATTTGCTCTGAATTCTACTTTGTATGATATTAATACAGCCACATCAGCTTTCTTTTGATTAATGCTTACATGGTGTATTTTTCCACCATTTTACTTTTAATTTGCCTATTTTGTTACATTTGAAATGAGTTTCTAATAGATTTTGTATACTTAGGTCATGTTTTTTATTCACTCTGCAAATTTACCTTTTACTTGGAGTAGATATACACCATTTACATTCAACATAATTGTTTGTATGTTAGGGCTTAGGTCTTGTGTATTTACTTTTCTTTTGGTTTTTGTTTGTTTGTTTGTTTGTTTTTTGTTCGTTCTCTCCATTCTGTTTTCCTTTGCATGTTCTCTTATGGGTTACAGGAACTTTTTTTAGAATTCCATTTTGATTTATCTATGGTGATCTTCAGTGTATCTCTTACTATAGCTTCTTTAATGGTTATTCTAGGTATTATGTGTGTGTGCATATGTGTACACATATATATGTATGTGTGTGTATATATACACTAGAGTCATTGTTTTACTAGCTTGTGTGGCATCAAAAATCTTACCTTCCTTTACTTTCTTTAACCCTCCTCTATTTATAATATAATTGTCTTAAGTATTTTCTCTCTGTGTATTTAGAATTCAAGAGGATAACAAAGTGTATTGTCTTAGCCATATTTTTCCTTATCATGTCCCTTCTTCTTTCCTGATGTTTCTAGATTTCTACTTTATCATTTCCTTTCTGTTTAGAGAATTTGCTTTAGCCATTCTTTGAGGATAGGTCTACAGGCAACAAATTTACTTAGGTTTACCTTGTATGAGAATATCATGTTTTCCCCTTAATTGTTGAAAAATATTTTCACTGGGTATAGGATTCTTGGTTAACAGTTTTGTTTTCTCTCAGCACCTGAAAAATATTGTGCCACTTCCTTTTGACATTCATTATTTCTTTCAGAAAAATGCTGTCATTCTAATTTTTTCCTAATAGTGAAAATGTCATTTTTCCTTTGGATTTCAAGACTTTTTTTCTTTAGTTCTCAGAAGTTTAATCATGGTGCATCTTGGAATGAATTGTAAAGGTCTGTCTTATTTGGGATCTGTAGGTTTATATCTCTTGACAAATTTGGGGGCATTTTCAGTCATTATTCTTTAAGGACTTTTTCAGCTATACTCTTCTTTTTCCTCCTTCTGAGACTCCAGTGCCACAAATATTAGATCCTTTGTGATAGTCTTTTATGTCCTGAAATTCTATTCAGTTTTTTAATTCTGTTTTCTCTCTGTTGTTTAGATTAATTTCTATTGTTCTCTTTTCACTTATTTTCTCCTCCTCTATTCTCTTCATCTGATGTTGATCTCATCCACTGGGGGTTTTTCTAGTCATTGTGTTTTTCAGTTCTAAAATTGCATTTGGTTGGTTTTTATGTTTTCTATTTATTTGTTTAGACTTTTTTTTTTTAACTTATCACAAGCATATTCATAATTGCCCATGGAAGTATTTTTATCATGACTGCTTCAAAATCTTTGTCAGGGCCGGGCGCGGTGGCTCAAGCCTGTAATCCCAGCACTTTGGGAGGCCGAGACGGGCGGATCACAAGGTCAGGAGATCGAGACTATCCTGGCTAACATGGTGAAACCCCGTCTCTACTAAAAAAAATACAAAAACTAGCTGGGCGAAGTGGCGGGCGCCTGTAGTCCCAGCTACTCGGGAGGCTGAGGCAGGAGAATGGCGTAAACCCGGGAGGCAGAGCTTGCAGTGAGCTGAGATCCGGCCACTTCACTCCAGCCCTGGCGACAGAGTGAGACTCTGCCTCAAAAAAAAAAAAAAAAAAATCTTTGTCAGATAATTCTAAAATTTCTATCATCTGTTATTAATATGTATTAATTATCTTGTTTATTCAGTTTGAGCTCTTTCTGGTTTTTCTTATTTTGATAAGTAATTTTCAATTGAAAATTTGACTTTTTCATATTATGTAATGAAACTCAAGATATCATTTAAAACTTCTTTAAGCTGTATTTTTCTGACACTACTCTGAAAGGGGAAGTAGGGGTGCTGCCCTGTTACTACTGGATGAGAGTAGAAGTTTGGGTTTCTCACTCAGCCTCCAGTGACACCCATGTGTTGGGGGCTCTTTGTTATTGCTCAGCAGGATTGTGATTTTCAGCTCCTCACATGATCTCCACTGACACTAGTGGGGGTGGCCGCATTATCACTAAGCTATAGTAAAGGTCTTGACTCCTCTAGTTTTGATTTAACACCTAACCAATGCAGAGAGGATGACTACCTCATAACTGCTGAATGTGATGTAAGCTCAGGTATTCTACATAATCTTTGCTGATACACAAAGTATACGGTCCCAGCTCCCTGCTTGTCTTCCTCTGACACCACCTTTTTGGGGTGGTATGGGGTTTCTTTCTACAGCCGCACAAGGGTGAAAGTCTAAGTTTCCATTTGCCCCATGATGGCATGGCAGGGCAGGCCAGGGGTGGTGCAGGGAAGGACAGAGACCATAGATGTTTTTCGTGGTGTTTGGCTGAAGTGAAGAGATCATTGCCTGAATATTTTTTTCTTTTGAAAGACTTGCTGGTTCTGATAATTTAATAAACAAATTAAATGTTTTAAATTTCTTTTTCTTTTCAGATTCAAGGATGGGTTTGTTACATAGATATATTGCATAATGCTAAGGTTTGGGCTTCAACTGAACCCATCACTTGAATAGTGGCCACAGTACCAAATAGGTAGTTTTTCAACCCTTGCCCTACTTCCTCCCTCTTTTGGAGTTCCAAGTGTCTATTGTTCCCATCTTTGTGTCTGTGTATACCCAATGTTTACCTCCTACTTATAAGTGCAAACATGTGATACCTGGTTTTTTGTTTCTGTGTTTTGTTTTTTGTTCATCCAATCTTGAATAAAGAAAATATGGCACATGTACACCATGGAATACTATGCAGTCATAAAAAAGACTGAAATCATGCCCTTTGTAGCACATGAATGCAGCTGGAGGCTATTATCTTAAGCGAATTAACACATAAACAAAAAACCAAATACCACATGTTTTGGGGCATCTAAGTTGATTTGATGTCTTTGCCATTGTGAATAGTGCTGTGATGAACATACAAGTTCAGATGTCTTTTTGACTGAACAATGTATTTTCTTTAGGTTATGTGGGGAAAAGAAAGAGAGATCAGCCTGTTACTGTGTCTATATAGAAAGAAGTAGACATAAGAGACTCCATTTGGTTCTGTATTTGAGATACTGTTAAACTGTGACCCTACCCCCAACCTTGTCCTTGCAAGAGACATGTGCTGTGGTAACTTAAGGTTTAAAGGATTTTGGGCTGTGCAGGATGTGCTTTGTTAAACAAGTGCCTAAAGGCTGCTTGCTGGTTAAAGGTCATCACCATTCTCTTAATCTCAAGTAAGAGAAAAGCATTTGTCTCCTGCCTGTCCCTGGGCAATGGAACATCTCCGTGTAAAACCCGATTGTATGCTTTGTTTACTAAGCAAGGAGAAAATTGCCTTTAGGAATAAGGTGGGACTTGCTGGAGCAATGCTGCTAAAAGGTTTATGGAGATGTTTGCATATGCATCTCAAGGCACAGCATTTTCCTTTAAACTTATTCATGTCACAGAGATATTTATCTATATGTCTTACTGCTGATTTTCTCCCTAAAATGATCCTATTGTCCTGCCACTTGCTTATCTTTTTGATGGTAAAGATAATTATCAATAAATACTAAGGGAACTCAGAGACCGGGTGCCAGCATGGGTCCTCTGTAAGCTGAGTGCCAGTCCCCTGGGCCCTGCTTTTCTTTCTCTATACTTTGTCTCTGTGTCTTATTTCTTTTCTAAAGTCTCTCATTCCACCTAACAAGAAACACCCACAGGTGTGGAGGGGCAGGCCACCCCTTCAAGGTTATATACCCAGTAATGAGATTGCTGAGTCTAATGGTAATTCTATTTTTAGTTCTTTGAGAAATCTCCCAATTGCTTTCCACAGAAGCTGAACTAATTTACAGTCCTACCAAAAATGTCTGAGTATTCCCTTTTCTCCATAATTTTGCCAACATCTGTTCTTTTTGACTTTTCAGTAATAGCCATTCTGACTGGTGTGAGATGGTCTCTCAATGTGGTTTTGATTTGCATTTCTCTGATGATTAGTAATATTGAGCAGTTTTTTTTATATATTTGTTGGTCACTTGTACATCTTCTTTTGAGAAGTGTTTGTTGAGGTCCTTTGCCCTCTTTTAATGGGGTTATTTGTTTTTTCTTATCAATTTGTTTAAATTCCTTATAGATGCTGGACTGTTCCCTTGTCAGATGCATAGTGTGCAAATATTTTCTCCCGTTTTTTAAATCTTTTTTTTTTTTTTTTTGAGACAGAGTCTCAGTCTGTCACCAGGCTGGAGTACAGTGGTGCAATCTCAGCTCACTGCAACCACCGCCTCCCAAGTTCAAGCGATTCTCCTGCCTCAGCCTTCCGAGTAGGTGGGGACTACAGGCGCACCCCACCATGCTGTGCAGAAGCTCTTTAGTTTAATTAATTCCCAATTGTCAATATTTGTTTTTGTTGCATTTGCTTTTCAGGACTGAGCTATAAATTCTTTGCTTGGTTGTCTAAATATTTTCTTTCTTCATAAACTACTCCTTCCCTAGACCTTCACCGAGGCTTTTGTTGGTTTGTTTGTTTGTTTGCACTTATTATTATTTATAGGTTGCCAGTTTCTTTAGCTCCAAGTCTAGGATGTATCAGGCCAAAAGAAAGCCCAGAGTGCTCATCATCATATTGTTCATCAGTCCCAGAGTTCCCTAGCAGGCCTCCCTGCTTCTCTTCATGTTTCTTTGTCTTCTTGTACTTATTTTGTATATAATGTCCAGGGATTTTAATTGTACTTAGAAAGAGGAAGAGAGGGCTAGGAGTGGTGGCTCATGCCTGTCATCCCAGCAGTTTGGGAGACTAAGGCAGGCGGATCACCTGAGGTCAGGGATTGGAGACAAGCCTGACCAACATGGAAAAATCCCATCTCTACTAAAAAAATACAAAATTAGCCGGCCATGGTGGCACATGCCTGTAATCCCAGCTACTCAGGAGGCTGAGGCAGGAAAATCACTTGAACCCAGGAGGCAGAGGTTGCGGTTAGACAAGATCATGCCATTGCACTCCAGTTGGGGTAAAAAGAGTGAAACTCTGCCAAAGAAAGAAAGAGAGAGAGAGAAAGAAGGAAAGAAAGAAAAGAAAGAGGAATAGAGAAAAGTACACTTACTCCATCTTCCCAGATATGGAAGAACCACTTTTACATTTGTCTTATTGAGTTGTATGTATAAAAAGCATTTGACAGAATCTAACATCTAGTTATATTTAACTAGATGTTTTATGACTTTTATGACTACAAGTCCTTTTTTAATATTTTTATTACAGTTTTTTCTTTCAGTCTGGGGTCTTTTTCTAAGAGTGTCTTTTGAAAAGTAAATGAATGAGTTTAATTGTGATGAAGTACAATTTATAATTTGGTGTGCTTTTTGTGTCATATTTAAGAAATCTTCTCAAATCCAAGGTAACTAAAATTTGTGTCAATGTTTTCAAGGTTTTAACATTGTAGGTTTTACATGTAGATCTATGATCTTTCTTGTATTACAATCCATTGCTGTGTATTTGTATATGCTATGAAGCGAGGGTCAAGGGTCTCCCCCACCCATGAGAGTATTCCATTCTTCAAGAACCATTTGTCAAATATTAAATGGCCATATGCCTGTGGGTCTATTTCTAGACTCTTTTCTGTTCTACTATTCTATACATCTGTCTTTAGACAAGTGTCACATTATTTGATTCTTGCAGCTTTATAATAGATCTGGAAATAGGTAGGAAAGCCTTCTCGCTGTGTTCTTTTCCTTCAAAATAATTTTGGTTATTTTAGGTCCTTTGTATTTTAACATAAATTTAAAATCAGTTTGTCAATTTCAACAAAAAATGCCTGTAGATTTTGATTGCATTGACTATATATATCAATTTGGGAGGAAATAATGTCCAAATAATATTGAGTTTTCCAGTGCATGGGTATGGACCCCATTTCTTTCTGTTGGCAATGTTTTGTAGTTTTCAGGGCACAGCTCTTCATATCCTTTGTCAATTTTGTCCCTAAGTGTTTTCATATATTTTGGAGTTATGGTAAGTGGTATTGAAAGAAGTCAGGCACATTCCTCAGCCCTGGGCCCAGTACAAACACCATATATCTCTCAATTTCCTGGGCCCAGTACAAACACCATGTATCTCTCATATCTCTCAACTTCCTGAGCCCAGTACAACACGTCCCACCATATATCTCAACTTTAGAAAAACACCACTGGAAAAATCCCTGATAATGACACAGCCGTTTGTAGTTTTACTGAAAGCACGGGAACCAATAGATCACCACTAAATGTATAACTTAATATGTTAACCAATTGTAATGCTGTAACCTAAAGAATTCCCTTGTTCCTCTGTAACCTTACAAGTCCTATTTACATCGGGCTATAAAAAGCGAGTGCACACATTGTTCGGGGCCCTCTTGTATGTTGTGGAACGGAGGGACCAAGTTCGAACTTGCAGTAAAGATCCTTGCCACTTGGCTTTGACTCTGGACTCTGGTGGTCTTCTTTGGGGAATAAACGGTCTGGGCATAACATCTGGGGGCTCGTCCGGGATTCCCCCAAGCCCACCAGACCCCCGGTCAACGGATCTACTAGGATCGATCTGCTAATAGGTGAGCCGGCTCGTCTCTGTTTGTCTGTCTGTGTCTGTTCTGAACCTATATCTGTGACTCGTGAGGTCTGAAACTGAAGCTGACACAGTCCTGGTGGATTCACTATAGGACAGCCAGCGGAGACCGGTGGGAGACGTCCCCTGGCTCTCGTGTGATTTAGATCCCTATCTGAATTGTCTGACCTGATTCTGACTTGTCTGAACTGATTCTGACCCGGGCTTCCAGAGCACGCTTGTGACTAGATATTATTGATACTCCAGTTTTCCTTGGTGGGAATTCTAACCCATATTCTTTTGCAGGAAAGAACTACAAACTATTACAGAATGGGTAATATCCAGAGCACACCCCTATCTCTCCTTATAAATAATTTCAAGGATGTTAGGGCAAGGGGTCATGATCTCAGTGTGGAAATTAGGAGGGGAAGGCTAATTACTCTGTGCCACTCTGAATGGCCCGCCTTTAATGTAGGGTGGCCACCCGAAGGGACATTCTGTCTTCCTGTCATCACTAGAGTAAAGTCCAAGGTTTTCCAACCTAGGCATGCTGGTCACCTGGATCATATCCCATATGTCCTCGTATGGCAGGATCTAGCTGAGAACCCGCCCCCTTGGCTGTCCCCTTTCTTATTAACCCCTGAACCCTGTAAGGCACTGGTTGCTCGGCCACTAAAATCCATGCAACCAACTGCCCCCCCCATCCTGTTCTACCTGATAGCGAGGACCTTCTGTCCACAGAACCCCCTCCGTACCCCTCCGGTCCCCAGGTCCCAGCCCCCTGGGTGGAGCTGCAGGAGGGAGCAGGCGAACGGGAAGCGGCAGGTGCGCCCGGACCCGCTGAAAGTGAAAGTAACTCTGAAGGGCCGGCCGGGCAGACGCGAGGGCATAGTTTGTGGGTTACCCCTCCCCAGCCGCCTGACTCCACAGTGGCTTTACCCCTTCGGGAAATAGGGTCCCCAGATGACACGGGAATTCCCAGGCTCCAGTACTGGCCATTCTCCACCAGTGATCTATATAATTGGAAGGCTCAGAGTGCTCGGTTTTCAGACAACCCCAAAGATTTAATGGCTTTACTAGACAGTGTCATGTTTACCCACCAGCCTACTTGGGATGATTGTCAGCAGCTCCTCCGACTCTTGTTCACTACGGAGGAGCGAGAGAGAATACAGGTGGAAGCTAGAGAGCTGGTCCTGGGGGGACGACGGTCAACCGACTGCCAACCCTGACCTTATAAATGCGACTTTTCCTCTGACCAGACCAGCATGGGATTACAACACGGCAGAAGGTAGGGGATGGCTACACCTTTATCGCCAGACTCTAATGGCAGGTCTCCGGGCAGCTGCTTGCAAGCCCACTAATTTGGCTAAAGTATACTCTGTTCTGCAGGGAAAGACAGAAAGCCCAGCTAACTACTTAGAAAGATTAATGGAGGCTTTTAGACAGTACACCCCCATAGACCCAGAGGCTCCAGGAAGTCAGGCAGCTGTTGTGATGTCTTTTGTAAATCAGGCAGCCCCAGATATTAAAAAGAAACTCCAGAAATTAGAAGACTTAGAGGGAAAACAGCTTCAGGACCTTCTTCAGATAGCCCAGCGGGTTTACAATAATAGAGATACTCCAGAGGAAAAAATGACCAAGGTCCTGGCAGCAGTTGTACAAAAAGAGCATCTACAGCCAGAGAACACCCAACCTAAGCGGTCCCCCAGACATGATAACCTGAGTGAAGACCAATGTGCCTACTGTAAAAAAGCTGACCACTGAGTAAGAGACTGCCCCAAAAAGAAACAACAAGGATGGGGACCCCCTAGGTCTACACCCATACTAGTCACTCAAGAAGAAGACTAGGGAAGATGGGGTTCAGTCCCCCTCCCCGAACCTAGGGTAACTTTGCAAGTGGAGGGGTCCCCAGTTCAGTTCTTGGTCGATACGGGAGCACAGGACTCAGTCCTAGTTGAAACTAATGGAAAATTATCCTCCAAGTCCTCGTGGGTACAAGGGGCCACAGGAATTAAGAAGTACCCCTGGATGACACAAAGAACAGTAAGTCTCGGAGCCAAGAATGTAACCCACTCTTTCCTGGTCATCCCTGAGAGCCCCTGTCCCCTATTAGGGAGAGACCTGCTAACTAAAATGGGAGCACAGATCCATTTCCTCCCTGAGGGACCCATCATGACCAACTCCCAAAACCAGCCCGTGCCTGTCCTGACTATAACTTTAGAAGATGAGTACCGGCTCCACCAGGAGCAAGTGGCCCCTGACCAGGACATAGCAACCTGGCTTCAACAATATCCAGGAGCCTGGGCAGAAACGGGAGGTTTAGGACTAGCAAGACACCGTCCTGCCTTGTTTGTTGAACTCAAGCCTGGGACAGACCTGGTTCGGGTATGTCAATACCCAATGCCCCTAGAGGCCAAGGAAGGGATTACACCACATATATGCTGGCTTCTCGATCAAGGGGTCCTTCGGCCCTGTCACTCACCCTGGAATACTCCATTGTTGCCGGTACGGAAACCTAATAGTGGAGAGTACAGACCTGTACAAGACTTAAGAGAAGTCAATAAGAGGGTTATGGACATACATCCAACTGTGCCTAACCCGTACACCCTCCTGAGCACTCTAAACCCTAAACACCAATGGTACACTGTTTTAGATTTGAAAGATGCCTTCTTCAGTCTGCCTTTAGCCCCTCGAAGCCAAAAGCTCTTCGCGTTCGAGTGGACTGACCCTGAAAGGGGCATAAGTGACCAACTGACATGGACCAGACTGCCACAGGGATTCAAAAACTCTCCTACCCTGTTCGATGAGGCCCTCCATGAAGACCTGGGTGAGTACCGACGTAAACACCCTGAAATAACCTTACTACAGTATGTTGATGACCTCCTGATTGCTGCCGAGACCTGAGAAGCTTGCCTCCAAGGGACCAAGAGTCTCTTACAAGCTCTAGGGAGTCTAGGCTACCAGGCCTCGGCAAAGAAAGCTCAAATCTGTAAACCAGAAGTAACATATCTGGGGTACCTGCTAAAAGGAGGGCAGCGCTGGTTAACAGATGCCCAGAAGCAGACTGTTCTGCAGATCCCCAGGCCACAATCCACCCGACAAGTAAGGGAATTCCTGGGGTCGGCGGGATTTTGTAGACTGTGGATACCTGGCTAAACCCTTATATCAGGCAACACGGGGACAGCAGCCATTTAATTGGACCAAAGAGGCCGAGTCGGCTTTCCAACAGATCAAAACCGCCCTACTCTCTGCGCCTGCACTGGGACTGCCTGATGTCACTAAGCCCTTCCACTTATACGTGGACGAGAGTAAGGGTGTCGCCAAGGCAGTGCTAACTCAGAACTTAGGCCCCTGGCAGAGGCCAGTTGCCTACCTGTCAAAGAAATTAGACCCAGTGGCTACCGGGTGGCCCCCTTGCCTCCGAATGATCGCAGCCATGGCCCTGATGGTACAAGATGCTGATAAACTTGTCTTGGGACAAGAATTATGGGTCGTTACCCCACATGCCATTGAAGGTGTACTCAAACAGCCGCCTAACCGATGGATAAGCAACGCCTGGCTCACCCACTACCAAGGACTACTATTAAATCCCCTCAGAATAACTTTCCTGCCCCCAACAACCTTAAACCCTGCCTCGCTGCTGCCCAACCCGGACCTGGATGCCCCGCTCCATAATTGCACCAAGATATTAGCTCAGGTGCACAGAGTTAGAGAGGACCTGCAGGACCGCCCACTTCCTGACGCTGACCTCGTTTGGTTCACTGATGGGAGTAGCTTCGTACACCAAGGCCAGAGGTACGCTGGAGCAGCAGTGACTTCAGAGACTGAGGTAATCTGGGCGGAACCCCTGCCCCCGGGGACATCGGCCCAGAAGGCCGAACTGATAGCGCTCACCCAAGCTCTTACCTTAGGGGCAGGGAGGAAACTGACAGTATACACAGACAGCCGATATGCTTTCGCTGCCGCGCACATACATGGGGCCATTTATAGGGAGCGAGGGTTGCTAACGGCTGAAGGAAAAGAAATAAAAAACAACCAAGAGATCCTAGCCCTGTTAACAGCCCTATGGAGACCAGTAAAATTGGCTATTGTACACTGTCCAGGGCATCAGAAACCAACCACTCCAGTTGCTCAAGGCAACTTTCTAGCAGACCAAACTGCAAAGAGTGTGGCAAAGGCTTCCAGCCAACTCCTTGCACTCCAGCTCCCTGATCTGGGCCCCCGGGACTTGCCATATCTCCCTGAATATTCCAAACAAGGTCTCCAGTGGATCGACAAACTTCCCCTGAAACAGATCCAGAATGGGTGGTGGACTGATACTAATGACCAAATTATCCTACCAGAAAAATTAGGACAGCAAGTGTTAGAACACATCCACCGAACCACCCATCTGGGTGCCCGGCGGATGATAGACCTGATCAGAGGCTCCAAGCTCAAGATCAGACATATAGCCGAGACGGCCAGCAGCATCGTGACAAGTTGCAAAGTCTGCCAGCTTAGCAACGCCTATCCCCAACCCCAGGCTGCAACGGGAACAAGACTCAGGGGAACCAGGCCCAGTATCTACTGGGAAGTAGATTTCACTGAGATAAAGCCAGGAAAATACGGATATCGGTACTTACTTGTCTTTGTAGATACTTTTTCAGGGTGGACTGAAGCATTTCCAACCAAAAGAGAAACCGCTCAGGTTGTAGCAAAGAAAATTCTGGAAGATATCCTCCCCAGGTATGGCTTTCCCGTCCAGATAGGGTCAGATAATGGGCTGGCCTTCGTTGCTAAGGTGAGTCAGGATTTGGCTTCCATCCTTGGGGCTAATTGGAAATTACATTGCGCTTACAGGCCCCAGAGTTCAGGACAGGTAGAGAGGATGAATCGGACCTTAAAGGAGACCTTAACTAAATTGACTATGGAGACTGGCGCTAATTGGGTGGTCCTTCTCCCCTACGCTCTGTTCCGGGCCCGGAATACTCCTTACAGACTAGGCCTTACCCCTTATGAGATCATGTATGGCAGACCTCCACCCCTGGTTCCTAGCCTAAAAGATGATTTGCTCAAATCTGAAACAGAAAATGTCTCTGAACTCTTGTTTTCTCTACAAGCCTTGCAGAAAATTCATCAGGAAATCTGGCCCAAGCTGAAGGAACTATATGAGACCGGTCCCCCACCGACACCCCATCCGTACCAGCTGGGAGACTGGGTCCTGATTAAGCGACACCGACAAGAGACCTTAGAACCCAGGTGGAAGGGACCACTCCAGGTACTCCTAACCACACCCACCGCCCTGAAAGTAGAAGGCATCGCGTCGTGGATCCACTACACCCACGTCAAACCGGTGGACCTGACCTCTGACCTTCTCGGACCACTCACGGCAGCGACTGAAGCTCCGACCACGTGGACTGTGGACAGAGCTATGAACAACCCCTTAAAACTCACCCTGCGCTGGCAGCATAGCTCACTGCAAACATGCAGCTAGGTAGTCTAACCCTAACGTTAGTCGCCCTAGTGGCCACTAGGGCAAATACGAAACCAGCTCCTAATCCCTTTGTCTGGAGATTCTGGCTTTATGAAAACCAAACCCACCCTGGGCAACCTCATAAGCCCAGGAAATTATTGGCCAGCACCGATTGCCCCTCCTCAGGGTGCAATGCCCCAATCTTGCTAAATCTTACCACCGAGTTTTCTAAAACACATGGAAGGTATCCTACAATATGCTTTGAATTTGATCAAACTAAATATAACTGTAAACATTATTGGTGGCATCAAAATGCAGGCTGCCCCTACAGCTACTGCAAGATGCACACGCTCCAAACAAAGAGACCAGACAGTGACCCAAGATTGGCTCTAGAGATACCTGAGAAAAGAGGGGAATGAAAGAAGTCAGGCACATTCCTCAGCCCTGGGCCCAGTACAAACACCATATATCTCTCAATTTCCTGGGCCCAGTACAAACACCATATATCTCTCAATTTCCTGGGCCCAGTACAAACACCATGTATCTCTCATATCTCTCAACTTCCTGAGCCCAGTACAAACACGTCCCACCATATATCTCAACTTTAGAAAAACACCACCTGGAAAAATCCCTGATAATGACACAGCCGTTTGTAGTTTTACTGAAAGCACGGGAACCAATAGATCACCACTAAATGTATAACTTAATATGTTAACCAATTGTAATGCTGTAACCTAAAGAATTCCCTTGTTCCTCTGTAACCTTACAAGTCCTACTTACATCGGGCTATAAAAAGCGAGCGCACACATTGTTCAGGGCCCTCTTGTATGTTGTGGAACGGAGGGACCAAGTTCGAACTTGCAGTAAAGATCCTTGCCACTTGGCTTTGACTCTGGACTCTGGTGGTCTTCTTTGGGGAATAAACGGTCTGGGCATAACAGTATCTTTTTTGTTTGTTTGTTTTTGAGATGGAGTCTTGCTCTGTCACCCAGGCTGGAGTGCAGTGGCATGATATCGGCTCACTGCAACCTCCACCTCCTGGGTTCAAGTGATTCTCCTGACTCAGCCTCTGGAGTAGCTGAGATTACAGGCATGCACCACCATGCCTGGCTAATTTTTGTATTTTCAGTATAGACGGGGTTTCACCACGTTGATCAGACTGGCCTCGAACTCCTGAACTCAAGTGATCCGCCCACCTCAGCCTCCCAAAATGCTGGGATTACCAGCGTGAATCACCACGCCGGGCTGGTATTTGTTTTTAAATTTAAATTGTGATAGTTTATTATAAGCATATAAAAACAAAGTTTTTTTCCATATTGATCTTGTACTCTGCAACTTTGCCAAACTCATTTATTTGTTCTAACAGATTTTTGTAAATTTCTGCATATATGGTTATATCATCTGCCGATAAAAACAGTTTACTTATTCCTTTTCAATCTTTTATTCCTTTTTCTTTCTTCTTGTGCTGGTTTAGACCTCCAACAGAATGTTCAACTGAAGTGGTGAGGATGGACATTCTTGCTTTGTTCCATATTGCATAGAGAATGTATTCGTTTTTCACCATTAAGTATGTTATTAGTTGTATGTGGGATTTTTTCGTAGTTGTTCTTTATCAGGTTAAGTTCCTTTTATTGCAAGTTTGCTGAGAGGTTATTATTTTTATTATAACTAGATGTTAGATTTTGTCAAATCCTTTTTATATATTTACTGAAATGATCATGTCATGTGTTTTCTTTTTTCTGTTAATAAGTGTTTATAAGGTGAATTACAGTTCGATTTTCAAATATTTAATGAGCTTTTCATTTCTTACACAAGAATTTTTTTCTGTATCTATTGAGATATTTTCACTTCTTTTTTTTAATATAGTGAATTGCATTGATTTTGTTTTTTAAAACTGTGTATATTCATGGGGTACTAGTGCCATTTTGTTACATTCATATAGGATTGTGGTGAGGTCAGCGCCTTCAGTGTGTCTGTCCATCACTGGAGCAATGCACATTGTGCCCACCAAGTAACTCCATCATTGTCTGCCGCCCACTTACTCCCATCCCTCCGAGTCCCCACTGCTCATCATTCCACACTCAATTTCCATGTGCACATGTTACTTAGCCCCCACTTAGGAGTGAGAACATGTGGTATTTGTGTGTCTGAGTTGTTTCACTTAATATAATGGCCTCCAGGCCGAGGGTGGCGGATCACCTGAGGTCGGGAGCTCGAGACCATCCTGACCAACATGGTGAAACCCTGTCTCTACTAAAAGTACAAAAATTAGCTGGGTGTGGTGATGGGCTCCTATAATCCCAGCTACTTGGGAGGCTGAGGCAGGAGAATCCCTTGAACCCAGGAGGCGGAGGTTGCAGTGAGCCAAGATTGTGCCACTACACTCCAGCCTGGGAGACAGAGTGAGACTCCATCTCAAAAAAAAAAAAGAAAAAAGAAAGAAAACAGATAATGGCCTTCAGTTCCATCTTTGTTGCTTCGAAAGATGTTGTTTCAGAATGCATTTTTTTTTTTTTTTTTTTTTTGAGGCGGAGTCTCGCTCTGTCGCCCAGGCTGGAGTGCAGTGGCCGGATCTCAGCTCACTGCAAGCTCCGCCTCCCGGTTTACGCCATTCTCCTGCCTCAGCCTCCCGAGTAGCTGGGACTACAGGCGCCCGCCACCTCGCCCGGCTAGTTTTTGTATTTTTAGTAGAGACGGGGTTTCACTGTATTAGCCAGGAGGGTCTCGATCTCCTGACCTCATGATCCGCCCGTCTCGGCCTCCCAAAGTGCTGGGATTACAGGCTTGAGCCACCGCGCCCGGCCCAGAATGCATTTATTTTTTAAAAGAGACTTAGAAGTTATCCTTTGTGGGCAGGGGATTAAGATAACGGCCACTCATAAAATGAGATCTTCCTTTTTCAATTAGAATGATGCCATCCAGGAGTCACAGAAGACAAGTGGCAGCACTTAAAGACCTGAAGCAAGCTGGGCACAGTTTCTGAAATTGGCAGCAGAGCCCAAGTGGTAATTAGAAATATGTGAAATAACCCTGGACAGGAGTTATTTAATCATTGGACTCTCTAAGATCAAAACAATGAGTAACTCTATGGTCCCACTTGCTCTGTGTGATTGATCATGCTGTGGATCTAGCAAATAGGACTCTTTTGAGTCATTATTAAAAAAAAAAAAATCACAGTCCCTTACTCAGTTCCAAGGCCTGAGTCAATTCATAGACCCAGAGCCCTTGGAACAAAGGGAAAACCAGGTAAACATTGAGTAAGAATAGTAAGATAACACAAATGTATACTGACAATCTTCTTCCTTGCCATGGCCAAGAGGACTAGAGACCAGAGTAACTGATGATTAAGAAAGTGAAAACGCCAGAACCATTTAGAAATAATTAGACTCTGACTGTGAGTAAGCACTAGTTCTTGAGAAATTCTAGAGGGCACTATGATCCACTTGTCAAAGTGTGGACTTAGAAAATTTTCTTCCCATCTCTGTAACTTTGGAGTTGGTTAATTTAGAGGTTTTAGAATTCAAGAGGAAAATACTTCTAGCAGGGGGTTACAGCAACACTTCCATTAAGCTGAAAAAAGAAAATTCCAGCTGATCATTTTGACTTCTTCATGCTGCTGGATAAACAACCAAAAAAATTATTGTGTTGGTCGAGGTAATTGGTTCTAATGCTCAAGAAGAAATAGGGGTGCTGCTACAATAACAAGAACAAGAAGGAATATTTCTGGAACCAGAAGATCCTTGAGAGAAACTCCTGGCCAATATTGCACTGGGAACAGTCTCAATGGGATTGTAAATCCAGATGTAAAGAGAGATTTCATGATCCTTTTCCTACCTCCCCAACAGCTACTAACGAGTGTGTACATGCCCTAAGCCTGATTGGACAATCTCTTCTTTTTTTCTTTCCTTCCTTCCTTCCTTCCTTCCTTCCTTCCTTCCTTCCTTCCTCTTTCTTTCTTTCTTTCTTTCCTTTTTTTCTTCTTTCTTTCTTTCCATTCTCTTTCTCTTTCTTTCTTTCTCCCTCCCTCTTTTCTCTTTCTTTCTTTCCATCCTTCTTTCTTTTGTTCGTTATTTTTCTTTCTCTCTTTCTTCTTTCTTTCTTTCTTGTTTTTGTTTCTTTCTTATTTCTCTTTCTCTCTCTGTCTCTCTCATCTTTTAGTCAAAGGTGATAGGATGAAAGAAATGGTTGGAGCTCGGTCACTCTAGCTGGCTATACTGCAGAGAAAACCACTAGCTGCCCACTAATATCCATGCTCCCATCTCCCATAGTAAGCAAGCCTTCATCAACATTGGACAATACGTCTCAGATAATTAGGAGAAAAAGAAATAGACTTATTTGTTCTTACAGCCACTAACTTGAAGGGTTTCTCTCACAATCTTAATACATACCCTAATGGTCAATTAGCTTCTATCTTGATCTTAGGCCTGGTGTCCAATCTTTATGCCAATTCAGTGATTTCTATAACCAATATGATAATCACAATTGTAATTACCCTTGGGTAAATGAATACTACAATCAGTCTTCAGCCATTGCATTAGCTGAAAGGAAATCAGTTGACAGTCCTCTGGAAACAATGCTCTGTCATAGGGGATGCAAGTGTGGCAGAGATTACTGGTTGTTGCCAAATCTGTTTTCTCCTTCTCTTGTAATAATAGATCCCCCACATTTACAGAATACATGGCTATTCAGCATTCCTTGAAACAAGGTATATGACTAAGTCCTGGCCAATGGAATGTAAGCAGAAGTGATTTGTGCAGCCATCCAGTTGTGCTCTTAAAAGAGAGGAAAACATCCTCTCCTTACTCTGTCTGGAAAGTAAATACAGTATGTGATGTGCTGTACTAGTGTATCAGGTGGCACAGCAGAGACAGCAAAAAACAAAAAATATATGTACATATATACACACACACACACATACACACACACTGCCTGACACCATTGACTGCTATAAGAGAGAGAAAAACTTCTATCTTATTTAAAACACTTTTCGGGGTGGCGGGCAGGGGGGTCTCATTAGAACCAGTATCCCAATTGATGCACATGTGTTCTAATCATAAAACTGAGATGTTGAAAGGGACACTCAAATATGTGGATTAGGTGTCAGGAGAAGGGCTCTGCCTTCCCCAGGGCCACTTACTTGCTAGGTGAGTTGGGCAAGTCCATTCCCTTCTCTGGATCTCAACTTCTCCATTGGTAAATGCAGCCCCTGACAGCTTGAACAGCCAAGACTAAGATGAGAACGTGCCATACCAAACATGACAATGAAAAAGAAAGTATAGGCCGGGCGCGGTGGCTCAAGCCTGTAATCCCAGCACTTTGGGAGGCCGAGGCGGGCGGATCACGAGGTCAGGAGACCGAGACCCTCCTGGCTAACACGGTGAAACCCCGTCTCTATTAAAAATACAAAAAACTAGCCTGGCGCGGTGGCGGGCGCCTGTAGTCCCAGCTACTCGGAGGCTGAGGCGGGAGAATGGCGGGAACCTGGGAGGCGTAGCTTGCAGTGAGCCGAGATCGCGCCACTGCGCTCCAGCCTGGGCGACACAGCGAGACTCTGTCTCAAAAAAAAAAAAAAGAAAGAAAGAAAAAGAAAGTATAGGCACAAGCAAGTCCTGCCAAAGGCGAACAAATTCTCGGAAAACATCTTTTGAAATGCATGTAGTCGGGGCAACTCCATGCCCATTCATTTGTTTGTTTGTTTGTTTGTTTGTTTGTTTATTTATTTATTTATTATGCTTGGTGTTACTCTCCAAGACATTTGTGTTTTTGAATAAATCTTGCACATTCAGTGCCAAACTTGCATCTGCCTCCTCCTGCTGAGAAGTCATAATGCCATGTTTATGACACTAGCCTCTGTTTCCATGGGGATGATTGTATCAGTGTAATTCCAGCATTATGACTTCTGGGTACGTTTGAGAAGATGGGGGAAAGCAATGAAAAATATTTAAGTGTACACATTTATTATGATCCCAATAACTCACAGGAATGATACTGCTGAAAATAGAGACTAGGAATCAGACAGATGTCCACTAAAGGCTGAGGTCATTTTTTTCTGATGGCTAAAAAGGATGCTTAACCCCTAAGTCCTTCCTTCTTGAAGTCTTTGATCTGCTTTATTTTAAATGTTTTGTTTTAGTTTTTAATATGACATAATTGCCATTAGGCATCTGTAAGGCTTTTATCTGCTCATTGCCTAAATCTTTCATCTGGATGGGGACTGCATTAAGCTCATCCTGAGTAATGGCCTCTATTATTTAAATCCATTATTCAAATTCAGTTTTTCTAAGAAGTTATCACTCCTACTCCATCTGCAAATATGAAAATTTAAATGTAAAGGTCCCTCTTCAAATTTTCCACAGGGAAAAAACATGTCATCCATTTAAGTGCATGCTTCATACACTGCATATTCTGTAAGAAGGCGATTTTAACCTATTTCTTTTTAAGATCAAAATTGAGATTTCAAAAAATTTTGCTAATTACAAAAGTAATTCATGTTTACTGTGAAAAAGAAAATCAAACACTGAAGAATTTGAAGTAGAAAGTAGCTACCCAAAATTCTATCCAAAATTGCTATAACCCACAGAAACATTGTTTTATCCCTACATTTTTCTAAATGTTTAAAATGTTAAAAACATGAATATTTACATAAATTGGATCATATGATTCTGTGGCAGACAATTTTCCAAAGATGGTCACAACAATATCCCTCATCCTGCATGCTTTTCTGCAAGTTCCTTGCCACTCTCCCATCAAGAAATGTTATTTCGCCACCTCCCTGAATCTCAGCAGGACTTTGGATTGCTTCAATCAATAGAATAGAGCTGATACAATGTTATACTAATTCTGTGTATAGCCTTTAACTGGCCTGGCAACTTCCACTTCCTGCTTTTCGGAAGGTAGACATGTTAAGAAGTAGAATTATCCTGAGACCACCATGCTAAGAAGAACTGAAAGATGAGATTCCTTTTTGAGAAGTAATGAAATCAAAGTGCACCAAGGCACTAGATATGCTTTTCAAATGCAGATTTGTCTGTTGTTTGGTTGATTTGTTGCTTGACTCTACCCTTACCTACATACGTATCAACACACATAACATGTAAGACTTGTAAGTGAAGAAGCCATCTTGGAAGTAGATCCTTCTCTCCCACCTGACCCGGCTGACTGTAACACAAACCACCCAACTGAGCCCTTCTTGAGTACTGATCTATTAAACCAGAAGCAGAATAAAAGAGTTACTTTAAGCCCTTAAGTTCTGGCATTGTTTGCACCGTTGACATTTAAATAACCAAAACACATGGTTTGAGCATTTTTTATTTTAAAACAAATCCATCTCACCTATTTAAGTAGCTCTCATAGTATTCTGTCATATGCATTTACCCTATGTTAACTCAGCCTCAATGTATGTACTTTTAGACTATTTTCCATTTTTATTATGCCATAGCAAATATTTCTTTACATTTATCTATATGTATCTGATTGTTTTCAAAAATAAATTCTTCTAAGTCTTATTACTGGGCCAAATGAGAATTCAAATATTACATTTTGAGATCTTCAGCCTGATTATATTTCAGAAATGTACAAATTTATTCTCACACTAGGAGCATGTAAGAGTTTCTCTCTCCCACACTTTCATCATCACTGGATTTTATCAATCTTTATAATTTTAGCCAATCTGCTGACATATACATAGTTTCATTTTTATTGTTCATTTTTTATATTTGGTAAGTTGCTGACTTATCAAGTATAAACCATTTCAAAATCATTTTAAAGCTTAGTTTCTTATATAAATAATTTTATAAATGTATATCCAGCATACAGATAGTATATAGTATATATTGTATATATTATTGCTATTCACCAGTATTTCCATTCCTTCTTCCCTTCTAGAGGAGCACAAGAGGAACAGATTTTCCTGACTCTTTGAACTTATCTATGACCATGTGTTTTGATTTGGGAGTTGGGGTATGGGGAGAACAAGTTAACATGCATCAATTCCAGATGAAAACCGTTAATTGCTGGCACATAATACTTTATGTTCTATCTTCCCCAGCTGCAGCCATCCAAAAAACATGTGTGGACAGAAAGAGTCCATAAGACCTAAATGTCCTGGAAGGTGAAGCCAAACTACTGAGAAAATTACCTGAAGAGTCTTCCAGAGGCTGAGACTTCACGTGAGCAAGAAATAAATGCTTCTTACATTAATGCATTGTGATATTGCATTGTTTAAGAATAAGAATAATCTAACCTACCCTGAGTGATATATACATGTATGAGCCTAGACACATCTTTCAAATGCAGACTTGGTTGGTTGGTTTGTAAGTTGCTTGACTCTACTCTTACCTACACAGATATCAACACACATGACATAGGTCATCTTAGTAGAAGGGTTTTAAAATCTGATATGTATCTTTCTATATTTTTCCTTTATACTCATAACACTATAGAAATATTCATAGTGTGTATGTAAAGTGGGATCCTAGTCTTTGTTCTACAAAAAGAAAGCAGACTATTTTACACCTGTCTCTGTATCCCTCTGTGTTTCTTATTCAGTAAGTGGAACCCATCTTACAACTCTAATTCACTCATTTTACTGATTGCCCAGCAGAATGCAGTATGCATGATGCAGGAGAATTTATTCAACCAGTATTCCCCCACTATGGGCTTCCACTTTGATCTAGCTTTGTGGCATTGAAAACAACGCTGCAGTAAACATCTTAGTGCATTAATACATCCATTAATACATCTACTTTTACATCATGGGTTGTGTTTGTTTGTTTGCTTGTTTGTTTGTTTGTTTGTTTGGGGGCAGAGTCTGGCAGTGTCAGCCAGGCTGGAGTGCAGTGGCATGATCATGGCCCTCTGCAACCTCCACCTCGCATCTCAACCTCCCAAGTAGCTGGGACTACGGGCACGTGCCACCATGCCTGGCTAGTTTTTGTATTTTTTGTAGAGACGGAGTCTCCCTCTGTTGCCCAGGCTGGTCTTGAACTCCTGGGCTCAAGTGATCCACCCTCCTCAACCTCCCAAAGTGGTGGGGTTATAGGCATGAGCCACCATGCCTGGCCATCTACTTTTATTTCTATTGGCATTCTCAGGAGAGGCCTGGTAAGGTTAAAGGATACATGTGTTTTTATTTTTCATACATGCCACAAGATTACTTTAGCCAAAGGCTATGACACTGTGCATTTCCACCAGGAATATGAGAATATTATATTCTTATATCCCTAAGAGCATTAAGTGTTGCAGCTCTTTTCAATGAATGTAAACTGGAATCTCACTGCTCTTTAAATTTGCATTCTCTTGGCTACCAGTGAATTTAAGCATTTTTTTCTACATCCATGACAATTTAAACTTGCTCTTCTGTGACTTTAAAGTTAGCTCATTTCTTAACAATGCTGTGTTTTTCTTGTCAGTTTGGAGAAGCAGTTTGAATAATATAGACAACTTACCACTATCTGTCATTTGCATTACACCATTTTTTCTTGATCTGTGTGTCTATTGATTTTAATTGCTTCTTTAGCCACACAAAGGTCATTATCTACTTTTTCTCTTTTCTTTTCTTTTTTTTTAAGAGATTGGAACCTCACTCTGTTGCCCAGGCTGGAGTGCAGTGGCACAATCATAGCTCACTGCAGCCTCAAACTCTTGGGCTCAAACAATCCTCCCAAGTAACTGGGATCACAGGCATATGCCACCACACCAGCCATTATCATTTCTCTTATGGCATGTATGTTTCTTGTTCTTGTTAAGAAACTCACTGATGCCTGTGTTACAAGATTTTCTTAAAAGAGTTTTTGCTTGTTTGGTTCGTTTTATTTTTTACACTTGCGCATTTCAATCCTAAGAAACCTATTTTAAAATTAAGATATTATTTATATAAAATAAAATGCACCTATTTTAAGTGTACAGTGTCAGGCCTCTGAACCCAAGCCAAACCATTGCATCCCCTGTGACTTGCACATCCGCCCAGAGTACCTGAAGTAACTGAAGAATCACAAAAGAAGTGAAAATACCCTGCCCCGCCTTAAACGATGACATTCCACCACAAAAGAAGTGAAAATGGCTGGTCCTTGCCTTAAGTGATGACATTACCTAGTGAAAGTCCTTTTCTGGGCTCATCCTGGCTCAAAAAGTTCCCCCACTGAGCACCTTGTGACTCCCACTCCTGCCCGCCAGAGAACAACCCCCCTTTGACTGTAATTTTCCTTTACCTACCCAAATCCTATAAAACGGCCCCACCCTTATCTCCCTTCTCTGACTCTCTTTTTGGACTCAGCCTGCCTGCACTCAGGTGATTAAAAAGCTCACACAAAGCCTGTTTGGTGGTCTCTTCACACGGACGTGCAGGACATTTTGGTGCCATGACTTGGATCAGGGGACTTCCCTTGGGAGATCAATCCCCTGTCCTCCTGCTCTTTGCTCCATGAGAAAGATTCACCTACGACCTCGGGTCCTCAGACCCACCAGCCCAAGGAACAGCTCACCAATTTTAAATCAGGTAAGCGGCCCCTTTTTACTCTCTTCTCCAACCTCTCTCACTATCCCTCAACGTCTTTCTCCTTTCAATCTTGGCGCCACCCTTCAATCTCTCCCTTCCCTTAATTTCAATTCCTTTCATTTTCTGGTAGAGACAAAGGAGACACATTTTATCCATGGACCCAAAACTCCGGTGCCAGTCATGGACTTGGGAAGGCAGCCTTCCCTTGGTGTTTAATCATTGCAGGGACGCCTCTCTGATTACTCACCCACGTTTCAGAGGTGTCTGACCATGCTGCAGGGACACCTGCCTTGGTCCTTCACCCTTAGCGGCAAGTCCTGCTTTTCTCGGGGAGGGGCAAGAACCCTGACTGCTTCTCTCCTTGTCTCTACCCCTTCTCTGCTTTTCTGGGAAAGGGGCAAGAACCCTGACCCCTTCTCTCCTTGTCTCTACCCCTTCTCTGCTTTCCTGGGGGGCAAGAACCTCCCAACCCCTTATTTCTGTGCCCAGACCTCTTATTTTTGTGCCCCAACCCCTTATTTCTGTGCCCCAACCTCTTATCTTTGCACCCCAACTCCTCATTTCCATACCCCGACCCCTTTCCCGCTTTTCTGGAGGTCAAGAACCCCCGAACTCCTTCTCTCCATGTCTCTACTCTCTCTTTTCTCTGGACTTGCCTCCGTCACTATGGGCAACCTTCTGCCCTCCATTCCTCCTTCTTCTCCTTAGCCTGTGTTTTCTAGAACTTAAAACCTCTTCAACTCACAACTTCAACTGGCCTAAACCTAAATGCCTTATTTTCTCCTACAATGCCACTTGACCCCAATACAAACTCGACAGTAGTTCCAAATAGTCAGAAAATGGCACTTTCGATTTTTCCATCCTACAAGATCTAAATAATTCTTGTCATAAAATGGGAAATGGTCTGAGGTGCCTGACGTCCTGGCATTCTTTTACACATTGGTCCCTCCCTAGTCTCTGTTCCCAATGCAACTCGTCCCAAATCTTCTTTCTTTCCCTCCCGCCTGTCCCCTCAGTCCCAACCCCAAGTGTCGCTGAGTCTTTTTAATCTTCCTTTTCTACAGACCCATCCGACCTCTCCCCTCCTCGCCAGGTCAAGCTAGGTCCCAATTTCTCCTCAGCCTCCGCTCCCCCACCGTATAATCCTTTTATCACCTCCCCTCCTCACACCCAGTCTGACTTACAGTTTCATTCCTTGACTAGCCCTCCTCCAGCTGCCCAGAAATATCCTCTTAGAAAGGTGGCTGGAGCTAAAGGCATAATCAAGATTAATGTTCCTTTTTCTTTATCCAACCCCTCCCAAATCAGTTAGCATCTAGGCTCTTTTTCATCAAATATGAAAAACTCAGCCCAGTTCATGGCCCGTTTAGCAGCAACCCTGAGACGCTTTACAGCCCTAGACCCTAAAAGGTCAAAAGGCTGTCTTATTCTCACATACATTTTATTACCTGATCTGCTCCCGACATTAAATAAAACTCCCAAAATTAAATTCTGGCCCTCAAACCCCACAATAGGACTTAATGAACATCGCCTTCAAGGTGTACAATAATAGAGTAGAGGTAGCCAAGTAGCAACTTATTTCTGAGTTGCAATTCCTTGCCTCCACTGTGAGACAAACTCCAGCCACATCTCCAGCGCACAAGAACTTCCAAATGCCTGAACCGCAGGGGCCAGGGATTCCTCCAGAACCTCCTCCCCCAGGAGCTTGCTACAAGTGCCGGAAATCTGGCCACTGGGCCAAGGAATGCTCGCAGCCCGGGATTCCTCCTAAGCCATGTCCCATCTGTGTAGGACCCCACTGGAAATCGGACTGTCCAACCTGGCAGCCACTCCCAGAGCCCCTGGAACTCTGGTCCAAAGCTCTCTGACCGACTCCTTTCCAGACCTTCTCAGCTTAGTGGCTGAAGATTGACGCTGCCCCATTGCCTCGGAAGCCTCCTGGACCATCACAGACGCTTTGGGTAACTCTTACAGTGGAAGGTAAGTCCGTCCCCTTCTTAATCAATGCGGAGGCTACTGACTCCACATTACCTTCTTTTCAAGGGCCTGTTTCCCTTGCCTCCATAACTGTTGTGGGTATTGACAGCCAGGCTTCTAAACCTCTTAAAACTCCCCATCTCTGGTGCCAATTTGGACAACATTCTTTTATACACTCCTTTTTAGTTATCTCCACCTGCCCAGCTCCCTTATTAGGTCAAGACATTTTAACTAAATTACCTGCTTCCCTGACTATTCCTGGGCTACAGCCACATCTTATTGCCACCCTTCTCCCCAATCCAAAGCCCCCTTTGTGTCTTCCTCTTGTATCCCCCAACCTTAACCCACAAGTATTGCATATCTCTACTCCCTCCTTGGCAACTGATCATGCACCCCTTACCATCCCATTAAAACTAATGACCCTTACCCCACTCAACCCCAATATCCCATCCCACAGCACGCTTTAAAAGGATTAAAGCCTGTTATCACTCGCCGGCTACAGCATGAGCTCCTAAAACCTATAAACTCTCCTTACAATTCTCCCATTTTACCTGTCAAAAACCCCAATCCCTTCTAGAAAGCAACAACTCCTTTCCTTGCTAGGCATGGTTAGTGCAGTCAAAATTCTTACACAAGAGCCAGGACCACGTCCTGTAGCCTTTCTGTCCAAACAACCCGACCTTACTGTTTTAGGCTGGCCATCATGTCTCCGTGCAGTGGCTGCTGTCACCCTAACACTTTTAGAGGTCCTAAAAATCACAAATCATGCTCAACTCTCTACAGTTCTCATAACTTCCAGAATCTATTTTCTTCCCCCAACAATTGCTCAAGACAACGCTTATGCTGATTAGGTAGCTAAAAAAGCAGCCATCAAAAGGCATCAGATCCCATCGCTCAGGACAATGCTTATGCTGATAAGTTAGCTAAAAAATCACCTAACGTTCCAACTTCTATCCCTCATGGCAGTTTCCTCCTTCACATCAGCCACTCCCATCTACTCCCCCACTGAAACTTCTACCTATCAATCTCTTCCCACACAAGGCAAATGGTTCTTAGACCAAGGAAAATATCTCCTTCCAGCCTCACAGGCCCATTCTATCCTGCCGTCATTTCATAACCTCTTCCATGTGGGTTACAAGCTGCTAGCCCATCTCTTAGAACCTCTCACTTCATTTCCAACATGGAAATCTATCCTCAAGGAGATCACTTCTCAATGTTCCACCTGCTATTCTACTACTCCTCAGGAATGTCTCAGGCCCCCTCCCTTCCCTACACATCAAGCTCAAGGTTTGCCCCCGCCCAGGATGGGCAAATTGACTTTACGCACATGCCTCCAGTCAGGAAACTAAAATACCTCTTGGTCTAAGCAGACACTTTCACTCGATAAGTAGAGGCCTTTTCCTCAGGGTCTGAGAAGGCCACCACAGTCATTTCTTCCCTTCTGTCAGACATCATTCCTCGGTTTGGCCTTCCCAACTCTATACAGTCTGATAACGGACCAGCCTTTACTAGTCAATTCACCTAAGCAGTTTCTCAGGCTCTTGGTATTCAGTGAAACCTTTATATCCTTTACCATCCTCAATCTTCAGGAAAGGTAGAATGGACTAATGGTCTTTTAAAAACACACCTCTCTAAGCTCAGTCACCAACTTAAAAAGGACTGTACAATACTTTTACCACTCTCCCTTCTCAGAATACAGGCCTGTCCTCAGAATGCTACAGGTTGCAGCCCATTTGAGCTCCTGGGTGGACACTCCTTTTTATTCGGTCCCAGTCTCATGCCAGACACCAGACCAACTTGGACTGCACCCCAAAAAACTTGTCATCCCTCCTATCTTCTGTCTGGTCATACTCCTATTCACCATTCTCAACTACTCATAAATGTCCTGCTCATGTTTACACTGCCAGTTTACACTGTTTCTCCAAGCCATCACAGCTGATATCTCCTGTTGCTATCCCAAACCACCACTCAAAATTCCCTCTTAAAGTAAATAAATAATCTTTGCTGGTAGGGCTGTGCTGAGCCTCCTTGGGCACTCTCTAATTAGATGTCCTAGGTCCTCCCAATGCTTAGTCCTTTAATACCTGTTTTTTCTCCTTCTTTTACTCGTACCTTGTATCTTCCATTTAGTTTCTCAGTTCATCCAAAATCGTATCCAGGCCATCACCAATCATTCTATATGACAAATGTTTCTTTTAACAATCCCACAATATTACCCCTTACCACAAGATCTCCCTTCAGCTTAATCTCTCCCACTCTAGGTTCCCACGCCACCCCTAATCCTGCTTGAAGCAGCCCTGAGAAACATCGCCCATTCTCTCTCCGTACCGCCTGCCAAAAATTTCCACCGCCCCAACACTTCAACACTATTTTGTTTTATTTTTCTTATTAATATAAGAAGGCAGGAATGTCAGGCCTCTGAGCCCAAGCCAAGCCATCGCATCCCCAGTGACTTGCACGTCCGCCCAGATATCCTGAAGTAACTGAAGAATCACAAAAGAAGTGAAAATGCCCTGCCCTGCCTTAACTGATGACCTTCCACCACAAAAGAAGTGAAAATGGCTGGTCCTTGCCTTAGGTGATGACATTACCTAGTGAAAGTCCTTTTCTGGGCTCATCCTGGCTCAAAATCCTCCCCTATTGAGCACCTTGTGACTCCTACTCCTGCCCGTCAGAGAACAACGCCTTTTGACTGTAATTTTCCTTTACCTACCCAAATCCTTTAAAACGACCCCACCCTTATCTCCCTTTGCTGACTCTCTTTTCAGACTCAGCCTGCCTGCACCCAGGTGATTAAAAAGCTTTTTTGCTCACACAAAGCCTGTTTTGTGGTCTCTTCACACAGATGCACATGACATACAGTTTGATGACTGTGGTAATTGTATGAGATCGAGTAATCACAGTCAAGAGTTAAAACAGTTCCCCGACCATGTTTTCCTCTGCCCCCTGCACCTCCATCCCCTTCCAGGAAATCACTGACTTGCTTTCCATTATGACAGCTTTGCCTTTTTCTAGAATTTTGTATAAATGGAATCACTCAATATAGACTTATGTTTGATTTTTTTCACTTAGCATAATGATGTTTTTGAAATTCATCCATGATTTTGAGTACATTAATCTTCTCTTACTTCTTAGTACATACCAACTATACGTAGTGTAGAGAAATCACAATTTGTTTATCTGTTCACCAGTTTTTGTCTATTATAAATTATCAGCTATAAACATATAAAAATACATGTCTCTGTGAACATGTTTTTATTTCTCTTGGGCAACTACCTAGGTATGGAACTTCTGGATCATATGGTAATGGTGTGTCATGAAGTTCAAGATACCTTGTTTTCCAAAGTGACTGAACTATTTTGCGTTTTAATCAGCAATGAGTGAAAGTTACAATTGTTCCACATCCTCATCACCACTTGGTATTGTCAGTATTTTTCAGTTGAGCCATTCTAGTAGGCGAATCATGGTAGTTTTTAATAAGCTCTGATGACTAGTGATGTTGAATCTTTTCATATGCTTATCAGCCATTCACATATCTTCATTTGTAAAATGTCTGTTCACAAATTTGGTCCTTGTTTTACAAAACCTTCCTCCCCATCCTTTTTCTTGTGGAGTGGGGACAAAGTTTTGCTCTATCACCCAGGCTGAAGTGCAGTGGCACAATCTCAGCTCACTGCAACTTCCGCCTTCCAGGTTCAAGCGATTCTTGTGCCTTAGCCTCCTGAGTAGCTGGTGCTACAGGTGTGCATCACTACACCTGGCTGATTTTTGTATTTTTAGTAGAGACAGGGTTTCACCATGTTGGTCAGGCTGGTCTCGAACTCCTGACCTCAGGTGATGCACCCGCCTCAGCCTCCCAAAGTGCTGGGATTACAGGCATGAGCCATGGTGCCTGGCCTATGAATATCTTTCTGCCAATCTTGATTGCTATAGCTTTGTAGTAAGTCATAAAATCAGTTTAGGTCTTCTAAATTGATTCTTCTTTTTCAGATTATATTAGCTATCTAAGTTCTTTTTATGTAAATTTTTAAATCTACTTGTCAATTTCTTCCAAAAGTCTATTGGTTTTTACTGTTCTCAGAGCCAGGAGCATCCCAGATGCAGAGTCCAGAACTGGGGGGATGTGGTACTGAGGGACCCCAGAGTGGATGGAGTAATAAGGAGGGAATTTGCCTTCCTGCTTGAAGCATCTAACGAATCTAACAAAGTATATTAAAGAAAGTGTCTCAAGACACTGGATATCAGGTAAAAATGAACAGGCATACCTGAGAGATGGGATACAAATTAGATGAGCCCAACCTTTGAGATGCTCGCCTAGCTATGACCTGGAGAGCATTTCCAGACACAGCACACGGACAGGCAACCCAGGAGGAGCACAAGAGTCTCCCTCTGCTGAACTAGGATGGGGCATGGGGAGCCCCGGGACTGAGGCTGCTACAATTCGCAAGGCAAGATCCTGAAGAGAAGAGAGCCGCAAAGAAATAGAACTCCAGAGATCTACAAAAGTTTCAACACTCTTCAGCATGTGCATGTGAGAAAACTATCAAAAGGATTAGAGGGAAAAATCCCTACCCGGGGTGGGAATAGTGCCTGTTCATACCATCTGGAGTGGAAAATCTTCATAATTACAGGGATTGGTAGAATATTCAAGAGTCTTACCTCAAAGTGGAGAACATTTTACCTTAGACTAAATGTTGCTCTGCTCTCTCCTTACAAAGCTCAAAGGAAGACCCAACAGGATGAAATTGTTTCCAAGTCACTTAACTACATCCTAAAATGAACTCAAGTATATTTATAGGAATACAACAATGTACAGCACTCAACAAGAGAAATTTCATGAAGTTGGCACACATTCAAAACTAACGAGGCGTGCAAAGAAGTAGGACAAATGCAACCATAATAGAGAGAAAAGTCAATCAAATGGGCCCAGTAATGACACTGATGATAGAGTTAGTAGACAAGGCCATTAAAACAGTCATTATAACTGTGTTCCATATGTTTGAGAAGCTTGAACATGTCAAATAAAGACATGGAAGATAAGAAAACACTCAAATTGAACTATTTTTTCCCATCCTCTTTTGTTCATCTTTGTTGTCATTTTATTTATCATTCTGTCTTCAAATCCATTTCTCTTTCCTCTGCCATAGCCATTTGGATTTTCATTTCATTCAGTGATTTTTTTTTTTTTTAATTTCAGAGGTTGTATTTTTCTAGAATTTTATAATTCTAGAATTTTTATTTCTGTTTATCTGCTGAGAGTTCTTTTTCTATGCTGAGATTTTCATTGACAATATGTTTTGTTTTACTTCACTGAGAATACTTAGAAGAGTTACAGTCTCTTGAGAATATGTTCTATTTTCTTAGTTCTATGTATGTTAATGTTGGATTATATCCTAGATATTATGAGTGTTAAGTGAAAACTTTTGGTTCTGTTATTTGTTCTCTTATAAGTGTTTTTTCCTTTGTTTTAGCAGATAATTTTGTTGCCTGGGCTTAACCTTCAAACTCTGCTCCTTGAATAGTGTCAGTGGCTATAACTTCAGTTCAGATCTTTCGTCTTTAACTGAGCTGCTTTGAGTCTTCTGCATAGGTGTGGTTTGAGAGTCTGTCAGACTGGGTACACAGAATGACCCCCACCACCACAATTCTCGTAAGTGTTCATGGTAGTCCAGCTTCAATTTTCTGATTCCCCAGGCCAGGAAGAAGGGAGGTTTGTCCACATGCACCCCAACAGCTGCTGTGTGCACTATATGGAGCCACAGGGATGGGACCTTTCCTGGACAACTTCTCATCTCCCCTCTCCAAGTAGGTGGACACTTCACATTGGTGTCTGTCTGCTTCTCTTCCTCTCCCACACTTTCAGGCAATTACGTTTGTATTATGTCCAGGTTTAATACCTGCTGCCCCATAAGAGGGAGGGTGGGTGGGTTACTCAGCTTGGCCTTCGTCCATCAGAACTGGAACCTAGACCGGGGAGAAATGTGTTTTTGGAAAGAGTATTAGATGAGAGTCAGTAAGCTGGATGGCAAAATGTTCTAACACATTTATTACATAACTTATCTTTTCCCCATGGAGTTAACCAGTTTTGTCATATGTTAAATTCTCAAGTACTGGTACTTATTTTAAAGTCTCTTTTCTATTTTCCTGGTCTGTTTATTCCAACACAACTATAACATTGATTTTAAAACAGTGACTTCCTGTATAATCTTAAAAGGTGAATTTTCCATCATGGTTATTCTTCGCAGCTTTCTAGCTTATTCCTAGGTACTTTTTTTTTGTACATATCCTAGGATTATTTATCCAGATTTTAAAAGTATTTCTAGCAGTAATTGGAATTACATGAGGTTTACATATTTATTTAGAAAAAACTAATACTTAAAATAAGTCATCCCTTTCAAGAACAAGTTTCTTGGGGAGACTTTCCTATTATCGATATGATTTTCTAATTATCTTCAAATGGTCCTGAACCTTTAAAATAATGTAAATTTTATTCTAAACACTATATAACCTGTCTTTATAAATAATGCTTTCACATTTTTATGTACTGCTTTTTAGGGTAATGTAATTTTTTTTTATTATTAATATCCAGTCATCTTTCCAAAATTTGATACCTTTTTAAAAAACAATTAAAAAACCCTCATAAACCAACCTTTGAATTTTCTGAGTTTATAGA
Source organism: Trachypithecus francoisi (assembly GCF_009764315.1). Classification (NCBI taxonomy): domain Eukaryota; kingdom Metazoa; phylum Chordata; class Mammalia; order Primates; family Cercopithecidae; genus Trachypithecus; species Trachypithecus francoisi. The sequence goes on along the minus strand of NW_022681455.1, from coordinate 87,981,629 downwards.
TAACCATTAGCAAAACATAGCTATAACTCTTTTTTTCTGATATTTATACCACTTTTATTTCATGCTTTGCATTGTTGCCATTTTTACAGACTTAATACTAAATAGTGACCACACCATGCACCCCTTATCAATTGGCAAATTAATCAAAATGAGTTTATTTGCTGTTCATTTTTCCTGTTGGAATTTTTAGATTACGATTTATTTTCATAATTCAAGTTTCCTTTTTTTGCTATTTCACTCAGAATTTTAATAGCTACTGAATTTTATTAAATATTTCTGTACCTGTTAATATAATATGACTTTCTCCTTTACTGCATTATTATAATGGATTACACTGATAGATTACAATATTAACCTTGCATTCCTTGAATAAATCATATATAGTTATTATTTTATACACAAATTCTGAAAGTATTAGCAAATAGAGTTTAGCAATACTTCTATATTCATAAGGAATATTGGTTTAAATAAATTTTATATAAGAATTATCACGATTACATTGGTGTTCAAATTATGCTGGTTTCATAACGTGAATGCACAAGATTTGCATTTTCTGTGGCCTGAAATATCTAAATAACATTGGAATGATCTATTCTTTAAAGAATAAATTCATCTTGATAATGGTACCAATTATAGAACTTGAATCAACTTTGAGGTTTTCCTATGGCCATTAGTTTATTCAAGTTTTCCAATTTCTGAGTAAAATTTAGCGATTTTTATTTTGCTAGGAACTATCTTTTTCCTTTGGGTGTTAAATCTGGATAACAGAGTTGCACACAGTATTATTTTGTAATTTTTAAAATGGTTATAGTCCCTTGTGCATTCCAAACCTTGCCTATTTTTGTCCTCTTTTTCTTGCCTTAATTGAGCTTGCAAATGTTTCTGATTTACTGGTTTTTTTCAAAGAAACTGTTTTTTGGATTTATCTTTTCCTTTTTCTGTTTCATTATTTCAACTTTGATCTCTATTAATTCCCTCTTCTTCCTTAGGTTATTCCATTCCTTCTTCTAACTTTATGTAATGAATATTTCGTTCCTTTCGTATTTTTGTCTTTCTTTTTTAAAAATGAAGGTATTTAAAGTTCTAGATTTTAGAGAGTTCAGCTTTTGATGGGTTCTTTCATTTTATCTGTGATTTTTTAAAAATTTCTTCTTTAATTCAAGGGTTTTCTAAAAATATGCTTTATTATTGTTCTATTATTTACTGCTAATTTTATTGCATTATTAGAACTGCCAAGTAAAAAGGGGTCCCTGGAGAATCTCCCACCCAGCTGAGCACTACGAGGATGGGGTGGAGCCTTGGTAAGTTTGTGCTTTGCAGGAGGGAGGAGCCTGGCCTCTCCTGTTGCTGGGTGGTGACCTGAGATACATTCGCTGAGGTGGAGAGCCTGTTAGGAGGATTCCATCTCACTTTGCTAAGCTGTTTTTCCTTGTTCTTTTTCACCCAATAAATTGCACTCCTTACCCTTCTATGTGTTCATGAGCCTAATCTTTCCTGGTTGTGTGATGAGAACCCACTTCTATCTACAACATTATAATCAGAGAACGGTCAGAAAAATTTAAGATTTTCTTCATGGTCAAGACCGTTTTTTAAACATGTATTCAGACATAGAAAAAACTCCTTTTGTATTCAAATGATGCAAAGTTCTACATGCAATTATATCAAGTTTGAGTGTGACCAAATTCCCTTTCAAATGATTTTTTTTTTTATAATTTTGCTCAAAGGTACACTGGAACCAACTGGAAGAGCACTAAAATGTTAAAGCTGGAACATTTTGAGCAACAAAATAAAGTAGTATAGAGTGATAGCCTAATGTGTAAAATAAATAACCATGAATTCATTCTGATATAAATAAATGACTGAATAAATAAATGATTGGGGGAAAATAGATAAATCTCCCTGGAGAATTCCAAATAATCTACATGGCAACTCTAGCCTTGAGTATATATGGAAACTAACTACCCACCCCTTCAGTGTGGGCTGTGCCTAGTGACTTCCTTCCACAAAGTATAGAACAGACGGGGGAAGGATGGAGAGCAACCTTACAGTGGAGAAACATGACAGATGCTACTTCATCCAGGTAATCAGGGTTAGCATCCGCATGATAACTCATGCTAATAATATGTCCCCTTGATATAATGTACTGGGAGTGGCACTTGACCTCTGCAGTACTCTCCCCAAAACTCCAGGCTAATCATGAGAAAAAATATCAGACAAATATCACTGAAGGGGCCCTGCAAACTATGATTAGTACTCGAAACTGTCAAGGTTGACACATCAGCAAAAATATCAGAATAAGGACCTGCCAAAGCTCTCTCTCCATAAATGCAATTTTTAAAACTGGCAAAAATTGTCAAAAGTCAACTCTTTCAAAACCCTGGAAATTAGTGTCAGGCTCACAGCAACTTTGAAAGCATTTAGCCAAAATTAAGAACAAACAAACAAAAACTCTGAATCTCAATAAGAATAGCAAGCTTTGTGGCATTTTAGCTTCTTATTTCCATTCCCCATTCCACAGCACTGGGGAAGCCTTGAAAAATAACAGCCTGCACTCCTGGTTTAAGAAGGGACAGAATGCACTTATAAGTGGGAGCTGAGTGATGAGGACACATGGACACATTGGGGGCACAACACACACTGGAACCTGTCTGAGGGGAGTGGATGGGGGTAGGGAGAGCGTCAGGAAGAATAGCTCATGGATGCTGGGCTTAATACCTGGGTGATGGGATGATCCATGCAGCAAACCACCATGGCACATGTTTATCTATGTAACAAACCTGCATATCCTACACATGTACCACTGAACTTAAAATAAAAGTTGGAGAAAAAAAGAAAGAAGGAGAAGAATGGGGCTGGAACTCTTTCTCAAAGCCTCAGTACCAAAGAGAAGTCATTATTTGACCATTCTAGTTGTTTCTTGGAAGACCCCACTCAAAGGTTTGTCTTTATTTGACTTCACTAGAATTATCCCAGTGCTAGAAGTTTCTCTCTGGAAGACATTTGTCAAATGTTTTAAAATCGTGGCTGCTTCAGGCAATGGATAACAGTTGGGGCAAACAATAGACTAATCCATAGCTTTAAAGGAAAGGCTGAGGAATGAGATTTCCATAGATGCCAAAAGACCATGGACTAGACATGGGGCTGTGCATATGCTCAGGAAAGACCTGAGACAAGGCTCTAAGCTCTCAAAGCAGAATGATTTTGAGGCTTTGTGAAAGCAGCAAGTGAAAGCTGAGAAAGAGTTGTAAATTACCTTGCTGAGTTCTGAAGCTGTGCTTCAACATGCACTCAGAGCCCACTGGCAAATACACAGAGACTTATTGACTCCAGGCATTTAAGGTAATGTCTGTCTAATCAGCTGACCACTAAGCTAATCAAGTAGAGACTTCAGTGTTCACATATGAAAAAGACTTTAGAGGATTCATTCAGAAGTCACTAAATAGGTGATATAAACTACCACAAGCAGTGCCAGCAAACCCTGTGTAATGGAGAGAATCTGATTTCCAGAGTTACCATATTTATTATTTGAAATGTCAAATTTTCAACAAAAAATTACGAGATGCACAAAAGAATCTATGATCCATACACAGGAATCAAATGAAAATTGTCTCTGAGGAAATTCAGACATTGGACTTACTATACTAGCTATTTTAAATATGTTCAAAGAGTAAAACAACCAAAACATCATGTCTAAAGAACAAAAGGAATCAGAAGAGCAGTGTGTCAGCAAAGAGAAAATATCAATAAAGGACAGTAATTATAAAAAGGAACCAAGTAAAAAAGCTGGAGTTAAAAGTGTAACTGAAATGAAAAAGTCACTAGATGGGCTCAATATAAGATGTAATGCTGATGTAAGCAGGCAGAAGAAAGAACCCGTAAATGTGAAAACAGCTAAATTAGTATTATTCATTCTGAGGAATAGAAGGAAAAAAGAATGTAGAAAAATGAACAGAGCCTCAAAGACCTATGGAACCCTATCAAGCACACCAACACAAGCATAATGAGAGTCTCAGATGGAAAGAGGGAGAGAGGAAGAAGGAGAAGAAGGGATGGGCAAGGGCAGAAAAATATTTGAATAAATAACGAGTGAAAACTTCCCAAATTTAATAAAAGACATGAATCTACACATCTAAGAAACTCAGTGACCTCTACATAGTATAAACTCAGAGATCCACATCTAGACACACCTTAAATGGTCAAAAGACAAAGAGGGAATATTGAAAGCAACAAGAGAAAAGTGACTCTTAACAAATAAGGAATCCTCAATAGGATTAATAGCTGATTTCTCATCAGAAACCTTGGATATTAGCAGGCAATGTGATGACATATTGAAAATGCTAAAGACAAACACTGTTAATCAAAAATTCTATATCCAGAAAAACTCTTTTGAAAAATGAAGGGGAATTCTAGACATTTCCAGTTAAACAAAAACTGGGAGAGTTCATTACTAGTGATCTGCTCTACAAGAAATACTGAAGAAAGTCCTTCAGGCTGGAATGAAAGGACATAGGACAGTAACTCAAATCCACATGAAGAAATAAAGCGTATCAGTAAAGTTAACCACATAGTTAAATATAAATGACATTTTAAATGTATTTTTTGTTTGTAACTTCATTTTTTTCCTGTCTGATTTAAAAGACAACTACATAAGGCAATAATTATAAACCTGAGTTGATGGGTACAAAGTGTATAAAGATATAATTTTGGACAAAAACATAAAGGAAAGGGGAAAAGAGATACATAGGAACAAAGTCTGTATACATTATTGAAAATAAGTTGGTATTAAGCTGAATTCTCTTGTTATAAATTAAGATTTTAATGGTAATTTTCAGGGCAACCACCAAGACAAAACTCAAAAACATCTATAGTAAAAGAAGTGACAATGGAATTTAAAAGATTCACTGAAAATACCTAGCACAAAAGAAGGAGGTAATAAAGGAAATGAGAACCAAAAGATACACGGAATATAGAATACAAGTAGTAAAATGGCAGACATAAATCCTACCTTATCAGTAACTACATTAACTGTACATGGATTAAATGCTCCAATTAAAGATACAGATTGGCTGAATGGATTTTTAAAATATGATTCAACTATATGCTACCCACAAGAGACTCATTTTACATTCAAAGACGAATAGGTTGAAAGTAAAATATAAAGAAAGCTAAACCATGAGAACAGTAACAAAAAGAGAGCTGGAGTTGCTATACCAATATGAGACAAAATATTCTTTAAGACAATACTATTACTAGAGACAAATTGTAACAACTTATTTAGGAGTGTGTTGTTTACTTTCCAAATATTTGTGAATTTTTCAAATTTCCTTCTGTTATTGATTTCTAATTTCACTCCATTGTGGTCAGAAAACATACTTTGTATGATTTCAATTCTTTTAAATCTACTGAGACTTATTTTATGGCCCACCGTGTATTCTATCCTGGTAAATGCTTTATACACACTTGCAAAGTATATGTATTCTGCTGTCACTGAGTGGACGGCTATATAAATGTATGTTAGGTCTGGTTGGTCTATAATGGTGTTCAGATTTTATATTTCCTTTTTAATCTTTTACTTAGTTGCTCTACCCGTTATTGAAAATGGAGTATTGAAATCTCCAACAATTCTGCCATTGATGGGAGAAATAGCAGAAGGAAGGAAATAATAAACATTAAAGTGAAACTAAATTAAGAGTGGAAAAAAATATAAATCAGTGAAACCAAAGCTAGTTATATGGAAAAATCAACAAAATGGAAAACTTTGATCTAGACTGACCAAGAAAAAGAGAGTAAAATTACTAAAATCAGGAATGAAGGAGGGGACATTACTATCAACCTTACAAAACCAAAAGAATTATAAGAAGATACTATCAACAAATGTATATCAACAAACTATATAACTTAGGAGAAGTTTGTCTCTTTGTAGAAAGAAACAAACTCCAAAACTGACTCAAAAATAAATAGAAAATCAGAATAGACCTATAATAAATAAAGAGACTGAGTTGGTAACCAAAACGCTTACCAGAAAGTAAAGCCCAGAACCAGGTGGCTTCCTTGGTGAATTCTACTAAGCATTTAAATAAATGAATTCACACCAATTCTTCACAAAGTCTTTCAAAAAAAATAGAAGAGGGAGGCCAGGCACAGTGGCTCACATCTATAATCCAGTGCTTTGGGAAGCCAAAGCAGGAGAATTGCTTGAGGTCAGGAATTCAAGACCAGCCTGGACAACGTCGTGAGACCCTGTCTTTACAAAAAATTTTAAAATTAGCCAGATGTGGTAGCAAGCACCTGTAGTCCCAGCTACTCAGTTGGCTGAGGCAGGAAGACCACTGAGCCCAGGAGTTTGAGCCTGCAGTAAGCTATGATTGTGCCACTGCACTACAGTCTGCATGACAGAGCAAGACCCTGTCTCTCTTAAAAAAAAAAAAAAAAGAAGGAAGATTCATTATCCTAATACCAAAACAAGACAAAGACATCACAAGAAAAGGAAATTATGTGGAAATGGATGCAGAGTTCCTCAAAAAATTAGTAGCAAACTAAATCCAGCAGCATATAAAAAGGATTATAAATCCTGACCAACTAGAATTTATCCCAGGAATCCAAGGTTGGCTCAATATCTGAAAATTAATCAATGTAATACATTTCATCAATAGAATAATAAACAAAAACCAAATGATTACCTCAATAAATGCTGAAAAACATTTTACAAAATCCAACACCTTTCACAACAAATTAGTTTTAGGACTCAGAAAATGATACCCCAAAGTGAAGGCCTCAGAGCCAGCCTCAGAAGGAAGGTTTCTCTCTCACCTTCTGCCCTCTTTCTCTCCAGCAAGCCATGGGTAGAATTCCTCTTTCCCAAGGTGGATCATAGAACCCTTTTTCCTGGAAGCCAGTTATAAAATGTAAAAACATTACTCTAATCTTCCCCCTACCTTTCTGTGTAAAAGCTGGCCATAAAGAAGTTATCTAACCTACCTTGTTTGATAGTAGATTATAAGACCCCTATTTCAGAAAGGGATGCCTCATACCTGAGAAGAATTAATTCTGTATAGACAGAGGCCAAGAAGAATCTGAACAGACAGGTCTTGCTGGGTGTCCCCACCTCAATCTACTAGCATTACATCAGAGCCTTGATGTTTAATCATATTTCTATACTACTGTTCTTTCTTTATCAAATCTAAGTGTAAAAATGGGTAGTTTTCCCTGTATCTTTGGGTCTTTATTCTAAAGCCTCCAGTGTTATATAAAACTATAATTAAATAAGTCTGTTATGCTTTTCTCTTTTTAACCTATCTTTTGTTATAGGAGTGTTGGCTGTGTCCCTTATGATGTTGGGGGAAAGGAATAACCTTTTTGCCCCTAGACTAGGAATACAAGGGCTCTTACTTAACCTGATGAAGGGCATCTGGAAACCCACAGTTTACATAATACTTAAAGACTGAGTGCTTTCCCCCAAATCAGAAATGAGACGTGGATGCCCACTCTCACCACTTCTATTCAATATCTTACTGGAGGTTCAAACCAGGTGATTGGTCAAGACAAAGAAACGAAGGGCAACCAGACTGGAAAGGAAGGAGTAAAACGATTTCTATTCATAGATGACATGATCATAGAGAAAACTCTAAAGCATCCACAAAAAACTATTAGCACTAATAAATGAGTTCAGCAAGGGTGCAGGATACAAGATCAAAGTGCAAAAGTAATTGTGTTTCTCTACTCCTTCTTTCTTTCTCTTTTCTTTCGTTCTTTTTTTTTTTTTTTTTTGAGTCTCATTCTATTGCCCAGGCCAGAGTGCAGTGGTGCAATCTCAGCTCACTGCAACCTCCACCTTCTGGGTTCAAGTGATTCTCCTGCCTCAGCCTCTCAAGCAGCTGAGATTACAGGTGGCCACCACCATGCCCAGCTAATTCTTTTTTTTTTTTTAAGTAGAGATGAGGTATCACTATGTTGGCCAGGCTGGTCTCGAACTCTTGACCTCAGGTGATGCACCCACCTCAGCCTTCCAAAGTACTGGGATTACAGGTGTGAGCTACCATGCCTGGCCTATACTCTTCCAATGAGAAATCCAAAAATGAAATTAAGAAAAGCAATTCCATTTACAATAACATAAAAAAGAATAAAATACTTAGAAATAAATCAAACAAAAGAAATGCAAGATATGTGTGCTGAAAACTATAAAACATGATGAAAGAAATTAGCCTAATTATTCCTAATAATCAAAAAGTGAAAATCATCCAAATGTCTATCAACTGATGAATGTATAAACAAAATATAGTATATATACATGTACAAATTAGAATGCTATTCAGCCATAAAAAGGATTGAAGTATGATACCTGCTATACTATGAATGTGTCTTTAAACCATTATGCTAAGTGAAAAAAATCCAGTTACAAAAGGCTACGTATCATATTATTGTATGTATTTAAAATATCCTGATTAGGCAACTCTATAGAGATGGAAAGTAAATTAGTTGTTGCCTAAGTCTGAGGGGATGAGGTGACTGGAGGGTGATAAAAGGTACAGGGTTTCTTTCTAGGGTGATTTAAATGCTTTTAAATTGATTGTGATGATTATTTCACAACTCTGTGAATAAAAAACTTCAAATGGATGAATTGTATGACATGTGAATTATATCTCAATAAAGATGTTACCAAAAAATAAACAGCTGTCAAGGTCATCAAAAACAAGGAGAAACTGTCACAGCTAAGAGGAGACTTAGGACACTTGATGACTTACTATAATGTGGGATCCTGATGGGATCATGCAATAGAAAAATTAAGGAAATGTGAATAAAGTATGTATTTACTTAATAATCTATCAACATTGGCTCATTAATCACAATAAATGTACCATCCGATTGTTAAGACGTTAACAATAGCAGAAACTGCCCATGGGGTACTATCTTTGCAATTTTTCTTTTATCTAAAACTGTGCTAAAATTAGAGTTTATTTATTTATTTATTTATTTAGAGACAGTGTATCATTCTGTCCCCCAGGCTTTATAGTAGTGGCACAATCTCGGCTCATTGCAACCTCCGCCTCCCAGGTTCAAGCGATTCTCCTGCCTCAGCCTCCTGAGTAGCTGGGACTCCAGGCGTGCGCCACCACACTCAGCTAAGTTTTGTACTTTTAGTAGCCACCACGCCTGGCCAACTTTATTTTTAGAAAGACATCTTTGCAATTTTGAGAGAGGTGCTTGAGAAGTCCATTTAATTACATTTGTATCAATTCTCCCTTGCTTTACATATTTAGTTGCTATTGTTTTTGGTGCACACAGATTTGACTTATTCACACGTCATAGCTTTTATCAGTAGCTTTTTATGTTGTTCAGTGCTCTTTCCCCTAAATCTCATGTTAATTTTAATAAGGCTATTTTAGCAGCCCCATGGCACACATGGTTTCTGCGTGGCCACTGTAAAGTGGCATCTTTGGTACTCATTCACCTTCTCTCCTCATCATAGACTCCTTCGGAGTCTCCACCACTTTAAGACTTCGGGAACTTTTTTGCTTAACCTGTGTCCCCACCTCCCAGTTCATAAATTTGCTGAATACTTATTAGAATCCCCCACATCTCTTCTATTTCAAGGATTTTTGCCTTTGCTCGCTCGTGTTTCATGGCAGCAACCTCTCCACATCCATCCATAGTGCTTTTGTTATTTGCCTTATTTTTCTGGTTTCCCACAACTTGAGTTCTCTGTTCTTTGCGGGGGGCAGTTAGTGATTTCTTAACTATTTTCTTCAGATGGAGCATGTGGGTGATATACACCAACGTTTGCATAAAAAGAATATTTTTAGATTCTTTTTTAACATTTTATATCCACTTTTAAACCTTTAACTACTTCAGAAACCAAAGGAATCCTGAGGTTTATGAACAATTGAAGAAGGCGTTAATGAAGAGAGATCGCGATTCAAACTGTCTTTCTATCCCTTGCTTTCTGCAGAAGAGTGGGAAGATCTGTTTCCAGTCTGGGAAAGTGGAGCTTTTTCTCTTCCTTGAGAGACTCAGAAATCTCCAGGAGTGGGCCGAGTGCAGTGCCTCATGCCCGTAATCCCAGCACGTTGGGAGGCTGGGGTGGGCGGATCACCTGAGGTCAGGAGTTTGAGACCAGCCTGGCCAACATGACAAAACCCTGTCTCTGCTAAAAATACAAAAATTAGCTGGATGTGATGGCGCACACCTGTCATCCCAGCTACTCAGGAGGCTGAGGTAGGAGAATTGCTTGAATTCGGGAGGTGGAGGTTGCAGTGACCGGAGATTGCACCACTGCACTCCAGCCTGGGCAACAGAGTGAAACTCAGTCTCAAAAATAAAAAAGAAATAAATCTCCAGGAGTGAAGGCAGAAATTGAAGGAGCAGCCAGAAAGTGTTTAATGCAAATGTTAATTAAGTAGAGGCCAGCTCAGCCTGTCGGAAAGGGAGTTGAGGGTAAACAGAACAGAGGCTCTGGGAAAGGAGCCAGCCAAGCCAGCCCAGGTGATAAGAGGTAGACCGTCCTTTTTTTGCTCTCACCTCAGAGCCCTCACCACACAAGGCCTGGTTTCTTAAATAGCCTTCCTTACAGATAAAAGCCATGCCTCAGTACAAATGAATTCTTGCTCTGATACCACTCAGATGTATTTTAAAGCATTGTTACAATAGACTGATTCCACAGTAAAAGGGAGGAAGGGTGGGGTGAGAGAAAGGAGCCCAGAGGTTTTCTTGTCTGTCTCTATGTGAGTCCACTAGGCCTTTGTAACAATCACACTTAACTTGAGAATATCTGGAAGAATGGGCCATTTTTTGTTTTCCAGAGAGAATGACCAGCACCTACAGATTTAATAGATACAGAGAAAGACTAAACATAACATTTAGGATCTCTGACAAGTTTAACTGAAGATTGCACCCCAGGACAAGTAGGGTGAGTTACTTTGCTATTTCCTCCTATATAGGATATAATTTTTAGTACAATCACATTTTCTCAGATCTCAAGGAAGAGCCCCAGGGGATATTTTTAATTATAAGGTAGACTTAGCATTTGGCCCTATGTATTATGAAACATCTTTGCAGACGTCAGGTAGTTGAGTCCTAGGACCAGATGGGAGCATTCATATGGGCTTATATGAGGCACTTCAGTTCCTCTTATCTTCAAATTTGCTCTCACCTCATCGTCTAAATGTACAACATCTGTGGCTTCGTTCTCCCTCACACTCTCTCATGGGAAGTTGCATAATTCGATCCATTGTACATTAAAGGTGTTTCGTTAGGATGATCATTTAAAATACACACACAAAAAGGCACACTCCAAGGTGCCACATATTAAACATTTTATTTTTTTTTTCAACACAATCAGAGCTACATGTTTTTACAGATAATCCCAGACCTCATTATAGGGGAGTAAGTGCACACTCTTATAAACCATTCTTTCTCAATAACCTGGCTTATGAATATCTTCCTCTGCTCTCTTCCCATTTTCACATTTAACCGAGTTTCCTACCTTTTGAAATTCAGCAGAATCTTCTCTGTCTTGTGTAGCCTTGGCTGTATTCTCCTGACCTCAGATCCAGAGACGATTCCTGTGGGTTATCTACCTAATGCCACCCACAACATGAAAGCTGGCCTGTAGCCGGCTGTCAGGAGCTGCTGCCTTCATGTGATTATCATGCTCTGCATGTCTTTTGGAAAGGAAAAAAAAAAAATCAGTGAAGCACTGCTGGTCTTGCTGCATCTTCAGGCATTATTATTATTATTATTATTGAGAAATAGTTGACTCTGCAATTGGACAGATTCTCCTTCAAAAGGCAAAGATGCCACAGAAGCAAAGGAGTTGAGACACCTCGTTGTCTATCCCCTGTCTCTGGGATGGGCTGGGGCCATTCTAGAATTTCAGAGCATTCGTTCTCTCCACATAGGATGGCTCAAAGTTTATGCTTAATTACAATACGTTTCCTTAACATAGCAGAAGCTTCACCGGACATTCTCCAATTCTCCCAGTTAACAGCGGTGCCCCTCCTCCTCCACCAGGCTGAGCCATTATAATCTCTTCCTCAAGAATGTGGATTGGGAATGTATAGCAAGACCCCGGTATGTAAACGCAGGTACTGCTGCTGGCTGTGTTTTCTACTGTGTGGACTGGAGAACGAGGAAGCAAAGACACAGGAGGAAGAGGATGTGCAGAGAAGAGTGAGATGAAAGCAAAGAAAGGGTCCCCCTTGCTGACAGCCAGGCCCCTCCCTGGTTCCATTCTTCCCTGAAAGCCTTGCTGCATCATGGGTCCATGAGTACAGTTCTATGCTTACAATTCTCCCTTACTTATTTTGTTTTTGTGTTTGTTTTTTGAGACACGGTCTCACTCTGTTATCCAGGCTGGAGTGCAATGGTGCAATCTCAGCTCACTGCAACCTCCACCTGCCAGATTCAAGTGATTTTCCTGCCTCAGCATCCAGAGTAGCTGGGACTACAGGTGTGCACCACCACACCCAGCTAACTTTTTATAGTTTTAGTAGAGACAGGATTTCACCATGTTGGTCAGGCTGGTCTCAAACTTCTGACCTCAAGTGATCCGCCTGCCTTGGTCTCCCAAAGTGCTGGGATTACAGTTGTAAGCCACCACACCCAGCCTCTCCCTCATGTATTGTTTCCCTTAAAACAGCTCAAGTGAGCTTCTGATATAACCAAAAGCTTCCTTACTGATAAACACATGTAATTTTTAAAGAATTGTTATTCTTTCTCTTCTCTGTTTGCATCTTCCACTTTATTATCTGGTGTTTTGCCTTCTTGGTTTTGCTGTGGATGCACATGTACACTTGTGCATTCTAAATCGACTTGCCAGTGCATATAGAAAACATGAAAGACAGATTCATCCTATTCATAAACAAATGCAGGGAAAGGCATTTCAGAGCCTGCCCTGGTGAGTCATCTGCACCCCCTCCTGTGGGGCGGTCACTCTTTAGCACAAGTCTGTGTGGAAAGGCAGAGTTGGGGATTGTAGGTGCTTTTTTTTTTTTTTTTTCAAGAGAAACCAGAAATAACCATTTTTCTGACAGATCTCTTAATTTTGAATTGTCAACTCAAATTATGTTTAAATATGCAGTAGACCAGCCCCTTCCCCCCTTGCAAAAAAAGTTTGCAGGCTGCTTGAGCTCTCTACTTTACATCCTGTTAGTCATACTGTGGTCTGAGGACCCGCTGCATCAGCAGCACTCAGGAACTTAACAAAAATGCAGAATCTCAGGCCTATCCCAAACAGGATGAGTCAGAATCTGTATTTTAACAAAGTCGCCGGGTCATTTCTCTGCACATTAAAGATTGAGAAATTCTGGCTTGATTCACTAGTTCCTAAATTTGGTTGCATATTGAAACTGCCCAAGGAACTTTTAAAAAAAAATACTAATACCTGAATTCCACTCCCAGATATTTTGTTTTAATCAGTCTGGAATGTAGCCTGCGCATGAAAAACAAAAACAAACAAACAAACAAAAAACAAAAAAAGAAACCTCTCTGAGTGATGTCAACAGGTAGCAAATGTAAATGTAAAGAACTGCTGGTCTACCACAGGACCCAATACCACTTCCTACTGCCTCCCTGGTACTGTCCAACAGTTCACTCAGACCTTAGCTGCCTTGGCTTCTGAATCGGCAGCTCCAGGTCTGGAGTCTCAAGACTTTCACAGGAGGTGCAAGATGTAGCTCCACAAATATTGCCAAAAGATAATTTTGGGAGAGGAGTGGGGAAGAGTGTTTCCATTTTTTTTTAAATTTAATGATCCTAAATTAGAAGACAGGACTTTCTCAAATGCCACAAAGAAACAGTGAGTATGAACATCTTAGAAAAATAACTATTACAGTCAAAAGTACTCAAATGCACAGTACAAAGATTCCAAACACACAAGACTTAAACCTGTATCTTAAATGATCTTAGGCTTCTGAAAATCCCAGTTCTTTGAAAATGTGGCCAAATAAGAAGGGAGAGAATAACAACAGCAAAATAACCAAGGTTGAACCCTGAGAGAAAGGATGCTTAAAATTAGCGTGCAGGAAAAACATCTTCTTTTATATTCTGACCCCTCGTCTCACCAGTCTGATCATTGCTTCTATAATACATTCCAGCAGCTAAAACAAGCTTTTTGTTTGTATCTGAGTGTCTGTATAAAATTCTTCCAGTATGATAAACTGCATACAAAAACCAAACCCCCAATTTTTTATCCCCCCTGTATCAATGTCCTGTGCAATGTGATCTGTGACTCCTTCCCTCAAGAGGTAGAGTCTTTCACCCCGTCCTTTGAATCTGGGCTTCCTGTAGCCAATAAAATGTGTGGAAACTGTGCTCCCAGTCCTGAGCCTAAGCTTCAAGAGACCTGGCATGCTGCTGTTCTCTCTCCTGGAGCATCACTACTGCAAAGTGAGCAAGCTGGATTCACTGGATTTGGAGAAGACCCAAGGCCCTCCTAGACCTCCCAACAGCCAGCCGACCCCCAACAGTTGAGAAAGTCCCGCCAATATCAGCAGCCACCTGCCTAACCCACAGCTGACCAAAAATGCATGAGCAAGCCCAGTCAAGGTCAGAGGAATCACCCAGCTGGACCACAGCATAGTGACTTCAGTAAATATTTCATTGGTTACATAGCAATAGCTAACAGACATAACCAGCCTAGAGAATTTCAGTTTAAACATTAATGTTCTAAAGAAATGGAGTCCAAAGAAATAACTGGAAAATAGTTAGGCAAAACTAGGGAACACTAAGGAAAGAATAAGCTTCTTTTGTCAATTTTGTTCCTCCATTGAGTCTTTTAGGGACTGCTGTGTTACTTTGCTAAGTCAAGGAGCTGAGCAAAATTGAGGCCAGCTGGTTGGAGGAGGTACATATTGAGAGGATGTCCCTGGGCACCAGCATCTGACAATGACATCCTATCCACTTCCTAATTCCACCTCCGCTACTGCTCCTTTTATATTTTCATCTAAATTATTGAGCGTTGTAATTTGAAGACCAAACTTAAATATGAACAATGTTCATGTTCTGAATAACGTCACGTTTATGGATTCCTTAGATAATTCTTATGACTGAGTACGATTTCCAAAAAGATAAAAACATCACATGTCCTAGGGTTTTCTGCAAACTTCTTAAGAAAACTGAACTGTTTCATAAGAAACTGCTTTCAATATTCTTGCTAGAAAATCAGTTTAAAATTTAACTCAAATGGCAAAAGAAAAAAATGTCAGCATTTATAAGATACCATATGCATCACAGACTCAGTATTCTCTCTCCTCTAAAAAATTAGAAGTAGTGTTCAATCCTTGGGCAGTAGGCAGCTTTGTAGATGAGAGAATTATTCTGCTTGTAGCTCCCTGTGACATAGGATTAAGGCTGGATTTCCGCAAACTTCTCCTCGCCTTCATAGCTGACTTGATTTGCTAAGAAGTGAACAGAATCAGCCACATAATCCTATTCTAAGGTCATTCACAGTTTCTGAGGAAGGCCTGTTGCTGCCCCAGATCATGGGATAGCGCAAAGATGAACAATATTTGTATTGAGAAGCCAGATCTACTTTCAGGAGGTAAATAGAAGCCTCACTTCCAGGTAAATACAAGACTAATGAAGGAAATTGCATTTTTCTCTTAATAGTGAGATTGGCAAGCCAAGCACATGGCGTATTTATGGATCTCTGTACTGGGCATTATGAGGAATAAAGAAGCCATCTCCCATGCAGTGACTGCTGTCAAGGAGCTCACAATCTGGTTAAGGAGACACCATGGTCATATCTGAGAACAAGGCATGTAGATCAATACTTCCAAGAGGTGTCGTTCAGATGGTGAATGGTACCCGAGTGACCAGAGTTAGAGGACACAAGACTATGCTGTGAGCTGGCTAAGTCATGGAAGGCCATGGGAAAAAAGTCAAGAAATCAATGGCAAGATTGAGCATGCTGTTTACTAACTACTCCTCTAGAAGTATATACTGGCTGGCTGACTTGTTCATACACACACACACACACGCAACGATAATGCTGTATTTGTCCCATCAAACCACCCATCTACTGAGAGTCTCAGGAGAGACAGCTGTGTAGTAGGTCGCTGTTGTCATTTCTTCACAGTATCTTGAGCTAGACACCACCTGGGACTGGAAAGCTCCTAGAGAAGGAAATGGCCCCAATGTTACCAGTGAGATGAGAGCAACTCAGACATGTGAATCAGGAGCACACAACAAAGCATCTTTTGATACGTCCTTATGAATAGCAGTTCTTAGAAAGCGTTCCATCAGGCACCATCTGGATGCATAACTACCGTTATGACAAAATAGCACTTGCTTCCACTCCAGCCATGCTTATATCTTATATCATTGGCTCATAAAACTCCCAAGTTTTATGAGCCTTTACTTATTTTATTTATTTATTTATTTAGACAGAGTCTCGCTGTGTCGCCAGGCTGGAGTGCAGTGGCACAATCTCGGCTCACCGCAACTTCCACCTCCCACGTTCAAGCAATTCTCCTGCCTCAGCTCCTGAGTGGCTGGGACTACAGGTGCGTGCCACCACACCTGGCTAATTTTTTGTATTTTAGCAGAGACGGGGTTTCATCGTGTTGGCCAGGATGGTCTTGATCTTCTGACCTCGTGATCCGCCCGCCTCAGCCTCCCAAAGTGCTGGGATTACAGGCGTGAGCCACTTCACCCAGCCACGACTTTATTTTTAAAAATTAAGAGAAACTTTATCTTTACACTGTTGGTTTTAATACAATTGTAGCACATTTTCCAAAATGCCAAGTAATCTCAATTTACATCTGAGCTAGGAATAGGTCAGGTTTTCAGGATATTTCTCTTCCTACTTCCTAAATTGTGCTCTGACAAATCTAGTAGTAAAATTAGTTAAGTATTCAACTAGGCACAAACTGCATGATTAGAGAGGATAGCTGTGAGGACTGGAAGGAAACCAGGCTGATTCAAAATTTATCAAGAGATGATTTAATTCCACGCAATAAGCATTTCCTGCACTGTGAGGAAACTGGCCATCATTATTCATTAAGACACAACCCACATGCAGTTAGATTAGGGGATGATCATTCAGGGACCTCTCTAGTTTTTCCATACAAATTTGACCCCATAGTCCTAGCAGTGCAGACCAACCTATAGATGGCAATTTTACCTTGTGGGTCATTAAAACGAGCCTCTCCTTCTAGCTTTATCCAGCAGACACTGCCTAGCCATGCTACAATCAACCTGAAATGTGCTGCACGTTGCATCTTGCTGCCTTAATTAAAGTACACCAATCATCCAATTACACTGCATGATTTCTCAAGCCTCTCTTAAAACAAGCCCCATGAAAGCCAGGAGGAAAAATCCAACTGAAGAAGGAAGCCCCAGGATTTCAATAGGTTCTAACCACAAAGGCTTCAATTTGCTCCTAGGTGTATAATAAGCAGAAATGAAACTAGATTCTTAATCTCCTGCATGACCTTTAACAGGAAGGAAACACAGCTCAGCTGAAGGAGGTAAACACGAAGCTGCTCACCCAGCTTTATGCTACGCTACGTCTGGCCTCTCCAGTTGTTTCTCTTCCTCGAGGCTGACCAGGCTGGATGGCCTCACCTTGACTGCTAGCACATAAATCTTTGCAAGGAAACAGCTCACTTAACTGACTATATCATCTACTAGCAAGGTCCTGCTTTACATTTGATAAAGTGACCTACAAAAGGGATCTTTTACTGAATGAGTGCAACCAAATGTCTCTTTACAAATAAAAGCCAAGGGTCCCTGTATAGACTTCTCTTGAGAAATGTAACCAAGCCTTTCTGACACAACACAAATCACTCAGTACCCGTGATCTCATTTAATCTCAGTCGCCCTACATGGGGACCTTGACATTCAGAGAGATTAAATAACGTGCTTACAGACAGAGCAGAGGTAAACTGCAGAATAAGACAATGTTGTTGAACAATTAGAGAAAACAAGGTCAGATTCCATCCACTTCCTCTCAGAGGACAGTGAGACATGGTTGGGAGCATGGACTCCAGAAGCAGATCAACTTAGGTTTGAATTCTGTGTTTATTGCTTTCTAGCTCCATGGCCTTGACAAAGCTATTGAACCTCCCCTGAGCCCCAGTTTCTTCATCTCTAAGATGGAAAAACTCCCCTCTGTCTTAAAAGGTTGCAATGAGGATGAGATGCAGTAAGAATGCATGTGCAGTATCTGACATGACGAGCGTATTCAGTTGATGCTGGCTCTTATTATTTATGGAACAATTGTACTTGGTTTAATCTCCTTTCAGTCTCTTACCAAAGTAGCTTGAGAGCTTTAGGTAAAACAACTTGTAACAGATGGACCTAAAAAGCAACTGGAGATCATTTGCCATGATGGTGATGAAGCATTAATTAAGTTGGAATTACCACCCAAACTCAACCAGGCAGGAGAGATCACGGAGGAAATCCAGCCTATTGGTTTCTCAGCAGAGGAAGAGCTCTGCTTATGGTAAGACTAGAGCTGGAGGCACAGGGATGTGGAGGAGTTGAGTGGAAGTGGGGAGCCCTATGGTTTTCACTTTGGTTAAGACTGTGTTCTTTTTTTTTTTTTTTTTGAGATGGAGTTTCACTCCTGTTGCCCAGGCTGGAGTGCAGTGGTGCAATCTAGGCTCACTGCAACCACTGCCTGCCAGCTTCAAGCAATTCTCCTGCTTCAGCCTCCCAAATAGCTGATACTACCTGCAGGCACGTGCCCCAATGCCTGGCTAACTTTTTTGGTGTTGTTAGTAGAGATGGGGTTTTGCTGTGTTGGCCAGGCTGGTCTCAAACTCCTGACCTCAAGTGATCCGCCTGCCTCGGCCTCCCAAAGTGCTAGGATGACAGGCATGAGCCACCGCGCCCGGCCTAAGACTACATTCTTTGCACTACACCCTTGACCAAGATGAATCTTGAACACAGAGTGCTGCAAGAGACACCATTTCAATCCACTGGCTCCCAGGGCCAGCCATCTGCCTTATTCAATTGGGAAGCAGAGATGAAATTAAATTGCTGCAGCATCTCTCCCCCACTCCTAAGAAACCAGTGAAGGATAGCAGAATGGCTGGCTATGGCCATTTAGAGAGCAGACCATTCTGTGTTAATGAGGCAGAAACCAGGCGGACTGCAAAGCTGGGAAAGATGCATCTTTTCTGTGTTCTTGTAGAGGGACCTCAGAGAAAGACAATATCTACAGCAAAGTGCATGAAAGGAATCAGTATCTTGTTAGTACGATGACATCTCTATCGGTTCAAAGTTTCCCAAACCAGAAAGGGCATGAAAAACTTTTCAAAGAGTTAGAAGAGTAACCAAAAATAAGAAAAAAGAATTATATATGAGCCCACTGCCCAAACTTCAGAGCAGCACAAATCACCCACAGCATGGAGATGAAAGGGGTTGGATTGGATTTGAGAGCCATCATGAAAGACATAGGTGGACCAGAAGCAAAGGAAGCATCCAGTCCCATCCAGAGGCACCGTGGGGAGGGAAGGGGAGGGAGAAGGGGCTGAGGATGCTCTCTCTCCCAAGGTGATGTTGCCCCAGTGTTTCTTGTCGTTGTTCCATATTCTGTGTTCTATGTTGACATAGGTGAAAGACACCAAAGAGCCTGAGCATGAAAGCAAGACTACAAGATATAGCAATCTTTTAGCAAGAAACGCAGAGAAACAGCCCGGAGGTGACCTGTGCTTGCTGCAGCCCATTCGCCAAACAGCCAGGGACTTCTGTCGTAACCACACTTGCAGCTCAGCGATGTGTTTCATCACTCGGTAGCGGGGCTGCTGCTGATTCCACCTCTATGGAATGTTGCAGAGTAGAGACATTTTACAGGGAGAATGTTGTCAGAGTGCTGTTCATCTCCACGGAGGCACAGACAGGAGAATAAATAAACCCAGGCTTGGAAAGTGGGGATTGGTTATGGCCTCACCCTGTTTCTCCATCCCTTTATGAGTGAGACCACCATGGCTTGGGAGTGTTAACCAATTTCTGTAAGGTTTCACAGCCAAGGTCAGAAATAGAGCTAGGACTAGAATCTATACAGATTTAGAGGAACAAAACTCTTCATCGTTAGGAAGTTAAACCCAGGAGTGTGACGGAATGGATGGGAAATGAAAAACAGGACTGATTTTCTTACCATTGTGACAGCTCACAAGAATCTTTCAAAATCCTTCCCAGGCCTAAGAGGCTACAAACCATGAAAACAACAACGAAAGGGAAAAGCCAGGAGTTGGATGGTGCGTGGGCAGGAGATAACGCAGGATGCGAGGCAGGCAGATCATCGAGGAAGACTGCTGGGCTGAAATTTTACCACAGTTTGGCCTCAAGCAGAGAAACGAGAGCTTCCAATATACAAGGCGCCCTTCGGGTTGCTGCTGAGCACACAGAGATGAAGAAGCACCCGCCAGAGGGCAGGGAGAGGAATAATGCCACAGTGTGGGACCAGATCTGACGGAGTCACTGTCATGTACGTTTCCTCATAGTGAGCCCCTGAGCTAAGTATTGTTTTCCCTATTTTACAGAGAGGAACATGAAACTGTGACAGAAAAAGAGTCAGTGTGATGTGTTTGCGCATTCTCTTCCTGTCCCCCTATGGAATTTAGACGGAAAAGGGTAAATACATAGAGCAACTAGGATGTGTTCATGAAAACTGATGTTTCAACAAATCTAAAGACAGTAACATGGGAAAATGAAAGAAGCTCTCTGGTGTCTGCAGCCTTGCCATCTCCTCACGCACAGGGATGCATCTCCTCGAAAGCGCCCTTGCTCTGCAGCTGAACCAGAGGCTGCCTGACCCTCTCCACCACAGGGAGCGAGGCAGAGCACCACTGTGAGGCTTCCCTGAGGCACAGGTTAGGACATGTGGACATTCTTCTGGAAACAGTGGAGAAGTCACAAAAGGTTTCTGAACAGAAGAAGAATCTGATTGGATATGATGCTTAGAGGGGAGCTGGACTGGGAAGACAAAACTCAGGTTTGAAAAGCTGGTGGGAAGATATGGAGCAGTCAAGACGAGAGGTAGCAAAGAGAGGTGCTGAAAGTGGAAAGAGAAACAGGCCCTACCTTTAGACAGCCTGCAGGGTAAATCCATGTAGATGTGGTCGTGTGGTACAGTCCCATCAGGCCAATGCCTGCATTTAGCAAGACTCTCCTAGAGATGATAGCTTCAAGCCAAAGGGCTATTATGGTGAGAAGTGTACCCCAGTAGGTAGCTGGGAAAGGGCCTCTTTCTGGGAAGGAAGGCACTGGAGCCTTTCAAATCCTGGCAAAGCGACTCCTGCTTTCCTTAGCTCCCCATCACCAGAGAGCACCTTTCTCAATCACCTCAACCAGATGCGAAATGAAAAGACAGGGATTGTTGTTGTTGTTGTTCTGTTCCATCGTTGCTGTCCTTTTCTCTTCTTCCCCTTGTGCCCATGTTGTAACTCAGAAGTGTTGTTCCACCAAAACCACTTTGCTGGTCCCCTGAAAAGCAGGCAGAATCCTGTCTTGCTCCTGAGAGACTATTAGAAAAGCACTTTGATGATTACCTTTTGTTAATGTGCAGAATAGATTTTTAAATGGTCAGTTCTATTACCCAGCCCTATCCCTGGGCTTCCTGCAGAGCTGACCCTGTGCTCTGCTTTCTTCATCTATTACAAACATAAAAACTCTGTAAAGATCCATTACCTCCTCCTGCACCCCCCATTATTATAACCTTAGTTCTAGCTGTCAAGAGACCTTGCTACAGAAAAGAATGCTATAATTCAGCATTAGCTTATCAGAAAATGCTGGTGGGTGTTGAAGTCTCAAGCGGGCGGAGAATAAAGTAGAATCAAAATTCATCATGAAGCCATTTTCACCTCCCACTCTCCACTCTAACCAAGACAATAACCCTTGTTTGTGAGGAACAGAAGATTTGCTCCTGTGGATCTTAGGAAGAACATTGTGATGGCTAGCCCCTGTTATTTGTTTGACGTGTTAGGATTCTCACTCCTCCTCTGGAAAAGAGCCATATATTTTAGAAATGCTCTGATATCTTATCCACAATCAGCAGGAAAAAAGTGTATAATTTAGCTCATTTTCAGCAGACGATGTTTGGACTGGATTCCAAAAGCAGATGACGTGGGTAATTGGCAATTCTCTGCCACTGAGGACCACGACAAATGGTGCAGAAGTGCTTGGCCAGCGCTTCGGCAAGAAGTCCTTTGGAAGCCCTTAGGTGCCTGCCTGCGCCCTGATTGGGAGGATGGGGAAACAGCTTTTGGAGTAGGCTGGCTGGCTTCAGGCACCTAGTGATTGGATGACAGCAGTTTTAAAGGTAGAGAGCTAACTCTACTAATGTGGCCAAGTCATCTTAATTAAAGCCAGAATCACTTTATTAAAAAGAAATGGCGTTTGAGTTCGGAAATCCACTCTAAGTTGCCACCATGAATTGGAAAGGATGGAGGGCATGGGCTGACCATGCAGCAAAAGGCATGTGGGATTTTCAGTTGCTTTTTTTTTTTTTTTTTTTCGATTTTTGAGATAGAGTGTCATTCTGTTGCCTAGGATTGAATGCAGTGGCTCGATCTCAGCTCACCGCATTCCTGGGCTGAAGCGATTCTCCTACCTCAGACTCCCAAGCAGCTGGGATTACAGGCTACACCACCACACCTGGCTATTTTTTGTATTTTTAGTAGAGATGGGATTTTGCCATGTTGCCCAAGCTGGTCTTGAACTCCTGACCTCAAATGATCCATCTGCCTCCACCTCACAAAGTGCTGGGATTACAGGCATGAGCCACCACGCCTGGCCTAGCTGCCTTTTCTTAAAGCTAGTCATAGATTAAAGGCCAAGTGGCTAACCAGGGCCAGGGGTGGTGGTCTGCTGAGAACTAGTGACTCTGGGACTTGGCTTAGATACTGCACAAAGCCCCATGAGCCTTTTGCCAGGAGCTGTCCCTCTTTGTTTCCAACCCTTCAGAGTCCCTTATACTCTTCTTCCCCATACCAAGGCATTCATGTCGACCCTTCCACCCCCTGCACACTAAAAACCTCCAATGTTTTCCCACTGCCTTAGATCAACACCCAAACTTCTAGCCAAGGCCTGCAGGGTTCCCAGCTAGCTCCTGCCCTACCCTTGAAACTCACATCTACCCAGTCCCTCTGTTCACTCCAGTTCAGCAACTCTGGACTTCTTTCTGTGAACACAACGGACTTGCTCCTTCCTGGGACCCTTGCAATTATAGCTCTCTCTTCCTGGATGGCTCTAAGCTCAGAGCATGGCTGATTCCTTGTTGTAATTCAGCTCAGATGTTACCTGTTCATGAAGCTTTTCTGACCCACCCTGTGTCAGGAGCAATATCCCTTGCTCCTTCCGTAACTTTCTAACCACTACCTTGTTATTTTTCTTTGTCATCCATCTCCAATGTTATTATGTATCTTTACTTGTTTATTATTCTGTTTCTCCACACTAGAATATAAGCTCCTTGAGAACAGAGACCTTGCATGTCTTGGCCACTACTAAATCCCTAACACCGAGAACAAGTACTCAATCAATATTGAATGAATGAATGAATGAATGAATCAATCAATCAATCTGTTAGGAGAATCACTGTCACAAATAATTGAAAATTCGGAACCAAGTCTTTAAAAATCTTGCAGCAATCAAGCAAGTCCATGTGATGCCAGTCTAGTTATACTGTAGAGAGAATTCCGCATGCATTTGGATGGGAGCCACCACTGAAACTCCAGCCAGCCCTGTGCTCCTGGCTGGCACTTGACAGAAGTAATTTGTAGGAACTCGCTTTATAGCCAAAATCAGGAGTTCTAGTTTTTGCTCCCCAGAGCCATTGACATGCACTATGGGTATTTTTACCCAGAGATGCATCCCGCAGCCACCCATTAATATCTTACATAAACAAGCAGCAAGGAACATCAGTTGAAAGTCTTTAAAATAATGTCTCAAGCAGTCTGTGCACAGGCAGTAATCTCAAAGTCAGAGTGATGCCTCTACTTGGGAAAAGGGGTCTGCCACTAAAAAGATACTGGAATTGAACCCTCCTTCTGAAGTTCACTTACCTACCCTTTCTTCTTACACATCGATTGAAATGTTGTCCCAGGCTGCCACACGCACACCCAGGGAACACAAAAATAAGGCAATTTTTCCAGTTACCATGCTCACTGGAGCATATTTTGCTTTATCTTGAGTCATCAGTCTGGAAAGGAAAGTAGAATGAGATGAAACCAAATGGGGCCAAACACATCGATTGAATTAGGTTCCCTTTAGGGCCATTCTAAAATAAATAAAGGTCAGTGCTTTACAGAAAGAAGAAAGTATGGACAGGCTGAACTCTCCCCTGTAGAACTTACTTCCCCTAGAAATTGTAGGGAACAACTCTGTGGAGTGAGTTGTGCACAGAGCTTTGAATGTTCCCTCGGTATGAGGACTGTGACACGGGGGATCATTTGGCTGTATCTGCAGGTCTGAAGCTGGCCATGTGCTGCAAGAGGAAGGCTTTGGGAGGGGAAACCAGGGCTCTGATGGGCGTGGAGCCTCTAGATTCAGGTGACTGCTTCCAGCATGACAGAGGTCTCAGGGCATTTCCATAAAAAGCATTAAAATAGTAGGGTGTAATACATTAAAGCCAATCTTTCTCAAATTTAAGAAACACAAAACATTGACAAAGCTACACCCACTCAGAAGGGCAGCCTTGTCATATACTCACCCTCACACCACTCAACCAATATTTAAGCACATACCTCATACGCGTCACCGTGTTGCACGCTAGGTAATCAATGGTAAGCAAAATAGACAAGTTCCCCGCCTCTTCTAGAGCTTTAGTGCACATGTAAGCCTGTCTTTTTTTTTCTTTTAAAGACAGTTTTTTGGGGATATAATTCACACACCACACAACTCACCCACTGAAAGTATACAATTCAAGGCTTTCTGTATTTTCACAGAGTTGTTCAACCATCATGATAATCAATTCTAGAATATTTTCATTATCCTAAAAGGTAACACAAGGTTTTAAGGAGCTAATCGCTTAATGAGTTGCAATCATGATTATTCCTTCTACTTCCCTGAAAGAATAAAGCATGTAACATGAGGGGGCCTTTGGTCTTGGGGTTTCGATAAGGCTCTCGGCAAAGTGACATTTGCACTGAGAGCTGATGGCGGAGTAGGAGAAATCCAGGCAAAAGGAGTGAAGTGAACAGGAGGAGGTAGCAAAAACACAGGTGTAAATTAGGCTTTTTGGTGGATCTGTGGAACTGAGAAAAGGACATTGAATTTTATTTTAGAACAATGGGTTTTCTATTGTTTTAAGAGTTTTAATTAAGTCTTCCTGTCTACTCCCATCTTCCATGTCCAGATTTTCATTTCAAAAAAGTATCTCCTGCTGAGGGTGAGAGAACGAATTGGAGGGAGGCAAGCCTGAAAGCAGGAAGGTCAGTCAGGAGTCCATCACAGAAGTCCAGCAAGGAGATGAGAGTGGCCCGGATCAGGACAGTGGAAATGGGGCCAGTGAGTTCATTCAAGATTTATTAGGAGCAGAACTGAAAGACCTTGGTAATTGATTCACTGGGAGGAGTGATGACTTCTAAATTTGATGCCTCCACTGCTGGGTATATGGGTTATACAAGGAAAACTGGAAGAAAATTAAGATTTTTGGAGTCGGTAGAGAGATCATCAGGGTTTGTGACCAAGCAATTAATGGGTTCGCTATCCAATGCACAGAGGCCAATACCATGCACTGGCTTTTGAGAAAAGAAAAGTTTTATTGTGAGTCAACCAGCAAGGAGAGAGGAGGAAATGCCCAAATCTGTCTCCCCAAGCTGGGGTTTTGGTTGGGTTTTATAAGTGTAGGTTAATAAGGTGTGATCTGATTAGATCTTGCAATGAGGTAACATTGGGAAGAATGGTCTGACTGGATTCTGCTGTGGGGTGACTCTAGAGCTCGAGCTGATTGGATCCTAGATCCTGTCATGTGGTCTCTGCTTCTTAATCCAGAAAAACAACTCACAGCTTTGTTACAAAAAGCCGAGCCAGATTGGTCTGGTGTGGTTACAGGCTCAACATTGGATATATTGACTGAGCTGTCAGGTAGGCAGTTGAATATGACTTTGATATCAGAGGTGAGATCTGGGCTGAAGAAATAAATGTAAGAGTCATTGTTGCACATTGGCCATTGATGACCTGCAAGTAGGTAAGGCCACCCAGGGAGAGATGACAAAGCAGAGAAGGGGCCTCAGGCTGGGCCAAGGGAAGCTCCAACATGTCAATGGTAAATGGAAGAAAATGTGCTGGTAAAGAGGCTGAGGGAGAGCTGCCGAGGAGGAGGAGGTCAACCAGGAGCATGCGATGACTTGGAGCCAGGGGAAGATGGTATTTTAAATGGGGAGAGGCTATTTGTTTAAAAGCTGCTGAGAGATGAAGGCTAAGAGAATGTCCTTTGAACTTGGTGACATGAAAATTATTGGTGCCCCTAGCAAGAGTCATTTCAGGGACAGAGCAGTTGGTGGAAGAATGGAGAGAACATATGCAGAAAACTCTTCTGAGAAATGTGGCTGCACATGGGAGCAGGAAGATGGCCTGGATGAAAGGCCATTTGCAGTGAGGGAGGAAGAGTTATTTTAAGATGGCAGCGATATAAGCAAACTGTAATGCTAATAGAAAGGAGCCAGTGAAAAAGCAGGTAAGAGAGATGACTGTTGGGTAAGGTGCTTGAGATGGGAGAGTGGCCCTGAGACCCCAGCACATCCAGAGGAACTGGCGTTAGTTGGAAGGGAAACTTGCTTTTGCGTGGTGGGTCCTAGAGCAACAAACCTTGGTTTCACTACAGCCATCACTGAACCTGGGCCACACTGGAGGCAGGGATGTTCTCCAGAAGCCTCACTGGACATTATCTGCTACTCACCTACTCGCCATGCCACCGGGGGTGGGATGAAAGATCTTCTCTTTGTCCCTCATCAAACACAACTCCCTCTTTCTCTCTTGCATTAAACACATGTTTTGACAACAGGACATCAGAGGCATCCAGGAACCTCATGGATGGAGAATCTATATCTACCTCCTGCCTCCTTGCATAGCTGAGACTTCAGTTTAGGCCTCACACATCAAAATACCCTTTCTCGATGCCTCCTGCTCCTCAGAGTTCATAGCTTCTATCCTTCACCTCCTCGGGATAGAAATAAATGGCCACACCTCATGGTGTGTCAGAAGTATCACATCCCTCCAGAGAGGCAATGTCACCCCAAGACGTCATTTCCCCAAGTGCAGCAAGACCGGCCTTGAAAGGGATTGTGGCAACAGAAGAAAGCAGCTGCTGCCTGACTCCCTGCCCCACTTCTGGTTCATGGGGTTCATGAAGCCTCAAGCCTGAGCTGTGAGGGGGGCCGCTCCCCATCACTTCCATCTGCACCCGCCACTGGGCACACTTTGGCCCAGCACTGGCCACAGAGGTCAAGTGCATTGGCCTTCAGTGCAGCTGCACCATGGTCAGGCAGGGGCAAGGACTGAGCTGGACATTGGGCCACAGGTTTAGGAGGAAGGGAACCACCTGGGCCCCAGAGCAGGAACCCAGTAGTTGTGAGGACACAGGGAATGATGCCTGTGAAGGATCCTTGAACAGGGAACTAATGTAGTGAATTATCGTAACTGTTATTTTAGAATTTGTTTTCTGCATTTTCCTTTTTTAAAAAAAGTTATTGTGGGTACATAGTAGGCATATATATACTTATGGGGTACCTGAGACAGTGCTGTGTGCCTGTAGACCCAGCTACTTGGGTGGCTGAGGCAGGAGCCCAGGAAGTCAAGGCTGTAGTGAGCTATGATCGTGCCACTGCACTCCAGCCTGGGTGACAGAGTGAGAACTTGTTTCAAAATAATAATAGCAATAATAATACGCCAGGCACAGTGACTCATGCCTGTAATCCCAGCACTTTGGGAGGCCAAGGCAGGCGGATCACCTGAACTCAGGAATTCAAAACAAGCCTGGCCAACATGGTGAAACCCCGTCTCTACTAAAAATATAAAAATTAGCCAGGCGTGGTGATGGGTACCTGTAATCCTAGCTACTTGGGGGGTTGAGGCTGAAGAATTGCTTGAACTTGGGAGGCAGAGGTTGCAGTGAGCTGAGATTATACCATTGTACTCGAGCCTGGGTGACTAGAGCAAAACTTGGTCTCAAAATAATAATAATAATAATAATGATAATAATAATAATAATAATAAGAAGAAGAAGAAGAAGAAGAAGAAGGCTCATTCATTCTCTCTAACTATATTTTTGTACACATCAAGTGCAGTATTAACATTGGGAGGATTTGGCCAAGATTCGGGTGTGGGAGGGTTGAGGTCAGCCCGAAGCCCATGTGGTCACTCTCCTTCATGCCAACATGGACATATTAAAGTCAGGCTCCCACATGTACAACAATGCAATGTCTGTTAAAAGATTCAAAAATGGTCAAGCTTCATTTTTATGCAGTGTGTGATAGGATAACCACCCTGCAGACCTGGTGTCTTATGGCAAGCAACCTTCAATAATTATATACCATATATTAAAGTGTTATAACACTTTTCAGGGTCCTTTCTTATGTATTATCCTAATTTTAGACTCTGATTGGGGTCACTCCTGGTTTTCCTCC
Source organism: Trachypithecus francoisi (assembly GCF_009764315.1). Taxonomy (NCBI): domain Eukaryota; kingdom Metazoa; phylum Chordata; class Mammalia; order Primates; family Cercopithecidae; genus Trachypithecus; species Trachypithecus francoisi. The sequence continues at coordinate 87,953,061 of NW_022681455.1, read as the reverse complement.
GCTTCTGATGAGGACAGGGAGCAGAGAGATCTAAGGAAGAGCACTTTTCCTCCAGTTCATGGGAAAGCACAGAGAGGGCAGGCAGCCATTTGCTTCACCTCACACTCTGCGTTGCTCTTCTGGGCCTCTTCTCAGTTAACAGAAAAACCACTCTATACGATGTTTTAAAGAGGTTGATTCTGGCCAATAGGAGTGACCACGGCTCAGGGAAAGAGTCTCAAGGAGTCCTAAGGAAGTGAACCCCACACGATTGGATTACAGTTTGGTTTTATAATGAGGGAGGCGGGAGTTATAGGCAGAGACATACTTCAGCACTGGGAACCAATACATTGGTTTGGCCCAAAAAGGTGGAATAGCTTGAAGCAGGGACTTAGCGGTTATAAGTGGATTCAGACATTACTTGATTAAAACAGTGAGGCTCTTTCTAAAACTTAGAGTCAGCAGAAAGGAATGTTTTAAATTAAGATAAGGATGCTATGTAGCAATATTGAGGGCCTGCAGGTATGACTTAACCCTTGCCTTACATGGCCTTAGATCTTGTCTGTAATTTGGTATCTTATTGTCACAAAGAGTCCATTTTGCTAGTCTTATGATCTCTATTTTAACACTAATCCTGGTCAGCTGGATATTAAAAGGGAGAGGGGATAATGAGGTGTGTCCAACCTCCCTTCCCATCATTGCCGGGAACTCCTTTTTCTTTTTCCTTTTCTTTCTTTCTTTTTTTTTTTTTTGTGATGGAGTCTTGCTCTGTCTCCCAGGCTGGAGTGCAGTGGTGCAATCTTGGCTCATTGCAACCTGAGCCTCCCTAGGTTCAAGCGATTCTCCCACCTCAGCCTCTGGAGTAGCTGGGATTACAGATGTGTGCCACCACACCCAGCCAATTTTTGTATTTTTAGTAGAGATGGGGTTTCACCATGTTGGCCAGGCTGGTCTCGAACTCCTGACCTCAGGTGATCTGCCCACCTTGGCCTCCCAAAGCACTGGGATTACAGGCATGAACCACCATGCCTGGCCCAGGAACTCCATTTTTAAGTTTTTTCTGGGGTTCCCTTGGCCTAGGGAGGGCTTGTTCCATCAGTAAGGGGCTTAGGATTTTAGTTTTAGTTGACAAATCCCAGGAAACTTTCACAGTACAATGTATTTAATCAAAGAGCTGCGACTAAATTCTATCAAGGACATAAGGGGTCAAGCCAAAGGAAGAAGGAATTGTGTTGGGATCATCCTCCACCTCCACAGCAGAGAAAATTAATGACACAGTCCTTGATGCATCTGAGAAAATCACTTAGCTAACTGCTGATTCTGCTAGTTCAGGTTATTTACTCACCTGTTCAACAGTAGTTGAAAAGTCACCTGTATTATTAATTTGCGTAAAACCTTCCAGCTTCAGAATGTGACTCAAGCTATTTTTACAAAGCAAAGTTGGAATTCTAAGCTTTTTGCTTACAAATTACTAAAGTCATTCATCAGCGGTTCAGATAAATGCCAGGCTTACAATTTTTTTTAACCTTCCATTTTTCAGAGGAGAGCAACATGCACAGGTTTACTGAATTGCTCTAATTCTGATTACACACTCAAATATAAAACTACCAAAACAGCCTTTAGTCTCTTTCTTATTTTCAGACAATCAGATAATTCTATCTCCCTTTAGGCAAATCCCCATTCATAATAGATATTTATTGTTCAGTCTCTCTCTCTCTCTCTCTTTTTTTTAAGCAATTAGCAAGCATTTTTTTAGCCTCTACAAAATGTTCAGCTCTGTAGTGGGCACTGGGTGAAGACACCCAACTTATTTAGCCTTTATTGGATGCTGGGCCTCGGAAGGCTTCTACTTTAGCTAAAGAAAGTGCTGACCTTCTGAATCATTAATTCACCAGGGAATCGTCTGTGGTCTATAATTGTATGGAGCTACATGGAATCCCTGAATTCAAAGATAAAATCCAGTAGAACCTCTAGAGTTCTGGAAGACAAGAGGAAACAAGAAAGAAATAAGACAGAAGGAGAAGTGCATTTCAGACAAGGGGACCCCCCCGCCAAAGTGTGTTTGTTTTGAAGGCTGTGAATAGCCGGGACTGACTCATAGAGGCAGACAATAGGGAGCCAATGAAGGTTTATGAGTGAGGTGATTATAGATATTCAATTCTGCTGCAGTGGATAGAAGGTTTTCCTGTCAGAACCCTGACTCAATTGTCAATGAGAGTTGTTTTAGTAGGCAGCTCCCTCGTGTAGGGAACAGATAGTGAGACTCGAGTCCTACAAGTGGATGGGCAGAGGGCATGGTATTTATCAGTGGGATAGATCCCCTTAGCAACAGAAAGTCACCTGCTCATCCCCGCCAGTGGAAGAACCCAGGAACAAAGGAATCCGCAAGGATATTTGGGGTATGGGAGAAAAAGGGAAGGGGCACATTCATTCCCAACAGTCAGTGTGAGCGGTCCCACCATTTGATCATGTGTTCCTTCAAGGATTCTAGACTCGCCAGGATAGCATCGTTCTTTTCCAAGGCAGCAAGAAAAATATCATGACAACCCAGTCTAGGTCCCTGTTCTTTTTAGTGGGGTCCAGGGAGGGTGGGGACTGGAAGGTGGACTCTAAGGTGAAAATAAAAGGTACCCTCCCCTACAGAAGATGTACTCCTCCAGCCGCAGGTCTGAGTTGTTAGGGACTAAACCTCTGGGTTCAAAATAACCATCCCACATGAGTACAACCCTGGAAATGCCTGGGCCTGCCTGCAGTCTCTGCCTCCCACCTCCCCTGACCCCTCTGCAGTGCCCCTAAGGGGTTTCACTCCATGTGGGTCCTCACCAGTATCAGGGCAGGGCACAGCTTGGGAAGAAGCCCCTGTCCCTCCTCCTAATCATGGCATACAAACTGCATGGTTTTAACCAAATCCAGGTTTTTCTTTAGAATCCATGGATCTTAAAAGGTGTTGAGTCCTAGACAGGAAGAGATGTTTATAAGCCCTTCTATCTTCATCAATCAAAGGTGCCATGTCCATGGGAAGAAATGGCCAGAGAGACGACTCCCACAACCAAATCTCTGGAATTCTAAGGAGAGCCATCCTGAACTGGGCTCAAGAACTCCATTAAGGATGGGGAGGGAGGATGCAATGGAGGCAGAGGCAGCAGAAATAGAAGAACGTTTCCATTCTTGGAACAGGGGGGTTCTCAGGCGGGGCGTGGTGGCTCACACCTGTAATCCCAGCACTTTGGGAGGCTGAGGTGGGCGGATCACCTGAACTCAGGAGTTCGGGACCAGCCTGGCCAACATGGTGATCCCATCTCTACTAAAAGTACAAAAATTACCCTGGCATGGTGGCGCACGCCTGTACTCCCAGCTACTTGGGAGGCTGAGGCATGAGAATCACTTGAACCTTGGAGGCAGAGGTTACAGTAAGCTGAAATTGTACCACTGCACTCCAGCCTGGGAGACAGAGCAGGAGTCTGTCTTGAAAAAATAAAACAAAAAAGCAAAAAAAAGAACCAGAAGAGTAGGGGGACTCTCCCACCACTTAGCCATTGTTGTTGTCGACTAAAGACAACAATTAAGCTTTTAAAGAATTAAAGTTAGTTTTATTCAGAAGTCTTAATGAGGACAGTAGGCTGAGACCTAGGGCCCAGAGCAGATGGGTCAGATTGCTCCAAAGCAGTTTCAGCCACAGCTTATATGCAAGTGGCGGGGGTTGAGTATGTGCAAAATCACATTAAAGTTTGGATGTGAGAGTACATCTGGTTCTAGATGACTAAAGTACCTCTGGGTAGAGATCGTAACTGCATAATAACTAACCCTTTCAGACATTATTTTATGTGCAGGCAAAGGCAAAGGTTCAGGTCATTTATCTTTTCAAGGATGTAGTGACTCAGGGAGAGACGTGGGTGGCTGCCGGCTCTGTCCTGCTTTGTCTTCAAGGCATTGTTCCAGAGGACTGCATTTCATCACAGTGAGGGGTTCAAGCAGAAATGAGCAAATATGGCTTTTTATGTTTGCTATCTTGTCTCACGATTGTCATTAAAAAAAAAAAAAAGAATGTAGAAGTTAAAAAATAAACCAAAAGGAGCTGGTTAAAAAGGTAAGGCAGATGAGTGCAGGTTGTTGATAGCCCAGATCTGGAATCCTGCAGACCTTGGCTCTAAGCCCCGTCCTGCCACTGGCCTGGCACGGGCCTGTTTAACCTCTTAGCTACTCAGCTTTGTCATTTCTCAAACAGAAGCAGCAACAGTCCCTTCCTCACAGACACAGTGTCAGGACTAAATGAAATCAATCACGAAAAGCAAAGATGGAGCCAAAACTCCTGACGGACACTGGGCCGGGTGTCCCAGGGAGTGGGTGGCCAGGCCCTGCACAGGGTCTGACAGACACTGGGGTGAGTGTCCCGGGCAGTGGGTGGCCAGGCTACGGGCAGGGTCTGACGGTCTCTGGGGTGGGTGTCCCAGGCAGTGGGTGGCCAGGCTACGGGCAGGGTCTGATGGTCTCTGGGGTGGGTGTCCCGGGCAGTGGGTGGCCAGGCTATGGGCAGGGTCTGATGGACACTGGGGTGGGTGTCCCAGGCAGTCGGTGGTCAGGCTCTGGGCAGGGTTCCATGGGATGCATCTGGCTCCCTGGCTTTTCAGTTTCTTCCTAGGGCCACAGGCATCCATTCCTCTGAACTGAAGGCTGAGTCCTAAACCACATTATTTCTTTGTCTCATTTGTGGTTTTCAATGACAGACGGCAAGACAGGCAAGTGAGCAGTCTCCACTCCCTGTTGGGGAACTTTTTCCTGGTTCCAGCCAGATATCAAGTGGGTGGTTACTGAGAAACAAGGCCACTGGGTCCTGGGAGTGGGAGCAGAAAGGAGATGCCGGATTCCGAAGACAGAAGACAACAGTAGGACTTGGCAATTGATGAAGAAGGATATTAAGTATGAGTGCAGGTTCTGGGATAATGAGGAGGCCATAGAGAAGAGACCTTAAATCCAGAATGGAGAACTGACTATATTGGGAGGAAATAGCAAGTTCTACAAAATTTGGATAAGAGGTTTGATGAAAGATAGTAGGAGAGATTAAGTGGAAGTTTCCGGTGGTTAAACAGCAATATAGGATCCATATCTATTCATATCTATATAGATGTATCTATACATCGAGATGTATGTGTGTAGGAGTTATCAGCATAGAGGGGAAATTTAAGGCAAGGGAATGAGAAGCTCTTCAAAAGACAGACACAGGGGAGTGAAACGCTTAAAGGAAAGGGATGTAGTTACAGAAATGGAAGACAAACTGATAAAAAGGTAGAGGTGGAGGGGAACTTTGCAAAAATCCAGCCCAATTCACTCACTTAAAGGATAAGGAGACTGCGGTTCAAAGAGTATCAGTAATTTGCTGAACGGTTGACCATGTCCAGAAAAAGGGAGATACGGGGCCTGAACCCATATTCTCAGACTCTCAGAGAATTCTCAGACTCTGTCCTTTCCCACTGGAGACCTGGACATGGCTACTTGCAAGTGAAAGTTAATTAATGTTGATCACCAGGATGAAACTGGTGATCGTGCAGGTCTAAATTGGCATAAAATAAACTTATGAATCAAGAAATTGTGAATACTAAAAATGTGAATACACATTTTCCTTTCACATAGGTTAGTAAACAAACACACACACATAAAAGCAAAACCAGAAAAAAATCTTAAAATTAAACAGCCTTGTTAACTGAGGGCAGATTAATGATTTCAATGGCTGGAGAATCTTTCCGCTATATATATATTTTTTTTTGGAAAAGGCAGTTGCAGGAAAAAATCAGATTCAAAGCATCTCCTTTCTGCCTGGATTCATCCTGCTGTTTTCAACCCAGAGTCTTGTAGGAAGTTGTCCAGAAGGGAAACGATTGTGCTGCAAAACTTCTAGGCCATGAGCTGTGCTTTCATAATTTGCAATGTCTCTATAAAAAACAACTGAATCTGAAGAACCAGAAACACGTGTTGCATGAAAGGTTTCTAATTACAGCCCCCACTTTCAATCTCAGGAAACAAACAGTTCTCCAAATGATCCCAACCCTTCTGAATCCATCATCTTTACTGGTGGCTCAGCTGACATTTGAGCCAAAATTGCCACTTAAACCTGCCCCATTTAGTACACTGTACTGATTACATAAGATGGGGCCGTTAATTATCTACCTTGCGTTCTGTTTCTCCTCCACCATGGTAGGGTGGGCACTTGACAGTGGGCGACTGATGTTACTGAGTTTCTTCACTTTCATTTTATGGTGGGATCTCAAAGGGAATAAAATACACTCATGCTGGGAATGTCCGGGCTTATTTAGTAGCTCTTAGTGCTTTCCACAAGATGGAATTGGGGCTCGCTTTTTCTGTCAGATCTGCCTCAGGTAATCTTTTTGCAAGAAAGGATTAAGCCAGGTTTCGGAATAAATACACTTCTCTCAGAGCTGCAAGGTTGCTGGCTTCTTCATTTAGGGAAGCTGCTCCCGGTTGCCCCCATTCTGCTGTCCAAGAGATACCGTACCTGTCACAGAGGAGCCAAGGTTATTGTAAAAGGGGGCACAGACCTGGTGACAGCGGGTCCCTCCAGCCCTACCCCAGGCTTCTCAGCTCTTGGAAAACAGATGAGCCTGTTTCTTCATGAAGCACCTTTGAGGCAGTCATGTTACAAGTTTGAGAATTTTCTAATGTTGCTATGTATCATTAAAATTTTAAATGTCTTCTACATCTGTGATGACTTCTTCTTTTGAGCTCTAATTTGGTGACTTGGAATCTGACTGTTGAGTCATTTACTATTTGTGAGACCTTGGGCAGAATGCTTAAACCCCGTGCCTCAGTTTCCCCATATGCAAAATGAGAATAATAGTTCTTAACTCATAAAAGTAGAGCTGATATACATAAGGTACTAAGCCCAGTGTCTAGTATATTAGGTGTTCAAAGCTATTATTAGTCTCCATCATTACTCAATTAGGCTGACTGGGGGGGGGTATAGCTATCTAACAGTTTCTTCAAAAAACAGTTTTTGGGGACTAAATAGTTAATAATAATGTCTACTTGAAAATTACTAAAGGAATAGATCTTAAATGTTCTCACCATTAAAAAATGTGAGGTGATAGATATGTTAATCAGCTTGATTCATTTCACATTGTGCATCATAAATAGATACAAATTTTGTCAATTACACCTTAATAAAGCTGGGGGGAACCCAGATCTTGGATTTATTCAGTTTTCCTGTTATGAAATTGATTTCTGTTTCACTTTATCATTTTCATTCTTGTGCTTATGTTTATTTTGTCATAATTTTCAAAAGTTTTTTTGAAATTAACATTTAGTCAATTTATTTCCATTCTTTCTTATTTAGTAAGACATTTAAAGCTGTGGATTTTTTCTCTGAATATGGTTTTAGCCATCTTATATATAGAAATTCAATCATAGTCTAGGTATTCTGAAATTTTAGTTTTGGTTTCAATTTAGAAAGGAATTTCAAAATTTCCAAAAGGTTGGGTTTTATTTTTTTTCTATTTTGGTTATTAAACTGTGGATTTTTTTTCTTTTGTTTGACATAAGAGAGTGCAATCTGTACTATTTCTAATTTTGCGATGCATGGAGGCTTTCTTTGGCACCCAAAATACAATCAGTTTCAAGAAATGTCTTAGGGGCAATAGAAGATACAATCTGTTTGAATATGGAATTAAATAGAATCTTTGTTTGGCTATGGAATTAAATATTTATATATTAATATGTAACAATAATTACATATTATTCCCATCCCCTATATCACTATTTATATGCATGGATTTTATTTGTCATAGGTGTTAAAGTCTCTCTGATTATGTTTTTGTTTCTCTTTGGATTTGCAGGTACTTGTATGTGTGTGTATATATTTAATTAATGTATTTATTTATTCAAGAGACAGGGTCTCTCTTTGCCACTCAAGCTAGAAGGCAGTAGTGCGATCATGGCTCGCTGCAGCCTCAAATTCCTGGCCTCAGGCGATCCTCTTGCCTCAACTTCCCTAGTTGCTGAGACTACAAGCTCAAGCCACTGCACCTGCCCACTTTATATATTTTGATACTTACACTGTGTAAACTGCTGGAACAAGTAAACCCTCGCCTCCCTGCCCCCAAATAAATATAATAGTTTATGCTTTCCATTTCCTATTTTAGATCTAATTAAACAATTCTTTGAATTCTTTCCATCCAGATAACTGGGATAAATTTTCTGCCTTCTGATAGAACCCTGGCTCAATTGTCAATGAGAGCTGATCTTGTAGGCAGAGCGGGTGTGGAGAAAACAGAGACAGCCTCACAGTTAGGAAGCTGGGCTGAAGCCATGTGGCCATCTCCAATGCCATCACTTTGGTCATTGTCATTCCAACCTACGGGGAAGGGGACAAGCACAGAGGGCAGGCACGAAGGTTTATGGGCCAGGCCTGGGCTGGCACTCACCTCTGTTCACATTCCGTTGAAGTCCCAAGCAAATGCCGGGTGTATCTGAATGGCCATGTGCTTATCTGTAATTTTGGGTCGTGTAAGGGGAGAATAGGTTTTGGTGGACAGCTAGCAGTTTCTGCCAGAATGCTGTTTTGTGTTGTATAGAGATTTAGGCCACTTACATTCTTGTTACAGATGCACACTTTTTTTTTTTTACCTTTATTTCAGCGCCGTCTGATATTAAAGTGGAGAATCCCAGTTGTATTGGATCTGGAGACTGTCATTTCTCTATTTTTTTATCCTGAGCTATATGGTCAATTTTCTGATGCATTCTCACCCCTGCCACCCTTCTGGTAATTGAAAATTACTTAAAATTTTTATTTTTATTTTTTTTAGAGGCAGAGTCTTGCTGTGTTGCCCTGGCTGGTCTTGAACTCCTCCTGGGCTCAAGTGATCCTCCCACCTCTGCCTCTCAAGTAGTTAGGACTACAGGTGCATATCACTCCACCTGGCCACTTTTGTATTTTAAAGGATAAACTTTAAAAACTTCTAATATTTTGATTAACTTTAAAAAACGAAGTGAATATTGACTTCCTGCTGTGAAAGACAAGGAAATTAGCTCACTCACACTGGCCGCTCAGCCCTTACTGAGTTGTCAACAAGCTCTAGGATTTTTGATCCAGCCCATTAGTTATAATATTTTAAATTGTGAAGCTTGTCTTTCCTTCTTACATTCTTTGCTGTAACTGTAAATCTCATTAATTTTAAATTTTGATGGAGTCATAGTTTATGGTTTTTTTGTTGTTGTTGTTGTTTTTTTTGAGACAGGGTCTCACTCTGCGGCCCAGGCTGGAGTGTAGTGGTGCTATCATGGCCCCCTGCAGCCTTGAACTCCTGGGCTCGGGAAATCCTCCTACCTCAGCCTCCCTGGTAGTTGGGACTACAGGCACGCACCACCACACCTAGCTAATTTTTAAATTTTTATTTTGTAGAGACGGAGTTTCGCCATGTTGCCCAGGCTGGTCTTGAACTCCTGGACTCAAGTGGTCCGTCTGCCTCGGACTCCCAAAGCGCTGAGATTACAGGTATGAGCCACTGTGCCCAGCCCATAACTACTTCTTATGTTTTGTGTCTTCTTGGTTACTGTACTCTTCACACTGATTCTCTTGGTTGACTGGATTTCATCAAATATTATTTTCAAGAGAGGTTTGCAGGTGTTATGATTCCTGAGTCCTTGCATATTTTAAGAATTCTTGATTTGCCTTTATAAGTGTTTGGGGAAAAAAATCTCAGGTCACAATGTACAACATTGAACTGATGTGGAGAAACTGAGTGATAGATGACTTTTTTTGGCATAAACTTTTCCAAGTAAATTATCCCAAGATATGTTTCAATGTTGCTCATTCCGTATTAAATTTTTCTGAAATATGATGTGTTCCCCTGACCTGCAGATTTAGTTCTTTATTTAGGGAAAACATCATTTATTTGAATTTTTTCTGTGCCAATCTTGTATGCTTCTCTACCTACTAGTTTTGTTTATGTTGTATCAACCTTGTCTACCCCCCCATCTCTTTTTTTTCCCATCTGATCAAATATCCCCTTATCAGTGGCCTTCCCACAACTCCAGGAAACTTAATAACCTATGTCACTCTTTCCTCCTCATCCTGCCTTATTTTCCTCCACAGCATTTATCATCAGTACATGCCACCTGTGTCCTCACCCCAGTGAGAACATAGCTCCACAAGGACAGGGATTTTTTTTTTTTAACCCTGTGCCAGAACAATGTCAGGTGCATATAGATGATGCTCAATAAGCACTTGACTGAATTATCTCAAGGGTTCTGTGTGTCGGCAACTCAATTTTTAGCTGTGTGTATTTTGTTCTTTGCTATTTCTTTTTTTTTTTTTTTTTTTTTGAGACGGAGTCTCGCTCTGCCGCCCAGGCTGGAGTGCAGTGGCCGGGTCTCAGCTCACTGCAAGCTCCGCCTCCTGGGTTTACGCCATTCTCCTGCCTCAGCTCCCAAGCAGCTGGGACTACAGGCGCCCGCCATGTCGCCCGCTAGTTTTTTGTATTTTTTAGTAGAGACGGGTTTCACCATGTTAGCCAGGATGGTCTCGATCTCCTGACCTCGTGATCTGCCCGTTCTTTGCTATTTCTAACTTATGAAACTCATTTCCTTAGCTCTAAGTTTTCTTTCTATTTTATTGTGGTGTCTTATTTTGTCTTTGACTTCTTTTTTCATTGATCCCTTTTCTCTTCAATTTCTTTTAGACTATCGAGCATTTGATGTGGAGGATGTTCTATTTCCTAAATTTTCTTTCAGAATGGGTTCTATATCTATCCTTTTTTTCCTGTAGTATTATTTACATTGTTTACAGGCATAAGGCTGGGTATGGTGGTTCACACCTAATCCCAGCACTTTAGAAGGCCAAGGTGGGCAGACCGCCTGAGGCCAGGAGTAAGAGACCAGTCTGGGCAACATAGTGAGACCCTGTCTCTACAAAAAACAAATAAATAGTTGATGGACAGTTTCTTTGCATCTTTCTCATGGCTGCACAGCAGCCTTGTGGGTCCACAGTTACAGTGTGGGTGGTCTTTGAAACTCTCCCACCCACCCTGAACTCTTTGGTCTTCTCCAAGCTGCTTCCAGCTGAGTCCCTTCCTTTTAGACAATATAGACACAAGTCAGGAATACGCAGTCCTCAGAAGACAGAGAACTCAAAGAGAAAAAGTACCAGCACAAGAACCAACCGAGCAGAGGGGAAAGGGACTGACGGACAGCCCTGCCCTAAGTTCCCTACTCCCATGAGGAGGAAAGCTCCAAAGCCATCTGTTTCTCCCACTTTTCTTCCCTGGCTAGGAGGAGAGGAGAAGAAACTTCCAGAGAGATGTGATCAAAGGAGGTGGGATTTATCCCTGAGGCTAAGCATTTCTGTCACAAGTGAAAAAGTTTACCCTGTTTGGCAGAAACACCCACACTGGAAGATGCTGTCCTGGGAAACAGGATATGCCCCAGACTAGGCAGAGTGAATTCTGTCCAGTTTTAAACATTACAGAAAAAAATAAGAAGAGGGGACAGTCAACTCCAATCACCACTCCTTGTAAGCTCCACCCTCTTAGGTAACAAAAGCCAGGTCAGGACCAGCTTCCAGATCACCTGCCATTGGAGACAGTGAGTTCTGGGGAGCCTTGCTCCTCATCTGCCTCCCTTCCAGACAGAGTCAGAATGCCACTCCCGACAGCTTTCCCTTCCTTGGGGAGCAGGACTGAGACAGTCATGAGGTCGGTGCACTGCATAAGGGAGCCAGTGAGAATGCAGCTTGGGGCTGAAATCCAGTTTACTCTGAGCCATGTGTCCTGGTGTGGGGCTGCAAATGCTCAGAGAAAGGACCTTTCTCTGTACAAAGATGCCACTCACTCACACACAGGGCTGAGCGTGGGCTGGCAGTAGCCCTGCTATATGATGCCGGATGATGGTACGTGTGGTGGGGGAGGAGCTTCCCACCTTGGAGAAACACTTTCTGACTTTTCCCCTAGGTGCATTTGATTTTTCACAAATGAACTGATCTTGTCCTTGCCCATGCACAGCTTCTAGGAAGCCAGAGTATAGGAGTCAAATTCTAATTCTAGGAGGTCTTTTGTCCACTGCTGCTTTTCAGAGTTTATGGTGTGAGGCTGTACTACCCACTTCCTTTGTTTGAATGCTGCTGGTATGGTTTTGCTGGTACATTCTGCCTCATTTTTCATTCATGTTTTTAGTTTCTGAGATGAGGGACTTTTATTATATGGCTGCATACTGCTACATGCTACTTCCAACCTGTTCTTGATTTAAATGTGGTCTTTCCGTGCTGCTATAACTGTTTCCACATTGTGAAGTGTGAATATGCACTTTCATATGCCATCTATTTAATATACATGCTCACAAAGGCTTAAAGTATCTGAATCACTTTTTTTTTTTTTTTTTAAAGACAAGAGTCTTGCTCTTTCACCAAGGTTAGAGTGCAATGGTGTGACCCTGGCTCACTACAGCCTCCAACTCCTGGACTAAAGCAATCCTCCTGCCTCAGCCTCCTGAGTGGCTGGAACTACAGATGTGAGCCACCACACCTGGCCCTGAATTTACTGTTTTAAGAGTTTTGGTGAAAAGCTAAATGTATTCAGCTGTTCAATAAATGTTATTTGGTGTGATTAAGGCACCACAAGCTTATAACATATTGAAAATGACATCAAGCTGATCCCACATTCCGATTTTTAAAATAATTTAAATTCTGGGATACAAGTGCAGGAACTGCAGGCTTGTTACATAGGTAAACGTGTGCCACGGTGATTTGCTGTACCTATCAACCCATCACCCAGGTATTAAGCACCACATGCCTTAGCTATTTATCCTGACACTCTCCCTCCTCCCCACCCCCATAGGCCCCAGTATGTGATGTTCCCCTCCCTGTGTCCATGTGTTCTCATTGTTCAGCTCCTACTTATAAGTGAGAACATGCAGTATTTGGTTTTCTGTTCCTGTGTTAGTTTGCTGAGGATGATGGCTTCCAGCTCCATCCATGTCCCTGCAAAGGACATGATCTTGTTCCTTTTTATGGCTGCACAGTATTCCATAGTGTATATGTACCACATTTTCTTTATCCAGTCTATCGTTGATGGGCATTTGGTTGATTCCATGTCTTTGCTATTGCGAATAGCACTGCAAGGAATATAGACGTACATGTATCTTTATAATAGAATGATTTATATTTCTTTGGGTATATACCCAGTAATGGGATTGCTGGGTCAAATGGTATTTCTGGTTCTAGGTCTTTGAGGAATCACACTGTCTCCCACAATGGCTGAACTAATTTATACTCCCACCAACAGTGTATAAGGGTTCCCTTTTCTTGATAATCTTGCCAGCATCTGTTTTTTCTCGACTTTTTAATAATCGTCATTCTGACTGGTGTGAGATGATCGTTTCTTTTGCTGTGCAGCAGCTCTTTAGTTTAGTGAGATCCCATTTGTCACTTTCTGCTTTTGCTGCAATTGCTTCTCATGTTTTCATCATGAAATCTTTGCCCATGCTTATGTCCTGTATGGCACTGCCTAGATTTTCTTCTAGAATTGTTATAGTTTTGGGTTTTACATTTAAGTCTTTAATCCATCTTGATTTAATTTTTGTGTAAGGTGCAATGAAGAGGTCCAATTTCAATTTTCTGCATATGGCTAGCCAGTTTCCCCAGTACCATTTATTAAACAGGGAATCATTTCCCCATTGCTTGTTTTTGTCAGATTTGTTGAAGATCAGATGGTTGTAGATGTGCAGTCTTATTTCTGAGACCTCTACTCTGTTCCTTTGGTCTATGTGTATCAGGACCATACTGTTTTGCTTACTGTAGCCTTGTAGTATAGTTTGAAGTCAGGTAGTGTGATGCCTCCAGTTTTGTTCTTTTTGCTTAGGATTGTCTTGGCTATATGTGCTCTTTTTTGGTTCCATATGAATTTTAAAGTACATTTTTTTCTGATTTTATGGAGAATGTCAATGATAGTTTAATGGGAATAGCATTGAATCTATAAATTACTTTGGGCAGTATGGCCATTTTCACATTATTGATTCTTCCTATCCATGAGCATGGAATGTTTTTCCATTTGTTTGTGTCCTCTCTTATTTCCTTGAGCAGTGGTTTGTAGTTCTCCTTGAAGAGGTCCTTCACTCCCCCTTGTTAGCTGTATTCCTAGGTATTTTATTCTCTTTGTAGCAATTGTGAATGGGACTTCATTCATGATTTGGCTCTCTACTTGTCTATTGTTGGCATATAGGAATGCTTGTGATTTTTGCACATTGATTTTGTATCCTGAGACTTTGTTGAAATTGCTTATCAGCTTAAGAAGCTTTTAGGCTGAGATGACGATGAGGTTTTCTAGATACAGGCTCATGTCATCTGCAAATAGACACAGTCTGACTTCCTCTCCTCCTATCTGAATACCCTTTATTTCTTTCTCTTGCCTGATTGCCCTGGCCAGAACTTCCATTATGTTGAATAGGAGTGGTGAGAGGCGGTATCCTTTTCTAGTGCCAGTTTTCAATGGGAATGCTTCCAGCTTTTGCCCATTCAGTATGATATTGGCTGTGGGTTTGTCATAAATGGCTCTTACTTTTTTGAATATATTCTATCAATACGTAGCTTATCTAGAGTTTTTAGCATGAAGAGGTGTTGAATTTTATCGAAGGCCTTTTCTGTGTCTATTGAGATAATCATGTGGTTTTTGTTATTGGTTGTTTCCCCATTTTGATTTTTAAAAATTGAAATATGATGTTTTCAGGCTTAAATAACATGGCAGAAAATCTGGAAAACACCGTTTCTTAAAATGATGCTCTGAAAATGTAGTTGAATTTGATATTCAGTCAAGAGTTTCCAACAGACGTTGCTTGTACAATAAACTTATGCAGTGAATCTGCCATTGTGATAGAGGAGGCTTTAAATCAGATTTAAATCTTGTCATGCCTAAATAAATGTGCTAATATTTTCTGTTGGTCTCTAGTGCAGTTGTTAAAGCATTTGGGCTCTGCAGACCAAATGAAACTTCTAAATTTCATATGAGTTCTTTCTCCTTCTCCTTCTCCTTATTTCTCCTCCTCCTCCTCCTGCTCCTCCTCCTCCTCCCCCTCCTCTTTCTCCTCCTCCTTCTCCTTTTGTTTTTTTGAGACAGAGTCTCGCTCTGTCGCCCAGGCTGGAGTGCAGTGGCCGGATCTCAGCTCACTGCAAGCTCTGCCTCCCAGGTTTATGCCATTCTCCTGCCTCAGCCTCCCGAGTAGCTGGGACTACAGGTGCCCGCCACCTCGCCCGGCTAGTTTTTTGTATTTTTTAGTAGAGACGGGGTTTCACCGTGTTAGCCAGGATGGTCTCGATCTCCTGACCTCGTGATCTGCCCGTCTTGGCCTCCCAAAGTGCTGGGATTACAGGCTTGAGCCACCGCGCCCGGCCTTCTTATTATTTTTTGCTTTTCTAATTAGAAAACAGGCATTGGCTTTTGTATAGGTGAACAACAAGATTGACTGATTCTAAATATAACTTTCAGAACAATAAATTTTGAGTATCAAAGCACAAAGTCAATACATGTCACAGATTCTGAATGCTTTCAGTAGTAGCACAGGAAAACTTCAGAATTTTGCATATGTAACATTTAAGCAGGAAGCTATCACTCAGAAAACACATTTGCAAATAATGTTTGATTTCAACTAGGATAACAGTTTTCTGGTAACTTTGCTCAGCTAATCAGATTTTTAAAAAAGATTCTTAAAACTACAACACAGTTTACTTTCCTACAAATTTTGGCAAACAAAAATTTTAAGTCTCTCCTTTCTTTAATTTCCAGTTTCCCTAGTTATGAAGTGTCAGTTCTCAATTCCCTCTCCATGGGCTTCATGCTTAAGTTTTTTTCAGGTGTAAGTTTTACAAATTAGCTTCACCCTTCATGAGTATCTTTTCATAAACTCCCTCAACACATTGAGTCAGGTAGTTTAATTCTATTCTTTTTCATATCCCCCTCCTTAGTTCATTAGGGTCCAACTGTGTCTCATTCATCTCAATTTTGCCAACTAACATCCATACAATTTCTTATGCAAAATCTCGGCACTATACCGCAATGTTGTGAGAAATGTGACTGACAGCAGATTTTTCCATGTGCTCACGCATCCATTCATTTGGTATCAATTGATTCGATACTGAAGCCACTCATTCTTTCTTACATCCTTTCAAAACTCTACAAATAAGCTACATTTTGTTATGTGGCAAATCTATCTTCTCAGGTGAAACACCAGTTAAGACTGATCAGAAAAACAACTTTGTTTGGGGCAAGGGCTCAAACTCATGGACCTTTTTTTTTTTTTCTATTTAGGAAAGAAATAAATAAAATTTAAATGTTTAATCTACTTTCTACTTTTATTGAAGTTTAAGTAAACTGGGCAACTAAATGTGTATAATGGTAGGTACCATAGATTCTCTTCTATTTTACCTCTAAATCAATTAAATGAAAACAGGAGCTTTAAGCTCAATCTTGTGAACCTAGGAACAAAGAATGTGTCCAGATACGTTCATTGATTCAGAAATAAAATTTAATGACTCTTAATGTTGTTTTTACTAGTACAAAGTAGGTTAACAGTCTTTAAATTTAACATATTTCTTTTTCTTTTTCTTTTTTTGAGATTTAGTCTTGCTCTGTCACCTAGACTGGTGTGCAGTGGCATGATTTCAGCTCACTGCAACCTCCATCTCCTGGTTCAAGCAATTCTCATGCCTCAGCCCCCTCAGTAGCTGGGTTTAAAGGCACGCACCACCACGCCTGGCTAATGTTTGTATTTTTAGTAGAGACAGCGTTTTCACCATGTTGGCCAGGCTGGTCTCGAACTCCTGACCTCAAGTGATCCACCTACCTCAGCCTCTGCTGGGATTTCAGGTGTGAGCTACCGTGCCGAGCCTAAATTTAACATATTTCTGAACAATCATAGACATGTCCTATTTTTAGCAGGAGCTCAAAGAAAATGTTTGATAAGGTATAGATTTATTATATTTTAGTCCAACCCCTATATTTAGCAAATACAAAACCATAGTCATCTTTACAATGTAAAAATTGTAGAATATCTCTGTATACTAAAATATTATTAATAATGCAGTTTTTGAGAACCAAAATATCAGCTGGCTGACTTTGCTTTTATGATGTATATTAACATCTTTTAGCATGACAATACCACTAAGAGAAGTTCACCATTCTTTCAATATCTTTTGATTTCCAGTATGCATTACTAGTTGGCAAATTTATTTTAATGGCAGTATGGTAATAATTCAGTCCAAAGAGCAAAGATTCATTTTGATGAACTACTTGATCATAAAACATGTAGTGGCAAATTTTCAATTCATAAACTATTTTTATCACTCAGTGAGGATTACTACTGTAGCTGGCATAATCATGAGAACTTTTTCATATTTGATTAAAAGCATTTACCATTACCATTAAATTGGCTGTGACATGCAAGAGGTCCACAAAGCTGCCAAGGATGTGGCAATCACCTCCCCAGCATGCTCAGTTTGTACATTAATGGCTGCCTTGATTAAGCTTGAACACGAAACACAACATACTTCAGAACATGTGTCTCAACAGAGCTTCCTACACCTTCCCCACTAGCTAATGAGACACGGATCATCATTGTTTGGCTTGACTTCTCCTTCCAGCAGCAGATTCATCACCGCCTTTGTCAAATAGCTGCATGTTCCTCTTTTTCCCAGGGGAGGAGTGTTGTAAAAGGAAGTCATGTCATCCTACAAAGGAAAACAGTAAGCAAGGCATTTGATCTTCTGTTTGTAAAGAGTTGACAGGTAAAATCAGTGTCATCTTAGGGGGAAAAATAAATTCACATTAAGATTTCCCTACGGAAAATATGAGATTCCTGAGCTTTTCTTTCATTTTCCTGAGGTGCATGTAAAACAAAGACATTTTCAGTATTCTCTCCCTCGTTGATAATTTTTATTTACTTAGAGAACCTCTTTACAGTTGAACATAAAATATTAAACAGAGAACCTGGAAGGGCCTATATTAGGCAGTACACAGCAGCAACGTAGCCTGTCACTGCATTCTTATTGTCCTCAGAATTTAATTTTATAGCCTTCTGGAGTCTATGCTTCCTCTCTGATAAAACTTTTTTACGCTAACCATATAAAGGAAATTTATCTCTTTCTAGATTTCTTTTTTGTCAGAACTTCACAACTGAATTGACTAGTAATTAACTAAAAAGTAACATTAATTCCTCAAAAAAGGCAGACTGCCCCTCAAGTATCCTATTTTGCACCTGTGAATCTGTTTTATAAAGTAAATGAAAATACGTTAGGGATATTTTAAAGAATTGAGACAATGAAAAAATTCTACAAACAACAACAACAACAACAACAAAAAACGCTGTTTACTTACTTGTTTTTCAATTTCCTTTAGCCGACTCTGATCTTTTTGAAATTCATTAAATGCTTCTTTGACCAGTCTGTCTAGATCTACTTTGTCTTGAAATTCTAGCTCGGGGTTTCTTTCCAGTACAATGGATACAACCATAAGTAACTAGGAGAGACAGACACTGAAAGCCAATTATATGAACCATAACAGTGACATGTTTTCACTCTTTCATCAGAAGGATGGGTGATCCAAAGGATGTTCTGTATAATGAGAGGCTCAAGGATCACCTATGGAAGGAAGCTTCCTAATTGTGCAAGTTATCTGCGTAAGTTCTGTTTGAAAAGTGCACCTTTTATTTTTCATTGTGTGTATCCCTAGATATGTTTTTTAGTCAGTTAAATAAAACCATTAACTTAGAAAAATGACTTTCCTAACCCATCGTGTACATAATACATGATACCCTATTCACTCAAAGTGTCTGAACTCTTTCTGGGCCTTTGGGTGTCAATCCTTGTTGGCAAGACACCAAAACATTGTCTGTGGAGAGAAGGGTCAGAGACCAAAGCCAGAGAAGCCAGGTGTGTTCAATGGAGACTCTGGACCTAGGTTCAGGATCAAATGACCTGGAGCCCAGGGCCAAGTGAGTATAAGTCTGTGATGCCACAGTAGTTTCTCAAGGGATGGCCATGTTTTAAAAAAATACATTTAACTGTGACCCCTGTGACAAGAGTTCTATTTCGTCTGTATAAACTATCTTAGTTTAATGAATCACCCTATTGCTTGGCCATCACATACACCCATCCTAAGTGGTAATGTTCATTTTAGATGCCAAATTCCTATAAACAAAAATAGTATCTGCATACGCAATAATTGGTAAAGGCTCTCTGATGATGTTTATGGCTCCTAATTTGTACACTGAACAGGAAACACGCCTCATAATTCCCAATTTGGGATTCTTACTGACTGTATTTTATCTAGCTGCTTCCAAAACAGAAACTGAAAGAACCAAAGGAAACACAGTAAAATCCAGGGAAACCTTAGGGCAGGGCTTTAGACATGAGAATACAAAGTTTTGCTGTAGGTCTAAAGGAAAATGTCTTCTGCAGAGGGAATGACCTCACTGTGGTCAACAAGAAGGATCTCTATGTCCACTGTATGTCCCAGATGCTGGGTACTAGACATGGAAAGCATTCACCCGTCTCATAACCCCATCCTTTCCCAATCCATTCTGCCTCATGCTGTGAAAATGACTGGCTGATACTGTTCCACATCCTGGGACATCAAAGAGGAGGCTGAATCTACTCAGCTCTGACTGCAGCTCCAGACATGCTAGATTTTAGGAGGTGCCAGTCCAGGTTGGCGGTCACACAGAGCTTCTGTAGCAATAAGACATATTATCTACCCTTGAGAAACACAAAAGTCGGAGGGATACATTCCTGGGGAAAGAGACAAAGTGCGGATGAGCTAAATATTAACCCATCAACTGGTGGCTTCTCTATGTATTTGGGGTGATGTTTAACATAACAAAAGGGCACATGTGTTCTGTTAATTTTACATGTAACTTTATACAGGGCAGAGATACAGCATGCAATGACATGTCTTCTCTTCATATAGAGATGTCTAGAAAGATGTCCCTCAAAATATTAACAGCAATAATCTCTTGCTAGTGAGTGTGGGGTAAACTTTTATGTTATTTTCTATAATTTTCTAAACTGCTGAAACTTTCTACAATAGTTGTGCATTATTTCTGTGAATAGAAAAAAAAAAAGAAAACAAAGTGGATAGAAAAAGGTCACTTCCTGTACTTTTATGATGTTGCTGATACACTTGATGCTGAGGGGTGAGTGTGTGGCTGAAAAACAGGGGTCAGTTCTCCCTTCCTGGAAGAGCCTGAGGTGTCTGAATTGCTCGTGTGCCTTGCCTTGGGTCAGGGGTGGCCATCTTCTTGAGGACTGGGCTGGGAGACATCAGGGTTCCGGAAAGTATAGGGTTCTGCGCCTCATAGGAGAGATCAGCGTTCTGGAAAGAATAGGATTCTGGGTCTCATAGGCAGTTTCCCTTATACTAGTTTTCAGGGAGCAGAGAGAAGGCATTTCTTCAGCAATCTTCATTTCTTACTACTCACCTCTACAACGATCTGTCTGTACTGTGGCTGGTCAATATTTCCCAATGTGTCTTCAACAAGGAGAGAGAAATTCATCTCATACATGGTCATATCTGACAGGGTTGGTTGCTGAAAAAAATAACTCCACATTAACATGCTGAACTGTTATGCTCTGGTTCTCATTTAACAGAAGACTTTCATTTTCTAATAATTAATAGTTTTCAGTTTTTATAAAACCTTGGGGAGCATTTTCAGCTACACAACTGGATTTTATATATGTCAAACTACTAAAGCCAACCAGCTGACTACTGTGCTGAGATAAACCTTCCATTTTTAGTAGCTACCTTCACTATATTAATGTTTTTGAGAAAAAGGACTATATTAGAAGACCACTTCAATACACAAAAGGAATAGCCAAACACTGAGACAACAAATAGTGTACATATTGCTTTCAGAATTTACATGAGAAGTTATGCTTGCTGTCAGGCTCCCGCACGGAAGTCACCTGCTATTGAATTTACATCATTTCTGTGGTAGTTCCTTTCTGAGCTGGCAGCGTAAAAATGCATACAAACAAGCAAAAACAATATTATGTGCAGAACTGGGAAGGAAACAGGAAAAAAGCGAAGCTAAAAGAGTTTCCTCTACTCTGCCCTTTATCTTTCATTTAAAACAAGAACATTGTGTAGTTTTCCATTCATTTTTACAATCCAAATGAAAGCAGAAAATAAACTAAAATTCAAATCCAAATCTGGGCATGGGGAATATTCCTCAGAGGATGGAAGGGAAGGCTCTGAACATTAGGCTTGTATGGTGGAAAGCAGATGGGGTCACTAGATCATTACCAGAGAGGCAGAGATGATGAGACATACTTGTTTTCACCTCAATGATAATTTACAGTGAACTCAATCAGGTTCAGAACCATGTTTATCTACTTACCACTCAAAATGGGACCCAATGTTCTCTTTCAATCAAGTGACAGCAAAATTGTTCAGCCTGGTATAATAATGCTTTAGTCCTATATTCAATAGATATTCAATACAACTAACTACTGTATTTCATAGTCAATATAATCCAACGTATTATTAATGTTTACAGGTAGTACCTAATTTGGGGAAAACAAAGTCCCATTGCTAAATATAGTTATAACTGGCTAGATCTCTAGCAATGGGCTTAATGGGGTTACAGAAGGAAAGGAAGACCCTTTCTTGGTTTCACATTAATTTCTTCTTAATAGATCTCATTTAAAAAGTCAACCTAGCTACTGTGCAACTAGAGAAGAGATACCAAGCTTGCCTTATTTCCTACTCTTCTGAAAGGACTTAGGGTAAGTAGTGTAGCACAGAAGAGAAAAGGCTCAGCAGCTACACTGCCAGGGGTCACACCCTGGGGCAGCTACTTACTACATGTGTGACCTTAAGAAAATCATTTAGCTGTGTTTCAGTGTCCTCTTCTGTCAAACTGGAATACTAATAACAAAGCATCTGCCTCAAAAGATTGTCTAATGGATTAAATGAGCACTTAGAAAAGTGCTTGGTGCATAAAAATACTTAACATATATTTATTGTCATTATTGTTATTTTTAGCAAAGAGAGGATATTAGCAAAACAAGGATACTACATGTTAAGTGGCCCAGGCTGCCAGATAATTAAATGAAAATCTGGTAAGTATTAGTGGGGGCTGAGAAAGAAGCTAACAAGTGATTGTGAGCATGCACTGCCTAGGTAGGCAGAGAGAAGGCCTTGCCAGAGGGTTTGAACTCCAGCAACGAGGCGCTGCTCTCTGCTCTCAAGAGATGGTGCTGCTCCTGAACAGTAATCATAGGGCACCCAGGAGAGGGTTGGTCCCTGCACTGACAGTCAAATGAAACTACTTGCAGTCTGTGAACAGTATAAAGAATACTTTTTAAAAATTTTTATGCATTTTTTTGAAAAAGTAATATATTCACACATTCAAACTTTGAAAGGTTTAAAGGGTTCCAAGGAAGAGCCCACATGGTCCTCCCAGTCACACAGTTCCTTTTACCAAAGACTAAGAAAAGAATACTACCAATTTCCTATGGGTCCTTCCAGAGACACTCTTAGGTAGACACATGCAAAATGAGTGTGGGTCTGTGCCTTTGAGAATACTTTATTTGTATAAAGAGCCACATCAAAATTTATTTGGTTGAGATTTCAACACTAAAAACAATTACAGTAAAGACTAATCCTTCTCTTTTGTGTATAAGCAGAATGACTTAGATGCCAGGATTAAATAATCATATCAAAGAAGCAGGCCAGTGTATATCACATGGGAAACCATCAGAAGGAGAGGGCACTAACTCACTTGGACCACAGGTAAGGTATATTTGGAATAAAATAAGTGATTATCTGTCCAATGACCTAAAAAGTTACTGCATTTTTCACATTCAACACAATTCCTAAGTGGTGATTTCCTCATCCACAACACTACTAGGCCCCACTGTTTCTTAGGTCTGCTCTGGTTCTGTCTTTCCAATGCATGCTTTACTGTTTGTGAGGCCCCCCAGCACTGACCCACCACCACTTGGGGTAGTGAAGGGATACCCACGCTTGAAGTAAAGCCAATATAGGAAACTCTAAGCTGGTAAGTAAACAAAGGAAGGACAGCTTGCTCAGCAAGAGGTTTGGCCACATGGTTTTTTAAAAGGGAATATCCTCAAAATATCTAAAATATGACAATACCAATAATTTTTTTTATTAAATACAACTTTCAGCAATATATCCATTTGGTAAAGTGAGCCTTTTCTGCCTACAGGGACACTAAATTTGAAAAATAAAAGTAACTCAGATTGGGGAAAACAATTTTCAATCCAATTGATTAGACTTATTTTCTAGTATTTCATCCCTTCTTTGAAAAAACTCTTAGAATGCTGAAAAGGAGAAAAGTTATTTGCAGGGCAGGAGGAAAGGATTCACTATCCTTTGCGAAATCCCCTTTCTTTACGTGAACATGGTGGGGCTTTACCTGAGGCAAATGCTTCCCAGCGACAATGATGCCATTGGGCGTGCGCTCCAGGATCTGCCACACTCGGTCATAGAACCCGGTGGGAGTTCTATTCAAAGACCCATCGATCTGACGCCTGTTCAGCCAACATCTGTAACAAAAGGCAAATGTCTTAGAGTTGAAGAACAAGCTTGTTCTGGTAGAAAGCAGGGCTTTCAATATGAACTAATTGTTCCGATAGGGTAAGCAATAAAAGCCAAAGCCAATCAATGATGCATATCTCCGTGTGTTACAGAGGCTAGTAAATATTTCATAATGAAAACAGGGCTGGCAGGACAGGAGGAAGTCTCTAAGATTCTAAAAAATTTAATAGACAAAATGTCATTCTCTAAGTAAGCTATGAATTGCTCAGTACATGCTCAAATGATTTTCAAATATACAAAGCAGCTCCCTTTAAAAATGCAGCAGTTGTGAATTTCATAATAACTTTATGTTGTTTTCACATATAATAAAATGTAAGCTCCATGAAGGCATAGAAATCATATAATTTGATCACTCCTATACACCTCTCCCAGAAAGGTGCTTTGTAAACAATTAAAAAGTGAATGAATAAGTGATGTTCAAAAAAGCATTTTATATAGAATAAAATTACCTTATTTTAAACTTTATAGAAGTTTGCCATGTAAACATAGCTAAAGTTCTCTTGCTGAAAAAAGATATAAAATCTTACATTATAATAACAGAATGTAGTGATACACCAAAATTTTAGAACTTTTATTTTCATGGATTAAGCATTTAAGCATTAAATCTTAAATATGTAATACATCATTCACAAACTGCTAAAAATGCAGAATTTGAATAATTTGAAAAGAACACACAGTGACAAAGTAACATATTCTTGCAAAAGCTGAAGGACAGATACATTTATTTATTTATTTACTTATTTACAAGACAAGGTCTTGCTGTGTCACCCAGGCTGAAGTGCAATGGCTCAATCATAGCTCGCTGCAAACTCTAACTCCTGGGCTCAAGCGATCCTCTCACCTCAGCCTTTCCAGTGGCTAAGATTACAGGCATGCACTACCATGTCTGGTTACTTTTTAAATTTTTTTGTTGAGACAGGGTCTGGCTATGTTGTCCAGGGTGGTCTTGAGCTCCTGGCCTCAAGTAATCCTCCTGCCTTGGCCTCCCAAAGTGCTAGGATTATAGGCATGAACCACAGCACATGGCCCAGATATACGTTTTTTACACTTAGTATTTTAAAAGACAGCAGAGTGAAATGTATACTCAATTACAAGGGAAACATGTCATGACCAACACTATTTTTAGGTACGGCAATAGCTATGCAGGATACAGTAAACAGAAAAAAACATTTTTGCTCTGGAAAAAGAGGACTAATGAAAATTTATCCCTACATAGGTAAGAGAGGCATCCATTTTTGGATACACAACATTTCTTCTAATAGGTACAGCCTGGTATTGCTGGTTTTAGTGTTTCACCAAAGTGACAAAGCTCAAAGGGTTCCTTGGTGATGTTTTACTTTAGATAACTGGATACCCCACTGCCTGCATTTTATTTTCCCCTCGTTCCCTTTGTTTGGCAATTAAAATATATGTTTTTGGAGTTATATGAAGTTATGATTAATATTTTAAAAAGGAGATACTTAGTAGGACAACAGAAAAAGTAGAAATGTGAGAATACTCACAATGGAGGTAGAAAATTATTTTGAAAGATCCTTTCATTTTTTCTTTTCATTTTGAAAAATTTCAGACTTACAGAAAAGTCATGAATATAAGTCATAAAGTTCCTGTATACTCTTAACTTCCCTTCTCCTTTTTTTTTTTTTTTTTTTTTTGAGACAGGGTCTCTATCACTGAGGCTGGAGTGCAGTGGTGTGATCTCGACTCTCTGCAGCCTCCACTTACTGGTTTCAGGTGATCCTCCCATGTCAGCCTCCTGAGTAGCTGGAACTACAGGCGCATGCTGCCACACCTGGCTAAGTTTTGTGTTTCTTGTAGAGATGGGGTCTTGCCACGTTGCCCAAGCTGGTCTCAAATTCCTGGGCTCAAGCAATCTGCCTGCCTCAGCCTCCCAAATTGTTGGGATAACAGGCGTGAGCCATCGTGCCTGGCCTTCCCCTACTCTTATTATCTTACATAACCATAGTATAAAACTAGGAAGTAAACAATGATACAATACTATTAATTAATCTATGGATCTAATTCAAATTTTGTCAATTTTACCACTAATATTCTTGTTTTGGTCCAGAATCCAAACCAGGATTGGTGTTTAGTTTCCATGTTTCCTGAGGCTCCTCTAGCAGTTTCTTGGTTGTCCTTTATTCTTTCATAACTTTGACACTTTAGAAATGTCAGTTATTTTGTAAGATGTACCTCAGTTTGGGTTGGTCTGATGTTTCCTGATGAATGGACTGACATGCATTTTTGGCAAGAGTATCTAGAAGTGATGTTGTGCACATTTCTTATTTATTTACTTATTTTTATAGAGATGGGATCTTGGAATATTGCCCAGGCTAGTCTCAAACTTGTGGGCTCAAAGGACCCTCCTGCCCCAGCCTCCCAAAATGCTAGGATCACAAGCTTAAGCCACCATGCCCGGCCCATCATACCCCTTTCAATGCATCATATCAGGGGTTATATGATGTTCATGTGTCTTATTACTGGCGATGTTCACCTTAATCTTTTGGTTAAGGTAGAGTCAGCTGGGTTTCTCCACTGTAAAGTCACTATTTTCTCCTTTACAATTAGTAAGTATCTTGAGTGGAAACACATTGGAATGATGAAACTCTCCATTTTTCACCATAATTTCATGCAATGATGGTTTTTGCCGGCAACAATAACTGTTGTATTTGTCTATTTCTGTCATCCTATCTACACTTATAATTGGAATTCTATTATAAGAAAGGGTCTCTTCACTCCATTTGTCTGTTTATATCAGCATAGACTCATGGGTATGTAAGAATGTTTCTTCCTATTTTCCACTGGGATTCTGGTTGTCTTTCCCTCAATTTTTAAGAATTCTTGGTTATAAGCTCATTTGGCATATGTTTTGTTCCAGTTTCTCAGTTGTCTTTTGCCATTGGTTGTCTACTTTTTGCCATACAAAGTGCTGTTTTTAATTTTCACATAGTCTTATTAACTTTTTCTTTTGTTGTCCTTGGGTTGAGCCATTATTAGAAGGTCTTTCCCATACTAAGGGTAAAAAGGAATGTCATCGTGTCTTCTTGTTTTGTATTATTTCATTTTTTACATTTAGATTTCTAATCTATTTGGAGTGTATTCTTATGTGTGGTATAAACCACAGGTGTGATTTTATCTTTTTGCAAATGGCTATCCAGTTGTCTCATGACTATTTAAAAAGTCCATCCTTGGCCTCTGTCACACATTAAATTTCCATATATACTTGGGGGTCTATTTCTGGACTTTCTATTCTGTTCAACTCTTTTGTCTGTTGTGTACCAATATCACACTGTTTTAATTACAGAGGCTTTATAGTATGTTTTAATGTCTAGCAGGGCAAGTCGTTCTTTCATGTTTTTCTGATTATTCTTATATGTTTGGTTTTTCCATATGAAGTTTTGTATTAACTTGTCTTAACCTCATAAAAAGAGCTTGTTGAAATGTTATTGGAATTGAATTATATTTACAACTGACATCTTTATAACATGAATGTTCTTATTTAAGAACAAGGATGCCTTTCCATTTATTCAAATCTACTTTTGTGGAAGACAGCTTTCGTAAAAGGCCTAGGCAGATTTTTCTAGGCATATAACTATACCATTTGGTAAATGCCAGGCACAAACGTACTCAATAAATACTTTCCTAAATACTTACATTAAAGCTATTTCTGTAATGAAAAAGTTCTTCAAGTCAACACAATCCATACATATTTGTTTTGTTCTTAGTGTAAGCTTAGCACAAGTCTAGGAAAGGGTTTAGCACTGAAGTCTATTTAGGGAGACAAAGCCACAGGCAACATATTTAAATAATGTTACCAAACCCAATCCTATCTGCCAAAATGCTGGGAGGAGACGGTGAGTGCCACAAAGGTTCAGAAAAGGAAATTGACTTCAGAAAGTGGTATGAGGTGTTACATTTTGCACAGAATAATAAAAATGAAGAAATGCTTATACACTACATTGGAAAAAAAGTATAAAATTAAAATCAATGCAAAATAATAATTGAGGAGAGACATTTTGATTGGTCTTTCTATTTACACTTTCTATTTAGTGGGGTGGCCTCTGATACTCTGTTGCATTTTATTTCTTATTAATGTCTTATCAATTTCATAGATATATCAAGCTAAACATTATGAAGTTATTGTAAATCCAGAGTATCATGTAGGTAACAAGGGGCCCTCATTACCTTCCATTCTGTTGAGGCTGCAGAATATCCAGCAGAAGCTGTTTAACTTCACTAGGTGATAGCTGATACAAGTCCAAGGCTGGCTTGTCTCCACCACGGATCTGAAGTTCGTACTCCATGGCATGGATGATCCATCTGAAATAAAACAGGGAAGCATGAATCAATAACTCTTGAAATAAAATCACCTTCTGCTTCTGTCAGTAATGCCCTTACAGCACTGACCCATTCAAAGGAGAATGAAGAAGAGGCCATTTGAATTTCCTGAACCGTTGATACAATTACTTCCATCAAGATTATGTGACATGATCAGACTCTTAAAAATGAGGCCTGCCCTTGCACAGGTGGTGAGGTTTTACAACATTAAAATAGGTAAGTACTTAGGTTCTTAGCAAGTGAGATTTTACCCATCCATTGTGGTGTTATTCTGTACACAAACAGCTGCCACACTATATTTTCTTAACACTAGATACATGCAAAAAAAAAAAAAAAAAAAAAGGAAAGAGAGCAAGAGAGAGAAACAACACATTCCAAGAAATAGGCTGAGGCCGGGCGCGGTGGCTCAAGCCTGTAATCCCAGCACTTTGGGAGGCCGAGACGGGTGGATCACGAGGTCAGGAGATCGAGACCATCCTGGCTAACACGGTGAAATCCTGTCTCTACTAAAAAATACAAAAAACTATCCAGGCGAGGTGGCGGGCGCCTGTAGTCCCAGCTACTCAGGAGGCTGAGGCAGGAGAATGGCGTAAACCCCGGAGGCGGAGCTTGCAGTGAGCTGAGATCCGGCCACTGCACTCCAGCCTGGGCGATAGAGCGAGACTCCGTCTCAAAAAAAAAAAAAAAAAAAAAAAGAAATAGGCTGAGATATGCTATTATGTAAATGTTCCTTTCTCTGAAATCTCAAGCTTCTTTTTAAAACCAATTTCCTTTACTTTGTAGTCATTCCTTTGGGGTGAGAGGAGCCAGACAAGTACCTGTCTTTGAAATATAAGGATACAATTAGTTATAACTTAGTTACAGTTGTACATTAAAGATGTACTTTAACCAACAGGTTGCATAAGAGCCAAAATATTTAATTATTTTATGTGTAAATATTTTTTTGAGGAGATTTTAAAAAGCATTTTTGTAGATTAATTTCATTTCTTTCATTTACTATATTCTGAGGACAGAACTCAGATAAACTAGTTATGAAAACCAAAGAAAATTCTGGAAATAATACTGTGCCTTAGGGAATGAGAAATTTATACATGATTAGGAAAAGCCAGGGAATTAGTTTTACACAGCAGATTCCTATGCTTCATCCTTAAATCCTTTAGCGAACACTGCATAACAAACACAGGCAGTGCAACTGAGCATCTGGAAATAATGCATCTTTATTCACCCATGCTGCCTTTCTCCCCCATGCCTTCTCTTTCTTTTTTTTTTTTAGGAGCAAAACTGCAAGTTTATTTTGGTCACCTAAGGTGTGGGGAAGAGGTCTGTCGGCCTCCGGCAAAGAAGGCCGACAGAGTCCCCCCGTGGGGCTCTCGGACGGCGTTCCTGGAGTCCTGACATCCTGATAGGAGTGAAGGACTGAGGAAGGCTGCCGCCTTCTCTTTCTTTTGATACACTTCCTTGAAAGACAACCTACAAGGATATTGTAGGTACAGAGATGAAAATGTTAGGGTAGATGTATTCAAAAGATTAAAGTTCTTTTTTCTGCCAATGCTGGTTTGTAAAACAACAGTGATGCATCCTCATGGGATGACTAATGTCTCTTGATGTAGAGAATAGTAAGAAAAAATGCTAAGCCTTGCTGGTTGAGCCAGAGAGGGTGTCAACCAGGCCTGCTGGGCCAGGCCATAAGCCACAGGGTGACATGTATCAAGTTCTATGACAGTTCTAACCTCTACTGCCCTGAGCTCAGACAACTCTCAGCTCTTCCTACCTTCTCCCCTATTGTTTGTTGGTGCCATTTCTGGAAGTTGGGAGTTTAGTCTAGGGTAACACTGAGATAGATTATAAAGGCATGAGAGATACACAAGGATGAAACATACTAATATTTTAGAAATCAATACTATTACTGTTGATACTATGTAATGAATATTTAATAGCTGTTCATTGGTAAGAGCAATAAAGATGAAGTATTTACAAACAACAAATGCCTGAAAGCTTCCTGTTATATACAACAACAGAATATGTAACAGAATTAAGATTTACCATTTATATTTCTCTAGTCAGTCGAAAAGAAAAACTGGACTACACCTATGTTACTGGCAAAGACTAGGCTTTCTTTATATCGTCCTCATTCTTACTTACTGTATTTAGCGAAAATGTTACACAAGCATAAAAGTGAAAAGAACATAGTTCTTTTGGATGCTTTGATGTTTAAGCTGCTTAGGAAATTAGCTAGTACAGCAACATTTTAGTTACAATAAACTACTCAGTGGGCCTTTTCTTTAAATTAAAAATTTATATTTTTATTTTATGGACTAGGCATAGAATTGTCTTCTATTTATTTTATTTATTTATTTTATTAATTTCTTTACTTAGATTTAAAACTTACATTTGAGGCAGCTTAGAATAACAGAAGGAATACTGAATTAAAAATCGAAAGACCTGCCTGTTGGTCTCCTCAATAAGTCAATAGAATGAAAAGGAAAGTGGGAGTTTCTGCTGTAGATGAAGTGATTTAAGAGATATAACCACTAATACCATGAGCCTTGTTTTATGTCATGATTCAAAAACAGACCAACTATAAAAAGTCATTGCAGGGATAACCCAGAGAAATTTAAATAAGAATTGAGTATCTGGTGATATTAAAAAAATTATTGCTAATTTTGGTGGCTATGATAATGGTATTGGGATTATTGAGATAATGTCCTTTTTTTGAGATATATACTCACTAAAATATTCACAGGTAAAAGTTAAATGTCTGGAATTTGCTTTATAATATACTATAGCAAAATAAAAGACAAAGCAAATATAGCAAATACAAATAGCTAAGCACTACTTATATCCACTAAATAATGAGTATTTGGGAATGCACCAAATAATTCATTATACACTTAAAATTCTTCATAACGAAAAGCAAAGACAGACTTAAATACTAATTCTGTCACTTACCAACTGTGCCCCATTGGCAGGTTACTTTCCAAATGGGAATACTACTATTACTCATTGACCTTACTTTTTGAAATTATTTTGAGGAACAAATGTCTATAAAAAGGCTCTGAAATGTTAAAGAGTCATAAAAATGTTAGTAAACTCTTGTTATGTGACTTCTTAAACTCAGGTTAGAGGAAGGTAATGGAAATTTTTAACTGAAGTCTTGGAGTTACTTAAGCCAAGTATCACAGTCAATCAACTTCAGGAGGTATCTTCTAAAATAAATAACATTTTTATTTTTAAAAGGCTTACTTTTTAAAGTCTTCCACTAACTTGAGTTATTAAAACTAAACATAGTTTATCACATTTATCTTTTAAAATCCTTAGTATCACGCACAAAGATAGCTGGAGACCTTAATGTTTTCCCTTAGACTTCCTTCTATTGACAAAATCTCAGCAGTTTTGTGGGCAAATTATTGACAGCATTGTTCTCAAAAATCATCAAAGAAAGAAGGTTGTTCATTCATTCAAGCACAAATAAATACAATCTGTCATATTATTAAAATACATTTATTGGCCGGGTGCGGTGGCTCATGCCTGTAATCCCAGCACTCTAGGAGGCCAAGGCGGGCAGATCACGAGGTCAGGACATCGAGACCATCCTGGCTAACATGGTGAAACCCTGTCTCCATTAAAAATACAAATACAAAAAATTAGCTGGGCGTGGTGGTGGGTGCCTGTAGTCCCAGCTACTTGGGAGGCTGAGGCAGGAGAATGGTGTGAACCAGTGTGAACCCAGGAGGTGGAGCTTGCAATGAGCCCAGATCATGGCACTGCACTCCAGCCTGGGCAACAGAGCGAGCTCTGGGAAGGAAGGAAGGAAGGGAGGGAGGGAGGGAGGAGAGTAGGGAGCAAAGGAGGGAGGAAAGGAGGGAGGGAGGCAGGCATTTATTCATTAAAATTGTTGGTCAAAGTAATCTTTTTATTCTTTGGAATTCTTCAAATAAAAATGGCAAAACAGCCTTAGACATAAACTATACAACTATTAATAGCTGTCAGAAATCTACAGAAAGTAAATTACCAAGTAGTAACACAGTTAAGAATATCAAAGACATTTTATCCATTTGTAGGACTACTAATAAAGGAGGACATAGGAAAATCAGGCTAATTATCCCTCATTCCCAATGACAAGGGCCATAAAATCTGATATTGATCATTTTAGTACAAAAGCTTTTTTTTTTGAGGAGTCTCACCCCGTCACCCAGGCTGGAATGCCATGGTGCGATCCTGGCTCACCACAACCTCCGGCTCCCAGGTTAAAGTGATTCTCCTGCCTAAGTCTCCTGAGTAGCTGGGATTACAGGCATGCACCACCACGCTGGCTACGTTTTGTATTTTTAGTAGAGACGGGGTTTCACCATGTTGGATGGGCTGGTCTTGAACTCCTAACCTCGTGATCCGCCCGCCTCGGCCTCCCCAAGTGCTGGAATTACAGGCGGGAGCCACTGTGCCTGGCCAGTACAAAATCATTTAAATACAAAATGGGGAAAGGAAACGATGGATGCATGGATGGAAGGAAGGAAGGAAGGGCAAAAGAAAGAAAATGTGGAAGGTCAAAATAATGAAGGTTATGGATGGCCCAGATCCTTATACATTCAGTCTGTCTAAGAGCCAGAGGTGCTCTACTTGCCAATAAGCAAATGAGAAAGTGGTAGATTCACCCGACTGACCAAATCAGCCTTCATATATATCCAAGTTTGACTTGAGGACAATGAATTCTTTGGGACTGCTGGAAAAGCGGAAAAAGGAATATTAGTATTCCTCAGACAGTTCTGGGAATAAGCTTATCCTTTTAAAAACACTCTTGTTTGGAGGTTAGTAAGGATACAGTGTGTGTATTGGCATGTTTATTTCCGATATGCCCCAATGAAGGAGTACAATATAAAATAAAGTACATGGAAATCTGATAGCAGTGGTAAACCAGAACACCTGAACTTTTCTTTTTTTCTTTTTTGAGACATGGCCTTACTTGGCGCCCAGGGTAGAGTGCAGCTGTGTGATCTTGGCTCACTGCAACATCCACCTGTTAGGCTTAAGCAATCCTCCCACCTCAGCCTCCCAAGGAGCTGGGACTACAGGCAGGCACCACCACACCCAGCTAATTTTTAATTTTTTTGTAGAGAAGGGGTTTTGCCATGTTGCCCAACTGGTCTCAAACTCCTGGGCTCAAGTGATTTACCCACCTTGGCCCCTCAAAGTGCTGGGATTACAGGTATGAGCCACTGCACCTGACCAGCTGAAATTCTCTGGAAAAAAAAAATGCCATACAGAATAGAACTGATCCTTGGAAAAAAAAACAATTTTTTAAAATAATCATTTTAAGATTGCAATATAATACAAGGATCTGCTAAGTTTGCTGTTAAACAAATGATTAGATGATTTTGTGCAAACATTTAACTAAGCCGTATGTTATGGGCTGAATTCTTTCTCCCCCACCAAATTCATATGTTGAAGCCCTAACTCCAATGTGATGGTATCTGGAGATGGGGTCTTTGGGAAGCAATTAGGTTTAGATGAGGTCATGAGGTTGGGGCCCTTATGCTGGGATTAGTACCCTTATAAGATGGTATACCAGAGAGCTCTCTCTCTCCAACAGAGGACACAGAGGACACAGAAGGCAGCTGTCTGCAAGCCAGGAGGAAAGCCCTCACCAGAAACCAAATCGGCAGGGTCCCTGACCTTGGCCTTTCCAGCCTGCAGATAGTGAGAAAATAAATTTCTGTGTTTAAGCTATTCCATCTATGGCATTTTGTTATGGAAGCCAGAGCTGACACACCAAATGACAGAAGATGGGAAAGTTGCAAGAAGGGACTTTTTTGGCTTGATTCATATTAATATGGAGAGGAGTACAATTTGATGAGGCAAACTGAGCTCTGTGGTGACTGAAGGATGTGGACTCACTCTATCACTGATCCAATCACAATATAATAGGGGTAGGGGAGCTTCATCATCTCACCTCCTGATCTCATATCAAATGTCAAAAGCAAAGACCTCAGAATGAGTATCAGAACCGTGCTAATGAACTTGGTGCCATAATTATTTTCTCTTTCCTTTAGTGCATAAGCAATGTTATCGTCTGCTATCTATGACAACAATGGCTCTCTCTAAGCTTCGAATGTGTGATCCACGGATACAGTTTCGGGCATCAGAGGACAAGGTATGTCTGGATCATAATTGCTTACAGAGGATGTCCTGGCAGTATGAAAAGCAGAGATGAAAAAGGCTTGATAACATATATCTTCTGGGATTATCTCTAAGTAAAGCTTGACTGACAGACCTGCAGCAGAAAGCAGTTGATTGGAGGTCTTTACAGTAATGGGCCTGTCAGGAACTTGATCTATTTCAACAGGAAAGCTGGAGCACAAATCAATAATGAGACAGCAAATCAAATCATTATCAGACCAAAATACCATTCCTGTGAGCAGGTTAATTTTGTTCACTGGAGTGCCTGATAGCAGTAAAGTTGAAGGAATTGCATTGGCAAGATTAACCTTGGAAAAAAGAGAAAAGGGACATGGTGCTATTGGTTTAAAAGCAATTGAAGTAGTGGGTAATGTAAATAAATAAAATTTAAAAAACACTGAGAGAGAGTAGTTAAACCAGAGATAAAAGTATACACAGAGCAAGGGAATTCTGGGTAAGAGGTACCATGATTAAGGCAAATGTTCTTATTTCTTATGTCCATTCAGCCTAGTGAATGCTGGCATTCCAAGAAGAATATGGTATCAAACGTGACCAATCAATCTCTTTAATCATAATTAACATTTAAAAGAGAGAAACAATACCCAAAAGCCAAGTAAGAATGAGTCTGATGTGCTTATTGTACCATAAAGCAGAAAAAAATAACATATTCTATAAATCCCCTCCCTATCTTTCTTTTAAAATTGTGCCACAACCAGTACAATACACAAAGGACTAACTCAGAAGTAGTTACATGTTCAACAATTTATAGGAAATTTGACATTCAAGGACTCTATAAATGAATAATTTGCTCACCAATTTTAAGCAAATGAAAAACCTTCCAGGGACTAATTCAAGGTAAAATTTGTAAAGAAACATACTGAGTATGTATTTGCTGCTGCTAATAAACAAATATGCAAGGGGCCCATTCACTTAAAAGGGCTCAGGTCTTAGTATAATTTATTAAGGATGAAGTCTAATAAAAACATAGAAGACACAAAAGTATCTTTTTACTCTTCAGAGGGGCACTATCACAAGCCCCACAGACAGGATCACAGTTACCTGAAATTGTCTGATATCCCTAGAGAAGAAACAGCATTCCCAAATCTTTGTTACTGTGGTGGGAAAGTGCTGTGGGCATAGGTCTGAGGGGATTTCAGGGTGTTTGCCACAGGTGTCATGAGTGTCTACCAGGTAACGCAGAGGTGACACCATGTTAGATTGCAAGATACAACCCCAACAGGATTCTGAGATGGAGTTTCCATAAGAGATGCTTTGGGATCATTCCACTGGGCCTACAGGGGACTCAACCATGGCTGAAAGGGCCCCCTCCTCCAGGGTGAACTTCTCTTGTGAGAGTACATGGCCTTTGCAAACTTAGGACCAGAAGACAAGAGTGAGTGAGACACACACACACAGAGAGAGAGAGAGAGAGAAAGAGAGAGAGAGAGACAGAGAGAGTATGTGTGTTAGGACCAGAAGACAAGAGTGACTGAGACAGAGAGAGAGAGGGGAGAGGAGAGAGAGAGAGAGAGAGAGAGAGAGAGAGAGAGTGAGTGTACGTGTGTGTTGGGAGAAGGGGGAGGTTCCTCCTATGGCACTTTGAGATTTGTGGTGTGTAAAAAGCACTCCCCAGATGGAGCTGTTCTCCAAATGTCATAGGGAGAGGACCTCAAATTATCAAATACCACAGTGATAATGGTGAAGCTTTGCCCCTGCAAAACAGCTTCACATTCTTTACCTAGAATCACCACATCCAACGAGGACACCAAAGCAGGGATAGCCCCACTGTTACCGACCAGGGTAACTTTTTTCCTTTTCTGTTTATTGTCAGGTTGAGCTCCTTTTCATTCCACTAGTTTTACATGTAAATGTGAAGTACTTTTTTAAACATTATTACCCATTTTTCCTTCAAAATCACATGTGAAAAACGCATTGCCTATTTGGCAATATCTGCATACATCGTAATTCATCAGTTCTCATCCAAGGAGTTTACAGTATTCACACAAGTACCATAAAGATATATTTTGCAGCAGTCTTCATTTCAGCATTATTTGAAATAGTGAAAACATTGGGAACAACCTAGATGTTCATTAGTAGAAAATAGTTGGAATAAATTGGTTTTCAGCCATATAATAAAATGCTGTGCTACCATTACATTGAACAAGATAAAGTCCTATATACTGACATTTATGAATGTCCTAGATAAATTAAATGTAAAAAAAAGATGCAGTGTATTGTTCCACTTTTTATAAAACAACAATACCATACATATATATCTGTGTAATGTACGTGTGCAAAAGTATCTGAGAAATATACATCAAATTGGTGTCAGTTACTTTCTCTCGGAAATTTCTACTTTCTAAGTTACATTTTCAGTATTATTTTATAAATTAGCTTATTATTTTTAAGTGATTTGCATGATTTCAGCTACAGTATATTTCAGTCAAATTTCCTTATCTTTCTTTGTCTCTTCTTTCTTTTGACTGAAAGTAAATTACCTGCATAGAATTTGACCTTCACTCTTATCCCTTAAAATAGTTTCTTTCGAAGATTTGGAGCTATTTTGAATCAGTTATAAGAACTTTGAGTTATATCCTGATTTGTTCAGTCTGTTTGCCCTGATGTTTTCAAATCCAACCTCTTGACTCCATATGAGGATAAAGAAATGGTTCTTTCATGTGAGTTAACTCTAAATGAAAAGAAGTGTGATTCTCCATCTCCGTACACGGAGATGGAGTCTATTGTCACAGACTCAGGCATTGATCTGAGACAGACTGAGAAGTATAGGTTATAAGTCTTCCAAAGCACATTCTTTGTAATAAGTGTTCTAGTTCAGGGAGCCTTTTCAAGTGACAGCCATCCTTGCAGAGGTTTAAACAAAGCCTTAGAGTGAAGGCAAACAGTTTCCCAAGATTTTACACGGCTGTGTTTTTCAGTCTATAGTAGTTTTTCCTTTACTGCTTATTCAGCATTTTAAGCTAATTTAGGTCCTCTACAAGTCTCATGTAATTCCCTTCCTTGAATTCAACTCTAACCTGATGCTTCTTTCTATTCATGGGAATGGGTATTTATTCTAAAAATAGCGTTCTTTCCGTTTTGATATCTATTATTCTGTATGTTCAGTGCTTTTCATGAGAAATGACATACAATTTTTCCTTATACTGTGTCACCCAAAGTAAAAATGTCCGGTGGCAACATGTGACTTAGTATTTAACAGTCAACTGACTCATAAAGAAATTTGCTATGAAACCTTAATTATTCACCATCCTGAAACTCATTCTGGGATTGTGGCATTATATTCTCATTGTGAGTATTAATAGTGTCCCTGCCTGACTTATGATGTATATTTCACTCTTATGTGCATCTCACAAGATCAGTTCTAATCACTAGGACAATTTCAGTTGGGGAACAATCTAGTATTTTTTTTTTTTTTATTAAGGAGTGATTTATTTAAGAAATTTACTTCTGCTAAGGATAGGAACTAGATCTTGTATTACTTCCTGTCTGTCTTATAGTTTCGTTCATCAGAGATGCTCAATAAACATTGGATTGTTTAATATATGGTATATAAGCAGAGTCAGGTGGTTTGCTTTGAGCTAGTAATGTGGGATTTAGGAAAAGCAAAAGGAAAGCATGTCTCTGTACTCTTAGAGAAGTAAATGGCTCTTAATTTTGATAAACATACTTGATTTTGTGAAGCATGATATTGGAATTAAGTATAAAAGAAGATTTAATTAAATCATGTCCTTCAGGAAATGACCAAGTTAAACAGGGCCTTGTTTTTATGAAAGTCCAGTCAAATATACAGAAGATATCAGGATGTAGCACTTTTCTCCATGGAGTTATTAATGGAATGGTGTAGTTAATCATATCAGAGTATAGGACAGGTTGCCTTACAATCGTACATCTCTTAGCAGTGTTTCCAGTAATGATCTAAGAGGAGACAAGTTTAAATAACATGTGATCACTGCACTCAAAAGATCACTCTAGTAAACCTAGTATACTAGTAAACTCTAGTATCCTCTTCCTCTTCCTCCATCACTGTAGCCACAAATACTATTTATTGAATATCTATTATATGCTAAGCAATGAATGATAGAAGAAAAATAAAAATTCTTCACATATATTATCTGACTTAATCCCTACAACAACTTCGAAGTCGGCACGAGAACCACCATTTTACAGCAAAGAAACTGAGATTTGGAGAGTGTACATGGGCTGTTTTTGTCAGTAAGTGGAAGAACTGGGATTTACACTCAGGTCTGCCTAACTCCAGTGTTCTTATTCTTCAGTCTTATGTACTTCTGCATGTTTTTGCTTCTGTATACCATTGCCATTATCTCACAGAAACAGGCTTTAGTGTTTATTTCTAAAACTTTATGGCTTTTATGACTTCTCATACATGATTTCAATTTATGATCCATATTGTATTCGAGTTCATGTAGTAACTATGATGTGCCAGATGCCAGATTTTTTTTTTTTTTTTGGTCTTTTGTCTGCCAGGCCTCCGATCTAGGATCAGTATTGTTTAGCATTTTACAGTGTAAGGAACTTGAGTAGGTACAAGTTAACAGACCAAATAAATGAGATTTTGCACCTTAATTCATCACAAGACCGAGAAAATGGGATGATTCTAAGTTGGCTGCTTATATACTACAGTAGATATATTGTGTTGGTGCAAAAGTAATCATGGTTTTTGCCATTAAAAGTAGTCGCCGAAACCACAATTGTTTTTGCACCAACCTAATATTAAGATGCTATGAAAAGTTCAGAAAAGTCTAGAGCAGACTTTTCACTTCCTTGTAATATTCTAGGATACCTCTGTCAAATACAGAGCGCCTCATTATGTTAACCACAGAAAAAAAGCTTTCTGAAATACAAATCTGCCTGCCTGTTGCTGCATCAACATTGGCTTAGGAGGCAAAGCGTAAGAATAATGTGAAATTATATTTTGTCATACTTTCAATGTCAGTATTTGCAGAGGAAATAATATTTTCCTGAAGACTAATCCTTCTTTGTAGGACCAGGGCAGATGTTGTTGTTCGAAGTTAACAGCCAGTCAAATGTGTGAGTTAGTGAATATGCACTGAGCCCTTGGTGCTGTTTACTGGAACCAGCAAAGGTAGAGACAATGGGATAAGGACAAACGGTAGACAGTTGCCACATAACTCCTCTACAGAAAACCTTCTACCTCCCCTAAGGCAAAACCACCCCTGCCACTGAATTCAGCTCTCTGGATACCACTAATTTGAGAGTTACAAGTGGAAAGCCTTGAATTTTATTCCCATTTCTGCCAGTAACTTAAGTGACTATCCCAGGCAAATGAGTTCTCCTTTCTTATGTTCAGAGGAAGAGATCTAATGTTTGCTGAGGGTCCATTTTCTAGGTGCTTGCCCTTTGGGTTATCTCAGATAATCCTCACAAAAACTCTGTAAGTTTACACACAAGCTGCTTGAAATTCTGCAAAATTAGATAACTTTCCCAAGGTCATGGGCCAAGAACCAGGATTTGGAACTAGTCACTAGTGTGAGTGATGCAGAGTTCATGCTCCCCAACCGTTCTAATGACAGATGGAGAAAGGTATGGCAGTAATATTTGACAAACAAAATTCAATTGTTTTTTATGCATGGTAGCAGTACTGCGTTTATGTTTTGAAAAAGTTCTTATGTTTTTGAGATGCAAATTTAAGTATTTACAGATTAGAAGATATGGATTTGCCTTTCAAAACTGACAGGGTACTGTGGGGACAGGTGGATAGTAGATGGGGGTATGGGTGAAGTAAGACGGACCAGATGATAGTATTGTTGAGGCTGGGTGATCGTACGGGCACATAAGTCTTTATTATATGAGTCTCTGTATTCTTGTAAATGTTTGAAGTTTAAAACAAAGTTGAAAAGTAATCAATGACATGAAGATATATTGGTAAAAGTTATGAAGTGACATGGACAAAACCAAAGTTTTAAACTACACAAAGCGGTCAGGTGAGGTGGCTTACACCTGTAATCCCAGCATTTTGGGAGGCTGAGGCGGGCAGATCACTAAAGGTATGGAGTTAAAGACCAGCCTGGCCAACATGGTGAAACCCTGTCTCTACTAAAAATACAAAATTAGCTGGGTGTGGTGGCACATGCTTGTAATCCCAGCCACTTGGGAGGCTGAGGTGGGAGGACTGCTTGAACCTGGGAGGCAGCAGTTGCAGTGAGCTGAGATCGCACCACTGCACTCTAGCCTGTCTGACAGAATGAGACTCCATCTCAAAAAACAAAAAATTACATAAAGCAAAACTGATAAAAATAAAAGTGCAAGGAGAAATTGATACAACCACAATTGTAATGAGAAATTAAGACTTTTATCAGCAATGATCAAATACAGATAGTAGAGATATTAAAACTCCAATTTTACAGTTAGCACTTATTTCACACTCATACACATACATGTATGTTTGCATCCAACAGAGAATGTATATTCTTTTCAAACACTTGAGAAACACCCTCCAAAGTTGGCCACATGTTAGATTACATGATAAGCTCAGATACCATTGGGCTCTTTTACAATCAGGGCATACTCACATGATACCTATACAATCAAAAATGTATTTAAAAAAGAAACATTTATACTTTCTTAGCTTGTCATAGACTTTTAAAACATATCTCATTTCATTTTCATATAAAACAAAGAAACTGGTATTAAAGCGAGGCTAGAGAGGTTCAGTCATTTATCCAAGGTTACTGAGATGACAATGGCAGTCGGAACTTGAACTCAGTTCTGCTGAATCCCAGAGCCTGGTTAATTTTTTCTACACATGCTGCCTCATAAAATTCTTGATTACGAATATTCAAGATCATCAGAGCCTTACTTTTGATTTCTTCTCCAGGAACAACAATATTAAAAATCAATACTTAGATTTTGGTAGAAAATGGG
This sequence comes from Trachypithecus francoisi, assembly GCF_009764315.1. Classification (NCBI taxonomy): domain Eukaryota; kingdom Metazoa; phylum Chordata; class Mammalia; order Primates; family Cercopithecidae; genus Trachypithecus; species Trachypithecus francoisi. Next base: position 87,912,043 of record NW_022681455.1, on the reverse strand, counting down.
TATAGAATATTCTTTTTTTTTTTTTTTTTTTTTTTTAGTAGAGACGGGGTTTCACCGTGTTAGCCAGGATGGTCTCGATCTCTAGACCTCGTGATCCACCCGTCTCGGCCTCCCAAAGTGCTGGGATTACAGGCTTGAGCCACCGCGCCCGGCCAGTTTTTTTTTGTATTTTTTAGTAGAGACGGGGTTTCACTGTGTTAGCCAGGATGGTCTCGATCTCCTGACCTCGTGATCCGCCCGTCTCGGCCTCCCAAAGTGCAGAATATTCTTAAAAGGACCAAATTTTTATCTGAATGTGTCCTCCTGACAGTTTTACTGAAAATTATTCTTCTCTTAAGGCCTATTCATTTTATTTCTAGAAATTTTTGCAAGTACTGTGCTTAGTGTTTTACACGACACAGCTGTTGAAATTTCTGGGGTTTGATTTTACCAGACAACAGAGTTACTTCACTATATCTAATTCAGGTATGAAATAAATGTTAAGAATTCTTTCAGGCTAGTGGCATTTATTTTGCATACCCCCAGATATTGCCTGCATGGCTTAGAGGACAGGTGCACTTTGCTGAATACTCACCAGACACCAGGAACATTGCTTCACTTGAAGAGGCTGGGTCTGTTAGAGGACAACTTGAACAATTCTCTTTATGCAAATGCAAAGGACTTCACTCACCCGATTCGTATTTTCAGCATGCCACTGAATAACTCCGGGTTATTGGAGATGATCCAGCCAATATGGATGACCAGTTCTTGCTGAATGACCGCTTCCCTCTCATCATGGGTGTTACACTTATAATAGATGATGTTTTTAATCACTCTTGGAGACAAAGGATTAGAGATAACTTCTTCTTCATGCCCAAAGGCACCCAGAGTTACCTACGAGTGACAGAATTTTATTGTAAAATTCTCCTAGCTACTAAAAGATAAAAATAAAAAAAATTCAAGGCTCAGGATGACTGGCAGGCTGAAATTACTCTATATAAGCTAGGGAATTAGGCAGAGTAACTGTTCCTGCTGTTTATTAAAATGGCTTTCAAAGTGTGACTCCCACTGGAAATCATGATGGTTCACAGTCTAGTCTCAAATATAAGGGCAGGTGAGGGTTCCAGTTAGGGGAGTGGAGGTGAGTGGATAAAAGCAGGGAAGGAATATAAATAACTAATAAGTTAAAATTATTCTGAATGACTTTAGTTCTAGAAACTCCCCAGAGAAACCAGAATAGGTTAAAGAGTTTCACTTTACTGCACAGTCTACACAATTTGGTATTTGAGAGATACACTTTTTGATTCTTTTATAGTTTCTCAGGCAGATTCTTTCGCCTCAACAACACTATAACGCTTCAAAGGCAAGTGTGACGCCACCCAGTTCCTGTGTAGCCCTCATTTTTCTGGGCATAATGCAAGGTGCCTGGTGAGGGTTAAAATATGTGGTGACAGATCTCTCACCTGTGGAGGGGAAGGAACAGGCTGTTCATAGCCTGGGACACCAGAGAGCACAGAGCAAAATGGCCAAAAAAAAACTCTGAGCAGAATGCTGCTGAAGCTGGCAAGGGGAATAGGCTGGTCTCTCTCTCTCTCTATCCCTGGCATTCTGCTCCCAGGGGACTCTGCAGATCACCCTTCTCCCTGAGTACCCCTTCCCATCTCTTTTCCATGTACAGTGTACCATCATAAAAGGCAGGAAAAAAGAATAGCATATCAAAGGCCACAGAGATGAGGGAAGAGAGCAGAACATGGAGTCTATTGCCTCAATTTTATAATAGAGTGAAAACTGCGAACTGCTGGTTTATTATATCACAAGTGGCATGAACCAGTTAGTCTGAGTGTGGATACTTTCATTAAAATGTCAGTGTGTAAAGAAGAAAACAAACAGAAGGCACATCATTGCTTCTGGAAGCAATGATGACTAAGCCATGATTTCATTCCACAGAGCTTGAGGTGATCTGAATGTGCTTGGTAGAAACAATATTACTTCAGTGCTTAGGGCAGTCAGAAAAATTTGAATGCTCTGCTCTTATTTCTTTATTGTAAAGAAATAAGGTGAGGTCAGAGAATGGACTTCATGCCTCTGGTAATGAAGCTGAGCTACTGGCCTCCAAGTCTTGCCCAGCTCTGTAAGTGACTTACCCTGGGAGACATACTAGTGTGACTTACCCTGGGAGAGATACTAGTGTGATGAGCAATGGTCCAGGCACAACCTTAGGGCATGCTCTGAGGCTTCCAGGATGTGGGAGCAGAATCTCAGGACCACAGGCTGCAAGCTCCCTTTAGATATTGGGTAGTTGGACAGGACCAACCCTAACCCACCCTTTCTCCCAGTGTCAGGTGCTGATGACCTTGAAGATCTCCAAAAGTTTCTGAGCGTTCATATGCAGAGTTAACTCTCTTTTCAGATATGCTACAAGGACCTAAAATCCAAGGAAAAATATCTTCTCAAAGCCTGTTTAACTTTCTTTCAGAGGTGGCTTGGTTCAGGGCAAAAATATGAGACTTTCGCTGGAGGCAAGAATTCTGGTGAGAAAAGGCACTAGATAAGTTACTTCCTGTATTTTGGTCTGTTTTAGCCAACAAACAGGGATAAAAATTCTACCTCTCAACAATTTGGAAAAAATAACATATATGAAGTGATTTAACTTTTTCTTAGGAGTTTTTCTATTTTTTCTTTTTAATTTTTTTAAACGACAGGGTATTGCTCTGTTGCCCAGGCTGGAGTGCAATGGAATGATCACGGCTCACTACAGCCTCAAACTCTTGGCTCACACAATCCTCCTACCTCAGCTTCCCAAGGCACTGAGACCAAAGGCATGTGCCATTAGGCCCAGCTATTTTTTTTTTTTTTTTTTTTTTTGCAGAGATAGGGTCTTGCTATGTGCTCAGGCTGGTCTCGAATTCCTGGCCTCAAGTGATCCTCCAGCCTTGGCCCCCAAAGTGTTTGGATTACAGGTGTCAGCCACCATGCCCAGCAGGAATCTTTTATTAGTACAATTATTTTTAATTATTAAATATTACATGAAACAATAAATAGCTTATTATTCTAACATTTCAAAAGCTAAATATAAGGATGAATAATTTTAATCTTAATGAATTAAGACCCTGAAATATGACCAATGGGTTGATTCCATTGAAGAGCGTTAAAGTACTTCATATTACTAAAGCTTATTATATCCCCAGATTAACTCTCAGGAAAACACAATAAAGCACATATATTCACTGAGAAGAGATGGAGAGTAAGTGAACAGGTTTTCATTCTAATCAAAGGATGATTCAGCCAGGTAAATTAGAGCTTATAGAAAACAAAACAGAAAATGAGCAGCCACACCCCACATGCACAGGCTCAGTTCAACCCACATTCACCAAGTGCTTTTTCCAAGCAAGGCCCCATGCTGGGCACACTAGGATGTGTACTGGACAAGACTCAGACTCTGACCCCTGGGGGCTCACAGCCTACCATGAGGTGAGAGACACACATTAAAATGAACTGGGACCCAGGGCAGATTGTGGGAATTGTCACAGACCTATTTTGGGAATCCAGAGAGAGAGACCACTGCTAACTGGAGATGGCTCCGTGAGGAGGAGGTGACAGAGCTGGCCCTGGCGAATGGGGAGGAGCTGGGGTTAGAGATGGCCTGGGGCGGGGGATCTGGGGAGCAGCACTGGCATGCAGAGACCCTAGCTGGGCACGAACACCATGCTTTCTAAGGGGGGAGATCTTATGTGGAGCGGAAGGGAATATGTGCCCTTCGCTGTTCACCTACCTCTGCTCTGCCTATCTGAAACCTGTCTGGAGTACTTTAGTAGTTAGTGGTCCATTTTCTACATTAGCATCTGCATTGATCTCAACACAGGAGTTGAAGATTACAGCTCTAAGGTGCAGCAGGAAAAGGGGAAGGCCCATTTAATATCTTTCTGACTAGATTTTGCTTGAGGAAGGAGACTTTTGTAGCAATGCCTGAGCCCTTATAAATCTGAAAGTGAGAGGCCTATGACACTGAGGCTTGCCAGACTTAAAAGTAAGGGTCCTAGCCAGAAATCTTTGCCACTGGGACCAAATAAGTGTCTGAAAAGCAAATACTTACCTGTTTGCCCTGCACTAAAACATTAGTAATGGATGGGGCCAGGCTGTCCACTACTTTACTTAAAAGACTTGCTGCACGGCGTACAACCGACCTGGGGGCAAAGAAGAGAGCAGGCCAGATGTTCACAAATCTAAAATATGAGGAATGCATCGGGCTCTGACTGGGTAATCTTTAAAATATACACGGTTGAATCCTCACATCATCATTTGGAGGAAACACTGCCCAGGACATTGAACCTAACAGCTGAAATTTCCCAGACTGCAGGACCATTCAGAATTAGGGAGGGATCCCTCCACCTCATCCCTGCCACCAAGCTGTGACAAAAATATTACTGATGACACTATCGATTTAAAAAGCAAAAAAAGAAAACCTAGTTAATATTTTGATTAGGGAGGGAGGGTGTATAGGAGGAATTAAGAGGGTATTCTGATTTTGCATTAACAAGTTCATTACTAAATCTGTCACTAGTACATGTGACCTATTTCTATAACCATTCTAAGTCATGTTTCTTTTGGTGCCTAGATAACCAAATCTCTGGATTAGAGGATTCACTTAGTACTGAATTTTAGAAAGTGCTACAATGAAATACCAGTATTTCTTTTTCATGATAAAGTCATAATGTTGGGGGAAGAAATTCACACTGCTATTTTTATATTACTGAAAAAGTCTTAGAACCTAGGGAGAACAGATTTTTTTTTAAAGTACAGCACATGCAATACATAAGATAATTTTTTTTCCCTCAAAAGTAAAACTTCACGTGGAACTTTTAGATAGAGAAAGTAAAATAAAAATGTAGTTTTGAAACTGGCTGCAATCTTTAGGTATTTCAGGATATCCACAGAAGCTGACTTATAAAAAACATTCATATTTCTTAATTTCAACATAGATGACTAAAAGAAAATTCAGTCAATAACTAATAAAGTTAGTGAAACAAACACTTCCTACTTCTAGAGAAGCTTTCACCCACACACTCTAAGACCAAAAGACACGTTTAACCTTCAGAGTGCAAATAAGCCCACACATTTCAAGCAGCTTGGGTTTTCAAATTCTGTGCATGTTACCTGTTTCCCATGTACCAGAAAAGTAGTAATGTGTGGGGCTATAGAGGAAGAAAATTTCTGGGTAAATGCAGCCCCGTAGCGCACCGCCAACCTGGGTGTGTCAGTGGAAAGCCATAAAAGGGAAAATAGAGTAAATACAACTTCCAGGAGTTCTTCCAAACATAACAGTCAGCATTCTAAATGTTTGCTGGCTAATGATTTATCTGAAATGCATAAAGTGTAATACATAAAGCAAGAACAGATGTGCTTAATCAAAAATAAGACTATAGACCATACTTGAAATTTACTGGCTAAGAAAGTTTACCAGAACTATCACTTATTGGCTTGATGTCTATCTTACTGTACTAAGAATTTACAGTGAAAATTTGAGAGATTTAACTATAGGATTATTACATTATTTCTTCTGAGGAGGAATGGTATATTTATGATAAAAATAGAATTGAAATATCCTAAGAGATTGTTTTGTCTAATCCCCTTATTTTAGGGATTAGAAACCTGAGGCTCACTGAGGTTAAGGGAGTTTCTTATGACATTCTTGAGACTTTTTTTTTTTTAAGTGGATAATGTATCATTAAAAAATGTGTGCATGTGTATATATATCTATACATACACTTTGACTTTCAATATTTGTTAGATTCAGCTAGTAAAACATTTCTGTAGAATTACATCAAAATGCAGAGGACCATGCATTTAGGCATTCCTACTCCATTGTGAATTTAAACAACTTTATTTATTTAAACTTTCCTACTTCTTTTTTTTTCAATCTCTGGGAAGAGATTACCACTGTAGAACAAATTGGTTATTTTTCATGAAGCAGCTACAATCACTGGGATTCATTCAACTTAAGTGACAAGAGAATAGCCTTCTCAGTATATTATTTTTGCTTATGGTTAGATAAATCACTGGTCTCTTTCCATGGCCTTCTATAATAGCAGAACAGGTTTCCTAAATTAAAAAACAGAACTTAAAGCACCTTGCTGGGGCAGAGAAGGTGTAGAGTAGGAAAGAATTCTTAGCATATCATTCCAGTGAATACTCCTCAGGTTCAATCCCTACAGTGTCTTTGTTTTCAGAATTTTGGTGGAGGAGGTGCGGGGAGAGACATGCTACATAGGCACATTCTTAGGAAGTGCTGTAACCTTGGAGGTTAAAAGTAAAAATTAGGATGAATAACCATCTTTAAGACTGGTCCATTTTCTTTAGGCTATCGAATATGACAACACAAAAATAAAACGTAACAACAAGGACACTAATACAAACCAAAGTTTTTTGCTGCCAGCTCTTCTATAGACTCGCTCAATGTGATCAGAAACGGTACCTAGACATTGGATAAGAGTCTTTGTTGAACAAAACTTTTAATTAAATACATAACATTTCTTCCTCTTAAAAGTACTCAAATTTTCACTGTGCTTCACTAGAGTTGATACATCGATCCATTAATGTTCTGAACTGACATATTTAAATATGTAACTCAAAAATATAGAGTGTGATTATCTCCAGCACTTGATACTATTTAGTCTGAGTATATAATTTTAGTACTTTATTTCTTGAAATTCAACTATTTTCCTAATTAATATGCAATCTAAACTTTTAACAATACAAATGCTATTTTAATTTACTGCAGGAAAGAGGAAAAGAGAATATAGTAAAAGAATTAGCAATTGAACAAATATTGTAGACTCTAATATATATGACTTTTCGTTTATTTGTTCAATAAAACTTTACTGAGGCCTTGTTATGTACATGGGGCTATGATCATTCCAACATACGCTACTGCTCAAAAGACACCAGTGGGTTTCATTATTTGGCCACGATTTTGTCCATAAAATCACAATGTGACAGGAAAGAGCACCAAAAGAACAAGATCTTTAACATTTTACTCTAAACTTTTTATAGCCTTTTAACATATTAGATAAAATTATATTCAGATTCTGTAGATGCACATGATTTTCAATGTTTCACATAAGGTTTTATAGATTTAAAACATTTAATGAATATTATTCTCAAGTTTATAAAAATGGTTTAAAAAATCATTCCCTTAGCATTTTCATTATAAACTATTTTATATAAATTTTATTTTATTTAAAAGCACTAAAACTTTTCAATAAAAAAAACAGCCATCCTGAATTCTAGGTTTCTAATGAAATGCTTGATTTTTAAAAATCCTACTGTTGGCTGGGCGCGGTGGCTCAAGCCTGTAATCCCAGCACTTTGGGAGGCTGAGATGGGCGGATCACGAGGTCAGGAGATCGAGACCATCCTGGCTAACACGGTGAAACCCCGTCTCTACTAAAATGTACAAAAAATTAGCCGGGTGAGGTGGCGGTGCCTGTAGTCCCAGCTACCCGGGAGGCTGAGGCAGGAGAACGGCGTGAACCCGGGAGGCGGAGCTTGCAGTGAGCTGAGATCCGGCCACAGCACTCCAGCCTGGGTGACAGAGCGAGACTCCGTCTCAAAAAAAAAAAAAAAAAAAAAAAAACCTACTGTTTTAGATAAAGTGCAAATTTCAGTGAATGTCCTAAATACAACTGAGATTCTGCTTATACTTACAGTTTTAAGGCTAATTAGAAATATGCAAGATTCTGTTTGAAATTTGCTAAAAGTTCCTCTGCCTTTAACAAGCTAAGAAATGGAAAACGATTCAATTCACATGTATAATACTCAAGAAGGTTATCTCTTAGCTATAATAAGGCAAAAACTAAGTAGATCTCATTTGAATAAATAACTATGCTCGGTTAATTACCAGAACCAAACGTATTATTAATTCCACTGCTGTTTTTCAGTTCTAACCGTATCAACACACACCTCTTAACAGAGTACTTTCAAATAAGCCAAAGATTTTTGAATAGCTAGACATTAAGTACTTGAACTGTATTCTGCATTATTCTGTATTACAAAATGTCAGAAGTGGACCATGGTGGAGAACTTAAAGATTCCTTACAGTGGTGACTCCACATGCAAGTGTGAATCTGGGGGATAACTGGGTTTCATCCTTAATGCAGAGTGGACATAGACATGATTACAAATGATTTATTTTTATTAACCATCTTCAGAGCACAATTCTATTAAATGTCATGTTCCATTCCAAATGGCTGCTGCAGATCATGAGGGAGCTAATTTTTATAGACATAACAATTCAATGTTATTCTTGAAAAATTAGAGAAGATAAAACTGGAAATAGAAACTGTCAATAAACAACTATGGAATTCACCAGAGGTTAACAGTCACAGGTACAATCCAAGCTCCAATACTTTTCAGACAATCAGAGAAACAATCAAGCATCACTGCATGAAAGCCAGTTAGGGGTTCATACATCAGTCTCCTCCACTCTAGGGGGTATGAATGAACATTTTCCATTCAAAAGTGAAAAAGAAGCTTTAATGAAGGGGGAAATAACTTGCAACATTTTAGTGGATAGCTTATGCATATTTGATATATGTTCAACGCTACAGCGGTCCTCTTATTTAAAATGTTCTCTTAGACATGTACTCTTACCTTCCTTTGTGATGAAGTTGGGGCCTTCTCTTTTGAGCAGTATACCCAGCAGGATGGCTTGGCTAGCCAGACAACTGCAATCCTGAAAATATAAATCACGGTGAGGAACTGAAATGAAATGGGTACAGGAGTTACTACAGAGGGTAACTAATCACAAAACCACATGATGCAGAGAAGAAATACTTTACTATGAACTGAGGAAAGATAAACTGTCATTGATATAATATAAAGCATAAGATGACATTATATAGCGATTCATACTTATCTTAGATATCTTAGAGATAGAGGGTAGACAAGTGACAAGCTGGATTCCTGGGGTGGTAGGATTTAATAATCAAATTTGCCAGAAAACAAGATAAGTAATGAACAGAAAATATTTTATCTACAAACAATAATAGTGATTTTGCCACTCTCTGAGAGACTTGGCCAGGTTATTTAACCACTCCCTTCTTGATTCTTCTTATTGGTAAATGGGAGACCATGTTGCTAGCAAACTGTTGTGAAGAGATAGATGATAGGAGGGCACTTGTTTAGAGTGTTTATTACATATTAGGGCACTGTGCTATGTGCTTTATGCCATTTTATATCTTATTCATGCTTATTTGGATCTATACAATATCCATCAACAAGCATTGGTCACATCTGGAAGGATATATATTTGGTCTACATGCTCAGATTTGTATGCCCCAAACAAAACGTCACAGTGCTTATTGCTCTACTGGAGAATTTCATTTCTCTGAATCAGTACTACACCCTATCCACCCTTACTCTTCTGAAACGTAAGTAATCTTAGGAAAGATAAATATTCATTTGCCAAAATATTTGTATGAATGCAGTGAAAGGACTGCTTTACTCAGTGACAGGACTGATCTAAAGCAAGCATTACACCTAAACACTGGGGCAGGAGACAAGATGGGGGCAGAAAGGGAGAAAGAGGGCTCTGAAAGAGAAATCTGGAGAACCCACAGGCAACTATCATTGACTTCTTTAATGGCTCATACCATACTTGTGTATCCAAGACAAACATATTCACCTGCAATTCTTAAGCATTTTAAAAGATATCTATGCAGATGTTAGACCAAGAGAACAACTTCTCATGATTGCCCTGGGTGTAGACAAGTTATCCACCTCCAGATTAATTGCTACCTTCACTGAGAGGACAAAAAGACATATGGTCTGACTCTGGGAGCCTCTGCTCCAGCAACTGAGGGCCATGTGGGAACTGCATCTGTCTCACATTCAGTTTTTGAAGAATTTCGTGGGTGGGTTTGTCCTTCCATTCACTAATGTTGACATCCGGCTGCTGTCCCAGTTCAGGAGCACTAGGGGTGCTGCTTTGACGTTTGACTTTTGAATGTTTGGGAGGTTCTAGTTCCTCAAAACTCTTAAATTCTGGAAGCCTAGAAAGTAAAAGAAAAGGTTTCATATTTTCTACTTTTGTAATGTAATTTCAAAAAACCCAAAATGAAATAACCCAAAGGGACTTACTCTTCTGTGTCACTGATTCGTAGGAAATCAAGTTGTTCTACTACAGCTCCAGATATGAGTGTCTGAAACGTGATCAAAAAAGGATTAGAAACTCTTAGATACATCAAGCCATACTCTTATGGCCTGTGTGCATACCTTTCTGTAATTAAGTAATACTTCAAAAAATTGCTTAAAAATATATACAGTTCTGGGGCAGAGCAAGATGGCCGAATAGGAACGGCTCCAGTCTCCAACTCCGAGCGCGAGCAACACAGAAGACCGGTGATTTCTGCATTTTGAACTGAGGTACTGGGGTCATCTCACTAGGGAGTGCCGGACAATCGGTGCTGGTCAGTTCCTGCAGTCCGACCATCGAGAGCTGAAGCAGGGTGAGGCATCGCCTCACCTGGGAAGGGCAAGGGGGAAGGGAATCCCTTTTCCTAGCCAGGCGAACTGAGACACACAACACCTGGAAAATCGGGTAACTCCCACCCCAATACTGCGCTTTAAGCAAATGGGCACACCAGGAGAATATATCCCACACCTGGCCGGGAGGGTCCCACGCCCACGGAGTCTCCCTTATTGGTAACACAGCAGTCTGCGATCTAACTGCAAGGCAGCAGCGAGGCTGGGGGAGGGGCGCCCGCCATTGCTGAGGCTTAAGTAGGTAAACAAAGCCGCTGGGAAGCTCGAACTGGGTGGAGCTCACAGCAGCTCAAGGAAACCTGCCTGTCTCTGTAGACTCCACCTCTGGGGACAGGGCACAGTTAACAACAACAACAAAAGTAGCAAAAACCTCTGCAGAGGCAAACGACTCTGTCTGACAGCTTTGAAGAGAGCAGTGGATCTCCCAACACGGAGGTTGAGATCTGAGAACGGACAGACTGCCTGCTCAAGTGGGTCCCTGACCCCTGAGTAGCCTAATTGGGAGACATCCCCCACTAGGGGCAGTCTGACACCCCACACCTCACAGGGTGGAGTACACCCCTGAGAGGAAGCTTCCAAAGGAAGAATCAGACAGGTACACTCGCTGTTCAGCAATATTCTATCTTCTGCAACCTCTGCTGCTGATACCCAGGCAAACAGGGTCGGGAGTGGACCTCAAGCAATCTCCAACAGACCTACAGCGGAGGGTCCTGACTGTTAGAAGGAAAACTATCAAACAGGAAGGACACCTATACCAAAACCCCATCAGTACGTCACCATCATCAAAGACCAGAGGCAGATAAAACCACAAAGATGGGGAAAAAGCAGGGCAGAAAAGCTGGAAATTCAAAAATAAGAGCGCATCTGCCCCTGCAAAGGAGCGCAGCCCATCGCCATCAACGGATCAAAGCTGCTCAGAGAATGACTTTGACGAGATGAGAGAAGAAGGCTTTAGTCCATCAAACTTCTCAGAGCTAAAGGAGAAATTACGTTCCCAGCGCAAAGAAACTAAAAATCTTGAAAAAAGAGTGCAAGAATTGACAGCTCGACTAATTAATGCAGAGAAGGTCATAAACGAAATGACAGAGATGAAAACCATGACACGAGAAATACGTGACAAATGCACAAGCTTCAGTAACCGACTCGATCAACTGGAAGAAAGAGTATCAGCGATTGAGGATCAAATGAATGAAATGAAGCGAGAAGAAACCAAGAGAAAAAAAAAGAAGAAAAAGAAATGAACAAAGCCCGCAAGAAGTATGGGATTATGTAAAAAGACCAAATCTACGTCTGATTGGGGTGCCTGAAAGTGAGGGGGAAAATGAAACCAAGTGGAAAACACTCTTCAGGATATCATCCAGGAGAACTTCCCCAACTAGTAGGGCAGGCCAACATCCAAATTCAGGAAATACAGAGAACGCCACAAAGATACTCCTTGAGAAGAGCAACTCCAAGACACATAATTGCCAGATTCACCAAAGTTGAAATGAAGGAAAGAATCTTAAGGGCAGCCAGAGAGAAAGGTCGGGTTACCCACAAAGGGAAGCCCATCAGACTAACAGCAGATCTCTCGGCAGAAACTCTACAAGCCAGAAGAGAGTGGGGGCCAATATTCAACGTTCTTAAAGAAAAGAATTTTAAACCCAGAATTTCATATCCAGCCAAACTAAGTTTCATAAGTGAAGGAGAAATAAAATCCTTTACAGATAAGCAAATGCTTAGAGATTTTGTCACCACCAGGCCTGCCTTACAAGAGACCCTGAAGGAAGCCCTAAACATGGAAAGGAACAACCGGTACCAGCCATTGCAAAAACATGCCAAAATGTAAAGACCATCAAGGCTAGGAAGAAACTGCATCAACTAACGAGCAAAATAACCAGTTAATATCATAATGGGAGGATCAAGTTCACACATAACAATATTAACCTTAAATGTAAATGGACTAAATGCTTCAATTAAAAGACACAGACTGGCAAACTGGATAAAGAGTCAAGACCCATCAGTCTGCTGTATTCAGGAGACCCATCTCACATGCAGAGACATACATAGGCTCAAAATAAAGGGATGGAGGAAGATCTACCAAGCAAATGGAGAACAAAAAAAGCAGGGGTTGCAATCCTAGTCTCTGATAAAACAGACTTTAAAACATCAAAGATCAAAAGAGACAAAGAAGGCCACTACATAATGGTAAAAGGATCAATTCAACAGGAAGAGCTAACTATCCTAAATATATATGCACCCAATACAGGAGCACCCAGATCTATAAAGCAAGTCCTTAGAGACTTACAAAGAGACTTAGACTCCCATACAATAATAATGGGAGACTTCAACACTCCACTGTCAACATTAGACAGATCAACGAGACAGAAAGTTAACAGGATATCCAGGAATTGAACTCATCTCTGCACCAAGCGGACGTAATAGACATCTATAGAACTCTCCACCCCAAATCAACAGAATATACATTCTTCTCAGCACCACATCGCACTTATTCCAAAACTGACCACATAATTGGAAGTAAAGCACTCCTCAGCAAATGTAAAAGAACAGAAATTATAACAAACTGTCTCTCAGACCACAGTGCAATCAAACTAGAACTCAGGACTAAGAAACTCAATCAAAACCGTTCAACTACAGGGAAACTGAACAACCTGCTCCTGAATGACTACTGGGTACATAACGAAATGAAGGCAGAAATAAAGATGTTCTTTGAAACCAATGAGAACAAAGATACAACATACCAGAATCTCTGGGACACATTTAAAGCAGTGTGTAGAGGGAAATTTATAGCACTAAATGCCCACAAGAGAAAGCAGGAAAGATCTAAAATTGACTCTAAAATGTTAGAGTTAACATCACAATTAAAAGAACTAGAGAGGCAAGAGCAAACACATTCAAAAGCTAGCAGAAGGCAAGAAATAACTAAGATCAGAGCAGAACTGAAGGAGATAGAGACACAAAAAACCCTCCAAAAAATCAATGAATCCAGGAGTTGGTTTTTTGAAAAGATCAACAAAATTGACAGACCGCTAGCAAGACTAATAAAGAAGAAAAGAGAGAGGAATCAAATAGACGCAATAAAAAATGATAAAGGGGATATCACCACCGACCCCACAGAAATACAAACTACCATCAGAGAATACTATAAACACCTCTATGCAAATCAACTAGAAAATCTAGAAGAAATGGATAATTCCTGGACACTTACACTCTTCCAAGACTACACCAGGAAGAAGTTGAATCCCTGAATAGACCAATAGCAGGCTCTGAAATTGAGGCAATAATTAATAGCCTACCAACCAAAAAAAGTCCAGGACCAGATGGATTCACAGCTGAATTCTACAGAGGTACAAGGAGGAGCTGGTACCATTCCTTCTGAAACTATTCCAATCAATAGAAAAAGAGGGAATCCTCCCTAACTCATTTTATGAGGCCAACATCATCCTGATACCAAAGCCTGGCAGAGACACAACAAAAAAAGAGAATTTTAGACCAATATCCCTGATGAACACTGATGCAAAAGTCCTCAATAAAATACTGGCAAACCAGATTCAGCAGCACATCAAAAAGCTTATCCATCATGATCAAGTGGGCTTCATCCCTGGGATGCAAGGCTGGTTCAACATTCGCAAATCAATAAACGTAATCCAGCATATAAACAGAACCAAAGACAAGAACCACATGATTATCTCAATAGATGCAGAAAAGGCTTTTGATAAAATTCAGCAGCCCTTCATGCTAAAAACGCTCAATAAATTCGGTATTGATGGAACGTACCTCAAAATAATAAGAGCTATTTATGACAAACCCACAGCCAATATCATACTGAATGGGCAAAAACTGGAAAAATTCCCTTTGAAAACTGGCACAAGACAGGGATGCCCTCTCTCACCACTCCTATTCAACATAGTGTTGGAACTTCTGGCTAGGGCAATCAGGCAAGAGAAAGAAATCAAGGGTATTCAGTTAGGAAAAGAAGAAGTCAAATTGTCCCTGTTTGCAGATGACATGATTGTAGATTTAGAAAACCCCATGTCTCAGCCCAAAATCTCTTAAGCTGATAAGCAACTACAGCAAAGTCTCAGGATACAAAATTAATGTGCAAAAGTCACAAGCATTCTTATACACCAGTAACAGACAAACAGAGAGCCAAATCAGGAATGAACTTCCATTCACAATTGCTTCAAAGAGAATAAAATACCTAGGAATCCAACTTACAAGGGATGTCAAGGACCTCTTCAAGGAGAACTACAAACCACTGCTCAGTGAAATCAAAGAGGACACAAACAAATGGAAGAACATACCGTGCTCATGGATAGGAAGAATCAATATCGTGAAAATGGCCATACTGCCCAAGGTTATTTATAGATTCAGTGCCATCCCCATCAAGCTACCAATGAGTTTCTTCACAGAATTGGAAAAAACTGCTTTAAAGTTCATATGGAACCAAAAAAAGCCCGCATTGCCAAGACAATCCTAAGTCAAAAGGACAAAGCTGGAGGCATCACGCTACCTGACTTCAAACTATACTACAAGGCTACAGTAACCAAAACAGCATGGTACTGGTACCAAAACAGAGATATAGTCCAATGGAACAGAACAGAGTCCTCAGAAATAATACCACACATCTACAGCCATCTGATCTTTGACAAACCTGACAGAAACAAGAAATGGGGATAGGGTTCCCTATTTAATAAATGGTGCTGGGAAAATTGGCTAGCCATAAGTAGAAAGCTGAAACTGGATCCTTTCCTTACTCCTTATACGCAGATTAATTCAAGATGGATTAGAGACTTAAATGTTAGACCTAATACCATAAAAACCCTAGAAGGAAACCTAGGTGGTACCATTCAGGACATAGGCATGGGCAAGGACTTCATGTCTAAAACACCAAAAGCAATGGCAGCAAAAGCCAAAATTGACAAATGGGATCTCATTAAACTAAAGAGCTTCTGCACAGCAAAAGAAACTACCATC
The DNA here is from genome assembly GCF_009764315.1 of Trachypithecus francoisi. Lineage (NCBI taxonomy): Eukaryota > Metazoa > Chordata > Mammalia > Primates > Cercopithecidae > Trachypithecus > Trachypithecus francoisi. Next base: position 87,896,545 of record NW_022681455.1, on the reverse strand, counting down.
AGAGTGAACAGGCAACCTACAGAATGGGAGAAAATTTTTGCAATCTACTCATCTGACAAAGGGTTAATATCCAGAATCTACAAAGAACTCAAACAAATATACAAGAAAAAAACAAACAACCCCATCAAAAAGTGGGGAAAGGATATGAACAGACATTTCTCAAAAGAAGACATTCATACAGCCAACAGACACATGAAAAAATGCTCATCATTACTCGCCATCAGAGAAATGCAAATCAAAACCACAATGAGATACCATCTCACACCAGTTAGAATGGCAATCATTAAAAAGTCAGGAAACAACAGGTGTTGGAGAGGATGTGGAGAAATAGGAACACTTTTACACTGTTGGTGGGATTGTAAACTAGTTCAACCATTATGGAAAACAGTAGGGCAATTCCTCAAGGATCTAGAACTAGATGTACCATATGACCCAGCCATCCCACTACTGGGTATATACCCAAAGGATTATAAATCATGCTGCTATAAAGACACATGCACACGTATGTTTATTTCAGCACTATTCACAATAGCAAAGACTTGGAATCAACCCAAATGTCCATCTGTGACAGACTGGATTAAGAAAATGTGGCACATATACACCATGGAATACTATGCAGCCATAAAAAAGGATGAGTTTGCGTCCTTTGTAGGGACATGGATGCAGCTGGAAACCATCATTCTTAGCAAACTATCACAAGAACAGAAAACCAAACACCGCATGTTCTCACTCATAGGTGGGAACTGAACAATGAGATCACTTGGACTCGGGAAGGGGAACATCACACATCGGGGCCTATCATGGGGAGGGGGCAGGGGGGAGGGATTGCATTGGGAGTTATACCTGATATAAATGACGAATTGATGGGTGCTGACGAGTTGATGGGTGCAGCACACCAACATGGTACAAGTATACATATGTAACAAACCTGCACGTTATGCACATGTACCCTAGAACTTAAAGTATAATAAAAAAAAAAAATATATATATATATATACAGTTCTGAAGTAATTCTTAAATGAACATTTGAAAATCACACAGGTTTCTACACACACACACACACAAACCCCTAAAATAGAATATACACATCAAGTTACAAGTTTATGAGTCATTATAAATAGGTCAACATGAGATGAACTCTCTGTTCTTAGAATTGCAGGCATTTACTTTTAAGCTGGAATTAAAATAATTCAGTAACCATTAAAATGCTAAAAAAAATTACATTTCTGACTGGGGGGCAGTGTCTCATGCCTGTAATCCCAGCACTTTGGGGGGCCAAGGCGGGTGGATCACGAGGTCAAGAGATCAAGACCATCCTGGCCATCCTGGTGAAACCCCAACTCTACTAAAAATACAAAAATTAGCTCGGCGTGGTGGCATGTGCCACCTACTCGGGAGCTACTCGGGAGGTTGAGGCAGGAGAATCACTTGAACACGGAAGGTGGAGGTTGTAGTGAGCCGAGATCGCACCACTGTACTCTGGCCTGGCGGAGCGAGACTCCGTCTCAAAAAATAAATAAAGTAAAATAAAATATCCAAATTAGAAAACACATATAACACTAAAATTGTTTTGGGAAAAGATGTGAAACTGCACTTTGGATTCTGCTACTGTAATGTATTTCTGGGTCATCCAATGATAGGATACTGACAAGACTCCATTTTTTTCAGGAACACGAAGGTATTGGTTATCCAGGCCAATGCTTCTCTGCATTCTGGCGTAGGGCTACCCATATTTGGTCATTTTATTTTCCATTAGTTTCTGATTATAGGCTGAACAAACTAAATGAGTCTGAACTGAAACACTGTTTGTGTTTGTCAGTGGTTCACGGTGAACAGTATGAACAGTATAAATGAATGATAAACCTACAGTGATTTTTAACATTATGTGTCACTTCTAATTATCTGATGAATTGTCAGAGAAAATTGAGAAATGTACTCATAAAAAACAAGCCATAAATTATTACTTAAAAATAAGGCAATATTTATTACATATTTATACAATATTTATAACATATATTATTTTCTCTATTTTCTCACTGTTCATCTCAAATGTGAAGAAACAGGACACTGGGAATGTTGCTTTTGTTGGCTGACTACCCAGAGTAGTAGTGCCTTCTCCTCTAGTGGAAACTCATAAACAAAGTAGATCAACAAATGCCCATTTACAGATGACAGGATGGACATATTAATAGCAATCATAATAAAGTTTTCTTGAGTTTGAGTGAGAAAGGTCGACTATGCAGTTGATCTGCACATTTTTACTAGCCTGGCTATAGTCAGGTCACTCTGGAACAGTAAGTTCCCTAAGAGCAGGGTCTGTGCCTAGGCAGGTTCATTGAATGATATTTCCTAATATGTAGGCTAGCATGTATACATCTTGCTCTTCAGTTAAATAATTTGTTAGACAAATATTTATTGAAGGCCTACTAGGTACTATGTTAGGTATTGAGGATACAGTATGAACAAAATACATAACATTCTTGCCTTCTTAAAACTGTTCTTAAAGGTATGTGTAGCGGACAGACAATAAAAAAGCCATACACACACACACACACACATACACAGTCATGCATCGCTTAATGACCAAGATACATTCTGAGAAATGCATCATTAGGCAATCTTGTTGTTGTGTGAACACCCATAGAGTGTACTTACACAAACTGTGGTATAGCCTACTAAGCACTAAGCTATATGGCACAGCCTATTGCTCTTAGGCTACAAACATGTACTGAATACTGTAGGCAACTGTAATATGATGGTAAGTATTTGTGTACCTAAAGATAGAAAAGGTACAGTAAAAATACAGTATTAAAATCTTATGAGACCTCCACTGTATACATGGTCCATCACTGACTAAAATGCTGTTATGTGGCATATGACTCTATGTATATAATAATTATAATATATATTATTACTACATATATGTATTTATTATGTCAGATGGTGATAAGTGCAAAGTAGAAATAAGAAAGGTAGGGGATGGGGAGTACCAGGGCAGGGGAGTAGGATGAGGGTTGTTAGCTATTTCATATAGGTGATCAGAAACGATTTCTCTAATAAAGTAACATGTAATCAGAAACTGAAGAAAGGACTATAGTCAATGATATGGATCTGAGGGAAGAGTGTACGGGGCTGGGAGTGGTAAGTGCAAAGGTCCTGAGGCAGGAGCATGCTTAGTGTCTTTGCGAGCAGTAAGGAGGAAAGTGTGGTTGAAATAGAGTAGATGGGGCAGCTGATAGGAAATGAAATAAGAGATGTAGGTCCAGACCATGGAGAGCACATAGACCATTTGAAGAACAGTGGTTTCCAGTTTGTGTGGGAGAGGAAATCATTGGAGGCTTATGATATATGACATAATCTGCCTATGACCAGGTAGAGCATGAACAGGCTGTCTTATGTCTAGTTGGAATTTAGGAGATCATTGTAAAAACCTAGGTGAGGGATAATGGTATCTTGGACCATGATAATAGCACTGAAGGTGATGGGAAGTGGTTAGATTCTGGATACAATTTGAGGATAGAGACAACAGGACTTAATAATAAATTGTAACACAGGGTATGAGAGACAAGAGAGAGTCAAGAATTACTTAATTCTTAAAGCTTATAGCTAATGCTGAAACAGAAAAAAATTGTATTTAATAATTTCCATTTTATTAGCCCACTCACCCTTATATTCTAATTCAGCCCATAAAATAAATGTTTACTCTGAGTTAATAGACAAATGTTAAATTCCATTAATAATCTATAGGGCTTTTGATTAAAAAAAATTCAGTTGGTTGTAGAAGCTCCTACATTAGTATTGGAAAAAGCAAACTTAACAACAAATTTGCTAGGCATTAGTGTTCTATTTCTGATGGTAATTAAATAATACTGTATGTGTGAAATGCAATATAATATTTAAAACACTCAATTATATCCCACCAGGTCCTTTCCAATAGACCATCGTACCCAAGACTGCATTCCTTCCCATCACTCTCCCAACCTACCTTTGTTTTCTGTTGGGCTTTCCCTTTAGAATTTAAGTCCCATGTGGTCAAAAACCTTGTGTATCATATTCATCACTACATCCCTAGTGCCTACAGTCGGAGCACAGTAAATATTTGTTGAATCAATGAGGCAATATTTAAATATTTCCCACGGATAACAGTAGTGAGGAGAGTACTCTGGGGATGCAGAGATGAGTGAACCTTGAGCTGAAAAGGATTACAAACCACAGAGCGAGGCAGGCAGAAGAAACTAGCTAAACATAAAATGAAAGAAGAGCTATAGCAAACATTCAAGCAAAATGTCATAGAAGGACAATGAAAGGAGAAATTAATTCCAGTCCTGGAGGCTTCACTAAAGACGAAACATTCACCTAAGCTGTAAAATTAAAGTATGACATAGAAAGAAAAACAGAAAAGGCAACTCTAAAATAACCATCATAGCATGAGGGCATACAACTCCAATTACATTTAGAGATTTGGAAACCAAGTATATTTGGGGCATGGAAAGCACGGCTAGCAACAAACTGCCTGGAGAGATGTCCTGGGTAATGGGGCTGGGAGAAGAGGCTGGGATCCTAGTAATGAGTAAAACTGGATCAGGGGATACGGAAATTTGAAAGGATTTGAAATAAAACCCAAGAGGAGCATATAGATGCCATTTTCATTGATTATATTAGTAAAAATAATGAAGGTTGGAGTGTGGGGAGAATGAGGAACTGTTGTTTATGAGTATAGAGTTTGAGTTTTGCAAGATGAAAATAGTTCTAGAGATTGTTTGCACAACAAGGTGAATGTAGTTAACACCACTAAACTGGACACTTAAAAATGATTAAGATTGCAAATTTTATGTTATGTATGTTTTACCACAATTTTTAGAGATGTTTAAATTCAGAAGATCTTCAAAAATATCATTGACATTTTGGGCTACTGATGACTATAAGTCTAGAACAGTTATGTACTTACATTTTGCTTTTGATAAATATTTTTAATTTAAATAAAAGAAGGAAAAAGTGAAAACACAAATGGTGAACTTCCATTTACATTTTTTAAAAAAGGTAAAACTCGGCCAGGCCCAGTGGCTCATGCCTGTAATCCCAGCACTTTGGGAGGCTGAGACGGGTGGATCATGAGGTCAGGAGATCAAGACCATCCTGGCTAACACGGTGAAACCTCATCTCTACTAAAATACAAAAAATTAGCCGGGCGTGGTGGCACATGCCTGTAGTCCCAGCTACTTGGTAGGCTGAAGAAGGAGAATCGCTTGAACCTAGGAGGTGGAGGTTGCAGTGAGCCAAGATCGCGCCACTGTGCTCCAGCCTGGGTGACAGAGTGAGACTCTGTTTCAAAAAAAAAAGTAAAATTATTTGAATCATGACAAAACTATTGACCTCTTTCTCCTATAATTTCTGAAACACAACTAAAAATGGGAAAATGAGATAGGTAGTGAAGTAGACATTAAACTCTGCTGCAGAAAAGAAAGTGATGAAAGTTCAGGTGCTTGAGTATAAAAAGTAGTGAACTAGGAATGGGAAACCATGAATTCTATTCCTATCTTCAGTAACTAGTCTTAGGACTACAGACAGTTACTGTCCTACAAAGAGCTCTAGTTCTGTTTGTAAAAGGAGGGGATTAGATGAAATATCTTAAGGTCTTGACCAATTTGAGTTTTGTGTATAAGGATATATAAGCAAAAAGTTTCCCAATTTCAGATGAGGCAGGATTAAAAAGGATATCATTCTAACTTTAAAACGCTATGCTGTGCTTGACATTAAAAGAAAATAAAAAGAAAAGGAGAAACCTTCAATTTATTGACTTGAGAGAAAATCACCGCATTTTGCACTGTCTTTATAATTTGTCTATGACTCTTCAAATAAAATGAAAACTTTCCACAACATGGTAGAATATTAAACTTCAAAGTAAAGTAAAATTATTTTCAACTCAAAGTCATCACAAAACTAAGAATTTGTCAACATTAGGGGCTAAAACTGATAGCTTATGATATGCCCAAAATAAAAGCTTGAAAGTATTTTGATTTCTTCTTAAAATAAACATCTTTTAAAATTAAGTCATTTAATCCACCTGAAATGTATTTTGGTGTATGATGTGAGGTGATACTCTAACTTCCTTAATTTTCCCCAAACTATATATTAAATAATCTATACATCCACCATTAATTCATTGTTTCCTTGATCACATATTATTTTAAGTTCTTGTGTGTATACTGGGGTGTTTTTCTGAGTTACCTATCCTCTGCCATCAATTATAGTGAATAAGTACTACACTGTTTCACTGACCTCAATTTTGGTGACTAAATTTTTCATTTAGAATTTCTATTTGATTCTTTTTTAATATACTATTGAAGTTTCTAATAAAATTCTCCAACTTGTTATCTAATTTCTTCAACATAGTGATCGTAGTTATTTTGACGTCTATGTCTGATAACTCTAATATCTAAACCAATGTAGGTGGCTCTCTGTTGTTGATCACTCCTAGCATGCCTGATAATTTTGAATGAAAGACAGACATTGTACATATTTGTAGAAATACTTTGGGGTTCTGGATGTTATCCACTACCCTTTGTGAGGAGTGAACTATTTCTGATTCCCTTTTACTCAAAGGTATAGCTTTTCAAGAGGGTCATCTGAAAGTCTGAAGTATTTACTGAAATCCCTCTTCCCTGGTGGGCCCTTAACCATATGAAATTGCCAAAAGCTCTACTCCACTGAAATGACCGTGATTATAATAAACTAGTAGACTAATTTAGGAGGTACTCACATTTTTGTAATAGTCTTTTTATCCAAGAATATGGTATAGCCCATCATTTATTCAAATCTTGCATTTCTCTTCAAAATTATCTAGGTCTTTTTTCTTTTCCATATAGGCCCACTTATTTCTTAAAAGGAATAGAAAAATGCCTAGCTACATCCTGGAATGGAAGGGACATTTAAGTATAACATCAAAAGTAGATTTCTGGCTAATATGACCAAGATATATATTTAATTCCTGTTTTTCCTAAAATCCCTAAAATAATAGTGGAAAAAAATGTTTAAGGTATAAACCCACTAAGGTATAAATCCATTAGGACAAAGAGAACAGGAAAGAGCCTCAGGACCCTGAGACCCAGACACTGCTGGGATTCACGGACATTCCACGTAGGAAGACTGGGTCTAAAAGTTCCTTTCCATTCCCTGAACACTTAGGGAGTTACTATCTGCTTCCAGCTCCCTGATTTTTGAGAGACAAAAGGCTTTTTCTCTGGTTAAAAACACTGTACTCAAGAGTATAAGGCACGGTGGAGAGCAGGAGATACAAGGATTAAACAGTGGATTTGGTTGGAGACTGCATACTTCACAGTGAGATCCCTGGTTCCCTTCCTTCACCCTGCTCTCAGGATATGGAAACAAAGTGTAAGTCCTTTGGTCATGATGTTAAAGATGTACTTTCTGGGTAGACTGAAAAGCCTTAGAGAAAAGAATTTCAGATATTGGCATCTGAGGCTTTCTACAACAAAAAGGAGCTTTTGCTATCAGGTAATCTTATAAGTGAATTCATCAAGAATCTTTCTCCTAAACACAGGAAGAAACATAAAGAAAAAAAAAAAAAAAAGCTCAATATCACTAAGCATCAGAGAAATGCAAATCAAAGCCACAACGAGGTTGGGTGCAGTGGCTTATGCCTGTAATCCTAGCACTTCAGGAGGCAGAGGCAGGAGGATTACTTGAGCCCAGGAGTTTGAGACCAGCCTGGGCAACACAGCAAGACTCTGTCTCTACAAAAAACTAAAAAATTAGTCAGGCATGGTGGCATGTACCTGTAGTCCCAGCTACTTGGGAGGCTGAGGTGAGAGGGTCCCTTGAGCTTGGGTGGTTGAGGGAACAGTGAGCTGTGCACTCTACTGCACTCCAGCCTGGGTGACAGAGTGAGACCCTGTCTCACAAAGAAAGAAAGAAATACACACACACACACAAAACAACCCACGGTGAGACAGCATCTCACATTAGTCAGAATGGCTAGTATTAAAAAGTCAAAAGACAACAGATGCTGGTGAGGCTGTAGAGAAAAGAGAATGCTTATACACTGTTTGGTGGGAATGTCAATTAGTTTAGCCACTGTGGAAAACAGTTTGGAGATTTCTCAGAGAACTTAAAACAGAACTACCATTCACCCAGTGAATCCTAATGCTGGGGCAGTATTAAAAAAAAAAAAAAAAAAGACCACTAGAGCAGGGAGGGAGGAAGGAGGGCAAGGAATGAAAAACTATTGGGAACTGTGCTTAGAACCTGGATGATGGGACCACTTACACCCCAAATCTCAGCATCATGCATATACCCAGGTATATGTATCCCCCGAATCAAAAACAAAAGCTGAAATAGTAACAAAAGAAAAAGAGAATCTTTGTACCCAGACACACAGCTTCCTATGAACTTTTTACTCCTTCACTTTTAAAAATTAATAAATAGCTAAAGAATACTGGACATCTGACAAATGCCTCCAACATGAAAGACTGAGGGAAAAGCCCCTGAAAGTCATAATGCAGAGGAAAGGAAAATTGAAGAAGAAGAAAAAAACCTCTAGGTGATATCCTCAGAAAAGATAAAATATGATATCCATGAAATATCCATAGGACAGGATACTACGAAAAATGAAAATTTAAAACATGATAGCCAACATGCAAAACTCAATAGAAGAACTGCAAGATAAAAATCAAAGAAATTGCCTCAGGAGGTGTTACAAAAAGACAAAGCAACAGAAAATAAAGGAAAAAAGATAAATGCCTAGGTGAAAATCAAGTATGCAAAATACAATCACCAATGAATGAGTATGCAAACATGCCATTTATAACACTATGTAGGTCTTTCTTTATAAACTTTCCTCTTTCTTATTTAATATTGAGCACCTACTATGTGAAAGACCCCATGGAATAATCATTATTATTTTACAGAAAGTATATAAGCCTATATAATAGACCGCAATCTTAGTAGTTAAAGGTCACGAAAGCATGTTGAAGAACAGAAGTATGTTTGTGGTCTGGGTGATTTTGTAGAGCTGCCCTTAAAGTCTGGTAAGACCTCAAAGTCCAGTAACCCTGAAAGAAGGAAGGATATTCCAGGCAGAGAAAATAGTGTGAGCGGAGGGACAGAACCCCACAAAATTCAAGACACAGTAATTATTGTATTGGCTGAAGCACAGAGTGTTTAGTAGGAGAGAACTGTGGACAGAGAGGCTGTTATGACCAGCAGTGAACAAAGAATGTTTCTGTAATTTAGGAGCTGTGAAGATAATGCTGTGAAGTTCTGAACGGAACAAGGTTTATTCCCAGGTTGGATGTTAGTATAGAGCAGGAAAAAGAGCACTGGACGAACAGTCAGCCAATCTGCCCCTAAAAGCCCAAGGTTATAAGGCAGGTCACTTCACTACTAGGGACCTAGCTTTTAGAGATAAGCTACTGAAGTCTAAAATTCTGCACAGGAAATCGCTGCAAGTGTTCAAGCATCTGACTTCGTGGGATCAGATAAACTGGAAAGGTGACAATAGGAATAGGAAGATAGGTAGAGAATAAAACCTTAAGACAAAAACCTTAAATAGAACATATATTAAGAAACATAGCTGTATTGTAGATTAACTGTCCTGAAAATAGAAGCATACTGAAAATCAGAAGGCTACCTGTAGACGATCCACATGAACTTTGACTCCTCCAATTATTCCTTTTTTAAGGGCTGCCAGCATATCTAATATGGGGTTGAACCGGCTACCTCTAAAAAATATAAATAAACAAAATGTACAGATTAACAACAGAATGGTGAATTAATAATCTAATACTAAGTGCCCCTTATATATACAAAGTATTCTACCACCTACTAAGAAGTATACAAAAATATCCAAGGAGGCCTTTCTTCCCAAGGGCTCACTGCATTCATGGCAGTGAGACACTTGCATCTTACTTCTTGTATCAACCTACCTTATATTGTCTTCCCGGATGAGAACAAGGAAAAGTGGACGTCCGTGCATTTTCCAATATTGTTTAATGAACTGCAGTGCATTCTGTCAAAACAGAATGAGGTAGGATGTAATGACACAGTATCTAAGATGAACAGGATGCTCAACCATGAGTGCCAAAGAGCCAACAAAATTCTTATGTAGCAAGACAGTTCACAATCCAACCCTGAATAACTTAGACTACTTAGGGGTAGAAGTGCTCTAGCAGGTTCTGTGGGTACATGCAAGTTATGTTGAACCCACTTGGAGTTCAATGATTTCAAACTTCATTCTTAAAAGTAATCACACTACATTTGTTTTAATGGTTTTTTTACCCCTCTTTTAAAAAATTTTAATCTATTTGTCTGTTTATTTATTTAGAGACTGCCAAGGTTGGTCTAGAACTCCTGGGCTCAAGTTATCCACCTGCCTCAGCCTCCCAAAGTGCTGGGATTACAGGTATGAGCCAATGTGCTTGGCCTCCTTTTTTTAAAAAGCCTAAAATATACAGTTCAAGAATGGCCTCAGGGGGAACAATCATGCCAGCCATTCAGAAGATTAACTCACTTCATATTACTAGGGATTTATATTACAGCAGGTGGAGAAGACTGGACTGAATTTATACAGACCATTAGCAATGTAGAGGGAGTTCTTTATTTGACTAATTATCTATCTATCTATCTGTCAATCAATCATCTCAAAGACTTAAATATAATCATCATCATCACATCAAAAACTTATACAATACTTCACCATATGTCAGGCACTATTTTTAGTACTTTACATATATTAACTCATTTAATCCTCAGAACACCCCTTAATTATTATTCAGTTTTACAGATGGGAAAACAAGGCACAGAGGAGTTAAGTAACTTGCCCAAGAACACACAGCTGGCAAGTGGCATAGCCAAGATTTTAACGAATGCAATCTGGCTCCAGATTTCATGCTTTAAATCATGATTCTAACCTTCTCTGCTCTGTAAGTAGAAAAGGGAGTGAAGATTTTAACTCATGGAGTTATGAGTTAGCTGAGGTTTTACTGGATATTCTTCATGAATAAAATTATTTTGCTAATTTACCTTTTGTTCAAAAAGAGATAAACTGTCATATGAACATATTTTTCAAAATAGGTCCCCCTGTTTTTCTGAATTGTATCTTTTCATTTCATTTGTAGAAAGGCACAATCAGCAGTCATACAACTGTCTATAAGACAGAGGTCATCTATTATGCCAATGCTGCAAGTAATTCACACACTCCAAAGCTATGCAGGTGGTTTTAGTGTCATGCTTTACACTGTGTTAACCTAGTATCACAGATATCTGGGAGTACTCAATATAGTAACATATGATAAAATCAGTGGAAACAAAGTCATTCCATTTTTAAGAAAGGTGTTCCGAAGCTACCTTTATGTCATCTATCAGCAGGAAAACATCCTGAGACATGTAGAAATCACTTAGGTCGAAAATAATCGGGTAACAAACCACAGTCTTTCCTAAAATGCGATAAATCTGTAAGGGAAAAAGTTTTAAAACAAATAACTAAAGAACATACCAAAGGCAAAGGTGCAGTACTATAAGTCTCAAAAATAAAAACTGATGTTTAATTCTGAATAAGCATATAAATTAATAGCTTGTGACATCCACATAATATTTAAAAATTTTAGTTTCTTGATTGAATCAGTATACTAATAAACTTAAAGCAGTCTACCTCTAATATGATGGAAAAAGTCTGTGAGTAAATATTGTTATAATTAGATATTTTACAAAGCTTAGAAAAAATATATTTAGCAGTGAGGTGCTCCTTCATATTTATAAGACTTATATGATATTATGCAAAATCAGTAAGATTTACTAGCAGAAAATAATACTTTAGATAAGTAGTCTGAGTACATAATGAAAATGAAAAAGGATGCATAGCAGGTCAAACACCATTTCAGTATGTGGTATTAGAATCCAAAAACTACTTTTTGAGGACATTTCATGAGTACCTTTGATGTACCGAGGCAGCCAATGGGCCTATCTGGCCTTCCGGAGAGTCCTAACTTTTCGTTGATACCCAGGTGGAAATAAGCCTGTAAGACACAAGTTTGTAAGTTAGAGTCAGGTAAGAATCCATGTCACTTTCTTGCCCCTGAGTATTGCCCTGTTAATTTTTGATCTTTCCAGAGAGAAAGAAGCTAGGGAACCCTAATCCAAAAACTTGTAGGAAGACAAGCTAGCCAAAGATGTCAGCTTAGATTTTGGATTACTGAGAGATTTGAGAGCAAAACTTTTGCAGATCTACTTAGCAATATTCTTAAATCTGATATTGTTCTTACACTGCTATAAATGTACAACGTGCATGACTCTGATTCATAAAAGAACACAAAGAGGCTAAGGCTTCCTGTATCATTAAAAAAATCTAGTTGTTTAACATTGTTAAAACTAGGCCCATAATCTCCTACTAAATTTCCACCTTCAAGTATTTCCCACCAAAATGAAAATGTCTTCATTGATTTTTTCTGATTATATACATTTTATGAAATATTCAAACCATATACTCAAAGTGAATGTTCCTGTTTATTTTCACAATCCCTTTTGCAACAACTATTTCTCTGGTACATGCTGAAAGGAGTATAGTTTATTGTATGATCCCTAAGGGGCACCAAGAGTATAGATAGGGTTAAAGACTCTTAAAAGTACATCAATAAATATATACTCATATTATACACATGTCAATACGTGTGTATATTTCCATAAATGGGTTCATATAACATATATTCTGTGTCCCATTTTTTAAACTTAATATTGTGGTATTCCAGTTTCAAGATGTTAAAATGGGCTGGGTGCGGTGGCTAGCGCCTGTAATCCCAGCATTTTGGGAGGCTGAGGTGGGCAGATCACGAGGTCAGGAGATCGAGACCATCCTGGCTAACATGGTGAAACCCTGTCTCTACTAAAAATACAAAAAATTATGTGGGCATGGCGGCGGGTGCCTAGTAGTCCCAGCTACGAGGGAGGCTGAGGCAGGAGAATGGCATGAATCCAGGTGGTGGAGCTTGCAGTGAGCCGAGATCATGCCACTGCACTCCAGCCTGGGTGACAGAGCAAGACTCCGTCTCAAACAAACAAACAAACAAAGATGTTAAAATGAGTCTATACTTTTTCTGTACATTCCTATGTTGAAATGATTGAAGAAATATTAAAATTGAGGGGGAAAGCTGGCCACAGTGGCTCATGCCTGTAATCCTAGCACTTTGGGAGGCCGAGGCGGGTGGATCACCTGAGGTCAGGAGTTCAAGACCTGCCTGGCCGACATGGTGAAACCTAGTCTCTACTAATAATACAAAAATTAGCTGGGCATGGTAGCACACACCTATAATCCTAGCTACTCGGGAGGCTGAGGCAGGAGAATTGCCTGAACCCAGGAGGCAGAGGTTGCAGTGAACCGAGATGGCACCATTGCACTCCAGTCTGGGCGACAAGAGTGAAACTCCATCTCAAAAATAAATACATAAATAAATAAAAACTGAGGGGGAAAAGTCTGCAGAAGTATTACAAAACAGGGAAGGGTGTCACAGTGGAACAGAAACTTCTAGAATTTCTAGAAGGTTAAAAACGGAGAGTCTTGGAATGAATTAGGAGTTAATCAGTGTCAGAGCTGAGCACTTAATCTAATCAAGAAGCCCCTTTACCTTTTTTAACTCCTATCTCCTGATAAAGGTAGCTCCCATTTTTTTGTTATTTTAAAAATAATTCAATAAACATCTTTGGACAGTGTGTCATTATATCTGCAGGATAATTTCCTAGACTTGCTGGATCAAAGAGAATACATTCTCTTTGAAATATAATGTAAAGTTGGTCACCCTCTAGAAATAATGTACCAATTTATACTGGTATTAACTGTGTACAGGCCTTGCCACCTTCTTGGGTCAAAATAATATTTTGTTTTATTGTTTAAACTACTATATTAAAATATTCTGTGGTTCAGCATTTTCTAATATATTTAATGACTATTTGTATGTTTTGTAACTTTTTTCATTTGTTCCCTTTTCTATGGGGGAATTTGGCATCCTTTTTTGTTTTAAGAAATCTTGGTATATTAAGAGTATTGCCCCTTAAATACTTTGCCCAGTTTGCTCCTCTTCAGTGTTGTTATGAAATGTGAGAATGACTGCACAGTACGTGGAATCTCATTTCAACATGTGGTATTTCAATATAAACATTTTTCTATTAGGAAATTTCACAAGCACCTTTGATATGCCAGGCTGTTCGCTATATTTATTTATACAGTATTTGTCAATCATTTCCTCAATGGCTTTCTGGCATTGGTATCATTCTAAAAATGGACTTCCCTTCCCAACAGCTAAAACATATTCTCCTATTTTTTATTCTAGTGCTTTTATATTTAAATAATTTTAAAAGTTTTCAATTTTTGATCTGTCTGCAATTTATTTTTACATTTAATGAGAGAAATTAACCTATATTTTCCTAAATGGAAAATCAAACCAACTATCTCTACACAATCTAGTGATTGTGATTTGGACCAATTTCACATAATAACTTCATTGTATACAAAATTAGTGGTGTTGCCAGAGCTCTCTGTTCACTGACATAGTGCACACATCTATGTGAGAGTTGGGTTTGTATCTCTTTCTCCTTTCGAGTTGTACATTCCTGTAGAACAGCAGCTCAAGCTGGCACTGTGCCTAGTATGTAGCTGGTGCTCAGGAAATACTTGATAGATGAATGAGGGAGCAACTGAATATTCTCCTGAGCCACACGTGCTGTGAATATTGATTCTGGAATAGCAGTGATTTTAGACAAAGTCAACTGGCCAGAAACGGTGCTTTATAAGCATTATGTTGCATAGCTGCACTGAAGCCACAGCACATAACACTAGATGCAGCCCCCTTTACCTCATATATTAATAGTTTCAAATTTTCAGAAATAAATGTATAGTAAAATGTGTTGATCTAGGTGGGTTTCCTTTAAATACTACTCTTTGTTACAGTAAAAGGATTCTCCTTAACTTTCTGAACCATGGTATGGCAGGTCTGTGACTATTTAGTGCTCCCCACATTCCAGGGTGCATATAACACTGCCCCCATGTTGTACACATTCATAACATTTAGTGCACCGAAAGACATAGTAGTGACCAAACTACCCAGAAATACAGAAGTACTTCATACTAGGTCTGTACCATAGAGCAGAATTCTGTATTCCGATCCCCATGAAGCAAATCACACTACAGTCATCAGATCATGAATATTAACCATATGCTGTGTAAAAGCCCTGCTCTCAGCTGTCTGCCTTCACATCCTCTTCAGTGGGCTGAGGGAGGGAGTGGCTTCTCAGAAGAAAGGGAGCAACTGCTAGCATAAGAATATGTGCATCAGCTAAGATTTGAGGGAACACCTTTACTTTGAACAGGCAGACTTATAAGGAGCAGAATACTAGGTAATATATCTTAGAGGATGAATTCCAAAGAGTAGCTACTTAGGAACACAGACGCTACAGCTACAACCAAAAAACAATCTTCCATCTCAACACATGCATAGGAAGGTTGGCTCTTGCTCACAAGTCTGTCTTTTTAGCCACACGACACCAAAATTGCAAGTCGTTTGTTAACACCATCTTTAAAACAAGATATAAAATAAGCCAGGAACTGTTTTAAGTCTTCACTTGCTCTGTAACAGAAGGCCTTCTACTGCCTCTGATTCCACAAGCACTTTGTATGAACATCTATTATAACAGTTATCAAAGTGAACTGTAATTCACTGTTTTTTTTCTGTCAAACCAGTAAACTCAGAGGTCACTGAGAACAGGGACAAAGTCATTTCATCTGAGTGTCCTACACAGTGCTCTGCATATAGCATGTGTTTGTTGCTGAATGAATGAATATCACATTCAAGTCATCTGCTCTCCATGTTAGCCTTTTAAATCTTGATTGCATGTTGTCTGGTAGGATATAAACTCACCTACTATTAAAATAAGTTGCTAATATTAATTAGACTAGAAAAAACAGATTTGGGTTAATTTGTTTTAAGAGTATGTTTATCAAAGAATAAGCTTTGTTGGCATTCTCTAGAGCTTTCAGCAGGAGAGCATAAAAGTGTATTAGCAGCCGACAGCCTGCAGCTAATACTAAGAGCTCAGCGTGGGAGCCTTAGATTTTGGCATCCTTCCCTCTCCTTCCATGTTGCTTCCACTCCTTGCCTTATAACATTATGTACATCTGGGTATGAGTTTAAATTGTTACCTACTCTAGGGATCCTTGTATTTTCAGCTTTATCTCTTGGCAGGGTGGCGGTGGTTAAATTTATTAGAGAAGGTGGAAGGACTCTCCAAGACCTGGTGCTCTTGGTGACCTGACACCCAGGTTCTGGTTTCTGTTGCCTAATGTCAAGATCCAGCCCTGATACCAGAGTCCTGCATTTTCCCATGTAATATGTACCTTTCTTTTCTAAGCCTTCATTTTTGTGTTATAGCAACAAGACTTTGACTACAACCATTTATATTAAGCTAACAAACTTAATCATGTCTTCTTGAGATATACTGTTATAAAGACTTCTACTACACACTGAGCAGTTTGTTCTTATGTTATTTTTAACAATTACTAAACAAAAATGGCAGTTTATAAATAAGTAGTCGGTGGGAGTCAACAATGTCCTGTCTCTAATGAGCAAGAATATTCACAAGCATAGGCAATAACAGATCCATCTACAGAGCAGTGCATGCAAAAGGCCTCAAACATTACCTTTTAATTCCATCCCAAATACGTATGGAACTACATCAATGATAAACATACAGATGTTACTTTTACTTTGTAATTGCTTTGAGACCCAGCAAACCAAAGGGGCTAAAATTACTTCAGACACCAAACAGGAAGGCAAGAGAAAAAAGGAAAGTAGTAAATATCAAAAATATTTAGGTATGAGAAGGTTTTCTTTTAAACAAACCTTCTCACATCTAAATATTTTTTGATAATCAAAGACAAAAAAATCAAAGATAAAAAGAGGAAAAAATCAAATCAAAATGTAAGAATACATTTTGATAAAAGAGAAAAAAATCAAATCAAAATATAAGAATAATTTTATTTCTATTAAAATTTAGACTAACTTGTTGTTTAACTGCTCATCCTAGGTTAGTAATAGAGTTAAGAAAGAAGTAGAAATCAACAAGACCTATAAACATAATGTACACACACACACACACACAGAGTGCAAAGTTTTTTTTAGTAACAATTTCCACTAAAGTGAACTTTGCCATTTAATTAGAAGCTTTTGGATTACTGGTCCTATACCAGAATCAGATTTTAACTGTGTGACTTGTCTGTAAACTAAGTCCAGCCATCAAGCTCTAGTACCTCTACAAAGTAAGGAAAGTAAAAGGCAGAATCACTTACTTTTACAAGCTCCTGCTGAGGCCATATCTGAATGGGTTCTACTTGTTGAGGAGTTTGAGTTTGAATACCATATGTGTTCAGAAAAACTTGAAGTCTAAAGATCATAGGGAAAAAAAGAGATGTTTTTAGAAAACACATTTACAGTTTAGGAAGCAATGGAGGAGGAGGATAAAAGGGAGCATGCTAACTTGGCGGGCATTATTAATTTGTTAGTATTAGCAATTTGCCATCTGCACTAGACTTCAGAGGTCCTTATGGATCCTCCACGAAGCATCAGATGGAAACATGAGGGGCTGGCAGGGAGGGTAAGCACTGATTTTGGTAATCCCATGTGTTTGCATGAATTTCTCAAAACTACAACCCAGGCAACACTGGCACTGGTCACAGTCTTTAATATTCACAACTAAAACAAAATTATTTTTAAACATGAAAAGAATAATATGCTGGCCATTTAAAGTGACATTAATGATAGCCCTGAAAGCCTGTAAAGGAGTTTCTGAAGTTAATATCTTCTACCATACTCGACATTGTAAACATAAAGCAATCATTTCCCCTTCCCTCCCCACAAAAAAACACACCACCCACTTGGATTTCATACCTTTGGCTTTCTGCTATAAGTGCCACATAAACTACCAAATCATTTTCCAGTGGGCCCTGTAATGCAGAATAAGGGAGGGGGAAAACATTTTAAAAGATCTGGTCATCATCAGCTACAATGAGAATCAAGGACAATATTAACCATCTCTAAGCAGTTCATTAAAATGATGGGCACTAGCTGGCTCTCAGCGGCCACCTTTCTTTCCTTGCTTGCCACTGCCTACTAATCAATTTGATGGTGTAGACAGAGTAATGGAACACCAAGGAATGGAAAGCCGTAAACCTCATCACTACCACAGGGGCTAGCCTGTCAGGGTTATTTTGAATGATGCATAAGAGTAGTTTGGGGACCGAGAGTCATTTTCCATCATTTAACTCTAAAGGGAAGAGGAGGAACTAAAAGTAAAAACCCAATTTATGTATTCTCTGTAAAAAAAAAAAAACGACCATGAGTTAAAATTGTTCATCTAACATCTTAACCACATATAAGGTTATTCCCTTTCTTGTTAGCCAATTTTCCTTTGGCACCTTCTACATCTAAATAGCTTTATTCTAATAGATAATTCTTATAATAGAGCATGAACTACCCAGTTGACTATGTAATTAACATTATGTTCATTAAATACAAGCTGTTGGACTTAATAGTTCTAATCAAAGATAGTGTTGGATATTTGCTACTCATCTTTTGTGTGATAAAGATTCACTATAACATGTATTATACATGTTAAATTGAACCCAATTTTGGAACCTGTATATAATTAACAGAGAACATTAAGAAGCACCAATAAATTGTAGTATTAGGGAGCTCTGAAAATACTGATCAAACATAACTCTTATAGTAATGAATCCAACAGTCCCAATAATATGCTGTAAAACATTTGATTTATCATCAATCAGTTCCTCTCTATGGTATTCAATATGCCACTGAAATTTATGTATGATGGAAGGCAAGAAACACCGGCATACATATATCAGCAGTAAATACCATACAATCAAAGGGATGGCTCCCAGAATCATCGTGAGTGTGCCATTTCAGGCAGACTTTCATTTGATTTAAATGAATGTGCAAGAGAAAATGTGATTCAACAATACAACAAAAAAAATTACCCATTTAAAATTTTATAAATTCTGTTTTTACTTGATAAAGACCTTATAATTAAATGTTTCTCAAAAGGATGAGAAAAAACTTAAGTTTTCAAAGCCTCATCAAGATTTCTAACAACAAATGAAAAAATTAAGCTCTGTTTCTCTTGGATGAGATCTAGTATTTACTGCTTTAAAAGGAAGAGTAACCTTAGAATAGGCCATTATGTACAATCTTCAGGACAGTTATGGGATTCTTAAATAAAAAGCAAATGAAAACATACTAGAATACAGATGGTATTTCAATAATAAATAAGGCAACTTACAGATTGTAATTGGCAAACTGGAATCTTCTTTTTGAATCATAGGTCTGTTTAGGATATTGTTTCCACTTGTGTAACAGAGTACTCAGATCTAAAATGGTCACTATACATGTTGAATCATACTGAGCATCTAGTTAGGGGACTATTAGAGGGCTGAAGAGCTCTTTGATTGTAAAAACTAAGCATTTCAGATAGTCTGGTTCACAAACCATCTACCACAATGAGCTTGGACTTAGAACTCCAGCCCAAGTGGGACCCTTTGCCCCATTCACCACTGAGAGAAAGAATTCAGCTCGGACAGCCCCACTCCTAAAACTCTCTTCCTTTCACTGCCAAAGTTGAAACCATCTGTTCTGTTTTTACCATTTTCCTCAAACCACCACTATTGGTTTCTTTGTTTGTTTGTTTGTTTGTTTGAGACAGGTTTTCACTCTGTTGCCCAGGCTGGATTGTAGTGGTGTGATCCTGGCTCACTGCAGCCTAGACCTCCTGGGCTCAGGTGATCCTCCTGCCTCAGCCTCCCAAGTAGCTGGGACTACAGGTGTGCACCACCACACCTGACTAATTTATATATATTTTTTTTAGAGACAGATTTCACCATATTGCCAAGGCTGGTCCTGAACTCCTGGGCTCAAGCGATCTGCCCACATTGACCTCCCAAAGTGTTGGGATTAGAGGTGTGAGCCACTGCATCCAGCAAACCACCACCACTGTTGTTCAAAACCCATTAAGTCTCTCTGATAATTTCCTAATAGTAATTAATACCTTCTTTTCTGAATGGCATTTTTCCTAATAATATAATAATACTTTCTGCTCATAGGTCACAAACACACACACACATATATACACACACTCAAGCCCTGTGTGGTACTAGTAATCTTCATTTTACAGACATTTGTTGACTCATTCATCTGACCAAGAGGACACTAATCCACAAGACTCCATGTTAGAATATGAATATGATCCAATGTCTCTCCTTGAGGAGTTCAGTCTACTAGGAGAGATGGATAACAGATAAGATTTCACACACGTGTTTACTATCACATAAAAGTATTTTACTGGTATCTTTCTTTGGCAGATCTACCTCATTAAAAAAAAAGTGACTGCAGGA
The DNA here is from genome assembly GCF_009764315.1 of Trachypithecus francoisi. Lineage (NCBI taxonomy): Eukaryota > Metazoa > Chordata > Mammalia > Primates > Cercopithecidae > Trachypithecus > Trachypithecus francoisi. Next base: position 87,876,084 of record NW_022681455.1, on the reverse strand, counting down.
CATGACATTCTGTGGATATACCATACTTTATTTTTAAAATGTTTATGTTGATGGACATTTAAATGGTTTCCAATTTTTCATTTCTACAGAGAATATAATAATTGTGGCTGGGCGCGGTGGCTCAAGCCTGTAATCCCAGCACTTTGGGAGGCTGAGACGGGCGGATCACGAGGTCAGGAGATCGAGACCATCCTGGCTAACATGGTGAATCCCCGTCTCTACTAAAAAATACAAAAAACTAGCCGGGCGAGGTGGCAGGCGCCTGTAGTCCCAGCTTACTTGGGAGGCTGAGGCAGGAGAATGGCGTAAACCCAGGAGGCGGAGCTTGCAGTGAGCTGAGATCCGGCCACTGCACTCCAGCCTGGGCGACAGAGCGAGACTCCGTCTCCAAAAAAAAAAAAAAAAAAAAAAAAAAAAATGTCCCTATCTCAGAAAACTGCAAACAAAGTGCTAAGCACAGTATTTCACACAAAAACACTCAATAAAGGGCACTAATTCTTGCTGTAGTTGCACATTTGCTTTATTGTTATCTTCACACCTATCCTTGGACAGCTGCTGCCCTCCTCCTTGTCTAGATTTGGTATAATGCCTATGTTGCCCTAGATCCCATTGGCTTCCACCATTCTAAGACATCCTTTTTTTTTATATGGCTAGTTCTTCCCCAAATGATTCTGAACGTCTTTTTAAAGACATCCTCAGGTGACTTAACACCTTCTTTAATGCTATGGTCTGAATGTGTATGTTCCTCCTGAAATTCAGGTTGAAATTTTAACCCCCAAGGTGATGGTATTGGCAAGGGATAAGGGGCTGCGGAATGGAGAGGGGTGCTTTGGGAGGTAATTAGGTCATGAGGGCAGAACCCTCATGAGCACGATTGGTATCCTTATAAAACAGGTCCTGCACCCTTTCCATCATGTGAGGACACAGGGAGAAGGCATCATTTATGAACCAGAGAGCAAGCCCACATCAAACACTCAATCTACCAGCACCGTGGTCTTGGATCACCCAGCTTTTAGAACTGCGAGAAATAAATTTCTGATGTTGATATGCTACCCAGTTTATGGTATTTTGTTATAGCAACCTGAACAAATTAAGACACTTAGCTACTACCCATTTTTTTCCTTTCATTTCTCAAACATAAGACTATAATTATGTCCTTACCTTTCTTGCCTCTGAACTTCTGCCCTCTACAATCTATCCTGCCCTGTCTTTAGAGATACATAATCCTAACACAAGTCTATGGTCACATATTCATTCTATTCATTCTCTTTCTCAAATCTCATAAACTCTAGTAGCTTTAAGCTATTATCTCTAAGTGTCATAGGATCCTTGGGGAGTCATTTTGCCAGTCAGAAACCTCTGTGGCCAGTGGAGCCTTCTACTTGAATATTGTCCACACCAACTGGGCTCCTTCCACCCACGTGGCCTGGTAGGCTGTGCTCAGCTTGCACTACCAGCCTGGATCTCACACTTGCCAAGGATGAGCCAGGCGTGGGGTAGTGAGGGGTATGTGGGTGAGCAATGTGATGAGCCGGGCAGAGGGGGGTGGTGCATGTTTCAGCCTTGTTTGTGTTACAGCTCTTTCAGTCCTGCCAACTTGGTGAGTCCCAAGTTTTTGTCCCATGTCCAGGAAGAATGAGGTACACAGACAACTAGAGGGTGAGCAAGGCAGAAAGGAGCTTTATTGAGTGAAAGAATAGCTCTCAGTAGACCCAAAGTGGGTAGCTCCTTTCTGCATGCAGGTCATCCCAATGAGTCAAGGAGACCTGAAGACCTGAAGTGGGTAGCTCTTTCCTGCAGCTGGTAGTCCCTACGTCTGGCTGAGTCTGGGGGTTTTTATGGGCTCAGAAGGGAGGAAGTGCATGCTGATTGGTCCATGGGTGGGCCTGGAAAAAGCACAGGTTCTCACTCTGGGCTGCAGACTCCACCCAGGGGTGGCAGCGTGGCCCTCAGGCTTCAGGTAATCCCTGGTTTGAAGGTGGAGTTTCACCAGGGACCCGCCACACCTGCTGCCCAGGAGCCTGTTTGCTTCCTGCCATCATTAACATGCTGTCCAGGGTGCCCAGGCTGTTTGTGCCAAGGGGTACCTGTAGGCCCACGACAAGCTGCCCTTAGCCCCACCGGCCTCCCTTCTGTGCTCAAAGCCCAGAGGGGGCTGAGGCAGCAGGGGGTTGGCATGTCAATGCTGCCCTGAGCTGATGCACACCCAGCTGTGTTGCATCAGCACCCAGGCTCAGTCACAACTTTGTTCCGTACTGCAGCAGGTGCCGGGAGTGGGGAGAGGCCAGGGAATGAGAGCAGGCACTTCTGAACCTGTGGGGGCTTCCCAGGCCCCCATGAGTACAAGGATGCCTGGGTCTGGATCTGCGGCTGGACAGCTGCAGCTGCACCTGAGAGCATGGGGCTCCTGCCCCACCAACTCAGTAGGGAGTGGGCCTCCTGCCTGCTCCTGGCCCCCTCTGGCTCCATGGAGTGTGCAGCCCTGGCCACACTTCCCCTGCTGCAGCTGGTGTCCCTGCAGTGGCTGCTCTAGTCAGGTTGCTGCCGCTATTATAAGCAGATGTTTCCATGTTTATATTTCTAGTCTTGACCTTTCTCTTAAGTTCTAGTTCCCACATTTTAAACTGTTTTCTGGACATTTTCTCTTGGCTATTTCCAAAGTTAATAGATCTAAAACTCAGTCCTCATCATCAACCCCACCTCCATCCCAAACAGGTTCTTATTCTTTAATCCTCATTCAATGGGTCACTCTAGCTCAGAACCTCAGAATCATCTTTGATGCCTCTCTTTTACGTAACCTCCATATGCAATTAGTCACCAGAATCCTGTGAATCCTTCCTTTGCACAGTATCTTGAATGTTGTTTTCTTTGCATTTCCATAGCAATGTTCAGGATTTAAAAGTAGCAACAACAGCGAACACTTTACGTAACTATACTCCACATGCCAGGAACTGTTTCAGTGCTTTATCAAACTATTATCCCATTTTACAGGTTTAAAACTGAGGCAATTTAGTTTAAGGAAGTTTATCCAAGAAACTTTAAGCAATTTAAACTTAAACAGAACATTTAAGCAATTTATCCAAGGACACAGACCTAGTGGAGCTAGAATTCAGACTCAGGCAGTCTGACTGCAGATTCTATGTTCATAATCACTCACTTATCCTGCCTTTCAAAGAGCAGAAAGAAGACAGACTTTAGATTGAAAGATCTACATACAAGTCCTATCTTGTCACTTCCTCTAGCAATGATCCTGCTCATCTGATGAATGCCTTAGATTACTGTGGACAAAATTGACCTGATCTCCATCCTTAAATCTACTAACTCCCAAAGCATTCCTTATCTCTATAAGGCCCCATATTATGAGCTCATTTGCTCTGGCCAAAAAAATGTGTAAGTCATCCTAAATTCCTTTTTCCTTCAAACCCCATAACCAATAACAGCAAAAAAACCAAAACAAAACAACGACCAAAACTGAGAACACTTATTGAGAATCAGGTGGCTATATTAAATTATATACTCTTAAACACCCCTATTAGGTAGGTTACTATAATTATTCTCATCTACTGATGAGAAAACTGAGGCAAAGAGTGGTTAAAAAACTTATCCAACATGATAAGCTAATACATACAGCTATTAAGTGGCAACACGGAGATTCAAACATGCGCAATCCAATCTACTTCTTATCCATTATAGTATACTGTCTGCCTCTGTGACGTGCTGCTAATTCACCAAGTCGTCACATTGGCTCTACCTCCAAAATATGTCTCAAACATACCACTTCTCTCCTTCTCCACTGCTAATACCACCCTACTTAAAGTAACCATGATCTTTTGCTTGGTCAACTAACTGGTCTACTTACCTCAGTCTTAAACCCCATTCCACCCATTCACAGCAGTCCATCCTGAAAACAGTAATTAAAAAGTGTAAATCAGATCATCTCACTACTACTACACCCCACCCACACATGCACATGCATATGAACACTCTGCCTAAAACTCTCCAGTAACTTCCTGTAGAATGAGAACAAAACTGCTTATCAGGCCCAAGAGGCCCTCCATGATCTAGCTCTGGCATGCTTGCCTCTTCTTTCTTATTCGCTCTTCTCTTCTTCACCATGTTTTAGCCACCTTGGGTCCTCTCTGTCCCTTGAACATGCTAACTATGTTCCCATCAAGTGCACCGGTTACAGCTGTCTGGTATGTTTTCTCCTCCAGGTTGCAGAACGAATGCTCTCTGGTCATACAGGTCTCAACCAACATCCCTGCCACACAGGACTCCTCTCTCTACCATGGCCAAAGTTGTTCTCCTCAGGCATCTCCAACCCCAGTCTACCACTTTATCTTATTTTGTCTGCCTCATAGTACCTGTCTGATACAGAAATTATATCATTTATTGTTATTCATTCCCTTCAGAAAGTAACTCCCTGAGAGCAGGGAACTTGATCTAGCTGGGCTACTGCCACCGCCCCACGCATGGAACATAGTAGTCATCCTTACTATTTGATGAATGACTGCCAGGGCAAGTTTCTCAATTCTTTGCTTATCTGTAAAATGGGAAAAGTATTTACAGTGCCTACCACAAAAGAAGAGGATCAAACAAAAGAGGGCAAGTAAAATATTTGCAAACTTTGATCTGTTACACAATGATACTTATACTATTATTTGCTGTGTGACTCACTATGTCACTTAACCTCAATAAGCCTCAGTTTCCTCATCTATAAATTGGGAATAATAAAAATATCTATTTCCTAGGTTTATGAGAATAATACATAATATATAAGCATTTAACACTGGCATAAAGTAAGTGTCCAAAAAACATTAGCCATCTATCAATGCCAGTAACACAATCACAATCCTGGGTCACTGCAATAGGCTTCCTCAGCTTTCTGCTCCACACCTGCCTTTGCCCGTTGTCTGCACTTTATGGTCAGGTTCATTTTCTTGTATCAATGATTTGCACAAAGGAGGTGGTCAAAAAATATTTCTTGAATGCATGAAGAAAGGGAAGAGAGAAGAGTTAGTAAACAGATATAGCAATATTTAGGATATTACCACTCTACCCCAAAACTAATGTTTCCCAAATAAAGCCCAAACTTCTCGAGGACTTTTACAACTCAGGGATGACCTACTGCTTCCTGTTGGTCTCCCATCTGTTTTAGAGCACTCCATCAAAAAACAGTTCACTCATGTCCATCTCACGTTTCTGTCCACTGTCCCTTTATATTTGGACTGCTCTCTCTGTTCTTTTATCTATCCAGATCCTGACTCACTCTTTTAACCTAGTCTCCTCCCAAACTCCCCCAAACATCAGGGTATCCAAATATCTTTTGTCCCTACTAGAAATAGCTGGCACTGCCTGTATGAGACACTTGGCACGAGTCTTGGACCACCTCATGCCATGCCTTTGAAAGCGTTATTTAGCTTTTAGAATGTGTATGAGTGGTCTGTGAAACTACAGGGGCCCTTCATGCTTACTTTTCTCACTTAGGATGTAGGCAATACCTCGTACTAAAAGAAAAGCAATTGTTATTCATTTGATGGTCTGGAGGAAGAACTTTTTTTTTTTAGTATTGCTGGTTACATTCATTAGCAATACACAAATATTTCCTTGAGAATACCCAACAAATGCTTGCAAATGTAAACAAGGATATTTTTAACAAAAGAAAATAATCAGTAAAATGTACACATTTATATACACTATAAAAGAGTGTACACGTCAGAGTAACAATATGACTGAGGACCAAAACCCTGTAGTGAGACACATTCTCATTCAAAATTTTCATTTCTATAAAGTCAGATTGTGTTTTTCTAACATTTTTTCATTGTAATAAAACCCCCACATAACCTAAATTTAACGTCTTAACCATTTCTAAGTGTACAGTGGAAAAGGAACTTTTATAGTATAACCTCTCTATAAGCTGGGCACTAACTATATTAATATTGCAACTCATCATGCTCAAAATTTAAAACTACAGTAATTAAGACACTGCAAGTCTACCTGTCTAGATTCTAGTTTTAAAATTACTCAAATCAGGTCAAAGTAGTAAAGCTAGGAGATCTGCAGCTGGAGGCTATAAATAAAACACTGTAATCTAACTTTCAAAGGGCACACAGAGAAAACTTAATGTGAATGTGCCCTAATAGTGTTCCTTTTCCTTGTTCTTTTTTTCTAATTTAATTTTTTCAATAGATAATTCATTCATAAGGTTCAAAAATTTAACAATTATGAAAAAGTTTTCAGTGACATGTCATTCCCATCTGGGGCTTTCATCCCCACAGTTTCCCTCCATCTAACAACCAGTCACTGCTATGATTATTTATGTCTTGCTCTACAGTTTCCTCATGCCTACAACAGCAAATGCAAATACATATTCTTATTTTCTTACATTTCTACACAAAAGTTACTCTCAGCACCTTTTTCTAGTTAATAATTATATATCATGGAACTCTTTTCATATATTAACACATAGAACGCGTCCTCATTATCACTCTGCTTGGTATTCCATTTTGTAGATGTACCATATGTATTAATGTCATCTTTACACCATTTTAATCAATTAAGGCTAGTCAACTTTTTACACTAAAATCTCTGGAAATGGTTATGGTTATATAGTGGCACCATTAAATATCAAGTTTTAATTTTGCTTATGAGAGTAGAATAAGCACTCAAACTAAATCATTCAGAGGCATTGCTACCACTGGATTATGTGGGTAACTAGATGACTGTTACAAGAAAAAATCAGTAGGTTTGGGTTTGGGGAGGGGGCAGTGAGAAGTGTCTGAGTCTTTTCTAGGAGGGTGACACAGAAAGAAGCACAGATGTCCATTTACAACATGTGGAAATACATGACAGCTTGTAGATAAGAGTTATCTCATGGGATTGCTGGGTCAAATGGTATTTCTGATTCTAGATCCTTGAGGAATTGCCACACTGTCTTCCACGATGGTTGAACTAATTGTGGCATTGTTCACAATAGCAAAGACTTGGAACCAACCCAAATGCCCATCAATGATGGACCAGATAAAGAAAATGTGGCACATATACACCATGGAATACTATGCAGCCATAAAAAAGGATGAGTTCATGTCCGTTGCAGGGACATGGATGAAGCTGGAAACCATCATTCGCAGCAAACTAACAGAAGAACAGAAAACCAAACTGCATGTTTTCGTTCATAAGTGGGAGTTGAACAATGAGAACAAATGGACACAGGGAGGGGAACATCACACACTGGGGCCTGTCGGGGGGTGGGAGGCTAGGGGAGGGATAGCACTGGGAGAAATACCTAATGTAGACAACGGGTTGATGGGTGCAGCAAACCACCATGGCACATGTATACCAATGTAACAAACCTGCACATTCTGCACATGTATCCCAGAACTTAAAGTACAATTTAAAAACAAAAAGAATTATCTCATTATGTTCTTGGTTACAGTTGTTTTGTAGTCTGGTTTGGAATGTTAAGGAATTAATACATCTTGACAGCTTGCTATGTGCCACATGTTACTCAAGAGCTTTGTTGTGTATTCTCACAAGAACTCCCATTGTAAAGATGAGGAAACTGAGGTGGAGAGCGGTTAAATAATTTGTCAAAAGGTCACACATCTAGTCAGTGATAGAGTTTAACCTGACCACACGTATGTCCAGGTCTGAAGTCAATATGGCACATGTCACAGTATGTATTTCACAGATTATGTGCTGCTTGCTGTAGTAGGCAGAGATCTCTAGAGAAACAGGAGAGAGAGGAAGGAAGAAGAAAGAGATTTGTCATATGGATTGGCTCACACAATTACGAAGGCAGGCAAGTCTCAGGATATACAGGTGAGCTGGCAATCTGGAGACCCAGGAGAGTTGATGGTTTAGTTCCAGTCTGAGTCTGAAGGCCTAAACCCAGAAAGGCAGACAGTGTCATTCCAGCCTGAAGACTGGCAGGCTCAGATCCAGGAATAGCTGATGTTTCAGTTCAACTCCAAAGACAGGAAAAAAGCCCATGTCCCAGCCTGAAGGCCATCTCACAGGCAGAATCCTCCTTTTCCTCAGTGGAGGGTCAGCCTTGTTCCTTTCAGACTTTTAGCTGATTGGATGAGGCCCATTCCCATTAAGGAGGGAAATAAGCTTTACTCAGTCTACTGATTTAAATGTTAATTTCATCTAGAAACACTATCACAGAAACACTTGGAATAGTGTTTGACCAAATAGCTGGGCAGCCTGTGGTCCAGACAAGTTGATGCATAAATTAACAATAACATGGGTGCAGGAACATGTTACATTCATGGGGAGCAGAGTCTGCAAAATTCCACCAACAGTCTCTTCTTCAGCCACCTGAGATTAGATTTTAAGAAAACTCAATTCCAAGCATTGTTTACAAAACACCTATTTTCTTATTTATTATTATTATTTTTTTGGCGACAGTTTCTCCTCTGTCACCCAGGCTGGAGTGCAGTAGCGAAATCTCAGCTCACTGCAACCTCTGCCTCCCAGATTCAAGCGATTCTCATGCCTCAGCCTCCTGAGTAGCTGGGATTACAGGCATGTGCCACCATGCCTGGCTAATTTTTGTATTTTTAGTAGAGACAAGGTTTTACCATGTTGGTCAGGCAGGTCTTGAACTCCTGACCTCAGGTGACCTGCCCAACTCAGCCTCCCAAAGTGCTGCGATTACAGGCCTTATCTGCTTTTTGATAGAATATAGTTCTTTAGTTCTTGACAAGCAAATATAAAAATGACTGCCTTTTCTATTAAATCATATAGCATGTAAAGTTCATAATTCTTATTTTTGCAATTGTATTGAGCCCTGGTCTAAGTAGTTTTATTTTTAATATGCCCTATATTGCATAAAATAATCTACTGTGTCTGGTTTACATAGGTCTTTTATTGAAAGAAAGGCAAGGGAGGAGGGAGAGAAGGAAAGAAAAAGGAGCCAACAAATAAATGGGTCCTCCAAGGCTGGTCTTGCCTCAAGGGCAGTGTATTTGAAACATTCTATGCCTCTGCTTTGGGGCCTTACAGAACACTCATTTATGCTCATTAGACTTCATCAGTAGGTCCTGCCAACATCCAGCATTTTTTCATTACACTCATTTTTCAGCAAAACCTCATTAGCTGAAGATATCAGGCAGATGCTTTATACATCTCAATTCCAACTGGAAACACTGCACCCCCAGTATTTTTCCCATAGGAGCCAAGTAACAGGCTACAGCAGTTTGAGCACAGCCATGTCCTGACTGAGACACACTGGCATCTTGTTCTGATATTTCCAATCAAGCCAAAGCAGCAACATGTGAAAATTAATAGGAAAGCAGAGGAAAGTTAAGTAGAAATATCAGAGGAATAACAACATCAAGCATGGTTAAAAAGCTAAACTTGACTCAAGAGTCGACTTGGCCTGGGAGAAAACGGTCCTTTAGGCCCTGTGTATTTATATATTGGATTAGTGATTACATAAGCTTTCTATTTAAGAGGAAAACAAATGAATTTTTAAAAGTATTCCCAGATCTCAAACACACAGTTTCAAACACCGAAATGAATAAATCAGGCAATGTTTTTTGACAGCAGTTCTTTCAATGACTGCGACTATAGTGGAAGAGAATACCGAACACTTTGTCACAACGAATTGATTTGTAAAACTGTTTTCACCCCTTTCTAAGTACTTGCTGTAACTGGTCTTTCTATATTTTTATCTTAAGGAAATGACAGTGCTAACAGTCTTGCTTACTGCCTAGAAACGATGCCAAAATGGCCACATAAACCCAGGTGGAGAAACTCTGACCTATGGTGTTCTCATAGCTTTAATCATGACATAGGGGAAGAAAAAATGATGAGAACCTCATAGAAACACAACAGGAAAGATCAACAGCAGGAAAGATGAGTAAGATGAGGGTGGAACAGAGCAGGAAGAGGCAGAAAGGGAAGAATAGATTCCAAGAATCTAGTCATTTAACTCTCAGGTTTTTTGGTCATTTAGAAACACCTCAGGTGGTAGGTTATAAGCAAAGAAAGGTCCCTAGTTGTAAACCATAAGAAACCAGGTTTTAGAATCATGGGGGAAAAAGAAGCAAGTCCAGTAAACCAATGTGTTTTTAATTTTTCTCCTTTGGGTGCTTGTACCAATGGGATCTGTTCCCTGGGATTTGAGTTGAAAATGTCAGAGATGGGAGGGGGGGCATTTCTATCATCTGGCTGTAGGAGGGGTCTATGAGAGAGACTAGTGGCAGGACTCCATTTCAGCCAGAGCAGCACAACTATTTTATATGCTGAAAATCTACTTAAGATTTTGTCTGAAAATGGGCTTTCCTTGATAAAATCAGTAATCCACTTGATGGATGAGAAGACTGAGGCCCACAGAGGGGAAATTGCCCCAGTCCTTTTGCAAGTTAGTGGCAGACCCAGAAGCAGAATCTGTTTCTGGACTGACTTGGTCTAGAGTTCTCTTCGCTAAGTCAGGCTGCTGAATCTTACTGGTTGTACCATAAACTTTTCAATTCACTAGAGAATTGCCAAGTGCACCATTCCACTTAGGAGAGGAAATGAATACAAAGGCCATATGAGAAGTTACTACAGTGTGAAAGCCACCTAAGAAGAGAGGCCCTGGAAGGGAAGGGCACGAAAACCTGCTCTACTTTCCTTTTGGCACTTGACGATCATCTGAATGACAAAAAGACCTGGCTGGAAAGACAATGCAAGGGCCAACTTGAGGCAAGATTTATCATCACTGGGTCAAACCCAACAACTACAGAGGCATCCAACAGGCTCTAGAATCCACCAAGCCTTTAGCATCGCAGAGCCATCTTCACTGAGTTGAGGCCAAACTGTTTCTAGTGAGAATTCACACAGGGGACCCAACTGCAGAGGAGATACTCTACCATCACTCTTTGCAAGTAAACATAAAGGTTTTCTATATCAATGAGATAATCCAAAACTACAATTTGTACACTAGAAAGGTTTCTGCTAGGGAGAAACCTTTGAGAGTTTGCTAATTTTTTCATGCATCCAGACTTAGTAAGCACTAGGATGGCAGAAAGATGAATGAAACATTTTCTCTATTCTTTATGAACTCACCATGTAAGACAGAAGACAACTACATATGGAGTTCAATAGGATATTAAATACGATGCTCTTAATGGGCACTTTGAGGGCAAGAGAGGGAGCATCCAACTTAGCCTCAGGGAATTGACAAGGACTTTATAGAAAAGGTATCTGAGCTGTTCTGGAAGATAAAAACTTGCCATTAATGAATTGATTCAGTTAATAGTTATCGTTTACTATGTGTCATTAAGACAATAAAATCCTTTAATTAAACTTATATTTCAGTGAGAGAGATGATTAAATTTATATAAATAAACATAATAAAAGCAAAGGGTAATATATTAGAGTGACTGAAGACAGAAGCTACTTTAGATTGATGGTCAGAAAATAACTCTCTTAGAGAGTGTCATTAAATCTGAGACTTAGAGACAAAAAGGAGTGTGCTAAGGTCTGGTAACAGGCACTTCGGGCAGAAGCAAAAGTGTGCAAAGGCCCTGAGAAGGAGAGAGCCTGAAGTGCTGGAGAAACTGAGAGGAGACCAGTGTGTCTGGAGCATAACAGGCAAGCAAAAGAGTGACAAGAGATAAGGGGGGAGACAGCTAAGGCCCCACAGGGCCCTACAGGCAACAAGGCATTTGGCTTTCATCTAAGTAGAATGAAAATCTATTAAAAGGGTTTCAAACAAGGAAAAGACTCAATATAATCTACATGTCTACAACAATAGTAATAAACACATATATGGTACTTATATGGGCCAGGCCCTGCCTAAGCACTTTACATACATATTAACTCACATGATGGTGGCTCTCTTGCTGCCATATAGAGATGACTTACACGCGGCAGAGTAGACATATCGAGATTAGTTGGAGCCTGCAGTTGAGAGATGATGGTGACCTGGACTATAGTGAAGTGAAGAGGTGGGAAGAGGGAGCTAGGGAAAACATTTGGGGACTATTTAGAAAACAGAATTCGGACAGGACTGGATTTAGAAGAGAAGAGGTGAGGCAGACAGAGAGGAATCAAAGATTATTTCTATGCTTTTACAGTGTTTAAAGGAGGAAGGAGTGTTCAATTGTGCTGAATGTCTTTGAAGTCAAATAGACTGGCATCTGAAAAGAGATCACTGGAGTTATCAATTAGGAGGAGATTAACAACCTGTTGCATGTGGTTTTTGTAGAGTGGCAGTGTAAGAAGCCAGACTGTGCATTACAAGGAGTGACTGAGAACTGAGGACATGAAGATGGTGCAAGCATTTTTCTAAGCTGCCTGAAAGGGAAGGAAAGAAGGGAAGTAAAACAGGCCCTTGAGAGAGGTGAATAGCTGCGGAGCACTTAAATACAGTCAGGGAAAGAAGTAAGTAGAGAAAAAGGTACAAAATATAGAGGAAAGAATGAATATCAGTTGGAACAGCTGAAGGTAGAGGGGAAAAAGCTGGGTGAGTTAATGCCTGGGGATGGAGGTTTTTCTTAGTCTTCTGGGATTCAGAGGAAGAGATCCAATTGTAATTAGAGGCAATGATCTTAGCATGTATTAGAATCCATTAGCCTAATTTTAATTTTATTTTTATAAACCCTTCTGAGAAATTAAAGCTCCATCTCCCACTTTGCACAATTTTGACAAGGAAGGGCTCATGTTCTGCTCCATAGGGTTATTCATTCTTTGTTGCCATATTAAATTCATATTCTTGGGCTGAATTTATAGTTTCTTCTGATTAATGATATGATTAGGAGCCATAATCAGTGCCCAGATACCTGACCATGTTACAGTGTCCCTCTCAATTCATCTTCATAAATCAGTTGGTTCTACAAACCACAGGCTCCCATACAAGATATTTTTAAATAAGGTTGGGGAAACAATAAAGATGCTCACAGAAATAAATGAGGAGAACATTAAAATATGAATATTTGCTCAAAACTCATGAAGATTCATAAACTTTATGAAAATTATTCATGAAAATATATAAAAATTATATGAATTATATGAATATGTAGCCTTCATTGAGCTTCTGAAAATCATTTTCAAAAGGCAGGTTTCTTAGGCATTATATTCTGATATTTCTAATTCAACACCATTCTTAAGAAGTATAGGATACAATAGAATAATGTAATCTGAGAAGAGGAAATAAGTAATTAAGCTGTGTCTATAACAAATCAAAACTGTCAGGCTGGGTGCAGTGGCTCACGCCTGTAATCCCAGTACTTTGGGAGGCCGAGGTGGGTGGATCACTTGAGATCAAAAGTTCAAGGCCTGCCTGGCCAATATGGTGAAACTTCGTCTCTACTAAAAATACAAAAAAAAAAAAAAAAATCAGCCAGGAGTGGTGGTGGGTGCCTGTAATCCCAGCTACTCAGGAAGCCGAGGCAGGAGAATCTCATGAACCCAGGAGGCAGAGGCTCCAGTGATCCAAGATTGCGCCATTGCACTCCAGCCTGGGCAATAAGAGCAAGACTCCGTCTCAAGAAAAACAAAACAAAACAAAATCAAAACTGTCAATATATGGAGCTAATTTTTTAATGGAACCAAATAAAAAAAAAAAAAACCCAAAAAACAAAAAACCAAGTTCAAAAGCCATTAAAACAATGGCTTCTGTCTATACAGTGATAGTCTTAATCAGAGATACACAAAGGGATAAAAGAAACCTAACAGGTTAAATACTAAACATTTAATTTCTTTCTAAGTTGAATACAGTCTAAAAAATATATCCAAAACACTGAAAATATAATGTTTTCCTCCAGACTTTTTAGGATTTTTTCTCATCTCTTTAATGAGAAAGAAATATTACTTATATAATAAATTATTGAAATAAAGAACAGCAATATTATTTATTTAGCTTGCATAATGTGTCAGACATTTGGTTACGAGGTTTACAGATACTATCATTTCATCATAAACACAACCCTGATTTAGGGATCATTATTCCCATTTAAAATATGACAAAAGAGGGGCTTAGAAAGATTAATTCAATTGTCCAAGGTCACAGAGTTAATAAGTGGAAGAGGCAGGTTTTATAGCTAGGCCTATATGAGATGCAAAGCCACTATACTATATTACTTCCTTAAAAACAAAAATTTATTACATATATATGCAGTGTTCTTTGATCTTTAAGAAAGTAATTCATGTAAAACTCTATGCATCTGTATTTTTAGAGGAGAAAGCATGAAACTCCCTCTTTCTCATTAATTTGAAAAATGAGAGACCAAGTGTACTATATGTTTTTAGCTGAGATCTATATAAATATGTACACGATTTAGCAAACAAGTACTGACTTTCATCCGCAATTTGGAAACTTGCAGTACAGAAAATAAGCTTTTATGACTAAAAAGCATTCCTTTCATACTGGCCTTTTCTCCAAAGACTGTCAAAGTAGATCAATCCATTTTAATTGGCATATTAAATGGGCTAGTCTACTTCGCAGAGTCAAAGCTAGGGTGTCACTGAATATGAAACTGAATTCTCTCAAGGGTGTGTCAATACACATGATCTGCTCTATCATGATAATTCTGCCATTAATGTAAAATACTGCCTCAAGTAGCTGACTAAAAATACTTGTATTTTATTCACCTGCATGACGGCAAAAATACATGGAACTCTCCAAGGACCTCATGAGAGAAAAATCATTCCTCAAGAAAGTAGGGGCTCCTAAAGCCCAATCCTCTGGCTTAGAAGGGGGCAACTTGTCAGGATATAGATTATTAAATATGGTGGAGCTAGAAGGCATTAATCGATAGGTTTTCTTCAAAGATCACTAGACCTTCAAAAACTGCGAATGGATTCAAAACAGGAAAAAAGTGAAGTAGGTAAATTTCAGGTTAAATTCATAAATTTATTCATATTTATGAAAAACTGAGATTTCTTTCTTCAGAGAAAAATGTCAGAAATACAGATTCATTAAAACAATACTAGATCACAATAATCCTTGTATGTCTTTATTCTGGACCATAAATCTTGCTTTCTCACTTCTATTTTTCCTCCTTTTACATTTTAGCCATGAGTATAAGAAGTTTCCATCCTGTAGATGAAATATTTTATTATACATCATGCCTATTATTGAAGCTTTTAATTTTAATAGGTTCAGTGTGTTACTTAGAATTATGTTATTAAATATGTTTAAGCTCATTTTTTTGACTTCCAATTCAAGTTTTCTCAGTTCTGGATTTTTTTTTTATCAAGGCATTGAATTTTAATTGGCTCAGGTATAAATACCAATTGATAAGAAACTCTTCATTACCCTTCAAGACGGCAGACAGAATTACCTGAGGAGAAACTCTGTGTGGCTATGGCATATTCAGGCTAGGCTCTCTCAGAAGCATCTTTGATGCCTTGACTATTTTATTCTGTTTCATTATGATAATCGTAAGAACTTCTATTCAGTACTCAAATTCACTCCCATGCTTGTAGATAAATTTGGGTTTTGGGACCCACATAAACACTTTATTTCTTTGCCAAGCTAGTGAAGTTGTTGTTGTTATCTTTTAATCTTTTAAGTAGAAATTAGGTCTCAAATTGGTTAAACTATTTGAGAACATTAGAATAAATAAAACAGAGCCACATGCAAAATTTCCTTAACCACCTTAAATTTCCTGAAATCTTTTTAAAGACTAATAAATCTTTAAAAACTGAATAGATTTGAAACAAAACTTTAAAAAAGGAAATAGCTACAAGTCCATATTGTAGGAGTGCTATATAATGTATCTACTAAATTAGGAGGGGCTTATAACCTTTCTTGGATTGCAGTAAACTCAACTTCCTGAGCAGATGGTCTTCCACTATATAACTGCTCTTTAACTCCTTACAGTCTGGCTTCTGGGCACACTACTCCACTAAAGTCACTCAGAGGTTACCAATAACCTAGATTATGGAAGCCAGCAACAGAAGCGCTAGAAGGCGATTTACGAATTAAACCCAGCCAAATAATTTTACAGATTAGAGAACTACACTCCAGAGATGCTAGGAGTCCTTCCCCAGATTATACTGCAGGTGAATCACACAAGGTCTAAAGAACTAGCACCTGAATTTCTGCCAGTGCTTTGCTGCTCCTCCCAGCCAATGAGGTAGTCAGCCTTCCTGAACCAATACATCAAAATTCTTTACACCTTACACTGTTTCAATCTTCTTGCTAGATTACTCTGTCCTGCCCTTCCTGGAACATCTTTTTTTCTTTTTCTTTTTGAGACAGAGTCTCACTCAGTCACCCAGGCTGGAGTGCAGTGGCATGATCTTGGCTTACTGCAACCTCTGCCTGCTAGGTTCAAGCAATTCTCCTGCCTCAGCCTCCTGAGTAGCTGGGACTACAGGTGCGCACCACCACACCTGGCTAATTTTTGTATTTTTAGTACAGACGGGGTTTCACCGTGTTGGCCAGGCTGGTCTTGAACTACTGACCTTGTGATCCACCCACCTTGGCCTCCCAAAGTGCTGGGATTACAGGCGTGAGCCACCATGCCCGGCCAGAATATCTCTTTACTCCACCATCCGCATTACCTATACTGTGGGAAAGAATGAAGCCTGGAGCCTGGCCTTCCAAGAATTGTCTGCTCCCATAGGTTAATTTCCACCATGAACCATGTTCAATAGAATACAATCTTACATCTTTTATTTATATTAACTACTGGGCACCTCAATTAATTGTCATGTCTGCATTGGAACTATCAAAATACAAGTAACAACAATAGCTAAGCCCAAGGTTGGATTCAGAAGCATGCAGTGTGCCTCCTGTGTTCTTAACCATTTTGCTAGGCAGAACATCCAAACAATATGAAACCTTTCCTATTTGTACTCTTGAATATTGAAATAGTATTTTCATATCAGATTTTTTTTCTATGATTCTTCCCTTGACACTAGAATGGCTTATTTATGTAAAAATCCCGCTTTATCCAACAACATCAATTTTGAGAAACAACATCAATTTTTCTTAAATTGGTTTTAAAACAAAATGAAGGGGGAAAAAAGCAATTCCTGGCTGGCTATGGCCTGTTAAATATAATAGTTTCAGACAATATTCCAAAAACATTTAAAAAGGTATGAGGTGTATTTTCCTACTTAACCAGGAATCTTCTGTATTCTAATTAGTATAATACACATGTAAAAATAAGTCCATTTGCTACAGAACTCCAGAAACCCACCCCTTAGTTACTATAATAGATGTTCTCTAGGGATCACCTTATCCCTAGTGGACAACTATGCAAAATACAATAAATCAATAAAATGCATATGGCCAGCTGCTTGCAGTTTCTGCTGCAACCAGAGCTCTCCCAAGTTTGAATGAGCTTCAAAGGCTGGAAACAACAGTCTTCAAGAAACCATTATCTCACATTAGAGGTGCTGCAGTATGAACGACGAAGGTCTCATTCATAGATAATCAGTGGGTACCCGGCACCAGAATTACCTAGGCAACAGAAGATGATGGGTCCTTTAATAGGAACAAGTTAGGGTGAACAGGGAGAGGGAGTAAACACCTCCTGAAAGTGTTTTCCTTTGGATAAGGAAGAAGAAAATCCCTGCTAAAATTACTGTTATAGATCTGTGGACTTGGTTTCACCCTAGCATAACAGGGAAGAAGAAAGAAGGAAATAATTAACATGATGATATAATGAATCCCAGCATACATTTTGTACTGATGGGGCATCTTCATATTTAATTTTTCAGATCACTTCCACAGGCCTCTCAGCATCGTAAGGCACAGGTGCAACTGTGTTCCTATGATGTGATATTCAGCCAGGCTGTTCAAGAAACAAGCTATTTCTCCTGTTAACTCCTTCACACCATTACAAAAATCACTGCTTCCAAAAGCTTGACATTCCCTCCTTCCTTTCCTTCTTCAGTTAACACCTTCATATTGGTTTTGTCACTTGACAACTGTGTGACCTTGAAGAGATTACTAAACCTCTCTGAGACTCATGTTGTCTACCTGTAAAATGGATATAATATTTGTCTCAGAAAAAAATGTTAAAATCAGATATAATGTGTATAAAAGTGGAGTGTACACTGCCAATAAACAAAAGAAACACAATCAATAGTAGTTATCATTGTATCTATCAATTCTATTCTCTGGTCCTGTCAAATACCAAACTAGGCTAACAGAAGACAAGAGTAAGACACATTCTCTACTTTCAGGACCTCTTTGAGGAAGTGAGGCATGTAAACCAACAACTGCAATAGTGACATGTGTTGTACATGAAGTATGCAAAAGAAATCAGTCTTAATGGCACAGCTTCTAAACACATGACTTCTTGCCCGGGAGTAATTTGTAGGATGGGATAATATAGTATTTTGTATAATTTATTTTCCCCAAATCAAATGTGCCATAGAAACGTGGGGGTAGAGAAGCAGATATTGTTACCCTGTTTATAAGAATAAAGGATGGTCCAATGAACAGTTTGCGGTAAATTTTCCTTTAAATATGACTTTCCCAGACAATTTAGTAAGTCTGGTGTTTAATTTACTTGGTTTGTATCTATTTGGGGCCATCACAACTATTTAGTAAATATCTACCTCTACTCATATATATCACAGTGTTTGGTTTATTCCCTAAGAACTGAAGAAACATTGGGTATAGAAGGAGAAAAAGACACTCAACAGAAACCGAGGAAAGACTCAAGCACAGGAGGTGAGGCCTGGGCTCCTAGTTCCAGAGAGCAGAGTGCATATATGCTCTCAGTTCTCATCTCTCTTCAGATCCCAGAGAAAAGACTGGCTACAGATTTAAAATAAACAAAAAAGACTAAGCCAGAGCAATGACAAAAAGAAAGAAGGTCATGAGATAACAAGGTATTTAAACACATTTCTAGTGTAAAAGATGGCAAATAAAAATGCATTAATGAATAAAGCAGAGCAGAGAAAATCTGTATAAAACAAACAATACCACTTAGAGTATCACCAAAGTGCTGCAGCAGGTATGAGAGCTGACCCACCAACTAGAAGAGACCCAGAGGGGCACTTGGTTTGCAAGCACAATGGAGGACAGGTGGGAGAAGCGGAAGTGAACAGAAGGACTGATTAAAGGCCACAGTGGCCAGCCACATGTACCACACAGGGAACCACAGTCAGCAATAAAGCAGGGCTTTTCTCCAAATATACAGAACAAGCTGGCTGGGGTGAGTTAAGGCTTCCACTGCAAACAACAGATTCTTCAAGCCTTTTATGTTCTGGCATTTGGCAAGGGTGATAACACGAGTCTTGTTTGTTCCCAATCAGATCCCTGATGCATCAATAAGGTTAGCCAGGAGACAAAACTCCCATCACTTCTCCCTCACCTCTGGATGGGATGGTGGGGGTAGCAGACTACTACTTAATATATTGAGAATAATCAGCTCACTTATCACACTAATATATGATTGAATGATGAGGTCTACCAGGTATGTGACAAAATAACCAGTAGGAAGAAAGAAAAACACCATACTAATGAAACAAACATTAGTATGGAAATTATGCTTAGTGAAATAAGCCACACACAGAAGGACAAATATGGCATGATTCCACTTATATGAGGTAACTAGAATAGGCAAATCCATAGAGACAAAAAGTACAATAGAGATTACTAGGGGCTGGAGGGAAGAGAGAAAGAGGGTTACTGCTTAATGGGTACAGAAGTTTTGTTGAAGACGATAAAAAAGGTTTTGGTATACATAGAGGCAACAGCTACATTACATCGTAACTGTACTTTATGCCACTGACTTGTACACTTATGAATGACTGAAATGATATATATATCTTTTATATGTATGTATAATATAATATTTATATTACATATAGATACTATATATTATATTATTATATAAATATATTTATATAATATATAGTATATATTTATACATTATATATTGTTGGGAATAGGCCCCCAAATCTGGCCATAAACTGGCCCCAAAACTGGCCACAAACAAAATTTCTGAAGCACTGTGACATGCTTGTGATGGCCTTGACGCCCACACTGGAAGGCTGTTGGTTTACTGAATGAGGGCAAGGAACACCTGGCCCACCCAGGGTGGAAAACCGCTTAAGGTGTTCTTAAACCACAACAATAGCATAAGCAATGTGTGCCTTAAGGACATGTTCATGCTGCAGATAACTAGCCACAGCCCATCCCTTTATTTCGGCCCATCCCTTTATTTCCCATAAGGAATACTTTTAGTAAATCTTATGACTGGCTTGCTGTCAATAAATATGTGGGTAAATCTCTGTTCAAGGCTCTCAGCTCTGAAGGCAGTGAGATCCCTGATTTCCCACTCCACACTCTGTGTTTCTGTGTGTGTGTCTTTAATTCCTCTAGCGTCACTGGGTTAGGGTCTCCATAGCCAAGCTGGTCTCAGCAATATATAATATTTATATACATCATATATATTTTACTTTATTTTAAAAAAAGAAAAAATGTACTGTGAAGAATGAACAAATGTTGACAACTGTATAACCACATGCAAAGAATGAAGCTGGCTTTATACTTCACACCATATATAAAATTAACTCAGAATGGATCACAGTTCTAAATATAAGAGCTAAAACTATAAAATTCTTAGAAGAAAATACAGATACCAATCTTCATGACTTTGGATTAGGCAATAGTTTCTTAGACATGATACCATAAGCACAAGCAATTAAAGGAAAAAATAGATAAATGAGGCTTCTTCAAACTTCCGTGCTTCAAATGACACCAAGAAGAAACTGGAATGATAATCCACAGAATGGCAGAAAATTTTTACAATCATATAAAGGTCTCAGAATATATAAAGAACTGTTACAATACAATAATAAAAGAAACAAATCAATTAAAAAACGACCATAGTATCCGAATAGTTCTGAATGTTCTAAAATTGGTTCTGGTAAATATACTAAAAACCATTTAATTGTATGCTTTAAATTAGTGAATTGTATGGGATGCAATTCTACCTCAATAAAGCTGCCATTAAAAATAAGTACTCAATAAATGATAGCCATTATTGTTTAAAAAATTACTCTGAAGAAAAAGATGAGTAAAGGAACAGAAGAAATCTTTTTTACTTGTAGAAAGACTTATGAACATACATTAACCACTATAAAAATTGGAAGTAGGAATAAGATGGCCTAGACAGATAATATTAAAGGATTCTGAAAGCTGGAAAGAAAGCAGACCGGACTGGCCAGAGGCCTCAGCCCTTGAAGAACGGCAATACAGTGAGATTCTTGAGACTACATATATTCTAGGCTGGGCAGTGCAGGAGTCTGCAGCCTGAAATAACCAATAGGCATAGAAAAAAGAAAAATCTGTTTCTCTCACCAGAGGACTGAGAAATGGAAAGCACAACGGAGACCAAGTGGGGAGCTCTAATCTCAGCTCTTCAACTGAGATACCAGTTGGCCAATCTGTCTTCAGCAGCAACTTCAAAGTCCTGGTGAGCCAACCCAACCCAACCTCTGCTTCAAAACCAGAGCACTAATGGGCCAACATATTTGCAGCATCAACAAAGAAGCCCCAGAGAGCTTCCTGACTCCACAGTGCTCTACTACTCAGGTACCCTTGGGCAGTCCAATTCACCTGCAGAGGTTTCAAAGCAATGACAGTCCTACTCAACCCCTGCTCCACACCAGGGGCAACAGCAA
This sequence comes from Trachypithecus francoisi, assembly GCF_009764315.1. Taxonomy (NCBI): domain Eukaryota; kingdom Metazoa; phylum Chordata; class Mammalia; order Primates; family Cercopithecidae; genus Trachypithecus; species Trachypithecus francoisi. The sequence continues at coordinate 87,854,490 of NW_022681455.1, read as the reverse complement.
TTAGGCTGATCCTCCCATGTCAGCTGAGCCTGGTAGCTTCTGGCCCTCCACCCAGTGGCATAAGGAGACTTAGGACAAGAAGAAATGGGGCATTACCTGTAGAGGAACACAAATTTGAACTGACAGGGAATTTCTCATTTGAAACTACGGAAGCCAGAGGAAGTGGCACAATATTTCTTATTGCTGAAATAAAACAATTGTTAACTAGCAATCCTATATCCAACGTAACTACCCTTCAGGAATGAAAGTGAAATAAAGATATTCTCAGACAAAGAAAAACTAAGAAATTTGTTGCTAGCAGACCTACCCATAGATAATGTCTAAAGGAAAGTCTCCAATCAGAAAGAAAATAACAGAAGAAGGCTGGGACATTCAGATAGGAAAGAACATGAAATGGTAAAAACTGAGGTCAGCACAATAGACTATCCTTCATCCCATGAACTTCTTGAATCAAAGTTTACGGCTGAAGCAAAATCTTTCACAAAATTTGATGTGCTGCTCAATGAAGACAGAGGAAATATTTTTAAAAATTATGTTTAAGAAATGAAAAAGGTAAGGGAAACTAATGGAAGAAGTAAGGTTTCTATAATTCACTTAAAGTGGCAAAATGATACCACTACACTTTTGATAACTTATGAATGTATACAGTAATTCCTAGAGTAACCAACTAACGCAAATTTAAAAAGTGATATATGAAAAAACATAATAAATGAACATTATGAATAAATTAAAGTGGAATTCTAAAAAATGTTCAAATAACCTGCAGGATTTTCTTCAATGTGTGAATGGTTAAACAAACTAAGGTACCACCATACCATGGCATACAACTCAGCAATAAAAAGAAACAAACTATGTGATATGGTTTGGATCTATGTTCCCACCCAAATTTCATGTCTAGCTGTAATCTCCAGTGTTGAAGGTAGGGACTGGTGGGATGTGGTTGGATCATGGAGGCGGAGTTCTCAAGAATGGTAGCACCATTCCCCCTTGGTACTGCATAGTGAGTTCTCACAAGATCTGGTTGTTTAAAAGTGTGTAGGCCCTCCCCCTCACTCTCCTGCTCCTGCCATATAAGACGCCTATTCCTGCTTTGCCTTCCTCCATGAGTAAAACCTCCCTGAGGCCTCCCCAAAAGTCTGGAAGCATGGAAGTTGCTATGCTTCCTGTACAGCCTGCAGAACCATGAGCCAATTAAACCTCTTTTCTTTATAAATCACCCAGTCTCAGGTATTTGTTTATAGCAGTTGAGAATGGACTAATACACTGTTGATACATGCAACAACTTGGAGGAATCTCATGGAAATTATGTTGAGTGAAAAAAGCCAATCCCAAAAGGTTAGGTACAGTTCAATTTTTATAACACTCCTAAAATGACAAATTTATAAAATAAAGAACATATTAGTAGTTGCAAGGGGTTAAGAACTGGGGTGAAGGAAGTGGGTATGATTATAAAGGAGTAACACAAGGAAGTCTTACGGTGATATGGGATGGTACAATTAAGCATCTTGACCGTGACGGTGGTTATACAAAATTTTAACAAAATGCAATTAATGTAAAATATAGTCAAAAATAAAGAAACAGAAAACATTTGAGAAAAACTAAGAGACTCACAAGATGATAAGAGTGTTTTGCATGCCTGAGGCCTTGGGCCACGGTGTACCAGTTTGTCCAGAGAGTTTGCACTAACAATGTGATTTACAGTGAACATCTGGGTTTTCCCTGTGGGGCTGGTACTTAAACAATTGAGATGCTGCATGCCTACATAACTGACCTTTAGTAAAAACCATACACAAGAAAGCTTGAGCAAGCTTCCCTGATTGGCAACACTATGCATGTGTTGACACATCCTCGCTAGTGTAATTAAGTGTATCTCACTTGACTCCACTGGAAGAAGACACTTGGAAGCCTGTGCCGAGGTTCCTCAGGACTTGCCCCATGTGCCTTTTCCCTTTGCTGATTTTATTCTGTATCCTTTCACAGTAATCACCCCTAACTGTAAGTGTAATAGCTTCTAAGTTCTGTGAGTCCTCTAGTGAATTACAGTGGCTGAGGGTAGTCATGGGATCCCTGACATACCTTCTTTCGAGGGTAAGCACTTCTACCATTTTCAGAAACTGCTTGGACTTTACTACTTCCTATTTACTTTCCTAACTTGTGGCAGGGTTTAAAGCACCTAGTGAATTCCCACAGATTAGTTAGTTACAAAATCTCACCTGTTCAATCATGACTAAGTGGCTACTGACACCAACATTTCAAACAGAGGGCTGCATATCTGGAGATATCTCTCCCCCTCTGTTTCATCAGTCCACTTCACCCAGCTCCGGGAACAGACACGGGCATGCCAGGTCTTGCCTACTGCTTAAAATGGCTGAGAAAGTGGCAAGGCAGCTTCAATATTTTATATATCACCACAACCATGTGGCGACATATCCACTCCCAGTAGTTTTCTGCTGCAAATATCCCCATCACCTCCCTCTCAGAAACTGTATACAACACTGCACAGAGGTATTCTGCCATGTGGCTACAGGAGAAGAGCATTTCTCTTAGCTAGGATGTGGCTCCACTTGGGAGGCATGATACAGATAATTCAGTAGCAGCAGTACAAAGTAATTTTGAAATAAAACCTACCTGCAGAGTGAATTCTCTTTAAAATTCACTCTCAGTCACTCATATCCTGATAAGCTTTCTTGAGCAGGAGAGAAAGAGTTGCAAGCAGTATATTGTACACCAAAATTTACACATAACCCACAGCCATCATTATATGTGTCAAGCATGAAACAACTGTTTAAATTGATGATTTTGTTAGCCATATGCCTATGAAAGGCTTTGATGTTCTCTGGCTCCTGTCCGCACACCTCAAATCTGTGACCTATTAATTTATTTTCTAAGAAAAGGCTTTGAGGTTTTGTCATTCTAGAGAAGTGGGTCACACATGTGAAATACTATTTAAGTGATACATATTAGTCTTAAAATGGCTCAGTCCCAGCACTGGTAATATGAAGTTAAATGAATTCCCTATTTTGCCATGTCTTCAAGTAAAACGGTGTATTTCAAATCGGTACAGACTGTACACTTGCACTGCACCTACAAACACTTGTTTTGTTGACATGACACAGTCTGAATCCATAGCTACTAAATGCAAAAATTTAAAAACGATTCCTTCCCCAACACGTCACCAAGTGCTGAGAACAACTCTGCCAATTGTACCAACATGAGCAGTAACTAAGATAAAGGCCAAATCCCCTCTTACATAAGGAGTTAACAGGCCAGTGGGAAATTTCCATCACATATTAACACAGGAATTTTATGTTCTTGAGAAAACCATAGCATTTATTTACAAGTCTCTCAAATAGCTTCTCATCCATAAATAACTCAGAGTCATTACATGTTTTGTTGAAGACCAGCAAAAGAGTCAGAGAAACAGTGCAATACAATCTAATGGGGCCATTGGCTCTCCCTTTCTCTTATTAAAACAAGCACTTATTGCTCTGTGTGTATGTGTGTGTGTGTGTGTGTGTGTGTGTGTGTAAAATATGTAATTTTTTAAATATAAGGAACATTTCCATTTGTAAGATTATCTTCTGTAAGTGTTGATACCAATCTTATTAAATGTATGTTCACTGCTTAGAATCCAAGGCACACATGCAGGTTCATTCCCTTTCTCCTCAGGCAGTTTCCGCAATCCACAACATTCTCATTTTAACAGTCCTCATTACTGGTATCATTTAATACTTGAGGGTTTGCTCAAGTCAATATCAATCTTGCTGATCCTACAAACACTTATTTTGTTGACACAACACAGTCTGAATCCATAGCTACTAAATGTAAAAATTGTAAAAGTATTCCTTCCCCAACACGTCACCAAGTCGCTGTTGCTGTAACAACTCTGTCAGTCACTCAGCCTTGTCATGGAGCCACAGTGCAGGGGAGACATCAAGCACAGGACTTTTGGGGGATCCCAGTCCCTTCGATCACTGGTCCTCCTGCCACCCAGATGCACTGCTTCTTCTCAAAGACACTTGACACCTTAAACTCAACATTCCGAAGATGGAAATGTTTACCTGGAAGGCACTTTGTTGGACCCATCTGAAACCCACTTCCTCATTAACAAATAGCCCTTTACCACAAGAAAATCTTAACTAACCAGAAGAGGGAGAAACCTTTCCTTCAGAAGGAACAACAAAAACCTATTCAGAACAAAAATACACTCTTCAATTAAGCTTAAATGTCTCTCGGCGAGTCTAAATTAAGAAATACAATATCTCTTTACCTGATTGGAAAACCTCATGCTCACGTTACGCTGATCTTTTAGTGGGACATAGCGCTGCACAGGATCAATGTCTTTAGGACTGATTAGTTCATCAGCTGAAAAAAAGAAGGGGAATGACATTACCGAAAATGCATTTGCATAACACTATAAACCAACTAAACTTTTAGAAAATACTCCAACAAGAGCAGAATATACATTTTTCTCAGTGTACATGAAACATCCTCCGCTAGGATATACCACATACTAGGCCATAAAATAAGCCTCAATATATAGAAAAGGACTGAAATAATAAAAAGTATATTGTCTGACCACAAGAGAATGAAATTAAGAATCAATAACAGAAAGAAATCTTATAAATTCACACATACGTGGAAATGAAAACATACTACTAAATAACTAATGGGTCAAATAATAAATCAAAAGGGAAATGAGAAAATATATTCTAATATACTTTCTGATGAGATTAATGAAAATAAAGACAAACATCAAAATCAATGGGATGTGGGTAAAACAATGCTCAGAGAAAAAATTATAGCTATAAAGTCCTATATTAAACAGAAGGAAAATCTCAAATAAATAACCTATTTTTCCATCTTAAGACAGTGGATGAGACGGCTGGGCACAGTGGCTCATGCCTGTAATCCCAGCACTTTGGGAGGCCGAGGCGGGCAGATCACAAGGTCAGGAGTTCGAGACCAGCCTGGCCAACATGGTGAAACCCTATCTCTACTAAAAATACAAAAAAAAAAAAAAATTAGCTGGGCGTGGTGGTGTGCACCTGTAATCCCAGCTACTCAAGAGGCTGAGGCAGGAGAATCACTTGAACCCAGGAGGCGGAAGTTGCAGTGAGCCGAGATTGTGTCACTGTACTACAGCTTGGGCGATAGAGAGAGACTCTGTCTCAAAAAAGAAAGAAAGAAAAAAAAAAGACAGTGGATGAAAAAGAGCAAACTAAATCAAAAGCAACAGAAGGAAGGAAATAATAAAGATTAGAGAGGAAATTAATGAAACAAAGTATAGAAAAACAATACAGAATCAATGAAATCAAAAGTAGTTTCTTAAAAAGCTCAATAAAACTTGCAAACCTTTAGCTAGATTGACCAAGAAGAGAGAAGACTCAAATTACTAAATCAAGAATGCAAGAAAGAACAGAGATATAGACCAATGGAACAGAACAGAGCCTTCAGAAATAATACCACACACCCACAGCCATCTGATCTTTGACAAACCTGACAAAAACGAGAAATGGGGAAAGGATTCCCTATTTAATAAATGGTGCTAGGAAAATTGGCTAGCCATAAATAGAAAGCTGAAACTGGATCCTTTCCTTACTCCTCATACACAAATTAATTCAATATGAATTAGAGACTTAAATGTTACACCTAAAACCATAAAAACCCTAGAAGAAAACCTAGGGAATACCATTCAGGACATAGGCATGGGCAAGGACTTCGTGTCTAAAACACTAAAAGCAACGGCAACAAAAGTCAAAATTGACAAATGGGATCTAATTAAACTAAAGAGCTTCTGCACAGCAAAAGAAACTACCATCAGAGTGAACAGGCAACCTACAGAATGGGAGAAAATTTTTGCAATCTACTCATCTGACAAAGGGCTAATATCCAGAACCTATAAAGAACTCAATCAAATTTACAAGAAAAAAACAACCCATCAAAAAGTGGGCAAAGGATATGAATAGACACTTCTCAAAAGAAGACATTCATACAGGCAACAGACAGATGAAAAAATGCTCATCATCACTCGCCATCAGAGACATGCAAATCAAAACCACAATGAGATACCATCTCACACCAGTCAGAATGGCAATCTTTAAAAAATCAGGAAATAACAGGTGCTGGAGAGGATGTGGAGAAATAGGAATACTTTACACTGTTGGTGGGACTGTAAACTAGTTCAACCATTGTGGAAAACACTGTGGCGATTCCTCAAGGATCTAGAACTAGAAATACCATTTGACCCAGCCATCCCATTACTGGGGATATACCCAAAGGATCATGCTGCTATAAAGACACATGCACACGTATGTTTATTGCGGCACTATTCACAATAGCAAAGACTTGGAATCAACCCAAATGTCCATCAGTGACAGACTGGATTAAGAAAATGTGGCACATATACACCATGGAATACTATGCAGCCATAAAAAAGGATGAGTTCGTGTCCTTTGTAGGGACATGGATGCAGCTGGAAACCATCATTCTCAGCAAACTATCACAAGAACAGAAAACCAAATACCGCATGTTCTCACTCATAGGTGGGAACTGAACAATGAGATCACTTGGACACAGGAAGGGGAGCATCACACACGGGGTCCTATTGTGGGGAGGGGGTGGGGGAGGGATGGCATTGGGAGTTATACCTGATGTAAATGATGAGTTAATGGGTGCAGCACACCAACATGGCACAGGTATATATATGTAACAAACCTGCACATTGTGCACATGTACCCTAGAACTTAAAGTATAATAAAAAAAAAAAAAGAAAAAAGAATGCAAGAAAGAAACATTACTACAGAACTAAAGGATTATAAGAGAATAATATCAACAAATATATGCCATCAAATTAGATAACCTAGATGAAATGGATGAATTATTCCCAGAAAGACACAAACTACCAAAACTGACTCAAGAAGGAATAGAAAATCTAAACAGATTTGTAAAAAGTACATAAAGTGATTGAAACTTCACACACACACCACACACACACACAGCTCAAGACTAGATGGCATCACTGGTGCATTCTACCAAGCAGTTAAAGAAAAATTAAAACCAACCTTTCACAAACTGTGCTGCCCCTCCCAAAAAAGAGGGAACACCTCCCAACTCATTCTAAGAGGTCAATATTATTCTAATACCAAAATCAAAGTATCACAAGAAAATTACAAAGCAAAATCTGTTATACAGACACAAAAATCCTCAGCAAAATACTAGCAAACCAAATCCAAGCATAAAGAAGGGATGACACATCATAACCAAGTAGAATCTATCCCACAAATGCAAGGATGGCTTAACATCACAAAGTCAATTACTAACAGACCCTATCAACAAAATAAAGAAGAAAACACTATATGATCACTTCCACAGACTGAGAAAATACACTGACAAAATTCAACATCCTTGAATAAAAACATTCAACAAAGTAGGAACAGAAGAAAATGTATTCAACCAAATAAAGGGCATCTATGAAAAAGCTACAGCTAATATCACACTCAATGGTAAAAGACTAAATGCTTTTCCCCCAAAGTTCAGGAATAAGACAAGGATGTTCACTCTCACCACTTCTATTCAACATTGAACTGGAGGTTCCAGCCAGGGAAATTGGGAAAGAAAAAGTAATAAAAAGTATCAGATTGGGAAGGAAAAAAGCTATGGTAATTAATAGTGTGGTACTAGCATAAGAATAGACACAGAAATAGAATACAGAGTTCAAAAATAAACCCTTGCATATATAGTCAACTGATTTTTGACAAGGGTGTCAAAACAATTCAGTAGGGAGAGAAAGGATTTTTCTTTGTTTTGTTTTGAGACAGTCTTGCTCTGTTATCCAGGTGGAGTGCAGTGGCACAATCTCAACTTACTCCAACTTTCGCGTCCCAGGTTCTTCTGGTGCCTCAGTCTCCTGAGTAGCTGGGATTACAGGCATTTACCACCATGCCTGGCTAATTTTGTGTTTTTTGTAGAGACAGGGTTTTGCCATGTTGGCCAGGCTGGTCTTAAACTCTTGGCCTCAAGCCTCAGCCTTCCAAAGGGTTGGGATTACATGCGTAAGACACTATGCCCAGCCAAAAAAAGTTTTTTTTGTTGACCAATAGTGCAGAGACAATTGGATATTCAAATGCAAAAGAATGAAGCTGGACCTTTTCCTCACACCATATATAAATATCAACTCAAAATAGATCCAAGAGTTAAATGTAAGAGTTAAAACAATAAAACTGTTAGAAGAAATTATAGGAGTAAGTCTTTGTGACTGATTTAGACAAAACTATGACATCATAACAAAAGTGACAAAAGAAGAGATAAATTGGAGTTCATCAAAATTATAACTTTTATGTGCCGCAAAAGATCCATCAAGAAAGTGAAATAACAGTCCGAAGAACGGTGAGAAAACATTCACAAATCAGGTATCTTGTAAGGGATTTAAACCTAGAAGATACAAAACACTCATAACAACACAATAATAAAAATTTTAAAAACCCAATTAAAAAATAGCCACAGTGTCTACATAGGCATTTCTCCAAAGGAGATATACAAATTACCAATAAGCACATGAAAAAATGCTCAACATTAGTCATTTGGGAAATGCTAACCAAAACCACAATGAGGTATCACTTTATATCTATTAGGAAGGCTACAATTGAAAAAGGAAAATAGGTAAGAACAAGTGTTGGCAAAGATGTAGAGAAATAGAAACCCTCACATAATGTTGATGGGAAAGCAAAATGATACAGCAGCTTTGGAAAACAGTCTGAAAATTGCTCAAAATGTTAAATGAAAGAGTTAGCATAGACCCAGCAATTACATGCCTAGGTATACACCCAAGAGAAATGAAAAATATGTCAAACAATAATTTTATATAAAGTCTATAGCAGCATTATTCATAACAGCTAAGAAGTGAAAACAACCCAAATGTTCATTTGCTGATGATATGGGTAAATAAAATGTAATGTATACATACAATGGAATATTGTTCCGCCATAAAAAGAATGAATTGCTGAAACATGTTACAACATGGATAAACCTTGAAAATATTACGTTAAGTGAAAGAAGCCAGACACAAAAGTCCACATTATCAGTTTCAAGTTATATGAAATGTCCCAAATAGGCAAATCTATAGAATTAGAGAGTAGGCTAGCCATTGCCTAGTGCTGGGTGAAAGGGTGAAGTGATGAGAGGGAAATGAGGAGTGACTGCTACTAGGCATGAGGTTTTTTGGCAGGGAGATGATGAAAACATTGTAAAAATGATTGCAGTGATGACTGCACAACTCTATAAACATATCAAAAATCACTGAATTGTAAACTTCAAATAGGTAAAATATATGGTATGTAAATCATATGTCAATAAAGCTATTTTAAAAATAATAGGAAAGAAGTCAGTTAGATTTCTTTCAGAAAAATCAGAAAAATAAAGGAAGGAAATCAGTTTGTTAAGAAGCAGTGTTTCCTGATACAAAATTCTAAAACAGATTTCTGAGAAGGGGCGTTTTTTTTTTTTTTTTTTATGGGGCACTGACCAACATGAAGGCAATGTCCTCAATTGCTGTTGCACTGTAAAAATGGAAGCCCTTTTAACATGGTAGTTCCTTATGGCAACTTTTGATAAAATCCGAGGATATAACATGGACAGAAATTTAGAGTGAAAGGCCGTGGGGAGGAAGGCACTAAGTCTGTGGTTCTCTGCTGTCTTCTGTTGTAACACACTTGAAGAATACCCATCATCACCAGAGACTCACTCACTACAGCAGGATTTCTCCATGGGCCTAGAAGAGAATATGTGAGGGAGAGGTGGTGGTGGTAGGAAAAGCCCCTGAAATGCAATTCTGCAAAATCTCCTTGGCGTGCAAGTTGTCAGTTACCTACACAAATTTACAGTGAACATATTTTCCAACCCAGCAAGTCTGCATCTATAAAGTTATCTTAGTTATGCTCACACATGTGCAAATTAATTGATAAAAAACAACAAAAAAATCCAACTTCTAAAGTGAGTCAGCACACTTCTTCATTTTTACTGCATGTAAGCTATAAAACATGTTTATTTCATTCTTGATCTTTGGCTCTATGCTGATCACTTAAAAACAATACTATGCTGAGTTTTGTATAAATGTACCTGTGTATAATATTTACTAAAAAGATAACAGTTCATTTTCCATAGCTTTTTATATATTGCTTTTAGGTAGTGAATATGACAGAGCAGGGAATCAATGGTTATAAATTTATTTGCAGCTTTAGGAATATTTCTACATTAGATTTCTATCCTGGGGTACCTTCCAGGCACATCTGAATTGTTATTTGAGACAAAATCACCAAAGGATTTTAGTGACTCTTGGAAGATCTTTTCAATAATAATTAAAGTAGTATTAATAGTAGAATAACAAGAAGGAGGAGGAAGAGCAGCAGCAGAGTCTGCCAGAGCCACCTCAGCCTCTGCAGCAGCAGCAATACCTACACAGTTATTAAGCTCCAGGCATTGTTTTAAGTATTTCACATATATTCATTCATTAATTCTCACAACAACCTTATCATTTTACAGATCATGAACCAGAGGCATCTGAGTGTTTAGGCAACTTTCTTGTGGTTGGTATACAGCAAAGCTGAGACACAGTCAGTTGGCTTCCAGAGTGTGGGCTCTTAATCACATAGTAATCCTGCCCTTTAAGAACACTGACATTCTACACTACATAGGTGAAAATAATACCAGAAGGAGGATGAAGTAAAAAAAACTATTTAGACATGTTACATTTTTCCTATCTAAATCAGGTTGCATAATACCAATGTTCTCCTTTCTCTCTGAAAAAAATATACTTTTTAAAAATTTAAACCAAATCAATAAAAGAAGCAGATATCGACATATAATGTTAATGTATTAATTTCAGTTTAGCTCATGATACAGGGTTAACACACTGATATTCTAAATAGGCAGTAAATTATTTCCCTATCTCAATTATATGATCACCGAGATGTAAACAAATTTCTAAAACCAACAAGTTTTCACTGTCATGCTATAGAAATTAAATTCTATCTTTATTACAATATTTTGTTATTTATAAATAGTGACAGATAAATTAAGAAACCTTATATCATTGTAAAGCATAAATGCTAACCTATTAAAAGTGGTAAGAATCAAATGGTTAACCAAGTCTTTCAAAAGCTTATTTCTTTGCATTTCCTTCATATTTCTCTCTTTGTGCCACACTTCTATACCTAGATTGATGTTCCTACTTACACCACGTGCTCATCTATAACCTCATAGACTGTATGCTTCTTATACATGACGCCCAGTACCTAGCACAGCCGCCAGCACCTAGTAGGCACTCAATACACTTACTAAGCAGAATGATAAATTAGTGGGTTAGCAAATACAGAAACGCTAATTGGCGTAATCATTACTTTAATTTCCATAATGGTATAAAAGTGACAAATACCATTAAAAGGTCAAGTTTATGGGCATATTTTCTCCCCACTGCATTGATTTTTATTATTCAGGAGGCAAAAATAGAGGTCTTTATTGTTCCAATTCAATGAAACTGGTTTTCTGGTGAAGAGTGACAATCCTGAAAGAACTTATATACAACAAACTACAGAATATTCAAAATGAAAATAAAAGAGCGAGGGTAAGAGATCAATGGCTTTCTACATTTACAATATAGCACCACACCTCCAAGACAATCAAGAATTTCTATAAAAGAGAGATATCTGTCTTTAAATCCTTAGAAAATAGGAATTAAGTTAATTAATTTTTTTTTTTTTCACAGAAGGTTTATAAAATATACCCTGGGCTTACCTCAAGCAAAAATTGCCCAGCATAAAAAGAAAATATTAAGAAAAATCTGTTTCTTTAATGAAATAATAATTTAAAGAAAATTTAACAGAGCAAATATTTTTTATCATGACACAAAAATTACATAGGACATACTAAAATAGGCTCAGCAGATATTTATAGGGTAAAATTATGTACTTCAAAGCCTAGCTGATTCTCAGCTATGGTGACACATATTAGTAACACATGAATTATGAAATGAGCTATTTGGAGAAAAAGAAAATGCAGATCCTTAACCTCATATTAGAGCAAAAAATTCTAAATATGTATGTGTGTGTGTGTGTCTGTGTGTGTGTGTGTTTCTGTGTTTGTGTGTGTATGAATTTTACTCAACCGATTAACAACGATGGGCTTTCTAAAATTAAATGGTAAATTCCACAGCAAAAATTAAATAGGAAAACACTGGTAGATCTGAGTGTGTAAAGATTTTAAATTCTGCTCATGAAAATATAGCAAAAGCAAAATTTAAAGACAAACAAACTAGGAAAATATCAGAGAGGTTTTATACACTTAATATATAAAACATTCATGTAGACTGATAAGAAAAACCATAAAACCAAGATTAAATGGGCAAAAAAAAAATTACTAGACAATTCACAGAAGAGTGACTAAGAAATATGTTTCTAACAGTCAGAATGTGAATGAAAACAAGACTCGATTTATTATCTTATTAGCAATGCTTTTGTTTTTAACAGGAATATTTAATGCCACAGAGGTTACAGGTGACACAAGCACCCTGTAGATTCCTGAATAAATCAACAAACTCTGTTACTCACGAGCTCTGTAACCTTGGGTGAGTTGTTAAACTCTTGTGGGCCTAAGTTTCCTCACCTACGCCACGTAGTACCCATCTCAAAGAGATGTTAGGAAGATTACTTAGGATGATGTTTGTAAAAGGCAGAGCACGGAATGTGACATATTTTAAGGTAGGTATTATATTAGTGTTTCTGAAAATCAGTGTGACAAACATGTAAGAAAAGCCCTCTCAGAGTCTATTACTACTCTCATATTCAACTTTACTAATATATGTAAGGATGAGAATAATGTCTACGCAAATTTTCTAGCACTTGTACTAATTCAATAAAAACATTTTAGCTTTAAGAAAGTCAGTTATCGGCCGGGCGCAGTGGCTCATGTCTGTAATCCCAGCACTTTGGGAGGCCAAGGCGGGCAGATTGCCTGAACTCAGGAGTTTGAGACCAGCCTGGGCAACATGGTGAAACCCCGTCTCTACTAAAAATACAAAAAATTAGCCAGGCGTGGTGGCATGCACCTGTAGTCCCAGCTACTCAGGAGGCTGAGGCAGAAGGATTGCTTGAACCCTGGAGGCAGAGATTGCAGTGAGCTGAGATAGCGCCACTGCACTCCAGCCTGGGTGACACAGCGAGACTCCATTTCCAAAAAAAAAAAAAAAAAAAAAGGAAAGTCAGTTATTTATACATGAAGCTAAAGAAAGAAAGTCTTCCCAGGTGAAGCCTTTAAAGTAATACTACATATGCTTCAAGATGTTTATAATGCCTGCTGCACAGAAATCCCACTTTAGGTCACTAGCCATCACATGAGTAACATGAGAAAGATGATGAAAATATTCTTGAAGTTTCCTAAAGTACAACAACTGGGAAATCTCTTAGCAACCAACATGTAAAAATATACCTATACATTCTTATCTATTCATTTTATCTTGAACTGAGCAGTAACAAAACCACGTGCTATCCTGAAGAGTCAACTGTATTTGAAGACAACAGACCAAAGAAAATCAAGACCTCAGTTTCTTATGTCCTTATATACACTAGGGGACACTTGACCAATGATTTTAAGTTTAAAAAGCATTAGATTTCCAGGTTTAATCTGTAGCTTTTATATTTGAGATCAATTAGGCAAGAAATGTCATGAATAAAATCAAATGCAAAAGGGCTTATTTTTGTGACAAACACTGGAATTAGGAAGTAGTATGTCAGAATAATTAGGTTGCCCTTAGAGAGAGACAGGCAGAAGTATTTCCTATAACTCTTGTTAGTGAGCTACTGGATATCCATAGTCACTATCGAAGAGTAGGCTTCTATAAATAGAAGCAGAGATCAACAAGTAGATGAATGGTAAAGTAGGAACAGAAAGCAGAAGAACCATTTAAACATGTATTTGTCCCACAGTAAATGCTTTATGTATATTTCCTTACCAGCTAAACCTTATAACATAAAAATAAAGAAATTAATGTTCGGGGAAGTTAAGAAAACTCGAATCACACAGGTAGTAAGTGGCAGATCTTACATTCAAACCCCCCCAAAAAAAAAGAAAAAAAAAGGGAAGAGAAACTAGAGAGGGAGAAAGTAGAAGAAAAAGATGATAATGTCAGAGAAGTAATTCATAACCCCACGGTTACAAGTTTGCTGGGTGTTAATAATCATTTAAAATATAATTTCTACAGGAAAATAAGTTGGCTTCCAAACAATGACTTACCAAAGAACTTTGGGAACCCAAGAAATTAAGTTGTGAACTTTGTATATACATAACACTTTGGAAATTTTAAAGTACTTCTATATCTATTTTATCACTTTAAAAGTAGCTTGTTAGTGTTCCAAAGAAATTAAGTAATACCCATCCCCAAAGGAAAAAGATCCTGCCACGTGTCGTGATCTGTGCCTGTAGTCCCAACTACTCAGGAGGCTGAGGTAGGAGGATCACTTGAGCCCAGGAGTTTGGGGCTCCATTGAGCTATGATCGTACCACTGCACTCCAGCCTAGGTGACAGAGTGAAACCCTCTTGTCTCTTAAAAAAAATTCTGTTGTGAGATTCAAGCAAATTTTCATTAACTTGAGTATTCTGGGAGTTTGTGTATATTGGAGAGAAAGTTGTAGTTAACTAAAATTGCTTAATATTCAAGTTTACCAAGAGAATATATCTTGTTTTAACCGTTAATGTTTATTAATATTTTCAAAATATCCACCCTAAAAATTATTGTATTCACCTGCCTTAAATTATACAGTATGTAAAGTTATAATCTTTAATGAGCCGGGATCATGTAGTAGTACCTGAATGAAGATCATCACTACAAATGTCTGATGTACAGGATAAGAAAAGTTAGTTGCACATATGGAAAAGACAAGCTGAAGTCTAGAAGTCAGATTTTTTTTTTTTTTTTTTATTTTTGAGATGGAGTCTTGCTCTGTCACCCAGGCTGGAGTGCAGTGGCGCGATCTTGGTTCACTCCAACCTCCGCCTCCCAGGTTCAAGCGATTCTCCTGGACTACAGGTGCGTGCCATCACGCCTGGCTAATATTTTGTATTTTTAGTAGAGATGGGGTTTCACTGTGTTAGCCAGGATGGTCTTGATCTCCTGACCTCATGATCCGCTTGCCTCGGCCTCCCAAAGTGCTGGGATTACAGGCGTGAGCCACCAGACCTGGCCCTAGAAGTCAGATTTTTAAAAGCTGATATGTTAGCATCTCTTTTTAGGACATACTGAATAAGCACATATATTAAAGTTATATAATGGCCTTTATAATGGTTTTCTAATGGTTTTAGAGTAATGTTATCATTAACTTTATATTTCTTTAGTTTTCTGAATCTCAAAAAAAAAATTTCAATCCAAACATCAAGATTTTCAAGCAATTTTTTAATCCTTTTTTTGAGACAGGGTCTCACTCTATCACTCAGGCTAGAGTGCAGTGGTGCAATCACTGTTCACCACAACCTTAACCTCCAGGGCTCAGGTGATCCCCTGGCCTCAGCCTCCTGAGTAGCTGGGACTACAGCCATGCACCACCATGCCTGGTGAGCAGATTGCCTGAGCTCAGGAGTTCGAGACAAGGCTGGGCAACATGGTGAAACCCTGTATCTACTAAAAATACAAAAAATTAGCCAGGTGTGGCGGCGTGCACCTGTAGTCCCAGTTTCTAGGGAGGCTAGTTGTGAACTCCTGGGCTCAAGCAATCTGCGTGCCTCAGCCTCCCCAAATGCTGGGACACAGGCGTGAGCCACTGCACCCAGCCTCAAGTGATTTTTAATGCAATAAATCAGTCATGTGATGATGCATAAAGATGTCCCATGAGATTATAATACTGTATCTTCACTATACCTTTTCTATGTTTAAATATGTTAGGTACACAGATACTTACCATTGTGTTACAATTGTCCACAGTACTCAGTACAGTAACATGTTCTACAAGTTTGTAGTCTAGGAGCTATATCATATAGGCTAGGTATGTCGTAGGCTAAAAATCACCTAATGACACAATTCTCAGAATATAGCCCTACCATTAAGCAATGAATGGCTGTACTTTTAAGGTTATTTATTTTTGCAAAGAGCTCAGAAAGGTACTCGGATTTCTTTAGACTGGTCTTACATGAATGGTTTCTAAACTTTCAAGTTTGAATAACAGCTGAAGGTATAACTAATGATCATTTTATTCTAAAACATGTCAATGTATCTGAAGATATGTCTTAGGGGGTTTAAAGTATACATGTTTATAATATATTTACCATTATATAGAAAATATTGATTTTCTAAAAGTATAAATTTCATAAGAGAAAAGGAAATACTGTGAATAATGAACTTATTTTTTAAGAGCACAGTGGGGAGTTCAGGCCTTGGTTCAGGATATAGCATACTGTGTCTTTTCTTTAACAATTGAATAGAAGTCACAGTTTTGTTATATAATTATTTAGCTAGGCATACATAAAGCAAAATATTATTAGACTTCATTGAGATACAAACTGGCCTGAATTAGTCAAAGTCACATACTATAGAGTATTTTTAAAGATTCACTATTATATTATTTTCACGTAAAAACAGTAACCACAATTAGCTGCCCACAAAATGTTGTCAAGCAGATATCCAACTGAGGCTCCTTTAATAAATAAAGATGATTTAAGTAAATGTTGTATCTGGAATCTTAACGAAAATCCATAGAAGTCTGATGGTTCTTAGGGGTAGTATACAATAGTTAAGGGCAACTAAATGATTCAGTCTTCTGAGATGTTATTCGTCTTAACCAATGAGCTGTTAACCAGATGACACAAAGCTAGGCTAGACTACTAATGAATATGCAATATTTCTTTTTTTCAGCTGGAGATAAGTATGTGGTTTCATAGTATGCAACATACCTTCTGCATGTTCTTGCTGCCTTTTCAGAAGATCAGCAGGGAAAAGAGAAACTGACTTTCTTTAATGGTAGCCCTGCAGTATTTCTTATTCTTTTTGGTCAAGAAACAGAAATGGAGGCATGACCTGTACTATTTCTGTTCACTCTGGTCTTAATATAAGAAAATACTGTCTTCACTCAAGACCTGTCTACATTCAACACATTTATTTTGGAAACTTCAATGCTTTTTTACTGATACTATTGTCATTCTTTTTCTTTTTCTTTTTTTTTTTTGAGACGGAGTCTCGCTCTGTCGCCCAGGCTGGAGTGCAGTGGCCGGATCTCAGCTCACTGCAAGCTCCGCCTCCCGGGTTTACGCCATTCTCCTGCCTCAGCCTCCCGAGTAGCTGGAACTACAGGCGCCCGCCACCTCGGCCGGCTAATTTTTTGTATTTTTTAGTAGAGACGGGGTTTCACCGGGTTAGCCAGGATGGTCTCGATCTCCTGACCCCGTGATCCGCCCGTCTCGGCCTCCCAAAGTGCTGGGATTACAGGCTTGAGCCACCGCGCCCGGCCTCTTTTTCTTTTTTTAAAGCTCAATTTGCTTATGTAGGGTGTGGTCAATTCCACCTTCTCAATTCACTAGCCTTGTCAATTTTATCTAGAGGTTTTGCTCAAACAACATTCTTTCTAGTTGCACTAAACCCAGTCTGGATATACGGCAAAAAGCAGGATGAAGAAGGTTTTAATTTCATATCCCAGATCCCAGGTTCCAGTTTTCAGCCTCAGAATCACAGAAAAAATTCCTCATGCTCATTTGTAATTTCCAAATGTAGTACATAAAAACTTTAAAAATTTTTAAAAACTTTAAAAAAATTCTAATATTAAAATTCTTATCCTTACATAAGTTAACTAGTCCTCTACTAAAACATGTTTTACTTAACTATATCAACAAAGCTTCTTTGTAATTATGCTAGGGAGATGGAAATAACAATCTAACCAGAGATAACTTTCCCAACTCGGGTTGATTATAAGAAAACTATTTCATGTGCCTTTCCCCCCACTTTGGAAATTCTAAAAGCAAAGCCTATATAAATAATATCAACACCTTGTCAAAAAGCTGTCCCTTTAAAGGAGGAAGAAAATGTTTCTTCATGTTCTTAAATTAGCATTAGGTATATATAGAGACCCAGAAAATAGAGTTAGGAAAGGAGCAAACTGAGAACAGCATTAACTTAGTTTTCACTTATTTGGTTAGCTTCTGCCTGCTCTTACATATCATTTATGTAAAGCTCAAATTGGAAATCTGTCCTGTGAAATATTCTTCCCTAATGGAATATTTTTTAAAAACTGAAGATGATTACTCTTATGGCACAAATTTATTAGAACTTATGCAGTAATGCTAGAAACAACAAAAATCATAACAGTATTTTATACAGTAGGCAGTTCTTTTAGTGCAGGTACAGTATTTACAGTTAGCCTATTTCATAATCTTTTTGCCATAAAGGAATTCTGACTCTAAAGTGATAGCCTTTTTGATGTAAATGCTAATAACATTTAAAATTTGAACAAGGAATGTTGCAGGAAGATGCATAATGCTTTCCCTGTGTTTATCAAATTTGTCTTCATTTCAAAGCGTCCAAGAGTGCTATGATTCAGCTCAAGTTGTAGAAGATGAAAAATAATTCTTCAAAGAATAATGAATAATGGCCCTATTAAGCCTCCAACTAAAATTGCCAATATGTATTTATTGGACAGAAGAGAACTTTGAGATGACCAATACCTTTTGGCAAGTGGTTTACTAAAGGTATGACGAAGCATGACTGTTACTGTTTTCTTAAGTCAGAATTTTTAATATATCATATAAAAGTAACTCAAAGTTTCTATAATCTTCTGCAGGAAACCTATATAGTAAGCCAAATGCAGCCCCCTAAATGATCACAAATGGTACCCATACCTATTGCGCTTTTTTCCCATAAACTGTCCATCATCATTCAGTGAAATAGATATATTAATATACCACTAGATACTAAGAAACTCCCCAAAGACCTCCTAAGAGCATGAAACACCACCACAAATCCAACATAAACATCAGCAAAGGCATATTTATTTCTAATAGTTTAATAACAAGGAAAAAAATTCCATTCCCAATCTTCTCCACTTACCCAAGAGTTTTGCGATGATATAAAGTGCTTGTCCCCAAAGAAACAGTTTTCCATCACGGCCACAGTTGCTAGGAAATCGTTTTTGACTACCAGGGTTATTTTTTTCATATTCTACAAAGTCAGCTGGCACATAATAGTACTTTGGTACAACAGGATATCCTATGGAGTTTAAAAATACATATTTAAAATATAACAAATCTGTATTAGTCCACTCAGATGCTACTAATAAAGATATACCCAAGACTGGGTAATTTATAAAGGAAAGAGTTTTAATGGCCTCAGAGTTCCACATGGCTGGGGAGGCCTCACAGTCATGGTGAAAGGTGAAGGAAGAGCACGGGAATTACTATAATTCAAGGTGAGCTTTGGGTGGGGACACAGCCAAACCATATCAAAATTAGTGTCTTTACACGGTGTTTTACACGGTGGCAGGCAAGAGGGCTTATGCATTTATAAAACCATCAAATCTCCTGAGACTTATTCACTACTATGAGAACAGTATGGGGGAAACTGCCCCCATGATTCAGTCATCTCCACCTGGCCCCACCCTTGACACACGGGAATTACCATAATTCAAGGTGAGCTTTGGGTGGGGACACAGCCAAACCATATCAAAATTAGTGTCTTTCCCAAATGTTCCCTTCAAGACACTGTAATGATTAGAAAGTAGGGAGGAAGACTTGTTGTGCAGGAGGCAACAGATTTGATAAGCTATAGCAAGCCGGATATTCTGGTTCCTTTCAGATATTGCCAGTGAAAATTATGGAGGAAAAAAATTGACTTTAAAACACTAATTCAACAGCAGATTGTTATGCTTTGGCTAACAATGAGTACATAATCTCCCTCAACAACATTTAATTTTAATATCTTTAAATGAATCAACAAATACACAGTATACAAATATTTAGAGCCATAGAGGAAGCTATTTTTAATAGGATTAGTCTACAGAAGCTTCACAAATGAGATACTGTGTAATCTTAAATGAAGAATTATAACTCTGAGCCATTGCTAGAGCAAAGAAATCCCCATTTAAGCATTAGGCCCATTATCTACCATTCAATATCACTGAAGAGGAAAAGCCATCCCTCCGTGACCATTTAAAAATGGATTGGTAGGAACTAAAATTATTATTTAAGAGTAGAATATTTGTGTATGATAAAATGGGAAAATAATCAACAACCTATGTAGGATGCTACAGAAGACTTTTTGCAATATTAGCTCACAGTAAACTTAATTTTTCTAATGAAATTGCACAGATTTCCCTAAAATTTTGCTTCCTTATGCATCAATCAACAATATTTGTGTCTAAAATCAGTAAGAAGGTCTATGATATACAGATAATACTTTGAACATCACTCTCTGAACACGATGAAACCTGAAGCGAGGTACATTAAACTGCTACACCTTAATGCATCAATGATCTAACACTAAACATTAAAAGATCTGCTTCAAAGGATTTCAAATATTACATGCATTACAAAATTTAATGCATTATTTCTCACACTGGACAAGGGATTATTTGTAGCATAAAGACAAAATTGACTTTTAAAAATTAATATTCACTTTGAAATCAATGTTTATCCATAAACATTTCACAACTTTTAACATTACAAGCATGTTAGTGAGCATATAATATGAAGTATTTACTCTGAGATATCTCTGGAAAACCCCAAAGAATATCACAAATTTCATGTGAGATAGGAATGGGGCTCAGTGCTGTGATTGTCAGTACTTTCAAGCCCCAAAGACATCTAGAACATCTCATTTGGAATTCCTTTGAAAATTGGTTTTCCAGTTATACAGAAAATTCAGTTATGTTTTTTGAGGGTCCCTGCTGGTGTTTGACTGAAACCAATATACCCTTACTCCTAAGACTGGGTCTTCTGACCATTTCTAAAATACTAAATCCATCCTCAAAGGATGATGTTTTAGCACCATGGCAGATGTTCAAAATACAATGCTAAGGACCCTAGAAAAAACTCTAAAGAGGAGGCCAGAATATTCTCAGCAATTCTAGTGCCTTTAGACAAGGGCAGAACCTCTCCAGGTAGCCCTCCACGGGGGGGCACTCACCTGACTACAGCATTTTTAGTGACCTGGATAAAAACTAGTCACTTTCTATTACTGTCACACTATACAGAGTAATGGAGTTACATAGTAAATAACAGATGGACGAACTCAGTCCACCTGACAAACTATTTTGGAATGTCTATAGCCATGCCCACCTAGATTCATCTCCATCTTTGTCTTGCTTAATCTTCTTTCTGATTTCATTTCAGGGATCACTCATTTTTACAATTTAATATAAATTATTGTGTTTTACAAAGGACTCATTTATACATTTTAAATAAACACTAAGGAAATGTTGGTAGGAAGAATTTCTTAAAAAGACAACTATACCTTCTGTGGTCTGATGAAGTATTGGAGTCAAAAGATCCTGATATTCCTGTACTTGCTTAGGATTGCCTCTAAAAACTCCTAAAATATAAAATCCAATAGCAGCTGAGCTTAATAAGGATCTCAAAAATTTTACCTTAGAAAAAATATATTAGGCCAGTTACAATTATTTTGGTAATTTTCCATGCAAATGGCAAAATTAAAATTGAAAAAAAGTAATGCAAATCTGTGTGATATTTTTCCAAGAAATTGGTTTTAGAAAGTCACATTAGCATTTAGAATTGAAAACTGAATTTTAATTGAATTTTCCCTATTCCTAAGTATGAATGTTACACACACTCACATTATCAAGGATTACAGTATTAATGATTTCTACTAATAAAAATTTTTCTATGTAAATATGAATAATATATATGGTATCATTTTTTAAATGTTTCCAAGTTTTTTTTAATTCTTTAAATGATTTAGCATTCACTCAGCAAAAGAGTCGCATATATAAATGCAGGGCAATTAACATCACTGAAGTGCAGTCTGTTTTTCTAGCTGAAAAGAGTCATATTTCATTTCTGCTCTTCTTTAAACCACTTAAATCCTATAGCTTAAATTTCAGGAAAAAGCTTACTTACCATCAATCATCATATAAAGGAAAAATATGGGAAATTCACATTCAATGCCATCAAATAGCTAAAACAGAAAATAAAACATTAAATTTTTCACTGACAGTTAAATTATTATTATTATTTTGAGACAAGATCTCACTCTGTGGCCCAGGCTGGAGTGCAGTGGCACAATCATGGCTCTCTGCAGCCTTGCCCTACTGGGCTCAAGGGATCCTTTTTCCTGCCTCAGCCTCCCAAGTGGCTGGGACTACAGACACACACCACTGTATCTGGCTATCTCTCTCTGTCTCTCTCTCTTTCTTTCTTTTTTCTCAGAGATGTGGTCTCCTCCCTGTGTTGCCCAGGCTGGTCAAACTCCTGGTCTCAAGAGATCCTCTTATCTCGGTCTCCGAAAGTGCTGGGATTACAGGCATTACAGGCATGAGCCACTGTGCCCAGCCACTAACAATTAAATTAGAAGAACTATAGTTAGGTGGTATGTCAAAGATTTGCTTATAGCAATAAATTGAACTGATTTTCAAAGCAGTTTCCTTGTTCTTTTTTTTTTTTTAATTTCCTCAGGTCTTATTATTCAAAAGCTCACTCATTCAGTCCATCAAACTGCAGTCCTTCAATAAATATTTACTGAATACTTACTGATGCCTGGAACCAAAAAGACAGAGAACTTCCCTCAGAGGCTCACAGTCTAATAGGGAGGCCAGCATGTAAATAAACAACTACTATGCAGTAGGAAATATCTACACATGGTATGTCAGGTTCATAGGGAGTGGAACACCTGAGTCTGCCTTGGAGTCAGGGAATGTTTATAGGAAAGGAGATGTTTCAGCTAACGCGGGATGGACTTCACTGGGGAGATGAGCTAAAGTAACTCAAGGCAAAGGAAATAATAGTTACAAACCACAGATGCATAGAAGCACAAAGTATGTTAAAGAATCTACCAGCAATTCAGTATTTCTGGAATAAGCAAGGACGAAGTAGTGAAAACTGAAAACCCTACAGATGGGCCAGGCCAGCCAGATCAGGAAGGGCCTTGCAGGTCATGCTAAGTGGCTAAGACTTTGGTCTGGAAATAAAAGAGAACCATAGGTGAATACTCAGCAGGATCAGATTTACTCATTATATTTACTTGCTAGACTGAGCAGCTGGTAATACTGAAGAGAGTTGTAGGGCAAGAAACAGGACCAGCTGGAATTCTGCTGGAGCAAAATCCAAAGAGAAAAGATGACAACCTAAACTGAGGTTTCTTAACTTCGGCACTACTGACATTGTGGCCAAATAATTCTTTGTTTTTGGGTTGTCCTGTGTGGTGCAGGAATGTTTAGTAGCATCCCTAGTATCTGCCTTCCAGATGTCAGTAGTACCCACCATATTGTGACAACCCAAAATGTCTGCAGACATTGTCAAAAGTCTCCTGGGGGGCAAAATCACCCCAGATCCAGTAGCCTAAACCAGGGAGTAATAGAGAGGAAGAAAAAGAATTTTAGGATTTTTAGGAGGCTAAATCTGCCAGCCTTGGTGATTGACAAAGGTAGATGGGTGAAAGGAAGTGCCTAGAATGACTTCCTTCTAGGTATAGGGCTTGGGCACAGGAGTGGAAGCTGAATACAGGCAGACTGTAAGACACCTAAGCGAGGATGTCCACAAGGCAGCTGCGTACAGGGGGTGGGCACTTGAGGAGAGGTATGAGTTAGGGATGGAGATCTGTTGTTAACAGCTATAGCTGAAGCTGAGAGTTCACAGCCAGAATGAAGAGAGGCTAGGGCTGTGGATGGACCCTAGGAGAAGTGCAATGTTTAAGAGGGGGCAGAAGAAGAGGAATCTGCAAAGGAGAATAAGAAGTAAGTGAGAGAAGTGGAGAATAAAGAATGGGGTCACAGCCAATGGAGAATGTTCCAACAAAGAAGACTCAGCAAAGACACTCAAATGCCAAGAAGTTCTGTGAAATGAGATCAGAAAAGCATCCACTCCGACTCAGTAATGTAAGCGGATTGAAGCCAGCACAGCTACTGGGGAGTGCTGGGAAGTAAGCCAGTTTGTAGGGGGAAAGAGTAAGCGGGATGTAAACAAGGAGACACCAAGTAGAGGCCATGCTTTTCAGATGTGTGGCACAAAGAGAAAGAGGATGGAGGTGGACAGGGAAAGGGTTGAGGAAGGGTTTTGTTTGGTTTCTTAATGATAAACATCGATGTGCTTAATGAGGAAAAAAGCTAATTTAAGTTGGGGAACTAAGACAGAGAAGGTAGAAATGGGGAAGATGAGGAGAAAAAAGAAAGAGAAATAGATATCCTTCTATCACAGAATAAAACAAGTGAGGGTGTCAAGAAAGTAAAAGAGAATAGGATGGGGTATACACAGGACGGGTTAGCCTTAGAAAGAACAGAGAGCTCCTTCTGTGAGGCAAGAGAGACAGAGGGAAGTATGGATGAAGGAAAGACACGGTGGAGGAAGCCATGCAGAAATGAAAGGCTATCAAGTAGAAAATAAAAAGGAAAGTCTGCAAACTTGAGTACAAATAGGAAAAAGCTGGAAAAGCTTTCATGGGGAGTTCCTGGCAGAGTCAGATAGCAGGACTGACAAGAACTGACAGCAATGATGAGGGTGAACCAAGACAGATCTCCTGACTGTGGGGCAGCTCCTACCCACAGTGCTGTGGCTTTCCTTGGTGGTGCTCAGCAGAAGGTGCAGAAAACTTGCTGGACAGATCCAAAGTTGGAAGTGTGCAAGGTGGTAGTTAGTTGCAGGTGGTCCAATTCAAATGTAAGTGCTGTAAATATTGGCACAGAAAATGTATTAAATAGGAAAGAAACATTTGAAGGTGTTTAAGAGATAAATGGATCTTTTGGTCCAACCTAACAGATTGTAACACTGCCAACACTGCTGAAAATTTCAAAAGTGCACACAATAAAATGGTTTCCAAGTGATAGTCAACTGTGAAATTAAATAAAATAAAGCTGGGTGTGGTGGTGTATGCCTGTACTCCCAGCTACTTGGGAGGCTGAGGGAGGAGAATCACTTGAGCCCCGGAGTTCCAGTACAGCCTGGGCAACCTAGTGGGCTCTGGTCTCTATTTAAGAAAAAAAAAAAAGAAGAAGTTAAATAAAATGATAAATAGCTTGTCTAGTTTTTCTGCAAAAGTGTATGTTAAATTTTAAAACAGTATGTTAATTGCCAAACAACTTAAAAGGTATAATGTTGCCTACACATTTTCTATATACAGATTCCTAGGGACCTTACCTACCTTCAGTGAGTGAGCCAATTATGCCCATGCATACACAATATCTTTCAGCCGGGCACAGTGGCTCACGCCTGTAATCCCAGCACTTTGGGAGGCCGAGGGCAGATCATTTTAGGTCAGAAGTTTAAGACCAGCCTGGCCAACATGGTGAAACCCCATTGCTATTAAAAATACAAAATAATTAGCTGGGCATTGTGGCATGTGCCTGTAATCCCAGCTACTCAGCAGGCTGAGGCAGGAGAACTGCTTGAACCCAGAAGGTGGAGGTTACAGTGAGCTGAGATCATGCCACTGCTCTCCAGCCTGGGCAACAGAGCAAGACTCCATCTCAAAAGGAAAGAAACAAAAAAAAAAAAAACAAAATACCTTTCAATACACTATGTTAAAGCAAAGTCCTCAGCAATGTGCATGACTTCTTACTTTTTTGGGGTGCTATTTTCTAGATGGCTTAAAAGCAGCTAGTATAAAACTAGATATAGTGGTATGTGTGTTTTGAAATACAAAACATTTTAAAACTAAATATTTAGAGGACTATATTTTAAAAGAAAGTGTCTAAATGAAATAGATAAAGGAAGATGGAATGGCCTATCAGTTTTAATAAAAGAATTTGCTTAAAAGATTGAAAGGAATATTGCAAACAGATATTTAATATTATAGAAGACAAATAGTATGGATCAGGCAAGCAGAGGACTGAAAACGCAATAGAAAAATTATTCACCCAATAGATCAACATGGCCCATTATCAGTAAATACCTCACCGGTAATAAGAGCTAGCACTTACTGAGCATTCACTATGTGCCAAGCACTATTCTAAGCACTTTTATGTAAGTTGTTTAGTCGTCATAAGAACCTCATGATATAGGTACTATTATTATTTTATCCCAATGAAAAAAATTAAACACAGAGACAGGTTAATTAACTGGCCCAGGGCCACATAGCTAGTAAGTAGCAGAGCCAGAATTCAAACCCAATGGTCAGTCTCCTGAATCTGTGCTTTTGATTGCTCTGATATGCGATTACCATGGAATATTTTTTAATACCTTAATTTCAGCTGGCTTGTAGTAGCATCTGTTGGGATCTTCCAGTGATGTTCTATACCCATCTCTCAAGAAACGTTTAAATCCATATTTTCCTTTTAATTTTCTAACCACTTTATCAAGTGTCTGGCTAAACAGAACTTCATCATCCAGGGCAAATGCAGGATAACTGATGCAGGGGAGCAGGGCGGCATCTGTGTTCTGGAGGCAATGAGAAAGAGAGACTGTGAGTGTCCACAGCAATGTGATCAACACAGCCCAAGGAGAATGACAGAGATGAAAAGCCAGTGAGGTTATGCAGTCAAAAGTGAGCACGCTCTGCTCCCAGGATCAGACAGCTGTTTCTATGGCATGTTCCAGGAAACCTTACAGAAGAGATAAAACTTCATTTGTTGATAGTACTTTCAAGGTTCAATGGGCTCAAATGTCAAAATATTAATTAAAATGGTGCGCAAAAATTTAATAGTTGTCACAACTTAGTCTGTCACAACAATTTGCTTACAATAATGAAAAAGAGGAAACAACCGAAATATCCAACAATTAGCTGAGTAAATTAGCAACTATTAAAATTTATATTGTAGAAATCCGTTTACTGGTATGGGACAATATCCACTCACAGAGCTAGGTTATCAATCAATATAAAAAGTACTCTTACAGCTTTGTAAAATACAAATATTATATATGTCTAAAAATAAGTGAAAACATATATACCAAAATGTTGTCAAGATTGTATCAGAGTGGTGGCATGAGTGGGTATTATATTATTTGCTTATTTGGGGAGCTTTTTTTAAAAATTATAATCTTACATTACTTACACAAAACGGTTTTGAATAACTAAATTATTCCATTTTGGGTGTTTTCTAAATAACAGAACCACAAACAGTCCCTAGAAAATTCTGCAATCAGGTAGGATAAGCATACAAAAGTTCATCAGGCAAGGGGAAAAAGTGAATTGAATGAGAGAAAAGAAATAAGGAATGGAAGATTATTTTATCCAAAAGATAAATACATTATGAAAAATATTTTTCTAATATACCATGGCAAAAAAATAATTCATCTTGGCCTAATGTTGCTACTCCCCCAAAAGAAAAGTCTATTTTTGTATTCTCCTGCAAGAGATTCAAAGGCCAAAGCAGCCCTGTCCACAAATCTCGTCCATTTCCTAAGACCTCCCCAGGCCAGAGGAGTAAGGGGAAATATCTATCATGTCTTCTTATTCCTTTCGGACGACCACTAACATTTTAGAGTACTTTATTGGAAATTCAGGTAAAACTACATAGAAATCATAAACAATAGTTCATGATCTTTATTCAATGTCTCACATGTGATCTTGATTCTCTGGGTAACAGCGAGCACAAAGTTTGCCTGTTGCGATTGTGAGCATCGAGATCCACAAATATAACTGACCACGAACAGCCCTGGAAAGAGAAAAAGAAAAACATTTCCTAAATTTAGAAAAAAAGACTTGGAGAACATTTGGCATTTTGACTGTGAAAACTTCACAAAAATTCCTACATTGACTGCATTGAGTGTGGAGTTCCAGAAGATTTAAATTTTGTTTGTACTTTGAATATTTCTCAAATTTCCTGTAATAAACATTAACTTTATAATCATAAAAATGTTATTTTTATGTTTTCCCTAGCTTTCCTTGACTTTCTTATAAATCCAAATGTACTGATTACAAGATAGCCACTATATTAGTGACATTTATTTTAATGAAAATACAATTAGTTTAGCTAACATGACAAAGAATGAGAATGCAGATTCATAAAATCTGAGTTATACATTCCTCATAAAGAATATTGACTATATGATCAAACTAAACAAATTTAGATATAATCTAGATGAATGTAAAAGAATACTATATTAAAATATGAAGACAGTAGAATCTCAAATAACAATAAAGCAACTAATCTGAACTAATACTCACTGCATCAGGCACTATGCTTTATGTGTCACCTGGATTGTCTCATTTAATATACTGAAAAGGACATTAAATCTTACTTTAACAGAGCAAAGGTTCAAAACCAAGTCTCTGACACAGAGGCCCATTCTTTAAACACTAGATTATACAATTCCCCCATATACATATATATGTAAATATTTTATACAATTATCCCATATATATATATATATACACACACACATATATATATATTTCAAGTAAGAAAAAAAAGCTTGAATAAAACAAATAGGTGTAACAAAATGTTAATCTATCTGCTAATCAGGTTAAAACTACTGCATTCCATATTCAACAGCTTTACTGGGGAGTTAAATATTTGAAATCACATAGAACGGGATAGGAATAAGGAGAATACTCAGAAAAGTACATGGGGAAAGGGAGAAGAGAATTATAAATTTCATGTTACTTTAATACTATTTTCTGAATCTCATCCCAATTCTCACCAGCATCACAGATGCATTCACACTGAAACAAAAATATCTCCAACCAATCACCTAGACTGAAATTCAAAATCTAGCAGCACCAGACCCCATATCCAGATGCCAGATTCACTAGAGGAACTTGCTTCCTAGTAGCCCATGTTTTATGAGCTAATGAAAATTTCATTAGCTATTTCATTAGCTAATTTCCATTAGCTCATAAAATAGAATGATTTCTCATTCAGAGTATCATTTTTAAATCTTTTTAAAATCTGACAAGTAAATAAATAAATGAACAGTGATTCGGCGAGGCTGTCTCTCAACCACCATATGAATGGTAAACTGTCCTTTCTATTACTCAGGAGTTCCAACCTCCCATCTCTACTGGTTCATGCAGCAGCTGCCACTGGCAAGGTATTGTGCACTCTGCTTTGAGGAAAACAAACAAGATCAAATTTGACCTGTGCTCTTAAGGAGCTGACCCATGCGACAGTCTTGAACAAGATTATTAAGAAAACAAAAAGGCAGCACATCGCAACACATGATTTACTTTCATCAAAGTTAGTAGTTTAAGGGGGAGAAGAAGATTATAAAACAAGTCCCCAGGGAAGTTGGGGCACTTCATAGAGAAGGTGAGGACCATAGCTAGGCTCTGAATTTTGGTGAAATGGGAGCAAGTAGGGTAGTTAGAACAAAAGAGCAGAGAAATAAATGGATATAATATGTTAGGAGCCTATGAATACACAAAAAATAAGAGCTATAATTTATCTTTAGGCCAAGAATTAATAAAGTCAATTGCATACCAAACTATCGGCCTGGAATTAAATTTTCAAAAGATACAATCTAAGTGGGATAATTTATAAATAATGAAGTGAAATGGCAAATTTGGCAATTCTCTACGTTACTTGATTAATGTAAACAGTCAACTTCTACTTTCTGGCCACAAATAAGTAGCTTATTTGTCTAAATCCATCAAAGTATTTATTCAGCTCTCAATTTTTCTCCGCCAACCTAAGCAATATGCCCAAAGGGAAAAATAATCTCATAATGTTGCCATATTTTAACACCGAGATCAAAGGGTGATTAACTATACTGTTTGGCTGTCTTCTCACAAAAATATTCCATGCTTTAGGCATTACCGTCCAGATTTCCAGGAGGGTAAAATCACCCAAGGTCATGGGCAGCTATTCCCAATCCAGAAGCAAGTCTTTTTAAAAGTCGTCAAGGAGAAACCACAAATGGAATTAATTATCACCTACTTTAAATCATCAGACACATTAATTTAAGGTCTGGAAATTTCAAAGGGAGCTAGATGTCTGAACTGCTTTGAACACTTTACATAACATGAGCAATCTCTCTAGTCATTACCTTTTAGATTCTGGCCTCCGCTCATTTGTCAGTATCTTGATTTCCCCAATTAAGGACAGGAATATGAAAGGATGTTTTACATGTATATGTCACTTCAGAGTATCTGATTAACTTTGGATATTTTATTTTCATCTTCCATTTCCTGAAATCATTATAATTCTGCCATAATATCCTGACTCCACCTAAAGAGCTTATTTTAAGACCGACAGCTCAAACTTTACTCCCTAATCAAGTTTCTGTAATTGTCTTAGTTCTAGTAAATGCATTGGAACTGGAAGATGATTCTGAAACCTGATCACTGTCATGGGGACTTGAGTTCCAGTGGAGGGGAAGGGCTGCACTGCACTTCCCTTAATCCCATGAGCAGAACAACCACTTTTGAGACAGTCTCTAAGGCGAAGGGTACCAACTGTAAACATAAGACTTTGCTGATCTAACTTGTCTCAATTCAAAAGAAAACAATTTAAAGACTGTCTGATCTTTCTTTTCTTCATTAATCACTTCTCAGAGCCTGAGCTAAGGGACTTGCTGCCCTTATCTAGAATCAAAAAATAAAACAAGGTACAACTGGTCACTGGATCTACCTACCGTACATGATCTTCACATTCTTATTCTGGAACAAAACCACACCACAAAACTATGGTCAGGAGATTTTCTCCCCTAGTTCAGTTATGAGGCTGTCACTGAGCTCTGTAGCAGATCCTGGAGAAATGTATTCTTCCAGAAGGGGTATTTACTGATGGGAATTTCCCTTCTGCACCACGGCTATGGTGGCAATAGATGTGTAAATAGCCAGCTTTTGCTTACTGACCCAACAGCTCTTTCCAGCAGCCCCACTCACAACCCAAGCTTCTTTGTCCTCACGCACATACTGTAAAAGGAATTCTCAAACTACAGAGAAAGATAAATTTGAACATTAATTTTCAGGGTCTCAAAAGAGCAGAGCTGAGACTCGAACCCAGGAATCACAAAACTGTTGCTTACTATGACTATGACATTTGATGAAAATAAATTCTGATAGACTAAAATATTATTGTTTAAATATTATCAGACATTATTTAAATAATATTTAAATATATTTGTCATGAAATTTATACAGAATATGTTTGAGATCATGACGAAATATGTGATTCCCATACTGAGGATTATATGTTTCTAAATGTAGCTCTGCCCCAAATTAGCCTTTATTGTAAACAAATCATTAAGGAAACTAGGCCATTTTATCACATTTTATTCTTAGTGTCCCAAAGAAAAATAAATTTGGAAAATAGTTTCAGAATGAAGATTTAAAGCGTTTTTTTTTTTTTCCCTTGAATAATAAGGAAAGTTATTATTGGAAAAAAAGGAGGAAGTATAGGAACGCATAATAACCACAACCAAAGCGAAAAACTTTTCCACCCAACAACTGCCCATAAAAATAAAATTAACATTTATTTTATCTCACATGATGAAGCCAGGGGCAAAAGGCAAGCCTTTCACACTATTTGTGAAATGGATACCTCTTTCAGAAGCTCAATAATTATTAAACAAAAAACAGCTTAAGAGTTTTCAAAGAAAATGCACAGCTCCCAATTCTAAAAGTAGAAAGTGTCCAACAGCTGAAATTTCCCATACCAACAAGTTGATCTTCTATTAACAGATTCATTATGGAGTGGCATTGGTTTAATTCCTGGTTTTGCCCCTGTGTGGTGTGATCTGAGAAACACGACCTCAATCTTCTGATCATTCATTTTGAGAGAAGGGCTCTACCATCTCCAAAGATCTATGACTCTCGAGTTGCCACCAAGAGGGAATGTACTTTTTGAAAGTTCTAAATTAATTTAGTTAAAGACACACAATCAGGTCTTCCAAAACCTTATACCAATGGCCTTTAGAAATAACTGTGAATATCATTATGATCTGAAATCCCTTAAGTCTTGAGGTGGTTTCTATGGATTTTCATTTGAATAAAGCATTTTTTTATGTCATTTCTTTTCCCAGCAACTGACTTTTAATTAGATCACAGCTCTTTTAAGTATATACAATGACATTATAAAATGATTAAACACTAAAAAGATCACATGCACTTTTAAATGTGCTACTGTTTAGCAGGCACATTATTAATTTAACTGCTGTAGAGGTGGGAATAGTAACATTTTCAAACTCATATTTCTGCAATTCTCCACATCAGAAAAAGAGATGGAATTTGTAAAACTAGGACACTGACACTATCTTGTAAAAATGGAAGATGAAGGGACTTTACTGGCAACATATGATATTCTTGTGGCTAAAAAAATAAGACATGGCCCGTCGTGGTGGCTCACGGCTGTAATCTGAGCACTTTGGGAGGCCAAGGCGGGTGGATCACCTGAGGTAAGGAGTTCAAGACCAGCCTGGCCAACATGGTGAAACCCCACCTCTACTAAAAATCCAAAAATTAGTGTGGTGACACACACCTGTATTCCCAGCTACTCGGGAGGCTGAGGCAGGAGAATCGCTTGAACTCAGGAGGTGGAGGTTGCAGTGAGCCGAGATCGTGCCACTACACTCCAGCCTGGGTGATAGAGCAAGAAGTTGTCTCAGAAAAAAAAAAAAAAAGAAATAAGACATTATCTGTCCATATTTCTATCTGAAATAACCAAGTAGTAGTCAATTCAGCAAATATTTGGTGCATAGCTCCATTGGAAATAGACATGACCTGAACAAAGCCAAAAATTAGCTCAGCTTAGAGCAGTTGTTCTCATCCTTGCTTGTATATTAGAATTCCTGAGGAGTTCCAAAAAATCTCAATGCCAGGGCCTCCCCCTACACCAATTGAATCAGAATCCCTGGAAGTAGAGCTCATATATGAGTATTTTTTTAAATTCCTCAAATGATTCCTATGTGTAGTCAAGACTGAGAAACTGGCTGAGGAACAGTATCAGCAATACAGTTATAACTCAGAATCCAAATGCAGAGTAAAGCAATTTACTGATTTTAGAATTATAGCTGAGCAATCTATGAAAGCTTCCTGGGAAAAGTAGAGCACTGAAAGATGGGTAGAGTTAGGAAATGTAGCTTGTATGTATGTGTGTGAGTATACACATAATTGGAAGGGGTGCATACAGGTATGTAAGCAACATAAACTAAGACTCACGTACTTCAAAGGAGATGACACAATTGCAAAAAAGAGCTGGCTACTACCATGTAACAGCCAACCAAGAGACACTCAGCTCCACTCAGCTCAGTATTTGGTATGCCACAGAAGCCAGGTTAGCAAGACCTGTACCTTTCCAGACTGCTGATAACACCACCTCTGGTTTAATCCATGCCTCCTCTCAGTCTCCTTGATATATGCTCTAGAAAGCTTTCAGTTCTTTCTCTTCATTTCCCTTCCTTTGTATTACCATTACTTCATAAATAATAGTAACAAGAGATGGCATTTATTAAAAGTTTAATCTTTGCCAAGCACTATGCTAATTAACCTTTATTTGCATGAAAACCTCCTGAGTTAGGTCCTATTATCATTATCTTTATTTTTTTAGACGAGGAAGTTGAGGCTTAAATAGCTAAACTCACTAGTGGAATTGAGCACAGAGCATGCAGTGATGCTGTCTCCTGACCCCTAATATAATGCCATTCTTTAAAGTCATTTTATCCTCCTACTTCTGTATGTCTGTCTGTCTGTCTATCCATCCATCCATCCATCCATCCAGGAATATGAAAATGGGTGATCCAGAGTGTGTGGTAATTCCTCATGACCTTCATGTAGACAGAGCCCATCCATCCTCCAGAGGGAGTTGGGGTAAGAAGAGTGCTTGTGTATGTAAGGAGGAGAAGCGAGGTGGCTGCATTAATATACTACAATTAAAAATATTCTTAAATTCAAGACTTGAGTAAATAGTATTATAATTGCCATAACAAAAACCATGTCATTTTTTTTGCACAACTGTGTAACCTCCTAAAATGTTTCTTTACTGACTTAGCATTTCAGTAGCTTAGGATTAATTATAATATCAGTTACAGACTTCACTTTACCTCACCATCTTAGGAACCTTTATAAAAACTGCTAAAGAAAATTAGCCTACTTCTTGATCCAGAGTAGTAACCTCTATTCCTACATTTTATTCCTTTCCACTGACAACTCAATCTATGGTCACTTGATTAGATTCTTTCAGTACAAAAACTGGCTAAAGATCTAATGAAAATTTAAGACGACCGTCAAGGTTTCTTTTTCATCCCCAGAGAAAATGAGATTTTAGACATTTGATTGTAGCCAGTTGAAGGTGAAGCTGGGATCAAAACTCCCAACTATCTGGCTAAACACATCACACAAATTCTCTTCTACATGATATATATTGAAACACATTAAATTGAAACCAACATGAAAACTGACATAAAAATATAAATATACAACGCCAAATAAATTTAAAAATGTGAAACTCTCTATAAAGTAAGTAATAGACTTGAGGGAAAAGTCACTGAACCAAGGAAATCAGAATTCTTTATCAAAATTTTTTCTTCTTTTTTTTTTTTTTTAAAGAAATTAAGCAATGGCCTTTAGTTACAAAACTAAATTTTAACTGGCAAATCATTTTCAAAGGAAAAGTTCAAGTATGAGCTTCTACATAAATTTTGGACATTCACTGATTATACGGAAATGACTTTGTTAATGCATAGTCAA
This sequence comes from Trachypithecus francoisi, assembly GCF_009764315.1. Classification (NCBI taxonomy): domain Eukaryota; kingdom Metazoa; phylum Chordata; class Mammalia; order Primates; family Cercopithecidae; genus Trachypithecus; species Trachypithecus francoisi. The sequence continues at coordinate 87,819,736 of NW_022681455.1, read as the reverse complement.
ATTAATTAAATGTGCAATTCAAATAATCAAAGATTCTGGGGCTCTTATTTTTTACCTGGTTGCCAAAAAGGTTGAATCCATTAATTGCTTCTAGAGCTGCTTTTGCTAAACCAACAGAGCTAAAAGAGAAAAGGAAATACTGTAATTACTCTAATGTATGTGGCTACAAAACAAGAACCATTATCTGATGAATATTCAAAGCAAATTTCTTTATTAACATTTATAACAAATTCTGTAAGAAGAATAATGTCTAAGAGACCTCATTCTGACATTTCAGCATTTTAATTTTTCTTTTTTATAGTTAGTGATCACCTGGGAAAAATATTTTTAGGTTCACCTTGATCTAAACTAATGGTCATACTATTGATGGGAGTAGTTTTAATTACAGAATCATTTTTATTCACTAACTCAAGAAAAAAAGAGGAACTTTAGAGGAAAGTATATTATGATGATAAGTGCAGTAATTAGCAGGTTGGGCATCATTAGTTCAGATCAATGTAACAGAGCTTTTCTGACATCAAATCTGAGTCTTAAGAAAGATCTTGCATATCATACAACTATCAGAGTGTGGCTTAAGGTATTCTTCAAATACTCTTGCTTAAGATCCAAAAAATAGGTATTATTTTATGCTCACAGAACAACTGATCACCTTATCTCTCATTTTTTGCTATATTCTTCCCTTTATAATAAAATGAATACTATTTCCCTTAGTGTCCTACTCTTTTGGCCTCTCAGATGTCATATACTATAGTGCTGGAGAATGGAAAGACCCATTTCATTAAAAATATTATATCATCTTTTAAGTATCTACTTTTAAATATTTTATATCTAATGCCCAGTTTAATTATTACAAATTTTTAGTTGTTTTACTCAAAGCAACTGTATTTGTCATTAATATCATTTAAAGTTAATGATCTGTCATCTATTCAGCATTTCTCTGAAACAGATGATCAAACTATAGTCCTCAGAGCAGCACCTTCAGTATTACCTGGGAACTTGTTAGAAATGCTAGTTCTCAGTTCTTCTTGGGAGTAGGACTCCATAATCAGTGTTAAAAAGCCTTCCAGGTGTTTGAATGCACTTTAAGTTTGACAGCTACTATTCTAAGCTATTCATGTCATCATAATCTATATCCTATAAGTTGTTTCATAACCTGTTTTTAAGAAATCATCACTTTTATTGCAGGACAATAAATAGGTCAGAAACTTATTTTAAAGATACATAGATGGGAAGATGGAGTAGACATAATTTTCCCTAGTCTTCTCACTAGGTACAACCAAGAATCTTGGACATTACACATAAAACAAACATGAAAAGACTTAGAAACACGGATAGAAGAAGGCAGTTTAGCTACGAACTTTAGGACTCTACGATCAACACTATGGTAAGTGCCCTAGGTTTCCTTTTTGCCTTAAAGTCAAAGGAGCCAACCACTGAGAAATGCCAGCACATGCGTACAAAAAATCCTCAGCAAAAGCCTCTCTAGCCAAAGGACAGGAAAACAGCAGCCAAGCAAAAAGAAAACTTTTAGACAGTAACCACTCAGAAAAAACTTTACCCTACCCCCATCCATTCCAGCAAAGGCTGAGTAGAAACCTAGACTTCTACATTCATGAGTCGATCATGAGGCACAATGTTCAACTCCAAACTCTCTCAGTCATGGTGGTGTCAGAAAACTACAAGGAAGAAGTCAACACTTTCATTTCCAATAGGTGATAAGAAACCACTTCATCACCAATCAAGAGGTCACACCTTTTCTCCTGCCCTATAAAAGAAGGCCAAATGAGAACCAGTAATGAAGCACTCCTGTATTTCCCGGCCAAGGAGGTATCAGTGGAGGCCTACTGGGGAGCTGGATGTCAACAAAAATAATGGCCTTATATTCCTACCTGGCAGTAATGAGGTGATGTGCCCTCACCCCTTCTTATACCAGAGTGGTATAAAAAAATACAGCTAAAACAGAAAGTTAAAATAAGATCTAGGGTCTTACGCTATTATGCCGAAAATACTCATATGTCAGTCAAAAAACATTCCTCATACCTGGAACCAGAAAGATCTCAAACCAAATGAAAAAAATACACTCAGCGGATGCTAACGTTGAGAAGAAAGAGTTGTCAGAATTATCTGACAAAGATTTTAAAGCAGCCACGATAAAAATGCTTCAATAAGCAATTATGAACATGCTTGAAACACATCAAAAAACCAGAAATCCTTAAGAAACAGAAAGTATCAGCAAAGTTTTTAAAATTGAAAAACATAATAGTGTAAATAAAAAGATCAGTAGATAGGCTCAACAGCAGAATGATGAGGAGAGAGGAAAGAATAACAAAACTGGAAGACAGAACAACAGAAATTTAAACAAAACAAAGAAAATAGAATGGAAAAAAATTAGGGCCTCAGGAATTTGTGGGATCATAACAAAGTATCTAACATTCATGTCACTTAGATTCCTAAAGGAGAGAGACAGAGGGCAAAGCAGAAAAATTCCCACTTAGCAAGAGCCATAAACCTACAGATTCAAGAAGCTGAGTGAAACATAAACAGAATAAAATTTAAAATGTCCATTCTAAGACACATCATAACTTCTGAAAATTAAAGACAAAGAATAAAATCTTGACAGTAGCCAGAGATAACACATTACCTATAGGGGAAAAATAATTAGAATGACAATGGATGGTTTATTAGAAACCATGAAGGCTAGGATGTGGCATAAGAGTTTCCAGTGACTGAGGCCGGGCGCGGTGGCTCAAGCCTGTAATCCCAGCACTTTGGGAGGCCGAGACGGGCGGATCACGAGGTCAGGAGATCGAGACCATCCTGGCTAACACCGTGAAACCCCGTCTCTACTAAAAAAAATACAAAAAACTAGCCGGGCGAAGTGGGGGGCGCCTGTAGTCCCAGCTACTCGGGAGGCTGAGGCAGGAGAATGGCGTAAACCCAGGAGGCGGAGCTTGCAGTGAGCTGAGATCCAGCCACAGCACTTGAGCATGGGCGACACAGCAAGACTCCGTCTCAAAAAAAAAAAAAAAAAAAAAAAAAAAAGAGTTTCCAGTGACTGAAAGAAAAAAACTACCCCATCAGAAAGTTATACCAGTAAATACATCATTTAGCAATCAGGAAGAAACCAAGACCATCTCAGATGAAGGAAAATAAGAGATTCTATCACCAGCAGACCTAACCTGAAAGAATGGCTAAACTCCATTCTCTAAACAGAAAGGTAATTTTTTAAAAAGAGGAAAAAAATCAGAACACCAAAAAGAAACAAAAAGCATTGTAAGCATAAATATGGGTAAATACAATAGATGTTTCTTCTCCTCTTGAATTTTATGTTGAAAGTTGAAGCAAAAATTATAACACTGTCTGATATGATTCTAAATGTGCATGGAGGAAATATTTAAGATAACTATTATAAATTCAGAATGGTAATAAGACATAAATGAAAGTAAGTTTTCTATACTTGACTTAAACTAATAAAATTATGACATCACTACACTGAAGTGTTACCTACAGCAATCGCTAAAAAGCTATACAAAATGATACAATCAAAACCACTATTGATTAATCAAAAATAAATTTTAAAAAATCTTAAAAGTACCCACAGGAAGGTAGGAAAAATAAAACAGAAAGAAGAAAAATAGAATAAACAAACAAAAAATCAATAAAATGTTATCAGCTAAGTTAGGAAAAGGTGGAAAACAGTTAAAAATAACATTAAAAAGAAATAAATAAAAAAGAAAATGGAAGACTTAAGCCCAAACATATGGGAAATTAATTAAACTTAAAAGCATGAAATATACCAATTAAAAGAAAGAGATTTACAGAGTTAAAATATGGCTCACCTATGTATTGTCTATAAAAAAGTCCCCTCAAATATAACAATATAGACATGTTGAAAGTTAAAGAATGGAAAAAGATATATCACACAAACAATCAAAATAATGCAGGAGTGACTATATGAATAATAAAGGAGACTTCAGAGCAAAGAAAATTATCAGAGAGAGAAGGGTATTATAATATATAATAAAAAAGGTCAATCCACCAAGAAGACATAGCAATCCTAAATGTGTATGCACCAAACAACAGAGTTGCAAAATGTGTGAAGTAAAACTGATAGAACTGAAAGAACAGACAAAACCACAGTTATGGTTGGATACATGCACACTTTTCTCTCAATAATTGGTAGAACAACTAGACAGGAAACCAGCAAGGATACAGAGGAAGTAAATGAGCATTGACATTCAAAATCCTTAAAAACACATTTGTAACAATATTCAGCAATATGTAAGATGAATTATCACCATGACTAAGTAGGGTTTTATGCCAGGGAAACAAGGCCGGTTCAATAATAAAAACCCAATTAATATAATCTACCATGTTACCTGGCTAAAGCAAAACAAAATAATATGGTCATATCAATTGATGCAGAAAATTCATCGAACAAAATCCAACATCCATTTATGACAAAACTCTCAGAAAACTAGGAATAGAGGGAAATTCCACAATTTTTTTAATGATGTGTCTTTCTTTTAATCTATAAAAATTTAAGAAGCACAAGTGCAGTTTTGCTACATGGAGATAGTGCATAGTGATGAAATCTGGGCTTTTTTTTTTTTTTTTTTTTTGAGACAGAGTTTCGCTCTTGTTGCCCAGGCTGGAGTGCAATGGTACGATCTCGGCTCACCACAGCCTCTGCCTCCTGGGTTCAAGCAATTCTCCTGCCTCAGCCTCCTGAGTAGCTGGGATTACATGCATGCACCACCGCACCCGGCTAATTTTGTATTTTTAGTAGAGACAGGGATTCTCCATGTTGGTCAAGTTGGTCTTCAACTTCCAACCTCAGGTGATCCACCTGTCTTGGCCTCCCAAAGTGCTGGGATTACAGGCATGAGCCACCACATCAGGCCTGGGCTTTCAGTGTAACCATCGCCTGAATAACGTACATTGTATCTATTAAGTAATTTCTTATCCTTCAAACTCTTCCCACCCTTCCACCCTCTCCAGTCTCCAATGTCTATCATTCCACACTCTATGTCCATGTGTACACATTATTTAGCTCCCACTTTTAAGTGAGAATATGCAATATTTCACTTTCTCTTTCTGAATTAGTTTAGTTTCACTAAAGATAATGGCCTCCAGTGTCATCCATGTTGCTATAAAAGATGTGTTTTCATTCATTTTATGGCTGAACAGTATTTATTTGTGTACATATACACCACATTTTCTTTATCCAATCATCTGTTGATGAATACGTAGGTTGATTCCATATCTTTGCAATTGTGAATTATGCTGCAATAAACATATGAGTATAGGTATCTTTTTGATATAATAATTTCCTTTCCTTTGGGTAGATAGCCAGTAGTGGGATTACTGGATTGAAAGGTAGTGCTATTTTAAGTTATTCGAGAAACCGCCAATACTGTTTTCCATAGAGGTTGTGCTAATTTACATTCCCACCAACAATGTATCAGTGTTCCCTTTTCTCCGAACCCTTCCAATACGTTAGTTTTTGACTTTTTAATAACAGCCATTCTGACTGGTGTAAGACAATATATCATTGTGGTTTTAATTTGCATTTCTCTGATGATTAATGATGTTGAGCATTTTTTCATATGCTTGTTGGCCATTTGTACAAATTCTGCATTTGATTTACAAAAATTCTAGAGCTAACTCTACTTGATGGTGAAAGAAAAATTGAATGCTGCCTCTCAAAACAAAAATATCTGCTCTCACCATGACTAACATAGTACTGGAAGTTCTATGTGGTAAAATAGGGCAAGAAAAGGAAAAAAAAGAATATAGCTTAGAAAGGTACAAATGAAACTGTCTATTTGCAGATGACATATGCTATGATTTGAATATGGTTTGTTTGATCCTGCCAAGTCTCATGTTGAAATCTGATCCCCAGTGTTGTAGGTGGGGCAAGGTGGGAGGTGTCAGGATCCTGGAGGCAGATCCCTCATGAATGGCTTGGTGTCATTCCCATGGGATTGAGTGAGTTCTTAGTCTGAGTTCCTTTAAGAAATGGTTGTTGAAAAAGAACCTGGCACCTCGTATTCCCTCTCTTGTCATGTGATTTCTATACTCCGGCTCCACTAAGCCTTCTGTCCTGAGCTTCTTGTATATACAGCCTGCAAAACTGTGAGCCAAATAAACCTCTTTTCTTTATAAACTATCCAGGCTCCAGATTGGAGGCTTTGTTAGAATGCCTCACCCATTTGGAAAGAGCAAAATAACATGCAGAGATTTATGCTGTAAACTTTTATCCAAGAAGAAACACAGAAACTCAACAGAAAAAGTGAAAGAAACTTCAGACACTTTGAAAGCTGTGGATGGCAACCTGCATGGTGAGTCAGGTGAAAATCTGTCTCCAGGGTGTGATACACATTTACACTGGGGAGCTGGGCAATCCAGGCCACAGGGCAGTGTCTCAACCCTACCAAGCACTGGTGCTGATTTGGTGCCGCAAGGAGCATACGAGAAGTGGTGGCTCATGCCTGTAATCCTAGAACTTTGGGAGGCTGAGGCGGGTGGATCACCTGAGGTTAGGAGTTCAAGACCAGCCTGGTCAACATGGCAAAACCCTGTCTCTACTGAAAATACAAAATTAGCTGGGTGTGGTGGTACATGCTTGTAATCTCAGTTACTTAGGAGGCTGAGGCAGGAGAATTGCTAGGACCCGGGAGGCGGAGGTTGCAGTGAGCCAAGATCGCGCCACTGCAATCCAGCTTGGGTGACAGAGCAAGACTCCATATATAAAAGAAAAAAAAATTGTTTTGCGTGCACTCCCACACTCTAGCAGGAATGGAGGGAAGCCATTGCTGATCCTACTTCATAAGGGACCTCACAGAATTCTGCCAGCTAACTCAGACAGAGGTCACAGGTTGGAAGAAGCTGCCAACTAAAATAAGCAATCTGATCTACAGTGTGTATAAACCCCATTGATCAGAAATGAGAGGTGAACAGGAAGCAGGTTCTTGCCAGAGGCAGCAGCTGGGAGCCCCTGCTTTGCAGGCAAACTGGGAGGGGTGTGGCCTGGAAGCCTTGGTCTTTGTCTTGGGCTGGAGGACTTACAACCTGGGGCAGTTTTGCATTCTGAGTGCAGACTGCCTGGGACCCAGCCAGCTGTTGCCAGAAGTCTGTGAGTGCGAGACCCAATATGTTAAGAAAGTGAGAGCTGGGTGGGTCTCACTCCTGCCTGTTACCCCTCTCCCCTCCCTGAGGATTATTTTATGCGACAGAGGCAGTTCCACTGCTCCGCGGAACATTACCCCAGTGGCAGGGGAACTGCCCTTGGATCCCTACTGGGGTTACAGCCTGAGTCCGCACCTGGTGAGCCAGAGTGAGGAATTGCCTGATCCAGGCCCCACAGGCTATGCCCCTATGCCCATCTTGGTAGCCTAACACCACAGACAGGGACTTTAGGGAGTTCCATGACCCTTGCCATTGCCTGGGATATGAGTGTTTCCCCAGGGCAACATAAGCCAAGTATAAATCCCCATGGTCACCACTGCATCTGGCTCTCTCCTGCTAGTGCCACCTCACTGTGAATCCTACTGCTCCTCTGAATTTGCCTATCCTGTGCAGCTATCTCAAGCCAGTCTGGTGCTGGGGGATATTTGGAAGGGATCTAGTTATAGGAAGACACAAGGGTTGAAGGTACTTGAGAAGAACAAACTTCCACAATGGGTACACATCCAGTATGGCGCCCACTACTACAGCTTAGGACCAGAGGGAAAGGGAAGGGACCTTGTCTGAGCAAGCTAATGGCCTCAACAAGTCCCTAAATTGCAGTTGGAGGTCAACTGATACAGCCCTCTACAACGTCTGCTAACATAATAACACGGTGCTCAGGAAGGAGAAAACTTTTGCACGACCTCAGCTAACACCATTACTCATACCACTCAGGCTGTTCAGGAGGCCTTGGGCCTGTTCATGTGCCCAGTACATTACTACTGCATCTGGCAATTGAGAAAGCCATTGCACTAAGGCTACTTATAACCAAGGAAATCTTACAGAGTTCATGCCACTCCCCTACTGTCACCATCAGAGCTGGTACCTGCACAGGCCCCTATGAGATGAGAGGACAGGTCAGCCTTGTCCAGCTCCACCCAACATCACCCACCTCTGGAGCTAAGAGTGGAGCCCAAACCACTACACATCCCATAGACCTGTCCACAGCCAGAAGCACTAAAGAGTTTCTCCAGATGGTTGACTAGAGATGCTGGTAATCAATTCTCCTCAGAAGGAAGAAACAAAATCACAAATAAATAGTCACATCCCAAATACAGTGTTACAGGGAGAGGGCTGGAGTCCATTGGAGAATTCACTGGAAGGATCCACAACACGCACACAAAAGACAGTAACAAGAAGCTGGCAGAGTATCAAACCCTGAGAGATTTAGTATTCTGTGGAAAGGGTATTCTCTAGTCTTTGACTGCTAGTATCTAAACTCAAGGAGAGCTTTTCTGCCCTCATGAGTCCAAATGCTGGAGTGGGCTGCAGTCTGGGGACTTCTTGGGTCTTTGCTCACACAAAGTCCCCTCCCTTTCCCTCTGGTCCTGAGTTGTAGTAGCAGGCACCATACTGGGCGTGAACCCATTGTGATCTTTTGTTTTGCTCAAGGACCTTCAGCCCTTGTGTCTTCCCCATGACTATATCCCTTGCCGAGATTCCCCAGCACAGGCCTGGATTGTGGCAGTCCCTGAGGCGGCTAAACCCAGATAAGCAGCCGGATTCACAGTAGTCTGGCCCACACAGATCACCACTCCCACAGGAACAGGCAGTTCACCACACCAAGGGAACACTCCTTGGGACAAAAGAAACCAAAGTATGAACCTTGAGTACCACGACTTCCCGCCTGTGGGAAGTTTCTTTCAGCAGAGGAACAGGTGCAGTACAGGGCTCAGTGGGGAAAGACTAAGGATCTACCCTAGCAGCAGAGGAGCCCCGGTGCTTGTGAAGAGGTTTCTCCTCCCTCTTGTCCAACACTGCAGATACAGCTGGGGCTTCTCCCACAGGAGCTCGGTGAAGGTAGACCTATGGAGGACCTTTCTCAAGCACTTTGGGGTGACTGCATCCCCTTGGGAGGAGTGCCCTCTGGGCTCAGGCTTTCATGAGAGATAAGAGTCCCACTGTCTCTGGACGTGGAATGTCAGTGTTCATGTAGATGGACAGAGGTGCCTGTCTGATCTAAATATCCAGAATATAGGGACGGGGGCAGGGGAGGCATGACAGGGAGGTTGCTTTCCTGCTGGCCTGGTAGTGAAGCTGAGGTGGCTCCCTCCCCTCCCGCAGTGAAGACCTTAGTGCATTTCACTGGGACCCCACCCCCTCACCCCGAAAAGCTGCCTCTGTCAAGGCTGAGACTTTTGTCCACCACTGGGGTACTGCATATACCCACCACCTGCTTCAGCTGCAGCTAGTTTTCACCCATGGGCGCCTCCTACTGGTCTGAAGGCTGAACTACTCAACCTAGTGAGAAAAAGACTTGGGAAGTAGAGTAGTGCACATTACTGGGGAACAGGATGTTTCCTGAGACCTCTGCCATTCTGGCCCCACAGGAGACAGTGAACCTTCCCACACACTAAGTACACTGCTATTAAAACCAGTACCCGAGAAAGCCATCGCACACAGATTCTCTATAACCAACAAACTCAGTAGAGACTTTGCCACTGAAAACACCCAGAGCTGAAGCTAGGTGATCACATATGATACACATTAAAGTCACATCCTCACGGGAAAAAAAAAAAAAAAGAACCCAGTCAAATCAAAAGTAAATTCAATAATAATAAGAAGAAATAGTTTATCCAGATGGGAAGAAACCAGAAAAATGATTCTGGCAATATGAAAAAACAGTTTTATTTACAATACCACCCCCTCCCCAATATACACTAACTCTCCAGCAATGGATCCAAAACAAAATGAAATCCTTGAAATACCAGATAAAGAAGTCAAAATGTTCATCATGAAGTTACTCAATGAGATTCAAGAGAAAGTTGAAACCAATATAAAGAAATTAAAAAAAAAAAAATACAGGATATGAATGAAATTTTCTAGAGAGATCAATATTAAAATAAAAAAAAAAGAACTTCTGGAAATGAAGGACTCACTTAAGGAGTTACAAAATGCAGTGGAAAATTTTAACAACAGACTAGACCAAGTAGAAGAAAGAATTTCAGAGTCTGAAGACAAGGCTTTCAAATTAAACCAGTCAGACAAAAATTAAGAAAAAAGAATACAAAGAAGCAAATAAAATCTCCAGGAAATACGAGACTATGTAAAACATCCAAATCTAAGAATCAAAGTTGTTCCTCAGGGAGAAGAAAAAGGAAAAAGTTTAGAAAACCTACTTCAAGGAATAATTTAGAAAAACTTCCCTAATCTTTCTAGAGATTTAGACATCCAAATACCAGAAGCTCAAAAAACTCCTGGGAGATTCAGTGAAAAAAGGAGATCACCAAGGCATATATGGTCATCAGGCTATCTAAAGTCAATGCAAAGGCAAGAATTCTAAGGGCAGTGAGATAAAAGTATCAAATAAATGATAAAGGAAAAACTATCAGACTAACTTCTCAGCTGAAATCTTATAAGCTAGAAGGGATTCAGGTCCTATCTTTAGTCTCCTCAAACAGAACAACCGTCAGATAAGAATTCTGCATAGAGCAAAACTAAATTTAAGAAATGAAAGCAAAATAAAGATTATCAAAGAAAAGCAAATGCTGAGGGAATCCGTTACCAGTAGCCCAGCCTTATAAGAAATGCTCAATGGAGTTCTAAACATCTAAATGAAAGGGCTAGGCTAGGCGTGGTAGCTCACGCCTGTAATGTCAGCACTTTGGGAGGCCGAGGCAGGTGGATCACTTGAGGTCAGAAGTTCAAGACCAACCTAGCCAACATGGGTGAAACACCGTCTTTACTAAAAATACAAAAATTAGCTGGGCATGGTGGCGTGCACCTGTAAGTCCCAGCTACTTGGGAGGCTGAGGTGGGAGGATCGCTTAAGCCTGGGAGGCAGAGGTTGTAGTGAGTCAAGATCATGCCACTGCACTCCAGCCTGGGTGACAGAGTGACTCTGTCCCAACAAATAAATACATACATAGACACGTACATAAATGAAAGTGCTTATAACAATAACACAATAAATAAAACAAAGCAACTAGGTAACAATCAATACGATGACTGCAAGAGTAGCTCACATAGCAATACTACTTTCAAATGTAAATGGTGTAATGCCCCACTTAAAAGATACAGATTGGCAGAATGGATTTTAAAAAACACAGACCAAACATCCGCTGCCTTCAAAAGACCCACCTAACCCATATAAAGATTTTTGTAGACTCAAGGAAAGAGATGAAAAAAAAAATATTACACATAAATGGAAACCAAGAGAGAGCAGGAATAGCTATTATTATATGAGAAAAAACAGACTTTAAACAAAAAACAATAAAAAGACAAAGAAAGTCATTATATTATAACAAACAGAACAATTCAACAAGAAGATATAACAATTCTAAATACATATGTACCTAACACTGGAGCACCCACAGTCATCAAACAAATTCTACTAGACCTAAGAAGAGAGGTAGACAGCAAGACAGTAATAGTAGGAGACTTTAATACTCCATTGACAGCACTACATGGATCACTGAGGTAGAATGTCAACAAAGAAATACTGGACATAAACTAGACTCTAGAACAAATGGACCTAACAGACATTCACAAACATTCAACCTGAAAACTGCAGGGTATACATTCTTATCAGCACATGGAACATTTTCCAAGATAGACCATATGACAGGACACAACACAAATCTCAATAAATTTAAAAAATCAAAATCATACGAAGTGTCTTCTTAGACTACAGCAGAATAAAACTAGAAATTAATTCGAAGAGGAACTCTCAAAACTATACAAATACATGAAAATTAAACCATATGCTCCCAAATGATTTTTGAGTCAACAATAAAATCAAGATGAAATTTTAAAAAATTTTGAAATGAATAATAACAGTGAAACAAGTTACCCAACTTCCTGGGATACAGCAAAAGCAGTGCTATGAGAAAAGTTTATAATGCTAAATGCCTACATCAAAAAGATAGAAAGATCAAAGATTGGCAACATAATGTCACGCCTCAAGAAACTAGAGAAACAACAAACCAAACCTAAAGTTAGTAGAAGAAAAACAACAGAGATCAGAGCAGAACTAAATGAAAATGAAACCAAAAGACAATACAAAGGATCAATGAAACAACAGGTTGGTTCTTTGAAAACATAAACAAAAATGAAAGACCACTAGCTAATCAAGAAAAGAAGAGAGAAGATTCAAACCAGTTGAATCAGAAATGAAAATGCAGCAATTATAACTGATACTGCAGAAATACAAAAGATTATGCAAGACTACTATGAACACTTCTATGTGCACAAGCTAGAAAATCTACAGGAAATGGAAGATTCCTAGAAACACATAGCCTCCTAAGCTTGAATCAAGAAGATAAAGAGATCTTGAGCTGATCAGTAATAAGGAGTGAGATTAAATCAGTAACAAAACATCTCCCAACAAGATAAAGCTTAGGATCAGACATAGTCACAGCTGAATTCTACCAGAAATTTCAAAGAACTGGTACCAATCCTAGTGAAACTATTCCAAAAGACAGAGCAAGAGGGAATCCTCCCTCATTCTACAAAGTTGGTATCACCCTGATACCAAAGCAAGGAAAGGACATAACAACAAAAAAGAACTACAGACCAACATTCCTAATGAATACAGATGCAAAAACCTCAATAAAATACTAGCAAATTGAATCCAACAGCACATTGAAAAGATAATTCACCCTGATCAACTGGGCTTCATCCCAGGGATACAAGGATGGTTCAACAAATGCAAGTCAATAAATTGATTCGTCACATAAACAGAATTAAAAACAGAAACCATATGATTATTTTAAAAGATGCAGAAAAAGCATTCAATAAAATCCCGCATCCCTTCATGATAAAAACCCTGAACAAATAGGCATAGAAGAAATATACCTTAAAATTACAAAAGCCCAAATAAGACAAATCCACAGCCAACACTATACTGAATAGGGAGAAGTTGAAAGCATTTCTCCTAAGAACTAGAACAAGACAAGAATGCCTGCTTTCATCACTTCTATTCAACATAGCACTGGCAGTCCTAGCCAGAGCAATCAGGCAAAAGAAAGAAATAAAGGGCACGTAAACTGAAAAACAGGAAGTCAAACTATCTCTGTTTACTAATATTATGATTTTTATACCTAGAAAACTCTAAAGACTCCTCCAAAGGACTCCTAGATTTTATAAATTCAGTAATGTCTCAGGTTACAAAATCAAAGTACATAAATCCATAGCACTGCTATGTATCAATAACGAACAGGCTGAGAATCACATCAATAACTCAATCCCATTTACAATAGTTGTGAAGAAAAAAAAGAACTACAAAACAGTGACGAAAGAAATCAAAGATGACACAATGGAAAAACATGCCATGATCAGGGATTGGAAGAATCAATATTGTGAAACTGACAATACTGCCCAAATCAATCTATAGATTCAATGCAACTCCTCTCAAAATACTAATTATTTTTTCACAGGTCATTTTTCACAGAATTAGAAAAAAATAATCCTAAGGTTCATATACAACCAAAAACCATTCTGAGTAGCCAAAGTAATCCAAAGCAAAAAGAAGAAATCTGGAGGCATCACATTACCTGACTTAAACACTACAAGGCTATAGTAACTAAAACAGTACAAAAATAGACACACAAAGCCTCTCCCAACATGGCGGCCTCAACAATACCAGTTTCCAGTGTGATCTATTATTGACCTTCAAGAACTAAGCAAAAAAGAAGAATAAGAAGGGGAAGACTATCTCCCTAGCAGACTTTCTGGCTGAGGATGGGGGGACTGGTGGAGGAAGCACCTACGTTTCTAAGCCAGTCAGCTGGGCTGATGAAACAGATGACCTGGAAGGAGATAACAGTAATGATGAAGATGTATATAGGGCACCTCCAATTGACCGTTCCATCCTTCTCACTGCTTCACGGGCTGCTTGGGAACCCAGTATCAACTGGAGCCATCTTCCCAAATTGCCACCCTACATTGCTTTTCTAGGGAACCTACCCTATGATGTGACAGAAGAGTCCATTAAGGAATTCTTTAGAGGATTAAATATCAGTGCAGTGCGTTTAACACGTGAACCCAGCAATCCAGATAATTTGAAAGGTTTGGTTATGCTGAATTTGAGGACCTAGATTCCCTGTTCAGTGCCCTGAGTCTCAATGAAGAGTCTCTAGGTAACAAGATAATTCGAGTGGATGTTGCTAATCAAGCACAGGATAAAGACAGGGGTGATCGTTCTTTTGGCTGTGACATAAATTGGGATTGTGACAAAACAGATACAGACAGGAGGGCTCGTCCTGCCACAGACAGCTTTGGTGACTACTCACCTAGAAGAGGTGATGACAGCTCTGGAGACAAGTATCGAGACCGTTATGATTCAGACCGGTATCGTAATAAGTATCAGGAAGGCCCACCCAGGGATATGGATCGATATGGTGGCCGGGATCGCTATGATGACCAAGGCAGCAGAGATTATGATAGAGGTTATGATTCCCAGATAGGCAATGGCAGAAAAGCATTTGGCAGTGGGTACTTCAGGGATGATGACTACACAGGAGGTGGGGACCACTATGAAGACTGATCCAACAGACAGGATGATCGGTCGTGGAGCTCCAGAGATGATTACCCTCGGGATGATTACAAGCGTGATGATAGAGGTCCCCACCAAAGACCCAAACTGAATCTAAAGCCTCGGAGTACTCCTAAGGAAGATGATTCCTCTGCTAGTACCTCCCAGTCCAGTCGAGCTGCTCCTATCTTTAGAGGGACAAAGCCCACTGACATAGCTGCTAGAGAAAGAGAAGTAAAAGAATGGCTACAGAAGGAACAAGAGAAGTTGCAGCATCAGCTGGATGAGCCAAAACTAGAACAATGGCTTCGGGAGAGACACCTAAGCTGGCGAAGTGAAGAAACTCAGGAACAGGAACGGTTGAGGACAGGAAGTGAGTCATCACAGACTGGGACCTCTGTCACATCCAGCAGAAATGCATGAAGGAGAGTGAGAAGTCTCTAGAAAATGAAACACTCAATAAGGAGGAAGACTGTCACTCTCCAGCTTCTAAACCTTCCAAACCTGATCAGCCCCTAAAGGTAATGCCAGCCCGTCCACCAAAGGAGAACACTTGGGTGAAGTGAAGTTCTAACCCTCCTACTTGATTTTAGAGCTCAGACACAGAGCAGCAATCCCTACAAATGTTGGGGGAAAAGTTGCTCCAGCTCAACCATCTGAGGAAGGAGTGATGAAAATAAAGTAGATGGGATGAATGTCCCAAAAGCCAAACTGGGAACTCTAGCCATGGTCCAGGAGACAGAGGGAACAAAGACCACTGGACAGAGTCAGACACAAAAGATGGCAAAAAGGATCAAGAGTCCAGATCTGTACCTGAGCCAAAGAAACCTGAGGAAAATCCAGCTTCCAAGTTCAGTTCTGCAAGCAAGTATGCTACTGTCTCCACTGATGGTGAAAATAAAAACAAGAGAGAAGATAACGCTGAATAGACCTCAACATCCTGGGCTTTCTCCTACTTTCTCTCCACCCTGGAACATTCGAGAGCAAATCAAACCTCTATCCAGCCAAGACAAAATAAAACTCACTATCTCCTGGGAAAAAAAAAAAAAGACACACAGACCAATGGAACAGAATAAACAGCCCAGAAAAAAGCCAAATACCTAAAACCAACTCATCTTTAGAAAAGCACATAAAAACACACACTGGGGAAAGAACACTCTATTCAATAAATGGTGCTGGGAAAATTGAACAACAACATGCAAAGAATGAAACTGGATCCCTATCTTTCTCTATATACTAAAATTAACTCAAGATGGATTAAAAACATAAGTCTAAAACCTGAAATCATAAAAATTCTAGAAGAAAACCTGGGAAAACTCTTCTGGACATTGGCCTAGGCAAAGAACTTATGACTAAGACCCCAAAAGCAAACGTAACAAAAAGAAATAAATGACATGTAACTAAACTACCATCGGATCCAGCAATCCCGCTACAGGGTATCTACAGCATCCATAAGGAACTCAAGCAAATCAGCAAGAAAGGAACAATCCCACTAAAAAGTGGCCAAATTACAGGAACAGACATTTCTCAAAAGATATACAAATGGCCAACCAACATGAAAAAAATGCCACTAATGTCAGTAATCATCAGGGAAATGCATATTAAAACCACAGTGAGATACCTCCTTGCCCCAGCCAGAATGGCCATTATTAAAAAGTCAAAAAACAACAGATGTTGGTGTGGATGCAGTGAAAAGGGAACATTTATATGCTATTGATGGGAATGAAAGTTAGTACAATATTTATGAAAGACAGTATGGAAATTTCTCCAAGAACTAAAAGTAGATCTATCATTCGATCCAGCAATCCCACTACTGGGTATCTCCCAAAGGAAAAAAAGTCATCATATAAAAAAGATACCTGCATGTGTATGTTTATCACAGCACATTTCAAAATTATAAAGATGTGGAATCAACTTAAGTGCCTATCAACCCATAAGTGGATTTAAAAAAATGTGACAGGCCGGGTGCGGTGGCTCAAGCCTGTAATCCCAGCACTTTGGGAGGCTGAGAAGGGTGGATCACGAGGTCAGGAGATCGATACCATCCTGGCTAACATGGTGAATCCCCGTCTCTACTAAAAAATACAAAAAACTAGCCGGGCGAGGTGGCGGGCGCCTGTAGTCCCAGCTACTTGGGAGGCTGAGGCAGGAGAATGGCGTAAACCTGGGAGGCAGAGCTTGCAGTGAGCTGAGATCCAGCCACTGCACTCCAGCCTGGGCGACACAGTGACACTCCGTCTCAAAAAAAAAAAAATTGTGACATACACACACACACACACACACACATACACACACATACCATGGAGTGCTACTCAGCCAAAAATAAAGAATGAAATAATGTCTTTTGCAGCAACTTGGATGCAATTGGGGGCCTTATCCTAAGTGAAGTATCTCAGGAATGAAAAACCAAATACCACATGTTCTCCCTTATAAGTGGGAGCTAAACAAAGGGTACACAAAGACATACAGAGTGGTACAGTGGACACTGGAGGCTCAGAAGGTGGGAGGGTGGGAGGGTGTTGAGGGATAAATAATTACCTACTGAGTACAATGTACATTATTCGGGTGATGGGTACCCTTAACGTCCAGACTTCCCCACTATAAAATTCATCCATGTAACCAAAAGCCATTTCTATCCCTAAATAGAAATACAATTTAAAAAACAAAAAGTAAAAAAGAAAGTAGGGTTTAAATATTTGAAAAGAATGTTAAACGTACTCTGTGCTCTAGAAATGGAAAAACAAAGTCTGAATGACAGCACATCTGTTTACAGCATGGTTTCCTGAATATTTTAAGCCCACTGATAAGACCTAAGGCTCAGAAAAAAATGATTCCCTTGAAAATATTACTACTTATTGACAATATACCTGGCCATCCAAGAGCTCTAATGGAGATGCACAAGGAGATTAATGTTTTCATTTCTGCTAACACACATTCATCCTGCAGTCCATGGTTCAAGGAGTAATCTTACTTTCAAGCCTTATTATTTAAGAAATGTCTTGCAAGGCAATAGCTGCCATAGATAGTGATTCCTCTGATGGATTTGAGCAAAGTAAATTGAAAATCTGGGAAGGACTCACCATTCTAGATGCCACTAAGAACATTCAAGATTCATGAGAGGAAGTCAAAATGTCAGTATTAACAGGAGTTTGGAAGAAGCTGATTCCAACTGTCATGGATAAGTGTGAGGAGTTCAAGACTTCAATGGAAGAAGAGCGAGCAGATGCGGTGGAAATACCAAAACAATCAGAATTAGAAGTGGACCCTGAAATGAGACTAAATTCCTGTAACCTCATGATAAAACTTGAATGGATGAGGAATTGATTCTTATGGATGAGAAAAGAAAGTGGTTCTTGAGATGAAATTTACTCCTGGTAAAGAGCTGTGAATATTACTGAGTTGACAACAAAGGATTTAGAATACTTCATATATTTAGCCGATAAAGCAGTGGCAGGGTTTGAGAGGATTGACTCCGATTTTGAGAGAAGTTCTAACGTGGATAAAATGCTATCAAACAGCATCATATGTTACAGAGAAATCTACTGTGAAAGGAAGAGTCATTCAATGTGGCAAACTTCACTGCTGTCTTATTTTGAGAAATTGTCACAGCCATTCCAATCTTCAGCAACCACCAGCCTGATCAGTCAGCAGCCAACAAGACTGAGGCAAGACCTTCCATAAGCAAAAATTTACAACTCACTGAAGGCTCAGATGACTGTCAGCATTTTTAAGCAATAACGTATTTTTAACTAAGGCAAAGTCCTTTTTCCAAGATGGACACCCACAGTGACAAAACCACATCACTGGAGGGTGCTGATCTCACCCTGCTGATTCTCAACTCAAAATAGGCTGGAGGAGGCAGAAGCTACATCTCTTTTTGTTCAGCAATTTGTTCCTTTTGTCTACCAAGTGCAGGAAATCCTTTAAGATAAAAAATAAAATATTGCTGAATAACCTGTGGACAGCTAGCTATGTGGACAAAGTGGGGAATGGCCACATCTCTACTGGGAGGTCCTTTCTCTTGGGCTGGCCCATGGCGAGCTTCGTGGCCACATTTTGGGCTCTGAAGATTACCAGCTGTGGGTCACTTCTGGCATGAAAAAGGCCTTATGTCCACTCACTGGGCATGCATTCTCACGGAATTAAAACAAGCCATCCCCAAGCCACTATACTCCCGTCACAGGGACAGGGAACTCCACCTCTCCTTCCACCTTTCAGGAGCCCTTCTTTTGGCAGGGTTCTAACACTTGCCAGGACAATCTGTGCACGACTCTACCAGCCTTAAAGCTGGGATGTTTGTGAGAATGACAACATACTCAACCCCTCTCTGGATATGCCTTTTTAAAATCAACCAAAAAGGGCCACTCAACAGAGGGTATTTTCAGAAAATCGGCAAATATAAAATCATGTCGAGCCCTAAAGGAGAAACTAAATTCTGGAGATAAAGTGAACTTGGACAATGAGTCTATTCTTCTGGAAACATCATTCTTAAATGAAAGAATATCCAAGGAAGTATATTTTCATCCAATCTCTATGATGAATGGCTTGGTGTATTCATTAAGGGAATGAATAGGAGAAAATAATTGCTACCTAGAGGCTTTTAGACCAGCTGCCAAAAGTTCTCTTGAGATACCTTTTTGGAGTGTACACATTGAACATTCCTCATCCAATCAGATAATAGCCTATAATTTATCAGCATGTACAGCCCCCAAGCATTCTTCAGCTGTCTACTTCCTGTAGCTCAAAACTAGAAAATGAATTCACAAAAAGTCCAGTGTGATGACTCTGATTTTAAAAAAGAGAGTTCAAAAAAAAGGTTTCTCTTGTACAATTTCTCATTGAAAACTGCCTCATGATATTTGGAAAAGACATCACTTCCCACTTTGGGAAGAACTCAGAGTTGTGATAACAGCCAGAAGGCTTTAGTGAAAACAGAGCAACCTCTTTAATCCAAGCCAGTAAGAGTCACGGTGGTTTACAAGAAAACCACAACTGTAGAATGATGCCCAGGCCCATCTGGAATGGGTCCACCCAGCTACCCGTCCAGTTACTGAAGATTCAAATCTTCATAGGCACATTTGACTCTTCCTTTTCTTTTATTTCCTTAAGTGTTCCACTGAGAACAATTTTCCCAAAATGTCTGCAGAATTTGGATTAAATCCTCAGGTTCTTTCCAAAAATAAGTAAATTTCTTGGCAAAAGAATGAACATGTGGCACCTTAAACTAAGACAACCACTGTGGATCATGTTTTTAAATCACTTGTTTTCAGTTGAACACTGAACGAGAACCTTCCAACATCCCAGCTCATCCCATTTTCTTTTTCCTTATCCCATATATACATATTTGCAAAAATCTTCCCATAAAATATACCTTCTATCTTTCCATCCTTATCATATTGTATTATTACTTTTCCATTGATATAAAATAAATGTATATATTTTTGGAGTAAAAAAGAATTCTACAGTTTTAACTCTTACATATGGGTCTTTGATCTATTTCATATTAATTTTTGTATATGGTGTGAAATAGGGGTCAGATTCATTCCTCTGCATGTGGACATCCAGTTGTCCTAGCACTATTTGTTGACAACTATCCTTTTCCCCTGAATTGTCTTTGCACATTTGTGAAAATCGATTGACTACAGATGTGTGGGTTTATTTCTGTACTCTTATTTCTCTTTCCCCGATCTCCTTGTCCTTATGCCAGAACCACACTATTTTAATTATTGTAGCTTTGTAGTAAGTTTTGAAATTGAAAAGTGTGAGTCCAATCTTGTTCTTTTTCGATGTTGTTTTGGCTAGTCCGGTTCCCTTACCTTTCCATGTGAAGCTTATCAATTTCTGCAAAAAAGATAGTTGGATTTTTTATATAGATTACGTAAACACAGGACATCTTTCCATTTATTTAGGTCTCCTTTAATATCTCTTAACATTTCTTTGTAGTTTTCAATATACAAGTACAAGAACCTATGCAAGTCTTACACTTCTTTTGTTAATCCCCTCTACTTTTAAGATAAGGAAACAAGCTCAGAAGAGCTTTAAAATCCATCCTTACTTCTGCTCTCTGGTGAAAACTTTGTACCCTACTAGAATCTATGCTGACCAATTTACCCTGACTTTCAAGAGCAATTGAGCCAATAATCTGGATTTAAGATAGTATCCTAATGAATCTAATCTGCAGCCTAGCATATCACTGCCAGTGAAGGTTCCCTGCCAGTGAAGGAAGTACTTGATGCTTCCACAGCTTAAACAAATTTCATGACAATTCACATGTACTGCTAGCATACTAATGGCAGCAGGCTCTTTGCAGGTCTAAAGTTGTTTTAGAGAGAAATAACAAGGGCTGGAACCTAAAGGAATAAAATCCAAGTTAAGGACCTGTGGTGGTTTAAAGCATGTCTGAAATTCTTTGACACTCCTCCCTATCAAGAGGTGGAGTCTAATATCCCCTGCTAGAATACAGACTGGTCTTAGTGACTACAACAAATAGGATGTGGTGGAATTTACACTGCATGACTTCTGAGCCTAGGTCACAGATAAGAAAACAGCTCCCACCTAACTCTCTGCCTTGGATTCTGGGCCTTGGAACCCAGCCACCATGCTGTGAGAAAGCCTATATGGAAAAACTTCACATAGGCTTTCCAGTGGACAGGTCCTGCCAAGGTCTTAGTCAACACTCAGATACCCAAGTGACAAAGCCTTCAAGATAAGCCCAGCCCCAGTCACAGTGATGACAAACACATTAGAGACCCTGAGCACACAAACTGCCCAGCTTAACTCAGTCTACCATCTTAATAATAAATAATAATGTAAGACAACAATAATAAAAGATTGTTGTTGTTTTATGCCTCTAAGTTTGGGTTTATTTGCAACAATAGGTAACTGGAAAAAAATTCTAAGTCAGATTGCAAACTCTACCAAGTACCCAGAACAATTAGGCCAATCATAATTTTGCATACTGTAAAATAGTAACCAAATTACCATAGTATCTGAATAAGAATTTTAGAGCCTTAGACCCTAAGGGATAGAAAAGTCCCTTGGGGTTGTATATTTGGACTGTTTGTGTAAAAACATTCATTGTTTTCTTCCTTAAGAATGTGTTCCTGATGACCCAGGAGCTCCCTTAGGCCCCAATGCACAAAATTTTACATTCAGTTAACCCAGTAATACCAGAAAACTTCCTCCTACAGTATGAGGTACATATTTTATTAAATATTTATAATATTTTGAAATGTAAAGAGAAAATAACTTATTCAAAAGGCAAACACACATGAAATTCAGTACTTAGAAACACAATGTAGCCAGCCCAAGGTTCTGTCTTTAATGGTACAAAAAAACAGTTACGGGATGAATTTGCAAATTGTCACCTAAATGTGGCATTTTAAAAGAAACAAGGCTGGGCACGGTGGCTCATGCCTGTAACCCCAGCACTCTGGGAGGCCGAGGTGGGTGAGATCACTTGAGGTCAGGAGCTCAAGACCAGCCTGGCCAACATGGCAAAACCCTGTCTATACTAAAATCACAAAAATTATGCAGGGTTGGTAGCACATGCCTGTAATCCCCGACTAGAGAAGAGACTTGCTTGAACCCGGGGGCAGAGGTTGCAGTGAGCCAAGATCGCAACACTGCACTCCAGCCAGAGCAACAGAGCGAGACTCTGTTTCAAAAAAACAAAAAACAAAAACAAACAAAAACCAAAAAGAAATAAATACTGTACCTGAACTAGAGTAAAATTCACAAATACGTTAATTTATTATCCACTAGTTGTTCAAATATCTGGCAACAGCAAGCTATTTAGAAACCCAACCACAATCATAATATGATCTTACATTTTAATGGCAATTTCTACTGTTGGCAATATATATTGTTGTAAGAATTTAAAAATATTTTAAGGGTACAAGACACTCTCAGGAAACTAAATTATTCTATTATTAGCTATTGAACATATTAATAGTAGATGACTAATATCAACAGAACATTTGCTGATTTGATTATTGCAAGATGGTACCTTAACATCTTTATTCTAATATTCACTGAAGATAGCTAAAATAAAGCAACATTTGTTTGGGAGATAGTGATTTGTTGCATAAATCAAAGCTGTTATAGAAAAGATAGGTCTGACTATTTAATTTCACACCTACCATGTAATTCACAAAAGTAACTGGCAGGCATGAGAACTAAATTCACAATCTTCTGCTCATTAACACTGTTTTAAATCCCTGAACTACCCAATCATATTTCCTAGAAGAACAAGGACTTCACAGTACTACGGTTTGTTCAGTATGGCAAAGATACATAAAATGAAGCAGAATGGTTGGACGGCAGCTTCTATGATGAAAATATGAAAAATGACTTAAGAAGACTAAGTCGTTACTTTAAGTAATAAGCACCATATGGAATAAAAGGGTCACTGAAAGCTTCTTAAACTGAGTAAAGTGGTGCTATGATTGTTATTTATCTGATATTTTAGTGATGGCTTTCTTTATTAGAAAAGCCAAGAGAATAGAACATAAAACCACTTTAAAAAGCTAAAAAAGTCAGGAGTCTGGCAAGATGGCCAAATAGGAACAGCTCTGGTCTGCAACTCCCAGCAAGACCAAAGCAGAAGCCAGGTGATTTCTGCATTTTCAATTGAGGTATCTATCTGGCTTATCTCACTGGGACTGGTTAGTTAGTGGGTACAGCGCACTGAGAGCAAGCTGAAGCAGGGTGGGGCGTCATCTCTCTCGGGTAATGCAAGGCATCAGGGACCTCCCTCCCCTAGCCAAAGGAAGCCATGAGGGACTACACCGTGAGGAATGGTACACTCTGGCCCAGATACTACGCTTTTCCACAGTCGTTGCAACGCACAGACCAGGAGATTCCCTTGGGTGCCTACGCCACCAGGGCCCTGGGTTTCAAGCACAAAACTGGCTAGCCATTTGGGAAGACAGCGAGCTAGCTGCAGCAGTTTTTTTCATACCTCAGTGGCACCTGGAATGCCAGGGAAACAGAACCGTTCACTCCCCTGGAAAGGGGGCTGAAGCCAGGCCACCAAGTGGTCTAGCTCAGCAGATCCCCACCCCCATGGAGCCCAGCAAGCTAAGATCCACTGGCGTGAAATTCTCATTGCCAGTACAGCAGTCTGAAGTCGACCGGGGACGCTCCAGCTTGGTGGGGAAAGGGGCATCCACCATTAATTACTGAGGCTTCAGTAGGTGGTTTTCCCCTCACAGTGTAAACAAAGCCATGGGGAAGTTCCAACTGGGCGGAGCCCACCACAGCTCAGCAAAGCCACTGTAGTCAGACTACCCCTCTAGATTCCTCCTCTCTGGGTAGGGCATCTCTGAAAAAAAGGCAGCAGCCGCAGTCAGGGGCTTATAGATAAAACTTCCATCTCCCTGGGACAGAGCACCTGGGGGAAGGGGCAGCTGTGGGCGCAGTTTCAGCAGACTTAAATGTCCCTTCCCGCCAGCTCTGAAGAGACCAGCAGGCCTCCCAGCACAGCACTCGAGCTCTGCTAAGGGTCAGACTGCCTCCTCAAGTGGGTTCCTGACCTTTGTGTCTCCTGACTGGGAGATATCTCCCAGCAGGGGCCAACAGACATCTCATACAGGAGAGCTCCAGCTGGCATCTGGTGGGTGACACTCTGGGACAAAGCTTCCAGAGGAAGAAACAGGCGGCAATCTTTGCTGTTCTGCCGCCTTCGCTGGTGATACCCAGGCAAACAGGGTCTGGAGTGAACCTCCAGCAAAGTCCAGCAGACCTGTAGTAGAGGGGCCTGACTGTTAGAAGCAAAACTAGCAAACAGAAGGGAATAGCATCAATATCAACAAAAAGGACGTCCACTCAGAAACCCCATCCGAAGGTCACCAACATCAAAGACTAAAGGTAGATAAATCCACGAACATGGGGAGAAACCAGTCCAAAAGGCTGAAGATTCCAAAAACCATTCGCCTCTTCTCCTCCAAAGGATCACAACTCCTTGCCAGCAAGGGAACAAAACTGCATGGAGAATGAGTCTGATGAACCTACAGAAGTAAGACTTCAGAAGGTAGGTCATAACAAAGTCCTCCGAGCTAAAGGAGCATGTTCTAACCCAATGCAAGGAAGCTAAGGACTTTGAAAAAAGGTTAGACGAATTGCTAACTAGAATAACCAGCCTAGAGAACATAAAATACCTGACGAAACTGAAAAACACAGCACAAGATCTTCATTACACATACACAAGTATCAACAGCTGAATCAATCAAGCAGAAGAAAGGATATCAGAGACTGAAGATCAATTTAATGAAATAAAGTGAGAAGACAAGATTAGAGGAAAAACAATGAAAAGGAAAGAACAAAGCCTCCAAGAAATATGGGACTATGTGAAAAGACCAAACCTATGTTTAGCTGGTATACCTGAAAGCGATGGGGAGAATGGAACCAGGCTGGAAAACACTCTTCAAGATATTATCCAGGAGAACTTCCCCCACCTAGCAAGACAGACCAACATTCAAATTCAGGAAATACAGAGAACACCACAAAGATACTCCTTGAGAAGAATAACCCCAAGACACATAATCGTCAGACTCATCAAGGTTGAAATGAAGGAAAAAATGTTAAGGGCAGCCAGAGAGAAAGGCTGGGTTACCCACAAAGGGAAGCATATCAGACTAACAGCAGATCTCTACAGAAACCCTACAAGCCAGAAGAGAGTGGGGACCAATATTCAACATTCTTTGTTTTATTTTTGTGTTTTTTTGTTTTGTTTTTATTTTTGAGACGGGGTCTTGCTCTGTTGCAGTGGCGCAATCTCAGCTCACTGAAACCTTCACCTCCTGATTTCAATGGGTTCAAGCAATCCTCTGCCTCAGCCTCCCGAGTGCCTGGGATTACAGGCGCCTGCCACCATGCCCGGCTAATTATTGTATTTTTAGTAGAGACAAGGTATCATCATCTTGGCTAGGCTGGTGTCGAACTCCTGACCTCATGATCCACCTGCCCTGGCCTCCCAAAGTGCTGGGATTACAGGCGTGAGCCACCAGGGCCTCAACATTCTTAAAGAAAAGAATTTTAAACCCAGAATTTCATATCCAGCCAAACTAAACTTCATAAGCAAATGAGAAATAAAATCCTTTATAGACAAGCAAATGCTGAGAGACTTTGTCACCACCAGGCCTGCCTTATAAGAGCTCCTGAAGGAAGCACTAAATATGGAAAGGAAAAACTGGTACCAGCCACTGCAAAAACATGTCAAATGGTAAAGACCATCGACACTATGAAGAAACTGCATCAACTAACGGGCAAAATAACCAGCTAACATCATAATGACAGGATCAAATTCACACATAACAATATTAACCTTAAATGTAAATGGGCTAAATGCCCCAATTAAAAAACACAGACTGGAAAATTGGATAAAGGCTCAAGACTCAGCAGTGTGCTGTATTCTGGAGATCCATCTCATGTGCAAAGACACATAGGCTCAAAATAAAGGGATGGAGGAGTATTTACCAAGCAAATGGAAAGAAAAAAAAACAGGGTTGCAATCCTAGTGTCTGACAAAACAGATTTTAAATCAACAAAGATCAAAAAATACAAAGAAGGCCATTACATAATGGTAAAGGGACCAATGCAACAAGAACAGCTAACTATCCTAAATATATATGCACCCAATACAGGAGCACCCAGATTCATAAAGCAAGTTGTGAGAGACCTACAAAGAGACTTACACTCCCACACAATAATAGTGGAAGACTCTAACACCCGACTGTCAATATTAGACAGATAATGAGACAGAAAATTAACAAGGATATTAAGGACTTGAACTTAGCTCTGGACCAAGCGGACCTAATAGACAGAACTCTACACCCCAAATCAACAGAATATACATTCTTCTCAGCAACACATCACACTTATTCTAAAATTGACCACAGGAATTGGAAGTAAAATACTCCTCAGCAAATGCAAAAGAACAGAAATCATAACAAACTATCTCTCAAACCACAGTGCAATCAAATTAGAACTCGGGATTAAGAAACTGACTCAAAACCACACAACTACATGGAAACTGAACAACCTGCTCCTGAATGACTACTGCGTACATAACAAAATGAAGGCAGAAATAAAGACGTTCTTTGAAACCACTGAGAACAAAGACAAATGTACCAGAATCTCTGGGACATAGCTAAAGCAGTGTGTAGAGGGAAATTTATAGCATTAAATGCCCAAAGGAGAAAGTGGGAAAGATCTAAAATCGACACCCTAACATCACAATTAAAAGAAGTAGAGAAGCAAGAGCAAACAAATTCAAAAGCTACCAGAAGACAAGAAATAAACAAGATCAGAGGAGAACTGAAGTAGACACACACAGATACACACACACACACACACACACACACACACACATACACACACAAACCCTTCAAAAAAATCAATGAATCCAAGAGCTGGTTTTTTGAAAAGATTAACAAAATAGACCACTAGCCAGACTAATAAAGAAGAAAAGAGAGAAGAATCAAATAGACACAATAAAAAATAATAAAGAGATATCACCACTGAACCCACAGAAATACAAATTACCATCAGAGAATAGTATAAATACCTCTATGCAAATAAAGTAGAAAATCTAGAAAAAAATGGAGAAATTCCTAGACACATACACCCTCCCAAGACTAAACCAGGAAGAAGTCAAATCCCTGAACAGACCAATAACAACTTCTAAAATTGAAGCAGTAATTAATAGCCTACCAACCAAAAAAAGCCCAGGACCAGATGAATCCACAGCTGAATTCTACCAGAGGTACAAAGAGGAGCTGGTACCATTCCTTCTGAAACTATTACAAACAATAGAAAAAGAGGGATTCCTCCCTAACTCATTTTATGAGGCCAGCATCATCCTGATAATAAAACCTGGCAGAGACACACACAAAAAAAGATTTCAGGCCAGTAAGCCTGATGAATATCAATGTGAAAATCCTCAATAAAATAGTGGCAAACTGAATCCAACAGTACATCAAAAAGCTTATCTACCACGGTCAAGGCAGCCTTATCCCTGGGATGCAAGGCTGGTTCAACATACACAAATCAATTACATAAACAGAACCAATGTCAAAAACCACATGATTATCTCAATAGCTGCAGAAAAGGCCTTTGATGAAATTCAACACGCCTTTATGATAAAAACTCTCAATAAACTAGGTATTGATTGAATGTATCTCAACATAAGAAGAGCTATTTATGACAAACCCACAGTCAATATCATACTGAATGGGCAAAAACTGGAAACATTCCCTTTGAAAATCGGCACAAGACAAGGATGCCCTCTCTCACCACTCCTATTCAACATAGTATTGGAAGTTCTAGTCAGGGCAATCAGGCAAGAGAAAAAAAATAAAGCGTATTCAAATAGGAATGGAGGAAGTCAAATTGTCTCTGTTCGGAGACGACATGATTGTATATTTAGAAAACCCCATTGTCTCAGCCCAAAATCTCCTTAAGCTGATAAGCAACTTCAGCAAAGTCTCAGGATATAAAATCAACATGCAAAAATCACAAACATTCCTATACACCAATAACAGACAAAGAGAGAGCCAAATCATGAGTGAACTACAATTCACAGTTTCTAGGGGGAAAAAAAAAAAAAAAGCAGGGATTGCAATCCTACTTGCTGATTAAATACCTAGGAATAGAACTTACAAGGGATGTGAAGGACCTCTTCAAGCAGAACTACAAACCACTGCTCAAGAAATAAGAGAGGACACAACCAAATGGAAAAACATTCCATGCTTATGGATAGGGAGAATCAATATCCTGAAAATGGCCATACCACCCAAAGTAATTTATAGATTCAATACTATCCCCATCAAGCTACCATTGACTTTCTTCAAAGAATTAGAAAAAACTACTTTAAAGTTCATATGGAACCAAAAAAGAGCCTGCATAGCCAAGAAAATCCTAAGCAAAAAGAACAAAGCTAGAGGCATCATGCTACCTGACTTCAAACTATGCTACAAGGCTACAGTAACCCAAACAGCATGGTTCTGGTACCAAAACAAAGATATAGACCAATGGAACAGAACAGAGGCCTCAGAAATAACACCACATATCTACAACCATCTGATATTTGACAAAGCTGACAAAAACAAGCCATGGGTAAAGGATTCCCTATTGAATAAATGGTGTTGGGAAAACTGGCTAGCCATATGCAGAAAACTGAAACTGGACCCCTTCCTTAAACCTTATACAAAAATTAACTCAAGATGGATTAAAGACTTAAATGTAAGACCTAAAACTGGCCAGGTGCAGTGGCTCACACCTGTAATCCCAGCACTTTGGGAGGCCGAGGTGGGTGGATCACGAGGTCAGGAGATCAAGACCATCCTGGCTAACACTGTGAAACCCCGTCTCTACTAAAAAGTACAAAAAATTAGCCGGACATGGTGGCGGGTGCCTGTAGCCCCAGCTACTTGGGAGGCTGAGGCAGGAGAATGGCGTGAACCCAGGAGGCAGAGCTTGCAGTGAGCCGAGATTGCACCACTGCACTCCAGCCTGGGTGACAGAGTAAGACTCCATTTCAAAAAAAAAAAAAAAAACATAAAAACTCTAGAAGAAAACTTAGGCAATACCATTCAGGACATAGGCATTGGCAAAGACTTCATGACTAAAACATCAAAAGCAATGGCAACAAAAGCCAAAATTGACAAGTGGGATCTAATTAAACTAAAGAGCTTCTGCACAGCAATAAATAAATAAATAAAACAAACTATCATCAGACTGAACAGGCAACCTACAAAGTGGGAGAAAATTTTTGCAATCTATCCATCTGATAAAGGGCTAATATGCAAAATCTACAAAGAACTTAAACAAATTTACAAGAAAAAAACAACCCCATCAAAATGTGGGCAAAGGATATGAACAGACACTTTTCAAAAGAAGACATTTATGCATCCAACAAACATATGAAAAAAGCTCATCATCACTGGTCATTAGAGAAATGCAAATCAAAACCACAATGAGATACCATCTCACACCAGTTAGAATGGGGAGCATTAAAAAGTCAGGAAACAACAGATGCTGGACAGGATGTGGAAAAACAGGAATGCTTGTACACTGTTGGTGGGAGTGTAAATTAGTTCAACCATTGTGGAAGACAGTGTGGTGATTCTTCAAGGTTCTAGAATGAGAAATACCATTTGACCCAGTAATCCCTTTACTGGGTATATACCCTAAGGATTATAAATCATTCTACTATAAAGACACATGCACACATATGTTTATTGCAGCACTGTTCACAATAGCAAGGACTTGCAACCGACCCAAATGCCCATCAATGATAGACTACTGGATAAAGAAAATGTGGCACATATACACCATGGAATACTATGCAGCCATAGAACAGGATGAGTTCATGTCCATTGTAGGGACATGGATGAAGCAGGAAACCATCATTCTCAGCAAACTAACCCAAGAACAGAAAACCAAACACCGCATGTTCTCAGTCATGAGGGGGAGTTGAACAATGAGAACACATGGACACAGGGAGGGGAACATCACACACCGGGGCCTGTCAGAGGGTGGTGGGCTAGGGGAGGGATAGCATTAGGAGAAATACCTAATGTAGACGATGGGTTGATGGGTACAGCAAACCACCATGGCACATGTGTACCTACGTAACAAACCTGCACATTTTGCATATGTACCCCAGAATTTTTAAGTATAATTAAAAAGCTAAAAAAAATCAGACTTCAATTCCTTTTGCTTCTGTAGTCCTCTATATATCACAAACACAAGACTTAACAAAGTGAAACAGGAAATTATGCTGTTAAACACAAAGTTCTACTTAGAAGTTTATTTCTGTACATTTGGACACATATGCACATTAGTAAATTATTAAGTACAGTTTTCCTTTTTGTTTCCCAGTAGCCAAAATAAATCAAAATTAGGGTTTGGAATTCAATTCACATTTTGTAACAAAGACTCATCTCTTCTTCAAAACACACAGGTACAGGTTGAAAGGTAGCCCAAGGAGTAGAAACAACCTTACATTAATGAGGAGGGAGAAATTTAAAGATTAAAATATTTGCATTAAATTTGTAGAGACTGAGAGGACTTCTTTGACGTACAACTCTGGAAATTCAGAATTACTGCTATAATAAACAGGTACCAAAATGATATATGGTGGAATTAAATATAATAATATAGAATGTAAGAAAGTATGGGCATGCATTAAAAGACTGAGAGACTTAACAGGAAAAAAGAAGAACATTATCCAATATAGCTCCAGACACCTTAGGAAAAATGGAAAGGGGTGTGTTGTTTGAGGAAAAGCAAACAGAAAACTCAGAAGAACAGGGAATGGTTAATTAGGAAACATTTCAAGAGAATCATAGTGAGATCAGAGCAATAGAACCTTAAATGAAGCCCTGGAAAGGGTGAGGCTGCTGTTAGAATGAGGTTTTGATCAATGTAAGGAGAGTATTCTTAACAAAAAAATTCTGGGGTTTATCTAAGAATACTAAACAATTCAAGAATTTGAATTAAAAGGGTACCAGCCAATCTGGGGTTGAAACGGGAGGGCAAACAGGGTCTCACCAAAGCATTAAGCCGAATCAAGCTATACTGATTACTAAGCTACGATATCATCCTTGAAACTTATCACAATTTTATAGAGCATTTACACCATGCAGTACTTTCACACTTTAGAGAAACTTTTATGACTTTGAAATACAATGTGACATAGTAAAAATGATTTTGGAGTTGTGGGCCAATGACATGGAATCCAGTTCTGGTTCTACCACCCATTGAGTTATATGATGTAAGGTGTGGGGGGACCCCAAAGTCTTCTAAACATTTGTTTCCGCCCATATAAACTGCAGTAATGTTCCTGGCCTGACCTAAACATATTCCATAACTGTCAGTGTCACAGATTGCAATTATTAAAGGACAGCTGGACATGGATGCTGAAGAGATAGCCTCTGACCTCAGAAGAGTACATGTGCGTCTTTTGGGGCCCAGGGGTCGAAATCTTCTTTGATATGAGGTGCAACTTAGAAGGGATGTACTCAATGTGGCAAGGAAAGGAAGAGTCAGTCACTTCAACTGAGGCCCTAGTGAGCACCAAGGCAACACTGAGATTATGCTCTGTTCTCTCTCTGACTCCTGGTACAGATGACTGTATAGCACAGAGAAAGGAGAGTGGTAGAGACAGTGTCAGGCTACAAAGGGAAGTGTAAGTACTTATGGCAAGTATTACTGTGTATTAATTCAAGCTGTCTGAAATTATGAGAACACCTTCAGGATATAACAAGGATACTGCATTAAGCAGTAAAGAATAGATCCAATAAACCCCAAATAGTTCTGGGGTATCCTACAGCAGAGACAGACTAAGAGGTATGACTTGATTCTAGGCTAGTAGCAGCTCTACATTCCACTACATAGGCCTAAGCACAGAAAGATACTGGCCGCCCACTACCACAGCCGTCACTGCCTCTGTGAGCACATGGAGCTCAATTTTCTTGCTGTTTCAAAATGTATCCTTTGGACATCAGAGGTGATAGATTCAAAACAGAAGACCTGACTTTGGAAACTTTCAAATAAAAAATTAAGGTTAAAGTTATTTTTGGGAATTTTAAAGTGTTATACTATGGACAATTACAAGATCAATGTCAAATAAAGTATAAAACCCATCATCCAAACTTAAATGACAAACTTCATCTCTTATCCATTTGAACAAAATTGGCTAACTACAATTAAGATTAATTTTGCATGCAAAAGATGGCAAAGAACATCACATAATGATTTTTCAAGCCTTCAAACAAAAATCTTAATGAATCAATTTAAAGACTGGCACCTCAGTTATAGGAATACAAGTTGGAGCCTGTTTTGTCACCAGGGACCTTCTAACACCCTTACTTTCTAGGGTCAGTAGTAACTTTTATTTAAGGTTCTTTCTGAGTTTACTACAGTTTATTTTTATTGTTGTTTTTATTTTTGAGATGGAGTCTCATTCTGTCACCCAGGCTGGAGTGCAATGGTGCGATCTCAGCTCACTACAGACTCCGCCTCCCAGGTTCAAGAGATTCTCCTGCCTCAGCCTCCCAAGTACCTGTGATTACAGGCGCATGCCACAATGCCAGGCGAATTTTTGTATTTTTTTTTAAGTAGAGACGGGGTGTCACCATGTTGGTCAGGCTGGTCTCAAACTCCCAACCTCAGGTGATCTGCCCGCCTCAGCCTCCCAAAGTGTTGGGATTACAGATGTGAGCCACTGCTCCTGGCCTACTACAGTTTTTATAAACAGAAAAACTTCTAGTCTAAATATTTCACGCTGAAAATAATGGCAACAGGGTCAGACTGACATATTAAAAGCTTATTAAAAAAGGAAGAGATCTGATAATCATATGTACTGAAAAGGTAAATTTTAAAAATCATCGTATCTAATTAGATCCAATTTCTTATTATTTGAGTGATAATCTGGAATGTTGAGAACTTAATTTGGATGAGGGCTGAATTATAACATCATCTATCTAATTTTAGTATTTGCTAGAATCTGTTTAATGTCTGAAATGAACTTTACCACAAATTATTCCTCTACTTCACTGACTTTTTCATTGATTGATACTATTCTGGTCTATACTGTAAAAATTCCTCACATGAATCATAAAACCTATAGAAAAATGTTTCTATGTTAGTTAAGGATTAAAGTCCCTTTAATTTAAATATTTTTTTATTTTTTATTAAAATATTCTTAAATGTGTAAGTACACTAGCATTCTAGTGCTTACTTATGTTAGGCATTCAAATGCTTTATATACACTACTACAACAATGACAACGATTATTACAACAATGAAATAAAGTAGAATTATCATCTTTATTTTACAGATGAGAAAACTGAATCATAAAAAGGTCACATAACTTGCTGAGGGTTATATAGCTAGTGATCTGGAGCCAGTTTTTAGTTTACTAAATATCTTATATCAACTTATTTTTGTGTGTGATTAGTCTATCAAAAAATATAGACCACTTTGGATTCCTCTTAACCAGTGTTTTCTAGAGTGTTTCTTTTTTCTTTTTCTTTTCTTTTTTTTTTTTTTAACGGGGTCTTGCTCTGTCATGCAGGCAGGAGTGCAGTGGCACGATCTTGGTTCACTGAAACCTCTGCCTCCCGGGTTCAAGCCATTCTCCTGCCTCAGCCTACCCAGTTGCTGGGAATACAGGCATGCACCATCATGCCCAGCTACTTTTTGTATTTTTAGTAAAGACGGAGTTTCACCATGTTGGCCAGGCTGGTCTCGAACTCCTAACCTTGTGATCCTCCTGCCTCAGCCTCCCAAAGTGCTGGGATTACAGGCGTGAGTCACCGTGCCTGGCCTCTAGACTGTTTCTTTACTTCATTTAAGTCTCAATAATCCAAACTAACCTACAGTAATAACTTTTAGCTTAAATTCATATATCTTTTAGTGCAACATGGATAGGACTTATTGAACTATATTATTTTGTTATTAAAATATGATCTCCTTGGCATAAAATTAGGATTTAGGAAAGGTAAAATCAGTCACTGAAGTTATTTCCTTAACCCTAAGGATTAAAAGAAATTCATAAACTACTAATATCAGCTATCAGCTATTGTTGCTTATTCAAAAGCACTAAACCACAGCTCAAGATGTTGATCACAGATCTTACAGATGACAACGAATGTTAAGTTTTACGTGAACAGTGTAAGAATCTGTGGTCAAGATAAAAATCAGTTCTATAACATGGAAGGAAATTTTATATTCAGTGCATATACAACTGGTGTTTGAAAATTTTAATGTACTTGACATTTCAAATGAGGTAATTTCAAAGAGGAAAAAGAAAATGACTTGGTTGAGCAGAAAGGCCAAGCTGTGGATTAACGATGAAGGCTGATATGCATGTACTGACACGTTGGCAGGTTGGGGAAGACACCTACTCCTGTCTTGTGTCTGTTTATGGGCACTGAGAATGGGCTCTTTTGTGTAAATTTTAAGTGACTTCCATCTGCATCATAGGTAGAAAAAAAAATTGCCACAAATTAACATATAAATCACAGTTCCAATCTAATGCATCAGTATTTTTCCATATTCAAATTCCACACATTTAATTTAAAAAAAAAAAACCTCAGAAATCAGCAAATTACCTCGAATGTAGCTCTGTGCTGCCATTATTATATTTGCTTCCTCTTTCCCAGACACCAAAGTCAGGCACACGGTAAACTCTTTCCACACAAAATACAAGGTTTTGAATAAAAGAGACCTAAAAGAAAAGAAATGAAACATAAGGACATACTCAATAACAGGACATAGGCTGGGTGCAGTGGCTCACGCCTGTAATCCCAGCACTTTGGGAGGCTGAGGCAGACGGATCACATGAGGTTGGGAGTTTGAGACCAGCATGACCAACATGCAGAAATCCATCTCTACTAAAAAATACAAAAATTAGGGGTCCATTCCAAGACGACTAAATAGGAACAGCTCCAGTCTGCAGCTCCCAGTGTGATGAACGCAGAAGATGGGGTGATTTCTGCATTTCCAACTTAGGTACCTGGTTCATCTCACTGGGACTGGTTGGACAGTGGGTGCAGCCTATGGAGGGCGAGCTGAAGCAAGGTGGGGCATCGCCCAACCCGGGAAGCACAAGCAGTCAGGAGATTTCCCTCTCCTAGCCAAGGGAAGCCGTGACAGACTGTACAGGAAAATTGGGACACTACCACCTAAATACTGCACTTTTCCAATGGTCTTAGCAAACGGCACACCAAGAGATAATATCCTGTGCCTGGCTCAGTGGGTCCCACGGCTACGGAGCCTTGCTCACTGCTAGCACAGCAGTCCGAGATCAAACTGCGAGGCGGCAAGCCCGACTGGGTAAGGGAGTCTGCCATTGCGGAGGCTTGAGTAGGTAAATAAAGCAGCCAGGAAGCTCCAGGTGGAGCCCACCACAGCTCAAGGAGGGCCCCTGCCTCTGTAGACTCCACCTCTGGGGCATGGTGTAGCTGAACAAAAGGAAGCAGAAACTTCTGCAGACTTAAACATCTCTGTCTGACAGCTCTGAAGAGAGCAGTGGTTCTCCCAGCACAGTGTTTGTGCTCTGAGAATGGACAGATTGCCTTCTCAAGTGGGTCTCTGACCCCCCATAGCCTAACTTGGAGACACCGCCCAGTATGGGCCAAATGACACCTCATACAGCCGGGTGCCCCTGTGACAGGAAGCTTCCAAAGGAAGGATCAGGCGCAATATTTGCTGTTCTGCAATATTTGCTGTTCTGAAGCCTCCACTGGTGATACCAAAGGAAACAGGGTCTGGAATGGACCTCCAGCAAACTCCAACAGACCTGCAGCTGAAAGACCTGACTGACAGAAGGAAAACTAACAAACAGAAATGAATAGCATCAACATCAACAAAAAGGACATCCAATCCAAAACCCCATCTGTAGGTCATCATCATCAAAGACCAAAGGTAGATAAAACCACAAAGATGGGGAGAAACCAGAGCAGAAAAGCTGAAAATTCTAAAAACCAGAGTGCCTCTTCTCCCCAAAAGGATCGCAGCTCCTCACCAGCAATGGAACAAAGCTGGATGGAGAATGACTTTGATGATTTGACAGAAGTAGGCTTCAGAAAGTTGGTATAACAAACTTCTCCGAGCTAAAGGAGGATGTTTGAACCCATTGCAAGGAAGCTAAAAAGAATAGATGAATGGCTCACTAGAATAAACAGTGTAGAGAAGACCTTAAATGACCTGATGGAGCTGAAAACCATGGAACAAGAACTACATGACACATGCACAAGCTTCAGTAGCCAATTCAATCAAGTGGAAGAAAGGGTATAAGTGATCAAATGAATGAAATGAAGTGAGAAGAGAAGTTTAGAGAAAAAAGAGTAAAAAGAAATGAACAAAGCCTCCAAGAAATATGGAACTATGTGAAAAGACCAAATCTACATTTGACTGGTGTATCTGAAAATGATGTGGAGAATGGAACCAAGTGGAAAACACTCTTCAGGAATTTATCCAGAAGCCCCAACCTAGCAAGGCAGGCCAACATTCAAATTCAGGAAATACAGAGAACACCACAAAGATCCTCCTTGAGAAGAGAAATCCTTCCTTATTCCTTATATAAAAATTAATTCAAGATGGATTAAAGACTTAAATGTTAGACCTAAAACCATAAAAACCCTAGAAGAAAACCTAGGCAATACCATTCAGGACATAGGCTTGGGCAAGGACTTCATGACTAAAACACTAAAAGCAATGGCAACAAAAGCCAAAATAGACAAATGGGATCTAATTCAACCAAAGAGCTTCTGCACAGCAAAAGAAACTACCATCAGAGTGAACAGGCAACCTACAGAATGGGAGAAAATTTTTGCAATCTACCCATCTGACAAAGGGCTAATACCCAGAATCTACAAAGAAGTTAAACAAATTTACAAGAAAAAAATCAAACGACCCCATCAAAAAGTGGGTAAAGGATATGAACAGACACTTTTCAAAAGAAGACATTTATGCAGCCAATAGACACATGAAAAAAATGTTCATCATCACTGGTCATTACAGAAATGCAAATCAAAACCACAATGAGATACCATCTCACACCAGTTAGAATGGGGAGCATTAAAAAGTCAGGAAACAAAAGATGCGGGAGAGGATGTGGAGAAATAGGAATGCTTTTACACTGTTGATGGGAGTGTAAACTAGTTCAATCATTGTGGAAGACAGTGTAGTGATCCTTCAAGGATCTAGAACTAGAAATACTGTTTGACCCAGCAATCCCATTACTGGGTATATACCCAAAGATTATAAATCACGCTACCATAAAGACACATGCACATATATGTTTATTGCAGCACTATTCAATAGCAAAGACTTGGAACCAATCCAGCTATCCATCAGTGATAGACTGGATTAAGAAAATATGGCACATATACATCGTGGAATACTATGCAGCCAAAAAAAAAGAATGAGTTCATGCCCTTTGTAAGGACATGGATGAAGCTGGAAACCATCATTCTGAGTAAACTATTGCAAGGACAGAAAACCAAACACCGCATGTTCTCACTGATAGGTGGGAATTGAACAATGAGAGCACTTGGACACAGGGCGGGAAACATCACACACCAGGGCCTGTTGTGTGGTGGGGGGATGGAGGAGGGATTGCATTAGGAGAAATACCTAATGTAAATGACGAGCTAATGGGTGAAGCAAACCAACATGGCACATGTATACATATGTAACAAACCTGCACATTGTGCACATGTACCCTAGAACTTAAAGTATAATAAAAAAAAATACAAAAAGTAGCCAGGTGTGGTGGTGTATGGCTGTAATTCCAGCTACTCGGGAGGCTGAGGCAGGAGAATCACTTGAACCCAGGAGGCAGAGGTTGCGGTGAGCCAAGATCGCCCCATTGTCACTCCAGCCTGGGCAACAAGAGTGAATCTCTATCTCAAAAAAACAAACAAAAAAAACCAGACATTTAGATACTGAAAAATTACATACCAAATACATACTTGTCTCCCAACACATTTTCAATATGCTGAAATTTGTGTGATTATTACATTACTATGAATACTATTTTTTTCTAATATTAAGCTCATTTAAGCTTAGAATCCAGTATTATACAGTATAGAAATAAAATTTAAATCCTCTCAATGCTCCAACTATCATTCTTCAACAATGTATCTATTATTGTTTTAAGGACTATACATCTTAAGTACTAAGAAAAGTATAAAGCATGGTTTTATACTAGATACAATATGTGTAATCTGAAATGTCCATATGAAATGTTAGTCTAAAACTTCAGAGATAAAAAAAAGTACTTATCTGTTCTATAAAGTGCCAGTTCCGTGCTGGGTCCACCTTAAGTTCTGAGTCTGTTCATTAAGCCTGAAATCCAATCTTCCTCCTGCCTTTTGTATAGCTATAGGTACATTGTTATAAACTCAAAGCTCACAGGTGGAAGTGGGCTCCAACCAAAGGGCCAGGAGTCAGAGCTTCCATATGAAGATTTCAGACATGTGATAAAATGTATACTCTCAAAAGAAACTATGGAAGACAAAGATTAGGGTAAATTCTTAGTTAATAAAGTTCCTTTATTTTCATAAGGACAATTTCTTATGTGGGCTATGTCATGCGCGTCCGTGTGAAGAGACCACCAAACAGGCTTTGTGTGAGCAACATGGCTGTTTATTTCACCTGGGTGCAGGCGGGCTGAGTCTGAAAAGAGAGTCAGTGAAGGGAGATAAGTGAGGGGCTGTTTTATAGGATTTGGGTAGGTAAAGGAAAATTACAGTCAAAGGGGGGTTGTTCTCTGGCGGCCAGGAGTGGGGGTTACAAGGTGCTCAGTTGGGGAGCTTTTTGAGCCAGGATGAGCCAGGAAAAGGAATTTCACAAGATAATATCATCGCTTAAGGCAAGGACTGGCCATTTTCACTTCTTTTGTGGTGGAATGTCATTGGTTAAGGAGGCAGGGCATTTGCACTTCTTTTGTGGTTCTTCAGTTACTTCAGGCCATCTGGGCATATACATGCAAGTCACAGGGGATGCGATGGCTTGGCTTGGGCTCAGAGGCCTGACAGGCTACAGGTTCTGATTACAGGGTTTTAAATTTAGTCATCGCGTTAGGTTCAATATGGCAAACTGAATACACGCATCTGCCCACCCTTCAACACAAAACCCTTCTAAAGTGGCAATACAAATGTCTCACCTTCACCCCACACACATGTAATTAATATAATGTATATACTTTTAAGAAAGAAACAAGCTCAGAGTCAACAAACACAGAGATAAAGAGTTGATCAGGGATGAGTCTACTCAGGTTATCTCATGAAGGATGAATGGCTGGGGCACCTGAATCCATGATGTTTACACTCTCCTCCCCAACAGAGACATCTGCCCTCGGGGCAAGAATATCTCCCTCATTTCAGTGAAGGAAAGAGCAACCAGGGTGTTGAGGCCTCACAGAAATAGAAGAGAGTGTGAGTTATTTCTAGATTTCTCCAAAACATGCACCTATTCCAGGACCACTTCACCCAAGAGTAGAACAGTACATCCCATAGTCAACTTTTTAAAATTTTGAATATTGATGAGGGTCGCCTCAGCTTACCAGACTCAGGCTACCTTGCCTATATACCTTAAGGGAAACCTTCTTGTGTAAAAAACCTGCTCACTTTCATGATGTTAGCTATTTCATGGTCTTAAAAGTTACTTGGATTTTATAACACATACAGAAAATACTTGATAGTTTGTCACGTCTCTAAGTTTAAAGCTTCGTGGCTGGGTGCAGTGGCTCATGCCTACAATCCTAGCACTTTGCCTGCTGGGGCAGGCAGATCGCTTGAGCCCAGAAGTTCAGTATCAGCCTAGGCAACATAGCAAGACCTGTACAAAAAAAAATAAAAAATTAGCTGAGCATGGTAGCATTTGCTTGTGGTCCCAGCTGCTCAGGAAGCTGAGGTGGGAAGATTGCTTGAGCCTTGGAGGCTGAGGACAGTGAGCTGTGATTGCGCCACTGCACTCCAGCCTGGATGACAGAGAGATCTTGTCTCAACTTAAAAAAAAAAGAGAGAGAGAGAGAGAGAGATTTTCCATGTATGTTTACAATGCCTGCTTAAAATTCAGTGATTTTTCCATTCTAATCCTGAATACGTATAACCTGTACCTTTGCTTTTATACTCAATTATGAAATATTTCCACTTGAATTTCCCATTAAACAATATGTTCTAAACCCTTCCGCCTGGAAGAACTTTTCAATTCTGCTTTTTTCCCATCAGATCACTCTTTGCCAGGCTCTCAGTCTAGAAATCTTGAGATCAACTTTGACTACTGTTCAATAAAATTTATAACACGACATTGATCTGTACTGAGCTCCTGCAGTATGCCCAAGAGACCAGACCAAAGCAGAATGTAGTCGCTTATGCTAGGTGACACACAGCCAAACTAAACGTTGAAAGGGGCCAGTTTTCTGAAGAAAACAAAACAAAACAAAACAAAAACAGGAGATTCCCAGCAGCCAATCAGAAGGGGCCCAGTTTCCCTGAGCTGGCATGATAAGGAAGTCCTCTATATTTTAACCCTGTAAGGAAAGTAACTTTGAAACAACCAATCAGCTTTTTGTTTCCTGTTTCTGCTTTCTTGAACTCTTTTCTGCCTATGAAGCCAACCTCTTGAGCATAACTCATTGGAGAGCCTTTACCAGATCTTTGGAAGAAACGCCATTGATTCACGAGTCACTAATAAAAGTCAATTAGATCTTTTGAATTGTTGCAATTTTGTCTTTCGACACTACTGTTTCCTTTTAACCCCATATTCATTCCATAGGAAGCCTGCTATTTTTCACATTGCTTCTTTGATCAAAAAAGTTTTGTGAATCCTGACACAGTATTACAATTCTCATATTTGACATTCAAACCCTCTATATAATCTTCCCACTCCGTCCTCACAGAACTCTTTTCATTCCACAATCCTCCAACAGGAACCTGGGTTCTAATTGGGCTGGTTGGCCATTAATCTTGCTCATTTCCAAATGCAACACTTTTCTATGAATCTTCCTTCAGCCCCCGTTCAGAACTTTTCTTGGTGAAGTCTCTAATTTCTCCTAACTCTCACTATACTTACAGCCAAGACCACAGCTCTTAATTTTTGTTCCATGTGTGTTTTTTTTTCCTCACCTCTAATTAGTACGCAGGTCTACCATCCCTTACTTGCAATTCTAAAATGCCCCAAGTTCTGAAATCCAATTGTTTTTTCTTAACTCATCTGTCAGCAATATCCAGAACTGAGATGAGATTAGCTGCCTTATGTTCCTCACTTTGCGTGAGTATGTATATGTCTTACTGCAAAAATATTAATGTGCAGATTCTGCCCTAAGTCATGCTGGGGTTATTATACAATAAAAGGTATCAAAACAGTGTACTTTTTTAAAACTCCAGCAAGTTTTAAAATCTAAAACATATTTGGTTCAAAATGTTTCTTCACATAAGAAACTGTGGTCCTGTAATAACTTCTCTGAACTCAGAAATGTAAATTTCTTGTAGTTCTCACACAAATAATACTATGATTTAGTAAGAACTGGGCTGCTGAGGAAGTATAACATTGCTAGAATATAAAAATAAAGATCGGCTCACGCCTGTAATCCCAGCACTTTGGGAGGCTGAGGTGGGTGGATCACGTGAGGTCGGGAGTTCGAGAACAGCCTGACCAACATGGAGAAATCCTGTCTCTACTAAAAATACAAAATTAGCTGGGTGTGATGGCACATGACTGTAATCCCAGCTACTTGGGAGGCCGAGGCAGGAGAATCGCTTGAACCCGGGAGGCAGAGGTTGCTGTAAGCCGAGATCGCACCACTGCACTCTAGTCTGGGCAACAAGAGCAAAACTCTGAGGAGTGGAAAAATACTGAATATCAGAGGTCAGAAAAGTCAGGAAACTCCCCTTAATGCTAAAACAACAAGGTTATCTAGAAAGCCCCTAGCAGGGCAAGCGGCCGTTTGTGGTTTGGTCAAAGGGCGGGAACCAATGAACAACTGACTAATGTTTAACTTTAAATGTCAGCCAATTGTAAACCTACAACTGTAAAAATCCCCAGTGACTCTGTAACTTGCTGTAACTTGTTTGTGTCTGACTATAAAAGACGGCTGAACACCGAGCTCGGGGTCTCTCCCTAGGATCTGATACCTAGCTGGAGGGAACCGAGTTCGAACTCGAAATAAAGCGATCCCTGCCGCTTGGCTTTGTCTCTGGACTCTGGTGGTTGCTTTAGGGTCATCGCGGGTCTGGGCATTACATCTTGGGGGCTCGTCTGGGATTGCCCCTAAGCCCACCAGACCCCAGGCCAATGGGTCATCGCAAAAGTGAGTAAGCCGGCTCTGTTTATATGTTGTCTGTCTGCCTCTGAATAATCCCGTGGGGTCTGTATATGAGACTGATCTAGTCCTGGTGGACGCGCTATAGAACAGTCAGTGGAGGCCGGTGGGAGACGTCCTCCGGTACTCATCTGGGGCTCTGTATTCTGTGGCCCATCTGCTTCTGGTCGGGTCCTAAGCCCGAGACTCACTAGCGATCAATATATCTTGGTTGTTGGAAGTTATCTGTTGTATGTCCCTTACTAATTTACCTTGATTTACAGGAGCTTCGGAGCCAGTCCTGTACCAGGCACTAATATCCCTTACCACCCATCTTCTATCAACAGGACTTCCTCGGAATGGGCAACTCCCAGACCACACCACTTTCTCTCCTTGTCAATAATTTTAAAGATGTGAAAGCAAGGGGGCATGATCTCAGTATAGAACTTAAAAAGGGAAAATTAATAACCCTCTGCCACTCTGAGTGGCCCACCTTCGGCGTAGGCTGGCCAGCCGAGGGGACTTTTTGCCTCCCCATTATCCTCCAGGTAAAATCAACGGTTTTCCTGCCAGGTCGTTCAGGACACCCAGATCAGATCCCCTACATTTTAGTCTGGCAAGATCTGGTGGAAAATCCGCCCCGGTGGCCTGCTCCCTTTCTGCTGACCTCTGAACCCTGTAAAACCCTAGTCGCGCAACCAACTGGGACCACCAAAAGACCAAAAACTCCAACTGCCCCCTTGCCCCCTGTGTTGCCTGACAGCCAGGACCTCGCATCCTTGGAACCCCCACCTTATCCTCCCCCTCCCGGACCCCATGCCCAAGCCCAACCGGCCGCCCTCCCAGGAAGCCATGAGGGCCGAGAAGCGGCCGCGGCACCAGGAGAAACT
Source organism: Trachypithecus francoisi (assembly GCF_009764315.1). Taxonomy (NCBI): domain Eukaryota; kingdom Metazoa; phylum Chordata; class Mammalia; order Primates; family Cercopithecidae; genus Trachypithecus; species Trachypithecus francoisi. Next base: position 87,776,319 of record NW_022681455.1, on the reverse strand, counting down.
GAAAGTGAACATGGCTCAGGAGGGCTGGCAGGGCGAACGTGCGGGCGTGTCCAGCGTGAGGCAACTCCGCGAGTTCCCGATTCCACTGTAGCGCTCCCCTTAAGGGAAATAGGACCCCCCGATGACACAGGTAACCCTAGACTCCAGTATTGGCCATTCTCTACCAGTGACCTGTACAACTGGAAGACTCAGAATGCCCGGTTCTCTGATAACCCCAAGGACCTAACAGCCCTTCTAGATAGTGTCATGTTCACTCATCAGCCCACCTGGGATGACTGCCAACAGCTCCTCCGCATTCTGTTCACAACGGAGGAACAGGAGAGAATCCAGGTAAAAGGCTAGAAAGTTGGTTCCTGGAGATGACGGTCAACCGACTGCAAACCCCGACCTCATTAATGCAGCATTTCCCTTGACCAGGCCAACGTGGGACTACAATACAGCAGAAGGTAGGGGAAAGCTACTCGTTTATCGCCAGACTCTAATGGGGGGTCTCCAGGCTGCAGCTCGCAAGCCCACTAATTTGGCTAAGGTATATTCCGTTTTACAGGGAAAGACAGAAAGCCCCGCTGTTTATCTAGAAAGACTAATGGAAGCCTTTAGACAGTATACACCTATAGATCCAGAGGCACCTGAAAATCAGGCAGCAGTCATTATGTCCTTTGTCAACCAGGCGGCCCCAGATATTTTTAAAAAGCTACAAAAATTAGAAGATTTGGAGGGAAAACAGGTCCAGGACCTCCTTCGCATAGCACAGAGAGTTTACAACAACAGAGATGCTCCAGAGGAAAGACAAATTAGGGCCACTGAGAAAATGACCAAAGTCCTGGCGGCGGTCGTTCAAAAAGAACAACCACCGCCAGGAAGCACCCAATCCACGCGTGCCCCTAGGCGCAATCTGAGTAAAGACCAATGTGCATACTGTAAAGAAATTGGTCACTGGAAAAAAGACTGCCCCAAAAAGAAACAGCGCCAGCCAGGCCAAGGACAATGGCAGCCCAAATCTATGCCGATACTAGTTACCAAGATACAGACTAGGAGAGACGGGGTTCGGATCCCCTCCCCGAACCTAGGGTAACTTTACAAGTGGAGGGGTCCCCGGTCCAGTTCCTGGTCGATACGGGGCACAACATTCGGTCTTAGTCAAGCCCTATGGAAAGTTATCTTCCAACTCCTCCTGGGTTCAAGGGGCCACAGGAACAAGAAATATCCATGGACAACCCAGAGAGCAGTAAACTTGGGAACCGGGAAAGTGTCCCATAGCTTCCTGGTCATCCCTGACAGCCCTTGTCCCCTGTTGGGGAGAGATCTGTTGACTAAAATGGGGGCACAAATCCATTTTCAACCAGAAGGGCCCAAAGTGACTGACTCCCAAAACAGGCCACTATCTGTTCTTACCGTAACTCTAGAGGATGAGTACCGGCTTCACCAGGAGTTAACGCCTCCTAACCAAAATATAGACTCCTGGCTCCAGAACTTCCCGGAGGCTTGGGCAGAAACAGGAGGGCTAGGGCTAGCAAAGCACCGTCCCACCATTTTTGTTGAGCTTAAGCCCGGGATGGACCCTGTTCGCGTGCGCCAATACCCAATGGCCCTGGAAGCCAAAGAGGGAATTATACCACACATCTGACTCCTAGATCATGGAGTCCTACGCCCCTGCCACTCACCATGGAACACTCCGCTGCTACCAATACAAAAACCCAACAGTAAAGAATATAGGCCGGTACAAGACTTAAGAGAAGTCAATAAAAGGGTAATGGACATACACCTGACGGTGCCAAATCCATACACCCTCCTAAGTACCTTGAGTCCTGAAAATCAATGGTATACTGTTCTAGACCTAAAAGATGCTTTTTTTAGCCTGCCTTTAGCCCCTAAAAGCCAGGAAATGTTTGTCTTTGAGTGGACAGACTCTGAGAGAGGCATAAGTGGCCAACTGACGTGGACCAGACTGCCACAAGGATTCAAAAACTCACGAAGACTTGGGTGAGTACCGACGCCAACACCCCAGTATAACTCTCTTGCAGTATGTTGATGATCTCTTAATAGCAGCAACATCCCCAGAAGCCTGCATCCAAGGAACCAAAGACCTCCTGAAAACCTTGGGAAACCTGGGTTATCGAGCCTCAGCTAAAAAGGCCCAGATCTGCAGGCCAGAGGTAACCTACTTGGGGTATCTACTTAGAGGGGGACAGCGCTGGCTAACAAATGCTCGAAAAGAAACTGTCCTACAGATCCCCAGACCGCAGTCAACATGACAGGTAAGAGAGTTCCTGGGATCTGCAGGGTTCTGCAGACTCTGGATATCTGGCTTCACTGAACTGGCAAAACCCCTCTATCAGGCTACCAAAGAGCAGCAGCCCTTCAATTGGACTGAAGAGGCTGAGCAAGCTTTCCAGCAAATCAAAACTGCTCTGCTCTCAGCCCCCGCGCTGGGTCTTCCAGATGTCTCTAAGCCTTTCCACTTATACGTGGACGAAAGCTGGGGCATAGCGAAAGCAGTATTAACTCAAAATTTAGGTCCCTGGCGCAGACCGGTTGCATACCTCTCAAAGAGACTGGACCCGGTAGCTGCAGGATGGCCTCCTTGCCTCCGGATGATTGCTGCAACGGCCCTGATGGTCAAAGACGCTAACAAACTGGCCATGGGCCAAGAATTACAAGTCACCACCCCTCATGCTGTCGAAGGCATCCTCCGACAACCCCCTGACCGATGGCTCAGCAATGCTCGGCTTACCCATTATCAAGGGCTGTTACTAAACCCCCTCAGAATAACATTTAAGCCCCCGACAACCCTAAACCCAGCATCACTGCTGCCAGACCCAGACTTAAGTAAGCCGCTCTACAACTGTGCTGAAATACTAGCCCAGGTACATGGAGTCAGAGAAGACCTCCAGGACCGACCGCTACCAGATGCAGACCTCACCTGGTTCACTGATGGAAGCAGCTTCGTTCACCAAGGACAGAGGTATGCGGGGGCGGCGGTAACCTCAGAGACTGAGATAGTTTGGGCTGAGCCTTTACCTCCAGGAACATCGGCTCAAAAGGCTGAGTTAATAGCCTTGGCACAAGCCCTGAAACTAGGCAAAGACCGTAAACTGACAGTATATACTGACAGCTGGTATGCATTTGCCACTGCCCACATACATGGGGCTATATACAAAGAGAGGGGGCTTCTCACAGCTGAAGGAAAAGACATTAAAAATAAAGAAGAAATCTTAAATCTTCTGGCTGCCCTTTGGGAACCCAAAAAGCTGGCTATCGTCCACTGTCCGGGACATCAAAAAGCCACTAACCCAGTCACTCGAGGAAACAACCTGGCTGACCAGACTGCAAAAAACGTGGCTAAAACCACTCCTCAGCTGCTGGCCCTCCAGCTGCCTGATCCCGGGCCCAGAGAATTGCCCTTTCACCCAGAATACTCAGAAGAAGACCTCCAGTGGATAAGTAAACTCCCCGGAACACAGGTCAGTAATCAGTGGTGGGAAGATTCTAACAATACCATTCTCCCGGACAGGTTGGGGCAGCGAGTAATAGCACAAATCCACCGAAGCACTCATCTGGGCCCGCGGCAGATGTTAGATTTGATTCAACACGCTGGACTAAAAATTAAAAACGCCCCTGAAAAAGTAGACACCACGGTTAAAAACTGTGTAGTATGTCAAGTCAATAACGCCAGTCATGGGACCCAGACCACGGGAAAAAGACACAGGGGAGATAGACCTGGTATATATTGGGAAATTGACTTTACTGAAATAAAGCCAGGAAAATATGGATACAAATATTTACTAGTTTTTATAAATACATTCTCAGGATGGGCAGAAGCTTTTCTGACAAAAAAAGAAACTGCACAGATTGTGGCCAAAAAGGTCCTAGAAGAAATCCTGCCCAGGTACGGCTTTCCAGTCATGATAGGATCGGATAATGGGCCGGCCTTCACCGCAAAGGTAAGTCAGGGACTGGCTTCCATCCTTGGGGCTGACTGGAAACTACATTGTGCTTATCGACCCCAAAGCTCAGGTCAGGTAGAAAGAATGAATAGAACATTAAAAGAGACCCTAACTAAATTGACCATGGAGACTGGCGCTAACTGGGTAGTCCTCCTCCCCTACGCTCTATTCTGGGCACGTAACTCTCCTTATAAACTAGGACTTACCCCTTATGAAATAATGTATGGCAAACCACCCCCATCCTCCCTAACCTTAAAGACAATCTCCTCAAAGCTGACACAGATAATGGCCTTGAACTTTTGTTCTCCTTACAAGCCCTACAGAGAGTTCATGAGGAAGTCTGGCCCAAGCTAAAAGAACTATATGAAGCTGGGCCTCCACCCATTCCACATCAATACAAACCGGGAGACTGGGTCCTCGTCAAGCGCCACCGACAAGAAACCCTAGAACCCCAGTGGAAAGGACCATTCCAGGTGATCCTGACTACGCCTACGGCCCTCAAAGTGGAAGGCATCGCCGCCCGGATTCATCACACCCACGCCAAGCCTATAGACCCACTCTCGGACCTTGTTACATCCTCGACGGGAGAGGCAGCAACCTGGACAGTTGACTGGACCAAAGAAAACCCTCTAAAACTTGTTCTACGCCGTCAGCAACCTAAACTGTAACTATGACACCTACCTCCTTTATAACTCTTCTACTCTTATGGATCCCTTGTGAGGAGACCCAGGCGAACCCAGCAACATCCCCTTTCGCTTGGCGTTTCTTCCTGACTGAGAACTGGACCAATTATGCTCAGACAGAACAAAAGGGCTATGTATTAGGCTCTGCTGACTGTCCCCCTGGGGGTTGTAGCACTCCCATCCATCTAAATTTCACTGATTTTAAACACCAGCCAGGAAAAGCAGCACCCGCAATTTGTTTCCTCTTTGACCAAACACTCTCTTATTGTAATAACTCATGGGTAGAACAAAATGTTGGCTGTCCATATAGGTCCTGCAAAATCCATACCGTTAAAATCCTAAAAACTTCTGAGTCCCTATCCAGTCAAACGTGGCAGTCACACAATTTCTTTAAAACCACATCAGGCTACACCTGGGTTATCTGGGACCCCTGGGACCCCCGCTGGACTTCCCAGCAAAAAGGGGCTATGTACTTGACTTCAGGAACTACCTGGCCTAGTGGCCGTCTCTTTCTCTGGCGTTCCCTTGTTCAGATCCAGACCACCCTACACGCGGCTATACAGAACCAGGAAAGGGAATTAAATGTCCAGCTTTCAACTTTAACTCCTACCCGCCCCTTTTCCTGGTTATCACTATTAAGAGAAGGGTTAGAAATCGCAAGCACCACTGGCCTAGGCAATCTCTCTGCATGCTTCTTCTGCGCGGCTCTAGGGTGACCGCCGTTAACCGCAGTTCCACTTCCAGGCCCATCTAACGCTTCTCTCAGCCTAAACCCTAACAATAGCCACATAGCACCCCCGATCCCTGACGTCCCCTTGTTCCTAAACCCTGGACAGACACAAGTTTCCTTTTGTTATTCAAATGCCGGCACTACCCTCTGTAATACAACTGCACTCCCAACTCAACCTCTTTGCCCCTCCCAGTTCTTTCTTCTGGTGCAATGGGACCCTATATAAGAACCTTTCCACTCAGGCCACTATAACCTACTGTGTCTCCCTGTCACGGTAGTCCCCCAACTAACCTTGCGCACCCCTGCAGAATTTTCCAGGTGGGACTCCGCCCCTTTCCCTAGACCAAACAAGCTATATTCCTCCCCCTAGTAGCCGGAGTCTCACTCACCACGTCCTTAGTTGCTGCAGGACTAGCCGGGGGAGCTTTAGGTCACTCCCTTATCAGTACTGCAAAACTCTCTCATCAATTCTCCATAGCTATGGAAGCTTCCGCCGAATCCCTTGCCTCATTACAGAGACAATTGACTTCCCTTGCCCAAGTTACTTTACAAAACCGCCGTGCACTAGACCTGTTAACGGCCTAAAAGGAGGGACCTGTCTTTTCCTCAGAGAAGACTGTTGTTCTACATAAATGAATCTGGACTCGTAGAACGCGAGTTCAACAACTACATAAACTCAGCCTAGAATTGCAGAAACAACAATTCACCTCTGCTGCCAATAGCTGGTGGAATTCCTCCATGTACTCCTTCTAGTGCCCCTCATAGGACCATTCATAAGTATACTTCTCTTACTCACTATAGGACCATGTATAATAAACAGATTAACAAACTTTGTAAAAGAAAGACTCAACACTGTCCAGCTTATGGTCCTGAGAGCCCAGTACCAACCTGTACTCACCGAGACTTCCGAGTCAGACATATAAGACCCAAGATTGGCTCTCAAGATACTAGAGAGAGGGAGGAATGAGGAGTGGAAAAATACTGAATATCAGAGGTCAGAAAAGTCAGGAAACTCCCCTTAATGCTAAAACAATACGGTTATCTAGAAAGCCCCTAGCAGGGCAAGCGGCCGTTTGTGGTTTGGTCAAAGGGCGGGAACCAATGAACAACTGACTAATGTTTAACTTTAAATGTCAGCCAATTGTAAACCCACACCTGTAAAAATCCCCAGTGACTCTGTAACTTGCTGTAACTTGTTTGTGTCTGACTATAAAAGACGGCTGAACACCGAGCTCGGGGTCTCTCCCTAGGATCTGATACCTAGCTGGAGGGAACCGAGTTCGAACTCAAAATAAAGCGATCCCTGCCGCTTGGCTTTGTCTCTGGACTCTGGTTGTTGCTTTCGGGTCATCGCGGGTCTGGGCATTACAACTCCATCTCTAAATAAATAAATAAATATCATAACCATTTCCAAGATCAGGATATTCTGTGTATTATTTTCAATTCTGACTCTATTATGTACTCAATGTTGTTTGTCCATTGTTCCATCTTCATACCAATTTCTAATTTCTGTTACCTTGCTTTGAAAGCATGTACCTTTGATATTCACTTCTGCAAAAAGTATGTAGAGAAATATTTCTAATTTTAAAGAGCTAGAACAGTCAGATACAAACGTCGTCTGTGGTATTTTCAGGATATTTTAAGAGTATCATTAAAACAATAATGCCAACATCTGAAATACTTTCAAAACAGAATTAAATGCAAATACAGTAATATTTGAGATTGAATTAGAGTAATACTGTACTAAAAATCAAAATCTTAATGGACTTTATAAAATTTAAGGTATGTGTGCTAGAAACAGGTTAGAGATTGAGAGGGACTTATATTGTATAAAATACAGTTTTAGTTAGTTCACCAAAACTCCAAAAGCAAACAATTATTTAACTCTCTCTCCATATATTGCTAAAAACAATCAGTATAATAAATCAGTATATTAAATCAGTATTAACTAAACTGTATAGTAACTCCTCAATTCTGAGGGATAGGCTCTTAAAAACATCTATGGTAACACAATTTGTTAACAAGAAATTTATTATGGAGAAATTAGATAAGGAGATACTGAATTTAAAAATGACCACTGAATGTTCACTAAAGTAAAACAATTCAGACCAAGCACAAATGCTAAGTTTAAAGGAAGTTTTTGTTATACATGTTAAATTAGTAATACTGGGTACTATACAAATGATTTCCATTTACTGTTCCTTTACCACTAGAAACATTTCAGGATTTCTCTTCCCCAAGTTTCAAAAAGATATTTGTCAGTTAATTTGGCTTAATGAAGGTAAGTGCTGATTGAAATGTCTTCTCCCCTGTGTCTTATACAGCTAAATACTTAAGGTTTTTATGATTTCACACATTCTTTTGTGTAACTGAGCCCTACCTGCAGTCAGTAGCTGCTCAGGAATAACAAAGCTTTGCCTAACCTTAATTTACTTCAAAAACACCCTCCCTGATACCCAAAGTGAAGTAGTTTTAGTCCTCCTTGTATTTCACTGCCATTTCTCCTTAGCTTATTTTTTCCTCACTCATTCCTCATTTCTTATAACCTCAATAAATTTTATGTTATTTTGCCTCATGTCCCTCAATTTCAATTTGTCTAATACTTTCCCATGATTGGACAGAAGTAATGCATTTTTTGGCAAGCATATCATAGAAATAATGCTGTGACTTTCTTAAAGCATCATAGCACAGGATTCATGATGTCAATGTATCTTCTCGCTGGTGGTAACAACCACGATCACTTAGTTACAGCAGCTCCTACTTTATAATGTTATCATCTTTCCTTTGGTAGCTAATAAATATCTTGAGGAAAATGCTTTGGAACTATGTATAAATCCTGTTTCTCCTCATAATTTTATCCACTAATTTCAGCATTTATCAGTGGATCTTGTTTACAGTAATTATCACTAGTTCTTGCCTAAAGCTTATTTTCTATTTCCCTCTTTATTTCTACATTTATGAATTAAAATCCTATCCTAACAGTTTTTTAATGCAACAGTGCTGCAATGAAATTTTAGTATGTCTCTACCAAAGAGCTTCCCAATCATTTTGACATCATGGTACATACAGAAATAATATTTCTATACATACATTGAAGTAACTAGGCAAGACTCCTGGCAGCCAGAGGTTATCGGCCAGGGAGGTATGGCTAAGTCCAGGCCCCATCAACACCTTTAGGATGAAGACTCATTACCATGGCAAATCTGTAACCCCTTCCGAGTTGGGGTGGGAGCTCTCCGGATGTCACTGAAACCGCCCAAGCCACAGCTGAAGACCAGGGCATCTCTGTACTCTTGGGGCCCGGGAAGAGTGGCGAGCCCCACCATCCTGGGTGCAGCTGCAGCCACCCAAGTTGTGGCTGCAGACCCAGGCCTCCTGCTCCACTGAGCAGGCAGGACTCCTACCCTCCCAGATGCAGCTGCAGCTGCCCAAGTTGTGGCTGTGGACCCAGGTCTCTCTGTGCTCTTGGGGGGCCGAGAGCAGGCAGGAGCCCTGCACCTCTGACACAGCTGAAGCCACCCAAACTGTGGCTGAGATCCAGGCATCTCTATACTCTTGGGGGCCCAAGAAACCCCCTCCCTGCCCTCGCAGGCTTGGAAGTATCTGCTCCTGCTGCTTGGCTTCTCCCTGCTGTCAGTGCCCACTATGACCCTGGAGCAAAGTCAGGGTCAAGCCCGGATGCTGTAACAGCCCAGCCAGGTGTGCACAAGCTCAGGCTATGCAAACATGCCAGCCTCCTGCAGCCTTGGCCCCCTCCAGACTCTGGGCATTGATAAGCACCTAAGGGAAGCCAAGGCAGGGCTGAGGGTGGCTTGGCGCTGGCCTGAAGGCCCTCCTTGGCACCTATAGCCTAGGTGCCATGAACAGGCAGGAGGCAGACAGGTTCCTGGGCAGGTCCTTGGTGAGGCCTCACTTTCAGGCCAGGGAGAGCGGAAGGCTGGGGGCTAGACTGCCAGTCCTGTGGACTGGAGTGGGAACATGTGGTGCCATTTTTGAGCCCAGCTATGGACCAACGGGCATGCACTTCCCCCACTCCAGGGTCTTCTCTTTGCTGAGAGCTGGAGAGATGATGGCATGACCTGCTGAAAGAGAGGAGCAATCCACTCCAAAACCTCCTCACTGTTGAGAGCTGCATCTGCTGAGAGCTGCAGAGATGACGGGATGACCTGCTTGCAGAGGGGAGCTTCCCACTCCATGGTCTCCTGCCTGCGAGGAGCTTAACACTTATCAGGATAACCCGGTTGCAGAAAGTGGGTTGCTACCCACTGCAGATCTCCTCTAAGCTGTTCCATTGTTCAATAAAGCTCCTCTTCATTTTGCTCACCCTCCACTTGACTGCATACCTCACTCTTCCCAGTCACAGGATAAGAACTTGGGACCCGAAAAATGGTGGGGCTAAAAGAGCTGTAACACAAATAGGGCTGAAACATGCCCCTTGCCCACCACATTGTGGCCCTTTGGGGAGCCCAGACCTGGGAGCTTCCTGAGCCAGGGCTGTGACTCCCTCTTTGGGGTCCTGTGGTTCCTGGCATCTCCAAGCTTCCGGGTGCCACCGTGTTCCCCAGTGCCAGCGGTGGAAGCTGCTTACAGTGCACCTGGTACAGCTGCAGCCTTGCAGAGAGCTAGCAATCCATGCCAACACCTGGAGCTGCCCACCCCATTGCAGCAGCCAGCATGTCTGACTGTACAGTGTCCAGACCCTACACTTGCTCACACACCCCTCACTGCTCCACATCTGGCTCATCCTTGGCAGGCATGGGATCCAGTCCAGTAGTGTGAGCCAAGTGGAATGAGCCCAGCAGGCTGGAGCAAACCTTGGGCAAAGGTGCCACTGGTCACAGAGGTTTCTGGCCAGAAAAGCAACACCCCAAGGATCCCATAACACTAAGGTATCATCTAAAAGCTGAACTGGTGAATTGTACACCAAGTGCACCTTCAATTTTACTAGATATTGTCAAATTGCTCTCCAAAGTAGTTATAAGAACTGATGCCCACCTCAAGAGGACAGGGAATTATCAACACTTTGTATCCTTTACTGATAAGTAGGGTTATCTAACTCTTGTTACACAAGTCTGATGCATGTGAAGTGGCATATAATTAGGGTTTAAATTTGAATTTCCCTAATTAGGTATCCTAATTTCCCATAATGAGGGTTTTTTTAATTGGTAAGTAATAGTCCTTTATTCTACATACGTATCTTGTGTCAGATACATGTGTTACAAATGTCTTCTCTCAACTCTTGGCTTTTCTCTTCAACTCATTTACTGTTGTTTTTTGATGAGCAGATTGTTACTTTAATGAATCAAATTGATTTTAAGTGTGTATGCATTTCACATTTTTTTTTTTTTTTTTGAGACGGAGTCTCGCTCTGTTGCCCAGGCTGGAGTGCAGTGGCGCGATCTCGGCTCACTGCAAGCTCCGCCTCCCGGGTTCACGCCATTCTCCTGCCTCAGCCTCCCCAGTAGCTGGGACTACAGGCGCCTGCCACCGCGCCCGGCTAATTTTTTGTATTTTTAGTAGAGACAGGGTTTCACTGTGGTCTCGATCTCCTGATCTTGTGATTCGCCTGCCTCGGCCTCCCAAAGTGCTGGGATTACAGGCGTGAGCCACCGCGCCCGGCGCATTTCACATTTTTATGTCTTACTGAAGAAAGCCTTCCCTTCCCTGAAATCAGAAACATATACTGTCCTAAAGTTTCTTCTCCAATAGTAGTTCTCAGATTATGATATAGGAAAATTAAGAGACCATGCAGTTAAAACTATTTTGCCTCTCATTGTCTCACAAACGTAACATGAGTTTTCTAGTGGCTACATTATATATGTAATATTGCAATAGAGTGATGGCAAAAGCAGGTAGAGAATCCAAGTGTCTTCTATTAAGCCAAAATTTAGATATTTTCAAAAATGTAGAGCAATGCTATTATTTTCATTCAATTATTTTTATTTTGGAAATGTTATTTTTATTAAAATATTTATGTTAGCCTGTAATGGATTATTTAAAAATTAATAAAATAAATATACTTAATGTATCTTTTACTTTCTAATATAATAACTATCAACAGATATAAACACACACAATACAAATATAAGCATATAAGGTCAAACAAAAGCTCTATGGGGTTCTCAAAATTTTAAGAATATAAAGGATCTTCAGATAAAAAAGTTTGAACACCCTTGCTCTAAAAGTATAATCTTTGTGCCTTTCACTATTCACACCTGGGAACTGATTGTCACATAAAAAGAGGCTTCCAATATCTTTTATAAAAATAACGGAAACCCATTTATTGATGAGACCATCCTATGGCTCTGGAAAGCCTACACTTCCATAAATCTAACTCCATATATGTATGTGTGTGCAGGAGGGGTGTATATAAGTCATTTCTGGACCCTCAATTCTGTTCTACTGACAACACGTCTAGCACCATATCAATATCACATTGTTGAACTTCCATGGATGTATGGCTTTTATATCCGGTAAAGTAAGTCTCCCTTCATATTTTTCCTTCTCCAAAATCGCCTTGTGTATTTTACAGTTTATTCTTCTAAATAAACTTTAGGATGAGTTTATCAAATTCCATGAAAATTCTGTTGAGACTTCTATGGAAATTTTGTTGAGTTTAGAGATTAATAACATAGCAAAAATCAATATCTTTACATTATTAAGCATTCTTGTGTATTGACATTATTTATGCTAATATTTATTTAGATCTTCATTTTATGATCAAAGTTTTATAATTTTGTCCATCTGATATTAGGTTCCTTCTCAGGTACTTTAGAGTGTAATATTTACTTTACATTAGACCAATTTTCTAACTAGTTATTCCTGCTCTATAGACAAATCATTGCTCTCCATATGTTGATCATGTATCTAGCTTTGCAGCTATATTTTTAATGACTTTTAGTAGTTTATCTAAGAATTCATTTCAATTTACTAGACATTTACTAGAAATTCATTTTAATTCACTAGAAATGAAAACTTTTTCATTTCTGCCATCGCCATCCACACCTATTACTTCTTGCTTTATTGCTTTGGCTAGGTCACCGGTACAATGTTAAACAGGAGTTTATTGGCCAGGCGCAGTGGCTTTCCCCTGTAATCCTAGCACTTTGGGAGGCTGCAGCAAGCGGATCACTTGAGGCCAGGAGGTCAAAAACAGTCTGGGCAAAACCCATCTCTACTGGGTTGGCTAAACCCCATCTCTACTAAAAATACAAAAACTAGCCACGCATGGTGGCACACTCCTGTTATCACAGCTACTAAGGTGGCTGAGACATGAGAACTGCTTGAACTCGGTGGGCAGAGGTTGCAGTAAGCTGAGATCACGCCACTGTAATCTAGCTTGGGTGACAGAGCAAGACTCTGTCTCAAAAAAAAAAAAAAATAGGAGTTTATAAAATCAGTATCTCCTTTTCTTATCCCTCAAACTAAAGGGTCTGCTTCTAATGGGATATCTGCTGTAGATTTTTGGTAGATATATTTTACTAGATTAAGAAAATTCCATTTTATTAGAATGCTTTTCATGAATAGGTGATGAATTCTTCACCAAATATGTTTTCTGCACCTGTTGAAATGGTTATATGGTTTTTCTTTCTTCCTTAATTTGCTAATGTGATGAGTTACACTAATGGATGTTCTCATTTTAAATCATCGTTGCATTTCTAAGATTAAACATTACTTGGTCCTGGCACACGATGCTAGCTGATCACCAATATCTAGTCTTTCTTCCTTTCTTAATAAAACCCTGATTTTAACTTCATAAGACTCCATAGCAGCAGGAATGGTTATGTGACCAAGTTCTGGTCAATGAGATTACACAGATGTCGTGGGACCAAGCTTCCAGAAACTTAAAAAATATATGTTTTTTAGGCTGGGTGGCTGGGTACAGTGGCTCACGCCTGTAATTCCTGCACTTTGGGAGGCCAAGGTGGGTAGATCATGAGGTCAGGCGATCAAGACCATCCTGGCCAACATGGTGAAACCCTGTCTCTACTAAAACACAAAAAGTTAGCCAGGCATGGTGGCGTGTGCCTGTAGTCCCAGCTACTCAGGAGGGTGAGGCAGGGGAATCGCCTGAACCCAGAAGGCAGAAGTTGCAGTGAGCCAGTATCACACCATTGCACTCCAGCCTGGCGACAGAGCAAGACTCTGTCTCAAAAAAAAAAAAAAAATTTTAAAGATTTTTGTAGCGATGAGTTCTTGCTTTATTGCCAAGGCTGGTCTCAAATTCGTGGCTTCAAGTGATCCTCCCACTTCAGCCTCCCAAAGAGCTGGGATTAGAGATGTGAGCCACTGCACCTGGCCTAGAAACTTTTTTAAAGCTTCTTCCTCTTTTTTGATTCTTACATACAAGTGTAGACACGATACCTAAAGGAATACCAGCTATATTATGATTATTTGGATAAATGTCTCCTGCCAAATACAGCAGAGGGATAGAAAAGGAATCCATATCCTTGATGACCATTAAAGCCTAGGAAAACACTTCCAATCCCCAGAGTTTTTGGTGTATAAAATAAATCCTGGCCAGGCATGGTAGCTCACGTCTGTAATCCCAGAACTTTGGGAGGCTGAGACAGGTGGATCATGAGGTCAGGAGTTCAAGACCAGCCTGGCCAAGATGGTGAAACCCAGTCTCTACTAAAAATACAAAAATTATCCAGTGCCGTGGCAGGTGCCTGTAATCCCAGCTCGGGAGGCTGAGGCAGAAGAATCGCTTGAACCTGGGCGGCAGAGGTTGCAGTGAACTGAGATCGCGCCGCGGTACTTACGCCTGGGTGACAGAAAGAGATTCTGACAAAAAAAAAAAAAAAAAAATCCTTTATTTATTGAAACCACTGTTGGTTGGGTTTTCTTTTATTTGTAGCCAAGTGAAACTTTAAATGATACCTTATCCATGACTCATTTACATTCTCATTCTGCATGTTTCCAAAAGAATACATGAAAAAAAAAATATTGAGCCTGGTTTAAAATTTGATTTTTTCATACTAACCTCATCAACTTTTATAAAATTATACCAATCTCATAAAATTTATTGAGGAGCTTTTCCTATTTTATAAGGCAGGAGTTATATCTTCCTTTAAGCTTTGATAAAAATGTGCCTATTAACTAGCTAGAGAGTTATTCTCTTTTTGGAGAAGATGAAGAGAAAAAGGAAGATTTTTGAAAAACGATTTACTTTCTTCAAAGGCTACTGATCATGCATTCCTAGGGAGGTTCAAGAGAGCAAGGAGTAAAAAAAATCTCAGCTATTACAATAAGGTCTGGCCCCTCAAAGCTCAATTCTACCCAACAAAATCTTACTCTTTAGTATTTAATTTCTCACATTAGGGAGAATTTAAATTAAATAGTTTTCCCTTCCTTGGAGGCAACAACAAAAATAACAACAACAATAAAAAGCTTAAGAAACACTATTATAAGTCTATTTCATTATTCTATTTCTTTCTAAGTCACTTATAGTAACTATGTCTTTGCTAGGGATGCCATATAAAAAATACCACAGTCTGGGTGGCTTAAGTAACAGAAATTTCTCTTTCCACAGTTCTGACCGTGGGAAGTCTAAGAGCAACGTGTTGGCAGGTCTGGTTTCTCCTGAGGCCTTGCTCCTTGGCTATCAGAAGGCCATCCTCCTGCTACTTTGTCCTCACGTGGCCTTTCCTTTGTACACACACACCCCTGGTATCCCTTTCTACATCCAAATTTACCTCTCTTATGAGGACACCAGTCAGACTGGATTAGGGTTCACCCAAGGGCCTCATTTTAATTTACCTCTTTAAAGACCCTACCTTTAAAACACTATGTTTATATCTCCAAATAGTCACATTCTGAATGTATGAATCTTGAGGGGACCTAATTCAACCCAAAACAGTAAATTATGGTGTTTCTAGAACACATTCCATTTGGATAGTTTAAAATGTATTGCCATGTACTTTCTTATAGCAGATTGCTTTTTTCTCTTTTAATCTCTACTTATTTACAGTTATGTTCTCCTTTTCATTGTGAATATTATTTCTCTGTTTAACTCTTCCTTATCTGCTTGGTAAATTTTTTAAGAGGTCAGTTTATCCTGTTAATCTTTTTTAAAAAAATAAAGCTGTTGATTTTGAGAGTCTCTATCCTACCTTTATATTTGATACCATTATTCCTATTTTTATCTTTATTACTTTCTTCCTTCTACTTGTGCTTACGAAGGCATACTTTTTCTAACGTTTAAAATCGAATATTTAACTTAACAATTTTCCCATCATAACTCTTTTCTACTATCTGCATGTGATATAGTTTGGATGTGTATCCCCTCTAATCTCATGATGAATTGTAATTCCCAGTGTTGGAGGTGGGGCCTGGTTAGAGGCAAATAACTCAGAATAATTCACGGAGGCAGATTTCTTAAAAATGGTTTAGCACCATCCCCTTGGTGCTTTCCTGGAGATAGTGGGTAAGTTCTCACCAGATCTGGTGGTTTAAGTGTGTGGCACCTCCCTCCCCACTCTCTCTTGCTCCTGCTCTGGCCATGCAACTCGCCTTCTGCCGGTTTGCCTTCTGCCATGAGTAAAAGCTCCCTGAGGCCTCTCCAGAAGCTGAGCTGATGTCAGTGCTGCGCTTACAGAGCCTGCAGACCTGTGAGCCAATTAAACCTTTTTTGTTTATAAATTACCCAGTCTCGGGTATTTTCTTTATAGCAATGCAAGAACGGCCTAATACAACATTCAAGGCTAAAAACTGCTCACCAGAAACACTTCAGCTATATACTACAAGTATTGATATGATGTGTTTTCACTTTTGTTCCATAGTATTTCTCAATTTCCATTTTCATTTTTTCTTGAAAACCATAAAATAAAAGCTATTTTTTTCCTTTTTGCTTTGTTGTTTAAGAGATGGAATCTTGCTCTGTCACTCGGGCTAGAGTTCAGTGGTGTCCTGATAGTTCACTACAGCCTTGAACTCTTGACGATGGGGACTGATTGAGAGGGGAACCAGCTATATGATTATATATATATTTATATTTATATATTTTTTTTTTTTTTTTTTTAAGAAGAATCTCACTCTTGCCCAGGCTGGAGTGCAATGGTGCGATCTCGGCTCACTGCAAACTCTGCCTCCCAGGTTCAGGCAGATCTCCCTGCCTCAGTCTCACGAGCAGCTGGGATTACAGGTGTCTGCCACCATGCCCAGCTAATTTTTGCATTTTTAGAGAGACGGGGTTTCACCATGTTGGCCAGGCTGGTCTCGAGCCCCTGACCTCAGATATCCATCCGCCTTGGCCTCCCAAAGTGCTGGGATTACAGGCCACCGCACCCAGATGGCCTGGTCTTTTTTTTTTTTTTTTGAGACGGAGTCTCGCTCTGCCACCCAGGCTGGAGTGCAGTGGCCAGATCTCAGCTCACTGCAAGCTCCGCCTCCTGGGTTTACGCCATTCTCCCGCCTCAACCTCCTGAGTAGCTGGGACTACAGGCGCCCGCCACCTCGCCCGGCTAGTTTTTTGTATTTTTTAAATAGAGACAGGGTTTCACCGTGTTAGCCAGGATGGTCTCGATCTCCTGACCTCGTGATCCGCCCGCCTCGGCCTCCCAAAGTGCTAGGATTACAGGCTTGAGCCACCGCGCCCGGCCTTCATTTTTTTTTTAACCTAATTTTGAGGCCCTGGTTAGAGGCTGGTTAGTTCTTCTTGAGTAGCAGATCTATACCCCAACTACTTCCTGGATTAGTTCTCACACTGGACCATTATGTATCTATCCTAACTGCCCCAGGACCAGCTATCCTGCAAAGTGAGGAAACCCATACACAGGAGCCACAAAAGGTATTCAAATTAGCTAATCCATAGGGAGCCCAAGAAACCTAGTTAACCCTCCCCTCCTCATCATGCATAAACTTGTGTGGTCCTACATGGGGGCTTTCTCTCATTCACAGCTATAAATAACAAAGAGAGTGCATTTCATCTAAAGATGAATAATGAAGAGTTGGGCGTTTCACTTAAGATGAACAAAGACTTGTGCTTTTCATCCTTGCGTTGTTTTCGGCTAGCAAAAAAAAAAACCCTTAAAGCTCATAAAACACAGGTTGGTGGGGCAGATTAATGGATATTAATGCCAAAGGTCATTTAGGGACCCAAGTTCCTTCCATCTCTTGTCCCCTAGGAGTTTTCTTGGACAGGGGAGAAAAGAGTTATTTTTATCTATTTTGTATAAGATGTGTTTTGTTCAATTCAGATTGACAGTCATCATCTCTTCAAATAGTGCTTTTCCCCAATTCCCTCCATTTTGAAATAGATTTACCTTATTTCATACATTTTCCCTATTTATACATCTGTTAACACTGATAGAAAGTAGTTACCTTTTTAATGCTCTGGCATTATTGAAGAAAAAGTCACGCTCTTCCTAAAACAGTGATCACTTGTGGGCAAAAACTCCAGACATATTAAAATCAAAGAATAAATCTTTTCTTAGCTAAACTGTACCCTGCCTCCTGCTCAAAATATTAAAATAGTTCGTCCTTGGGGAGGAGTTCTCCCTCTCCTGCAGGTGACAAGTGAACCCTATGCAATACTAAAGAACTTTCATCCAAGAATTTCAAGATTTTAGGGAAAAAATGGATAATGTATGTCATTATAATAAAAATTCTACTGAAAATTCACAAAGTTTGCCTGATTCAGGATACTAAAGCCAACTAAAAAGTAATAGCCACTTTTCAATAACACTAGATACCAAATAACATAATTTGATTTAAAATTCCCATAAAAGAATTTTTTTTTTATTTTTAAAAGAGTTGTAAAAATCTAGGCCGGGCGCGGTGGCTCAAGCCTGTAATCCCAGCACTTTGGGAGGCCGAGATGGGGGGAACGCGAGGTCAGGAGATCGAGACCATCCTGGCTAACACGGTGAAACCCCGTCTCTACTAAAAAAAAAAAAAAAAATACAAAAAACTAGCCGGGCGAGGTGGCAGGCGCCTGTCGGCCCAGCTACTCAGGAGGCTGAGGCGGGAGAATGGCGTAAACCTGGGAGGCAGAGCTTGCAGTGAGCTGAGATCCGGCCACTGCACTACAGCCTCGGCGACAGAGCGAGACTCCGTCTCAAAAAAAAAAGAAAAAAGAAAAAAAAAAAACTTAAGAGAGCCAAGTAGAATTTTCATGATACAGTAAAAGAAAAATAGTTAAGTGTTCCCTTTTAAGACTTCCCAGTCAGGCAACATGGGGACACTGAATGAAGGAATTTCAGAACTGGAAAAAATATCCTCAAAGAGTGTTATTAGCAGATCAAACAAATGAATACTAATGTTAGCCCCAATCTTATCATCAGTAGCTTCATTCCCATAGTGGCTGAGAATATGTGGTCAATAGTAACTGATTCAAAATACACAGATACTGCAAAGAAATGACTAAGGAAAAATAAAAAATAGGTAACTTAAGAAATAGATAACTCAGGAAAAATGAAGAAACATCTCGGAAATGCAGAAACATCTCAGTGACTACATCTCACAGTGCTCATCTAGAACAAATACAGGATAAATCAATCTAACATTTCATAATGAAGTATACTTTGAAGGTCCAAAGATAAATTTCCATTATTCATATGACAAGCTTTAATAAACATGAAAACCTTAAATTTATTCAATTAATGGCCATATATCTAACAAAAATTTCCTGATTCCTGTCCATTTGCATTATGAAAATTTACTTCAGTATATTATAAGTGGCAGGTAAAGAAAGCAAACAACCACATGCAATAAATGAGGTAGCCATTAGCTACATGTGGATACTGAGCAGTTGCCACGCAGCTAAGCAAAAATGACATGGGCTTTCAACGTAAAACATATTCCAGATTTTGAAGATTCAGCAAAAAACAAAGAATGCGCACTATTTCCTTGACAATCTTTTATACTTATTACATGTTTAAACATTATTATACTGCATTAAATAAAATGTTATTAAAAACAATTTGGGCCAGGCACGGTGGCTCACACCTGTAATCCCAGCACTTTGGGAGGCCGAGGTGGGCGAATCATGAGCTCAGGAGATCGAGACCATCCTGGCTAACACGGTAACACCCCGTCTCTTCTAAAAATACAAAAAACTAGCTGGGCCTGGTGGCGGGCGCCTGTAGTCCCAGCCACTCGGGAGGCTGAGGCAGGAGAATGGCGTGAACCTGGGAGGTGGAGCTTGCAGTGAGCCGAGATCTCGCAACTGCACGCCAGCCTGGGTGACAGAGTGAGGCTCTGTCTCAAAACAAGTAATAATAATAATTTCATCTTTTCTTGGGCCAGGTGTGGTGGCTCATGTGTGTAATCCCAGCACTTTGGGAGGCTGAGGTAGGCAGATGGCTTGAGCTCAGGAGTTCGACAAGCCTGGGCAACAGAGTGAAACCCCATCTCTACCAAAAAAAAACCAAATTAGCCAACCCTGGTAGCACGCACTCGTACTGCCAGCTACTTGGGAGGCTGAGGCATGAGAATCGACTTGAGCGCAGGAGGCAGGGGTTGCAGTGAGCCGATATCAAGCCACTGCACTCCCATCTGGGTGACACAGCAAGACACTGTCTCAAAAAAAAAAATTATAATAATGATATCATATTTTCTTTAATGTGGCTACTAGATATTACACACATAGTCCACATTATATTTCTATCGAACAGCACAACTATAAGAAGCTGGAAAAGGGCCGGACGCGGTGGCTCAAGCCTGTAATCCCAGCACTTTGGGAGGCCGAGATGGGCGGATCACGAGGTCAGGAGATCGAGACCATCCTGGCTAACACGGTGAAACCCTGTCTCTACTGAAAAATACAAAAAGCTAGCTGGGCGAGGTGGCTGGCGCCTGTAGTCCCAGCTACTCGGGAGGCTGAGGCAGGAGAATGGCGTAAACCCGGGAGGCGGAGCTTGCAGTGAGCTGAGATCTGCCCACTGCACTCCAGCCTGGGCGACAGAGCAAGACTCTGTCTCAAAAAAAAAAAAAAAAAAAAAAAAAAGCTGGAAAAGAAATACATACTTTCTCAGCTTTCTTGTTCAACTGGAAATGGCCTTATAATAGCAGAGTCCAATAAGGCATGAGCAGAGGACCGCTACAGACTTTGGATATGTCTAATAAAAATGTGATTTCTGATGAAAAGGAGCTAACACTCTTCTTTTGTTAACTTTTTTGTTAGCATTTTTTAGAGCAGCCATTTTGAGGTCATAAAGAAAAGGAAAACTAACCAACTAACCAGTAAGCTATCTCTAGGCTTCTTATTAGATGAGAAAGATAAGCACCTTTTTATTTAAGCCACTGTAGTCATTCCCAACAGATATGGGATGAGTTAATCTAACATTTCATAACAAAGTATAATTTAGAAGGGCCAGGTTGAAAAATAAATTTCAGTCATTCATATGATAAGCTTTATTAAATATGTTAATTTGAACTTTATTCGGTAAGTCATGTATCCAACAAAAATTACAAAAACATTTCTACATAAATACTTGAGAGTTCAACTTTAATTCAAAAAAATCAAAGACACTAATTCAGATATAAGTATAAATTCACTGCCCAAATGTAAAATCAATGGAGTTACAGAAATCTCAAAGTAATAGCTGAATTCTAAGAACTTCATAAAAATACTAAGCAAAAATGGGTACAAATATTCGGCAGCATGACAGCATTACTTTTACAATAGAAATATACTGCAGTTAAGCCTAAATGTACTAGCAAAGGCCTGGTACACAACAGGGGTTCACTAAATATTTTGAGAATAAATGAACCACAGGCATTTGGATGTGTATTTCTTTTTTCTTTTCTTTGTTTTTTTTTTTTTTTTTTTTGAGACAGAGTCTCACTCTGTCACCTAGGCTGGAGTGCAGTGGCACGATCTCGGCTCACGGCAACCTCCACCTCTGAGCTTCAAGCGATTCTCCTGCCTCTGTCTCCTGAGTAGCTGGGATTACAGGCACGCACCACCACACCTGGGTAATTTTTGTATTTTAGTTTCACTATGTTGGCCAGGCTGGTCTTGAACTCCTGATCTCAGGTGATCCATCAGCCTCGGCCTCTCAAAGTGCTGGGATTATAGGCATGGGCCACCCCGCCCAGCCTGACTGTATATTTCTGACACATGTTACAGAATGTCAAGCAGCCATTAAAAGCATTGTATAATAGATGTTTCAATGTAGCAAAATGTATGCAGCATATTAAAGTTTTTTTTGTTTGTTTGTTTGTTTGTTTTTAAAGGGAGTTAAAAAATACATTAGGACTCCAGGGTTAATTGATCTTATAAAATGACTGAACTGCAGGATAAAAGGGTTTTCTTTGGCTGTAGGGGAAGGTACAAATGTAAAGTTACATAAACAATAATTATGAAAAAACAAACAACTAATAGAAATTCAAATCACAGAATAGCAGAGGAAAGGTCTCAGGAAATCCAATTGTTCACACAAGCAGTAAGAATACTGACAAAAATCATCAAACTTTTTCAAAACTCTGGAAATTAAACAAGAGCATGCAACGATCCAAGCATTAAATCAAGAAAAATGGCTGAAATCTCAGTAAGCAGAGTGAGCTTGGGGTATGTGAAATTGCTCTATTCTCAATCCTTCTCCCCAACTCTGTAGTAGGTTTATATATCAACAGCCACAAAATCATAGTACCCATGAAAAACAGCAGACTAGCAACAACAGGAAGGAGGAACAGAACAGCTTTAGAACTCCCCCAAATCACCATCTTAGTAAACTGTTACTATTTGAATGTCTGACAGCTTCTTGAACACAGGCATTCAGAGCTTTTCTTTAAATGACCTCAGAGCTCACAGATGCAAATGGCCTTTTATCTAGGCATACAAAGGAAATAATCAGTTGCAACCATTTAACACTGCAGCTGCCTAAAACAAATTTTCTTAAAACTGGAGGATGAAGTGTCCACAGGGGCCACTGAAAATCTCCAACATATTCCTGGAAAGTCAGAAAGCTATGCACACACATAGGCGTGGGCCTGTAGTAAGTAAGGACCTGAGATAATACTCTCACACCTCTGGCTGAACTGGATGCTCTACAAAAGCGGGAAGTGAAAGCTCAAGTAGAATTGGGCACTTCCTATGAGAGCTTTCAAGTTATGCCTAACACACACAGTGAGAACCTCTGCAAACGTTAGGAGACTGATTGGTCCAAAGCATTTAAGTAAATTTCTGTTCAATCATTAACTGACGAGTAAGCTAACTCAGCAAAGATATCCATGGCCACCTATGACAAAAGAATACATAATTCACAGAAAATTTTCAGGAAAGATGCTCAACAAACAGGCAACTCCACAAATATAAACATCAACACCACCACACTTTGAAGCAGGGAGACCTGATTTCTAGAGTTAATATATTATTCTAAACGTCCAGTTTTAACAAAGAAAGATGAGATGTGCAAAGAAACAAGAAATTGTGGTCTACATACCTGAAAAATGAAATTAATAGACACTGTTCCTGATAAAGCCCAAACGCTGGACTTACTAGACAAAGACTAAATGAACTATTCTAAATATGCTCAAAGGGCTGAAGGAAATCATGTACAAAGAACAAAAGGAACCCCTGAGAAAGATGTCACACCAAATAGACAAGATCAATAGAGATAGAAATCACTAAAAAAAAAAAGAAAAAAAATTTTTTTGAGTTGAAAAGGGCAATAATGTGAATAACCATGTTCAATAATGTACAGAGATCATACCAAGTATGTTTTCCAACCATCACGGAATGAAATTATACATCAGTAACAGAAAGAAATTTGAAAAATTCACAAATATGTGAAAATTAAAACACTGTACTACTAAATAAACAATGGGTCAAAGAAAAACTCACAAGAGAAGTCAAAAATCACATTGAGATGAATGAATTAAAAAACCCACAGAATATCAAAACTAATGGGATGCAGATAAGTAAAGTGTAGATGGAAATTTATAATTGAAAAGGCCTCTATTTTAAAAAGAAGAATGATCTCAAGTCAATAATTTAATCTTTCAGCACAAGAAACTAGAAAAAATAAGAGAAAAATAAACCTAAACCAATCAGAAGGAAAAAAATAATAAAGACTAAAATAAATAAATAAATAAAATGGAGAAGAGAAAAATAATTCTAAAAATAAATAAAACCAAACGTTGATTTTTTGAAAAGGCTAACAAAAATCAATAAACTTTAGCTAGGCTGACCAAGAAAAAAAGGGATAAGACTCAAACTATTAAAGGAAGGATGAAATAAGGGACATTAACATCAATCTTAGAGAAATAAAGAGGACTGAAATAGGATACTATGAACTAATATGTGCCAACAAATTAGATAATTAGATAATCTAGATTACATAGACAAATTCCTGGAGAAACACAAACTACTAAAACTGACTGAAGAAGAAATAGAAAATCTGAAGAGAAATAGTAATCAAAAACATTTCCATAAAGAAAATCCCAGACCCAGCAAGCTTTACTGATAAAATCTACCAAACATATAAAGAATTAATACCAATACTTCAAAAAATAGAAGAGGAAACATTTCCTAACCCATCCTAGGAGCCCATTATTGGCCCTGGTACCAACACCAGACAAAGATATCTCATACACATATATAAACCAACAAAACACAGAATGGATATATACCAATATCCATTATGACCATTAATGTAAAAATACTCAACAAAGTATCAGCAAATGAATGCAGTGACATTTAAAATGCATTATACATCATGACCAAACAGGATTTATTCCAGATATTTTAGGTAGGTTCGAAATAAGAAAATCAATCAATGAAGTAGTACCCATCAATTAAATAAAAAACAAAAATCACATAATCATCTCAACAGATATAGAAAAAATATTAAAAATCTAACAATTTTTCATGATGAAAGCACTCAAGAAATGAGGAATAGAAGCAAACTTTCTCAATCTGATGAAGGGCATCTCCAAAAAAAACCCACAGGTAACACTTTTCTTTTTTTTTTCTTGAGATGTAGTTTCACTCGTTTCCCAGGCTGGAGTGCAATGGCGCCATCTTGGCTCACCACAACCTCTGCCTCCTGGGTTCAAGCAATTCTCCTGTCTCAGCCTCTCCAGTATCTGGGATTACAGGTGTACGCCACCATGCCAGGCTAAGTTTTGTATTTTTAGTAGAGACGGGGTTTCATCATATTGGTCGGGCTGGTTTTGAACTCCTGACCTCATGTGATCCACCCACCTCGGCTTCCCAAAGTGCTGGGATTACAAGGGTGAGGCACCGCACCCAGCCCACAGGTAACACTTAATGGTGAAAGATTAAAAGGTTTTGCCCTAAAATCAGGAACAAGACAAGGATGTCCACTCGCATCCCTTATCTTCAACATTGTATTGGAGCATCTATCCAGGGAAATTAGGCAAGAAAAAGATTTAAAAGCCATCCATATTGGATATGAAGAAGTATACTATTACTATATGCAAATGACATACTACATAGAAAACCTACAGAATTCATAAAAACGATTAAAGCTTAAACACAAGTTCAAGATTTCAGAACACAAGATCAATTTATAAAAATCAAATGAATTTCTATATAGTAGCAATGAACATTCTGATAATAAAATTAAGAAGCTCCATTTAACCTAGTATACAAAATTAAATATGCAGAAAGAATTTAAAAGAATGAAAGATTAATGTATGAAAAACTCCAAAACCATATTAAAAGAAATTTTAAAAGACCTATGACACCTAAAGCACAAGCAACAACAACAAAAAATTAGACAAATGGGACTTAATCAAAATTAATAAAAAACTTTGAGCTTCAAAGGATATTATCAAGAAAATAAAAACACAACCCATTCTCTGTTTTCCCCCACAATAATATGGACTGCATGATGTTACAGACTAATCTCTTTTTTCATTTTTTATATTCTCACTATTTAGCCCATTATGGAAACTCAATAAATGTTTTTCAGATAGTTGTATAATCCATGCAAGGATGCATGAACAAATACAAACAACTATACGTGAATAAACCTGCAAGCCTTAGGTCTCTTTGGCTGCCTTTGAAGCTTGAATATGATGTTGCCACATGACATATATGTCACTCATATCTGTACAGGTTACACAGAGATCTAACACTTTCAGCGTAGAAAATGAACTCTTGAGTCAGACTACTTGGTTTAAATCCCAGCCCTGCCATGTACTACATATGCCACCTGGAATAAGCCACTTAGTGGCTCTCTGCATTATTTTGGTCATTTGTAAAATGAAGACAGTAACTGTACCTACCTGACAGAGTTGCTATAAGGATTAAATGAGTTTTTATATATGCAAAGCACTTTGTACAGTGACAGCACGTAAGTTCTATATAATGTTAAGTCATTATTACTATTGCTACATATAATTTTAGAAACAAGGACAGTGTTATATTTCTATTTTGAGAGGAAAAACCATCCATAAATAGTTTTGAGCAACTTACTTATTTCTCTGTAAATTGATGACAAGCAGGAGCTAAGAATACCTTATAATGCCTCTAAGATTACTTATAGAAAAGATTTATTTGTTCCAACTTTTGAGATAGAAACCCCTCAAGTTCAGCCTGATAACCACCTCACAGCAAAAGGTAGAATCTAGGATACAAAGTTTCCATACAATAAATAAAAGCCAGAAAAATTTTTTAACATTTTAAAGAGAAAACATGTACACAACAACTTAGTAAATAGTAATAGAAAATAATAGAATAAAATACCTATCTTTAAAAGAAAAATCTTAGTATACAAGGAAAAAAAATCCCACCCTAAAAAATCTCTCTAACAAAGTTGAACTAAAAACTACTGCTAAAAACAGGAGGCTAGCTCCCGATCATACAAAACTCCTAGTATCTAAGCCCTTGTGAAAACCCTGCCTACACTGAATAACACTGACTTGTGTAATAAATAGGATACTGAATAAATGTAACTTCTGAGGCTAGGTCATAAAAAGCACTGTATTTTTTATCTTGGATCACTTGCTCTGGAGGAAGCCACCTGCTATGTCATGAAGACACTCAAAGCAGCTCAGTTGGAGAGGCCTCTTGCTCATAACAGTTGGGGAGAAACTGAGACTTCCTGCAAACAGCCATATGAGTAAGCCACCTCAGAAGTGGGTCTTCCACCCTCAGTAAACCCTTCAGATGAGTGCAGAGCCAACTGACATCTTAAGTGCAGCTTCATAAGAAACCCCAAGTAAGTACCACCCAACTTAGCTGCTCCCATATTCCTGACCTATGGGCTGTGAAATAATAAATGTTTAATCTTTTAAGCCACTAAGTTCTGAGGTAGTTTGTTACATAGCAAAAGATGATTAATACAGTAAGAGAGAAATTCCATGTGTCAATCCAATCTGAAACATGACATACTTGAAAAGAGCTCCTAGGTCATATGGTAGAAAACATCTTTGCAAAAAAAAAGTAAATGACACATAAGTTCATAAAGGGGACTTCCACAGGTCTTATGTTGAACAAGCACCTACAGTTCTGTGCACAATTTTTATTATAAGGCTTGCAACCTAAATGCACTCTTAATAACTTCCATAAGAGACATAAAAAAGTATCTCAAACACAAAACAAAATTTCATTGTTATACAAATTTGAGGGGGTACTTTGACTTTAAATGAAGTAAGTTTCTCTGGACCCACTTGTAAATGATTTCTTTCTTATCTCTATGAATCTACTTTTAGAATATTTATTAATGGAGAATGTCACGAAATGAGACATGGAACACCATGTAGCAGTTCATTACTTTGCCTCCCTCCAAGAGACGTAAATAAGTTATCTCTATTAGAAGGACTGACTTAGGTAAATTTATATTTAGGTCTAAGTTTAACATATATGACGAGTTTCTCTCTAGATAAAGAAAGCAAACAGCAGTACAAGGGCAGAACTATGTAACTTTGTCATTTTCAAAGTTTTTATTTTTTATTTTATTTTTTTTTATTTTTTTGAGATGGAGTCTTGCTCTGCCACCCAGGCTGGAGTGCAGTGGCCAGATCTCAGCTCACTGCATGCTCCGCCTCCCGGGTTTACGCCATTCTCCTGCCTCAGCCTCCCGAGTAGCTGGGACTACAGGCGCCCGCCTCGTCGCCCGGCTAGTTTTTTGTATTTTTAAGTAGAGACAGGGTTTCACCGTATTAGCCAGGATGGTCTCGATCTCCTGACCTCGTGATCCGCCCATCTCGGCCTCCCAAAGTGCTGGGATTACAGGCTCAAAGTTTTTATTTTTAATAAAAAATGAGTATGACCAATGTACACAGCAAGCCTTTTATAGACACTAGGAAATACTGATACCAAGGAAACATGGTACACCTGTGTGGGCAACAAAAGATGTTAGAAAATTAGCATACACTACTGTGTCTGCCCTTAGGAAATACAATCTCTAGCAAAGTTCATCACCACAAACATGGCCACTCAGTAGGTTCACTGCCCCTTTGTAAGGGTGTACATGACCCTTAAGAACATGGCCCTCTCCCAAAGGAACTACAGTATAGATACAAAGTTTATAAAAACAACAGAACCGGTAAAGATATGATGACCTGCAAAAGAAAGGCTTATCAAAAACCCCAAAGTCCAATGATGCAATACCATATTCTATTACATACGTACGTATGTGTATGTGTGTGTGCACACATATGTTTATCTCCAAACTCTGAATTTTTCAATCCTAAGAAAAATAAGCATTATGGCAAATTTTACATTTTATAGTAAATAGAGAAGGAAATAAATGGTAATCCCACTGACATCCTGGGTCCTTAGATTGCCTTAAAATGTAAATGTAACTAGGAACTGAAGATGTGATAGGGTTAAGAACTAGCCAAACCAGAGCCTAAGATACAGTTAAAAAAGAAAAAGCTTCTAAGTCATACCATTTTTCAAAGAATTAAATCGTCTGAGATGTTTAGATAAAAAGAATTTCATTAACTGATTCGATGCAGGTCCATTTACTGCCTCTCCATATGATCCAACACATTATATAGAATCTCAAGGAAAAAGATTGTGAGCAGAAATGACATGTTTTATTACTCTAGGATTTTTAAGTGTACATATTGAAGACTATTGATACTTAGCTACATAAAAACTTCACATATAGTAAATAAAAACCACAAGGCCAAGAAAAACCACAAATAAGAAATTTTTTTAAAAAAAGAGTTTAAGAAGGAAAGTAAATATCTAAAAATTTTAAAGCTTCATAAGCTATATAAAACCAAATGGAATGGCTAAAGCAATATAATATTCATGAAAAATGGCAGTTGACAAATAAAAATATAAAATGAACTATGACATATAGTGAGAAAGCAAAAAGTAAAATTTTTACAATTAAAAATAAATTACTGAAGAAGGCCAGGTGCGGTGGCTCCCAGATGCAATCCCAGCACTTTAGGAGACTGAGGTGGGCTGATTGTTTGAGCCCACGAGTTTGAGACCAGCCTAGGCAACATGGTAAAACCCATCTCTACAAAAAATACAACAGAAATTGGCTGGGCACGGTGGTGTACATCTGCAGTCCCAGCTACTGAGGAGGCTGAGGTGGGAGAATCACCTGAGCCCAGGAAGTTGAGGCTGCAATGAGCTGAGATGGTGTTACTGCACTCCAGCCTGGGCAGACAGAGTGATACACTGTCTCAGAAAAAAAAAAAAAAAAAAAAAAAAAAAAAATTACTGAACAAAACAAAGCCACTGCTAACTAAGGCAATTTCAACACTACCATTTTACCTCCAGTAACATTAGTGGGAAAGCAATTGCAAGCAATATTAGTTGCCACTAATTGTAAATGGTTATCATAAGATGTTCCACAGGGATCTAGGATATTTCTCTCAGTGCTTTGGAGATGTTATGGGTAGAAAAAAATGAGAAGCTAAGTGGGCTGGTTCTGGAACGCCTCCTGTCCTCAGTCAGAGTCATGCCTCTTTTATTTGTTTTATATTTCAGCATGCTCTTTAAGATTGGTCTAAAACAGGAGTTTCCCAGCTCCTCCCCCTTATTTGTTTTATATTTTAGCATGCTCCTTAAAATTGGACTAAAACAGGAGTTTCCCAGCTCCTCCCCGACCCCAAATGCTTGAATAATCCCACTTCACAATATTATAAACACTAACAACTATTTGGATTAAATGAAACCATAGAATTCTTTGACAAATCAAATAGAAGAAACACCATACTGGGTATTATTAATTTCTTACTACCATAATTTCTTCTTCATTATTTATCTTTACTTCTAATAGAATTTACTTACTGTATGAGACTACAAACTCATACACTGTAAGTGTGTATGAGAATATAAACTACTAGAGGGCAGGGCTACATGCACCTATTTTGTAGCAAGTACCCTCAGCACCGTCCAATGACAATTTTGGTGTTGAGTGTCGATGTAACTGTTCTCCCTTGCATGGATCACAGGAGAGGAATAGTAACAAGCATATATAGTATATCTACTCTTTCACAGAGATCTCACTGCATGTACCAAGTAATGAAAGCTTTTTTGCTCCCACTGTGGCACATTTCAAAGTATATCAGCACATGTGCCTATGCGTTTGTTCAAGCATTAATGCCTGTGAAAGAAATGCTTCTCATCTTTGGGATATGAATTCTTTACAATTTTCCCAATAAGAATAAGAACATGGTATTTGTCTTTTGAAAAACATGAAGAACCCTACTGAGGTCCTACAAATAAAAATAATGTAAGAGGATAAAAGTTTCTCTTTACTTTTGAAAGGGTAAGTTACAAAATGCAACTATGTAAAAATAAAAAAAAAAGGAGGCTGGGTGCGGTGGCTCACATGCCTGTAATCCCAGCACTTTGGGAGGCTGAGGTGGTCAGATCATGAGGCCAGGAGATCAAGACTGTCTTGGCCAACATGGTGAAACCCCGTCTCTACTAAAATACAAAAAATAAGTTGGGCGTGGTGGCGCATGCCTATAATCCCAGCTACTTTGGAGGCTGAGGCAGGGGAATCGCTTGAACCTGGGAGGCAGAGGTTGCAGCAAGCTGAGATCATGCCACTGAACTCCAGCCCGGTGACAGAGCAAGACTCCATCTCAAAAAAACAAAACAAAACAAAACAAAAAGACAATAATTGAGAAAATCTGCAAATGCTATTTTGCTTTCATTGTTACTAAAATTTTGTAAAAGTTACATGATTTTATTTTAGATCACCTGAAATAACAGTCTCCACAGCAGTAAAGTTTTACAACCCGTTACACATTGTGTTCATTTTAAAAGTGCAATGCATTGAAGATATAAAGACTTGTTCATTCAACAACCAACATCTATATCTGATTATATAAATGTAATAGGAATACATTTTTTGTAAACTAAAAATAGCTGTGAAAACTAAAAAAAATAAAAAAATAGACAGATATTTTCAGAGGTGAAATTTAGTAGTAGAAAATTTGGGGAAATGATACCTCATCAGTGTTGTAGATAATCTGGAGTCCTGAGGAAATCATTTCCACAAGGTAAAGG
Organism: Trachypithecus francoisi; assembly: GCF_009764315.1. Classification (NCBI taxonomy): domain Eukaryota; kingdom Metazoa; phylum Chordata; class Mammalia; order Primates; family Cercopithecidae; genus Trachypithecus; species Trachypithecus francoisi. The sequence continues at coordinate 87,745,551 of NW_022681455.1, read as the reverse complement.
AGATAGAGTGACACTGCATTTATCTGCAACAAACAGAAACATTAAAAGGTTAAAGGAAACAACCAAAACAAGTTCTAAAATTAACTAATTAAGGCTAAAATTACAAGTCATCTGCTCTAATAGTGTCATAAAACTATTTCCTTTCCTACTGTGAAAGAAAGGTGTTGTGAATTTGGTTCATAATAAAATCCCAGCTTTGTATGCAAAATTCTAAATTCTCAAATTCACTGTAATGGAAAACACTGGATCAGGGAAACGGCTTCAAATAAAACTGTTAACAATTGTTTCTACATCATTTGTTTTCTTTACATGGCAAAAAGAACTTTGAAAAAACAGGAATATATCATTTGCTTTTTAAGATTTATTTTCAAGCTTTGGGTCTAAAGTACTTCTACTTTGCCCCATAGGCAGTATGAAATGCCAATCCACCTCCAATGTATGGAAATGAAAAAAGTTATTTGGTAAGCAAGACATTATGATAGGCCAGTACCCCATAAACAATAGGCGGTGCATCTTGAAAACAGTCTTATATTCAGTGAATACAGAATTTCTGTAAACAACTGCAGGAACATATTAATGTTAATTGTATAACATAATTTAAAACATGTTTATGAATGAATTAGTTTTATGAACAAAGGAGGTATTATTTTAGTGTATTAAAAATAGATATTTTATGATCTAAACAAAAAAATACTAATATCCACTTTAACAAAAAAGGACACTCACAGAATCCTGAATGGGATGTGTGAATTGTCTCAGGTAAAGAAGCAGGAAATGTAAGTGCCACAACAGGCACAACCCTTGTTTGGTTCATTTTAGGTGTCAACTTAACTGGATAAAGGGAAACCTAGACAGCTGGCAAAGCATTATTTCTGGGTGCATCTATGAGGATGTTTCTAGAGGAAGCAGGCATGTGAGTTGGCCGGCTGAGTGGGGATGATTTGCCCTCAAGGTAGGCAGGCACCACCGAAATGACTAGGGGCCACCCAGATGGAACAAAAAGGCAGAGGAAAGGTGAATTCTTGCTCTCATATGCCCTTCTTCTCCTTCCTTTGAACATTAGAACTCCAGGTTAACCAGCTTCCATCAGTGGCCCCCTGAGCTTTCGGGCCTTCATCCTCCAACAGAGAGTTACACCACTGGCTTGTATGGTTCTGAGGCTTTCAGATGTGGACTAAGCCACATTAGCGGCATCCTTGCTTTTGCAGCTTGCAGATAGCCTCCCATGGGACTTCTCAGCCTCCATAATTGTGTGGGTCAATTCCTCTAACCTCTCCTTCCCTCCCTCCCTCTCTCTCTCTGTCCCTCTCCTCTCTTCATCATTATTAGTTCTGTCCCCCTGAAGAATCCTGACCAATACACCTTGAAAACACAATGCTAAATTTAAAAAGCCAGTCACAAAAAGATCATTTATTGTATACGAAATGCCAAAAGTAGGCAAATCCACAGGGACAGAAAGACTGGCTGCTGCCTAGAGCTGGGGGGCTTTGGAGAATATAGGGAATACAAAGTTTATTTTTGCAGGTAATGGGTATAACGTTTCTTCCTGGGGTGATGACAATGTTCTAAAATGTATAGTGATAATGGTTGAGAAACTCTGAATATACTAAAAACCATCAAATTATATACTTTAAATAGGTGAATTACATGTTATGTGAATTATATCTCAATAAAACTGTTATTAAATAAGTAAGTAACAAAAAAAAAGGCAGTGAAAAACTTTCACTGAGCCGGGAAACTGTAAGCCTGAGTTAAAAACAGAGAGAAAGCAAGGTGTAATTCTATTCCCATAGAATTCTAACACAGATTATTTTCCTCTGACAGCTCGAGTGGCTATGTCTTCCATGACTCTCCTTCGGCCCAACTGAGTAATAGATGGAAAATTTGGGCAGAAAATTATTGGTGCCCTGGAGGCCTTGGGCAGAGCAGCCCAGGGCCTGGCACTGCTGGTGACCGTCTCAGGAACCAGGCTGATCCCAGGTGTCTCCTGACTTCCCGGCACTCAAGGGTCCATTGGATGTCAGGGTCTTGTCAAGGTCCAAGTGGGCCACACAAGAAGACGCAGTATTCTGGTTTTAGGTTTTTCAGATTTACGCTAACATTTTAGTGACTCTTCTTAAAACATGGTTGTATGGTGAGAAGGGTTTCATCCCACTGCCAGGCTCCCCCAGATGTTCTCTTACAGCATTGACGCTAGCCTGTCAAAAATGACTTCCAAGAAATTTCATTCCTATGGGCAGCCTTTTACAGGGAACACCTCTAAGAGCTCTCTGCTCTGACTTGTGGGATGCTTCTGTGAGAAAATGTCAGTACATCATAAGTTGTAAAGGGACTACCATATAACAGGTTGACCAAAATTTATTTAAGGCCAACTATGTACCAAGTGCTGAGCTGAATTCTGGGATAAAAAGATAAATAAGCTGTTATTTTCTGAAAACCCTACTTCTGATAGCAAACATATTTATCAAAGGAAAAGGCACATACAATCTGATTATGCTATAGTTATAAGGTTAAGGTTGAAAAACTATATATTCATACAACACTAACTCTCCAAGGAGCTATTTACAAATAAGCACAAGAGTTTCTGCTGCATAGAAATGAGAGCACCGCACTTTCTGTGTTTAGAGAATATATACTAAAGTAAGACATTTCAGATCTCTAGAGTAAGAGGGACTATAAAAAGGAGATACTCTTAATTTAGTAAGGAATATAAGAATAGTTAAGTATTCTGTCCCAAAGACAGAGAACCAAATGATGAGCAGAAAATCGATTAAACATAAATAGAATGTATTTGTATCCCAGAAACAACAGAATGTGCAGCTAAAAAACAATACACAGATGTGAGAGGGGAATAAAATGAAAAAAAAATAAAAAACCTCACAGTGTGTTCTACGCATAGGTATAAAATTTAATATATTATATAAGACAAAATTTATGGACTTCAGAAATACCTTTTGGAATTATATTTCAGTGACATGTTTTTAGTTTTACTGAAGGATGATACATTAAGAAATGAACTGCTGTTAAACAAAACTGATTTGCTATTACACCACTGTCAACTGTCTTTTGTCCCCTAGTTCCTAAATGCTGAAATTCTTCTAAATTTGATAACATGTAAAAACTTTCGTCACTGAAATAATTGTAGGCTTCCTTCTTTTGCACATTAATAATATTATAATCTAGGCCAGGCACGGTGGCTCAAGTCTGTAATCCCAGCACTTTGGGAGGCCGAGATGGGCGGATCACGAGGTCAGGAGATTGAGACCATCCTAACTAGCTGGGCGAGGTGGTGGGCACCTGTAGTCCCAGCTACTCAGGAGGCTGAGGCAGGAGAATGGCGTAAACCCGGGAGGCGGAGCTTGCAGTGAGCTGAGATCCGGCCACTGTGCTCCAGCCTGGGCGACAGAGCGAGACTCCGTCTCAAAAAAAAAAAAAATATTATAATCTATCCGTTTACCCTTTTTGCTTGAAGACCAAGAATTTACTCGGATTTCATGTTCAATTGCCACAATTAACTCAGCCCTGGTGGCTGCCATTTCACCTTCTTCTCCATTACAGGGTTGATTCTGTACTTCTATTTTGAACAATTTATAAAATCTAATTTAAAAATTATTTTTAAACAGCCTCAAATCCTCTATGACAGGGCTTCCCAGCCTCTGGGCCAAAGACTGCTATGGGTCCATGTCCTGTTTGGAACTAGGCTGCACAGCAGGAGGTGAGCGGCAGTGAGCAAGCATTACCGCCTGAGCTCTGCCTCCCCTCATATCAGCAGTGGCATTAGATTCTCAGAGTAGCGCAAACCCTATTGTGAGCTGCACATGCAAGGGATTCAGGTTGTGTTCTCCTTATGAGAATCTAATACCTGATGATCTGAGATGGAACAGTTTCATCCCAAAACCATCCAGCCCCTACGCCATCTGTGGAAAAATTGTTATCCACAAAACTGGGCCCTGGTACCAAAAAGGTTGGGGATCACTGTTCTATGCTATAGAATATAAGGAGAATAAAATTTATAATATCTTTTTACCTGAAGATGACCATATTCCTCATAGGAGAGCAACTCATCTCCTGTATGCACATTGAAAACAGAGTGAAGACATGTTGTTGGGCGTGGATCCTGCTTAAACTGCTGGACCTAGAATGAAATATAAAATTTAAACAATGTTAGTAATTCATAAACTTATCCAAGACTATAGATTATATAAGCTATTTTTCATGAAACTTTTTAATGAACAAAGCTAAGGTAGAGGACCGAACAAAGCAGAAATGTTACCTTTTCTCAAGAAACAAACAATACAAAAAGTTCATAACTACTAACTTGATAGAGTTAACATGATTCTCAATTGATATTTCACATGCATAGCAACTCAGGTACTGTACGGAGCAGGTTAATGTAGTAGCAATGGCTTTTTGTTTTGCATCTTATTTTGTTTTAGAGTAAAATTCTGCTTTATGTTGTGAGACAGGATTTCAGTGATTGTATTCCACTGCACTGTTATTTGGAAATGCCTACATGACACTCATAATGAAAAAGGACCACAGGCCAATTCTAGTTCAGTAAGTGTTCAAACTTCAAATACAATTTCTTTCTCTAAGGGTCGCAAATTTTAATGTATGCTGCTGTTAACGTGCTTTCATTTCCCCTTCCGTATATATTGTACACTCATTACTAAGACATCAACTCTAAGAGAATATAGGCCACACCATTATTTATTAGCTAGACAAAAAATTTTACCATTTTAGAATAAGTAAATACCTAAATAATCCAACAGAAAAACTCTGGGGACCAAAAAATCCACCCATTTCTTTAGGGCCTGTTCAATTCAACATGGCAAACATTTACTGACGCCAATTATGTGACAAACACTGCGCTAATTCCTGGAAGTCTGAGATAAATAGGAACAAAAAAATGAATTGCAAGATATATAGCTTTAGGTAAATGCAATAATTCTCTTTTAAAGAGGAGTATGAGAAATAAGTGATGATAATACCTAAGTCATTGCGATCTTGCCTTGTTTCAGTTTACTACGAAACTATATAGAACCATGTTTTCTTCTCCATCTTTAAAAATTCTTCTTCTCCTTAAAATACCATCTTAAAAAATCTTCTTTTATACTTTTTGAACTCTCACCAAAATTCCTTCCTCTGGACTCCCACATCAGTGTAGTTGTCACTCAATTATTTTTCCTGTTTTGTACTTTTACTAGCTGTATGTATCTCCCTGTGAAATTGCATAATACACATTTGGTCTACCTTCGTAGTTTTGGGCACAGGGCTCTAAGAACCCTTTGAATTTCCTGAGCAACAGGTGCAAAAAGAATGTCTTTTTTTCATATAAGTCCCTTTCAACCATACTTGAGTTTTTGCTAATAATGTGACTCTTGATAGGTCCCTAGATAGCTTCAAGATGGGGGACTGACTGCCAGAGGAACCAACCAAGTGATCAGAGGGTTGGAACTTTCAGCTCCTCACTCCCACTCCTTACTTCAGGGGACGTGGAGAAAGGAAAAGCTGGTGAATGAGTCAATCACCAATAGCCAGTGATTTAATCAATCATGCCTACATAATGTGATTGCTATAAAAACCCTAGATGATGGTATCTGGAAGGCTTCTGGGTCAGTGAACACATCTGCATGCCAAGAGGGTAGTGCACCCCAGATACCAAGGGGACAGATGCTCTTGTGCTCGGGACCTTTTCTGCACCTTCTACCACTTCATCTGGTGTTTGCTTTATATCCTTTAAAACAAACTGGTAACAGTAAGTAAAGTGTCTCCCAAGCTCTGTGAGCTGCTATAACAAAGTATTGATGCCGGGGAATTATTGTAGCCAAGTCAGAGAGAACTGTGGGTAGCCTGGGGATCTACTACTTACAATTGGTGTCTGAAGTTGGGGGTAGTCTTGTGGAACTGAGTCTTAACCTGAAGGATCTGTTTTAACTTCAGGTCGTTACTGGAAGAATTGCAACAAGCTGTATATACCCAATTGGTGTCTCAAATTCGGGAACTGCTTAGTGTGGAAAATCCATACATTTGGTGTCAGAAGTGTTGTGAGTAGAGAAACAGTATTGCTGTAGAGTCCTACTATCTTGTAAACTTCTACAAGCTATGCTGTCCAACACGGTAGCCACTAGCTACATGTGACTAATTAAATTAAATTACAATTAATTATATTAAATTAAAAATTAAGCTCTTCAGTCACAATGGCCACATTTCATGAAATCAATAGCCACATGTCACTAGTGGGTACTGTATTGCTCAAGAGTAACATGGAACATTTGTATGCTCATAAAAAGTTCTATTGGGCAATATTGTTCTAGACAGATGTTACATCTTTACTGTCTCCAAGAGCCCTACGTAAACAAACACAGCCCTCCCTATGATTAAAGAACCTAATCAGCAAAATAAAAGTCTGAACCTATCAGTACATAATCAGGACCTAGAGAATGGGTACAGTTAGGGATGTAAGTTCTCTATTAATAAAGTGACAGTCATCTGGTGTTAATTCAGAGAAGATGACTATCCCTTCTCAATATCTGAAACTGCTTGTAGTAATCTGAACCTACACAAATAGAAATCAATGTGGTCACTCTTTTCACACTATTATCTCAAAGTCCTGAATATTATTCTGAACTCCTATACAAAAATAGTAAAACTGAAGCAAAACACATTTTAACCACTTGATACAGATCTAAAAGGATAAGGTTTTATCAGTTTAATAAAGTAACTCCTGCAGTTGACAAGGTGGTGTTTGTCTTTTGTCTTCAAGACATGCAAGAACCCAGCAGGACAATTTATATTCAATCACTATGTCAGGGGAAAAGCAAGTACTAAATGATTAAAGATACCCAAATGGGGGATTATATAAGTACATTTTGAGTTTTAAAGTCATTAAAAAGACAAGTAATTTAAAATTTCAGAAAAAAAAAGGTTGAAAGTATAAGCTTTGAAGATTAATGGGGCATGCTGTATGTCAATTACAAACAAAAAGTCATCTTGAAAGCAGACAAAAACAAGAGGATGCTAATTAGTATTTTATACGATTCTGGCATCTGGCAAGTAAAAATAAAGATAATAAATAAAGCAAAATTTTCTAGACTAAAATAAATCTAGAATAATGCCTCTTCCACTTGTATTTTGCTCAGATTTTTCCTGAAAACTTTTATCATTGTGAATAAACAGTTTATCATTTGGGAAAAGGTAACTGAGTATTTTGCCATCCATTTTTAACTTATAGCCTTAAAACATGCATTTAGAGAAAAAAAAATCTTCTCAAAAGGGAATCCTGGAAAAATAAATTTTATAAAATTTTAATGATTTCTCATTAATTAGAAACTAGCATTTCAAACAAAAAAAAATTTAAGTAGATAATTAGATACAGCAACATTTATAACCTATTATAAAGCAAATGTCTGCCCTCTAAACTAATTGCAGATTGAATCAACTCTGAAAAACTCTGAATGCCTCTCTGTAAGTAGAATTATAAAAGACAGCAAATAAGAGAATAGGTATCTGCATACTGAGAGGTAAAACACAGCTGACACTAATAAACAGGCATTAAGATAAGTGTGAAGACATAAAACCCAGAAAACAGACTGCTCTAAATTCTGTAAATAAATCAAGAAAAAGTCTACGTATTCACTCAAATTCATAATCAACTTAAAATACCTTTTAGCTAGTATTTTTAGAAAATACATCAGGAAGCGTGTTTTATGATGAGAAATCAATAGAAGTGGAGAAGGGAGACTTTCTAGGTCATGGTTTTACTTCAAAAGACAACATGAGGCTATAGGTCAAACGGTGAATGAACACTACAAATGTGCTTTGCTTTAGTTTCAAGGGAAGACCAACAGAGAAATGTTTCACATTTTAAGATACGTTTATATTCCCTCTTGCAACAGTATTGTAAAGGAAATGGCCAAGACTGGAGGAAAAGAACAGTGAGCAGCAATAAGATGTGAAGGTATGGTCAGAGGCTTTGAGCTGGGTGTATGCTTCAATCTCCCTGAGTCACAGTCCCTCACACTCATATGCACTAGAATAATATACTCCTTACAATTCATATTTACATTAATGGTCTATATCATAGCTACATAGGAAAGAAATGATAATCCCTTGTAATTTACAGAATTTAAGATAGCTTAACTCAGTCAGGCATGGTGGCTCATGCCTGTAATCCTAGCACTTTCAGAGGTCGAGGTGGGAGGATTGCTTGAGCCTAGGAGTTTGAGACCAGCTTGGGCAACATGTTGAGACCCTGTCTCTATTTTTAAAATTAAAAAACAAAAACAACCTTAGGTCACACTCAAACTGTTTTAGAAGAAAACATATTACAGTTATGATGCTGGTTAGTAACATTGAGTAAGAAATGCCATTATAAAGTCAAAACGCCTTTGTAAAGTCAAATCTCAGCAGAAAAGCCACTAACAATTGGCTAATGGCCAGGTGCTAATGGTCTACACATCATAGCTACATAGGAAAAAAAATGACAATCCTTTATAATTTAAGGAATTTAAAATAGCTTAAGTTGGCCCAGCATGATGGCTCACGCCTGTAATCCTTGCACTTTGGGAAGCTTAGGTGAAAGGATTGCTAGAGCCCAGGATTTCAAAACCAGCTTGGGGAAACATGGAGAAACCTTGTCTCTACAAAAAATACAAAAATTAGCTGGGTGTGTTGGTGTACGCCTGTAGCCCCAGCTACTTGGGAGGCTGAGGTGGGAGGGTTGATTGAGCCTGGGACGTCAAGGCTGCAGTGAGCTGTGATTACACCACTGCATTCCAGCCTGGGCGACCCAGAGAGACCCTGTCTCAAAAAACCGGCCAAACAACAATAAAAAAAGCAACTGGCTAACCATGCCACAAGGAAAAAACCTTAATCCAAGCTTGTCCAACTCACAGATTCACAGCTTTGAATGTAGTCCAGCACAAATTCGTAAACTTTCTTAAAACATTATGAGATTTGTTTTGCAATTTTTTTTAAGCTCATCAGCTACAGTTGGTGTTAGTGTATTTTGTGTGTGGCCCAAGACAATTCTTCTCCTTCCCATGTGGCCCAGGGAAGCCAAAAGATTGGAAACCCCTGCCTTAAACTAATACGTTATCAGACTTCCTTCTGATAATTCTACTTTGTCAGCTTGTTTGGCAAACCCATGAAAACCATGATTTTCACAGTGTGTCCTAGAAAGAAAAGTTGAATTAATAAAGACATTATGCATTTATGAAATGATACAAATGAAATAAACAATAACACCTCACACTTAGGAAAAAATTAACTTTAATCACAATTATTTCAACATAACATATGACATACTAGTTTAATTCCAGTATGTCAATCTGTGACATACTACTTTATTTCAAGCATCTGAAAAACCTTTGCAATATTGATTTGTACAGTCAAATCTCAGTAGACAAATTAAAGGCTTTTCATATGTCTCCATTCACTTTTTCTCTATAACATTTTCTTGTTGCCATATTCTGGTGGCAGAATATTAATGATTTTTTTTTTATTTTGACTTGAATTACAGGCCTGAAGAAGAAGATTTGCTATCACTTTTTTTATTACTTTTTTTTTTTTGAGGTGGAGTCTCACTCTGTTGCCCAGGATAGTCTCGAACTCCTGACCTCGTGACCTGCCTGCCTCAGCCTCCCAAAGTGCTGGGATTATAGGCGTGAGCCACCATGCCCAGCCTATTATTTTCTTTTTCTTTCTTTTTTTTTTTTTTTGAGACAGAGTTTCCCCTCTGCTTCCCATGCTAGGAAGCAATGGAGTAATCTCAGCTCACTGCAACCTCCTCCTCCAGGGTTCAAGTGATTTTTGTGCCTCAGTCTCCTGAGCAGCTAAGGCTATGGGCACGCGCCACCAAATTTGGCTAATTTTTGTATTTTTGGTAGAGACGGAGTTTCACCATGTTGGCCAGGCTGGTCTCGAACTCCTGGCCTCAAGCGAGCCACCCGTTTCAGCCTCTCAAAGTGCTACAATTTTAAGAGTGACCCACCGTGCCTGGCCTATTATTTTCAAGTGTAGATCAAAACAATATGTTCATGTGATTAAAAAAATACAAAATATTAAGTGATCAAAACTGTCTGCAAAGTTCCCTGTGTGCATCTCTGCCAAAAGACAGAAGTTGGAAACGCATCTGAAACGTGGTTTAGAAGGGAGAGGGAAAACTACTAATGATCACGACACAAATATTTACTGTATGTTCACTTGATACCAGCCCTTGTGCTATGTGCTCTCTTTCATCCAAGTACTGACCAGCCCTGACCCTGCTTACTTCTGGGATCAGATGAGATAGGGCATTCAGGTGGTATGGGGCCAGACACCATGTTCTCTCTATACATTATCTGCCCTTCTCCACCCCCACCCATTCTGATTTCTGTGACCGCCCTCCTCCTGTATCAACCAAAACCTTTCCCAGGATCTGATGAGTATGGGGGCATTGAACACCTTAATCTGGCATTCAGTTCATCCCACAGCGCCAGGTATGCTTACTAGAAGTGGCCCACTAGGCACTCGCATTCCATACCCAGCTCCACGCACCAGCAAGCCAGGCTTCTTACCCATTTAAAGTGTGAGAGTAGGTGGAGATCCTTCGGGTCCTAAAACCTTCAATCATTTGCTTTATGGATGAAACCACGTGGGGTGGGTTTTGGAAGAGTGCCAGCCATCCCGAGGGAAACCTCAGAGGGAACTAGCTACTAGATGGTTCCATCAGTCTTTCACCCATGTATACCCAGGTCCAATGACCGATTGATTTACATGTCAGGACCACTAGGGACTTCCACTAGTTTCCTCCAGCTTTGCCCTGACCAGGCACAGTTCACTATCTTTCAGATCCTAACAAGTGCCCTGGTGCTCCAACCTCCGGGGCGCTGCCCTGGGTGAGATGGGCCAGTGGTGCCCCCTCAGGGGACCGGAGAGGCCTCGGGATCCCATCTCAGCCAGTGAGTGCGCCGGCCTTCATCTTCACTGTGCCAAGACAGCTTTCTTGCAAAACACTGACTCGCACACGTGCTTTATTTCTTAATCCTTACAAAACCTAAGAAAGGTGGTATTGTTGGTATCCGTATTTAACAGATGAAAAAAACGGAGGCACATGGGAATTAAATAATTTGTCCAACATCACACACCTGGAAACAGACTGGAAAGCAGTACATTCATTTATGTTGACTGTCCTGAAAAGAGTTAATATAGTAGGCCTGAGACTGCTAACCTCAGAAAGAACTGTTTGTAAGGTTGCCCCTTGGCTGATATGTGGACACTCAGATTATGAAAGGGTTTCCACTATTCCCTCACAAGAGTGGCTCACTATACCTAAAGTGTTTACATCAACAATGTGGTTGATACTACACACCTGGTTTCCTTCTGGCTGTCTGAAACTTTGGTGAGTGCTAGACAGAGGATACCTACATGACCAACCACCAATAAAAACCTTGGGCAATAAAAACCTCAAGCTTCTATTGAACTTCCCTGATAGACATTTTACACATGTCATAATTAGTCACAATCCGTTGCTGGGGGAATGAAGTGCATCTGTGTGATCCCACTGGGGATGACTCCTAGGTGCTGGCATCTGGCTTCCTCCAGACTGTGTTCCATGCACCTTCACCCTTTGCTGATTATGCTTTGTCTCCTCTCATGTAATAAACCATAGCCACAATTACGATCATCTGCTGAGTCATGTGAGTCCTTCTAGTGAAGCATCAAACCTGTGGGTGGTCTTAGGGACCCATGATGCATTGATGTACACCTATGGGCACTTACTATATTAGGACCTGGGATCATGGAGATGTAGATAAGTAAGGGAATAGCCGTTATATCTGTATAGAGCTTTATAGTTTTTAAAATGTTATGTATATTATTTTCTTTAATTTCCACATAACCCTCTAATGTTGTTTTCTTTTTGTTTTTTGAGATGGAGACTCGCTCTGTCCCCAGGTTAGAGTGCATTGGCACGATCAAGGCTCACTGCAACCTCCCCCGCTCTCGGATTCAAGTGATTCTCCTGCCTCAGACTCCCGAGTAGCTGAGACAACCAGTGCGCACCACCATGCCTGACTAATTTTTGTATTTTTAGTAGAGATGGGGTTTCACCATGTTGGCCAGGATGGTCTCAATCTCTTGACCTCGTGATCTGCCTGCTTCGGCCTCCCAAAGTGCTGGGATTACAGGCAAGAGCCACCGCACCCGGCCTGTAAAGCTGTTTTCTAAGCCTATAATTCCTTGTCTCTTTGTATGTAAATGAATAAAGTGTTACATTTTTAAACTAAAGTTCACTTAAGCCAGAGCAATTCACATGTCCAAAAGTAATTCTGACAAGGATATTCTTTAACTAATAAAATACTGATTAGAATTATCGATATTGTGAGGTTCCTGAGAAACTGGGTCTTTATCAAGCAACACCAGATGCAAAACGCAAAGAAATCAAAGTCTAAATAACAATTCTCAATCACCTCTTGCCTAAGGTGTTTGTTCCTTCAATCTCAGGATTTCAAACCCTGGGCTAGAATGGCAAAGGTTGTTTTAACCTATCTAGTCCGCCCTAGGATGTGGCTTTCCCTTTGAAAAGTACACATTCTTCTTTAGAAGAAGCCATTGCTATACTAGTTAAATTAATCCTTCAGAATGATAGGCGAATTCCCGTCCACACCACAGTGTTTTACCTTATCGGCCTGACGCATATAGCAGTAGAGAATTCCTCTCATGCATTTTATAGCTGAGTGCTCCAGCTCATGGGTCCTTCCCTTGTCATCATCAATGCGCCTGGGTGAGAGAGATAACTCATGAAACAAATTGGAAATGCATTTGAAAAGGAAGCAGAACTTCTGATAATTAAGTATTTAACTATCTGGCTAATCCTGTGTTCTGGTGACATCTACCAATTCTGTCACAGTGAAACTCCATTTTCCCAGCAAAAGTAGAAATGCTGCAATGAAAAAAAAAAAAATCCTATGATGAAACTTAGGTAGATTTTTCCTTCTTTCAAGGAGGTAAGCCAACTCCTTTTAAAAATAGTATACAATATTTCTACAGTGATTTGGCTGAAACTTTAAAGAATATTTCCATTGGAAAAAAAATCCAGCAACAGATTGTTTTAAACTCACTGTTATGAAATAAAGCCAGTTTTTATTACCTATCCCTGTAGGTTATGCAATGGCCACTTGGATGTAAGTAGCAGCCACAAGTTAAGGTAGGTGCTGGCTTTCTTTGCTCTGCAGTATGTTCAATACCGTCAGGGCAGGCATTTAGTCACAGTCAAGGATGCCTTCAACTAAGCACACATCCCGGATGACACATGATGTATTTTGGCATAAAGTTTTACATTCTCTGGTTTTAATTTAAAATCAATTGAGAGTATTTTACATCTCTTGCTTTTAAAAATAAAGAACAGCTAAAATCTAACTATTAAACTAGGTTAAGATGTTACCTCTGTCCACAAGTTGCTTTTTATTATAGATCAGTAACTTTTCAAAGCTGGATGAGAGTCACCCACTACTAAAACATAAAAGTGACTTATTCATTGTTTCACTTAATCTTAACTAAAAATATGTGATAATCATTCTCACATCATTAAAAAGTATCACTTCTCTCCTTAAAAAGTATACTATAATTACCTCCCAGTTAAATCATAGATCGCATATACCATTCACTATTGGGAAGAATGATTATTATTTTGACACAGTATGGTGAATGTCAGTAAAAAGTAAGTTATTCATCATTAGCACATCATACCTTCTTTTTCATGCTGGCATTGCACAAAAATTAGCACGAATTTGCTCTATACAGTACTTTTCCCATTGAGGTCAGACACAAGTATTTTAATAGAGGCATATTCTACATAGACAGTGTGCCTGCAAAGTAAGGACTTTAAAGTCTCTATCTGATGTTAGAAGCATTCTGGGAAAAGGTTAATATCTGACTCTTGTCCATATGCTGCCTGTACTTCTGTATTTGTTAAAGCAATTTTCCTGTAAACATTTTATTTAGAAAAATTTCAAATCTACGTCCGGGCGCGATGGCTCGAGCCTGTAATCCCAGCACTTTGGGAGGCAGAGGCAGGCAGATCATAAGGTCAGGAGATCAAGACCATCCTGGCTAACATGGTGAAATCCCGTCTCTACTAAAAATACAAAAAATTAGCCGGGCGTGGTGGCGGGCACCAGTAGTCCCAGCTACTCGGGAGGCTGAGGCAGGAGAATGGCGTGAACCCGGAAGGCAGAGCTTGCAGTGAGCCGAGATCGCACCACTGCACTCCAGCCTGGGTGACACAGCAAGACTCTGTCTCCAGGAAAAAAAAAACAAATTTCGAATCTACGAAACAGTTAAAAGGATGCTATAACTTAGATTCACCATCTTAATATTAGCTTGCATTCTCTATTACATTTTCTTCATTGTTTGAAAGTAAGCTACAAACATCATGACCCTTGACTCCTACACACTTCAGAAGTATCTCTAGAAAACAAGATTCACCTACATAATCATAATACCATTATTATACCTAAGAAATTTAATACTGATACTATAAGATCTAATACATAGTCTTGGCTCAAATGTTGAAGTGTCCCAAAAATGTACTTTACAGTATTTTTAAATGCATGATCCAATGAAGGATCATGTATTGCATTCGGCTGTTGTATTTATTTAGTCTCTTTTAATCTAGCCATCCTCATACCTATTTCCTAGTCATCTGTAGTACTGACATTTTTAGAGCCCAGGCAAGTTGTCTTATAAATAGCCACAATTCAGCTTTGTCCGATTTTTTGTTCATATGTAGACTCATGTTAGATAACTTGGTAAGATGTTAGCACAAGGTGTATTTCCCATTGTGTCAAACCAGGAACGGCAATTAACATCAGTCTGTCTCATTATTGGCTTCACGACTTGGTGAAGGTGCTACTGATGCTCCCTGTACTCCTAAGATCAGTAGCAGTTTTACATTTAATAAAGCCATATTGTTCTTACCTAGAATATGTAAGGAAATGCTTTTAGTGATGTCAGCATTCAAGTGTGCTAAAGAAGACTACTGCATATTATCTCAGTGTTTCTCATTTTAAAATCCAACACATCAGTAATTTCAAACAGATAAATCATGTTCATGTGGAAGATACAATTTTTAAATCAGAAACATAACTATGGGTCACTTTCAGAAAATTAATATTCAGAAAGTTAATCTTACTAATCTTAATTATGGTTAAAATGTATTACCACTGACTATGTGTTAGCAACCACATTCAGTGCTTTCTACATATAATGAAATAAATAAAGGAGAAATTTTGTAATGTCAAACTATGTCTTTTTTTACTTTACACAATTTTTTCACTTACGACCAGACCTAATAACAGATACTTCGCTGAAGTGCAGTGATAAAACCGGAAACGAGGTAGGGGAAAAGAATTCTGACCCTGGCTCTATCATTAACGAGTTGCATCACTTTGAACAAATTTGTTAAGGACTCAGGGCTCTAATTTTATTACCTGCAAAATTTAGTCATCATCAGTTCTCTCCATGATTGAAACCAATCAACACAACGAGAGTGTGTAGGTAGTTCATTCTACCAATGACTAATAATGCAGATTTAGAAACCTAGAGACAAAGAGTTTTGTTCACAAAGTCATAAAATCTTAGAACTGGTCTGATACAAGCTTTTAGAAAAATGAAATGGTTTAGGCTGGGTATGGTGGTTCACACCTGTAATCCCAGCATCTTGGGAGGCCAAGGCTGGCGGATCACTTGAGGTCAGAATTACGAGATCAGCCTGGCCAACATGGAGAAGCCCCATCTCTATCAAAAATACAAAACTTAGCCAGGCATGGCAGTACATGTCTGTAATCCCAGCTACTTGGAGGCTGAGGCAGGAGAATTGCTTGAACCCAGGGGGCAGAGGTTGCAGTGAGCCAAGGTCATGCCACAGAACTGCAGTGTGGGTGACCTCATCTCAAAAAAAAAAAAAAAGAAAGAAAGAAAAAAAAAGAAAAAGAAAAAGAAAATGAAAATGTTTAGAGGCCTAAAAAGGGATGTGAGCAGCCATAGGTCGCACAGTGAGTCAGCAGCAGAGCCAAAAGATAGGTGCTCAATTAGTCTTGGTCCTACAAAACCCTATTATCCATTCTCACAGTTACTAGGAGAGCACACACCAGCTCACCTGTATGCAAGAGCCAAAGCCCAGGCCCCAGCAGCGCAGTATAGACTGTCCTGGATCTTGGCCTTCTGGTCACCACCACATGTTTTAGTGGGAAAGAGACCGGTAGTTGGACTTTGATACAGCAGCAATGTTGACTTGACTGCAATTGAGGACAAGACAAAGAATGAACTGTACAGCGAGCGACTTCCCTTGGGCTAAGTGTTTTAATCTTCTTTGGCTTCCTCATCCCGTTTCTGACAATTTTGTTTCTCAACTTGCTATAGTATAATACTTCTGAAGATGTGGAAACAACTTCATGTCATTCCAGCCTTAGTGGGAATCCACCCTACACAAAGAAATCTTTCCAGTTTTTAGGAAAAGACTCAGCTAACTAGGACTTAAAAAGCCTTTAGCACATCCCCGGTAATGTCAATGTGTGTTAGAAATCTTATTAGGACAACATCAGGTACAGAGGGAAAAAGAGATCAAGCAAAAGACTAAGTATAATAATTTTAAAAAATCAGTTCAATAGGTAAACTTAAAGCAAATGCACACGAAAGAGTAGCATACATTTAGTAAATCACAAAGCCACCTCAACTGCTACAATACATGATCAACAATGTAGGAAGGGCGAGGGGAAGATCACAGAACAGGCTGGAATCCCGTGTTTCACTGACGGCTAAATTGTGCCTGGTCTTCAGAGGAGTGTACAGTATTCATTTTACTTTATTGTACAGGTTAGGAAAATGTTTAACATTTTAAAACTGAATTCCATCCATATATAACATGAACACAGCAGCAAATAAATAATTTTTTATGAACATTTTACTTAAATAAGTCTGAAATTAATGTTTTATTATCTTTTATAAATGGGCTTTAAAATAGGAAAACACACACACTAAAATTACATTTACTAAAAGCTGTTTTATTGCTATCTAACTATAAATGGATGGGTAATGCTTTTCCTAAAATGCATTACATTAACCCTATCTAGATTGGCAACTACCTTTTTGTTTTGAGACAGGGTCTCACTCTATAACCCAGGTTGGAGTGCAGTTGCATGATCATAAGCTCACTGCAGCCTCTAACCCCTGGGCTTCAGAGATCCTCTCAACTTAGACTCCCAAGTAGCTGGGTCTACAAGCAATCACCACCATGCCAGGCTAATCTTTAAACGTTTTGTAGAGAAGGAGGCTTGTTATGTTGCCCAAGTTGGTCTCAAACTCTTGGGTTGAAGCAATCTTCCCATCTTGGTCTCCCAAAGTGCTAGGATTATAGGCATGAGAGATCACACCCAGCCATGTTATCTACTTTTTGGGATAGTTTTTCAAAGGTCAAAAACATTATGTTCTGTCACAGAGATTTAAAGAATTAAACTTTCTTTTTGTTTTTCTCAGACTAAATTTATCTTTTTTTTTGAGACGGAGTCTCGCTCTGTCATCCAGGCTAGAGTGCGGTGGCACAATCTTAGCTCACTGCAACCTCTGCCTCCCAGGTGCAGGTGATTCTCCTGCCTCAGCCTCCTGAGCAGCTGCGATTACAGGAGCACACCACCACACACAGCTGATTTTTGTATTTTTAGTAGAGACAGGGTTTCTTCATGTTGGTCAGGCTGGTCTCCAACTCCTGACCTTGTGATCCGCCCACCTCCGCCATCTCAAAGTGCTGGGATTACAGGCGTGAGCCACTGTGCCTGGCCTCTAAATTGATCTTATCATAATCGTTTCTTTCAGAAAACTGGGGTATTTATTATTTTTCCCAGTGTAAAGAATTAGTCCTAAGAATTCAAAGTACATAATTGACATTAAAAAAGTTCTCTTTAGCTAGTTATTGCCAAAAAGATAATAAAATGGGCAACTTAATGCATGTAAGAATCTTGACTAAAATAAGTGAGATTGAAGTTTTATATGAAGTTGAAAGAGATGAAAAATCCATTATCTTAGGGGGAGAGAAATCAAATTTTATGTTTTCTGCCATACTAGTACAAGTAAAATGGCATAAAATGTAAACTGACAAAAAGATTAATATGCATTCTAATATATGGTCTGACAAACAAAGAGGAGGCCCATATACACATATCTGAAAGTTGCTTACTCACATTGAAAAACAAAATTTGTAAGGCTGGTCCTGGAAAAACAAAATAAACAAAACACCAGGACCCTGATATTAATAATACTAACCTGTGATTATCTCTTGTATCTCAACTAATTAGAAATGGATATAAAAAGTTTAGGACTATCTGGGAACCATGTTTAGGTAAATGAGCAAATTAATACTTATGTGAAATATTTGTGTATTAATCAAAAAACATCTTCAAGGTCTCAAATCTGGTAACGTTTAGTAAGGTTTAAAAAACACAAAAGATATTGGTGACAGTTTTAAAATTATTCAAGGGCCAGACATGATCTGCCAGATTCCTTTCATAGTCCTGGTATTGACATACAATTGGAATACACAGCTACTTAAGGACTGAAAGTACCCCAACATCCCAATGACAGAACAATATCATCCATATAATGTACACGATTTAACTAGGGTAAAGGGAATACTAATCACAGATACCTAAGGACATGTTTTCCTCAGGTTTTGCTCACCAATTCTGTAATAATGGTCCAATTTATCCCAGAGAGTTTCATTATCAGGTCTTGGAAGATTAATGCTTTTAAGAGGTTCATACACTGAGCCTAAAAGAAAAAATAAAAACCCATCAAATTCAGTCATTTTCACAAAGATAGATAAAGAAAAACTCTAAACAAATGAAGAAGCAGTGCTTAATTTCCATTATTTTATGTGAAGTACCATACTTTACTACTTGTAAATCTTTTTGCTGGGGGAACAAGAGGGAATAAAGTACCTTTGACAATAAATACAGAAGAACTTGAAATGTCATGGGATATTCCCACCCTTACCTCCAGCACTGAGTCCAACTAACTGATGTGTGTATGATCCAAACAACTAAGTGTCACTAATACTCAGGTGGTAGCCATTTGTCAATAGATTCTAGTTATTAAGAAATATGTCTAATTCGGTGACCATAAATCCACACTTCATTCCTTATGCTAATGTTTCATCACACATTTTTTTCTCAAATAATCATACCCCTCAACTCTCAAGGAAAGAAGATAATGTTCACACACTCCAAAGCCATACACTCCACGAATATTCAGCTAGGTTCCATGCTGAAATTCCTAATCCTTTACTTTCTCCCAGGTAGATGATATTCTTGCCTTATTATCTGGACTATAAGCAGATCATTTCTACTTTTCAACCTTGGAAACTACTCAAAGGTATTAGCAGAGTCAGCTGCTCAAAAGCTAGAAAATATACAATAATCATGATAATTTACCATGAAATGGATACAGAAAATGTTCACTTGACTAGTGCACTTTCTCAACTGCTAACTGAAAGAAAGACATCTGAACCTTCAGCCATCAGACTAAGTACTGTCTCTCATTCTTGTTAAAAGCACTCAGAAATTATAAACATCTCAAGGTCACAAATAATCCACCTCTGGATTCAGGTAATGTATACCATGTAGCCTAAGAACATAGCACAAAAATGAACCTATAATTTACCTAGTGAGGGAAATCACATTGGCATGGATTAAGATTCTGTTTTTAAAGAAAATTAAAGCCTTTACGCTCATAAAATTGCTATGTCCAACAGCTAGTTTAAAGCCAAGGTTTTGGGGAAGCCTTTATGTTTAGGCAGATAGTAACATTAAGAAGAAAGTAAAGAAAGAGCCTATATATTCAGGCAACAGTCTCATTATCTCCTGTTGAACAGACAGACTAAGTACTGTCTCTCATTCTTGTTAAAAGCACTCAGAAATTATAAACATCTCAAAGTCACAATTAATCCATCTCTGGATTCAGGTAATGTATACCATATAGTCTAAGAACATAGCACAAAAATGAACCTATAATTTACCTAGTGGTAGAAATCACATTGGCACAGATTAAGATTCTGTTTTTAAAGAAAATTAAAGCCTTTATGCTCATAAAATTGCTATGTCCAACATGCTAGTTTAAAGCCAAGGTTTTGGGAAGCATTTATGTTTAAGCAGATAGTAACATTAAGAAAGTAAAGAAAGGGCCTATACATTCAGGCAACAGTCTAATTATCTTCTGTTGAAAAGATAGGTAATTTGTAGATAAGGCTTGCTCTGAGTGAAAAGAAGATTTTCTTATAAGGGTATTCACAATGGCACCAACAGGAATGGGTCCACAGTGAGGAACAGAAAGACCTATCAACAGATGGAGCATCAGTACTCCTTTCCTGCTTCAAAGGAAAGGACCCAGACACCCCCCAGCCATGCCCCTTGCCTTCCTGTATTCAACTAGCTCCCGGCAGGTACAAGTATATGGGTAGCCCAGCAATCAGAAAGGAACAATATGCCACTGCTAGATCATAAGGTAATAAGCTCTAGGAGTCTATACACTCCCAGCGAAGCTCATTCACTATGAAAGAAAATAAATTAGGTACAAATAATCATAATTTATAAATTGTGCATATGTATATATAAAAACTAAAGGGGACACCTTTGCTGGGGTGGAAGAACTGTGGGTAACATTTCTGTTTTTAGTTAGATCTCTATTAGTAAAGGTAGTATTTTGCTTTACATACAAAAAATAAATCACCAACAGTTGAGTATATAATTCCATTACAATTAAATGATACATGAGCATATGGATACAGAACATGCAAACTGAAATCAACCTGCATCACAATGGTAGGTAAATTGATTTTGAAAGATTGTTTTAATGATATTTAATCAAGATTTTAGATTTTAAAATATTTATTTTTAAAAGTGGTACGATATTTAAGATCTAAGAGACTATAGTGATTCTGTCATCTAATTTTTCTTAAAAAAAAAAAGGAGTTTTATTAGAGGCAACAATAAATAAACAAAAGGAAAAGCAGGCCTCTCAAGAAAATAAGAATCTATTCAGTAATAGGAAAAATAGAACAGAAAGGGTAAAAGTAAAATCATCTAAATTATACATTCAAAGAACGCCTATGATAAGAACAGCTTGGTTAGATAAATGTTATTATTTTAGTGATCACCATTGTATTGTTTCTAAAGCAACTACATAAAATTAAACAAGGATGTTCTACACAATTTATGGTAAACAATACCACAAATCTAAGTCAAAGGAAAAGTAATCAATGTTAACATTTTAAACAAAAATACGACACCTGGAAAGCATCAATGCCAGTAAAAATGTGAAGAGAGCAATTAATAGAGCATGAACTCCCAAAGCAAATTAAAGAGCTACAAAATAACATAAAATTCTACTAAATAATTAGTTCCAATTGAAATGAAATGGTAAAATGTTAATTTTTCTTTCCCATGCTTTTCCCATTTGAATTATGTCTATATACAAGCATCATAAAGTAAAATAAAACTTATCAGTGATAGGAGAAAAATAGCTCAGAGCAGACTGAGCTAGGTGAGGTATGCAAAACTTACCAGGCTCAGGAAGACAAGAGTATGGGACTTTAATCACACTTTCCCTCCTATGCACCCACACGCAAGGGCTATGTTTACAGGCATTTTTGTTCCTGACTAGCTGCCTTACCCATTATCTTCCAGTTCCTGGAATTTGTGATACAAAGAACAATATATAGCTAATCAATAGCTTTTGTTATTTTACTATAAGTTATTGGTAAACAACTTAGAAGTCGCCTCTTCCTTCCTTTAAAATTCACTTGTAACTGATGCTAATCAGAGGATATATTCAGGGCAGCTTCTAACTATGCTTCCACATAGATTTAGGCTTGAATAAACTCTACAATGAATCACATTTTCTGAATCTAGTTATTTAAGGTTAACATTTTGGCACCCTAGATGAGATCGAAAGTGGACCTCCAGAGAGCCCCACCACCACTTTACCAGCAATCGGCACCTTGGTACCAATGCGGTAAGTCCTCCTTCACCCAACCTTGCCAAAGTCAGCAGGAATCTCTGGTAAGGCCCCTGTTGGGATGTGAATCCACCTGTCTTGATTGTGGATTAAGACTTTATTCAATTTGTACATATTCTTAACTAGTTGAGGCTGGAAGTGAAGCTCTATAAAAGATAAGAGTTTCATTTGTTATTCTCTAGAGATCTGCTGACCTCAGATCTGTGACTTTCATTTTCTCTGATGTTATTTTGAACTACTAGTTGGAGTTTTTCAACTTTTTCTATAGTTTAAACTTTGGTCTTTGAAAAGAGGAAGTGAATCTTTGTGGCTTAAGTGGAAAACTTGTAATTTAAAAACTGACAAATCTAAAATCTTCTTGAGTGACCAAAATAATAAAAGGCTCTCTATGTGTCCCACTAGGTTTCTGGTCATTTGGGAAGGAAAACAAAAATTATGGACAACTATCTCTAAAACCTAGACTTTGTCCTTAAAGAGTGACCCACCATTAGAAACACCAGCTGGATTTATATTTAACGCTTATGGTGCCTCTTCATGCTACCATTTAGAAAACTGGTCACACAAAACTAAAGATGACCCCAAATTACAATGGTTGAAATAGTGTACTTTTAAAATACCTCAACTAGTTTATCTGTGTTCTCAATTTTAAAAAACTAGCTCTAAAATAAAGTAACTAGGAGAGCTATTTTCAATGATACTTAGAAGTTTCTAAAAGAGATTCTGACAAAGTTATTTCTTTGCCAAAGGAAAATGTAAAATTGTATAAAGTGACTTTTAAAATGAAAAATGTTGCTGATTATTGTTCCTCCTCCTCTTTCTGTTTATTCTTTATTCTAACTGCTCCTCCCTTCCCTCCTCCTGCTCCTGGTGTACTGGCCTCATTTCAGGAATGAGACAGGAAGTATAAAGAGGTCCGCAGAGAACCTCCAACTGGCCTGCACATTGGGAAGAGTGTGCAATGGGTGGAGCCTCAGGAAGTTCACACTGTTTGCCACAGGGAGGAGCCTGATCTCCCCTGTTCCAGGGTGGTACCTAGGATTCAATCTATGAGGCAGGAAGCCAGCTAGCAGGACTTTGGCTTTGCTGAGACTCTCTGTTTCCCTTTGTTTTCCTTTTCGCCTGATAAATTCCATTTTTCTTGCCCTTTAAAGTGTCTGCGAGCCTAATCTTTCATGGCTGTGTAACAAGGACCCCATTTTTAGGTGAACTAAGGAGAAAGTCCTACAACAGTTTAGCACCCAACACTTAAGAAAGGGTGAGTGAGATGCAAACCAAATCTCTTTTTCTCTCATTTCTAAGCCTTTTCATCCTCAGACTTCTGAGGGTAGGGGAAACCATGCCCCCACCCCCGTCAATCCCAGGTGTTGAGAAGGTCAGCCTCAGTGTCCATGGCATTTTCCTTTCTTTGTTGTGACAGAAGGGTGAGCAGGGGCTCCTGCCACCCTCCCCTCCCTGCCAGGGCTGGGACGCATGAACCAAGGGTGCCCAACAGCAGGCAGCTCGCCCTGCCAGGCATCCACAGAGCCTTCCGCTCCCCGAGCCAGGAGGTCCCACTCCCTTGGACAGTAATGAAGTCTTTCTCACTGGCGGAGGAATCTATTTGCATAAAAATAAGAGGTTCCTCTTTAGGCATTCTAACTGGTTTTTTGTTTCCTTTTCTCCACCAGATCAGGAGTTGACTTTTAAATGAGCTTTTTTTTTTTTTTTTTTCTTTTAGAAGACATTTTAACTAGGCTAGGAGTGATAAGGATCACTGTTTATATTCTCAGTAGAGTTTTTTTTTTTTTTTTTTTGAGGCGGAGTCTCGCTCTGTCGCCCAGGCTGGAGTGCAGTGGCCGGATCTCAGCTCACTGCAAGCTCCGCCTCCCAGGTTTACGCCATTCTCCTGCCTCAGCCTCTCTGGAGTAGCTGGGACTACACGTGCCCGCCACCTCGCCCGGCTAGTTTTTTGTATTTTTTTTAGTAGAGACGGGGTTTCATCGTGTTAGCCAGGATGGTCTCGATCTCCTGACCTTGTGATCCGCCCGTCTCGGCCTCCCAAAGTGCTGGGATTACAGGCTTGAGCCACTGCGCCCAGCCTCAGTAGAGTTTTAATTATGAAAAAGGATTTGTGAGGCTGGTCTTAACCTGTAGCCAATCTAGTGTACTTTGTGCATCTTTCCATAGCAAACTTTGCAGCAGGCCTCCATCTTGTTTCACATCCTTGGGAGCAAGGCCTGCAACCACATGGCAATGTTTTGTTCTAGCCTCATCATCTTACAATGGTAGCCAGGAGATCAATCCGGCCGTAGGGAATGAGTTCTTTCGAGTTTGATATCTGCATGACCTTTGTCATTTTTTGATTCCCTGCCCCTCCACAAACTGCCTTGGGTTGTCCTTTCTCTGAGCCTTTGGTAAAGTTTGAAAGCCAGAAATATCAGTCATTTGGCCTGGCTAAAGTTAGGTATTAAGAAATTTTAAAAGGACCTTATTAAAGAGTGCTATGGCTAAAGTCAGTTTAATTAAAACCAGCTATTCAAGCTCTAACAGCCTGGGACTCCTTGGGAAAAACAGGGGGTGCCAGATATCCCATTTTGCAAAACACCTCTGTTTTCCCCATGAAACCCCAGGAACTGGAAGTGGATAAATCCCTCTCAGAATATAGGGTTCTGTTCTGTTTAACATTGTGTTATCTAGCATTTTTTACTTTGGGGAGGATCAGAAATTACTTCACATTATGAGAGAAATGTAAAGACTGGCAAAAGAAAGGTCTTGCAACTACTGAATCTTCTTCTGTCTACCTGTCTGTGTAACTATATATGTGTTGAGTGTGATGTCTATAAAAAGAGCTCTAAGTAATTGGCCTAAAGGAAGAAAAGGGCTTGGATTAAATATTTTTTAAAGGGAAGATAAAAGCTATGGTACCTTTTAGTTCATGTGGCTTTAATCTTTGAGAAATAACAACAGCCTTAAAGATTATTAGTAAAATGCAGATATCATCAAAATGTAAATAGGAGGACTAAATTATGCAGGTTAGATACTAGGCTCACTAAATGTTTTAAGGTTACAAACTGCCTTTTGGGTTTTAAGAACCATTTGACTTGCCTGTTCCACAACTGGTAAGGCAACTGACATATAGACATAGTTCTATATGTCTGTAAGGGGACATATGGAACTATATGTCTGTCCCCTTACAGACATATAGAATTAACCACATCCTTAATTATGCTGGAAGGACCTTGGCTGTATCTGGCACACAATTAAAACAACTTGCCAGGGTTTACATTAAAGTTCAAATTGCTAGGAGTTACCATTAAAACACATAATTGAAACTACTGGAAATAGATTTACATGCTAGGTGTATAAGAACAATAAATGTGTTTTCAATGAAAGATTATTATAAGATAGGAAAATGTAAATTATTGGCTACGGTTAAAGGATTGTTTTGAATTAGATAAGATAAAGCTGAAAGTTCAAACAAGTGGTGAAAGAATCATGGAAATGATTCTTGCAGAAGAGGCTTTCTGTGTGAACATATTGACTAGGTTCTGGGGGTTATTATGTGGTTTCTCTGCGGGTTGAGCATTGGAATGAAAGCACAACAGGGTACTCTTGGGGGCACTGATCTGACCTTTGGCAAAATTTGGAAAGGGTTATAAAAGGATTTTGCTTCATTAAAATTTCTGAGTCTTCATTTTGGCAAAATAAATAATTTATGGTAATCTGGAAATCAATTTCATAACATCAAGTGTTTTAATCCTCTAACATATTTAACAGGCTTCCCCAAATCAAACTTGAGCCTCAAAATTGCCTTTCCTGACACCTGGCTTTGGGAGGCTTTAGAGGGCCCCTGGAACCTCCAGAAAAGAGGTAAACAGGATCATCTGACATGTTTAGTTACATGGGATTGCCAAAATGATGTTCAATCTTCTTAAGGTTATATTTTGGTGAATAATACTAATACTTGTTCCAAAACTATATGGAATTTCTAAAATTCTAATATCTAAGTATATGTTAGCAATCATAATTAAGGTTAAGTTAGTGTAAACCACAGAGATGACCAAACTTCTTTGACAATTACGTTTCTAACTGTAACTACCCTGGACATTTTGCTCTTCACAGACAATTGTTGTTTTCCTTTAATTCTTTTCAAAGGATGCTTTACAATAAGTGATAGAACTTTGACAGGTGCTCTCAAATACAGGTTTCTGATAACTTTGTAGATTGTAACATTGGAATAAAGAAAAAATGTACAGGACTCATGAGGAGCTGAAATGTTCATAAACATCAAGAAATCAAGAACTAAATGGACTGAATTCAGAAAGCTGAAGCAATCATTTTTGACTTTTAGTTGAAATATTGCTGATCCTTGTTTTCTTTTTCAGTGTTAAGGAAACTTATTTTAAATTATTTACAGTCTTTAATAATTGAGTAAGGTACATTCCTGTGAATAAAATTTGGAACTGTTTGTTTCTCTCTGCCTGATTCCTCGAGAACTTGGAAACTATCTGTGAGTATTCTTAACTTATGGCAATATAGTTTTCTGCATCAGTGCAATAAGAATCCATTTTTCTTTTGCAGCAGGACGCAGTTGGAGAAACTGGTTGTTTTACCAAGATTTCACTGGAAGGGTATGCTTCCCTTTAAAGAGTCAAGCTTAACTTGCATAGCTAATAAAAGCCCCATGGTAAAATCTGGCCTCATACCATTGCCTACGCAGTTCTTGTACAGTGCTCCTGACCTGTGGTTGGTAAAGAATGTCACTTTCTAACAGGCCTACGAGCTCCAAGTTTATCTTGGGACCTTAAGAGGAGAGGGTCACCCAACTCACAGGTATTTGAGGATACAAACCCATGGCTGGGCTCAGCTTTAAAAGGTCTTATCTGAGATTCCTTGTGGAACAGAGCTCCATCAAAACCAATCTAAAAAGCCTATGTAGAAATAGTTATTCTTGCTGTACTAATGCAAATAATCAAGACAAGTATAAGACGAAAGTCTATTTTGCAAACAACTCAGTCCTATCATTTTTTTTTAACAAAAATGAGTACTAGAGGAAGATAAATTATGTTTCAAAACATATCATACATTTGTCATTAAATTCTAAACTCATCGGAGTTCTCACGAGGTCAGGAGATTGAGACCATCCTGGCTAACATGGTGAAACCCCATCTCTACTAAAAATACAAAAAATCAGCCATATGTGGTGGCACGTGCCGGTAGTCCCAGCTACTTGGGAGGCTGACCAGGAAAATCGCTTGAACCTGGAAGGTGGAGGTTGCAGTGAGCCAAGATTACGCCACTGCACTCCAGCCTGGGTGACAGAGCAAGACTCCATCTCAAAATAAAATACAAATACAAATAAAAAAACAGCCATACTACCCAAAGCAATTTACAAATTCAATGATATTCCTATCAAACTACCAATGATATTTTACACAGAATTAGAAAAAAAAAATTTTAATTTATATGGAACCAAGGAGAGCCAAAGCAATGCTAAGAAAAGAACAAAGCTGGAGGCATCATACTACCTGACTTCAAAAACACCATTAGGCAGCTACGATAATGAAAACAGCATGGTACTGGTATAAAAACAGACACACAGACCAATGAAACAGGCTAGAGAAACCAGAAATAAAGCTAAACACCTACAACCACCTGATCTTTGACAACATTGAAGAAAACAAGCATTGGGGAAAGGACTCCCTATTCAATAAATGGTACTGGGATAATTGGCTAGCCATATGCAAAAGATTGAAACTGGATCCCTTTCTTTTACTGTGTATAAAAATCAACACATAGTGGATTAAAGACTTAAATGTAAAACCTAAAACCATAAAAACCCTAGAAGAAAAACTAGGAAATGCCATTCTGGACATAGGCCATGGCAAAGATTTATAACAAAGAATCCAAATGCAATTGCCACAAAAACAAAAACAAAAATTGACAATTGGAACCTAATTAAACTAAAGAGCTTCTGCCCAGCAAAAGAAACTATCAATAGAGCAAACAGACAACGTAGAGAATGGGAAAAAATATTTGCAAACTGTGCATCCAACAAAGGTCTAATATTCAGAATCTATAAGCAATTTAAACAGATAAATAAGCAAAAGCTACACAACCCTATTAAAAAATGGGCAAAGGACATGAACAGACACTTCTCCAAAGAAGACATACATGCAGTTAACAAGCATATGAATAAAGCTCAACCTTACAAACTATTAGAGAAATGCAATTCAGAACCACAATGAGATACCATCTCACCCTAGTGAGAGGGGCTATTATTAAAAAGTCAAAAAAGTGACAGATGCTGGCAAAGCTGCAGAAAAAAAGGGAACATTTATACACCACTGGTGGGCATATAAATTATTTCAGTCACTATGGAAAACAGTTTGGAGATTTCTCAAAGAACTTAAAACAAAACTATTATTCGATCCAGCAATCCCATCAGTGAGTCTATACTCAAAGGAATATAAATCATTCTACCATAAAGACACATGCATGTGTATGTTCACTGCAGCACTATTCACAATAGCAGGGTCATGGACTCAACCCAGGAGCCCATCAACATTGGATTCATTCAAAAGGTGGTACCTATATACCATGAAATACCATGCAGCCATAAAAAAATGGAATCATGTCCTTTGTAGCAACATGGATGGAGTTGGAGGCTGTTATTCTAAGCAAATTAATGCAAAGACAGAAAACTAAATACCACATAGCTCGTTTATAAGTGGAAGTTAAATACTGAATACCTGTGGACACAAAGAATAGAACAATAGACACAGAGGCCTCTTTGAGGGTGGAGGGGTAGGGTAGGGTGAAGATCGAAAAACTACCTATTGGGTACTATGCTCATTACCTGGATGATGAAATAATCTATACACCAAACCCCTGCTGCAACACACAATTTACCCACGTAACAAATCTGCACATGTACTCCCTCAACCTGAAATAAAAGTTGGAAAAAATATATATATATATATATAAATATATATAAAAACTCTAGTATCTAATAATATAACATTTGGCCTATGTATGTTTTCTCATAGACATAATATTTTAAGGCACGATTTCAAACCTATCACAGGCATATGATGTTTACAAATACCTTAGATAACAGAGCTTTATGGATAGTCGCATTAATGTCTGCAAAATTCCTCATTGCCTGAAGCAATATATTGATTTAAAAAACATTTTATATAGCACTGCCTACTGGACACTAATACTGAAAGTTAAAAATATTACACAAACAACATATTTTCAGATTTCTTTGGGTTTTGGGTTCTAGCAGAAAAATACACCAAATCTGTGAAAACATACTCTTACCCCAGGGAAGGACTCAGTCGGTGTTTACCATTTGTGTTTCATTCATGATTCTCTACTTTTGGGAACTGAGCAACTTGAAATTTACCAGTTCTAATTTCCAACTTCAGATTCTCCTCCTGCCTTAGCTAACTGTAATTAGATAATCTTCCAGTTATGGGGCATGTAAAGAGTAGTAATCTTTCAGAATCAGGAATAAATCTCTGAAAGCTGAGGTGTACAATTTTTGAAGACTGCATTGCAGAAGTTAACAAACTAAGAAGAAAGTATGTACAAAGAAGCAGTGTATAATCCAAATCCCTGGGCTAAGATGTTCCCCAAAAAGATAATCAAGAACTAAGCATAATGTGAAGATCTGTTATCATAGAGGGTCAAAGAGTCCCACAGTTCCAAGAGGTTTGTATATTCCGGGTACTCATACATGCACACAGGAGGATGAGGAAGGCAGGAAAGTTGCAGATGGGGTAGGCATGGGAGAGCAGAGGAAAGAGGCTTGTATATGAACATACAGTCTGTCAGCAAAACTACATCTGTGGCTTATTAAGTAAATTATTAATACATTAATATTTGAGCTGCTGAGATAGCAAGCATTCCCATAGAACAATAGTCTATATGTTTGTCCTATGACTCATCTATACAAGATACAATATATTTTCAAGCAGTTTTGAAATTTAAATTACATCATCTTCAGGCAATATTTTCTTCTTTTTAAAATTCCCGTTTACTCCTTCACTGATACAAACTAGTGAAAGGACAAGTCACTCCAATACGTCCTCAACTTTGGATCTCTAATGCTGGCACATAGGAGGTTCTCAGTAAATATTTATGAACTGAACTGAGTGATCCACATTATTAGGGGAGGCCTTCTTTAATTCCCACAGCAGAGTTAATTGTTCTATCTTCTGCAACCTTAATCACAGTGCTTGTTTATCAAAAGTGATCACAATACATTTTATTTTTGGCATTTGATTAATGTGTTATTTTCCATACTACATTGGAAGACGATCAATAACAGGGACAACATCTAGTACATGGTAGGTGACAGTAAATGTTTAGTAGGAAGGAAGAAAAAGGAGAGAAGTTGAACAAATACGTTTCAGGAAACTCTTTTTTTCTTTTTACTACTTTTTGTTTTTAATCTTGTGTCAACCACTGACTTTCAACAGAAAGTGGTGAGGCACCAGGCACAGTGGCTCATGCCTGTAATCCCAGCACTTTGGGAGGCCAAGGTAGGAGGATCATTTGAGCCCAGGAGTTCCAGATCAGCCTTGGCAACATGGTGAAACCCCATCTCTACAAAAAAATTTAAAAATCAGCCAGGTGTGCTGGTATACGCCTGTAGTCCCAGCTACTCAGGAAGCTGAGGTGGGAGGATCACTTGAGGCCAGGAGGCAGAGGTTGCAGTGAGCGAAGATCATGCACCTGGACTCCAGCCTGGTGACGGAGTGAGACCTTATGGCTAGATAAATAAATATGAACCAACCAAAGAAAGCAGTGAGGGAGTTGCTCTGCTATGTATGAAACCCTGACCCAGAAGCAGTGTTTCAGGAAACTTTTGATGACTAGTTTACAAATTTATTCTCACAGGCTACCCTATCTCCTGCTACTGTCCCATCCACATTCTCTGATTTAATAATGTAGTTCCACCTCCTGAGCAAGATTTCCATGATTAGACAAGTTGGAAAATTTGTCTTCCTCACTTTAGAATGGATGCATCTTAACTTCCATAGTTAAAAAGATTTGAATATGTTATACATAGATTCAGCACTGTGAGCATCTTCAAGATGACTGATATCTCCTTGAGAACAAAAGAAACAAAACTTAAACCATGATTTATTCTCTGCACAGTTCCACCATACATAGAAATTTAAAACATTATGGAATAAATGTGCCCTCAAAAGAGGAATAAATAAATAAATTATGACACCTTCATTCAATGAAGTATCTTAAAACAGTTTAAGGAATAAGGTAGTTCTATAAGTATTATGAAAGACTAAACAGTGTGGAAAAGTAATGTTACAGAAGAAAACATGTTTAGCATGATCCTAGGTGTTGCAAAGCTAAGCAACAATAACTATATATGTATAACGTTTGAAATGTATATGCATATATAGATAACTAAGTACTTTAAAAAGCCTAGAAGGATACACACCACATTGTTAAAAATGATTACCACTAGGGAAAGGAGTGTGATTTTTATTCTTTATAGTTCTGATTGTAAAAATACTATATGACAATATTATATGCATTTACTACTTGTGCAATTTTTTAAATGGAAAAAGGAAATTTGAATGCCTAACTACTTATGCATTGCACAAGATAGTTTATATACGTTATTCCATCCCATCATCCTGACAAAGCTGTGAGACTGGTATCACACCTTTATCATACCACATAGAGGCACACAGAAGTTATTAAATGGCAGTCTGATTTGAAAACAGGGCTCTGTGAAGAAAAACTGTACATGTGCACTTTTCCTTATACCATAAAAGCTCACAAAAAAAAATGCTTCACTGAGAAGCATTGAGCCTTTAATCCTTGCTTTCACTTTCTGCTTTAAACATGAGATTGCTCCAAAATTATTTGTATATGTATACATACATATATATGTACTTTTACTTCTCAACTCCTATTTATTATTATACTTCATTTGAACCCTCAAGATTTCAGTCTACGTTTCTCCATGATGGATAGCAAAGTGGGTAAGAAACATATTTCACATGTAAAATATGAAATGGCAAATATGAAATAACATAACTTCATAAAAAGGAAGTAAAATTTGCCTATTCAACTTATCCAAATAAGATGTGAAAAGGCCATTCCACCATTCCCATTTTATTTTTAATAAAAAGGTATTAAGTTCTTCCAGTGACCTTTAGAGAAGGAGCATGGCCTATAAAATCTATTTCAGGATATTAAACCTGGTTGATGTTTCATGTGTTGACCTTATGAATAGCAATCACTCAATTAGATATTTCATTTTCCTTTCTTATTTATAGTACCTTCCCATAATATACTATGATTTTGTATGACTTCTGTGAGGTTAGAGCTGTATTCCAACAATTCTAATCTTTCTACAAAGTTTTTGGAACTCCATTTTAGGAAACAAATGCATTTAGAAGTGGTTATTTAATGTTATAAATGGCAATTGTTTTATTCACTGAAGTAATCCCAGTGCCAACAGTGCCTGGCACATAGTGAGTGCTTAATAAGTATTTACTGAACAAAATGAAATCACTATACTGATCTCTAAACCTTGTCAAAAGTTACTGTGACTCAGCCACAACGAATAAGGTGATGAATCAGTGCAGATGAAGTGAAGTAAGACTCACTCATCAATAACCTTAACTGTAACTATAAAGTAATTCATTGTTCTCTTATGTTAAGTGTGTTCTATTCTATTCTCTTATGTTCTGTTATTCTATTGCTTATAAAGGGAGATGGGAATGAAATAAAAAGAGATGATTAAAAAACGATTTGAGCAATGGCAGCACCACTAGAATAAACGTATGTAGCCTTACAAGTGGATCACTTTATAGAGAATAATACTAATCTGAACATATAATAAGATTTCTCAAGAGAAACTCAGCATCATTATTTCATACTTATACTACAAGTAAAAATTTAAAATTCCAAACTTCTAAGGCTTAAATGACAAGAGTCTTAGTTCACTATATTAATTGAATTATATGGAGGGGAAAAGAACTTCACTATATACTACTATAAATCTTTACAGAAAGAAGCAGGTGCGGTGGCTCATGCCTGTAATACCAGTACTTTGGGAGGCCGAGGCGGGTGGATCACTTGAGGTCAGGAGTTTGAGATCAGCCTGGCCAATGTAGTGAAACTCCATCTCTGTTAAAAATCCAAAGCTTAGCTGGGTGTGGTGGTGGGCGCCTGTAATCCCAGCTACTCAGGAGGCTGAGGTATGAGAATCACTTGAACCCAGGAGGTGGAGGTTGCAATGAGCCAAGATCATGCCACTGCACTCCAGACAGGGTGACGGAATGAGACTCTGTCCCAAAAATAAAAAAAAAGAAAAAAGAAAAAAAGAACTTATTTAATAGGCCAGGCTTGGTGGTTCACACCTGTAATGCCAGTAATTTGGGAGGCCAAAGTGGGTAGGTCATGTGAACCCAGGAGCTCAAGACCAGCCTGGACAACATGGCGAAACCCCATCTTTCCTAAAAATACAAAATTTAGTCAGGCATGGTGGTGTGGGCCTGCAATCCCAGTTACATGGGAAGCTGAGGTGGGAGAATTGCTTGAGCCCGGGAGGCAGAGGATGCAGTGAGCGGATATCACTGCCACTGCACTCTAGCCTGGGTGATAAAGTCAAACCCTGTCTCCAAAAAAAAAAAAAAAATTTAATTGTATCATGTCTTGTTATTATAGTGATAAAGATGTGATATTAGGCATTTTATTGTGTCATACATAGTTATTCCACACAAGTCCTACAGAAATACTTTCAAGTCATTCAGCATTTTGAAAAATAGACCCAAACTATTTCCATTTTTCATTTACACTTTGATGAAGCCTGTTCTATATTCTTGTCTTGGCAAAATTCAGCAGTACATTTAATATGAATGTTATTACTACAATTAGAAATTGTATAGAAATTATAATCTGTATAATTAAAATAAGTATGGGAAGTCTTGAATGTTAGCAGAAAAAAATCACAATAAAGTATAAATTAGCAAAATAAGCAGACTGTAAATAAAAACCAGAATAAAACTAGACATACTTCTGAAGGACAGTATAGAGTTTGCAGGTAATGAATGCTAGTTAATTTTCTTCCAATCGAAACACAGTGAAGTTTTGTTCATTGGCTAAGTGAAACACGGAAGAGATGGCATTAGCCTTTCCCACACTATACTTATGTACAACCCTTAGACTTCAGTGATTTGCTCCAATGCTGTCCTGAGAATCCCTGTGAGTAAGTGCCTTGCAAAGACCTACCTATAGTATAATCATTAACTGACCAAACTTTCTCATATGGAAATTCAAGCCACATTTTTCACAAGCCAACTTTCATTCTTTAGTGAATAAGGTTAAACCCAATGTTAAATCAAGTAAAAGAGAGAAACTGCCTTCCCCTACCCCAGCCCTCAGAGTATCAACAAACCGCTGGAGGGGAGAACGTCTTCATAGCTACAAAGGTCACGGAAATGACAGCATTTTGAAAACAGGAAGAACTGGACTGCAATCACAGCTATATCAC
Source organism: Trachypithecus francoisi (assembly GCF_009764315.1). Lineage (NCBI taxonomy): Eukaryota > Metazoa > Chordata > Mammalia > Primates > Cercopithecidae > Trachypithecus > Trachypithecus francoisi. Next base: position 87,710,981 of record NW_022681455.1, on the reverse strand, counting down.
TTCATAACTTTCAAGACCTGGGTTCTCTCCAAGCTAGGTCTTCTCATCTGAAAGTGGAGAAAATTATATAACCTCACAGGGAAATTGTGAGGCTTAAGTGAAATATTTTAAGTAAAGCAACACACAGTGCATATTAAATATGAATTGTCATCTCTTTGCCTTAAATTTTTTCATCTACCTCAGCACTTAGAACAGGACTGGGGCACAAAGTGGGAAAACAATGATTTCTGGATTAATTGGGTTTGTCAGGTTAATGTCAGAATCCTCTTGATCAATGCAAAAATGGATGACCCACATAATGATTTTTAAATCAGCAAATTAAATAATCAGTAATTTTTAAGAAACAGAAAAAGACAACTAAGTGAAATAATGTGAAGTTAAAGCAGCCTTGGGCTGCTACAGGTAGTTCAGTGATTATGAGCAGGAGCTGCAGAAAAACAAGATGACCACTTTTTCTAACCATGCCACAGGGAAGAACATTAATTACATTAGATGAGGGATAAAAGCTCCAATAAAATATGACCCTGGGCTACACAGGAGTGATGCTAATAAGTCTTCAAGAAAAAATTTATAACCCAAATGAATGATTATTTCTGAAGCTTGACTATTCAGAGCTAACCTTAATTCCACCAAAAGTCACTAACAACCGTCATGCCTAACTAAAGCCAGTTGTCAAACATCCCAGAAGAGCAAGCTGTCTCTGTGGGAGACAAAGCAAACTCAGGACCCTTGGGAGTGGAATCAAATATCTCATAGAGAAGTATAGAATGAGTATGAAGTTTCCACACCCACACTATAATGAAGACATCAAAATGTAAATTAATCTACTTTCTAATAAGTACATTTAAAATTACAGAACTGGAAAGCTATAATAGGCATTCTTTAAGTTCTAATTCATCATTCAATATGCTATTCAGACCATCTAGTTTGGCTTAAAATTTTTTCACGTCTAGTCTAAGTGTAGCTTAACTTTATAATATTTTTATGGACTATTAGTTTTTTATGTAATACGAAACTGAAAGAACGTGACTACGGGTGAACATTACATCTATTAAAATTTTGCAGTACTTTAATTTGCATTAAAATTTAGTTATAAGAATTTCATTGTAGCAAAAAATTGAAATGAAAACTGAAGTTATGACAATGGATATTCAAGGTACTCAGCTCATACTACAGCAAATGAAACTAAACTATTTCTGTAACATGAAACTATAATGGAAATCAGCCTTGAACTTGTCAGTTTTTTGTAGTTAGTTTGAAGACTCCTTGCTGTTTCCTCTACTTTTCAAAGAAAATTATAATTCTTGAAGCACCTACCCCTATTTTTATGGTCATTCCATTATACTGTTGAATCTTACAAGGATACCTAGGAAAAAAAGAACTTCTAAAGCCAGTGTTTAATAGTATTGTTCTCTTTTAAATGATAAGCTGCATGAAATATGAAAGAGGCTGGAAGGAACCAAATCCCACCAGCACTAGCAAGAGCCTCCACAAAGACCTTTAAGCAATTAGCATATCAGTTTCTCAATGATACAAACGTGGAAAAATAAATTGGACTCGGTGGAAATCAGCTTAACTTCCAGTGCTAACCAGTTATACCTCTCATTTCCATTCAATTGGTTAGGCAACTGTTTGAAAATGGAGGCAGTCATTATACCCTGAAGCAGAGCTCCCTACTGAAAGGACTGCATGATCCTCGGGACACAGAACGGATCACCAATTACCAATTATGTATGATAAACAGATGAGACAGGAGATACAGATATATATATATACTCATTTCCAAGAGCAACAGTTGGAAATTTTAACGTTTATAGCAATGTACAGCAATGGCTTCAACATGGAAGCCCTGAAATGGGCTCAGACAAGTAGAAGGATCTGGGCCAGGTAAATCCAGGCCAGAAGTCAGAACCTGGAGTACACCAGAAAATCGACAGAAGCAAAGTGCCATACCAGTGAAAGGAAGCTGCAAAAACAGCCATGGATCACACCCAGGAACTGTGGGTTTATGCCCAGTGGGAATCAGGGACGCAGATAATGACATACTTATTCAAAGACTAAGTTCAAGTTTGGAACAGGAAGATGCTTAATTCAGAGCCCAAGATCTGCAAACTGAATTAGAAGACAGAGAAGAGATGAGGATGGCACAAAGGACTGCTGCTCAACAAATATGGTGCTGTAGATAGACTTCTGCTCTTCAAAGTGCAGGCCATCCACAGGCAGCAAGGGCCTCACCTGGGAGTTTGTTACAATAGCAGTTTCTCAGGCCCTATCCCAGACCTGCTGAATCGGATCTGCATTTAAGTAGATTCAGGGCTCTACAGTGATAGTACCACTATCTTGTAAAAAATTTTAAAAAAAAGGGAAAGAAAAAAAAATGAGAGAGAAGAGGGGAGAGAACAAGAGAGGGTGTAAGATGTTGAAGATGCCAGAGATCAAAATTAGACAGCAGCTTTGTTGTCTTAGGAAAATCTAGCTCTACAATCCCTAGAAAGTAAGACCATGAACCGACTAAAACAGCTTAAATATCAAAACTAACATCTTGTTCATCAAAGCTTGCTTTAAGATCTTTGCATCACTGTACTGACAAATCCAAAGCTATTATCTCATCAACTCAATTTTCACAATCACAACCAGTTCTCCGTCTTGTAAGATCTACCTTGAAATCATCCAGGCTCAGCTCTAAAACCATATAAGTACTTTCCCCTAACTCCCCTGATAGTCAATGATTGAGTGCCATAATATTTTGAAGCAGAAAAAAATATTAACAAGCTTCTGGTCTAAGTCCCTTATTTCATGGAAGAAATTCACAACTTGCTCAAGGATGCAGTGCTTTTTAAGCATAAAACCAACACCAAAAACAAGATCTCCAGACTCTATTCAGGGGTCTGATATTTTTAAAATACATTCATTATTTTAGTCTGTTTGTTCTGGACAAGGACATTGCTTTATGCTACTATAATTCACCAGTGTACCCAGAACACCATGCTTAGTGGGTGCTGTCAATATGCAACATGCCAGAATGAATACAAACACATAAATTTAATTTTAACCAAAGAGCTCTAAAAGGTTAAGAATAATATCATTATAGTATGATTATCAGCATCCTAGTAAGAACTGACAATATCAGAGCATTTACCACACACAAAGTACTGTGTTGAGAGCTTTTTATGTATGATTTCATTTAATCCTCACAATAACTCTCCTAATAATAATGGTACTATTATTACCATTCTAAAGATTTTTTTTTAATGGGGTTTAGTAACTTAACCAAGGTCACACTGGTAGTAAGTGGAAGACCTAGGATTTAAACACTGAACTATGCTTTGTTTCTTTTTCTCAGGTAAAGCAAAAAAAAAAAAAAAAAAGTTCACAGCAATATATAACCTGCTTCCAAGGTAACACTTAAATCAGAAATACTGCTTTAATGACAATTTTCCCCAAAATATGAAGGGGTTTCTAAGCAATTCTGGTATTGGATCACTGCACTCTGTCCATGTCAGCCATGTAAATGAACCATTTCAGTTGTCATGTTACTTGACCCATCTATCCTTTACCTAGATTTCACTTCTTTCTATTTCCATTTCAATACCATATTAGTTGAAGACAACTGCAGTTCACAAGAATAAAAAGAACTCTCATCTTGTAAATTAAATACATGATAATTGCTAGACTCGGCTCTAAAGAAGTCTAAGGTAAAAACATAGATTTTTTCTCTAGTGCATTATTTAGCATTATGTTCAAGACTTTTCCAGAAATAGATGCTATATCACTTCTTATTCTGAAACTTACTCTAGATGGCAAGATTTAGGAAGTTTTTCTCTATTTTATTTAAAAGTATATCATTTTCTTTTTCTTTACCATATTCCTGAAATTTAAACAGTTAAGTTCAAATTCCTCGGTATCTTAGGTAAAGTTTACACTATGACACACAAGGCCCATTAAATAGCACTGACTCACCCTATGCATGAAGGAATAAACATGCTACTGATGACTTACATTTGGATTACAATGCAGATGAATAATCTATGTGATTTCTTCCATTTTCTCTTCAGGGAAAGAAAACATCAGTACACAGAGATGGCTCAAAGTTTGTATACAAGGGGCAAAAGCAATCAGAGCCACATACTTTGGCCTTGGAGATGCTGTCCACAGTTTAAGAGAAAAATCAAAAGTGCCCTCATCACGTCATAAAGCTATTATAAACCTAGGTCGCTATTTTATTTAATACATTTATTTTATGAGTCTGAATTTTGAACCTTTCTAGACTTGACCAGTAGATTTTTTTTTACTATGAAAATATGTTCTTATTCAAAACATGCAGGAAAATAAATAAACTGAATTTTATTCACCAAGTAAAAAGGTTAAATTATTAGACAACACATAGTGCTATAAAGTTCATTCTGAACCAAAATTGTACTAATTCTTCTAACATGATTAATTAATTCATTCAACTTGTGTTCTTATTCAACACTGAGTCCCTAGCACCCAGCCTTGCATCAGGGGCTATACAAAGTTGCAACAGATCTTGTTGGTGACCTGAAGGATTTCATAGCCTAGTAAAGAAGAAAGATGGCCGGGCGCGGTGGCTCAAGCCTGTAATCCCAGCACTTTGGGAGGCCGAGACGGGCGGATCACGAGGTCAGGAGATCGAGACCATCCTGGCTAATACGGTGAAACCCCATCTCTACTAAAAAATACAAAAAAACTAGCCGGGCGACGAGGCGGGCGCCTGTAGTCCCAGCTACTCGGGAGGCTGAGGCAGGAGAATGGCGTAAACCCGGGAGGCGGAGCTTGCAGTGAGCTGAGATCCAGCCACTGCACTCCAGCCTGGGTGGCAGAGCAAGACTCCGTCTCAAAAAAAAAAAAAAAAAAAAAGAAGAAAGATATATAATTATCTAATAGCAATGTAGTGACATCAGAGCTAAAAGAAGCCTGAATAAAATGTCATGGGAACCAGCAGAGCAATTAATTGAAACCTGAAATGCAGAGAAGGGAGTTGTCAGAAAATATGTAAAAACAAGAGATCACTGGAGCAGAATAAAAGATTATGGAGTGCACCAAGCTTACAGAGGGAACTTCATGATAAAGGTGCAGAAGCCAGAAAGAGAGTGACCCACTTTTGAACTGCCAGGTACATTAATAACATTGCAGCAGAGAATGTGAGGAAGACAGGAGGCTGGACAGGTATCCAGAAGTCTAATAGAGAGGATGCTGAACAGCAGATTCCAGGTGTGCATTTTATCGTTTAGATACTGAAGAGTCACCGAGGCATCATATGATCCAAACTCTAAAAGATATATCTGTTGGCAGAGCAAAGGACTGTTAGACAGGGAGTAAGCCCTAGGCATAAAAGTCTAGTTTGGGTAAAAACAATCATTCTAGGGCCTTCTATTAAGACAATGACACCAGTAATGCACAAGGAAGGAAATATTCAAGAAATATTTAAATAGTAGAATTTAAAAACCTAAGAAGGACTTAAATTTGGTCTAGGTCTTAGGTACAAGTATCAATATAATAGGAATGAAATAGAGCAGGAGAAAGAGTGCATTGATAAATTCTAACCCTCAAATAGTTTTTTTATTTCTTCAAATTATAATAATTAAAACCTTATATCCTGATAGATCTTTTTATCCTTGAGGTCATTGAGTAAATGATTATTATCAAAGCTACAAGCCTATTAAGAATTGGGATAAAGTGGGTATTAACAAATTAATTGAGCTTTATTGTGTATTTCCACGAAAAACAGATAACCAAACAAGAGGATCTCTGAATGGGTACAGAGAGAAATTCATATAAAAAGATTCCACAAAACAAAAATAATTTCCCTCAGAAATACATAAGTTAAGAAAACACGCTTTTATTTTAAAAGCCTCTATATTAATGATATTTATCATGAAAACTACTTTATCAGTGGACTACATAAAATCAGCTTAACATTAATGAAAGTTAAGGCCTTACATTTTAAAATCAAGGCTCACTCATATAATCTCAGCACTTTGGGAGGCTGAGAAAAAAGGATTGCTTGAGGACAGGAGCTTGAGAGCAGCTTGGGCAACACAGCAAGATCCTGTCTCCAAAAAAAGAAAGAAAAAAGATTAGCTGGGCGTGCTGGCACATGCCTGTAGTCCCAGTTACTCAGGAGGCTGAAGCAAGAAGATCACTTGAGCCCAGAAGTTCAAGGCTGCAATGAGCTATGACTGCACGACTGTATTCCAGCCTGGAACACAGAGGAAGATCCTGACTCTAAAAATAAAATCAACATGTTTACATAAGCCACAGTTAAAAGGTGCTCCATTTGAACAGGAAAACTGTCAAAGCAGGAAGAACATCAATAGAAATGATTAACACTCTCTCAATGCTTACCCCAATACCAAATAAAGCTGTTTAATTAAGATTTTTTAAATAATTATTTTAAAAATAAGATGTATTTTTAAATGTTCTTTGGAAGCATGGGAATTTGATAAGAGAAATGTCACCAAATAAGGCATGGTTCTATTTACTACATTTAGCAAAGTCTTATGATACACAGTATATTTTCTCTAGAGTTCCATCCAGGTTTCTCACTACAAATTTCCAGATGAAGTCCCCTAATCAAATCTATAGCATCAAGTTGGCCAAAGCCTAAGAGTGATGCCTACTTCGGAATCATTTAGCCATAGAAGGTTCTGTTACTCAAAACTTATTAAATATATTGTTTTTGCTTAAGGACAGAGGAAATAATAAGGCTGCCTCTATGAAGACATCGAGATCTGTGGTCAAGTTACCGAGATAGAAAAAGAAAGAAAAAGCATGCTAGAACTTGAGATGTCCCAACTTCCATCTTCAAAATGTATCAGTAAACACTTAAATCAAAATATTTAAAATCAAAGATCACAGTAAATGTAAAGGTTTAGTCTCTTGTCCTTAATTTTTGAAGAGTTAGACTTGCCTGACTCCCACTTAGTTACAAAGATGGAAATTTATGACAAAACATATTTAGGAGGCAGGGAAAAAAAGATGAGACTGAAATCATCCTATATCAGAAGCCATTAAAAGTTTAGATGTGAATTATAAAAAGTAAGCAATAAGCTGTCCTGTAAGCAGAAAACCCCACGAACGGTCGCAGTGGCTCACACCTGTAATCCCAGCACTTTGGGAGGCCAAGGCTGGCGGATCACCTGAGGTCAGGAGTTCAAGATCAGCCTGGCCAATGAGGTGAAACCCTGCCTCTACTAAAAATACAAAATTGGCCGGGCGTAGTGGCACATGCCTGTAATCCTAGCTACTTGGGAGGCTGAGGCAGGAGAATCGCTTGAACCTGGGAGGTGGAGGTTGCAGTGAGCTGAGAATGCGTCATTGCACTCTAGCCTGGGCAACAAGAGCGAAACTCCATCTCAAAAAAAAAAGGAAAGAAAGAAAATAGTCCACTGACTGAAGTCACAATAAGCTAATTTTTTTGACATATTGTTGATTTATAACTAATCAATCATCAGATATTTACAAGCAAGCTGACAAAGTTAATGTAACCCAAGTGAATATACAAAGTAAATGTACCACTTTTTTTTAATATATAGAAAATTCTTCACTGGTTCAACTATTGGAGGATGACAGAAATATAATAAAGAATACAAGTTAAGCACCTGATGAGTATATTTTCAAAACATACCAGGAAGCTAAAGTATGTATGAAAAGGAACTATCCACAGCTCAATAGCCCAATCCCAGACTCTGTGTCTGTCCTTCCTAGTCTCCATCCACAGCTTTAGCAATAAGACTTGATCTATAATCGAAATAACAGCATAAGTGTTCATCTCTATGTCGGGTGCCTATTTCAGTCCTAAGCTACAACACTTGAATCATAAATGGCCAAAAAGGAAGGCCATGTAAACACTGTGAGGCTATTGATAACAAAGGGAGTAAAACAATAAACTAAATTTTAAAGATTTTATATGACAAATGAAAAATCAATGATATATATTTTGAAAAAAGAGCATATATGACATATATCAGAATGTATAAACATGACAAATTTCAATTATTACACAAGATTCTCAAATGTTGACCAAAGGGTACAAAATTTCAGTTAGGTAGGAGGCAAAAGCTTCAGTGACCTACTGCACAGAATGGTGGCTATAATCACAAAGCGTTATATATTTCAAAATTGCTAAAAGAGTAGATTTTAAATGTTTTCATTATGAAAAAATAGTAAGTATGTGAGGGGCCAGATTTGTTAATTAGCGTGATTTAATAATCCAACACTGTAAGCATATATGAAAACATTATATTGTACCCTGTAAATATCTACAATTACTACTTGTCGAGTAAAAAGAACATTAAAAAAATTTTCATTAAGGCTGTTGGAAATCACTTAATGTTTAGGTCACATCCATTCATCTACACAAACTCATCCTCAAGAAAATTGTGAAATATGAACTGAAAGAGAAGAAAGCTATAAAACCAAGAAGTTAAATATAAAGAATAAATTTTAATGGACTAATAATCATGTGATTGTTGGTAAAACTAATAAAGTCTATAAGAAAAAGGTAACAAATAACAAAATAAAAAACAGCAACAACTTTTTCATCTTTTAAAAACTATTTCTAATCAAGGCAACCAAGGCCTAATGTGAAAAAAATGAGAACAAGTATGAATGCATTCAAAATACATTATAGAGACCAGATGCAGTGGCTCACGCTTATAATCCCAGCACTTTGTGAGGCAGAGTCAGGAGGAGTGCTTGAGCCTGGGAGTTCCAGACCAGCCTGGGCAAAATAGTGAGGACTTATCTCTACAGAAAAAAAAAAAAAAAAAATTAGCCAGGTGCACACCCATAGGCCCAGCAGAAGGGAATGCTTGAGCACAGGAGACGGAGGCTGCAGTGAACTGTGATAGTGCCACTGTACTCCACTCCAGCCTGGATGAGAGAGCAAGACCCTGTCTCAAAAAAAAAAAAAAAAAAAAAAAAAAAAAAAATCCTAGAAGCTACAATGAACCATCAGAAAGCATTTTCAAGACTAAGTACATAATATAGGCAGTTACAATTTTCTATTACTTGCTTTCTTTTTATTTTTGAGACAAGGTCTCATTCTGTTACCCAGGCTGGAATGCAGTGGTGCGATCTCAGCTCATTGCAGCCTCAACCTTTCAGGCTCAAGCTATCCCTCCCGCCACAATCTCCAACCAGCCATCCCAGGCACCACAACACCTGGCTAATTTTTTTTATTTTTTGTAGATATGGTTTCGTCATGTAGTCTCAAACTTGTCTCAAGCAGTCCGCCTGCCTTGGCCTTTTTAAGTTCTAGGATTACAGGCATGAGCCAACACACTGGACAGTTGTTTTCTAATCAGGGATTTGAAAATAGATGTGTCCCAAAATCATAAAAGATATGTCCTAACTGCATATATTTTCTACAAGTCTATTATGATTTTTTTTTTTTTTTTTTTTTGAGATGGAGTCTTGCTCTGCCACCCAGGCTGGAGTGCAGTGGCCGGATCTCAGCTCACTGCAAGCTCCGCCTCCCGGGTTTACGCCATTCTCCTGCCTCAGCCTCCCGAGTAGCTGGGACTACAGGCGCCCGCCTCGTCGCCCGGCTAGTTTTTTGTATTTTTAAGTAGAGACGGGGTTTCACCGTATTAGCCAGGATGGTCTCGATCTCCTGACCTCGTGATCCGCCCATCTTGGCCTCCCAAAGTGCTGGGATTACAGGCTTGAGCCACCGCGCCCGGCCTATTATGTTTTAAGAGGTAAATTAATGTCTAAATGCATCCTTCTGCCTGAATCAAGCAAAGAATCAAGGACCTTGTGTAGCTTTGCAGACTATTCCTCGGAATAGAATGGTCAATATGCCATTTTAAAATGTGAAAACAAAATAGCATAATGACATAAAACTAACTGTATCTAAGATTTTACTATATATACACACACATATATTTCACACATATACTTTTTTTTTTTTTTGGAGATGGAGTCTCGCTCTGTCCTCCAGGCTGGAGTGCAGTGATGCAATCTCAGCTCACTGCAAGCTCCGCCTCCTAGATTCATGCCATTCTCCTGTCTCAGCCTCGCAAGTAGCTGGAACTACAGGCGCCCGCCAGCACGCCCGGCTAATTTTTTTGCATTTTTAGTAGAGATGGGGTTTCACTGTGTTAGCCAGGATGGTCTTGATCTCCTGACCTCGTCGCACATATACATTTTATATTTGTATATATGCACCTAAATTATGCATTAGAACCTACCTACCATTTATATCTCTGACTCAATAAACTCACTGTCTAAAGTTAGTTTATTCTCCACTTAACAGGAAATGGGCCACAGGAATATTCCTCCAAAAGTGAGTTTACTGAGTCAGAGATATGTAGGTTCTAATGCATAATCAAGGTGGCCACATCTTCTGAATCCAGAATGATGATATACTCAATATCTGTGTCTTCACAGCCATTCACTATCAAACATAGATTGAGTGTCCCTATGCATCCAGCATGGTGCCGTGTGTTAAACATAGAGATACATGACACACAGCTTCTGCCATGAGGTTGCTCCCTGCCTTTTTGTCACCTTCCAGTCTATTTTTACGTAACAGACAGAGAATCATCATAAAATACCAATCTAGCCTTACAACTCCACTGCTTCAAATGTTCACATTCCCTTGCATTTATAACAAATTTCAAACATCTTCAAGGCTCCCAAGGCCCTGCCCAACTCAGCCCTTCCTCTCACCCATTCCTGTCATTCACAATGCTTTACCTGTAATGGCTTTTTCAGTAGGCTTTAAATATCCAGCTCTATCTAGCCCCAGGATCCTCAGCCTAGAGCCCTCCTTACCCCAACTTCTTCACTGACTCCTATTTCTAGGAGTTAAAGATCACTTTAAGTTCCCTTTCCTTGAAGTCCCTACCTCAACCCTGCAGGAGATAGAGAGCTGATGAGTGGAGATAAGCAACCACTTAAGGGTTAGTTCATTTTAGAAAAATCACCCAGGCAACAATAGTGTGCATTGACTAGGGAGATAGTACAAGGAGAGGTGATGGCTCTAGTAGCAAAGTTCAGTAGGAAACAACTGGAGGAGTCCAGGAGAGAGACATAGTGAATGTATACAAAAGCACTGGTCTCCTTGAGCTCTGTATAAATTCCATCAGGCTATTAGCTCTCTCAACCAGTATTATTTATTACAAACTTCCTACATCAGAGAGGTCCAATAAACATCAGTTAATTAGAAATGAATGAAAGGAGAACAGTAAACATCAAGAAAACATCAATAGTAAACACCAGTTAATTAGAAATGAATGAAAGAAGAACAGTAAACATCAAGAAAACATCAATAGTAACCACTGTTGTTTAGTTATGGAGTACTAGGCACTGTAGATGAAAAAGAGAAGGAAGACAGCAGTGGCTAGGAGAATAGGGTTGGCCAGAGTTTGTCTGGGTGACTTTAAGTAAGTTACTTTATTTCCCTGTGCTTTGAGTTTTTCAAAAGGGGACAGTAATAACACCTACAAAAGAGGACTTCGGTGAGATTTAAATGTAAAGCACTACCCGTAACACATTAAGTAATCAATAAAGATTAGCTGCTTAAAAAGTTGCCACTGCTGTCATCATAGCATGAAAAATCATTATTATCATTAGTACTACTACTACCACCACTAGGTACTTCCTAGACATTACTTCATCTTCACAAAATAACTTATGAGGAATATACTATTATCTCCATTCCACAGTACAAAAAATTAACTGCAAAACAGTTGACGCAATTTGTTTGGTTTTAGGGGGAAAAACATTTTGTTTCTTTCTTTCTTTTTTTTTTTTTTGAGACAGAGTCTCACTGTGTCGCCCAGGCTGGAGTGCAGTGGCGCGATCTTGGCTCACTGCAAGCTCCGCCTCCCGGGTTCACGCCATTCTCCCGCCTCAGCCTCCGAGTAGCTGGGACTACAGGCGCCTGCCACCACGCCCGGCTAGTTTTTTTGTATTTTTAGTACAGACGGGGTTTCACCATGTTAGCCAGGATGGTCTTGATCTCCTGACCTCGTGATCCGCCTGTCTCGGCCTCCCAAAGTGCTGGGATTACAGGCTTGAGCCACCGCGCCCGGCCTTTGTTTATTTATTTCTAATGATTTCAAATTTGTTTTAGATTTAGGGGTACATGTGCAAGTTTGTTACCTGGGTATCATGTGATGCTGAGGTTTGGGGTATGAATGATCTCATCATTCAGGCAGTGAACAAAGAACTCGACAGTTAGTTTTTCAACCCCTGCCGCCCTCCCTCCTTCTCCCCTCTAGCAGTCCCCAGTTTCTACCGTTGCCATGTTTATGTCCATGAGTACCCAATGTTTAGCTCCCGCTTAGGAGAACATGCAGTAGTATTTGGTTTCCTGTTCTTGTGTTAATTCACTTAGGATAATGGCCTCCAGCTGCATTCATGTTGCTGCAAAGGATATGATTTAATTATTTCCACAGCTGCGAATTATTCCCTGGTATATATGTACCACATTTTCTTTGTCCAACCCACTGTTGTTGGGCACCTAGGTTGATTCTATGTCTTTGCTACTGAGCTCATACAATTTGTAAGTATCAATACCAGTATTTGAGCCTAGTTGTATGAGTCTAACATGCATATAATAACCACATTATGACACTGTCTCTCAAAAGAAGGACAGTCTCCAGTGTGATATATACTATATGATTTACTGAACATTTTTTATGTTCCAAGAACTCTTCTGGACTCTAGGGATACAGCTGTGAACAAAACAAGTAAGTCTCTGCTTTTATATAGCTTATATTCTAGTGGATGAAGATGAACAGGAAAACTAAGAAGGGGGAAAAATTACCTAATAATAAGGACACTACAGAGAATTAAAATTAAGAGTGATGTGTCTGGGGGCTACTTAAGATTGGGTGGGCAGAAAAAGCCTTTCTAAGGAGGCTACATTTAAGACGATAACCTAAAACTCAATCAGAAGGAACAAGCTACCTAAAGAGCAGTACAGAGAGCTTTCCAGGCAGAGAAAGTAGCTATTACAGAGAGCCTAAAGAGCAAATGAGATTGCATCATATGGACCCAAAGATAGCAGTGGAGAAGAAGAGGAACATTATGAGAGGAGGTCAGAGGGGCAGGCAAAAGCCATGTCACCTGGGACTTTGTCATTCAAGGGAAGGGAATGTAGAATTTATTATTTAGTTAGTTAGTTAGTTATTTTATTTTATTTTATTTTTTGAGACAGAGTTTCGTCTTGTTGCCCAGGCTGGAGTGCAATGGTGCAATCTCAGCTCACTGCAACCTCCGCCACCTGGGTTCAAGCGATTCTCCTGCCTCAGCTTCCTGAGTAGCTGAGATTACAGGCACACGCCACCATACCCGGCTAATTTTTTGTATTATTAGTAGAGACAGGGTTTCACCATGTTGGGCCAGGCTGATCTCAAACTTATGACCTCAGGTAACCCACCCGCCTACATTTTTTTTTTTTTTTTAAGACGGAGTCTGGCTCTGTCGCCTAGGCTGGAGTGCGGTGGCCAGATCTCAGCTCACTGCAAGCTCCGCCTCCCGGGTTCACGCCATTCTCCTGCCTCCGCCTCCCAAGTAGCTGGGACTACAGGCGCCCGCCTCGACGCCCGGCTAGTTTTTTGTATTCTTTTAGTAGAGACGGGGTTTCACCGTATTAGCCAGGATGGTCTCGATCTCCTGACCTTGTGATCCGCCCGTCTCGGCCTCCCAAAGTGCTGGGATTACAGGCTTGAGCCACCGCGCCCGGCCACATTTTTTAAAGACCCATCTCACTGCTGGGCAGAGAACAGACTGTAGTGAGGTAGGAATGAGGAGACAGGAAATCAGGCAATTTCTATAGTGTAGACCAGAGATAAAAGTGGACTAGGGAGGTAGGAGTACAGCTGGAGAAAAACAGATTTGGTATGTGTTTTAGAGGTAGAGTAGAAAGGTTTTACAGATTAACTGAATAAAAAGGTTGAAGGAAAGAGAGGAATAACCTCTGTATTTTTAGCTTGAGTAACTGGAAGAATAATGGTTTAGTTTAATGAAATAAAGTATACTTAAGGAGGAACATGATTGGGATAAGAATAAGAGTAGAAAATAAGAGTTCTGTTTTGTTCCGGTTACATTTGAAATGCCCATCATATACCCATTTGGAAATGTGCATAGGTACCTGGATCAGAATCAGGAATTCTAGGGAGTTCCTCTTACTCTTTCTCTGATTTCATAAGACACTGAAGATAAAACAGCATGAGGAAAATAACTTTTAGAATGCACAATGTGAGTATTGGTGATAATTTAAAGCAGTGAGACAAGCTGCTGCGCTCTTCATGAAACCACTTCACTTATGAAATGTGAAGCATCATTTTTGCTGGGCATAATGACACAGAAAGAGAGTAAGTCTGAGGGTCAATGAGATTCATGCCAAGGGGGTTAAGTCATATGATATGGCCTCTATTTCCTAAATCTTGTAAGATTACAGGGCAGGTACTAGTAAGAGGTCAGAGTTCCAAGTAGGATACAATCAAGGGGTGCTTCTGAGAATTCCATCCTACATGAAGGGAGCCCAGTGCATATCTGAGACAAAAATATCTTTTAAGTATATATAAAATAACAACTGCTCTACCTGCTATCTAATAGGAGTTTCCATGGAAACTGTCAGAAACAATTTCTTTAGAGTTATAGTGATTACTGACAAAAACAAGATGGACATAGAGTAAAATAAGAGCTAAATTTACAAAATGGAATGGACCATATTAAATAACACAGCTCTATGAATATTAAATTCTGAGTAATCTGATTCAAGCTAGTTGTATTTAAGCATAACAGATTTTCTTAAAATGGCTATTTTGAGCATACATATCAAAATGAGAGAGAGAGATAAGAAACCATATTTGTTGTATATAAGTCATTAGTCTTTAATACACATCAGCAATATTGTAAAAGACACATATTTTTAGGAAAGATAACTAAAATTTATTGAGCAGTTACTAAATATCAGGTGTTTTGCATATAACATCTTGTTTGATCTTCACAATAATCTCTCCAGGTAGGTTTTATTAACATCATTTTTACAAAGCGGGAAGCTGAATCTCAAAAAGATATAGCTTCCTCAGGTATATCTGATCATATAGGTAGTAAACAATAGAGCCTGAATCAGACCCAGGTGTAGGTGAACACCAAATGTACACCCTTTCATTAGGCTTTTAAAGGAGGCCACAAGCCACAAGAGTCCAGGAGACTCGGGCCTATGTTCTCCTCCAATCACAAGAATCATCTTTTTGATTAGTTGACGGTTAGATTAGTTAACTGAAAACAAGGCTGCTATATAAATTCCTTAAAAAAACAATGTCAAGCATATACAATTCAAAGTTTTGTTTTGCCCAGAATATATAATAAAATTTTAACAGGTACTGATTTGCCCATCAAATTAAATTAACAAATGAAAGTTAATCAAAGAACATAAAGAGAAACAAGTAAATGAAAAGACTAAATGAAAAACAAGTAAATGAAAAGAGTACTATGTTGAAGCTCACTTATCAGCTGCCTGATAAACTTAGGGAGCCAAGGTAGATAAGGTCATGAGGCACTATAAAAATGAATAATCTCTTAAATTATCTTTGTCATTTAAGGATAAAAGCAAAAATGCCAAGCCGTTTCTTACCACATCACAATATGCTATAATCATTATTCCAAGTAATTGAACTGTATTGCCAAGGTGATTGCTACAGCTGACCAACTTTGCTAACTTAATATAACCGTAGTGGCCACATGAGAAATGGAAGCAATCTAAGGTATTGAATGTTACATTCCTTCTCTAATAATTATTTAACTTATTTTGGCTGTTGAATTTCTTTATAAATTCATGCTCTTGTACATTTTACTTCAAAGGTCTTTAAAGAAAAACCTGAATATCTAGATCCCTCTTTCAGTTTAAGCAGTCAAAACAAATTTCTTTCAACCGCAGCAAATACTAGTACATTAGCAGTCAGAGCACAGCTCAAGTATGCACACACAGAAATATAGGACTCACGCTAAATTCCATAAAGAGGAGAAACAAAGAAAAAAACCAAAAGCAGAAACATATCCAAAAGGAATATGAAGTGTTAAAATACATAAAACAATGCAGGTACATTGAAAATGAATTTTTCAAAATCAAGATACTACTGGCTTTCACGTTTGGCAATACCGAATAGTTTCTGGCCAAAGTACCAATGAAAAGCTCAGCTGTGAAGCAAGGACATGCTTTAAAATAATTGTCAAATGAAATCGCACAATAAAACATATGCCTAAAAGATAATGTCTAAAGAACTACAATGGGGAAAGCAAATCATTTCCAATATAAATGGAGTATTTCTAAATAAGAAATTATAAATGCAAACCACTCAGAGTACTTAAATGCAAACACGACAGACCACATTCAAAACACAATGCAAAGATAAGCCTAAACACCAGCAGGAATGGTACTTATTATTTTAACAGATGCAAATTTTAAGTGTGTCTTTATAGTTTTAGTAAATTTTGGTTAGATGAACTCCCAAAAAAGTGTCAACACTGAAAGTAATTTATAAAGAATCATTCTTTAAAACGGATTATAACACTAAAGTTTGATATTTTTCTAGTCTGTTTCTTGGTGCATTCTATTTCAATTCGATGATACAGTACTGGAAAAGCTTCTTGTATATGCCTTCAAACACTCTATGTAATGCTAAAGCACAGTTCTTGGGTTTAGAAATTTTCAGGACTGTTGATGCATAAAAGCTGTCTTTAAACATTCTATTTCCCCATTACTACTGAATGACTCTGCTAGTGCTTAAAACCACTTTCATTCTTAGTAGAAAAGCCAAGATGGAAAACAGAGCTCGGTCCTTATAAGGAAAGAAAGCAGAGTCTAGAGATATATGTCCTCCTGTTCTTTTAGTTCACAGAATCAGAAATCAATTGGCATTGTTACATATAATATTTTCTCATTTAGCAGATGACACCTAGAGATAGAAATCATTTTCGTTCCTTAAAGAGCTTTTGTTTTATCCTGTTTGAGTCTTCCTTAAGCTATTTCTTATTTATTTTCTTCAAGATTTTCCTCCTCTATCTTGCCAGAACAGGACTTGAAATATAAATGAAAATGAATGAGGAGGGAGAAACACTTCTGAAAGGCTATGGTGAAGCCAAGGAGTTTTCAGTGTGTTTGGGGGTGCTCATCTCACATTTGCCTGTTCATGAGTCCTGAGGCTTGAAATATTCTGCTTAAGAGGCATTATAAAAAAAGTAGCCTCTTACCAGCAGCCTTCTCCGGGTTTTCTAGCACATAATAGGTTTTAAATGGCCCAAGTTAAGCCATTTAAACTTAAGCCATAACTACAGAAAAGGTCTCTAAATGTTTCGGTTTTCATTTCAGCTATGTGGCCACCTAACAAAATGTGTGTCTTCTTCCATAAAGTGAGACTGAATACACCCAAAGACCTAGTTCCTAATGGGAATGCATAGGTAATCATGTCTGAGTCCACGAATCACCCAGATTGTTTTCAAAATCCTGTGCACACATCTGAGGGGTGCATCAACACAACGGTCAAAGAGCCATTGTGCCAACATCTGTTCCAGCCCTTACACCAGGATGCCACAGGATAAAGGCCAAAGCACATGTCCTTAAAATATTCCCTGGGGTAAGTCGCTTCCTGTCTATGAAAACGTATATATTAATAACCTGCTTCACAGTAAGCTGATGAAGAATAGATAAGTGGGATGTTGAGCAAAGATTCCTAATCTGTAAAAGTTACTTCCTTTGTGGCAAGCAGACAAAAATCATTTAAGAAATACACTATGTGCACAATTTGACACTGAGGAACTGCCTCTGTTCAAACAGCTTGCAAGTATCAGGGCAGGCACTCCACTTTCTGTCCTTTTCAAACCCCACATGAGAAGAACACAATAGGCCACATTGAAAACACAATGCAAAGTTAAACCTAACACCAGCCTGGTACTCAGGCCTGGGCCCACCAAACAAGAAATAAAGACATAATGATATCTTATAGTGAAATCAACTGTCAGAAACAAAGGTATTTAAAATTACCAAGTGACCCTTTTGGGGTCTACAACACTTACCAGACCTTAAGAAAGTAGAAGACGAAGAGACGACTGCATCAGGCGAGCAGGCCATTTCAAATTGTTGGCTCTAATCATAAGCGTCGCAGGCTAAGCTATAGCAATTTTAAAACTGTTTAGTAAAGGTTAGAAGCAATCAGTGTTAAATTAATTGAAAGCAGTGTGAGCAGTTATTAACATGATGCAGTGCGCAACGAAGGCAGTAACTGAGGATCATTATAATTTTATTTTCTCTTTTATGACTTGAATATGTGATTTTCTTTGCTTTGATAAATTACACTTGCTCATATGGGTGAGGCAGGAATTATATAATATCCACTTATTAAACATTACATAAAAGTAGTATCCTCTATTGTGCAGTGAAGTAATTATGCTACTATGTAACAATGCTCAGAACTCTGTGGGGAGGACTCTATGCTCCAGGCAGGTTAGTCGGTTTCTAACAAAGCTCCATTTATATATTCTTCTAAAAGTAACAAATAGAATCAAGTTGATTGTTTTTAATGACATAGGAAGTTTTTAACTCGAGTTATTAACTTTATCATCTGTACTTCATATACTTATAAGAATCTGAAACCTCAAATTTAACTACTAATTTGGAGGATTGAATTCAAGTGGTATCTCTTTTTACTACTAGGATGTAAACATACAGGAACATTCAACATTGATACTATGCACTTTGCACATAAAAGTGGATTTAAATAACTGCAATCAACAACAGTTAACACTAAAATTTTTTTTCTCAGCTAAGAAAAGAGAAGTAAGGTTTTCAAAGCTTACTGTTAATGACATGCATTTCAGAGGAAACAAAGACTAACGAAGAAAATAAACTCTATGTGCTTATGAAAGGAAAAGAGAAATCTTGCAAAAATATATGTTGGGGGCAGTACTCAGCTCCCTGTAAGAAAACTCCGGTTACTCTCTTTGTTCAGACATAACCAATCCAATAACACTTTTTATATCCAGATAGCCACAATGTTAGTAGCCACAGTATTTCTATATGACTCAAAAACAATTTAAGAAAAAGTGTGAAACAAATACATCTGACTATTCCAAGTCACTTTATTGATTTTCAGTAGTACTAAGGACTACTTTTTGAAAAAATTACCTCATACTTCATAGTTGATAATTTTACTATAACCCTAAGTAAATAAAGCTGAACTTTTTGTAAGGTATAAAAAACAGAATGTTGGGTGTATGATTTCTGAAATTAGATTTTCAGAAATTATACTTTCTCCAAATTAAAAAAAAAAAAAGTGCACAACAGACAACTAAGGACTTCATAAATGGGAAAAGCCCAAAACATAAGGGGGACATATTAGCTGAGAAAATAATTTCTTGTTTTTCTTTTTTTTTTTTTGAAACGGAGTCTCCCTCTGTCACCTAGGCTGGAGTGCAGTGGTGTGACCTCCACTCACTGCAGCCTCTGCTTCCCAGGTTCAAGCAGTTCTCCTGCCTCAGACTCCCGAGTAGCTCTGGTTACAGGTGCCCGCCACCAGGCCCAGCTAAGCTTTGTATTTTTAGTAGAGATGGGGTTTTACCAGGTTGGCCAGGCTGGTCTCGAACTCCTGACCTCAGGTGATCCGCCCACCTCGGCCTCCCAAAGTGCTGGGACTACAGGCGTGAGCCACCGCACCCGGCCGAAAATAATTTCTTAATATCAATGCAAGTGCAAAGTTAATTTTCCTAGCTAAGGCCTTTCACACCACCGCCCCCCCAATGATGACACAGTTCATCAGTTCTTTAAAAGGGAAGCTCCTTAGTTGAAAACCTGTATTCCGCCTTCCACCTTTCCTGTTTAAGTACATGCTTTTTGCTCAAGATTATATCCAGCCAGCCAGGAATACGGGAAGTTTTAATCCCGGCTTTTAGAGGAGTCATCAACCACAAGTGCTGATAATGCCACAAGTCATGACTTGCAGTTTGAACAAGTCAGTTCGGGACACTTGGAACTGTTAAAACTGCCTGCAAGGCACCTTCTGACCTCTACGCTTCCTGGCTTGGTAACCACACAACCTGGAACCACTTAAGGAGCCCTTTTCCTTCTGAGCCCTAACAATGCACTTCAAAACCTGAGGCCCAGTCTCCTTCCATTTCTGCTAGACAGATGACAGGTCTACTGCTTAGAACCTGTGGGGAATGTAAAAGGGATATAAGACATAAGGAAGGAGCAGATGCCGGTTTTCTGCAGACAGATCGTAGTTACATCTGACTTGATCTGATTAAGCTATCTGACTTGTGGGGAGAACATTCACAGCGAGGACACATTCCCTTTCCCAGGAATGTGCAGCGGCCTGATTTTTAAGTTAGAAGACTCTAAGGGAAGTCCGGACCGCTGCCTACTTTCCGAGTGGGGATCACAAGTTGAATAGAGTCGGGGGCACACACAGAATGGAGTAGGCACCGCCACCTGATTTTTAGAGGTGGAGGAAGATATCCGAAGCAAGGCCAGGGCCGCCAACTGTTTCTAAGGGAGAACTCGGGGCACAGGTTCATTCCCAGGGCCCCACCTGCCTCCCACCAAGGTGCTTGAGGAGAAGCACCACCCCAGGTACTCGGGTAGGGGGGGCGGCGCCCCAGCCAGCCAAACCTGAGCGCTTGGTCCGAGCTCTTCGCTCCAAGACCTTCCAGCTCACTTCGGCCGTGAGTCCCGCCGCCCCCGCCATAGCGCTCCCGCCGCCGCCTTGGCCACCGCCCCCGGGGCCGCCTGTCAGCAATGCCCGCTCGGCCACGCCCCCCGCACGACACTGTCGGGAGGCGCGCCTGCCGGAAGTGAGCGTGAGGGCGGCTTTCACCCTAGCTCCACTCTTTTTAGCGTCGGAAAGGCAGCCCTAGTGGGAGAGAGAAAAAGGATCCGGCAGCGGCTCTTACGCGTCCCGGGGCTGCGAGCCACTCTCTCGGCCGGTAACGCGGTGCTTTACGGCTGCCGTCAAGCGCGGCGCTGGGCCGGCGGGCGGGGGCCGAGGGGCTGCCATGGCGGCGGCGGGCCGGCTGCCGAGCTCCTGGGCGCTCCTGTCGCCGCTCCTCACGGGGCTTGCACTACTGGGAGTCGGGCCGGTCCCAGCGCGGGCGCTGCACAACGTCACGGCCGAGCTCTTTGGGGCCGAGGCCTGGGGCACCCTTGCGGCTTTCGGGGACCTCAACTCCGACAAGCAGACGGACCTCTTCGTGCTGCGGGAAAGTCAGTGCTTGCCGGGCCCTCCCTCTGTTCGCTGTCCGTGTGCCCCTCCCGGTGTTCCCCAAACCCATTGCCCAATGGCCAGTCCTTTAGCATTTCCTGGCCTTTCTCTCCCAGCCCTGTGGCCTTCCTTTTAGCATTATTGACAGTTTGTCCTTTTGCACCACCCTTTCCAACCCCAAGTTCTGACCCAGCCACCCTACAGTTTGACCTACCCCCAAAAGCCCTGACAGCACCCCAGTTTTTTTTCTAAGAAGTCTGCGGCCTTCGCCCAGTCACCCTTCCCTCTCCTCCCCATGGAATCACCTGCCTTCCAAAGTGCTTCCTGATTCTTAGGAATCTTTGTAGCTTACCTCAACGTTCGTTCCTAAGGCCCTCTCATTCCATTCTATTTTGCTTCAGTCTTCCTTCCCTGTTGATGAACAGGAAAAGGTGCAGCTTGACGATCTCTTCTCATAGGGGGCTTCTCCTTGCCTCCCCACCTACCTAATTCGGCCCCCCCCCCTTGTCAAGGCCACAGCTTTCTATGAAGCAAATGTACTCTTCCAAGGGCGTAAACACTGAACAGCTCACACAAGCATTTTGCAGGGACCACTGATGAAACCAATGCCTCCTTGGGAAAGCAGCCTCAAACGACAGAAATTTCTCTCTTGAGCTGCCTGTTCTTTCGTGTACACTTTCCTCACCTTGGTCATCACTTCAGTGTTCCAAATCTCTACTTTCTTTGCTAACTTGTTCTTGGAAATTATTTGCTTTGACCATCATTAAACTAACTTTTTTTTATAAATCTTAATGCTGACAGTGGGCATTAGGGGGTCTTAGCGTTCTTGAGTACCTACAAAAGCAGGTGCTGCTTAAAGATCAATGCCACGAAGGAAGGAAGGAAGAGCTACTCAGAGCTTGTCTGACAGGATCATGAACCAGACTTCTTGGGGCCCTTGCCAGGATGCAGGAGCCTCTTACGGACCCTGAATATTTTTCCAATCTTTTTGACTCCTCATTTTGCAATGTACAGCCAAACTTGTTGCCACTCTGTCCAAACTGGATATAGAGAGTAGCCTTGACTTTAAAGATGGTCTGTGTTTGATTAAACAATTCCAAAAGTCTGTCTCAATGAATGCTAATTGAGCTCCAAGAATGTGTCAGCCTCTAGAGGATGGCCCAGTAGGAGGAGGGTCTTGGAGGATTCAAGGTTTTACCCTCACATGCTTAATTATGCCCTTGTCAGATATCTACAATGGGAGTCCCTGCATCCTTGGTATGATGCATCTGTGTAATGAACCAAACAGCCTTACAAGGGGCAGCATTGCTAGATTCGGGGAAGACAAGTCTTGACATGTAGTATAGTTATAAGGCATCTTCTTTATATGGTTCTTTTAAGTCAACCAGTCTGACTCCTTGCAGAATCCACTGGCTTCAGTTTCTCTTGATCAGCTGCTTTTTCCCATGTTCATCCTTTCTATTCCTCTGCTACTTTGAACATTGAACTTGTGATATAACGTTAGGCCTCTCCATTGGACGAATGGAACTATCCTTGAGAGGGCAGATGAACTGGAGTAGAATAAAAGTTTTCTTGTTGAAAACAGTGCCCAGAAACCTTCTTGTAACCACTGATGGGATATCTTACCAAGAAACATTTTTCTAATATCATATATTTGTTTCCTTTAGGAAATGACTTAATCGTCTTTTTGGCAGACCAGAATGCACCCTATTTTAAACCTAAAGTAACGGTATCTTTCAAGTAAGTACAAATATGATTATTTTGATAAAACATTAGTCATTAATGTAATAATGGCTATGCTGTAGCTGATTGGATTGTCTTTAAAGTCAGCCTTACCTGTAGTGTTGGGATGCAAAACCACTAGTTGTGAGATATGAGTAGGAAGTGATTTTTTCGGAAAAATAGAGAAAATACCAAAGTTTAAAAATGACTTTAAAGAAATAAATTTGAGTGGATCCAGGTTTGTTTCTATATAAACACCCTTTATTTCCTTGCAATCTCATACCCCTTCTTCAATGTGTCTCGTTCTGTGCCTCATCTTGAGGGAGCAGTCACTCACAGTAGTCTCATTGTGTTAGCCATGTGTTGTGTTTTGTGGAAGAGTGGCCTATTTTGCAGTGGGGGAAAAGTCAGTGTTCTAATTTTTTTTGTTTAATTGACTGATAGATGGTGAGTTTTTAAGGTTGACTTGAAAGGAATTCAAGTTTGATTATCTGAATCTTTTAAATGTTCAAGTAATAGTTATTTTTCTTTTCTGTGGTTGGCATTGCATGAAACAGTGACCACTCCCACACCTCTACTTCCATGATAGTGACCCAACACAGTTTTGAAACTACATTCATTTGAAACTACAAACTACATTTGGAGCAAGCATTTGTGACAGTCTGAATTCAAGCAAGAAGAGATGGGTCAGTGCAGGCCAAAGGGGCAGCTTCCAGAGTCGTGGAAGTTGAGCTTGACCTTAGTATAAGTAAAAAGTTAGATGAAGATGTTCAACTTTGGGGACAGAGCATTTATAAGAGATAAAAGTAAGAACAGCATGTTGTGAATAGGAGGTAGAAAGATCTGCCTGACAAAAGTGGAAGGTACACTTCAGGGAGTTAAGGACTAAGAACATGAGATAAGAAGCTTTCATGAGACTGGTAGCCTTCAGAAATATCAAAAAGACTTTGAACGCAGTCCCATTAGAAGAGGGGAATCATCAGGTCTTTGTGCAAAGGAGAAATGGTGAAAACAATATTTTAAATTGATTTCCTTGTAAACTAGGTCCAGAATGAATTGGTTTGTAGAAGATTACAAGACTACTTAGGAAACTGTTTTTAAAAAGTCCCTGTGTGGACTAATTAGTTCTCAGACTCTACAGTATTTTAAGTAAACTCAAACTCATGTTAAAAAAAAAAATGGCCTTGAACAAGAACTTTGAGGGGAGAGTTATAAATGGATAAACAGGAACTTGTTTCCCTTGAGAAGTGTTCCTGGGTAGTGAATGTCAGCATGCTTGGAGTGGGGAAGAAACTGAAGTTGATGAGTGTATATGAGAAGTGGACTAACTGCATAGAGGTGATTTTTTTTCTGATTAGAAATTAAGGAAATTTAAAGGATGTAAATGGCATGTGTTCTGATAAGTTAAATATTCCAGTTAAATTTTTAATGAATGCAATGTACTTTCAAAATTTAGAAACTCTTGTTTGTGTTTTAATTTAGAATATTTTTCAAAGGAAAAATAATCTGTTCTTCACCCTTATACTCCCCCACACCCCTATTTCTCTCCCAGATGCAACCACTTTTAAAACCTGTAGCTGATTCTTCTAGTGTTTATTACCATATTTTAAAATAAAATTTTACACTAATTTCTTGAATTAGCAGTTATTCATTTGTTGTTTTTTATTAACATAATTTATCTACATTGTCCCAGTGTAGTTAAATCATAATTTTTTGTTGAATGAGTAATCATTGTTTACATTTTAACCATGTAGTGTCTGTGTCCTTCAAAACCAAGTAATGTACAGTATTTTTTTTTTTTTTGAGATGGAGTCTCACTCTGTTGCCCTGGGTGGAGTGCAGTGGCATCATCGCAGCTCACTGCAACCTTCGCCTCCCAGGTTCAAGTGATTCTCCCGCCTCAGTCTCCCAAGTAGCTGGGATTGCAGGCGCCCGCCACCATTCCTGGCTGATTTTTTGTATTTTTAGTAAAGACTGGATATCACCATGTTGGCCAGGCTGGTCTCAAACTCCTGACCTCAGGTGATCCACCCACCTTGGCTTCCCAGCGTGCTGGGATAGTATTTAATTTTTTGTGCAGCTTGCCCTGCTGGAATAAATGATTGCTTTTTAAAAAATAGATTGCATAGTTTTCTATGTACATATCCTTAATTTATTTGCAGATATTCTGTCATATCTGCCATATACCTATCATGCATTTTTCTTTTTCCCATTGGATCCTCTGCATTGCTGTCCAGTCTGGATTCATTCTCCAGGCCTTTTGCAGACTTACTATATGGGGAATTTCCCCATTTAAAAAAAGAAATTTCCTCGTTTACTTCACAGGGGTGTGTCCTCCAGGAAATTCCTGAGAAAGGATGCATGATAAGTCCTGTTATGTCTAAAACCTTTTTCTACCCACTTTTTTTTTTATTTTTTTTAGAGATGGCGTCTCGCTCTGTCTCCCAGGCTGGAGTGCAGTGGTGCGATCTCAGCTCACTGCAACCTCTGCCTCCCTGGTTCTAGCAATTCTCCTGCCTCAGCCTCCTGAGTAGCTGGGACTACAGGTGCACAGTGCCACACCTGGCTAATTTTTTTGTATTTTAGTAGAGATGGGGTTTCACCGTGTTGCCCGGGCTGGTCTCAAACTCCTGAGCTCAGGCGATCTACCCGCCTCGGCCTCCCAGAGTGCTAGACTTACAGGCTTGAGCCACCACGCCCAGCCTCTACCCACTCTTAACACTGTAGTTAGCTTATTGTGTTCTAGCTTCATGGGTTGCTGTTTTAAAATTCAATCCTATTATTTCTCCTAATCTTTTAAATGTAAATTGTTTTAATTTTGGAAGCTATTGGAGTCTCTTCTTTTTCCATTTTGTTCTGATTTCATGATGATATGCTTTGGTATAGATTTGTTTTTCTTTTTTGATAAAGACAGG
Organism: Trachypithecus francoisi; assembly: GCF_009764315.1. NCBI lineage: Eukaryota > Metazoa > Chordata > Mammalia > Primates > Cercopithecidae > Trachypithecus > Trachypithecus francoisi. Next base: position 87,685,105 of record NW_022681455.1, on the reverse strand, counting down.
GTCTTTCTCTGTCACTCAGGTGACAAAGGAGTGCAGTCACATGATCATAGCTCACTGTAACCACATAATCCTGGGCTGGAGCTGTCCTCCCACCTTTGCCTCCCAAAGTGCTGCAATTACAGGAATGATTATTCTTTACTTATTATGCTAGGCATTATGTGGGCCCTTTCAAGCTAGAGACCTCTATCCTTGGGGGCATTTTGAAACTCTTGCATTATTAAATATTTCTTTGAAAAATTTTTTTGTTTGTCTCTTTTAGGAATGCCTATCAATTGATTATTAGTCTTCCTGGGTTCATCCTTTGTTCCTTTATCTTATCTGTTTCTTATTTTTATCATTTTGTTTTGTTTTGTTTTATTTTCCTTTGCAGGAGGTTTTCTCAACTTTCTCTTCTAAATTCTAAGTCCTTTTTTTTTTTGACATGGAGTCTCATTCTGTTGCCCAGGCTAGATAGAGTGCAGTGGCCCAATCTCACTGCAACCTCCACCTCCTGGGTTCAAGCAATTCTCCTGCCTCAGCCTCCCAAGTAGCTGGGATTAGAGATGCACACCACCATGCCTGCTACTTTTTGTATTTTTAATAGCGATGGGGTTTCACCATGTTGGCCAGGCTGTTCTCAAATTCCTGACCTCAAGTGATCCATCCACCACCACCTCCCAAAGTGTTGGAATTATAGGTGTGAACCACCACGCCCAGCCAGGTGTCACGTTTTTAATTTCCAAGGTTTTTTGTTTTGTTTTGTTTTCTTACTGATGTTTTACGATCATTCTTATGATGTCTTTTAGCATACTGTTTTTCTTTATATATATATACTTTTTTGTCTTTTCTAAAGTGTAATTTTGAAGTTTTCTTTTGTTATGTTAGCTCTGTTTTCTTCAGGTTCCTTATTGCTATTTGTTTTAGCTCTCTTTAATAGTCAAAAGTTTTCTTCAGAAGGCAAAAGGCAGGTGTCTACTCATATTTCCAAGTAAGGTGCTAAAGAAATAATTGGAAATGCATTGCCTAGTGGGACTTGTCTACTATCTTTTGCCCTGCATGTATGTTCTTGATGGACTAACATTCTAGAAATAGGTAGAGCTGTGGGCAAGTGTTAAATTGTTCCTTTTGTAGACTTTTGGTTAACTCCTGTGTTTAGCTTAAGGCCAAAACCTTACCCATTACTGTAACTTAAATCCTTAATTTTTGAGACTTTCCAGAAATGCACCACTTGGTTCTTACTTTGCTGAGTGAGAGGGAGAAAGGACTGCCATTGATGCTTTAAGAAAGTATTTATCTATAGTCTACTTGGAAATTTGTTGTCTTGCTATTTGATCTGAGTAGTATTAAATATAAAATGAATTAAGGTCTACTTTTTGCTTGTGTCACTCAGACAACAAGACTGCCGGATGTTAAGTTTTCAAGATTCATATAAATAATTTTAGAATTATTTTGTTAATAAAAATATATCAATACCTATGACAAGGGAAAAAATAAAAATATGCATATAAAATTAGATATATATGTTTGGATGCTGTATTGATTGCCAAGTTTGGAAAAAAAAAATTCCATTCTTAATTTACTAGCTTTCAGAAATAAAATGATTTTTTAATTTTTACTATAAATTTTGAATTTATGTTAAAATCCAAACTAAATATTTTATAAGTAATATCTTTTAATTGAAAAAATCCCAGTGATATTGCTTACTGCTTGAGCAATTATGAGCCTCCAGTTGTTAGAAACACCATCTGAATGTCTTGGTGTCCTTGACAAAGGAACTATATAGAAGGACTATACTAGCCATTGCTTGAACATAATAAACATGTTTTCTCTTGACATATTTCAGATTTCTCTTATTTTTTGAGACTATTCTGCATTCATTCTGAACTCTTTTGTAGACCAAAGAGGTCTAAATACATCTGGGGTGGAAAGATAGGAAAGAGAAGGCAATCGGTCAGTTATGTGAAGTTTTAAGTTTTTCATTTTTTTTTTTTTTTTCTTTTTGTGGAGAACGGGGTCTTGCTATATTACCCAGGCAGGTCTCAAACTCCTGGGCTCAAGCTATCCTCCCACCTCTGCCTCCCTAAGAGCTGGGATTACAGGCGTGAGCCACCGCGCCCAGCTAAGTTTTTCTTTGAAAATATTTTTTTATGGTAGAAATACAGAGTTGTCCTTTTCCATTACAACTTGTCTGATATTTGTAAATGCTTGTTTCTTTTAGGAATCACAGTGCATTGATAACAAGTGTAGTCCCTGGGGATTATGATGGAGATTCTCAAATGGATGTCCTTCTGACGTATCTTCCCAAAAATTATGCCAAGAGTGAATTAGGAGCTGTTATCTTCTGGGGACAAAATCAAACTTTAGGTGAATTTGTTTTAAAATTTTTAATATTTATCATTGAATATGAAGGTAAATGTAACAAAATATTGTTCTGAAATCAGTTCAAAAATACTGTTCTTGGGTGTCAATAATTGTAAAAACCTTTTTCAAAGTTTATTTCCTGATTTTTCTTTTTCAACCCTGAACTGGGCAGGGGTCACTTCTACTAACAAACTTCACTCTTACTAGCTTAAAGAGGACAGAGATTTATTAAAGGGTTTTAATGGCTCACAGAATTATTGGGATGGCTAAAGAATAAGCTTTCAGGAGCAATCCCAGTATCATCAGAAAAGCTTCTGCCTCTTTCCACTATCAGAAGTGGCTAGTTACACAACTGCTGCCAGAATGATGCTTGCTGTGCCTGCAGTGATTCTCCTAGCAAAATGAATGCTGCACCTGGTCTCTTGATACTCCCAAATTCAGTGAGCAGACACAGAGAGAAATAGCAGAGAAACAGTCTTTGCCTCATTCATGCCTTTAAGACTCACAGTGTATCTGATTGGCAAGGCTTAATTTTTATTCAGCATCTCAGATGCAATGATATCTGGAAAATGCTATTTTTGGTTTCTAGTCTCCTCAGCACAGGAAAGCACAAAAAAGTTGAAGTATAGCTTGAGAGTCAGTCTACCTTCCCTAATCACAAATCATCAAGCCATATCTGAAAAGCCAATTAGTTATACCTACATAGGCAACTTTGTTCATGGAGTCAAATTTCAGTCATGTTGTCTGCACCATTTGGGAACGTAAACAGTAACCTCAATATATTATATTCATTAAGTCAATAAATATTTACAGAAGGAGTACCATGTACAAAGCTTGTATATAAGCATGTACATTTTAGAGCCAGGAAGTTTTGCATATATGGCCTTCTTTACACAAAATCCTTATTAATTGTCAGCCTCTCTAGTACTAAATTGTGTAAAGACAAAGACTCAGCTAGGAAATACTTAGATGTGTACCTCAAAAGGAAGTTATTGTAATGCTAGTCTTCACTGTAGAATGTACTTTCCCAATATTTTGTCTTTGCAAGCTTGTTCATTTGAACTAGATTTATAGTATCTCTTTAATAATAATAGTTGGAATAAATTAGAGATAAATCTTGAAAAGAGTAGAAGAATATTTTTTCGTAAGTGTAGATATCAAAAGTAATATAAAATGCCTGCTATATTTCTTTTTGCAGATCCTAACAATATGACCATACTCAATAGGACTTTTCAAGATGAGCCACTAATTATGGAGTAAGTATGTGCTTGCTTCCTTTGAGATGATTTTAAACTTAAACATCAAATAAAATCTTCACATAGGAAGCTACTTTGCTTAGTAATATAAACACTAAATTCACTCAGAGGCCTGTACCTTTGATTATATTGTATTTATTTGCTATCAGATAGGACAAAGGAAAATGAAATTTATTATTTTGGAAAGAAGAGATTTGTGTTTTTGTTTCAGTAGCTTCAAGTGTGTCCATTATGGATCTATGCTGTCATTACTGAAAGAATTAAGATAGCTGTTTTTGAGTATAACTGTTATGTTTAGTATGTAGGATACAATTTCCTCTAGAAAGTTAGAAAGATTCCTATATTAAGGAGAAATTTTTGTTCTTTTTATAACTCTTCCTTTGTGTTATTATTTATATTCTCAGTATAGACTCATGTACCAGGATAATTGATTTAAATAACTGATGTAAATTTGGATTTACAAATTTATGACAGCGTATTTTGGTAGAGGTCGAGATCATTCCTGGGACTAGAGCAAAGTTTGGCCACATTCTTGTTTCCAGTACTGCCTTTCTTACAGTTATTGAAATTGTACCCATACAACAGTGTGTCAGTGGCCATTAGAAGTCTGAACTGTAAATCCATGGATTAATATTCTTAATGGTGCCCCGCTAGATTTCTTTCATAGTTGTGTATTTTTTCATTGTTGTTAAAATAGTCAATGGCTAGTATGAAGTTTTATACCAACTAGGATTATTTTTCTGGGTTATTTCTCCTAAGCCCATCTAAATAAATGAGTTGGCTTATGATTCTGAAGTAAGTTTCTAGGAATTAGTGCTATATCCTTATCATTCAAGGATAGTCTAGATAATGCAAAGATTACAGACATACCCAAAATCCCACAAAAGGAATCTATTTCTTGCTCTTACTATATGGCCAGTGTGGGTCAACAACAGGCTCTGCTCTGTGCTGTTGCTTAGAGTGAGGCCATCTGAGACCCCACTGTCTTTGTAGCTAGTCCATCTGAATCACAGTGTCTTCTCATTGCTATGGCAAGCCTGGAGATGGCTGGAGGGGCCGGTAACAGAAATTATACACTTTGGCCTAAAAGTGACACATGTCACTTGTGCTGACATTTGACTTACTACTTATCACTAGATACTGGCAAGCATTGTAATGTCTACTGTACTTCCCAAAAGTTATTGTTTCTTTTAAAGCTAAATTAGAAGTAAGAATTTAATGAAATAGCTGCTTATTGTTTTAATTTTTTTCAGTTTCAATGGTGATCTAATTCCTGATATTTTTGGTATCACAAATGAATCCAACCAGCCACAGATACTATTAGGAGGGTGAGTAAATATGATTATAACTATGTAATTAATCATATATATTGCTGCTACTTTAATCATTGGAGAAAAAATAGCTCATTGGATATCTTTGTTTTTAAAGATTTTTAAATGAGTATTTGGTCTATATATATAAGCTTTCTCAAATAGTTTGGATTTGGCCTGCAACTGGTTTCCAAGGGCCAGCTTAGTCCTTTTATCTCTTTGAAAATTAGAGATTGAAACTTTGCAGGTCTCCATTTACATATTGGTTCATTAAATGTTTTTGAAATGGATAGATTTCACGTAAATAGGGAGGATACCCGCAGTCTTGAGTGGACCCTCCCTACCTTAGTCATGTTAGCTGCTGGACTTTAATTGATAAGATTTGTTTCTTTCTGTCATTTGTTCAGTGAGCGGTCAATAATGGTCTAATAATGTAAGCACTCCTCTAAGCTCTGGAAACTTGTCAGTGTATACATTATCCTTCACCAGTGTGTGTGCTAGGCCTCTCTTACTGCCTAAGTGTGCATTTCTTAGGGAAAAGTGCCTGGAATCTTGCAATTCCAAGAGATCCATTGTAATTACTCTGGACTTAAATAGAACTGGTCTCGTAACACAAGAATTCATGATAGCAAGATACTTTTCTTTTCTTTTCTTTTTTTTTTTTTTTTGAGACGGAGTTTCGCTGTGTCGCCCAGGCTGGAGTGCAGTGGCACGATCTCGGCTCACTGCAAGCTCCGCCTCCCGGGTTCCCGCCATTCTCCCGCCTCAGCCTCCGAGTAGCTGGGACTACAGGCGCCCACCACCTCGCCTGGCTAGTTTTTTTTTTTTGTATTTTTAGTAGAGACGGGGTTTCACCGTGTTAGCCAGGAGGGTCTCGATCTCCTGACCTCGTGATCCACCCGCCTCGGCCTCCCAAAGTGCTGGGATTACAGGCTTGAGCCACTGCGCCTGGCCTAGCAAGATAGTTTTCATAAGATACCTTCAACCTGGTTAATTTTTTTCTCTATCTGATAAGATAAAGTTTAGTTCAAGAGTACAGAACACATTTATTTACTTTTTTGTCTTTCTGAAAGTACGAAGGACCACCCTTGTCAATCTGTCTTTCCCAGCTACTTGGAACTGTAGTGACTTTTCTCTTTGTGTTTTATAGAAGTAGTTTGTTTTTATGATTCATTTTTGAAATGTGATTTATAGGTATGCAGAGGAGTAAATTGTCAAAATTTAAGGTATTCTGAAGAGACACGTTCACATTTCCTATTACTTTTTCTGGTCTACTGCCATGCCACCCTGAATGTGCCCAGTCTCTTCTGATCTTGGAAGCTAAGCAAGGTCATACCTAGTTAGTGCCTGGTTGGGAGATCCCCCATTACTTTTTCTGTAGATTTTTAATAAAGAATATGGGCGCTTCGATGCTAGTTATAGTGAACTTTGAAATAATTATTGTGAATCCTGAATGAGAAACCTGTTTTTTCTCCAAACTTTGAAAAATACCTTGAAGAGAGTCTTGCTTTAGAGACAAACTGGAAGGAGATCCTGATTTGCTTTTGTGGCCATATCCAATAGGAATTGAGTGCAGGTGGGGTGCAGGGAAAACACAGGCCACTCCCCTCCGCCTCTGCACTCCTTCCACAGCAAATGGGGACTGCTCAGAAAACCCTGTCCTTTCTTTTCCTCTCTTCAAAGGCAGACATGTGATTGAGAATGTGATGGTGACTTCTGGCCTGTTTTATTTTATGGTAACTTCACTTTAGTCAGGGGAATAATAGGAATATCTTTAATCTGATGTAGTTTGACCTTTAGAAATTGAAAGTGAAACAGCTATTGTTGATAATTCACAAAGTATTAATGAAACTTCTATTACCTGTGCAGATTTTTTACTTAATCTGCGAGAAAACTATTTAGAATATTATGGGATAGTGCCATAGCTTCTTTATTTGTTCTTAATTCTATATTAGATTTTTTTTTCTCTGCTTCATGAACAAGTTCAGATTTTAAAACATTATGCCTGAAGACATGTCCAACTTTATTTTTTATTTGTTATATTCAGTCCAATATACTACAGTAATTATACTCTGGTATTTTAGGATATCTGTCATTCGAACCTCAGTTACAAATTAAACAATAGTAGCTAACCATATCTAAGTGATAAGTTTGCATCTAAGATTTGTCCTGATGCCAGTTTGAAGAATTTCAAATTTCAGCTGACAGAAATTTGCATTGTTTAGAATGATTGTAGTCTAACAATATCATGGTTCAGACAACAGAAAGCTGAATATGCCCCTGTGGGACCAAACATTAATATGTTACTAAAATATGAAAAATACATTTAAGCCATGTCAGTTTTATAAACAACAGATAAAATACGTGCATTGGTGCATAAGTGAAAAAGTCATCAGCATTGACATTTTGGGCTATTCACCTGATCTTGATTGGCAGCCTAATCTTATTTATCAAGAAATCTACCTTTTACAACTTAAATATTATGCATTATGGGTATGCCAAACCCAAGATTATCTTTTTTTTTTTTTTTTTTTTAAGGGTTTTTTTTTTTTTTTTTATTATACTTTAAGTTCTAGGGTACATGTGCATAACGTTTATATCATGTATAACTCCCCAATGCAATCCCTCCCTCCTCCCCCCTCCCCATGATAGGCCCCAGTGTGTGATGTTCCCCTTCCCCAGTCCAAGTGATCTCATTGTTCAGTTCCCACCTATGAGTGAGAACATGCGGTGTTTGGTTTTCTGTTCTTGTGATAGTTTGCTAAGAATGATGGTTTCCAGCTGCATCCATGTCCCTACAAAGGACGCAAACTCATCCTTTTTGATGGCTGCATAGTATTCCATGGTGTATATGTGCCACATTTTCTTAATCCAGTCTGTCACAGATGGACATTTGGGTTGATTCCAAGTCTTTGCTATTGTGAATAGTGCCGCAATGAACATACATGTGCATGTGTCTTTGTAGTAGAGTAATTTATAATCCTTTGGGTATATACCCAGTAGTGGGATGGCTGGGTCATCTTTAATTGAATTTGACCAGGACTTTGGTTTGAGAAGCACGCAATGATCTTTAAATTGAGTGTGAAATGCTTCTGTAGAATTATAGCAGAAAGCCCTTGCTATAACCTGGCCTAGTGCAGACATGCAAATCTGAGATAGCAGAACCAGTTTGGCTAGACTAAAGGTGCAAATAATCAGTCTAAATAGCAGTGGTGATGAGCAGAAGAATTCCTTATAATTGGTACAGTGGGGTTATCTGACAGGAACAGGAAGGGCACTCACTGCATCTAATGAGGTTCAGGAGATAATTGAAGTGTGTTAAATGGTCAGAGGTGAGACTTTAGTTTGAGCTTCAACTTCACTTATAATGACTTGAAATAATGTAATAATGTGCCATATTACTTAGAAATAACACCTAGCTATTAAGTGTCACAACTGCTTCGGCAGTGATGTGACATTGTTAATGAGCATTTTCTGTGAGGACATTGGAAACTGATGTTGGATACTCATTCAGAATATTGTTTTTAATGTTGAAGTGTAAACACTTGTACCTGTAATTTTAGTCAAAACCAAATATAATGTTGGTCTGTCAAAATTTTCTGACTCACGTACTGAGTTCATATACATTTTGGGTCAGGCCCAAGTTGTATAGTTGGAGATATTAATGTAGGTATGTGACAGATATATACTTTGCTGTACACTGTTTACATCACAAGTGATCGCATGAAAATATTGAATGTAGTATAAGTAGCACTGAAAGCAATCATTTTTAACTGTTTTGCCCCTCCATTATTAAAAAAAGCTGTATTCGCTATTTAAGTGTAGTCAACTACTATCAATCCAGAAGAAATAAATCTCCATTTTTCCATTTAGCCTTTCATATTTTCTCATGTTATGACCAATGACTGATTTATTAAATCACCCTTCATTTTTACTGTTGATTTTGTTTGTTTGTTGCTGCATTACAGAAAATATTATATTTGTTTTAATGAAGTATGATATTGTATCACTTAAATCTATTGTTTCATAAGAATATGATAATTATGATGAGATTTATAACACAAAATAAAACCAAATAATATTCAAGGCAGCTTTTGACTTTGTAATCAGCATTAATACCCATAACAAAAAAAGATAACTTTGAGATGATTTATATTTTCTTCAAATTCCCGTGGCAGCACCCTCCCTCCCTCTCATGCCATACAACATTCATATTTTTAATACTGTTGCTAAAAGGAATCTATTAAAATCTGAGTGATGAGGTATTTTTTTCTAATCAGTATTTCCATGGATACATTACATCAGTTTTCTAACTTTTCTCTTTTCCTAAAGGAACTGTGCTATTAGAGATACATTAATTTCTTTTCCCAGTGTTTCTCACCCAGACCTTTTTTCTTTTCAAAGTTAAACTGCAGAAATAGTGAAAAACTTTTAGCAGATGACCTATGTGGTGGTTATTTCAAGTGGCATATTCATTTCTTAAGGGTCTATAATTTTATTTCCTATAGTCTCGCCAGATGTGTTGGAGGGGTCAATTAAATTACCTCAGATTTTGACTTGAACCCAGGAGGCAGAGGTTGCAGTGAGCCGAGATCACACCACTGCACTTCAGCCTGGGTGACAGCAGAGTGAGACTTTGTCTCAAAAACAATAAATAAATACATAAATAATAAATAAATAAAAACTTAAAAATTAATTACCTCAGATTTCCTGGCAACTTATACTGCTTTATTTTGTGTTCTGATTGGTAGTGTTATATTTAAGTGAAATTGTTTGTTTCTAAGTAAATGGTTTTAAGATGTTATCAAAATTTACTCACCTTGCTTTTAGTTAAATCTTAATAATTTTTAGATGTATATTTGTAATTATTCAGAAGATCAGCTTCTTTTGAGAAAAGTATAGTGTTACAGTTTCTGTGTAAAAAAAATTGATAGTAACATTTCCTTTTATTGGCATATGTTAAAACTTTGTTTCCTTGTTCAGGGAGAAACCATTTTGCTTTATTTCATTACTGTTAATACTTGTGCTGGCCGGGCACGGTGGCTCAAGCCTGTAATCCCAGCACTTTGGGAGGCCGAGACGGGCGGATCACGAGGTCAGGAGATCGAGACCATCCTGGCTAACACTGTGAAACCCCGTCTCTACTAAAAAATACAAAAAACTAGCCAGGCGAGGTGGTGGGCGCCTGTAGTCCCAGCTACTCGGGAGGCTGAGGCAGGAGAATGGCGTGAACCCGGGAGGCGGAGCTTGCAGTGAGCTGAGATCCGGCCGCGGCACTCCAGCCCAGGCGACAGAGTGAGACTCCGTCTCAAAAAAAAAAAAAAAAAATACTTGTATATGTATTGAAACTAGTATAGGCTGGGGCAGTGACTCAATGCCTGTAATCCCAACACTTTGGGAGAATGAGGCAAGAGGATCACCTGAGCCCAGGAGTTCAAGACCAGCCTGGGCAACATAGGGAGACCCTGTCTCTACATACAAAAAAGAAAAAGAAAAAATTAATCCGGCATGATGGTGCGCTTCTGTGGTCCCAGCTGCTTGGGAGGCTAAAGTGAGAAGATTGTTGATCCAGGGAAGTTGAGGCTGCAGTGAGCCTTGATTGCACCACTGCACTGTAGCCTGGACCCTATCTCAAAAAAAAAAAAAAAACACTAGTATAGTTAAAAAAGCCATGTATATAGCAGTTTTTGAGTAAGATTAGTACATATTACCATTTCAATTTAGGGTGAAATGAATCAGAATCATAATTTCTGAAAACATAGATTAAGTCTTCTTTCATTAGATTCCAGTTGCATTTTTTCAAAGTGTATATACACTGTTGAAAATGCTTTGCAAATACTTGATTTTTACCCTGGAGGTCTAAGCTCTGAGTTCCAGTTCCTGAGTGAGTTTCACAGTAGTCCCGAATGTGGGTGTGCGTTCAACTGTGGGACGCATGCTTCTTTTCAGACTTCCTGTTCTTCCACTGTATTTGCCTGTCTTAGGAGTCAGTGCTGTCTCTTAGGTGTTATGTTACTTTTGCACACCCTAGGAAAGTAGGAGTATTGGGCAAAGTATAATAAAAACATGACTGAAAGAAATCTTCTTATTTCCTCTTATGTAAGAAATCTTCATATTTTCTCTTATGTACCTGAGACATTATTGTGAAAAGTCCTTAAGATTTATCCAGAACCACACCTTTTGGTTCTCATTGAGGCCCAGAGTGAGTGATTCATGAGGAATTTACCCGGGTGACTTTGTTCTCTAGTGATGCTTTTCCCAGTCTTCTCCTATATATCTTGCAGAGGAGGCACACCACGGAATTGTACAGCTTTTCTGTCCCTTTGGAGGCTCAGAGTTGGATGGGGAACGAAGAGGACAAAGAGTATCTCAAACAAGCTTGTTGTTGTTTCATTAAATGTTTATTAAGTAACTCTGAGGTTGGCACTTAACATCAGTTGCCTCTTTTTTTTCCTTTCTTAAAACAGATAGCTTGTGTGGCTAACAGTGACTGAAGAGTCTAATTCAAAGGTTAAGGAACTACCACAAGCTCACAAATGTGTAAATAAATCCTAAATCTGGGAATTGAATCTGGATCATCCAAGTTCTAAAACCTGTGATTTTGCCTTCATTCTTGTACCATCATTACCATCATTATTATAGTCACCGGGGGCCTTTGGTGGTGCTCCTTCATATGACCTCCCCCGTCTCTCCATGGCTAGCTTGGACTTCATAATGGATGCTTTTTAGAAAGCATTCCATGAAATGTAGGCAGAAACTGCGTCTCTTAAGACCAATCCTGGAAGTTAAACAAGTGTCATTTCTTTTATATTCTTTTGGTCAAAATAGGTCATGAGACTAGCTAAGATTCAGTGGAGTTAGTAGATTATAGACTCTACCTCCTGATATAGGCATGGCAAAATTGAATGCGAAAGAGCATGTGAGATGGGAAATAATATGACCATCTATGAAAACACAACATAGTAGCCTGTGTTTATTTACTTTACCATAACTAAAGACTTGCAAAGGAATATGGAAATACAGATCATTTTAAGCATGTTAACTTCTAGAATCTCAGGCTTCATAGGTGTTCTTAGCTAAAATTGATGTGCCCGAGAATGTACCTATTTTCACTGTAACTTTCTCCTTCACATAAGAATGCCATCTTCCTTAAATTTCCTAAATCTTACTAATGGTGATTTGCTGGGTTGTAAAAACCCACACATATAAAACACGGGGGAAATCTTTTTTTTTTTTGAGACGGAGTCTCGCTCTCCCAAAGTCCTGGGAATACAGGCATGAGCCACCGCGCCCGGCCTGGGGAATCTCATGATTAACTAAGATATCTCAAACTAGTAGAACTTCCAGTTTTTCTTCTTCTTTTTTTTTTTTAATGTACATTTCTCTTAACATGAAGCTTGCATACAAAAGCAGACGTCATGGTCCTCCACGTTGATATATTCTGAATTCGGATGCACTGGAGTGGGGTTGTGGTAGTATGACAGTTTTTGTTTTAATGACTTTGCCATTTCATTACTTTAGTATTGTCAAAAATTCCATTATTGTTGAGAGAGACCCTTGGGAGAGCAAAGAAAAGAGAGCATCCATAAGAAAAACCAAATTCCAAAAAGCAGATCTTATAGCTGTTCTTAGCACTGTATCCCAGGACACATCATTAATTGGAAAGAAGGTAACTTTCATGCCAAAGTGATTTTGGAAGGTGACAATGATTGTCGCAGATGTGACTGGAATATACTCTAGGACTATCAAACTCATAGGTAAAGCTTTTGCATAATTTGTTTTATATTTGGTATGCATTTTTCTATAAATGCATACCAAATCATATCAAGAAATCATATCATATCAAGAAAATTCCATTTAAAGTCGAGCATCTTATTTTATCTTACGAAATTTTATTTTTACTATTTTCTGTATCCTGTTAATATAATAATGCTATCGCCTAATAAATAAATTTACATGTTGGCTTCTGAGCCAAATAATGTTTTGCAGTATATACCTTTTTCTTTTTTTTTTTTTTTTTCCTTTTTGAGATGGAGTCTTGCTCTGTCGCCCAGGCTGGAGTGCAGTGGCGCAATCTCGGCTCACTGTAAGCTCTGCCTCCCGGGTTCACGCCATTCTCCTGCCTCAGCCTCCCCAGTAACTGGGACTACAGGTGCCCACCACCACACCCAGGTAATTTTATTTTCTTTTTTGTATTTTTAGTGGAGACCAGGTTTCACCTTGTTAGCCAGGATGGTCTCAATATCCTGACCTCGTGATCTGCCCACGTCAGCCTCCCAAAGTGCTGGGATTACAGGCGTGAGCCACCGCTCCCGGCCACCTTTTTCTTTTATTAAATTCATAGGAAAAGTTTGTTACATTTGAAGAAATGAGAAAGACATGGTGTTATTTCTTTTTTTAATACACTAAGTACTCCAGAAGCCAGACCCAGAGTAGACTCTGCACATGCATTTACTGAAGAACTATTACATCTTTTATCATATTTCTTGTAACATAAATTATTCTAGCTGCATTATATTGCATTGCTGTAAGTTAATTAATGAGAAATAGCATGTTGTTTTACAATCTTATTTTTATAACCTATTTTATAAAAGTGGATAAATCAATTTTATCTGATTTACATTATTGTAATCTTGACTGCTTTTAGCAATGTGTCCTACAATATACATACATTGAGTTATTTCTCAGCAGTTTTTATAATATTCCTTGAAACACATATTAGCACATTTATTTGAATTGAAAATAAAAAACAAGGTCACACTCTTTCTGGCAGAAAATAACTTTCATTTGGAAACAGCTTTTATAGTAAGTACTGGCTTTGCTAATTGGGTTATGTGGCACACATTTTCTGTAAATTGAATAAAATAAATCAGCAGTTCTAAATTTGTTTTTGTGCTGGGATTACAGGCGTGAGCCACGCTCCCGGCCACCTTTTTCTTTTATTAAATTCATAGGAAAAGTTTGTTACATTTGAAGAAATGAGAAAGACATGGTGTTATTTCTTTTTTTAATACACTAAGTACTCCAGAAGCCAGACCCAGAGTAGACTCTGCACATACATTTACTGAAGAACTATTACATCTTTAATCCCAATAAAATTACATTTTATTATGGAACATTTCAAACATATAGAAAGGTAGCTGAATGAGATAGTGAATATGCTTCTAATAGAACGTACCTGTCACCCAGCTTCAGCAATTACCAGCTCATACCCAGTTATTTTTTCATCCACACCTTTTCTTCCATTTTCCTTTTTTTACACCTTGGACATTATGAATCTATAAATATTTCAACATATATCCTTAAGAGATAAGGCATTTTTTTTTTCTTTTTTTTTTTTTTGGAAGTGGGGTCTGTGTCACCCAGGCTGTAGGTGCAGTGGTAGGATCATAGCTCACTGCAGCTTTGAGCTCCTGGCCTCAAGTAATCCTCCTGCCTCAGCCTCCTGAGTAACCAGGACTACGGATGCATGCTGTCATGCCTGACTAATTTTTTAAAATTGTTGTTGGAAATAGGAACTCACTATATTGCTCAGGCTGGTCTTGAACCCCTAGGCTCAGGTTGGGATTACAGGTGCCAGCCACTGCGCCCAGCTAAAGGTTTGTTTTCAAAAATACATAATCACAACATGTTCATGCCTAAAAAACTAAGAATATTTTCTTACTATTACATTTCCAGGAATATTTTGATCAAAATGTATTAAAGCATACAATAATGTAGAAATATTTTATTAAGCCATATATTATTGGCAAAGATACAATAAAAAGATTTCTCAAACTCTTTGTTAGCATACTTTTACTTGATTAAATGGGGTGCCTCTAAATGAAGAGTAATTGGTATAGTTAATAGTTATTTTTTTAACAGTGCTTATAGTTATTTGATAAACGTATATAATGCTTTTGTTTTACTTCTCAAAAATTGAGAAGGTAAATGGGTCTAATGAATGGATTATGTATACTTTTACAACTCAAGGGCTTTCCAGCTGCTTGCTTTGAACAGCTTAAAGGAAGAAGACCTAATGGACAGAGCCCTGAAAGTTATTTTTGTTGATAAGTAACTGTGATTTTTTATATTTGACTACAGAGAGGTTCAAAAAACTGGGAATCCTTGCTGTAATAAACCTCCTTTCATTCTAATCTGCCTTTTTATATGAGCAAGATTTCTTAGCATTTACATCTATGAAAACGAAAAGTGAGAATAGGCTGTATGCCTGGAAACTGTCTTACTCTAGCAAGAACGCATATTATTTTAAGGATAAATAAATTAATATATTTTAAAGCTTTATTCATCACTCTTAAAAATGCGTTTCCAATAAAATTTTACCTTTGGCTTAATTATCACAGTAATAATATGTATTTTCATCAATTGTATGCTAATAGTTTAAATAATTCAACTTCAAAGAGAGTTTTTTTAAACACTGAGATCCATGAACAAAACCAATTAAATGCAAACTTCATTTTGTACAGCAGTTCATAGACATATTTTTTCTTTGGAAAATTATCCCAGAACCATCACTAAAAAGACTTCACATATAAAATCATTTTACATCATGATAAAGTTTTCTGAGAAAAATGGAATGGAAGGACAAGTTTAAGGATACAAGGGAAAGATGTACAATTTCTGAATATTCAAGAAGACCTTCATGTGTTTTTTTTGTTTTGTTTCGGATTCTTTTGTGGATGATGGGGGATGGATGACAATTCAGTTATGTTTATATTCTACTGGATGCATTTTTTTTTTTTTTTTTGAGACGGAGTCTCGCTCTGTCGCCCAGGCTGGAGTGCAGTGGCCGGATCTCAGCTCACTGCAAGCTCCGCCTCCCGGGTTTACGCCATTCTCTCGCCTCAGCCTCCCGAGTAGCTGGGACTACAGGCGCCCGCCATCTCGCCCTACTGGATGCATTTTTAAAGTAATTTTATTTTAAAATTTTAATAATTCTAATAGATTCAAATATTACCTATTTTGCAGCTATTTGTGCTGATGAAAACATTTAGATTGTTTTCTTAGAAATTATTTAATGTGTTAGCTGGTATATGGTTTTTCAAAATTATTTTGAAGCATATCTGGGGCAAAGATGTTTGAAGACCACAGGACTAAAAGAACTAGGCAGCCTGTAGAAGTAAATTCTTCTTCATGCCAGAACCATTTCCTAGTAACTGCTTTTACCTGGATATCTTAAATAATGATATTCAATATAAGCTGGTCATTCAAAAGTGGGCAAATTAACAGTCATACAAAAAACAGTTACTGTAGGCAACCAGAAGCTACAGTTGGCATTAATTACATTTAAATTCATCATTTGACAAATGCTATTCTTTGAGATTAAGGGAGATGATGCCCACAAATTAGAACACTTTGACATAATTTTGTTTCTTGTGGGGCAAAAGCTAGTAATTGGAATTTTCTACAGAGGTCAAGAAATGTCAGTGAATACACTCAACATGGCTTAGAATGGCCCACTTTTTCTTCTCTTTCTCTTTTTTTGTAATCAGAGCAGTTTTTATTTCTGACCTTAGCCTTCAAATGGTGTTGGGCACATATATGAAAAGGTTATACTTTATGTGAATTCAGTTGCTTGAAAAATATGGTATCTGCTTTTTATTGCTGAAAAACTATAATTTGTACAAAGAGTAACTTTTTCTTTAGCTTTTAAGTTCAGGGATACATGTGCAAGATGTGCAGGTTTGTTACACAGGTAAATGTGTGCCGTGGTGGTTTGCTGCACAGATGATCTCATCACCTAGGTATTAAGCTCGGCATCCCTTACCTATTCTTTCAGATGCTCTCCCTCCAAACCCCTCCCTCTGAAAGGCCCCAGTTTGTGCTGTTCCCCCCACCCCATGTGTCCATGTGTTCTCATCATTCAGCTCCCACTTATAAGTCAGAACATGCAGTGTTTGGTTTTCTGTTCCTGTGTCAGTTTGCTGAGGATAATGGCTTCCAACTACATTCATGTCCCTGCAAAGGACATGATCTCATTCTTTTCATGGCTGCATCATATTCCATGGTATACATGTACCACATTTTCTTTATCCTGTCTATCATTGACAAGCATTTAGTTTGATCCCATGTCTTTGCTATCATGAATAGTGCTGCAAGGAACATATGTGTGCATGGATCTGTATAATAGAATGATTTATATTCCTTTGGGTGTATACCCAGTAATGGGATTGGTAGATCAAATGGTATTTCTGCCTCTCAGTCTTTAAGGAATCACCACACTGTCTTCTACAATGATTGAACTAACTTATATTCCCACCAACAGTGTAAAAGTGTGTTCCTTTTTCTCCATAACCTTGCCAGAATCTGTTGTTTTTTGACTTTTTATTAATCGTCATTCTGACTGGCATGAGATAGTATCTCATTGTGGTTTTGAGTTGCATTTCTCTAATGATCACTGATGTTGAGCTTTTTTTTTCATGTTTTTTGGCCACAGGAATGTCTTTTTTTGAGAAGTATCTGTTCATGTCCTTTGCCCACTTTTGAATGGGGTATTTTTTCTTGTATATTTGTTTAAGTTCTATAGACTCTGGATATTAGAACTTTGTCACATGGATAGATTGCAAAAATTTTCTCCCATTCTGTAGGCTGTCAGTTCACTCTGATGATAGGTTCTTTCGCTGTGCAGAAACTGTTTAGTTTAATTAGATCCCTTTTGTTAATTTTTACTTTTGTTGTAATGCTGTTGGCATTTTCATCATGAAATATTTGCCCATGTCTGTGTCCTAAGTGGTATTGCCTAGATTTTCTTCTAGGATTTTTGTAGTTGTGGGTTTTACATTTTAAGTCTTTAATCCATCTCAAGTTAATTTTTGTATATGATGTAAGGAAGGGGTCCAGTTTCCATTTTCTGAATGTGGCTAGCCAGTTCCAAAGAGCAACTTCAAAGGTAGAAGGATTAATGAATATTATTTTCTACTATAAATCTATTAACACTTTAGTTCTTATTGACAACTATATATATATATATATATATATATATATATATTCAGTTTTTCACTTCAGCTCTTACTGACAGCTATATATGTATGTATGTGTGTATATATATATATTCAGTTTTTATTCATCTTAAAATGCACCACAAAAACGAACAACTGTTCTTTCATTTTCTCTACACCTTTGGTAAACATCAGAACAGTAAATAGACACTGAATAAAATAAACTCTAAGGATCATCTGCTGCCTTTTAAGACGTGTAACTGTAAAATAGCAAAGCATAGGCACTAAGTATAAAGCTTAAAATACTGTGAAGAACTTAAATGTTGATTTTAAATGTTCAAAAAGGCAAGATTGCAATTAATATATTGTTAGGAGTGACAAATTCATATTTGTCAGGAGTCAGGAAGGAAACCAGAGTGAGTGAAGCAATTTGGGAAAATTAACACTTGGGTTGTCTTTAGACACTAGCTCTGTCTCAACAAAGCCAGTTGGTTGCCAGACCATCTGATATTTCTGATATTTCAAGAGTAGCTGGAAATCCAGACTTTTATATGAAATCAGATTTTCTTTTTAAGTTATAGCAATGAATTCAAGATTCTTAAAGTAGTATATGGGCCAAATAAAACACATCTTTATGCTCAATTTGGCTGATGGTCTGTCCCTTTATGACTTTCGATTTATGACTTTTCTAGAGTCTCCCTTTGAAATAAACATTTGGTTAAATAGCTCCTAGGAAAAAATGTCACAAGGTAGTTGAGTTTTTCCAAAATTCTAGCTATACCTCATTTCACAGTAAGCCTACTAAAAATTTTATAGGGAATGAGATCAATAACTGCTCAGGTTAGAGACAGAGCCACATGACCAACCTCATTGAGCTTTACTCTATAAAAGTCTGTTTTTAATCATTCTTGGCCTATAACGTGAATTTGATGGCAACATTAGGAAAGTTTTCTGAAATGACTTTGGGTTAAACTTGTCAGAGAATCTTTAACCCGAGTTTGATTATTTTGTTAGTAATTTAAAATACTTTAATGCTTAGAAATTATTGAACTGATGAATAAATGGTCTATATCTTAAAAATAAGTTAATCAGTCGTTATTAAACTGGATATAAATGAAACTATTTTAAAGATTTCTAACCTTATATATGGTGAAAGAATAATCAAATCCATTGCTTGGCATGAATTACCTTACAACATATGCTAAATGCAATTTCTCAATTCATTTTAATATTTTCTTATTACCATGACTTTATATTATAGAGTTCAGTTTAAAATAATGAAATTAGTTTATATGAATACTGCTTGGTTTTGATTTTACTATCTTATTTAGGTTAAAGTGTGTTTAGGCCCTGCTTGTGCTAAAATATGTGTAGGCTGTTGGAAAGAGGTTGCTGTTTGTAGAACACATTTTGTGTAGAGAAAATTTTCTCCTGATGAATGCTTATTCTTTTTCCCAGATTCCACCTGCCAAGAACAAATTAGTCCATTGTGTCTTTCTGATTTCCAAAGACATCAAAACCAGATTCACAGTTATAAACCTTGTTTGCTATCCAGTCAGTTGGATACTGCGTTGACAATTAACTTGGACTTAAATAGCCTTAAATTGCTCTATGGAGATGACATATCTGTGGTTTCATATTGGACTGGAACATATTATTATGAAAATGGTAGTGAATTCTAACTGCTGTAGAGAAGAATCGGAAATGCTGCTTGAGACTGAGGTTCATTCTAGCCGGCATTCGCTGACATTTCATGGGAGCCAGGTCCTGGTTAGGCATTGTGGGTACAGACATTGATGAGTCAGGGTTTCTGGGGGAGCTTTACAGCATCAAAGAGAAAGTTCCTAGAGTAACTTTAGTGCAAACCAGAATGCTATTAGGAAGGAATGGTGTAGCAGGAAAACAGTAAGAGAAGAGAGAAGATCTTTTGGAGAAAGCTGATTTGAGTAGAGCCTTGGTAAATGGGAGTATTCTTACCTAGTGAGAAATTATAGGGGAATGACTTTATTTAAACTTGCTCTTTCTTCTATAGTTGATAGAGGTACTACCAGTGTTACCTTCTGGTTTTGATATTTATACTGTGGTTATAAAAGATGTTAATATTAATGGTAATCAAATGAGAGATACATGGAAACTTTGTGCTATAGGCTTTTCTTAGTAAGATAAAATTCATATAACATAAACCTTTAAATTTATCATAGAATCCCTAGTTGTATAATTTATAAAATGTACAATTTAGTATCATTTAGTACATTTACAATTTTGTACAACCATCTGCTCTATCTGGATCCCATACCGTTTATCACTCCAAAGGGAACCCTGTATCCACTAAGCCAGCAGTCCCCAACCTTTTTGGCACCAGGGACTGGTGTCGTGGAAGACAGTTTGTCCATGGACAGGGTCAGAGGCCAGGTGGTAGGGGTGGTTTCGGGATAAAATTGTTCCACCTCAGATCATCAGGCATTAGATTCTCATAAGGAGCGCACAACCTAGATCCCTTGAATGCGCATTTCACAATAGGGTTCACAGTCCTTTGAGAATCCAGTGCCACCGCTGATCTGACAGGTGACAGAGCTCATGAGGTGATGCTCACTTGCCTGCCGTTCACCTTCTGCTGTGTGGCCTGGTTCCTAAAAGGCCATGGACTTGTAGTGGTCCACAGCCCAAGGGTTAGGGAACCCTGCATTAAGCAGTCACTCCCTTTTGTCTCTCAGCACCTGACAACCACAAATCTGCTTTCTGTCTCTATAGATTTAACTATTATGAATATTTCACGTAAATGGAATTCTCCGTGCGTGACCTTTTGTTTCTTCCTGTTTTCACATAGTATGTTTTTAAGGATCATCCATTTTGTACTTCTCTGTATTGTATTGGTAATTTATTCCTTTCTGAGGCTTAATAATAGTCCATTGTATAGATACATGACATTTTTGTTTATCCATTTATCCACTGATGCGAATTTGTATTATTTCCACTTGTGGGCTATTGTGAATAGCACTGCTAAGAGCATTCATTTTTCAAGTATTTGTTTACTTATTTTTAATTATCTTGGATATATAGCTAAGTGTAGAAATGCAGGATCATGTAGTAATTCTGTGTTTAACTTTTTGAAGAACTGCCAAACTGTTTTCCAGAGATGCTTTTAGTTCTTTCATCCATTCTGAGTTAACTTTTGTATGTAATGTGAAGTAGGGGCTTAAATTTATTCTTCTGCGTGGTCCAAAACTTTAGAATTAAATTTGTAAAAGAGAATCATTATTATTTTCCACAATATTAGAAAACCTTCTATGACATTAATCATTTATTTTCTGATTCATTTAAAAAAAGATTAAAGATAATAAATATGACTGCTACAACTATAAAACTCTTAGAAGAAAACAGGTAAATTTTCATGGCCTTGCACTGGGAAATGGATTCTTGATATGATACCAAAAGAATAAGCAAAAAGATGAAAAATTGATATATTGGACTTAATCAAAATTAAGAACTTGTACTATCAAGAAAGTAAAAAGATGTCCGGGCATGGTGGCTCATGCCTGTAATCCCAACACTTTGGGAGGCCGAGGCGGGCAAATTGCCTGAGCTCCAGAATTCAAGACCAGTCTGGCCAACATGGTGAAACTCCGTCTCTACTAAAAAAAAAAAAATACAAAAAATTAGCCAGGCATGGTGGTACATGCCTGTAATTCCAGCTACTTGGGTGGCTAAGACAGGAGAATCGCTTGAACCCCGGAGGCGGAAGTTGCAGTGAGCAGAAATCACACCCCTGCATTACAACCTGGGTGACAGAGTGAGACTCTGTCTCAAAAAAAAAAAAAAAAAGTAAAAAGACAACCCACAGCCTAGGAGACAAGTCGTATACTAGCTAAAGGCCTAATGTCCAGATTATATAAAGAACTCTTAAAATGCACCAACAGGGACCGAGGGCAATGGTCTTGTAATCCCAGCCCTTTGAGAGGCCAAGGAGGGAAGATTCCTTTAAGCCAGGAGATCAAGACCAGTCTGGGCAAAAAGGCAAGACCCCGTCTCTAAAAATGGATGGATGGAGGGAGGAGGGAGGGATGGATAGCAGTAAAACAATACATAACATACACAATTTAAGAATGGAAAAATAATTTGAGTAGACATTTTTCCAGAGAATATATACAGATGGCCAGTAACCACAGCAAACATGTTCAGCATCATTAGCTAGCAGGAAAATACAAATCAAACCACAGTGAAATACTGTATCACACCCTCTAGGATAGCTATAATAAAATAAATGGACAAAAATAAGACAGGATTTGGAGATACTGGAATTCTACATTGCTGGGTATAAATGTAAGATGGTGAAGTGGAAAAACAGTTCAACAATTCCTCAAAAAGTTAAACATATATTCCTCTATGACCCAACAATTCCACTCCTAGGTATATAACAAAAAGAATTGAAGACATATGTCCACATCAAAACTTGTACATTAATGTTTGTAGCAGGCAGAAAGTGGAAACAAGCCAAATCTTCAGATGAATGGATAAGCAAAACGTAAAAACCCAAACAGTGGAATATTATTCCACTATAAAAAGAACTGAGGCACTGACACATGTTTCAACATGGATGAACTTGAAAACATTATTCTAACTGAATGAAGCCAAACACAAAAGACCACATATTGTATGATTTCATTTATGTGAAATGTCCTGAACAGAGACAGAGTGCAGATTTATGGTTGCCAGTGAGGGGAAATAGAGTACACAGTTTCTTTTTTGGTGTGATGAAAATGCTTTGGAGTTAAATAGTAGTGACGATTGTACACTGTGATCATACTAAAAACCACTCAAGGCACTTTAAGAGAATGACTTGTATGGTATGTTGAATGTATCAATAAAAATAAATAAATTTTTAAGTGTTTTGCATGCAGAAATTTTTATTTTAAAATAATGCTCATTTGATGTTTACCTTAAGAAAAGTATTTTTATTTTATTTTTTAGAAATTTATCATGGCATCCAGCATTGACCACTACAAGTAAAATGCGAATTCCACATTCTCATGCATTTATTGATCTGACTGAAGATTTTACAGCAGGTGAGTTGCACATAAATCTGGAATTGTTTTGAGTTGCCAAAGAAGTATGGGGTTTTATTTACTCTACACTTCGTATTTAATTGCTAATGAAGTAAATGTTGAAATTAATGTTAAAAGGACGTTAGAAAGTCAGTGATTTGGAAACATGGAAAAAGTACTGACTGTAATAAATAAGTCTTTAGCTATTGTCGTTTTGGTTGTTTGTTAATAACTGCCTCAGAATTTGAATTCTCTACTTTTTATGAATTCATGATAATTTCACCACATTTTGCCTGCTGTTTTTTTACCTTTCTTGTTAAAATTTAAAAAAATAATATGTGCTACAAATTTAACGATAAGAAAAATCTTTAGCTTATATATAAGAAGAATTTCACAGGCATTTAAAACTTGTTATTACGGAAAATTGTAAACAGAAAATTGGACAGAATGTCATAATATATGCCCATTTAACCATCACCTAGCTTCAACAATTATTATATGGCCCAATCTTGTTTCCCCTGTAAATGCACCTACAAGTTCCTCCTATCCAAGATAATTTTAAATTAACCCCCAAACATATAATTTCATTTTTAAATATTTCCATCTGTATCTCAAATTGTGAAGACTTTTTTATTTAAAACTGCCAGATCATTTTGAAACCTAAAAAAATTAAACAATAATTTCTTTTTTTGAGAGAGTCTCACTCTGTCCCCCAGGCTGGAGCACAGTGGTAC
Organism: Trachypithecus francoisi; assembly: GCF_009764315.1. NCBI lineage: Eukaryota > Metazoa > Chordata > Mammalia > Primates > Cercopithecidae > Trachypithecus > Trachypithecus francoisi. Next base: position 87,661,485 of record NW_022681455.1, on the reverse strand, counting down.
ATACGATCACAGCTCACTGCAACTTCTGCCTCCCAGGCTCAAACTATCCTCCCACCTCACCTTGAGACCATCTAGGACTACAAGCATGTGCCATTATGCCTGGCTAATTTTTGTATTTTTTGTAGAGATGGAGTTTCCCCATGTTGCCTAGACTGGTCTTGAACTCCTTGGCTCAAGCGATCTGCCCACTTTGGCTTCCCAAAATGGTGGGAGTACCAGCATGAGCCACCACACCCAATCAACAATTTCTTAATGTCATTGAATATCTAGTTGTTATTCAAATGCCCAGATTTTCTCCTACATGTTTTTATCAAATCAGAAAGTTAAACAAGGTTCATGCAGAAGTAGAGAAACCATCTGTGCTATACACATCTGTGCTATACAGTTGTGTGGATTTTTCAGATTGTATCCCAATGGAATTAACATGTTACATGTTACTGTGTTCCTAGTATCAGAATTTTTAAAATTTTTTTTTGGAGACAGAGTCTTGCTCTGTTGCTCCGGCTGTAGTGCCATGGCACTGTCTCCACTCACTGCAACCTCCACCTCCCAATTAGCTGGGACTACAAGTGCATGCTGCCATGCCCAGCTAATTTTTTTGCATTTTAGTAGAGATGGGGTTTCACCATGTTGGCCAGGCTGGTCTCAGAACTCCTGAGCTCAGGCAGCTCGCCCACCTTGACCTCCCAAAGTGCCGGGATTACAGGCATGAGCCGCTGTGCCCAGCCACAGAATCAGAATTCTTTTGTGGGTGGTGGGAGTGGGAATATCAAGAATATTTCCTAGGTGTTGCTGTATGTTTCAGCTCATTAGGTGATGTAGTTTAAGTTCTCTCTCTTATGTGATATTAAAATTGATCAGTAGGTTCAGTTTTCCTCAGCATAGATCATCCATTACAGTATTCTTTAATGGTTAGGAGGTATGAATGATTATTGTCAGGCCCATTATTTCAATAGGAGTTGCAAAATTGTGACACACTGAATCTATCACTCTACTGCAGGTATAATTAGCTAAATTTTCTGTTAAAAGAGGGACCTGCCATGCTCACTTCTTTAGTCACCTGCAGTACAGTTGAGACAGGCAAGATAAATTATTGATTTCCCCACCCCCGCTCCCACTTCCCACCATTTTATGTCAGCATTCAAACACTTAACAGTCTGATTTTACAGTTACATTTTTATATAATGTACTAATTGCAAGTGAGTAAAGCAGGCCTGGTGGCTGTGAGATGTAATAAAACTTATTTTCTTTAAAAGTATTCCATGATGCAAAACCAAATTTTCATTGAGAAACAGGTAGAAAATAATATTGCATAATTTAAACCTCTTAATTCTGGATTGATTATGACTTTTGCTACAACATTTTCATTATTGACATAGTTTTCAAAGTTAAAAATATTTATTGCCCAAATACACTGTGGATTTTACTGACTTAAAACCACAAATTTAACCTTTTATCTAGTAAATTTTTTTTTAATCTAAGATTCTAGGTACTTGAATATGCTTTGTATGTTTTGGTTGGGAAGAGAGGGGAGAATTTAAGAAAACAGATTATTTTTAGTATGGTTTATCTGGTATGCCAAATCACATGGAAACCTCAATAATAAGGTGTTGACTACATTGCAATGGAAGTTGTCTTAGAAGCTTGCTTTTCAAGATGAGAACATTCTATATTTATAGGTTCATTTTTTAATTTTACTTTTGTTATACACACATATCCAAACTTTTGTTTCTTACAACTCCTTTTTAGGAGAAATCTATCTTAATGAAGTTTTAGAAATGTACTTTTAGTTCAGTAGCATGAGACTTCCTTAAACAATACTGACTTTGCATTTAAGTAAGTTCCACCATGGCTGCTGCTACCCATCTGCACAAGCAAAGTGAATGAAGGAGAAATAAGTCTTTCCTAGACATGCAAAAACTGAGGGAATTCATTACCACTAGAATGGCCCTACATGAAATTCTTAAGGGAGTCCTACATTTGGAAGCATAAAGACAATATTTACCATCATGAGATCACACACAAGTAGAAAACTCACCGGTAGCTCAGACACACAAATAAAAAGGAGTAAAGACTCAAATGTTACCAGTACAGAAAACCACTATATCTCATTGATAAACAATAAGAGATAAAGAATGAACAAAGGATACGTATGCAAAACAACCAGAAAACAATTCATAAAATGAAAAGAATAGATCAGGTGCAGTGACTTACTCCTGTAATCCCATCATTTTGGGAGACTGAGGCAAGCAGATTGCTTGAGCTCAGAAGTTTGAGACCAATCTACGTAACATGGTGAAACCTTGTCTCTATCAAAAATAAAAAAAATTAGCCAGGCATGGTGGCACATGCTTGTGGTCCCGGCTACTCAAGAACCTGAGGTAGGAGAATCACTTGATCCTGGGAGACAGAGGTTTCAGTGAGCTGAGATCATGCCTCTGCACTGCAGCCCAGGTAACAGAGTGAAGACCTTGTCTGAAAAAAGAAAAAAGGAGAGTTGCTTCCGAGATGGCTAAATAGGAACACCTCTGGTCTGCAGCTCCCAGTGAGATCGACACAGAAGATGGGTGATTTCTGCATTTCCAACTGAGGTACTTGGTTCATCTCATTGGGACTGGTTGGACAGTAGGTGCAGCCCAAGGAGGGCCAGCTGAAGCAGGGTGGGGTGTCACCTTACCCAGGAAGCACAAGGGATCAGGGGATTTCCCTTTCCTAACCAAGGGAAGCCATGACAGACTGTACAGGGAAAATTGGGACACTGCCACCTAAATACTATGCTTTTCCAATGGTCTTAGCAACGGCAGAGCAGGAGATACCCTCCCGTACCTGGCTTGGCGAGTCCCACGCCCACAGAGTGTTGCTCACTGCTAGCACAGCAGTCTGAGATCAACCTGTGATGCTGCAGCTTGACAGCGGGAGGAGCATGCGCCATTGCTGTGGCTTGAGTAGCTTACAGTGTAAACAAAGCAGCCTGGAAGCTCAAACTGGGAGAAGCCCACTGCAGCTCAGCAAGGACTATTGCCACTACATTCCACCACTGGGGGAAGGGCATAGCAGAACAAAAGGCAGCAGACAGCTTCTGCAAACTTAACATCCCTGTCTGACAGCTCTGAAGAGAGCAGTGGTTCTCTCAGCATGGCGTTTGAGCTCTGAGAACGTACAGACTGCATCCTCAAGTGGGTACATAACCCCCAGGTAGCCTGACTAGGAGACACCTCCCAGCAGAGACCAACAGACACCTCAAACAGGCAGGTGTCTCTCTGGGACAAAGCTTCCAGAGAAAGGATTAGGCAGCAATATTTGCTGTTTTGCAGCCTCTGCTGTTGATACCCAGGCAAACAGGGTCTAGAGTGGACCTCCAGCAAACTTCAACAGACCTGCAGGTGAGCGACCTGACTCTTAAAAGGAAAACTAACAAACAGAAAGGAATAGCATCAACATCAACAAAAAGGACATCCACACCAAAACCCCATCTGTAGGTCACTAACATCAAAGACCAAAAGTAGATAAAACCACAAAGACGGGGAGAAACCAGAGGGGAAAAGCTGAAAATTCCAAAAACTAGAGCACCTCTTCTCCTCCAAAGGATCGCAGCTTCTCGTCAGCAAGAGAACAAAATTGGACGGAGAATTAGTTTGACAAGTAGACAGAAGTAGGCTTCAGAAGGTCGTTAATAACAAACTTCTCCTAAGCTAAAGGAGCGTGTTCTAACCCATCGCAAGGAAGCTAAAAACCTTGAAAAAAGGTTAGACGGATGGCTAACTAGAATAAACAGTGTAAAGAGGACCTTAAAAGACCTGATAGAGCTGAAAACCATCGCATGAGAACTTTGTGACGCATGCACAAGCTTCAGTAGCCGATTCAGTCAAGTGGAACAAAGGATATCAGTGATTGAAGATCAGATTAATGAAATAAAGCGAGAAGACAAGGTTAGAGAAAAAAGAGTAAAGAGAAATGAACAAAGCCTCCAAGAAATATGGAACTATGTGAAGGATGAAATCTACGTTTGATTGGTGTACCTAAAAGTGACGGGGAGAATGGAACCAAGTTGGAAAACACTCTTTAGGATATTATCCAGGAGAACTTCCCCCAACCTAGCAAGACAAGCCAACATTCAAATTCAGGAAATACAGAGAACACCACAAAGATACTCCTCGACAAGAACCACCCCAAGACACATGATTGTCAGATTCACCAAGGTTGAAATGAAGGAAAAAATGTTAAGGGCAGCCAGAGAGAACGGTCAAGTTACCCACAAAGGGAAGCCCATCAGACTAACAGCGGATCTCTTGGCAGAAAACCTACAAGCCAGAAGTGAGTGGGGAGAATATTCAACATTCTTAAAGAATTTTCAACCCAGAATCTCTTATCCAGCCAAACTAAGCTTCATAAGTGGAGGAGAAATAAAATTCTATACAGACAAGCAAATGCTGAGAGATTTTTTTCACCATCAGGCCTGCCTTACAGGAGCTCCTAGAGGAAGCACTAAACATGGAAAGGAACAACCAGTACCTGCCACTGCAAAAACATGCCAAATGGTAAAGACCATTGATGCTATGAAGAAACTGCATCAATTAATGGGCAAAATAACCAGCTAACATCATAATGACAGGATCAAATGCAAACAACAATATCAATCTTAAATGTAAATTGGCTAAATGCCCCAATTAAAGGACACAGACTGACAAATTGGATAAAGTCAAGACCCGTTGATATGCTGTGTTCAGGAGACCCGTCTCATGGGCAAAGATGCACATAGGCTCAAACTAAAGGGATGGAGGAAGATCTGCCTAGCAAATGGAAAGCAAAAAAAAAAAAAAGCAGGGGTTGCAATCCTAGTCTCTGATAAAACAGACTTTAAACCAACAAAGATCAAAAGAGACAAGGCCACTGCATAATGGTAAAGGGATCAATTCAACAAGAAGAGCTAACTATCCTACATATATATATGCACCAATGCAGGAGCACCCAGATTCATAAAGCAAGTCCTTAGAGACCTACAAAGAGACTTAGACTCCCACACAATAATAATGGGAGACTTTAACACCCCACTGTCAATATTACACAGATCAACAAGACAGAAGGTTAACAAGGATATCCAGGACTTGAACTGAGCTCTGGACCTAGCAGACCTAATAGACATTTACGGAACTCTCCACCCCAAATCAACAGAATATACGTTCTTCTCAGCACCACATCACACTTATTCTAAAACTGACCACATAATTGGAAGTAAAGCACTCCCACAGAAATACAAACTGCTATCCGAGAATACTATAAATACCTCTATACAGAAAAACTGGAAAATCCCGGAGCAAGATGGCCGAATAGGAACAGCTCCAGTCTCTAGCTCCTAGTAAAAGCCACACAGAAGACGGGTGGTTTCTGCATTTGCATCTGAGGTACCGGATTCATCTCACTGGGGAGTGCCAGACAATCGGTGCTGGTCAGCTGGTGCAGCCTGACCAGCTAGAGCTGAAGCAGGGCAAGGTATTGCCTCACCTGGGAAGCACATGGGGGAAAGGAATCCCTTTTCCTAGCCAGGGGAATTGACACACACAACACCTGGAAAATCGGGTAACTCCCACCCTAACACTGTGCTTTACCAAGGGTCTTAGCAAACAGCACATCAGGAGATTATATCCCACACCTGGCCGGGAGGGTCCCATGCCCACAGAGCTTCCCTCATTGCTAGCACAGCAGTCTGCCATCTAACTGCAAGGCAGCAGCGAGACTGGGGGAGGGCGCCCACCATTGCTGAGACTTAAGTAGGTAAACAAAGCCACCAGGAAGCTCGAACTGGGTGGAACCCACAGCAGCTCAAGGAGGCCTGCCTGTGTCTGTAGACTCCATCTCTGGGGACAGGGCATAGGTAAGAAAAAGCAGCAGAAACCTCTTCAGATGCAAATGACCTTGTCTGACAGCTTTGAAGAGAGCAGTGGATCTCCCAACATGGAGGTTGAGATCTGAGAACAGACAGACTGCCTGTTTAAGTGGGTCCCTAACCCCTGAGTAGCTTAATTAGGAGACATCCCCCACTAGGTGCAGACCGACATCCCACAACTCACACGGCAGGGTACACCCCTTAGACAAAGCTTCCAGAGCAAGAATCACACAGGAACACTCGCTGTTCAGCAATATTCTATCTTCTGCAGCCTCTGCTGCTGATACCCAGGCAAACAGGGTCTGGAGTGGACCTCAAGCAATCTCCAACAGACCTGCAGCTGAGGGTCCTGACTGTTAGAAGGAAAACTAACAAACAGAAAGGACACTCACACAAAACCCCATCAGTACATCACCATCATCAAAGACCAAAGGCAGATAAAACCACAAAGATGGGGAAAAAGCAGGGCAGAAAAGCTGGAAATTCGAACAATCAGAGTACATCTCCCCCTCCAAAGGAACGCAGCTCATTGCCAGCAACGGATCAAAGTTGGATGGAGAATGACTTTGACGAGTTGAGAGAAGATGGCTTCAGACCATCAGACTTCTCAGAGCTAAAGGAGGAATTACATACCCAGCGCGAAGAAACTAAAAATCTTGAAAAAAGAACGGAAGAATGGATAACTAGAATAATCAATGCACAGAAGGCCATAAACGAACTGACAGAGAGAAAAACCATGACACGAGAAATACATGACAAATGCACAAGCTTCAATAACAACCGACTCTATCAACTGGAAGAAAGAGTATCAACGATTGAGGATCAGATGAATGAAATGAAGCAAGAAGAGACATCTAAAGAAAAAAGAGGAAAAAGAAATGAACAAAGCCTTCAAGAAGTATAGGATTATGTGAAAAGACCAAATCTACATCTGATTGGGGTGCCTGAAAGTGAGGGGGAAAATGGAACCAAGTTGGAAAACACTTCAGGATATCATCCAGGAGAACTTCCCCAACCTAGTAAGGTAGGCCAACATTCAAATTCAGGAAATACAGAGAACGCCACAAAAATACTCCTCGAGAAGAGCAACTCCAAGACACATGATTGTCAGATTCACCAAAGTTGAAATGAAGGAAAAACTGTTAAGGGCAGCGAGAGAGAAAGGTTGGGTTACCCACAAAGGGAAGCCCATCCGACTAACAGCAGATCTCTTGGCAGAAACTCTACAAGCCAGAAGAGAGTGGGGGCCAATATTCAACATTCTTAAAGAAAAGAATTTTCAACCCAGAATTTAATATCCAGCCAAACTAAGTTTCATAAGTGAAGGAGAAATAAAATCCTTTACAGACAAGCAAACACTGAGAGATTTTGTCACCACCAGGCCTGCCCTACAAGAGATCCTGAAGGAAGCAGTAAACATGGAAAGGAACAAATGGTACCAGCCATTGCAAAAACATGCCAAAATGTAAAGACCACCGATGCTAGGAAGAAACTGCATCAACTAATGAGCAAAATAACCAGCTAATATCACAAAAGATCAAGTTCACACATAACAATATTAACCTTAAATGTAAATGGACTAAATGGTCCAATTAAAAGACGCAGACTGGCAAATTGGATAAAGAGGCAAGACCCATCAATTTGCTGTATTCAGGAGACCCATCTCACATGCAGAGACACCCATAGGCTCAAAATAAAGGGATGGAGGAAGATCTACCAAGCAAATGGAGAACAAAAAAAAAGCAGGGGTTGCAATCCTAGTCTGTCATAAAACAGACTTTAAACCATCGAAGAACAAAAGAGACAAAGAAGGCCATTACATAATGGTAAAGGGATCAATTCAACAGGAAGAGCTAACTATCCTAAATATATATGCACCCAATACAGGAGCACCCAGATTCATAAAGCAAGTCCTTAGAGACTTACAAAGAGACTTAGACTCCCAGACAATAATAATGGGAGACTTCAACACCCCACTGTCAACATTAGACAGATCAATGAGACAGAAAGTTAACGAGGATATCCAGGAATTGAACTCAACTCTGCACCAAGCGGACCTAATAGACGTCTACAGAACTCTCCACCCCAAAGCAACAGAATGTGCATTTTTCTCAGCACCACATCGCACTTATTCCAAAATTGACCACATAATTGAAAGTCAAGCACTCTTCAGCAAGTGTACAAGAACAAAAATTATAACACACTGTCTCTCAGACCACAGTGCAATCAAACTAGAACTCAGGACTAAGAAACTCAATCAAAACCACTCAACTACATGGAAACTGAACAACCTGCTCCTGAATGACTACTGGGTACATAACGAAATGAAGGCAGAAATAAAGACGTTCTTTGAAACCAATAAGAACAAAGATACAACATACCAGAATCTCTGGGACACATTTAAAGCAGTGTGTAGAGGGAAATTTATAGCACTAAATGCCCACAAGAGAAAGCTGAAAAGCTCTGAAGTTGACACTGTAACATCACAATTAAAAGAACTAGAGAAGCAAGAGCAAACACATTCAAAAGCTAGCAGAAGACAAGAAATAACTAAGATCAGAGCAGAACTGAAGGAGATAGAGACTCAAAAAACCCTCCAAAAAAATCAATGAATCCAGGAGTTGGTTTTTTGAAAAGATCAACAAAATTGATAGACCACTAGCAAGACTAATAAAGAAGAAAAGACAGAAGAATCAAATAGACACAATAAAAAATGATAAAGGGGATATCACCACCAACCCCACAGAAATACAAACTACCATCAGAGAATACTATAAACACCTCTACTCAAATAAACCAGAAAATCTAGAAGAAATGGATAATTTCCTGGACACTTACTTACACACTCCCAAGACTACACCAGGAAGAAGTTGAATCCCTGAATAGACCAATAGCAGGCTCTGAAATTGAGGCAATAATTAATAGCCTACCAACCAAAAAAAGTCCAGGACCAGACGGATTCACAACTGAATTCTGCCAGAGGTACAAGGAGGAGCTGGTACCATTCCTTCTGAAACTATTTCAATCAATAGAATAAGAGGGAATCCTCCCTAACTCATTTTATGAGGCCAACATCATCCTGATACCAAAGCCTGGCAGAGACACAACAAAAAAAGAGAATTTTAGACCAATATCCCTGATGAACATTGATGCAAAAATCCTCAATAAAATACTGGCAAACCGGATTCAGCAGCACATCAAAAAGTTTATCCACCATGATCAAGTGGGCTTCATCCCTGGGATGCAAGGCTGATTCAGCATACGCAAATCAATAAATGTAATCCAGCATATAAACAGAACCAAAGACAAAAACCACATGATTATCTCAATAGATGCAGAAAAGGCCTTTGACAAAATTCAACAGCCCTTCATGCTAAAAACTCTCAATAAATTCGGTATTGATGGAACATATCTCAATAAGAGCAATTTATGACAGAACCACAGCCAATATACTGAATGGGCAAAAACTGGAAAAATTCCCTTTGAAAACTGGCACAAGACAGGGATGCCCTCTCTCACCACTCCTATTCAACATAGTGTTGGAAGTTCTGGCTAGGGCAATCAGGCAAGAGAAAGAAATCAAGGGTATCCAGTTAGGAAAAGAAGAAGTCAAATTGTCCCTGTTTGCAGATGACATGATTGTATATTTAGAAAACCCCATCATCTCAGCCCAAAATCTCCTTAAGCTGATAAGCAACTTCAGCAAAGTCTCAGGATACAAAATGAATGTGCAAAAATCACAAGCATTCTTATACACCAGTAACAGACAAACAGAGAGCCAAATCAGGAATGAACTTCCATTCACAATTGCTTCAAAGAGAATAAAACACCTAGGAATCCAACTTACAAGGGATGTCAAGGACCTCTTCAAGGAGAACGACAAACCACTGCTCAGTGAAATAAAAGAGAACACAAACAAATGGAAGAATATACCATGCTCATGGATAGGAAGAATCAATATCGTGAAAATGGCCATACTGCCAGATCTGGAGGATATTTGTATGGAAATTAATGCAGAAGTTCCTCATTACCTTGAGGATGGCACCAAGATATTCGTGTGGGATCTGCCCCCATGATCCTTACACTTCCTCTTAGGCCCACCTCCAACGTTGTGAATCAAATGTCAACATGCTTTCCAAACTATAGCAGACTCCTCCAGTACATTAATAGTTGAGCACTTCAATCTCACACTCTCACTGTTGCACAGATCATCTAGACTGTCAATAAAGAAACATTGGATATAAATTATACATTAGACCAAATGGGCCTAACAGACATTTACAGAACATTTTATCCCACAGCTACAGAATATGTATTTTTCTCATCAGAATATGGGTACTTTTCCAGGATAGACCAGATGTTAGGCCACATAAAAAAAATCAACCAATTTTTAAAAATTGACGTCATATCAAGCATCTTCTCATGCCATAGTGGAATATAACTACAATTCAATGACAAGAGGGTCTTTGGAGACTGTACAAGTACATGGAAATAAAACAACATGCTCTTGATCAACCATATACTCAATAGATTAAGGCAGGGCATGGTGGCTCATGCCTATAATCTCAGCACTTTGGGATTTGGCTGCAGTGAGCCATGATTGCACCATTGTACTGCAGCCCGGGCAGCAAAGCAAAAGCTGGTCTCCAAAGGAAAAAAAAAAAAGAGAGGAGATAAAGAAAAAAAGGTGAAAGAATCTGCCCAATAATACCTGAACTAGGGCGGGCGTGGTGGCTCACACCTACATTCCCAGCACTTTGGGAGGCCGATGTGGGCAGATCACTTGCGATCAGGAGTTCGAGACCAACCTGACCAACATAGTGAAACCTCATCTCTACTAAAAATATAAAAATTAGCCAGGTGTGACTGCGGGCACCTGTAATCTCAGGTACTTGGGAGGCTGAGGCAGGAGAATTGCTTGAACCTGGGAGGCGGAGGGAGCAGTGAGCCTTGTGCCACGGCACTTTAGCCTGGGTGACAGAGTGAGATACCATCTCAAAAAAAAAAAAAAGACCTAAAGTAAGGCCATGAAAGTGCAAGGGAACAGTTGCAATGGTTCACACCTATAATCCCAGCACTGTGAGGGGCCAAATTGTGTGGATCGCTTGAGGTCAGGAGTTCAAGACCAGCCTGTGTAACATGGCAAAACCCTGTCTTTACAAAAAAAATACTAAAAAATTAGCTGGACTTGGTGTCATGCTCCTGCAGTCCCAGCTACTGGGGAAGCTGAGATGGGAGGATTGCTTGAGCTCGGGAGGCTGAGGCTGCAGTAAGCAATGATGATGCCACTGCACTGCAGCCTGGGTGACAGAGTGAGACCCTGTCTCAAAAAAAAAAAAAAAATTAAGAAAGAAATCCCTTAAGGCCAGGTGGTCAAAGCCACAATACACTATGATTGCAGCTGTGAATAGCCACTGCACTCCACCTTGGACAACATCGACAGACTCTGTCTCTAAAAACAAACAAAAAACTTAATAAGCCAAATCCAAGAACATGTCAAAAAGAAAATACAACATGAACTAGTGGGATTTATCTCAGAAATACAACGATGGTTCAACATATGCATATTAGTAGATAAAAATAGATATGCTCATGGATCATAAGAAATATGACCATATTTCCGAAAGCAATCTACAAATTCAATGTAATCTCTATCAAAATAACAATGGCTTTCTTCACAAAAATGGGAAAAACAATCCTAAAATTGTTATGAAACAACAAAATACACTGAGTAGTCATAACAATACTGAGCAAAAAGAACAATTCTGGAGGCATCACACTGCCTGAGTTTAACATGTGCTACAGACATATACTACAAACCTATAGTAACCAAAACAACGTAGAACTAGTATAAAAACAAACACAGACACGAAGACCAGTGGGACAGAATAGAGAACCCAGAAATAATTCCACAGCCAACTGAATTTTGAGAAAGGCACCAAGATTATATATCATGGAATAGAAACTTCCTTTAATAATTAGTGCTGGGAAAACTGTACATCAGTATGAAAAAGAAAGAAATTAGTCCCCCCACCGTGATATACAAAAAAAATCAACTCAAAATGAATGACCCAAAGCTATAAAATTACCAGAAGAAAACATAAGGGAAACACTGCAGGATGTTGGTCTGGGCAGTGATTTTACGGCTAAGAGTTCAAAAACTCAAAAGCAAACAAAAACCAAAAAAAGTTTCAAAAACAAAAAAATAGATAAACGGGACTACATCATGCTAAAAACCCTCTGCACCTCAAAGGAAACAATCAGCGCAGTAAGAGACAACCTGTATAATGGGTGAAAATATTTGGAAATTATTCATTAGACAGGGGACAAATATCCATGATATACAATGAACTCAAATAATTCAACAGTAAGAAAGCAAATAATCCTATTGAAAAGACGGCAAAGGATCTGAGTAGACATTTCTCAAGAAAAGACTTACAAATGGCCAATAGGTTTATGAAAAAATGCCCAACGTCTCTAATCATCAGTGAAATTTAAACTACAATGAAAGATCTCATTGTTATTCAAATGTCTGTTACCAAAAAGACCAAGAAAACAAAATCTCAGATGCTGCTGAGGATGCAGGGAAGTGAGAACACTTATACATTGTTTGAAATGTAAACTAGTACAGCCATTATGGAAAACAGTATGAATGTTTCTCACAAAAGCTAAAAATAGAACTACTATACCATCCAGCAATCACACCAGTGGGTATTTATCCCAGGGAAAGGAAATCAGTGTATCAAAGGAATATCTGTACTCCCATGTTTATTGCAATAGTACTCAAAATAGGCAATATATGGAATCAACCTGAGTGTCCTTCAGCTAATGAATGGAAAAAGTATGGCATATAAACACAATGGAATCATATTCTGCCATAAAAAAAGCCTGTTATTTGCATCAACATGTGTATTGAGGTCATTATATTAAGTGAATTAAGCCACGTACAGAAAGTCAAATATCACAAGTTCTCATTCATATGTGGGATCTAAAAGAATTTATCTCATACAGATAGTCAGTAATAGTTACCAGAGGCAAAGTGTAGAGTGGGAGATGAAAAAAGGGTGGTTAATGGGTATAAATATACAGTTAGAAGAAATAAGTTCTAACACGTTAGAGTGACTATAGTCAACAACAGTATATTGTGTATTTTAAAGTAGCTAGAAGAGAAGAATTGAAATGTTCCTGACACACAGAAATAGATATTCAAGATGATAGATGTCCTAAATATCCTAGTTTGATCATTATATATTATACACATGTATCAGAGGCATTTGCTTAATATGTTATATAAAATGTATAGAAATTATCTTTGATGAATGATCTTTCAGAAATTAACTTATATGAGGAAGTCTTAAAATTTTAATTATTCTAGTTGGGTTATATAGAATCCTGTTTCTGCTTTTGAAATCATTTCAGCAAACATTGAGAGTACCTGCCTCATGCAAAGGCCTCTGCTGTTCATTGTATGAGATATAAAGATGACAAGAAGTGCCATCAGCCATCAAAGACAATTTAGTTTACTGGGAGTAGCTGACAAGTCTAGCCATTATACATGGCAGAATGAAATCAGTGCATATTAGTTAAAAACTGCTATGTAACAATAACAGAGGTAAGAGTAGGCAGTAGTCCTACTATCTTGGGACTCTCATGTCCTACAAATTTAGCTAAGAATTTGGCCAATTTTTTTTAAATGGTGTTACACAGTTCTCATTGTCCAGAATATATTCATTCCTTAGAACACTGTGTTAGTCCTTTTGTGTTGACATAAAGAAGTACCTGAGACTGGATAATTTATAAAGAAGGGGTTTATTGTGGCTCATGGTTCTCCGTGCTTCTGGGGAAGCCTCAGGAGGCTTCCACCCATGTTGGAAGGCAGAGGGAGAGCAAGCACATCACATGGTGAGACAGGAACCGAGAGAGAGCGGGGAATGCCAGACTCCTTTAAACAATCAGCTCTTGCTTGAACTCAGAACCATGGGAGGGCACCAAACCATTCATGAGGGGTCCACTCCCATGACCCAGACAGATACCTCCCACTAGGGCATACCTCCAACATTGGGGCTCAGATTTTAACATGAGATTTGGAGAGGACAAACATCTAAACTATATCAGACATATACAACTTTTGCAAATAATAAGTTTTAGCTGAAATTCTTAATATAAGGAGAACTTCCTATTGAAGAAAAAACAAGTAATTTATATGAATTCTCAGTTTTTTTCTTTTTAAATGTTTTTACTTCTTAATTTTTTAAATAGTCAAACCTATATGGCTTCTAATGACTTATCCACTATATGATTATAACAATTTATTTAACATCTCTTTTTTTTTTTTTTTGAACAGTTATGTATGTCGTTTCTGTTTTTTTAAATTTTTATTTTATTTTTATTCCTCTGGTGCCTGATTTTGTGGACATTGCTCATAATCTCGCAGAGTTTCTGCATATGAAATAAATGGTTAAACAAGTAAAAGTTTTGTGCGTGCGTGTGTGTGTATGTGTGTTTTGAGACATAGTTTCGCTCTTGTTGCCCAGGCTGGAGTGCAATGGCACGATCTTGGCTCATTGCAACCTCTGCCTCTTGGGTCAAGGGATTCTCCTGCCTCAGCCTCCTGAGTAGCTGGGATTACAGGTGCCCACCACCATGCCTAGCTAATTTTTGTACTTTTAGTAGAGACGGAGTTTCCCCATGTTGGCTATACTGGGCTCGAACTCCCAACCTCAGGTGATCCACCCACCTCAGCCTCTGAAAGTGCTGAGATTATAGGCATGAGCCACTGCGCACGGCAATATTTTTAAAGAGGTGAAACACTTATCTTGCCCTGAAGAATAGCTCATAAGAGTGCTTACTTCTCTCATTTTTGCCAACACTAGGTATTACCTTTTTTGAATTATCATTGGATGATTGGATCCAATCATTGATGATTGGAAAAAATGGTATTTCATTATGATTTTGATATGCATATCTTACATTATTGAAATGGAATTCCTTTTCCATGTGTGAAAACCATTTCTGTTTTTTCTGTTACTGATTGTTGGCTTTTCCTAAATTCTCTGCTTTGCAAATTCTGTTATTCTGACAACCAAGGCATTTATATACAACCACAGGCAATTCTGATTCGTCTCTGCTACAGCTTTCCAAATAGTCTTCAAGGACTGAAGTTCTTTAATACCCCATTCTTTATAGTAACCTGATCATGTTATTCTGATCATCTCACTTTCTTCGATAATCCACTTTAAGAAAATAAATTCTGGCTTTTAGTAACTTACCCCACTCTTCCATGCACAGCAGAAATGGCTGTTACCTAAAGTAGACTCTGTTATATTCCTTTATTCTTGCAAAAGAAACTCAACCTTATAATCTTTTCACCTAATTTCATAACTAAAGAATAAGCATCTGCATTGAGGAAACAATGACAAAATATCAGCATCCAGGTTCTTGTCCAAAAATGGAATATATGTATCATAAGGACAGCTGAGAATGAAGATGGTTGTGGTTGAAACACTGCAGACACATGGGAACATTAATATCCCTTGATATTTTTGATTTGAAGAATTTGATTTTAGACAACAGTGTATTTGAGGGACTGGATGGGATATTCATGCAGGCAACCAGTTTCAGTTTGTCCCGAGAGCCTGAAAAACAGATCAAAGTCAGAGCCTAAAGTCTAGAGTTCTTCCAGATTGTTGAAGCCATGAAAATGGCTGAGCTTCAATGAGGTGAACTTATAGTGGTAAGGACAGAAGGCTATGAACTCAATGTTTGTTTTATTTTATTTTTAATTATTTAAAAGTAGTATAATTAAGGTAAGAAATTAAAACAGTTTAAAAGTGTATAGAGGAGAGGCAACTACTATCTTCATTTTCTTCTTCCTGAAATGTTCTTTGCAGATACATGCACATTTTCCTTTTTTATCCAAATGGAATTGTGTATAGAGTTGTGATTCTTTCTTAATTCAGATATATTAGTATATTGACACATATGGATTGACCTGGGTTTTTGTTGGTGTTTTGGGATTTTTTGTTTTTTTTGGATTTTTTAAGACAGAGTCTCACTCAGTCATCCAGGCTTGAGAGCAGTGTCGGGAGCTCAGCTCACTGAAACCTCCGCCTCCCAGGTTCAGGTGATTCTCCTGCCTCAGCCCCCCTAGTAGCTGAAATTACAGGCATGCATCACCTCACCCAGCTAATATTTTTGTATTTTTGGTAGATACAGGGTTTCAACATGTTGGCCAGGCTGGTCTTGAACTCCTGACCTCAAGTGATCTGCCCACTTGTGCCCCCCAGAACTGGGTTAAAAAAAAAAATAGATCCGTGGTATTATTCCGTTACATACAGGTTGTAAAATTTAAACATTCATCTCTTGGTGGGCATTTGTGTATTTCTTTTTGTTTGTTTGCAGCATTGCTCCGTTAAACCTTTTTATAAGTACGTCTTGGCTGGACGTGGGGTCTCACGCCTGTAATCCCAGGACTTTGGGAGCCCAAGGCGAGTGGATCAACTGAGGTCAGGAGTTCGAGACCAGCCTGGCCAACATGGTGAAACACCGACTCTACTAAAAATACAAAAATTAACTGGGCTTCGGGGCAAGCACCTGTAATCCCAGCTACTCGGGAGGCTGAGGCAGGAGAATCGCTTGAACCTGGGAGGCAGAGGTTGCAGTGAGCCGAGATTGCACCATCACACTCCAGCCTGGGGAACAAGAGTGAGAATAAGTACATCTCTATGTTCTTGTACAATCCTAGGAGTATTAGACAGTCCCTGCACTTTACAGTTTTATTTTTTTGCAAATCAAATGATATTTTAGTTGATTTTGGAGTTGCTTTATTGTGTTTGTGGGCCATGTACTACAGTGTTTTTTTTCAAACAAAATATTGCTCTGTTGCCCAGGCTAGAGTGCAGTGGTGCCAACTCAGCTCACTGCAGCTTCCACTTTCTGGGTTCAAGTGATCCTCCCACTTTAGCCTCCCAAGTAGATGGGATTACAGGTGTGTGCCATCAACACCAGGCTAATTTTTAAACGTTTTATAGAGACAGGATTTCTCCATGTTTCCACCTTGGCCTCCCAGAGTGCTAGGATTGCAAGTGTGATCCATTTGACCTGGCCTTAAGTGTTTTTGTGGTTAGCAGGTCTTATTCTTTCATTTCCATATTTAGCACTCCCTTAAAGACTTGTAAGACTGACATAGTGGGAATGAATTACCTTAACATTTGCTTGTCTGAAAAGGATTTTGTTTCTCCTTCACTTAGCAGTTTTGTTTGGCAGAATATCAAATTCTTGGTTGGTTCTGCTCTTTAAGTATACTGAAAATAGGCCCCCAATCTCTTCTTGCTTGTAGGTTTCTGCTGAGAGGTCCACTGCTAGCTTGATGGGGTTTCCTTTGTATGTGACCTGACCCTTCTCTCTAGCTGCTTTTTTCTTTCATGTTGGCCTTGGAGATTCTGATAACTATGTGTCTTGGGGATGGTCGTCTTGTATAGTATCTCACAGGAATTATCTGAATATCTTGAATTTGCCTGTCAACCCCTCTAGCCAGATTGGGGGAAATCTTATGGACTGCATCCTCAAATATGCTTTCCAAGTTGCTTACAGTCTCCTACTGGCTCAGGAATGACATTGTGTTGTAGGTTTTGTTTCTTTATAAAAGCACATGTTTCTCAGAGGTTTTGTTCATTTTTTAAAATTATTTTTTCTTTATTTTTGTCTAGCAGAGTTGATTTGAAGGACCAGTCTTCATGCTCTTAGATTCTTTCCTCAGCTTGTTCTATTCTGTTTTTAATTCTTCCAACTGTTTCATGACATTTCTGTAGTGAATTTTTCTTTTTTTTTTTTTTTTTTGAGACAGAGTCTTGCTCTGTCACCCAGGAGGGAGTGCAGTGCGCAAATCTTGATTCCCTGCAACCTCCACCTCCTTGGGTTCAAGTGATTCTCATGCCTCAGCTACCCGAGTAGCTGGGACCATAGGCACACACCACATCTTGCTATTTTTTTTCTTTTTTTTTTTTTTTGTCTTCAGTAGAGATGGGGTTTTGCCATGTTGGCCAGGCTAGTCTTGAACTCCTGACCTCAAGCCACTGTATCCAGCCTTTGTAGTGAATTTTTTGACTTGAGAAATCCAGTTTGTTCTTTTTTTTTTTTTTTTTTTTCTTTTTCTTTTTCTTTTTTTATTATTATACTTTAAGTTCTAGGGTACATGTGCATAACGTGCAGGTTTGTTACATATGTATACTTGTGCCACGTTGGTGTGCTGCACCCATCAACTCGTCAGCACCCATCAATTCGTCATTTATATCAGGTATAACTCCCAATGCAATCCCTCCCCCCACCCCCCCATGATAGGCCCCGGTGTGTGATGTTCCCCTTCCAGAGTCCAAGTGATCTCATTGTTCAGTTCCCACCTATGAGTGAGAACATGTGGTGTTTGGTTTTCTGTTCTTGTGATAGTTTGCTAAGAATGATGGTTTCCAGCTGCATCCATGTCCCTACAAAGGACATGAACTCATCCTTTTTTATGACAGCATTCCATGGTGTATATGTGCCACATTTTCTTAATCCAGTCTGTCACAGATGGACATTTGGGTTGATTCCAAGTCTTTGCTATTGTGAATAGTGCCGCAATAAACATACGTGTGCATGTGTCTTTATAGCAGCATGATTTATACTCCTTTGGGTATATACCCATTAGTGGGATGGCTGGGTCATATGGTACATCTAGTTCTAGATCCTTGAGGAATCGCCATACTGTTTTCCATAATGGTTGAACTAGTTTACAGTCCCACCAACAGTGTAAAAGTGTTCCTATTTCTCCACATCCTCTCCAGCACCTGTTGTTTCCTGACTTTTTAATGATTGCCATTCTAACTGGTGTGAGATGGTATCTCATTGTGGTTTTGATTTGCATTTCTCTGATGGCCAGTGATGATGAGCATTTTTTCATGTGTCTGTTGGCTGTATGAATGTCTTCTTTTGAGAAATGTCTGTTCATATCCTTTGCCCACTTTTTGATGGGGTTGTTTGTTTTTTTCTTGTAAATTTGTTTGAGTTCTTTGTAGGTTCTGGATATCAGCCCTTTGTCAGATGAGTAGATTGCAAAAATTTTCTCCCATTCTGTAGGTTGCCTGTTCACTCTGATGGTAGTTTCTTTTGCTGTGCAAAAGCTCTTTAGTTTAATTAGATCCCATTTGTCAATTTTGGCTTTTGCTGCCGTTGCTTTTGGTGTTTTAGACATGAAGTCCTTGCCCATGCCTATGTCCTGAATGGTACTACCTAGATTTTCTTCTAGGGTTTTTATGGTATTAGGTCTAACATTTAAGTCTCTAATCCATCTTGAATTAATTTTCGTATAAGGAGTAAGGAAAGGATCCAGTTTCAGCTTTCTACTTACGGCTAGCCAATTTTCCCAGCACCATTTATTAAATAGGGAATCCTTTCCCCATTTCTTGTTTCTCTCAGGTTTGTGAAAGATCAGATGGCTGTAGATGTGTGGTATTATTTCTGAGGACTCTGTTCTGTTCCATTGGTCTATATCTCTGTTGTGGTACCAGTACCATGCTGTTTTGGTTACTGTAGCCTTGTAGTATAGTTTGAAGTCAGGTAGCGTGACGCCTCCAGCTTTGTTCTTTTGACTTAGGATTGTCTTGGCAATGCGGGCTGCGGGCTCTTTTTTGGTTCCATGTGAACTTTAAAGCAGATGACATAATTGTATATTTAGAAAACCCCATTGTCTCAGCCCAAAATCTCCTTAAGCTGATAAGCAGCTTCAGCAAAGTCTCAGGATACAAAATTAATGTGCAAAAATCACAAGCATTCTTATACACCAGTAACAGACAAACAGAGAGCCAAATCAGGAATGAACTTCCATTCACAATTGCTTCAAAGAGAATAAAATACCTAGGAATCCAACTTACAAGGGATATAAAGGACCTCTTCAAGGAGAACTACAAACCACTGCTCAGTGAAATCAAAGAGGACACAAACAAATGGAAGAACATACCATGCTCATGGATAGGAAGAATCAATATCGTGAAAATGGCCATACTGCCCAAGGTTATTTATAGATTCAATGCCATCCCCATCAAGCTACCAATGAGTTTCTTCACAGTTTGTTTTTTTCTTAAAGTGACTGTGTCATCTTTCAACTCTTGGATCATTTTCTTGGATTCCTTAGATTGGGTTTCAGTTTTCTCCTGGATCTCATTTAGCTTTTTTGGCCATCCAGATTCTGAATTCTGTAACTGTCATTTCAGCCATTTCAGTCTGGTTAAGAAATGTTGCTGGGGATCTAGTGCAGTTGTTTGGAGGTAAGGAGACACTCTGACTGAGTTACTGGAATTCTGTGCTGATTCTTACTCATCTGAGAGAGCTGGTATTCCTTTATCTTCTTGGAATTGCTGTTGTTTCGATGGTGCCTTTTGTTTTTATATTCTGTATTTCCCTTGAGGGTTTGACTATGGTTTAAGTTGAATATTGGCTTTGTTTCTGGGTTATTTCTGAGGTCCAAAGCTCTATACGGGATCTTTATCTGTGGCTAGATTTCTGCATTGGGTTTCACAGTCAATGTATGCTGGAAGAATTTTTTTTGGTGGTGTAATATAGGTTGCTATGCAGTAGATGGCACTTAAGAGTAATGTGTAGCAGGTAAACTTAATTCAGCAGTTCACCTCTTTTGTATTTGACTACATTTGCAAGAGCACTCTGTGATGGGGGAGACTAGGGTGGCAATGATGACCTCCTTGCCAGACCTGTTCCCAGGCCGTATGGGAGCCACCTCCAGTCATTAGGACTGCACCCATCTTTCCTTGGCTCTAGTGGGGGTCCTGGTGGGCTGTACCTCCCCTTCCCTTAGTGGTTGTCCGAGTCGAAGGTTGGTCGCTATGAGACCAGCATTCAGAGTCCTGCTAGTCATCCGTCTGTGCTTGGCAGAGTCAGAGCAGGTTATGGGGTATGTCTGCAAGTGGTCAAGGGCAGGGGATCTCTGGGCAAGGCGGTATTGCCCTGAGTTGCAGCTGGTATGGCACCCACAGCCCAAGGTTTTGTCACTCAGCAAGACAGCTTTTGGGACCACCCAGCACACCCTCCCTCCACCAGTCTCCTTCTGGTGGCCTCCCCGGTATCTGCCCCAACCAGCTAGTTTTGTCTTCCAAGCCTCCTGCCCCAAGATCACTGGTGGTGTGTTCTGGTGGTAGGACTACTGCAGTCACAGGCTGTGGCTGGCATATGGGTCACACCCTTCCTGGCCCATGCCTGTGGAAGGAGGCATGCTCAGTTCCCATGCCAGTCCACAAATCTGTGTCTCATTTTTCTCAGTGTTCTGAGAGTGAGGGCTACTCCTCCATTCAAGTGCCAGCCACAAATCTCAGCTTGGCGCTTCTGAGCTGTGTGCTCTCAACCTGGAGCCTGATCCTGCAGCTTTTTCCTCTGTCCCTGGATCACCAACAAGCCTGCAGGTAGGGCTGCCAGCAAAGAACTTGGGCTGCTCAGTGGAGGTTGTGCTGTGGGCACGCTCTGGTGGGAGCTGCCAGGCAGGGGCCTTGGGAGAGGCTGGCGGATTGGGGGGCAAACAAACATACCCTGGTCCCACAAGAAAGACAGCCCTGCTCTTTCCCTGGCCCTGATAAGAGCTACCCAGAAGAAGATGGAGAGCCTTGGGGAATGGGTCCCCAGTGCTATGTTTTGCTGCAGATGCCCTGCACACAAAACCCCTCAACCTCTGCGCGGGCTCAATATCTGTCTCTGCCTACTCTCCAGGTAGATTGCCTGCCACTTCCAGTGTCTGTGGGGATTGTGGGGTATCTTGTAGCCAAGATCCCAGAGGTTCGTGGTGACAGCGGGCTGTGCCACAGTTCCTTCTCTCACACCTTCCTTAGGAGCTGTTTAGGGCCAGGAACTTGTCCTGGTGCTCAGCAAGGCCATGCAAGGGTCCCAGCTTCCTCCCTCTTCAGACTCGTCTGCGTCACCTCTCTGCCAACTCTCAGTGTTTTCTCTCAAAAGATCTGTTCAAAGTATGTTGATTTACTCAATATTTTAGTCTCTCAGTGGGAGAGGCGCTTCCTGACTGTGTCTAGTCAGCTGTCTTGTGCTGAATCACTCTATATCGTATTTTGATTAGCATGTCCTGAGTTATATAACTAATATTAAATAGCTTTTCATATACTAACTGGCCATTTACAATTATTTTTCTTGGAATTGCTTATTTACTACATACTTTGCCCATTTTTCTGTTAGAGTGTTTTCTTTTTTTAGAGGCAGAGTCTCTGTCACCCAGGCTGGAGTGCAGGGGCACCATCACAGCTCACAGCAGCCTCAACCTCCTGGGCTCACCTAATCCTCCCACCTCAGCCTTCTGAGTAGCTGGGACTACAGACAGGCACATGCCACCATGCCTGGCTAATTTTTCTTTTTATTTTGTAGTAGAGACGAGGCCTCACTATGTTGGCCAGGCTTGTCTTGAACTCCTAAGCTCAAACGATCCTCTTGCCTTGGCCTCCCAGAGTGCTGGGATTATAGGCATGAGCCACTGCATCCACCTAAGTTTTTTTCTTGTCTTTTAGTAATATTTATTTCTAAAAGTTCTTTGTGTCTTAAGGAAATTAATCCTGCTTTTTGATATATGCTCTGCATATCTGCAGCTTATTGTATAACTTTTTACTTTGCATAAGAGGTTTTTTTGGCTATATAGAATTGTTAAATATTTACTAATCAAATTCATCTTTTCTGTCATGGTATCTGTATTTTCTCTCATGCTTGGAAAGTGCCATTTATATGTAAGATTTTTTAAAACAAGTTTTAAAATTTTTTTGGGGGGGTCAGGCGCAGTGGCTCATGCTCATCTATATATACACACACATATATATAGTGTATGTGTGTCGTTATGTATTTGCATTTAAATCTATGATCCAGTTGGATTTTTTTGTTGGTATTTTGGTTATATCTTTAGATACTCATCTCTGTTTTGATGACCCTGAGGATTCCTTATTTAGCAGCACAGCTCTGATTTTACCATAGTTTTTCTCTCGAGAGACTCAAAAACTTCAGTGTGGAAGTCAAAAGCTGAATTTTGGTTCTTTTTGCAGTCTTTCTATGATAATCCTAATTTTCCCCTAGGCCACAAGCCCTTTGAGAGGATCCAGGAGGTCAAAATAATTTTTCATAAAACCCATAAAAAATTGTTTGCTTTTTTCACTGTTTTTCTTTCACAATTATATATTAGCATTTTCGAGAGACTTCATAACATTTAATGACTTCATTACTCTGACACGTTACGTATATGTGTATGTATTCATATGTTTTAAAAATGTCTTTTAATTTTTCATATGGTAAAAATCGACAAGTATAGATTACATAAACAAAAGCTCTCTGAGGTCCTCAATAATTTCTAAAAGTATAAAGAGGTCCTAAAACTAAAATGCTTGCAAACTCCTGCCGTACACAGAGCTACCTTTGGCTGACTGGGATCACTGTCCAAAATAATGAGAAAGAATAATATCTTCAATATATACATACATCAAGTCAAGATAAGATCTCGGCTATGATAAGTCACATAAATTAGAACTGTCACTCTGAGCACCACTCCTGTTCTTGCTTTCTTTTTTTTTTTTTTTTTGAAAATAGTTATCATGGTTCTGATTATGGCCCTGAGATAAAGGAATTAGAGTCTGGTCTATTGATGAGATATTAAATATATAGTCCTTGACTCCAGGGACTCTTTACCTTTTTCTTTATTAGATCATTTGTCTACTTCTTATAAAACTGGAAAGATCTCTCTTTACATGGCCTTTAGCCTCACATTCATTGGTCAAGCCAAGCATATGTTTTACTTTTAGAACTTGTAAGCTCACACTCAGAATGCCTGCCTAGGAACTTCTTTGTGCAGAGTGGATGGGACCTGTTGGGCATTTAAAAGGGCAAGTGTTATGTCATTGGTCGAGGGAAACATAACCTGAAAATTTCTTTAATATCGTACATACTTTTCATTCATCCATTCCTCAAATTCAAAATTATTTACTGAGACTTTACTCTTCCAAACATTGTGCTAGGAACCAAAGACGAAAAACAAAATCACCAGACTCAAATAATACTAAAGTGTATGAACCTCAAGGAAGTGGTTATAGCCTGGCATCACTCTATTTATTCTGTATTGAAAATTTTAAACTTGATTTTGAAATACACTGATTTGCATTTTAAAATGTGGAATTTCAGATCCAGATGTACAGTAATACTCCAGGTATCAGTTGTTTGTAGTGTATTTAGTGGAGCTATACAGGAGTCTTGTTTTTCTTTCTTTGCTCACTCTTGGTGATCTCATGGCTTTAATAAGCACCATCTACTGGGTCATAACCTGCATACTAATAACATATGTATATATATGTCCAAGCTAGACATTCCCCTCTGCTCCAGATCCACATATCCAACCACCTACTAGCCATGTCCACTTTTATGTCTATGTTTGATGGACAGTTCAGACTGTTTTTCCGAAACTGAATCCCTGATCTTTCCTCCCAAACCACCTCAACCCTTAAACTTCTCGTCTCACTAAACGGCAGTCCCATCCTTCCAATTCTGTCAAAACATTGAGTTAGCTGGGCGCGGTGGCTCACTCCTGTAATCCCAACACTTTGGGAGGCCAAGGCAGGCGGATCACGTGAGGCCAGGAGTTTGAGACCAGCCTGGCCAACATGGCGAAACCCCATTTCTACTAAAAATACAAAAAAAAAAAAAAAATTAACCAGGCATGTCTGTAATCCCAGCTATTGGGGAGCTGAGGCACGAGAATCACTTGAACCCGGGAGGCAGAGGTTGCAGTGAGCCAAGATCACGCCAGTGCACTCCAGCGTGAGTGACAGAGCAAGACTCTGTCTCAAAACATAAAAAAAAATTGGAGTCATCCTTGCTGCCTGTTTCTGACACACCCAACGTCAAGTCTGCAGGGAAATCCTGTTCATTCTTCCTTTGAAATATTTCTACAATTTGTTCACTTCTCACCACCTCCACTGTAACCTCCTGGTTCAAATCACCATCATTTCTCACCTGGACTGTTTCAGTTACTGGTTTCCTTGCTTCCACCCTTGTCTCCCATTATTTGTTATAAATGTAAATCACTCTTCCCAAAATCTTCCAGTGGCTTCTTCATTACATTTGGATAAATAGCCAAAGTCCTTAAAATGGCCTTCTAGGCCACACATACTCAGCCCGCCATTATCTCCTTGACCTTCCATTCTACTATTTTCCTACTTGATGCCTTGAGCTAGCCACACCAGCCTCCTTCTTGTTTCTTAAATACAAGACAAGGTCCAACCTTAGGACTTGGGTTGAGTAACTATTTTCTCTGCCTAGAATGTTATTCCTCCAGATATCCAGATCACCTCGTTCAAGTTATTTCTCTAAATATACTTTACTTGCTTCACCTGCCCTTTCACCTGCTAAAATACTATATGCTTAATATTTTTATTGCGTCTTCCCATACTAGAATGCAAACTCCATGAGGGCATAGATTTTTGTTTCTTCTGTTCACTGTCATTTCTCCAGTGCCCAGAACAGTGCCTGCCACCAAATAGGGACTTGACAGATATCTGTTGAATAGCCACATTTTGGGGGAAGGACAGAACCTTAAGGACAGCTAGCATATTTTTAAGTACTCAAACTGTCCCTAATTGGTAGGCCTTTTTCAGCTAAAGATTTAACAACTAACAAAAGGAGCTCTTGATGAAATTGGTGTTAGTTTGCAGAAGTTCAAACATACACTATTGAATGAGCTTCCTTTTAAAAACTCCAGAAGATTTTCAGAAATATATACAATGCTTAGAAACTCTGGCTGTGGGAATTTTATCTAAGCAGACATAGAAAATAACAGACACATTTTTCAAGAATTTTGTTTCTTTTTCTAAAAATACAAATTAAACCACTCCAACCTTAAGATATCGTAAGGTTATCGTACAAATCGCTTCTAAATGCATCATTTGAACTGATTCAAATTCTGTTCTAAAAAATAGTTGATCTTTATCAGCAAAGATGAAGAGACCTGCTTACTAAAAACTGCAGTTGTTTCTAATGTTACATTATGTTCTCTGATAAGGAAGGGGCACCAGAGAGACAAAGTAATGGAAAATGTTTTATTTCAAGTATGCTGTAACTTCTGTGATATATACACACATATATTCCTGGACTAAACACTTCTGAGAGAAACTTCACAGAGATATTGTGTTGTAGCTATATTACACCTGCTTATCTCATAGTTATAAGTATCTATTATTAGAACCAGGACTTATTCCAGGAAAGAACCCCCCTTATCCCCCCAAAAAGTCTATCAGAGCATCAAACCTGCAACAAATGTTTAGTCTTTATCTGAAATACAGTCATGAATAAATAATGAGAATAACAACTGCTATTTGTTGAGCATTTAGATGAGTCTAGCACTATTCTAAGCACTGTATATGTATTTGCTTTTTCATCCTCACAATCACCTTACAGAGTAAGTTCTGTTATTAACCTCAGTACACATATTGTAAAACTGACATACAGAGGTTCAGCAACTTCTCCATGGAGCCCAAGGGCCTTTCTGCCTCTAAACTTTCATTTGATATAAAGTAAATGTTAACATAAATTTTTTTTTAACCATTAAATGCACATGTACATTTTCATTGGCTCTTAAAGAAGAAAAGAAGTTGTGAAAGATATTTTGGGAGGCCGAGACGGGCGGATCACGAGGTCAGGAGTTCGAGACCATCCTGGCTAACATGGTGAAACCCCGTCTCTACTAAAAATACAAAAAACTAGCCGGGCGACGTGGCGGGCGCCTGTAGTCCCAGCTACTCGGGAGGCTGAGGCAGGAGAATGGCGTGAACCCGGGAGGCGGAGCTTGCAGTGAGCTGAGATCCGGCCACTGCACTCCAGCCTGGGCGGCAGAGCGAGACTCCGTCTCAAAAAAAAAAAAAAAAAAAAAAAAAAGACAGCTGGGAAAATATGGATATATGTTGCCCATAAAACTAAAATGTTGTGGCCGGGCGCGGTGGCTCAAGCCTGTAATCCCAGCACTTTGGGAGGCCGAGACGGGCGGATCACGAGGTCAGGAGATCGAGACCATCCTGGCTAACACGGTGAAACCCCGTCTCTACTAAAAAAAAAAAAAAAAAAAAATACAAAAAAAATTAGCCGGGCGAGGTGGCGAGCGCCTGTAGTCCCAGCTACTCGGGAGGCTGAGGCAGGAGAATGGCGTAAACCCGGGAGGCGGAGCTTGCAGTGAGCTGAGATCTGGCCACAGTACTCCAGCCTGGGCGGCAGAGCGAGACTCCGTCTCAAAAAAAAAAAAAAAAAAAAAAACTTAAAATGTTCTATTCATAAACAGCCTAAAACCTGTTTAAACTCCCTAGGTGGTCACCTGGTTAAGAATGAAGTAATACATGCTCACTTTAAATACTCAGGCGTTACAGACATATGGTGCAGAAAGCAAAAGTTTCATAGTAACTGAAACTTTAGATATTAATATAGCTACTGCTTTGGTCTGTGTATACCAGATTGTTCTTCTACGTGTATTCTCTACATACAAGAAATTATATGAGGTTTTGATTTTATGGGTTTTTTTTTAAATGATATAGGGAGTATGTCAAAATATAAAACCACTTTTCATCAGAGGATGTCATTACAATAAAATGACAGGAAAGCCACAAATTGGGAGAAGATATTAGTGACATATATTATATGACCAGCCATGAATTGAGTTCCAAAGTGGAGAACTCCTATACATCAAGAAAATAAGACAAACTACTAGAAAAAAATGGGAAAATATATAAATGGGCAAATCAGAAATAGGACAGGCTAATAAACATACGTGTTTAACATCTATAGAAATCAGAGAAATTATGTAAAAACCACAAGATAACATTTTACATTCGTGACATTTGCAGAAAGTATTAATTGGGAAGACTGTTTTGATTACAGGTGGACAAAATTAAAGAACTAAAGCTTAAACACATTAACATGGATGAGTCTCAGAAACAATGTTGAGCAAAAAACGTTTCAGAAGAGTGATAACATTTAGGTAAAGTTCAAACCCATGCAAAACTAAATAATACGTATATATGCACTTGTGTGTGCATACGTGTATGCATCATAAACTATAGAGAACAGTGGGGAGATAATAAAAAGAAAGTAACCTTTGTAGAGGAAGAAGAAAAAAGATTTATCAGAGACATACTAGATTTGAGTAGCAAAGGGGCCACCTGTTTGTTAAGGGAATAGAGTTGTATTTATTAGTCTTTATATCTCTAATATGTTGTTTAGCTTATATGAGTTGTTCCACATTTTTTAAATGATTACCAAAAAAGAGAGCCCTATACTATTTTGTAACTTCATTTTTCACTAAATTTCTTAGAAGTCATTCCATCCCAGTACTTAGATGTGCCTTATTTGATCATAGCTGAATTATACTCTCTTATGTGTTATGTATATTTCTTTTTTTTTTTTTTTTTTTTTTTTTTTTTTTTTTTTTTTTTTTTTGAGACGGAGTCTCGCTCTGTCACCCAGCTGGAGTGCAGTGGCGCCATCTCGGCTCACTGCAAGCTCCGCCTCCCGGGTTTACGCCATTCTCCTGCCTCAGCCTCCCGAGTAGCTGGACTACAGGCGCCCGCCATCTCGCCCGGCTAATTTTTTGTATTTTTTTAGTAGAGACGGGGTTTCACCGTGTTAGCCAGGATGGTCTCGATCTCCTGACCTCGTGATCCACCCGTCTCGGCCTCCCAAAGTGCTGGGATTACAGGCTTGAGCCACCGCGCCCGGCCATGTATATTTCTTTTAACTTGTTAAGCCTTGCCATTAAAGGCAGATTGGAAAGTCTCCCAGTAATAAGTGCACTTAACATAATCTGGTCTATAAAGGGACTCTCTGTGTTCTTGAGGATTTTTTATATTGTCTCTAGAGCACTGGCCCCCAACCTTTTTGACACCAGAGAATCGTTTCTTGGTAGACTGTTTTTCCACAGACGAGGCCTAGGTGATGGTTTCAGAATGATTCAAGGGCATTACATTTATTGTTCACTTTATTTCTATTATTATTGTTACATTGTAATATGTAATGAAATAATTATACAACTTACCATAAGGTGGAATCAGTGGGAACCCTGTGCTTGTTTTCCTGCAACTAGATGTACCAGTTCCTAAGCAATTCTGGTCCATGGCCTGGGGGTTAGGGACCCCTGACCTAGAGAAACCACCTAGAGTAAGCATTTCTCTCTCTCCCTCTGTGTGTGTGTGTGTGTGTGTGTGTGTGTGTGTGTACCAAGAGAGATCAAAATCAACTTTTTTTTCCCTGAACTGTCTAAAAGTGAGTGTTAAACATCTTAACACTTCACCTAGAAAATACTTGCACACGCATCTCTGAAGAGTAAGGATGATTTCCTATACAACTACAGCGCCATTAGCACATCTAAGACAAAGGTAATTGCATAATGTCATCTAATAACCAACATATATTCATATTTTCCCAGTTATCTTAAAAATATCTTTCACAACTTTTCTTCTCTGTTTAGGAGCCAATGAAAATATACATGTGCATTTAGTGGTTATTTCTCCATAGTGTCTTTTAATGTAGCTGTAGTTTCACCCTCTCCACCTCCTTTTTTTTTTTTTTTTTTAATGAAAATGACTTTTTGAAGAGTCCAGGACACTTGTATTATAGAATTGGCCCATATGGGCCAATTATAATATAATACAATGGACCCTGGAATGGCCCACGTTCTGTCTTTATCTTGTTGTTTCCACACAGTGTTTGAGACCCTACTTACAGTTAAAAAAAAAGAAAAGATAAGTAAGCTTGGAATTGTTGGCTTGGTATAATTAAGTGACTGAACCAACTATTTTGTGTGTTAGGAGGAAAGGGAGGGGAAAATTCTATAAATACTTCAAATACCATCTTTTTAAAAAAATTTATCAAGTACAATGAGTGTGTATTACATTACTATAATTTTGCAGGCAGCAGTTTGTTGACTGTAAGCATTTATAGACCCTCTTTGTGATCTTTTAAAAAGCAGTAAATTTATATTGTTGTTTTTCTTATTATAATTGTGCAGTGTATTAGTTATTGCATAGAAATAACACTGGAATGTCTATGGTTCTTTCTTTGGTTCAGATAGTTTGTAGTTGTTGCATGAAGTATGATTCTTTTCCCATGTATTTAAAAGAATTATATTTCAGCATCCAAGATAATAATGTTGTACATTTATTCTTTGGTCCTATGCAAAGATATTTGAAACACATTTATATAATTTTAGAAATAAAAACATAGTCTCCTTATGTGCATGATTAATTTGGTCATTTAAATCACTGACCAGCAAATTGAGTCTATAAAAACTGTTGAGATAGACAGAATCGTTTTAGTCAACTGGGCATTTGATACCAAATGGAAATAGTTCTCAGATATTTGTCATCCCAGAGAGATAAGTGAACATGAACCCCCATGTGCACTGGCTCAGGCAGCAAGAGCCGGGGGATGCTGTGGGGAGCAATGGCTGTGACATCCAAATGGCACAGTGTAGGTTCTCCCCACAGCCTTGATTTTGGGCAAGTCCCTTTTAAGCCTGTCTAATTTGTAAAAGTGGGGATAATATGTAATTTGATGCAGCGGTTTAAAATGTTTCTGACAGAACTATAATAAGAATATATTTTATATCACAATCTGTACACACATAGTTACACCATGCACTTTTACAGATGTATATTTATAGACATATAAACATTTTTATATAACAATACTTATTTATACTGTGGTACAAGTGAATTTTTAGATGTTGATAAAATTTATTTCATGACCTTCTGAAGGATAATCATCCTCAGTTTGAAAACACTATATAAAGATTCGGTGAGTTTCAGATTCTGCTACAAAAATGATGCTGCCATTTTGGTCATTCAGTCACCAGACATTTATGCATGGTTATCATGTGCCTGTATGAACAAAACTAGGCATCTCTACCCTGTGGAGTTTGCAGCCCCTTGGGGAAGATGAAATAAACGAGAAAATATGCCATCATGAAGAGTATTCTGAGTTGTGAAAAAACACATAAGGGGCTCCATGAAAGAATACCAAGGAGGATCGGCTTTAGAGTGGACACAGGATGGGGGTAGTGGAAGTCTGCTGATACCAGAATGAAAAAAA
Source organism: Trachypithecus francoisi (assembly GCF_009764315.1). NCBI lineage: Eukaryota > Metazoa > Chordata > Mammalia > Primates > Cercopithecidae > Trachypithecus > Trachypithecus francoisi. The sequence continues at coordinate 87,630,461 of NW_022681455.1, read as the reverse complement.
CCAAAGGAACCAGAGTGAGAATAGGGGAGAGATTCAGTGGGATGTTTGTGACCAGATAAGCTTGAGAATTGTGCTTTAAGTCATGCCTCCAGAGGTCTCTGATTTTTTTTTTTTTTTAATGAATGTGTTATAATCAAACACATAAAGAGTGCTTTGCACAGATAATTTTCCAAATTGTTTTTAATACTTATCTGTTCCATTTAATAGTTACCTGCATTGTCAATCACCTCCACCTTGTTTCAGACACCCAGTCCCATGGACATACCAAGTCCTTACCTCCCAGAACTTTTCACAACCTCCTGCCCTTCTGGCTCTTACTTAACCTCTAGGTAGCATCTGACACTTCCTACTTTTGTGTCCCTTTTTCTTTTCAGTGTCCCATAAGTGTGGGTAAAGCTCAGAATTTTTGTACTCAGTCCTTTTCCTTTTTTATGTAAAACACTCACCTTGAGCACTTCATTGACTTGGCTACTTCCACAGCTTATATCAGTTACATTAGTTATGCCACCAGCTCCCAAATTTATATATCTTATTCTAGACCTCTCACGGATTTCACCCCATATCCCACAGATATTTCAACACGTGATCTTTCCTTAAAACCTCTTCATTCTCCTGTTTCCTATCCCAGTGGGTGACACCATCTTCACAGTTGTCAGGTCATTTCCAAGAGTCACTCTTGACTCCTCTCTTTCTTACATCCAATCAGTTCCCAAATCTTTATGATTCCTGCTCCTAAAAACCTTTTGAAACCATCAACTTCTGTGCATTCCATTGCAGCTACTCTGGATTCGACTGCAGGTACCTCCTGCTTACTTTATCATGACAATTGCCAGACTGCTCTTATAGCCACTAGTCTCCTTCCCTTCCTGTTCAGTCTCCAGATGGCCAGCCTCTTAACATCTAAATTAAAGATCGGATCTTACCACACCCTTTCTTAAAATCTCTGTGTGGCACCTTGTAACCAACAGAAAGACTCACATGCTTTTTGTCATGGTGCACAAGGTCTTTTCTGGTCTGGTCCCTGCCCAGTGCTCCAGCTGTAGTTCTCTTGAACTACTCTTCCTTTGTGCTCCTGCCACATGGAGCTTACATGCTGTTTCCCGTGCCCCAGATCTTTCCCTACCTCTTTGCTTCCCCTACCTCCTTTCACTGAACTGACTTTTACATACCCTTCAGGTCTCAGCTGACACCTCTTTTTTCTGGGAAGCCTGCTTTCACCCCCAGTACAATGACCGCTATTCTGTGTAGTTGCTTATTTGCTTATCTTTGACCCCTAGTAGAATATCAGCTCTTGGGGAAGGTGACTCTGTCTTCCCTGTTAACTGGTTTTGCTCCAACTCGTGACACAATGCTGGTGTCTAGTGATGCCTTTGTGTGTGTGTGTGTGTGTGTGTGTGTGGAAAGTGACTCTGCCTTCCCTGTTAACTGGTTTTGCTCCAAGTCCTGACACACTGCTGGTGTCTAGTGATGCATGTGTGTGGTGTGTGTGTGTGTGTGAGAGAGAGAGAGAGAGAGAGAGAGATGGGGCTCACTCTGTCATGCAGGCTGGAGTACAGTGGTATGTTCATAGCTCACTATAGCCTCGAACTCCTGAACTCAAGCAATCTCCCGACCTTGGCCTCCCAAAGCACTGGAATTACAGGCCTGAGCCACTGCACCTGGTCTCTAGTGGTACATATTTCAATGAAGGAAGGAAGTAAAGTACAAGCAAGCCAGTTGCAAAGGAAGACAATGGAGCCACATGGTTAAGAATGCAGGTTCTGGGTTCAGGTGGATCTGGGTGCCAATCCTGGTTCTACCACTGACCAGCTGGGCAAATTTAGCCTCATCTGTAGAAATGGGGCTGTTAGTAGTTCCTGCCTTGCAAGGTGATGAATCGAATGAGAGAACACATGCAAAGTATCCAGTAGAGCATCTGGAGCATAATCAGTATATCATAAAGGTTAGCTGTGATTTCCTTCCATTCTGATCTATGAACAAATAGAACCCAAAAGCCTTCCAATTATCACTGTATTATTTTTTACAATAAAAGCATACATATGTAGAGAAATAAATGACCCCACTGACAGAGATTGCCTAAGATATGAGGCATGTTACTATATATGGCCTTCAACCCCTAAAAATATTTTTAAAAGGTAACTGATTTCCCAGTTGGATAAAAATACAATTATTATATGAGACAAAATCTTTACTCATTACAGAGGACCGTCAGACTCAACTAAATTAAAAATATGCTTTATAAGTGTATACTGCATGAAATGGAAGAGAGAATTTATTGTAACCGATAACAGATGGGAAAGAATGTGAGCTTTCTTAACTTTCCTTTTTTCTTCTTCTTCTTTTTTGTTTGAGACAGAGTCTCACTCTGTCGCCCAGGCTGGAGTGCAGTGGCGCAGTTTCAGCTCACTGCAAGCTCTGCCTCCTGGGTTCACGCCATTCTCCTGCCTCAGCCTCCTGTGTAGCTGGGAGTACACGTCCAGCTAAATTTTTGTATTTTTAGTAAAGACAGGGTTTCAGCATGTTAGCCAGGACGGTCTCGATCTCCTGACCTCATGATCCACCCGCCTTGGCTTCCCAAAGTGCTGGGATTACAGTCGTGAGCCCCTGCACCTGGCCACTTTCTTAACTTTCTGTGCAGAAACCACTGTCTACAAAGTTGTATCTCCTAAAGTGTTCTTTCTTAAAGAAGGAAAATAAAAAATTTCTATTTTTATCTCAGTAAAAATTCACTTAATAGAATCCCTCCATTAGACTTTATCTCGTTTTTGCTGAATTTATTATCTATTAATAGATGATGCCAGTTAATTTATTTACCCTTTGGTAACATTTCTTATACTCTGCAATCTCTCTGAGTGCCTCTAGCCCTCCTTTTGGTCTGTAACGAGAGGGAAGCACTTCTCAGAGCTAATTAAGGGTAAAGGGAGGGATGTATGTACTCTTGTCTCCTTCCTGATAATAGAAGATTCTTCCCATTGTAGGATTTATCTAGCTGGATCCATGCATGCGGTTTGAAGAATTGGGCTTATCTGTAATAAATTTTCCCTGAAATATTGCCTGGTGAATAAGCCTTCCCAAAGTATAAACAAAGTGCCGTTGAAATAGTATTAGCTCTTTTAACATCACTAGGGCTTCATTTGGTACACTGGAGAAGGAGTAAGTGACTTTTTGGTATTGTGGTATCATTCTGAACAGAAAACCTGGCAGCAGATTAAATTCTTTACCTGACAGAAAAGATCTGATTCACTTTGGGACATTATTGCCTTGCTGACCTTGTTTGGTGTCTAATTTATTTTCAGAGAGAAAACAGGAAAGGAAACTTAAATCAAGTTTAATATTTTCTTTTTAGAAACAGATTGCCTTGCTTTTTATAAATTACCATCATCACTGAAAGTAATGCTGACTGAAGTGATCCAAACAAACTTACAGAGCAGCTAAAAACTGGTACAAATCCAGAAGCTTAAGTTGTTAGTAATGATTTCCTTCTTGAAGAGGAGGGTTAAAATAATTGAAGAAATTTAGTGAGCCATGTTTTAGCTTTAGTGAATATTTCCAAAATCTAGCAGTATGGTTTGTGCTCACTTTTTCAGGAAGAATCCAGATACTTCTTGATTCGGGCCTTTTTCTTTTTCTTTTTCTGCCGCTTCTTTTGTTCATCAGTGCCTTTAAATAGTCACTGGGGATGAAGAGACAGGAAATTAAAGTTTCGTATTTTCTCTGTTTTTAGTAGTTGAAGGAGGTGTGTGACAGGCTGTTAAAAGCCATGCAGCTTAAAGTCTGAATTTCAGGCTAGCCTACTGTATGCGCGCGGTCAAATGTGGGACATGATGTGTCTCATCCAGGGCTTGACTGTTCTAATAAGGAGATGAGCCATTAATAAAGCATTAAAGAATGATTAAAGACATACTTGAGAGTGCTTGTAAACTGAAAAGATAAATTATTGATAAGGCTCCAAGTGTACGTAAAGCCTCCCAACTCAGTGATATTGTAACATTGGTTTGCTCAAAGACCTTCAGTGGCTCCTCTTCATCCTCTAAGGTAGACGCTAGTTCCCTTGCCTGCCTACAGTGTGATCCTCTCTTCCTTTCTAGCTTTCTCTCTTGGTCCCCTGCTGGCATCCTATGCTTCAGCCAAACTCTCCTTTTCCCAGTTTCCTCTAGTTTTCCTCATTGCCTTGCCTTTGCTGCTTCCTCTACCTCAGGGTTTCTTAATTGTGGCACTGTTGACACTTTGAGCAGGATCCTTGTTTGTGGTGGGGAGCTGCCATATGCATTGAAGGATGTTTAGTTTAACACCATACCTGGCTTCTACCATCTAAATACCTGTAGCAACCAAAAATGTCTTTAGACATTGTCCAGTGTCTCCTAAAAGGCAAAATAGTCCCTGGTTGAGAATCATTGTTCTACCTAGTAAGCTGTCAACCTGTCTACATCATACTTGTCTTTCTTTCAAGCTTTATCTCAAATGCTGTTTCCTCTAAGACTTGTTACTCTCTTCTCTTTGCTTACTTATCTTGTTAGCCACTCTGTTTCCCATGCCCAGTAAGAGTGACCATTCCCTTGAGCTCTGTCTCCTAACTTACCCATCCCTGACCTCTGTGCTCCCTCCCCTACACTTCCACTCTGTCTTCTAAAATGCCAGTTCCACCATCAGCTCTCATCTGTAGTCTTGCTTCTTTTCACAGAGTTCCTTTCACACTTGTGGAAGCATCCCCCATAGCTGTCTCTAATGGAATATGCCACATGCCTCATATTTTAGTGTTTAGAGATCAGCAACTTTAATCCCCAGTACCACTTTCAAATTATTTCTCCCCGAAATGTCTGCAGATCTCCTCCTCCTATGAGGTTTCTGCCACCCAGTTATACCAAACGTCATTTTCCTTTTTTTATTACTAGCATCTATCAATTTCTAGTTCACTGGAGACATAATATCTTCTGGGCAGTTGTCTAACTCTTGCTATCATTTTAGGTGATTTCAGTGTCTGTGGAGATGAGTCAGCCCAGCACCAGGACCTCCCCACCTCAGCCAGCTCAGTTCCTTTCCTACGCCTTGTAGGTACCAGAAAATATACCATCTCCAAAACCACTAGTCACATAGCCTCTCTCCTACTACCACCCCTTCTCTCTCTAGGTTACATGCTTAAGTGCCCTCCCTGCAACACTTTTTGAATCTCACTGGGGCCTGCAGTCCACTGATCCTGCTACTTTATATCTATTCATCCCCCATCCAGCCTCCACTTCCTTCCTATCCATGGTAAATTATTACTAACCCTCTCTTGCAGATATGCTTGGCTTCTCTCATTCTCTCACATTCAGACACCCTGATTCTAGGTAAACCCTGCCACCTTCATTCTTTCTCTCTCTCTCTCTCTCTCTCTCTCTCTCTCTCTCTCTCACACACACACACACACACACACACACACACACAGAGTATATTAGGTTAGGAGACTGTCCTTGATCTCAGTCTGACATTCTAAATTCAAGTCCTCATTGTGTTCTTTCTCATAGTTCCTGAAGTTTTTCTTCATTTCTGTCACAGTTTGAATTCGAAGTCCCCTTTCTTATCTTCATGTATGGCAGGTGGTCTGTCTTGCTCCCTTCCTCTGCTCTCCTCCTCCTCTCCCCTTCTACTTCCTCCCTCCTTTTTGCTCCCATTGGAGAAGCAAGCAATGCATACATTTTAGCAACAGCTAACAGCTGTACCTGCTCCATTTTGGCATTTAACAATGTATTTGCTCTGAGTTGCAGCAGATTAACTTTTCTTCAGAGGCAAATGTAGACTTCTCTCTCCTTCTCCTGACCACCCACCGCAGTATACTTAAGAAAATGGAAAGGGATAGGTGAGTGTTTTCTGCTACTATCATGTAGAATAAAGTAAAGGAATATCCTTTGGATAACAGAGTAGATGTAAATTGGGTCTTCAGATATCTAAACATTAGGCAGGCTTTTACCAAGAGACTGATACGACATTTAGTAGCAGATTGTGTTACATGGTTTGGTATTTCTTCACACCTGCTTTCTGAATATAGATGCGTTTTTAATCTGATATCTAGGATTGCATACTGTTGACGATAGACATGAGGCAATAACATTGTATTTTCTGCATAAATGCATGAAAGTTTTTGAAACTTCACTTTTTTGACATTTTGAAATTGAATATTTTCATTATTAAGAGAACTCTAGAAGAGAAACTCCATTTAAAAACAGTATATGGTGCCGGTAAATACTCAGCTCTTACTATAAAGTGAGGACACATTTTTTAAATAACAAAATAGAATTACTGTTTTGCTTTTATTATAGTGTTTCCCATCTATTAATTTACCCCCAACAGTGATTCTTAGTCACCTAAGGGGATTGCTTTCAATCATAATTGATAGATTTGTTCTGACGTTTTAACTTTTACTAGTTACTTTTTTCATGAGTTTAGATTGTAATATAGATTTTTGAATCAAGCTTTTTGCCTGGGCATGAAACATGATTTAGACAGTGTGACCTGCCAGATCGTTTCATCGGAATGACAATTTACGGCATCCCTAAGCAGCATATATTATGCCAATGAACATAAATGATCATGGTGTCTCATTGATATTTTCATTTTCTATTTTTATTTTTATCTAATTAGACTCTTTAATGAACTGTGTATATTGTGGAGCAAAATGTCATCATAATTTTAATATATAATATAATATATGGTAAATAGCTTTAAATTGAATTCTTATCTAGTCAGGTTGAAGATGAACCAAGTCTATTTCTATCCAATATAGTTAGTTTACTATGAACTAAGGTCTATTAATACTAAATGTTCTAGACCACTGATGTGGTTAAGAAGGAAATAAAATTAGCATTCAACTTCAGTAAGCCATGTAAAAATGTTTTGTCTAAGATGTTCACATTTCTCTTAGTAGAAATTGTCCATAATCATAATGGACTCTTCATATTGTATATTGGCATAAAAAACAAAAAATATCTAAAAAGTATTATTTAGCTGCACCACTCTTGTCTATCTCCCAATACCAACAGAAGTAACTTTTTTCATAAATGGTCTTTTGAAAACTAACTGAAATCATGGAGTAACATGAAACTTTAGTTTTTAATTACTGGAGATCTCATTTCGCCCTTAGCACTCAGGATCTCAGATATCATTCATAGGAATCAGGTGCTTATTACTTGAGAATTTTTTTAGTACACATTTATAGAAATACAAGTTAATAAAATATGGGATAAAATGAGCTGAAATTATGTAGGATGACCTATTACAAATTGAGAGATTTGTAGAGAGATGTGTCTTTTTATTCCATTTAGATTTTTAGAAGCACCTTAATTATAGTGCTTCTGGCGAGTAATGAAAACTTGGCCTTTCTGCTCTAGGAAAACATAGTCCACATGACACGGTACTTTTGTCGGAATTCTCAAAGACAGTGTTTATTTGTGTTTTTGTGGCCTTTACCTAAAGAGAAATAGAATTTTGTTTCTGAAAATGCTTTAAAAAGTGGAAATAATGTATGTCAATGAGTCATGAGCGATTATCAAATCTACCAGGAGGGCAAAGCGAGCTAAGGTTGACGGTACTTTTTAACACCGTAGAATTGCTCAGCTGACTTAAAAGTATATAATATTTTCTCATCAATTTAGTAATTCTGATCAGTATGCTAAATGTACATACACACACTTTTTCTTCTTAAAAGCAGCACAGACTATATCTTCAAGATGGCTTTGATAAATATAGGTTTAAATTTGTCTGTCCTCTTAGGCCACAATGAATCTTTTGTGCATGTTAAAAACATGATACAAGGGGTCTCTTATAAAAACGTGTAGAGTCTGTACTAAATAAGTTCTTAAATCCTGCTGCTGTGGAGTATATCTTTCCCATTGTTCACAAGCATTTCTAGCAGTATCCTGAAATTAATGCTAATTCCAGTGTACAGATCAAAAAGTATTTTAAAAGGTTGAGTTATCCTTTAGGATGAGTCCTAACCTATTCTGTTGACCAAATTTTAATTCACATAAAGAGACTTAAAACATACATTTTAAATAATACTGATACGTTAGTGTGTTATGTTTGCCTATAGGCAACCCCTTAATCTCCAAAACATATAACAGCCAAATGTTTGATGAAGTCTATTACAATTATGTGGTCTTGTATTTAGTGATTTTGTCGCTGTAGAAAAACCAAAAAAAAAATTTTTTTTTTAGACAGAGTTGCTCTGTTGCCCAGGCCAGAGTGCAATGGTGCAGTCATGGCTCACTGCAACCTCCACCTCCTGAGTTCAAGTGATTCTCGTGCCTCAGCCTCCCTAGTAGCTGGAACCACAAGCCCATGTAACTACGCCCAGCTAATTTTTATATTTTTAGTAGAGATGATGTTTTGCCACATTGGCCAGGCTGGTCTCAAACTCCTGGCCTCAAGTGATTCTCCCACCTCGGCCTCCCAAAGTGCTGGGATTACAGGCATGAGTCACCACACTCAGCTGCCACTGCTCATTCTTGAAGGATCTTTCCAATCTACCAAGGACCTTCTCCTTAACACCTAGGAGTTCAATGCCAGTATAGCCCCTTGGATAGTGTATGGTGCACGGCCTCACAGCATCACACTGCTAGTTATCTAATTATGCAAAAAGAATACAGGCTCAGGCACCCTAGAGTACAGTGTAGTCAGAAAAGCACACACATTAAGAGGTGTTGCTGTCTCTTGTTAAAGGGCCAGGAAACTCTGGGGACTATGTCACCTTCCCTATCTCTTCCTAAGCATCTAAATTCTAGTTGCCCTAAAATGGCAGTGCTACCTCTTTTCTAGCTCTGCATCTCTTGATATTTGTTTCTCCTCCCTCTACTAGCTAGTCAAATTTGTCTGTCTTTCTTTTTTTTTTTTTTTGAGACGGAGTGTTGCTCTGTCCCCCAGGCTGGAATGCAGTGGCTCGATCTCTGCTCACTGCAAGCTCCACCTCCCAGGTTCACACCATTCTCCTGCCTCAGCCTCCTGAGTAGCTGGGACTACAGGCGCCCGCCACCACACCTGGCTAATTTTTTTGTATTTTTAGTAGAGACAGGGTTTCACTGTGTTAGCCAGGATGGTCTCGATCTCCTGACCTCATGATCCGCCTGCCTCAGCCTCCCAGAGTGCTGGGATTACAGACTTGAGCCATCGTGCCTGGCCGTCTGTCTTTCTTCATTTAGAATTCTGGTCCAACGAATAGTTATTATCCGTCTTTGAACACAGCTTTTCACGCTTGCCTCTTCTTTAGGTACCTGCCAGTTGTGGAGGGGTGGCCTTAGATGAAGATACCTGTGAGCTAGTCAGTAGTTATCTGAGCAAAAACGTGTGGCTGGATGATTTTTCTGTTGCTTACTTTTAGGTTGTTAAATATTTTGTCCCAGAGGGCTCTGTAAATTTTGTGAGACCAGTGTCAGGTATTGTTCCTTACTATCCGTGTGATAGCACCTCAAAGAAACTAAGATTTATGAAGCCCCTTACAACAGAGCACTGTGTTAGACAGTCTCCCTACATTATTTCATTTCACCCTTTTCCGATTCGTGCGTGAAATCAACTTACTGTAAATGGTGATGTTATACCCATTTTATTGATAAATTAATTAAGAAGTAGAGAAAACAAAGGCCCATAAGTCACACAGCTAATGACTGGCACAACTGATGCTGATTCCCAAACCTGTGTTCTTTGCGGTCTGTACCATAATGTGTAAAACTCAAGTCCTTACAATGGATCGCAGGGTTCTGCATGGCCTAACCCCTCACATGTTTTTTTATTTCCTCCTCTCCTGCTGCATTTCCCTGTCCCAGCCACACAGACCTCCATGGCCTGTGTTCCTGAAACACACTGTCACCTCCAGCCTTTACACGGCTGAGGCCCGGCAGAACGCTCTTCACTCAGATATCCATAGGACTCACTTCCTCATCTCCTTCACATCTATTTGTTTTGTGGTTTTTGTGGGCGTTTGTTGTTTTCGGGTTTTTTTGTAGAGACAGAGTCTCTTTATGTTGCCTGGTGCTGGTCTCAAACTCCTGGGCTCAAATGATCCTCTCGCCTCAGCTTCCCAAAGCACTGGGATTACAGGCATTAGCCACCACACCCAGCCTCCTTCAGATCTTTACTCAGTATCACTATGTAAGTTTGCTTTCATTAAATTCCAAACACCCCTCCCAACACCCCTCCCACATGGACACTTCTTATCTTTATTTTTCTCTTTAGCATGACCTATTTTACTTACTTATATGTAAAAATAAAGGAGCAAAAGTTTCTGCCAAGAAATACTCTTGTATCTCCAGTTAGAACAATACTTGGCATATATTAAGCACCTAATAAATATTCCTTGAAAAATGGACAAAGGAATGGGTGTATATGTCTATGCATATATGTCCCAATAATGAAATAATTCCTAGGATATTAATGCATCAGAGGTAATATAACTCAGTTCTGATTCCCATATAAGAGTGTCAGAGTGGGCAAAAAATAATTTAATAACCAAATCCTTCAGTAATCTAACAAGGTACATGCACATATATATTTCTAATGTTTATCCTGACTTCCAAAAAGGGTCTTCAGAACCTTTTCATGTAGGTCACATAAGTATAACAGAATCATTCTTAGTGTTTTTATTACTGTTTCTGAAAGAATTTGAAACAACTTTAAACACTATACATGCTGCAAAATATGGACAAAAAATTTAAAACATCTCAGAGATGAGCTGGAAGATCTCAAGAGTTGTTAGGCCCAGGGCATTAAATACAACCTAAACATTTAAGCAACATTAAAAATTTGTGCACTAGGCTGTGCGTGGTGGCTCACACCTGTAATCCCAACACTTTGGGAGGCCGAGGCAGGTGGATCACGAGGTCAGGAGATTGAGACCATCCTGCCTAACACGGTGAAACCCCATCTCTACTAAAAATACAAAATATTAGCCAGGCATGGTGGCGGGCGCCTGTAGTCCCAGTTACTTGGGAGGCTGAGGCGGGAGAATGGCGTGAACCCAGGAGGCAGAGCTTGCAGTGAATGGAGATCGTGCCACTGCACCCCAGCCTGGGCGATAGAGCAAGACTCTGTTTCAAAAAAAAGAAAAAAATTTGTGCACTAAATTTTACTCTGAGTAAATTGGTAGCTAAGACAAAAAAGGAAAGTTATTTGAACGTCTCATAGAAGAAAGTACCCACATTCATCTACAGAGATACGTTTACTTGGAACTTCAATTCTGTGAAAATATAAGTGTCTTTATCTAGTCTTATCTTCAACTGTAGGATTATAAAGCATTCAGAAACTTTGCTCAAATGTATACTATGTATAAGTGCCTTGTATAGTAGTTGAGGACATAATATTAAATTATAACTAAGCACATTTCCATGAGTAACCTGATCTGAAGTTCTCTACCATATCCCTTTCCCACCTTTGTGCCTCTGCTTGTGGGTTCTCCGTGTACCTATATGTGTCCAGATAGTTCTTGTACTTCAAGGCCTGATGAAACTTTATTAATGCCCCCCGGCTGCTAAGATTCTCTGTGGGCTCGGGATTCCCATGGACTTTGTCTCTTCCTAAATGATATTTTTCATTTCAACTTTATATAAAAATTATATAAAATTGAATTACAAGTATTTGAAATAGTTGTCTAATCACTCATGAACTAGATTTTTCTTTAAGTATATTGTATTATATGCAGTTATATTCATTAAATATTTGTTAAGAGAGCAAATGAGCCTATTTCAGTATTGGATTTTTAAAGTAATACCTTGTACAGTTCAGGCAAAATTTTTCTATTAATAAGCATTATTGGCCGGGCACGGTCACTCATGCCTATAATCCTAGTGCTTTGAGAGGCCGAGATGGGTGGATCACCTGAGGTCAGGAGTTCGAGATCAGCCTGGCCAACATGGTGAAACCCTGTCTCTACTAAAAATTAAAAAATTAGCCGGACGTGGTGGCAGGTGCTTGTAATCCCAGCTACCTGGGAGGCTGAGGCAGGAGAATCGCTTGAACCTGGGAGACGGAGGTTGCAGTGAGCCAAGATCGTACCACTGCACTCCAGCCTGGGCGACAGAGTAAGACTCCATCTCAAAAAATAAATAAGAATTATTATATCTGGTTTTATTTCATTCTGAAGTTATGTCAGTTGATGTAAGGTTATTTGCAACATTCATCTGTCTTTTGCCCTTGATTTCACATACAGAACTCATTACCAAATAAAAAGCAAAGACTTGAAACCTCACAACAAACTTTCAGCTAATGATACTTCCTTAGGACTTCTCTGTCACGATGACTGTTAATGTCAGCCCATGCCATGCCTATGTCACATTCAGTCCTGATCCTCAGTGATTACCACCTTTATCTAAGTGTGTATAACTGTCCATCTGGTGAACTGAATGGATGAGCTCCGGTCTTAGCAGATTGAAAAGGAATGCTTCTCCATACACATCTCATGCTGCTTTTTTTTCCACGTGGAAGTTCATGGACCTGAAAATGGCTTATTTTAGGGAGAGCATTAGCTTTGTACCCAAACTAAAATCTTTGCATTTAGTAGACATTTTTTGTCCAGTCTGACAAGCTCTGTCTCTTGGTGGACTTGTTTAATCCACTGACAAGCTATTAATGTTCTTATCTCAACAGGTGAGTTTACATCTGCTTTTTGTTTACTATGTCTCAGTCTTTCTTTGGCCCTCTATTCCTACGTTACTGCTTTCTTTTGCTTTTGGTGAATATTTTCTATGGTAACATCTTAATCCCTTTAATAACTATTTTAACTTTTTATTTTGATTAGTGGTTGCTATCGGGCTTACTACATATATCTTAACTCATCAGAATCTACTTCAGATATGTACTAACTTAATTCCAGCGAGATATGTCACTCGTTTATAGCTCTATTCTGTTCCCCCTTACTGTAATACATATTACATCTATATATGTTACAAACCCATCATACATTGTTATGATTATTACTTTATATAACTTTATGTCTCTTAAAGAAGCTTAGAGAAGACAGTAAAGCAGATATTATTTACAGTGTTTGTTATATTAACCTTCTTAGTTACTGTTTCTGGTTCTCTTCCTTTATTCCTGTGAATTCAAGTTACCATCTTGTCATTTCTTGGTGTAATTTTCTTGGTCCATTGCAATTTTGCTCCCACTCATCTTCTTAGTGCTCTTGCTGGCAAATATATTACATTTCTATATATTATGGGCCTAGTGATACAATTATATACATATTGTTTTATTACAGTTGCATTTTTAAATCAATTAAGAAAGGAGAAGGAATATACATTTAAACTGTCTTTTATAACTACCTAATTCCTATACTAATTGCACTGTTTTTTCCTATGGATTTGAATTACTCTTGGGGTCATTTGCTTTCATCCTGAGCAACTTTAGTACTTTTTATAGGGTTGTTGCAGGACAATCAAAGACTGGAGAGACTGAAAAAGGTTCTGAAGAGTTTATTAAATTAAGGTGATCGGCAGATCACGAGGTCAGGAGATTGAGACCACGGTGAAACCCCGTCTCTACTAAAAAAAAAAAATACAAAAACTAGCCAGGCGCGGTGGTCCCAGCTACTCTGAAGGCTGAGGCAGGAGAATGGCATGAACCCGGGAGGTGGAGCGTGCAGTGAGCCAAGATCGCGCCACTGCACTCCAGCCTGGGTGACAGAGCGAGACTCCATCTCAAAAAATAAAAATAAAAAATACAAATAAATTAAGGTGATCCCCAGCTCAGCCAGACATACGTCCAGAAAGTCTGAGCCCCAAACAAAGGGCTTTTCCTACTTTTAAACATCTTAAGGTGGGAACTACGTGAGGCGGGAAGCGAGTTACAGAAGCAAGGAACAAAGGCAGCATTACAACATTCCTTACATCTTCAGGGAAACATGTCTTGCAACCTAAACTTACCGGTCTTGTGACCCTGCAGCTGTGCAGGAACTTGCTGGGCCTGTAATAAACTTTGAGGAATGTGGAGTTGGGGAGTATGGATAAGGTCCACTGTCCACAGAGAGAAGACAGGCTGTTAATATTCTCTTTTAACTTGAGTGTAAGGCAGGGTCACACTTCACAGCAACTTTAAGAGGATTTTAAAATTTCTGTTACTACTACTATTAGGTTTTAGTTGATTTCATTAATTCCTTCTTCAAGGTGAGTCTGCTAGCAGCGAATTATCTCAGTTTTCATTATCTAGAAATGTCTTTATTTCCTCTTCAATTTTAAAATTAGTTTTCCTGAATGTAGGACTTTTGGTTGACAGGAGCTTTTTTTCTTCCATCACTTGGACTATGTCATCCCACTGCCTTCTGGCCTCCATTGTTTCTGATGAGAAGTCACCTATTAAACTTATTGGGATTCTCTTCTACATAATGAATAGTTTTTCCCTTTCTTCTTTCAAACATTTTATTTTTCTTTGGTTTTCAGCATTTTTGCTATGATTTATCTATCTGGGTATCAATCTCTTTGCATTTATTCTGCTTCACATTTATTGAGCTTCTTAGATGTGAATATTAGAGTTTTCCATCAAATTTGGGAAGTGTTTTAGCCATTATTTCTTCAAATTTTTCTTTGTCTTCTCTCTCACCTCTACTGGAGAACTTCCATTACATATACCTTGGTGTACTTAATTCTGCCCCACATTTCTTTGAAGTTCTTTTCATTTTTTTCTTATCCTTTTTTCTCTCTGTTTTTCAGGCTGCATAATCTATTATGAAGTTTGCTAATTCTTCTGGCAGTTCAAAGCTAATGTTGAGCCCTTCAAGTGAATTTTTTATTTCAGTATATTTACTTTCAGTTCCATAATTTCCATTTGGTTTTTTATCATTTCTGTCTACTGATATCTTGTATTTGATAAGGCATACTTCCCTTTACTTCTTTAAGTATAATTTCCTTTCGTTTTTTTAACATATTTGTAGTGGCTGCTTTAAAGTTTTTGTCTGTGAAATTTACATCTGGTTCCTCTCACAGCACTGTCTGTTGCCAGGTTTTTGGTTTTCTGTTTTCTTGTATATGGATTATACTCTCTTGTTTCTTTATGGGTCTCATAATTTTTTATTGGACATTTAGGTAATTGTTGTGGTCATTCCACAGAAAAAGTATGCACAGTCTTCCCTCCAAAATTTGGCTCAGAAGCCGAGAAGTATGAGAAGTTTTGTTAATCACATAAAGAGGCTTTGTGGGAACTGCAAGGCAGGTCTTCCAAACTGGTCTGAAAATGGTTTGAGAGACCAAGGACAGGAGACTGCCTTGGAAGGTTATTTGTGTGCTGTTTGGAGGTGGGGCCTGGGTGAGGTTCCAATGCATGAGCAGGGCTTGAGGGGCATGAACCTACCACCAGCACCAAAGGAGGCTGGCTTTTTTACCAGCTTGCCCAAATATAGGGTGCAAGAGGAAAAGGGAGGGATAAGATTTAAAAGCTGTCAACAGACAAATATTTTAAAATGTAGCCAGATTCTTTTCCACAATAATATACTGTAGCAACTTTGGATACTGCCCTCCACTCCCCAGAGCTTGTTTTTGTTGTTTGCTTGTTCATTTGTTTAGTGATTGACTACACTATTTCAGGGAAGAGTATTTTCCCTGTAGTATGAAGCCTTTGATGTTGCTCCTCAGAGGCTACAGCTTTAGAGATGTTCCTTGTCATCCTGGGATGACAGTGGTTTTAGCAGGGCTCTCTTTTTCTCTTTTGGGATCACACTCAGCTGTTAGACTTAAGTAATTGCCAGCTGATTGCTCTATTTTTGACAATTCCTTGGGGACATAAATTGCTCCATGGTCTGATATAATTACATTTGGATTCCTTTTCAGGTTTGTTCTGTAGGTTAGTGTTGTAGGTTTGTCCAGACTTCAGGAAAGTTATTTGTAGTTCTTCATTCCCTAGTTCTCTCTGTTAAGCCCTGGTCAGTGATTTAGTTTGATTCTTTCATGAGGCTGACCGCCTTTTCTGTTGCTTTCCATCAAACCTTCATTTGTTTTGAATACACCCTTAGGATTGAACTTCCCCACACTCTGTTTTAAATATTGGGGGACAGCTTTGTAGCTGCCTGTTACAGCCTGACACTTCTGGGCAAAATTCCTGAGCATGACTCCAGAGGTGAGAGTGAGGACAGTGACACACTTTCCCCTGAAAGGCATCCCTGCTTTCGGCACAGAGCACTGCATTGGAGTGGTAGCTTCTGATCTTTGCTTCCCTTTACAGCATTGAACCAAAGGCCTACAAAAGGGCTGGTGTGTGAGTCACTAGGCCCCTGCTATTCTTAGTGTGCTGAACGAGAGATAGATCCTACACCTTTGTGAGTAGGGGTCGGGTTGAAGAAGGGGTGTCCCTGGCCTCTTGGCCTCACTCTCTTGGAATCTAGCCTCTACAACATATAGCGGGGGGGGGGGGGGGGGGGGGACGAGAAATGGTGGCCTGCCCCGCAAGAAGTTACCACAGTCATTGACTAGTAGCTGGGTGGAGCAGGAGCCCTGTGTTTTTGGCTGCAGCTTCCTGACGAGGAGTTTCCATCGCACTAAGAGGAGAAGAGAAAGAGCAGGTAGTGGTTCAGAAGTCACAGGCTCTCGCTCTTCTTGTCTGATTTTAGTATATTTTCTTGAATAAATGTTTCTTCATTTGTTGTATGCTCCCAGAACAATTTCCAGAGACTGTAAATTTTTAAAAAAATAATTTCCCCCAGTTATGTTTGTTTTACTGGAGAGCAGGGCTGTAGAGCTCCTCACACTGTCATTCCAGAAGGGAATTTTTACAATTGGTAGGCATTTGCTGACCTGAAAGTCATCAGTCCTAATGCCAGATAACAGATGGTTTTTTTTGTTTAAGTCAATGGCCTTGAATTTTGTTCACTGTTTTGGCTGTGGCTTTTTTAGGATGAAGGTTTTATCATGTATGCTCCAAAGGAATATTCTGCCATGTTACAGATTAGTCTGTAAGTTAAATATGATCAATTTACAAAACAGCATTAGAACTTTCCTGTCTAGCTTAACAGCCTTTCCTTGTTTTCAGTGCAGTGTTTTTAAGTCTTCAGTTTTAAAAGCTCAAAGTTTTGGTTCTCATGTAAGTCCCTTTAACATTAAAAAAGAAAGGTTGGGCCGGGCGCGGTGGCTCAAGCCTGTAATCCCAGCACTTTGGGAGGCCGAGACGGGCGGATCACAAGGTCAGGAGATCGAGACCATCCTGGCTAACACTATGAAACCCCGTCTCTACTAAAAAATACAAAAAACTAGCCGGGCGAGGTGGCGGGCGCCTGTAGTCCTAGCTACTCGGGAGGCTGAGGCAGGAGAATGGTGTAAACCCGGGAGACAGAGCTTGCAGTGAGCTGAGATCCGGCCACTGCACTCCAGCCCGGGTGACAGAGCAAGACTCCGTCTCAAAAAAAAAAAAAAAAGAAAGGTTGAAGTGTTCTCATTGAAGTGAGCACTCAGCATGACCTATAAATAGCATTCTGCTATTACAACAGGCAGAGGAAACTGAGGAAAAAGACGGCTCGTTAGAAGTTATTAGTCACTGTAAGGTTTACTCTTTGCTGCATTAGAATGATTGAAGATAGACTTTCAGAGTTAACATTGTTTTTAAAATTATTTCTTGTAGCTTTTGAAAGGAAGCTTTAATATTTTTAATGTACATTTCATTTTCATGTTTAATCACTATTATACTTGTTTCTGCTTCAAGAGAAATTTTTTATAGTATCACATATAAAGTTTAGGGACTACCTTAATCAAATGCCATATGCCAAGGAAATTATTTACTTCTCAGAATTACCAACTTCAGATTGTGTACAACTAGAATGCATATAAGAGCAATTTTTATAATTGTTAAATGTATTTAGTATGTATTTTACATTAATAAACTTTAATTTTTTTTAACAAATTAGAGGCCATGAGCATACCTCATTATTTTAATAAATTACTTTAACCTGAAGTTTCTTAATAATCTGATTGTTTGATTTTAACTTACTTAAAACATACAAACCTTTATAAACACAATGTCACATATTGGTAATATTAGCATTTCACTAATGTGAATATAATAACTTCTAAAAACGAATTGCCCATTTAGTTTCTGACCAGTGCAAATGTCACTTCCTCAGTGAGCCCTCCTCAAATTCATCCAATAAGAGAGTACCTCTGCCAGCTCTGTTCCAATAGTATGTATTCATAATTCTAGCAGAGCCATTACCACATAGTATTTGTCAACATCTGCCTCCTCAAGGAAGGAGTAGAGAGGAGTAGTAGAGACAGTAACCTCACCATATTGACCAGGCTGGTCTCGAACTGCTGACCTCAGGTGATCCCCCACCTTGACCTCCCAAAGTGCTGAGATTACAGGTGTGAACCACCATTCCCTGCCGTCATTTGTGTTTATCTCTCAAATACCTAGTTGAGTGCCACGCTGTCAGAGGTATTTAAAAGACGTTTGAATCCATTGGTGGATATGACATGGAAAAAAAATTTTAAGATCGTTCTTTCACATCATTTTATAGGCAAGTAAGTGAAGTCCAGAAAGGTAACATTTTGCTTTACTTTTTCCAAGTTACCGTACTGTATTACTTCAGGCATTTTATTACTACAGTGCTCTAGATTCAGGAAAAATATTCCCTTCCAGTATGTTCCAGAAATAATGTGTGGAAACCTTAGAGAGAGGTTATTTCATTAAGACCAGGGTTATTCTAGCAGAAAATGCCTCTCTGGTGTGTAGAAAGTGAACTAAGAATAGTTAAAAAAAAAGAAGACAGCCGGGCGCGGTGGCTCAAGCCTGTAATCCCAGCACTTTGGGAGGCCGAGACGGGCGGATCACGAGGTCAGGAGATCGAGACCATCCTGGCGAACACGGTGAAACCCCGTCTCTACTAAAAAATACAAAAAAACTAGCTGGGCGAGGTGGCGGGCGCCTGTAGTCCCAGCTACTCGGGAGGCTGAGGCGGGAGAATGGCGTAAACCCGGGAGGCGGAGCTTGCAGTGAGCTGAGATCCGGCCACTGCACTCCAGCCTGGGCGACAGAGCGAGACTCCGTCTCAAAAAAAAAAAAAAAAAAAAAAGAAGACAGTACACAAATCAGGTTTCCAGACTGGATGGAGCATAAGTGCCTACTGTTAGAGGTTTGATTTTCAGTTACAATGAGTTTAAATCATTTTAAATAACTAATTTTGTATTTTTAACCATCCTTCCCTTGGATTGAGAAGATAAATAAACTGCTAACCTTAGCTGACCACCTGTATTGTGTTTTGCAGTTCAGTCTGAGGTAGCAGTTATTAGAGAGACCAGCAACTTCTACTCATAACTCTTGGAGCATTATCACCTTGATTGAATTGTGACACTTAAGAAATAAATCACTTGCAAGTTGAATTTGATTTTAAGTGTCTGGCCACAATTTTTGTGAATAAAATTAAGAGTTTTTTTCTAACACATACCCCATGACTAGAGTCCATCATGTAGTGAAAATTTAGAGTTCTGTCAAACATGTTTCTCTCAGGAGACAGAAATGCATTAAAAAATGTAATTTTTGGAAGTCCTTTAACATCAGCATAAACTGACATACAGTCTTTTCTTTTCTTTTCTTTTGAGACGGAGCTTCACTATCGTTGCCCAGGCTAGAGTGCAGTGGCGCGATGTTGGCTCACTGCAACATCGATGTTGGCTCACTCCGCCTCCTGGATTCAAGCAATTCTCCTGCCTCAGCCTCCCAAGTAGGTGGAGTAGCTGGGATTACAGGCATGCGCCACCATGCCCAGCTAATTTTTTGTATTTAGTAGAGACGAGGTTTCACCATGTTGGTCAGCCTGGCCTCCCAAAGTGTTGGGATTACAGGCGTGTGCCACCACACCTGGCTAAGTCTTTTCATTTGGAGGAAATAAATACTCAGAAATCCAACATGCCATGTTTCAGCTGCTAAAAAAATAAAATAAAATAAAATAAACATTTTTGGATAGTAACGCTTGTATAGGCAGCTATTGAGCAACTAGAAAGTGTCACATATTTATAAATCTGTAATGAGGCACAGGTGGACAAGATAAGAAAGCATCAGGATTTTGGAATGAAAGGGATGAATGGAAGTTAGTAACCTTAGTACATAAACCAAATTATTGTAGACTGACTTCATTGCCCCAAGAAAAACACATCAGGGCAAATATAATTCTAAAATGTATATTTTAAAACCTTCATTTAAGTTAATTTACATAAATGAAAGTTGATGGGAAATCAGAAAATCTTAGCAATTATTGATGCCAAGGTCCTGTTCTCCAGTTCTTTCCATCATTAAGTATTATCTCTGTTGATTTCTTTACCTTCTGGAACATAGAAGACTTTTTGAGAAAGTGGAGAGTCTTATGTTTGAAGTTTGAATTAATGTTTGTTAACCCATATAAACATTCCAATATTGAAAATATTAAAGCTACAAAATCTCCTGAAATTCCTTAAGGTCCTAACCTCACAGGGGTAGAGGAAATATGTGACTTCACTTGATACATACATTTAACACCAGAATTCAAAATATTGCTAAGTCTTTGGGGACCATTAACTTACCATAATTGTCTTGATTACATTTCTCCTAACAATTCAACATACAAGTTATGAAAAATAAATTCCTATGATAAAAATGTAGTAATTAAAAAATATTTACTCCTCATTTGTTAATAATCCTCTTAATAACCCTCACCAAGTGAAAATTATAATCCCCGTAGACATTCCATTTCAGTGCGGTTAACAGGTTCTTATTATTTGCTGCCAGCAGCCTGTTACTTGGAATTTATTGGTTTTGCCTAAAATTTTTAGTTTATATACAATCTGAAATAAATAAAGCCAGTGTTGTTTGTTTGTTTGTTTGTTTGTTTGTTTGTTTTCCCCCACTTAGAACAAAAATACTTCTGATCATGATTTGACTGACGAGGGAAGACAGGGTAGGAGTGTGTTCATTGTTATCATTAGTGGCTTTCAGCCTTGTGTGCCTGGATTCCAGAGTGTGGTGTCTGCGTATCTCTGTATCTTGTTGTGTACCTTCTTGAATCAGAGATCATCAGAGCTGTCTGCTAAGTATGGTGAATCTTCATTTTGGTCCCCATGTTTCAGGAAATAAAGAGAAAGAAAGTCTAGATAGAAATAATGAACTTAAAAGTTGAAATTTTAGGGCCGGGCGCGGTGGCTCAAGCCTGTAATCCCAGCACTTTGGGAGGCCGAGACGGACAGATCACGAGGTCAGGAGATAGAGACCATCCTGGCTAACACGGTGAAACCCCGTCTCTACTAAAAATACAAAAACTAGCCGGGCGAGGTGGCGGGCGCCTGTACTCCCAGCTACTCGGGAGGCTGAGGCAGGAGAATGGCTTAAATTCGGGAGACGGAGCTTGCAGTGAGCTGAGATCCGGCCACTGGCACTCCAGCCCGGGCGACAGAGCGAGACTCTGCCTCAAAAAAAAAAGGTTGAAATTTTAAAATTATTCTTAGAAATGTAGACTTGTGAATGGGGAACAATTCAAGCACGTTTCTCATATCATCTTACTAAATTAGTGCATCTTTATAGAATGTGATCTGGCAGAATTATTTGATATAGGGAAATATAGGAAATAGGGTTGATCTTCTGCAAACAAAACTATGACTAATGCAATCATCTCTATCAGAGGTTTCAAGCCAATACTTGTGAGCAAAATCAGCTTGGAGACATGTTTTGAGTTTTTTTGACCCATGCTGTGTTTCAAATATTTTGAATTAAGTTTCAGTATTTTAAAAGTATGATTTTTCATATTAAAAATCGTATTTCTATAACAACAATAATTGTCTGGAGCTAATTAATTCTGTCCCCTCTGGTCAGTAATGATCTCTTTTGCTTCATCCAGTTCCCTCACTTACTACTGTCTCTCTTATCCTGAGATGCTTATTCAGTTTGTATGCCCTTGCCTTTTTACTATTTGATCATCTTGTTTGTACCAGGCCCTCTTAACTTATTTAAGTTAAGGCCTTATGCCTTATAGCATTTCAATTGATGACCTCTGAGCTACAGAATGCAATTAAACTGCTGCTGCAAAGAGTGAAAGCTGGCATGAACTGGTTTGTCTTAGTGATTTCAGCAGTCATATGGCCTTCAGTATACTTTTTAATGAGTAAGTGGGGGGAAAGGTGTTTTATTTTAAAGATTTTTTATGCTACATTGTTATGCTGCCCTTCCAGTAATATAACTGGACCTAAGAGAAACTGGATAGTACTATAGAACAAATATAAACATGAGGTTGGCATAGCCTCCTAGCTTGAGCATAGAAACAGTATAAGTTATGATACTGCTTTGAGCCATTCTTTGTGGAAATGTCTCCAGACATTTCAGCTTATAGAAAATACTGAGAATGTTTTATTAACTGTTTTTCCAAAATAACCTGTAATATTATTCCTTTGTGAATAGTAACTGTTATTACCCAAGGAGAATTTCTTCATGCAGGAACTCAAAATAATATTATGAATAGTTTTTTTAAATTTCCATTGGAATATTTTTCTTAAAACTTGAGACATCACACTGAAGGATATAGTGCCCAAAATCACAATTTTCAACATCTTCTTTTATACCATAGTATATCAAAAGGATATTACATGCTCATGATTAATCATTAAGCTTTGTTTTGAGTTTTTCTAACATGATTTAGTTCATTTAGACTTCCAATTTAAGTTTCTAAAACTCCTGAGGCTTCCTTTTAATGCCAACTGTAATCGGAGAGCTCTTCATTTGAAAGGAAGGCTAAGCTGCAGTTGACAAAGATTAAAATGCAGTAGCTTACTCCTTTCAAGCTACGAATGGAGATAATTGAAGCATAAACCATTTAATGTTTTTGTACACACTTGTCTATGTGTAATTTCTGAGGAATAAACTACATGTGCATTTAATATTTTCACTATTTTACTTGTTAAATGAATCTAATGGGAAAGAACTTAATTGAGTTTGCAGTTTAAATCCTGAATTTTTCACGAAATCATGATGTGATCTTTTGTTATGGAGTATTTGTTCAAGTGAATATCAGTGATGTCAGCTATCATTATGTTGTTTCTACTAGCATTTTTAAAGTTAGTTTTTAAGACAGGAAAGACAAACCCATATCCAAAATATATATGGTCCCTGTAAATGAATTGCTGCCATGTCCAGGGTGAAAGGAGTCCAATGTAGTCGCCATGCCACCAACTCTTTATACCAAACCGCACCTCACTGCACTCTCCCTATACCAACCCTGTTCTTCCAACCCCCAACCCTGCCTTCATCAAACACATGCAGAACTTAGTCTCATGCACACTCTCCTGGCTCCTGCCAGTACATGTACACTAGGTCCTGGACTTAATTCAGAGTGCAGTCCCTTCCTCCTACCTGTCCATCACATTCCTGGCTAAGTTTACACTGTAATTTAACCTTACTTTTTGGCCTAGTGGCCAGGAGATAAGGTGGGCAGAGCAAAGGAATGGGGGTGTGAATCACATAATGAGGGCAGAAACTGCTCCATCATCATCATCAAACAAGAAAGAACACTAGCTGTTAACAGTGAAGAGTGGGCTACTTCTACAGACTGTGAAGTTTTGCGTGAATCTGAGGACTCAAAAGTTTCTGGTTCATCAACCTAGATGTTCCCTTTCCATGGATCATGTATTTTGTTTCCGTCCTAGGGCTCTAACGTTAGCATAGCAGAGCTGCTGTGGTTGAAAATTTAACCTTCTTGGGTTCTCTTCTTCTACTCTTACTGGTCAAAGTCCTCCTTGCCCTTTTGGTGCAGGATGTAAGAACCTCTCTTTTATTTGCTACCCAAGAGACCCTCTTCCTTTCACATTTAGGTTTTAATTTCTGATCAATCATGTTCAGCCTTTGTATCTGTCTTGTGCTTCCTCAGTTGAGCTTAGCAAAGCTGTCTAATTGCCCTGTCCTTGGCATTAGTGTATGCCTCATAT
Organism: Trachypithecus francoisi; assembly: GCF_009764315.1. Lineage (NCBI taxonomy): Eukaryota > Metazoa > Chordata > Mammalia > Primates > Cercopithecidae > Trachypithecus > Trachypithecus francoisi. Next base: position 87,606,591 of record NW_022681455.1, on the reverse strand, counting down.
TTCTCAAAAAAAAAAAAAAAAAGTATCACACCGCCACTAGTGGATTTCCTCCCACCAGAATACTGTCACAAGACAGCAACAGTAAAAGATGACTGGGGGAAAAGGTGTTTTATTTGGGGGCTGTCTCTGCCTTATCCCCAGTGAAGGAACCCATATTGCCTGCCCCATGATAGGTGATCCAACTACAGAATCTCATCTTTTTTTTTTTTTTTTTTTTGAGACAGAGTCTCGCCCTTGTCACCCAATCTGGAGTACAGTGGTGCCATCTCGGCTCACTGCAACCTCCGCCTCCCAGGTTCAAGCAATTCTTCTGCGTCAGCCTCCTGAATAGCTGGGATTACAGGTGCACACCACCACGTCTGCCTGGCTAATTTTTTTTTTTTTTTTTTTTTTTTTTTTTTTTTTTTGAGGCGGAGTCTCGCTCTGTCGCCCGGACTGGAGTGCAGTGGCCAGATCTCAGCTCACTGCAAGCTCCGCCTCCCGGGTTTACGCCATTCTCCTGCCTCAGCCTCCCGAGTAGCTGGGACTACAGGCGCCCGCCACCTCGCCCGGCTAGTTTTTGTATTTTTAGTAGAGACGGGGTTTCACCGTGTTCGCCAGGATGGTCTCGATCTCCTGACCTCGTGATCCGCCCGTCTCGGCCTCCCAAAGTGCTGGGATTACAGGCTTGAGCCACCGCGCCCGGCCTAATTTTTGTCTTTTTAGTAGAGACGGGGTTTCACCATGTTGGCCAAGCTGGTCTTAAACTCCTGACCTCAGGTGATTTGCCCGCCTCAGCCTCCCAAAGTGCAGGCATTACAGGTGTGAGCCACCACGCCTGGTCCAGAATCTCATCTTAGTGTCTGTTTTCTCAGATCACTTTTGGTATCAACTGTTGTTGGTTGGGTTTCTTGGGAAGCAGACTTTGAGATTCACAGGCATGAAGTTTCATTTTATAGTCAAAACCAGTGGAAGGCATGAGACAGAAACAGAGTTGGGCTGCGATTCAGTGTCAGTAAAAGCCTCAAGTGACCCCTGGGGAGCTCTGAATGTGGAATTGCCTTGTAGAGTTATCCTGAGCTGTGGTGAGTGAGTCCAGCCTTTTTACCTCCAGATTGACCATTGATTGGATGCAGGCTAGCCCAGAAAGGGATGCAACCTTCTGCAAGGTAACTCCTTTTCAGCCAAAATTGTTCCAAAGAGGGCTAACCACTTAGGATTGTCTACCAGAAGTATTTCTAGGAGCTGAGAGAATAAATCCTTAATTCCCAAAAGGGCATCTGGGTGGCATGTCATATCCATGACAGTTTCTGGAGTACATTTCCTTAATTTTATTTTGTGAATTACTCTTAGCCATGTGAGAGGGTGAGAACTTTATTGTTTCATTGATTAAAAATTTTCTTCTAGGAGTTTCTTCATTCTCATTTCATTCAAAGTCTGAGGCATGATTCTTTATATTTAATTACTAATAGTTTTCTCTATTTTTGTTTCTCCATGTAATGAATCATTTATTTTTTCTATGGCCCCTTTACATAATTGAATAGTAAAACGAGATTTTTTTTAAAATCTATTTTACAAGATACTTCCAATCCCTCATCTAGCTTTACTACTTTTCGAAGTTTCAATAAATAGCTAGCGAAGCCATGGCAATACAGTCAGCATTGTGTGTTATAGTTCCTAAATTCTTCAAATATGCATGAAAGAACAGGGCATAATTTTCATCTTCTATGCAAATATAGATTGTGACTAATAGAACACCAGTGGGGGAAAAAAAATTTTTGAATTGTTTTTCAAGGAGTGGTGATAAATTGCTGGTAGTTACACTACTCGCTCTAACTATCCCCCTTAACCATATTCTAACCATATGTGGTCACAGAGTCATTCTTCTAATCCCATGATGCAAACTGCCTTATCAAGACACCAAGCCTTTGATTTCTTGTTGAAAACATGTCTCCACATTTATTCTATTTTCAAGTGGGTTAAGAGTTTCAAAAGTTGGATATTTTCAGTTTGCACAAATTCACCTGTAATGTAGTAGCATGCTTGCCCCTTTTCTGGGTTTTACTTCTTTCAAATAGCTCAGAACTTGCACTCATGCTTCCCTTGTGATTCTTAGAACTCTCTTTGGCTGTTAATCCCTAATCACTTTCTTATGCTGATTATTCACATTTTCAGATGCTATAAAAATGTAACACCTTTTAAAGATACTTACTACAGTAGTCAGTGTGATTATTTTTAATGAAACACTTTAACGTAGACCCTTCTTTTCCCAAGACTTTCCATTTAAAGACATAATAAAGCAGTTATTTTTAGACGTCCAAGCAAATTTGCAAGAACTACAGTATACATATAGCATGTTGTCCATAATTATCCAACAATCATTTGAACATGTTATATTTCCTAGCTCATAGAAGCAGCAGGGATAGAAAAATTTTGTTAGGCATGATTCCTGCCCTCAGGGAGCCGACAGACAGATGTGAAGCCAGAATACCATGGTAGGTTGTAATCACCGCCATGACAGAGGTAGCACAGAAGAATAACAGTGGAGGGAAAGCTATTAGTCTAGGGAGAGGAAGGAACTCTGGAAGGAAGAGGACATTTCAGACAGTTTTGAAGAATCCGTTCACCACGTGGCTGTGAGGTGGAAAGGCACTACAGAGACAAGGAATGACATGTACAGAGGCAAACAGATATCAGAAAACATGATAAAATCTGGCGACTACTTTGCTCTGTCTGAACACAATCTTCTTGTGAGGGAGTAGCACAAAATTGAGGCTGGAAAGGTAGGTAAGGTGGCCTTCACATAACAACTGAGGAATTTGCCCTTCATCTTGAAAGAAAAGGAATGAGGTCAAATGACTTTGGAAGTAACACGTCATTGGGAATGCATGAGTAACAGTAAACAAATCACGTTCATAGAGAACTACATTTGTATATCCACAGGCAAAGCGTTATCCTTGTTGTGGAAATAAATGCAGAGCTGTTTGATACATGGACAAAAGAATGGTTCCACTTGGAATGAGGAGTTTTGAGTTCAACTAATTATGAAAATAAATTCCTTAGCTTTTGGGTGATTCCATGAAAATCTTTATTATTACAAGTATTAGATAAATTAGCTTCATCAAATTCATATGACACCCTTAAAGAAAACACATTAAAATGTGGTTGATCATTTTCTGAGCATATCTAATAAAGGAAAAAAAAAAAAACTTTTTTTTTTTTTTCAGTAGTTATGGCCTTCACATCACTCTGGAATAATTTTTTTTCTTTTTTTTTTGTTGAGACGGGGTCTGCCTCTGTCGCCAGGCTGGAGATCAGAATCTCGGCTCACTGCGACCTCTGCCTCCTGGGTCCAAGTGATTCTCCTGCCTCAGCCTCCCAAGTAGCTGAGACTACAGGCGTGCGCCATCATACCCAGCTAATTTTTGTATTTGTAGTAGAGACGGGGTTTCACTCTGTTGGCCAGGTTGGTCTTGATCTCTCACCTTGGCTTCCCAAAGTGCTGGAATTATAGGCATGAGCCACTGCACCTGGCCAGTAATTTGTGTTTTAAAGCATAAAAGAGTACTGTTATTTTAATATTCCTATAAGCCACCTCATCATTTTAATACCTTATATATTCACTAAGTAAAATTGCCATGATGCAAACATAGTAAATGCTGCTGGCCGGGCACGGTGGCTCACGCCTGTAATCCCAGCATTTTGGGAGGCCGAGACAGGCAGATCACGAGGTTAGGAGATCGAGACCATCCTGGCTAACACCGTGAAACCCTGTCGCTACTAAAAATACAAAAAATTAGCTGGGCGTGGTGATGGGCGCCTGTAGTCCCATCTACTCAGGAGGCTGAGGCAGGAGAATGGCATGAACCCGGAAGGCTGAGCTTGCAGTGAGCCGAGATCACACCACTGCACTCCAGCCTGGGTGACAGGGCGAGACTCTGTCTCAAATAAAAAATAAAATAAATAAATAAATAAATGCTGCTACTAGAATAGATTTATTTGCAGTAATAGGCCTTTGCAATAACAGGATGTTTGATTTGACTGTGAATCTGTTTTTTTTTTTTTTTCAAAGAAATTTTATTAAAATTATTGTACTTTTCAGTAAAACAACCTTTTGTTAGCTGGAATTTATGAAGACAATTCTATTACTGAAAATTTGAAGCATAATTCATTTAACATGTGTGCAAAAACTTTTGGATGAAATACTATGATTTAAAATAATGCTGAAAACTATAATATATAGGTAAGTGTTGCTTTCAGGGTGAGAAAGCAAATATGATTGCGATCAGAATATCTGTTTTAAAAAATATAGTACACTTTGGAATAAAAAAGATTGAAAAGCATACGATTTTAAAAAGTGCTACACATAACTATTCTTGAAAATAAGGAATGCTTTTGAAGGACTAATACCAAATATCCTCGTTAAATACATTTTCTTTAATACAGGGTCATCCGCTTTTTTTTTTTTGATGGGATGAAACTTGTTAAAATATAATTTAAAATATGTTTAGAATCTTATTATTTTAATGTATTGCAGTTTTTTTCTGTTTTTAAATGTACACATCAGTAAGACTACAAAACTTTACGTTTTTATTATTTTTCCTTGTAGATTTATTCCTGACGACATTGAATGCCACCACTAGTACCTTCCAGTTTGAGATATGGGAAAATTTGGTAAGAAATCTTTTCTTTGAAGCATTTTAAAATGATGGCTTTCAGTAAAAGCACACAATTTTAGAAAATAAAATGAAAATAATCACTTGGTTGATTTCAACAATAAATAGAAAACTTTAAGAGCCTTTGGTTGCATTGCTGCATTCAAAACTACTGAATATTGCTGAAGGAAGTGATTCACTCAGCATCAGTTCCTCTGCAGGTTTTTAGGCATGACTGCCAATTAAACCAATCAGGCTGCCCTAATGTGCATGTTAGCAGGACCCCCGCTATGCTGTCAGCTGTTGAGAGTGGTTACTGTCACTTAATTTGTCAGCATGATGGTTTATGAAGAAAACTATTTTAGAAAGACTAATTTTTCCCCTTTGCCTTTAGGCTTATGTAAAGAAATAAGACAACAAACACCAAACTTACTGCCAGGTTGACTAGGATCAAGAAATCTTTCCCAACAGGGTTTTATTTTGTTTTTTTTAATTGTAAGTAGAAGATTCCCAAACTGATGTCATGATTTTATTTTACTTTTAGCTTGATGTGAGTTATATGATGGGTTAATTACCAGACAAAACTGGCCATCACAGTGATATTCGTGAAGTATTGGCCAAGTATCGAACCCCACTTTCCACACACAGAAAATTGGTGTAAGAGCCTCTGCTTCACAAGATCTTTGTGAAGATCATGCCTGACATGCAGTAGGCATTTATCGAGTTTTAATTTTAGGTCTGTTGATTTCCCATCTGCAACTCCTGATTGTATTTTATTCAATCCAAATTAAACCCATAACTTTTTTAAATTTTATTAAAATGCTGATGAAAAATAAGCAAATTTTTGAAATGTAAAGCACAAACTTATGGAAGGAGACTCATTATTAGCCATGCTTCATAATATGGTAAATGATGCTGGTCATGACTCAGATCTCTTCATGGAAGGAACTACGATGGGGGGTTGCTTTGTTTAGACGAGATCAGAGCTTCCAACTACTTCCAAGCTCAGCAATTTGATTCTTTTTTTTTTCTTTTTTAATGGGGCAAGGGAAAGTAAGACATCTAAATCAAAAAAGACTAATGTACTACTTTTTTAAAAAATGTAGTTATATTTGTTTTTCTGATGATAGAAATATGGTTGCTATATTTTTATGACTGCCATACATTAAGTCCCCACTGCTGGGGGAAGTTTGTTTGCAGGTGGCCTTTCATTGCTACCGCAAATGAATCTTGTAGTATTAGAAAATGAGAGGTGTATTTGATTAACTTGTATCTGGGGGTCGGGGGAAGCCTCATTATAATTAGGTAGGACATCTGTAGAACATAATGAAGCAACCTTAAGTATATGAGGTTCTTTCAGTCTAGGCTGAATTAAACGTAGTGGAGTGAAGCAACTCAATAGGAGAAGATTCTTGATGAAGAAAATAGATTTTGATAGGGTCTTTTACTATTGTTTTCTTTAAAGAAAACTAATAAATTCGCTGTTAGGAAATGGGGACTAAGGACTGTTCTTATAAAGTGACTGGGTCAGTAAGCAACTTTTAAAGAAAAAAGTATTTTTAAACTCTTGTTAAAGATCGTAAGGCAGATTTTCTTTGAGAGGGCTCCTACAGTGGGGTTTTGCAGTAGGGGGACGAGATTGGACTCACCTCCAAATACAACAAGGGAAATCAGGATGTTTTAACCAATGAGCAGGATGGGGGTCAGTGGAAGGGAAATTACTTGGGCAGGGTAGTGGTTGGGATAAGTTAAGCAGAGTTCTCAGAAGAGCCTAACCAAAGTTTGGTCAAGGAGATAATCTTTCTCAGTTTCCACAGTAACAATAGTTAATCATTAGTAGATTCAGAATTAACTAGTATAGGTAAAGTGTGGTTTTCATCAAATGAATGATCATTTTCAATTAAAGATTGGACAGAGACTTTGCAGTTGCATACTAATTGGCCAAAGAAACCTCAAAGCCTATAAAACCATATTAGCTAGTGGAAGAATGAAAGCTACAACAAATCGTTTTACATATCAGTTATCTTTACAGCCCCATGGTAGTGCTCTGGCAGATACAGAAGTGAATAGGGCTTGTAGGCTAGGAGCTGGAATGTGAGTATGGATGACCCTGGCTGGTATGTGAGATATACATTATGCTATAGGAATTCAAAGAGCAGTTGCTTCTATTTGGTTGCAGAATTATCAGTGAAGGCCTCAAGAAAGACGTGGTATTTAGGCCAGGAGTGGTGGCTCACACCTGTAATCCCATCACTTTGGGAGACTGAGGCGGCCAGATCACCTGAGGTCAAGAGTTCAAGACCAGCTTTGCCAACATGGTGAAAACCCTTCTCTACTGGAAGTACAAAATTAGCCTGGTATAGTGGTGCATGCCTGTAGTCATAGTTATTCAGGAGGCTGAGGCAGCAGAATTACTTGAACCCGGGAAGGGGAAGTTGCCGTGAGCTGAGATCGCACCGCTGCAGTCCAGCCTGGGCGACAAGAGCAAAACTCTGTCTCAAAAGGAAAAAAAAAAAAAAAATGTGGTATTCAACATGGCTAGTATAAATTAAAGGATTTTAGTGATTTGGAAGTGAGAAAGAAAGAGGAAAAGGCAGGCAAGAAATTGCACAGGAGACACAGGACACATCCAGATGGTGGAAAGTGGCTGGTTTAGGCCAGAACATAAAAGAGATAATGGAATGTAAGACTAGAAAAATTAGTTTATATAAGATCAGCAAGGGCTTTGATCTCTAAACTAAGTAATTTGATCTCTTAGAAATCTACTGAGAAGCGATTGTTTTAGGACTGAGAATGAGATGAATAGAACCTTCATTATTGCAATTAAATTGGCCACTGTATATCAGATAGGTTAGCATGCAACATCTGGAGGTGGGGAGATTACAGTTTATAATAAATTTAGGAGGAATTTATAATAACGTGGGAAAGAGATGAATGATTAAAGAAGGAAATGTTGAGAATAGACAAGAAGGGTTAGATATGAGAATACAGGATGACCATTAACACAATGCTTACTTACGTTTTGTTCTGGTGAGCAATAAGAGAAATAGAGGCCAGGCACAGTAGCTCACACCTGTAATCCCAGCACTTAGGGAGGCTGAGGCAGGCAGATCATTGGAGGTTGGGAGTTCAAGACCAGGCTGGCCAGCTGGTGAAACCCCATCTCTTCTAAAAATAAAAAAATTAGCTCGGTGTGGTGGCACATGCCTGTAATCCCAGCCACTTGGGAGACTGAGCCAGAAGAATCACCTGAACTTGGGAGGCAGAGGTTGCAGTGAGATCATGCCACTGCATTCCAGCCTGGGCAGCAGAGCAAGACTCCATCTCAAAAAAATTTTAAAAAAAGAGAGAGAAATAGAAAAGACAAAAGAAGTAACTAATTTGGGGCAGGAAAATTTATTTTAGAATAGAGACATGTCTCCCAGCTACTCAGGAGGCTGAAGCAGGAGGATTGCTTGAGCCCAATAGTTTGAGGCTGCAGTGAGCTATGATTGCACCACTGCACCCCAGCCTGAGCGACAGAGCAAGACCTCATCTCTATATTAAAATTATTTTTTAAAAAGCAAAAAACAGAGACAAGGAAGTGGTTGGAAATGTAGGAACAGAACTCAAGGAAGAAAGTAGATAAGTGTCATGAAGGAAGAGTTAAGAATGGAAAAACCAGATCCTTGGACACCCTTTATGTCCGAATTTTTCATCCTTGGCACTGTCACCATTTTGAGCCAGATAATTCTTTCTGTGAAGAACTGTCTTGTGCATTGTCTGTTGTTTAGCAGTATCGCTGACCTCTTCTCACTAGTTCATAGTAACCACCTCCCAGTTGTGACAATCAAAAATGTCTGCAGACATTGCCAAATGTTCTCAGGGGACTAAAATTGCCTCAGTTGAGAACCATTACTTTACATGAATAAAGATAGGAACATGCAGTCGTCATTACATACTGCTTCATGGTCAGTTTTTACCTTTATAAATACGGCAGTTTTAACATTAAATATTAAACATGAAAGCCAAAGCATTGGTAGTCATCCATGGAAGGCTACTTGCTACCACATGACACTTTTGGTTGGAATTCAAGCAGAAAATGGCAGAAAGTCTCCTTGTCAACTGGTGTGGGTTAACTGCTTCAGTGGTTTTGGTAGTTGTGGTAGCAGTAGTTACTACTAGTGTTCCTGCTACTACTACACTATTACTAATGTTAACTAAATACATGCTATGTGCTAGGCACTATACTGAGCATTTTATATGGATTATCTCCTTAATCCTCAAAATCCTTTTAAAAATACATTTTTTAATAAGTCAAGGAATGCTTAGAGAAGGACTAACTTATTCCTGCCTCATGGCTAGCAAACAGTGGAGCTGAGAGTTGAACTAGGAAATCTGTTTCTAAACCTTCTACCCTTAAGTCATTGAAATTAGTACACAATAATTCCAGAAACCAACTTGGAAAAGAAAAGATAAAGAGGTGGCTGCAATAGAGCCCCTAGTGAGTTCGTTGAATTTTCGATTGCAGGGAAACAGTGCAGATCGGTAAGAACACCACAGTAAAAAAATGCTACAGTCAAAGGATACAAAATTGCAGCTAACTAGGAATAATTTCTAGTCTTCCATAGCACTACAGTTGACAAGATGACTGTGGTTAGCAATAATATATAGTTTCAAATAACTGGAATTGACTGGAAATCGACACAGGATTTTTTCAGTGCCACTTCGCCAGCTAGAGACCTCCACCACTGGTGGGGCCTCTGCTCAAGTTTCACTTACAACCACTGGGCTGGCTCTGCCCATGCAACCTGGCAGGTTGTGCTTGGCTCGCGCTACCAGCCCTAGTCTCACACCCACTGTGGGCAAGCCAGACACAGCGTGATGAGGGGTGTATGAGCAAGTGAGTGCAGGGCAGCTGCTCCAGGCACCAACTCCATGCAAGGCTGAGGCGCATCCAGGCGTACCACAAGCAGCTTCTGACTTAGGTGCCAGAGTTTGGATGAAGGGAGCACAGTGGTGCCTGAAAAACTTGGAGACACGAGCAACTGCAGGGCCCTAAAGGGGGTGTTACAGTGGGCAACCAGAGATTGAGCAAGGTGAAGAAGAGTTCTGTTTAGCAACAGAATAGCTCTCAGCGGAGAGGGGACCTGAAGTGCGCAGCCCCTACCCAAAGGCAGGGAATCCCCACATGTGGCTGAGTCTGGGGTTTTTATGGGCTCAGAATGGGGCAGTGCATGTTGATTGGTCCATGGCGGCCTGGTAAAAGCACCATTTTATTGTCTAAGAGGCATCAAGGAAGTTCTCACTCTGGTCGGGGACTTTACCCGGAACTGGCTGCTTGGATTCAGTTTAGTTTTTCTTTGGTTTGAAGGTGGGGTTTCACTGGGGACCCATCCCTATCTGCCTAGGAATTTGTCTGTCTCCTGCCACTATTAGATGGAGGATATTTGAAGGGGTGGCCTGCCCCTCCACACCTGTGGGTGCTTCTCGTTAGGTGGAACGAGAGACTTGAGAAAAGAAATAAAACACAGAGACGAAGTATAGAGAAAGAAAAGCGGGGCCCAGGGTGCCGGTGCTCAGCTTACAGAGGACCCACACCGGCACCGGTCTCTGAGTTCCCTCAGTATTTATTGCTCAAAAGATAAGGGAGTAAATCAGCAGTAAGACATACAGATACACGGAGATGTTCCATTGCCCAGGGATGGGCAGGAGACAGATGTTTTTCTTTTACTGAGATTTAAGAGAATGGTAATGACCTTTAACCACAAGCAGCCGTCAGGCATTTGTTTAACAAAGCACATTCGTTACAGCCGAAAATCCTTTAAACCTTAATCACCACAGCGATGTCTCTTGCAAGGACAAGATTGGGGGTAGAGTCACAGATTAACAGCATCTCAAATACAGAGCCAAATGGAGTCTCTTAAACTTACTTCTTTCTATAATAACACAGTAACAGGCTGACCTCTCTTTTCCTCACAGATACTGAGGCTGGGCATGGTGGCTGACGTCTGTAATCCCAGCACTTTGGGAGGCCAAGGCAGGCAGATCATGAGGTCAGGAGATTGAGACCATCCTGGCTAACACAGTGAAACCCCATCTCTACTGAAAACACAAAAAAAATTAGCTGGGTGTGGTGGCAGGTGCGTGTAGTCCCAGCTATTCAGGAGGCTGAGGCAGGAGAATGGCGTGAACCCGGGAAACGGAGCTTGCAGTGGTCGAGATTGTGCCACTGCACTCCAGCCTGGGCAACACAGCAAGACTCCATCTCAAAAAAAAAAAAGAAGGAGGATATTGAGTATTCTGAATAGGAAGAAGTGATAAATGTTTGAGATTATGGATATGCTAATACCCCTGATCCAGTCACTATACATTACAAGTATCACACCATCACTGTGTGCCCCATGAGTATGTATAATTATTATTTATCAGTTTTTAAAAAATAGTACAGTGTAAAAAAAAGTAATGTTGTTTGTTTCATAGCAAAATTACTCTCATACTGAAAAACATAAATATACAAATAGGTGGAGATTCCAATCCAAAAGTAAAAAAGAAAGTCAGACCATGGAGTAAATGAGGACCAAATGGCAGCCTGTGAAAAAAGTACTTGCAGATCATAAGCACAGGACTGCCATTATGACAGTACCATGTAGGTGCCTGATACGTTGCGTTTTGCAGAACACTTTGTTATCTTTCATTCCATTTGACCTCTCCAGAACCCTGCAAGTAGACAGTACATTTAACCCCTTCTGAAAACTGAAGAACTGAAGCCTAGAACAGTGAGTGGCTATCCCAAAGTGACATAACTTTTCAATGAAAGCAGGACTGGAACCCACCTCACCTTCCTCCAAGTCTGGTGTTCTTTGCACCAGACTGGTCTCGCAGAATATGTACAAAATGGAAAACAGTATTTATCATGTTTCTCTTCCCTCATTAATAGCTACAGAGCAGCTTCATCTTTGAAAATGAGTGTAGTTGTGCTACACTTTAAAATGTGTTATCTATTGAGATAAAATATATTGATGATGCAGTTTATTAAATCATTTTGTTACATATTAAATATGTAAGTAACTAATCTGAATGCAAATGAAGTTATATATGTCTATACTGCTAAGCAAAGAACAAGTAATGATAATAATGGAAAAGTTGTCTAATAAAGTGTTGTCTTTTCCCCCAACTCTGTCATATGTATAATGTGTTCTGCTTACTCTCACTATGGTCAGAATGTATTCTTTTCCTCCAGCAATTAGAAGTGGGCATTGCTCTTCTATTGATGTTCAGTGTAAAAGTGGCATCTTAGAAGACATAGAAGGCTGTTACTTCAATGTTTTTTGATGGAGATAAATCATGAGGTTATATCCATATATTTCTAGATATATTTACCCAAATTCATAGACCTTCAGTGGGGTAACTTGTTCACTTCAGTTAGTATATTGAGTTGACATTCAGCTTTATGTCATAGGAGGCTGATATGTTTTAAGAGATTTTTCCATTCATTCATGAAACACTGTATACACTCTACACAATGCTGTGATCTGTCTTTCCTTTTTTTTTTTTTTTTTTTTTTGAGAGGGATTCTCACTCTGTCACCCAGGCTGGAGTACAGTGACTCAGTCTTGGCTCACTTGCTCACTCCACCTCCCAGGTTCACATGATTCTCCCGTCTCAGCCTCCCTAGTAGCTGGGATTACAGGTGTGCACTACCATACCCAGCTAATTTTTTTTGTATTTTTAGTAGAGACGGGGTTTCATCATGTTGGTCAGCTGGTCTCGAACTCCTAACCTCAAGTGATCTGCCTACCTCAGCCTCCCAAAGTGCTGGGATTGCAGGTGTGAGCCACCGCGCCCAGCCAATGCTGTGATCTTTCTAAACTGCAAAAGCACTTGACAGTTCAGCTAGGGATTTGGCAACTTTGACACATCTCTAATGCAGTTTCAGGTTCTAGGTAAGACCGGAGGGAAAGCCTAAGGCGTAATACCCTTACTAAATAAGATGTCTGTAGAAAATCATTGAAAAGTACATCAGATGCTTTAATTATGGGAGGGGAAACATGTTTCTGCACAGGGATAATGGAGTGTTAAAGTAGTTGGAACATTGCTTGTCACAAGAAAAATCTTATTTCCTTACTCATGGTCCTCAAGCATTTGGGTTTTGTGCTTTTGTTATAGCAGTGCATTTCTCTGTAAAGATCAGCAATGATTTCTTAAGAAACCGACTTGCAGATTGTTGATATTATGAAATACATATTTGATGTTAGTCCCCATTTCCTAACATACAACTTCTGAAAGACCTAGAATCGCCAAAGGGATGTCTTTTTATATGCTAATGAGTTGACTGGTGGATGGCAGCCCCAAAATAACTTCAGAATGTGGCTGGTCACCAGAATGACCAATACATAATTAGAGGATTGGGACTTTTAGCCCCTCCCCACTACTTCCAGGGACGGGTGAGAGTCTGAAGGTTAAAGTAATCACCAGTGGCCAGCGGTTTCACCAATCATGCCTACATAATGAAGCCGTCCTAAAAACCTAGAAGAATTAGGTTCTGAGAGCTTCCTGATAGCTGAACAGGTGGGGAAGTTCCTGGAAGGTGGAGTGCCCAGAGAGGGCATAGAAGCTCTGTGACCCTTCCGTACCTCGCCCTACTCTTCTCTTCATCTGTATCCTTTGTAATATCCTCTATAATATCCTCAGTAAACATGTTTCCCAGAGTTCTGCGAGCCACTCCAGCTGTGAATCCAAAGAGTAGGTGGTGTGAGTCCCAACTTGAAGCTGGTCAGGCAGAAATACTGGAGGTCCAAATAACGTGGGGGACTGGTGTCTAGGATAATTTGGGGGACTGAGCCCTCAACCTGTGGAATTAGAGGAAAGCCAGGTGATATCCACTGCAGAAATGATTGCTTGTTTATAGCGGGGGAAAATCCCCCACATGTAGTCACAGAAGTCATGTCTGTTGATTCTTGTGTGAGAGCATAAGGGAGAAAACCAGTGCTCATTTTTTCACTCAGACAGATCTACAGTATCCTTAGAGAAACAAAGAAGGAAAAACTCATTTTAAAGTATACAGATATCCTGTATACAGTATGTAGGAATCAGAGTCAGTATCTCAAACAGAAAATAGAGAGGTCAGTGATAAGAACTCTGTACAAACTTGAGAGCTCAAAATTTCAAATTCATTGTTTTGATTTCTTTTTCTTGTATAATAATCTAAAATTATAGAAGGGAAAGGCAATAATTTAAAGAAATGCATATTGTTTTTGGTAGTCAGATGTGTGCTGTTTTTGTTTGGAAAGAGTGAGTGAAACAAAGGATCGCTAATAAGCTCTCCTTTTCTGTTTAGCTTAGACACCCCTGCTTCTCAGTCAGCACGTGGCTGCTGTTGTAATCCTTTGCTTCCCTTCTAATTGATAGGTAAACTTGAATTGATGGATTGGCACTTTAAGGATCAATGGAATTCTCCTCTCATTTCAATATCTTTTCTTAATTGTTCCCAACAGAATCTTCTTCCCTTAAAATCTGCAAAACATGTCTTTGTACTTATTATACTGTTTATGTGTTACCGTCAGAAAAGCTTTCTTTCTGACTTGTATTCTATCTCCCAAATGACTGTAAGTTTTTGAGGGTAGGAACTAGTTTTATAATTCTTTATATTTCCAAAGCCTTCCACAGTACTTGAAATTATTACTCTCTGAAATTATGATGATGAAATGGTAAAATATACCAGAATCGACAGCAAGGAAAGCATACCAGATTCATATTTTCGTCTTCAACGCACAGGAGTTTCCTTTGCTTCAAAATAAAAGTGAAACAGGAGGTTGGAATAATTTTTGTGCAACACAACAAAATCCTGAAGTTATTTATTTCCCTAGTTCAGTTAGAATGCTTTGTTTTACACTTAACAAATGAGTGGACTAAGATGGTCTAATTCAAAGTTTTCTTCATTTAACAGGATGGAAACTTCTCTGTCAGTACTATATTGGAAAAACCTCAAAATATGATGGTGGTTGGACAGTCAGCATTTGCAGACTTTGGTAAGATTTGGTAAAAAACAAAAAAAAGAAAGGCTTTTGTCTTTCCAATTCTCTCCCTCTTTTTGATCTATTTATGTTAATTCCCCGTAGCAGGAAATAACTATTATAGCTTCAAAAGATCCCTATTCTATAATAGTATTGTACATGACATGTCAATTCCTTAATGAAATAAGGAGAAATTTATAATGTATTTAAAAAATAGTGTAATACTGTTTGCAGAAGTAATATGCAAAACAAGAAAATCTACTGAGACTTTTTCTAAAGAATACCAGGTATTAATTACCATAAATTCTTCATGTATATCCAACATATGGAACAAACAGAAGTGAAGGAGTTAATCTGACCTCTTAAAACCAGTACTAAAAGCCATTTTTATTTACAACTTAATTTTAAAGCAGAGTAATATCTATTATGAATTACCCAAAAGAGGACATACGAATTTCTGTTTTCCATAAGATTCTGCACAATTAAGTTCATATTGGTCAGGAACTTCCAAAGCACGTGTGGCTCTTTTTATCATTTGTCAGAGTAATTATATTAGATGGGAAAGTGGTCTGGGTGACCCCCACCTAAAAGCTATTCAGTGCTTGTTCCCGTCCCGCCGATCCTTCATTATGCCAGTAAACACCGTAGGTTTTCCTCAACGTGTAGATGAGACATCACCATGTTCAGATACCTCAGTTTCCTCATATATAAAGTGGAAATGACGATAATATCCACCTCTAAAGGCTATTATGAACAGCACAATGTAAATACAGCACAGTGACAAGCTTATAGCAAGAGCACAGGAAGTTAGAGTTTGACCTGGATACAGTGGCTCTCACCTGTAGCCCAAGCTACTTGGTAGGACTGTTTGAGCTGAGGAGTTCAAGACTATCCTGGGCAACCTAGTGGAACCTCATCTCAAATTGTAGTTTGAGTCTATTCATTGGACTTACCTGTTTTTTGTTCTTGTTGCCTCTGCTGCTCTTTATGCAGCTAACTAAATCAACTCAGTTCAGTGTCATATGGATGTGTCCTGACATGGCTACATCAGGAGTTTTGATAATGTCATATCGTGGAAATTTTAACCTGAATCTTTATATTGAATATTATGTTAATTTTGAGTAAATTTCTATTGCCTTTACAGTTTTTAATGCCGATAGTCAAGTGATAGAGCACATGACATTATTTTTTGGAATTTGCTGACTAATTTGATTAGCTAGATTAATAACAGCTCTCCAAGTCTCTCTTTAGGAAAAAAGTATATATGTACTATATAATTCTCAGGGACTGTAGAGATGTCTCTGACCCCCTTAACTCCTGGTTAAAAAAACTCCAAATTAAAGTTATATCTTTTGTGATCATGTGTTTTATATCATAACATGCCTTACTTTTAACAAAATTATTAGTAGCTTTACTTTGAGGATTTTTTACAATTTTGCTAAACATAAACATTTACACGTTAGTGTTTTTAAGATGTGCAGATTATAAAACACAGATTAAGAAACATAATTATTGCTCCCTGTTTTTAATAGTTTTCGGTAGTTTATCAGTAAACTTTTTTAAATGTATTAGTACACTTTTAATAAATATCACACATTGGCATTTTAGTTGAATATTGGCAAAAAAAGACTGTTGGGTCCAAAAATATGAATATTAACATATCGAAAATATGCATTCTTCCTGTGAAAAGTGTACATTTGAATGCATTTGTGAATTGCATCCAGCCCTCTGTCTTCCTTTCCACCTACTTCCATTGAACCAAAACAAGGGAAGTGACTGACAGCCAGGAAGTCAGCATGATTCCAGAAATTTACCATTCAGTTGATAAAGAGTGCACATGCTTAAATAAATGGTGTACGTGACAAGAAGTCTGTACCAAAGAGAAGTGTTTAAAGGCTCCCAGCTCACTTGTCTAAAAAAAAAGAGAAGACTAGAAAGAAACATAGCCAAAGGGTAATAATGGTTTTGTTAAAGTAGCATAATAGGTTATCTTATTCCCTATTTTCCAAATTTTGTTATGTGGCTAGAATAATATGTTAATTTAATAGTGAAAAAGTAAATTATAGAGAAGTAGTAGTCAACAATGGCAAGAAAGAAACTAAAGTATATACTTACTGCTGAGTAAAAAAAGTGTTAGAATTTTTATCTTAGAACTTTTGAGTTCATGTAAAATTGATACTATTTTTTGAGTGGCATGAACGACTCATTTAGAAAAGGTCATGTATGGCTTGGTGTGGTGGTTTGTACCTGTAGTCTCAGCTTCTCGGACTGAGGCAGGAGAATTGCTTGAGCACAGGAGGTCAAGGCTGCAGTGAGCTGTGGTCGAGCCACTGCACTCTAGTGTGGGCAACACAAGTGAGACCTCATCTCTAAAAATTTTTTTAAAGAATGAAAGAAGAGGTTATGTAGTTTCACAGAGTCTTTAACACCAAATAAAATGCAAAAGTTAGACCTCTGAGAAAAACATTGAATTTCTATTATGCTTTAAATATTGTGCTGAATACTATGTAAGAAAACTGATTTTAAAGGTAAAGTCCTTGCCTTTAGGAATTTTATTAGGCCTGGTGCAGTGGCTCACACCTGTAATCCCAACACTTTGGGAGGCTGAGGCGGGAGGATCACTTGAGCTCAGGAGTTTGAGACCAGCCTGGGCAACATGATGAAACCCCATCTCTACCAAAAATACAAAAAAATTAGCTGGGCATGGTGGCACAAGCCTGTGGTCCTAGCTACATCCTTTCCACATCTCTGATGTGAGAGGATCACTTGAGCCTGGGAGGCAGAGGTTGCAGTGAACAGTGATCGTGCCACTGCACTCCAACCTAGGAAGGAAGGAAGGGAGGGAGGGAAGGAGGGAAGGAGGGAGGGTCCGATGGGGAAGACAGAATATGAATATGTTAAAAAAAAAAAAAATACAAGAGTAAAGCAACAAGCTGCCACGATATAAGAGAAACCAAACTGCATTTCATTGATTATGAAATTAATGCCATGGAAAAAGTGCTAAGTCTTGCAGCAACATAGATCATCCTAAGCTGAGAAAGGGTACAAAAGTCTCATGGAAGTGGTGAGATTTTTGTACTGGACTTTGAAACAAATCTAAGGTTTGGCTAAAAATATGTGGAGATATAAAAATGGTTTGGTTAGTGACTAGTGAATAAATCACTTTGGGTTGAATCGACAGTTTCTATAAAAATATAGAAGCATAATAAATGGCCTGGGAACCCATTGGATTACAACAGATGAACAAATGTTGATTTTATTCTGTAGAAGTGATGGGAAATAGTGGAACAATTTTGAACATCTGTTAATACCTTTTTTATTAACTTCAGAAAGTAAAGTTGAACAAAATCTTCTGGTCTGGTGGGATATGCATAATGTAATGCTTCTTGAGCATGCAGTAGGAGTTCAGAGGAAGATTATTAGAACCTCTGAGGTGCCTGAGATTTTGATGTTAAAAGAGAAGCAGATTTAAACAATCTTAAAATACAGTATTTTCTAAAGGTGGAAACCACTCAGGAGACAGGTCAGGGCATGAGATGGTGGGAGCCGGAGCTGAACTACATCAGTATGTGGAGGGAATCAGTAAATTTCTGATTGGTTTGACACTAGAGAGAGTAAAAAGTAAAACACTGACTCTGAATAACCCAAAGAAGGGCAATACCATTCACAAAGATAGGTAAATCAGGAGAGAGAGCTGAATTAGGTACTGAGACACTTTAAATTTATCACATTAATCATGCTGTAAAGACAACAAAACCATCACATTTAAATGCAGACCTAAGCTGGGGGAAAAAGCCAAGGCAGTTGTGAGAGCCCTTTAAGAGGGAAGAGGTCAAGACTGAGATGAGCCTTCCAAAGAAGAAGGTGTAAAATGGAGGTGGACAGAGGGCTAAGGAGGGAGAAAAATGGGTGCTAAAAGGTGGTCAGAAGCCATCGGCGTGTATTAAAATATAATGTGAAAGAAGACCAAAAAAAGACCTTTCGATTTTCATTTTAGCAGTGTCTTAGTGGCCCAAAAGTTATCATTTGCAGAATTCTTACAGCAGTCCCTGATTCATAGAAATTACCCAATAAATACTTGCTGCTACTGGTAAGTGTCAGATGAGGTTCTGGGCTCTAGTCTCATATTTGGAACATCTGCAACCCATAAATGTCTCTCATAGCTGAGAAATCATCAAGGAAGGTGTATCTTCTAGAAGACATGTTTTCTGTCTTGCCCTACTATATAATCCTTTTAAACTGTATGTTAATCTTGAGTCTCTTTCTATGTAGGCTCTGAATATCAAAATCTAGAGTTCCTATAAGTAAGGTGTTATTTCTTATTAAATTATATAGGACAAAAAGTCAATAGAAATTAGACTTAGAGAAAATGGGTATCAATTTTGTATGTAATACTAGATGTAGTGGAAATCAATAAAAGCTATAAAACTGAAGGAAAAACAGAAACCTTATACAGAATGTCATCATTTTTTATAGACTGAATTATTGTAAATGTCATATAAATTTATTTATAAATTATACAGATCTCATGCTAACTGCTGTGTATCACATCTTCAGAAGGAGATCACACTTCTTCAAGTAAAGGGAGAATACTGAGCATGATGAATTGGGACTTGGAATTGTCAGTCAGATCTAGATAATCCTATAAAAAATAAAGGAGCTAATGAAATTGGAAAACTGTTATTCGTGAAAGTTATAAACATACTGGAAAATCTTGAACAACTTAAAGATAGTCTCATTGATGGTTAACCCCAAATATGATTCAGTTGAGTACACCCAGTACCTAGCACAGTAATCAGTGAGATTTAGTAAAGGAGAAAGGCAGGGACACCCCACATTAAAGTTGTTTTGTGAAGTCTTATAATATTTGGTAAAGATTCAGATGTTAATTCTAAATTAACCATCCTAGAGCTGATTTCAAAGCATTTATAGCAATTAGGCTCCCTTTGTTTTATGGCTAGGTGTATTCAGTAACCATCTGACAAATTAAAATTCTTTCTTGTTCATGTTTGATCTGGAAAGTAAATCGTATGAGCCGTGTATGGAAATGTAAATTTTATGTTTAGTCTGAATGCTAATTGGTAATTGAATGTTCATTTTCTCTCTCACAAAAGAATTTTAAAAGTCAAATGCCTTCAAATAGACAGGTGACGATTATATTACAAAAGAAGCTAGAAAGCAGAAAATTCTGGGTGCTATCCTTTCTATACTTGGTCTTATTATGTAAGTCATTTAAGATTGGCTTTTGGTCCACAGTCTTACATTAATGGCACACTTTGTGTGTGTTTGTTTGTGTTTTTTTTTTTTTTGGACCAGGCAATGCATTTATTTTTCAAATTCGACCAACAAATATATTATTTAACCCATAGTAGGACTAAACAAATGTCTCCTGACTAGCATAGTTCAGATAAACAAAATATAACATGTAGCTCATTGAGTCGAACAACAGCCTTATTTCCAAAGGTAGGGTTGCATGTTTGTTTGTTTCATGTGGCCTCACAGGTAACTGTGTGTGTGTGTGTGTGTGTGTGGTGTTTCTTTTTTTTTTTTTTTTTTTCTTTTTCTTTATTATACTTTAAGTTCTAGGGTACATGTGCATAACGTGCAGGTTTGTTACATATGTACACCTATGCCATGTTGGTGTGCTGCACCCATCAACTCGTCAGCACCCATCAATTCATCATTTATATCATGTATAACTCCCCAATGCAATCCCTCCCTCCTCCCCCCTCCCCATGATAGGCCCCAGTGTGTGATGTTCCCCTTCCCCAGTCCAAGTGATCTCATTGTTCAGTTCCCACCTACGAGTGAGAACATGCGGTGTTTGGTTTTCTGTTCTTGTGATAGTTTGCTAAGAATGATGGTTTCCAGCTGCATCCATGTCCCTACAAAGGACGCAAACTCATCCTTTTTGATGGCTGCATAGTATTCCATGGTGTATATATGCCACATTTTCTTAATCCAGTCTGTCACAGATGGACATTTGGGTTGATTCCAAGTCTTTGCTATTGTGAATAGTGCCGCAATAAACATACATGTGCATGTGTCTTTGTAGTAGAGTAATTTATAATCCTTTGGGTATATACCCAGTAGTGGGATGGCTGGGTCATATGGTACATCTAGTTCTAGATCCTTGAGGAATCGCCATACTGTTTTCCATAATGGTTGAACTAGTTTACAATCCCACCAACAGTGTAAAAGTGTTCCTGTTTCTCCACATCCTCTCCAACACCTGTTGTTTCCTGACTTCTTCATGATTGCCATTCTGACTGGTGTGAGATGGTATCTCATTGTGGTTTTGATTTGCATTTCTCTGATGGCGAGTGATGATGAGCATTTTTTTATGTGTCTGTTGGCTGTATGGATGTCTTCTTTTGAGAAATGTCTGTTCATATCCTTTCCCCACTTTTTGATGGGGTTGTTTGTTTTTTTCTTGTATATTTGTTTGAGTTCTTTGTAGATTCTGGATATTAGCCCTTTGTCAGATGATTAGGTTGCAAAAATTTTCTCCCATTCTGTAGGTTGCCTGTTAACTCTGATGGTAGTTTCTTTTGCTGTGCAAAAGCTCTTTAGTTTAATTAGATCCCATGTGTCAATTTTGGCTTTTGCTGCCATTGCTTTTGGTGTTTTAGACATGAAGTCCTTGCCCATGCCTATGTCCTGAATGGTACTACCTAGATTTTCTTCTAGGGTTTTTATGGTATTAGGTCTAACATTTAAGTCTCTAATCCATCTTGAATTAATCTTCGTATAAGGGGTAAGGAAAGGATCCAGTTTCAGCTTTCTACTTATGGCTAGCCAATTTTCCCAGCACCATTTATTAACTAGGGAATCCTTTCCCCATTTCTTATTTCTCTCAGGTTTGTCAAAGATCAGATGGCTGTAGATGTGTGGTATTATTTCTGAGGACTCTGTTCTGTTCCATTGGTCTATATCTCTGTTGTGGTACCAATACCATGCTGTTTTGGTTACTGTAGCCTTGTAGTATAGTTTGAAGTCAGGTAGCGTGACGCCTCCAGCTTTGTCCTTTTGACTTAGGATTGTCTTGGCAATGCGGGCTCTTTTTTGGTTCCATATGAACTTTAAAGCAGTTTTTTCCAATTCTGTGAAGAAAGTCATTGGTAGCTTGATGGGGATGGCATTGAATCTATAAATAACCTTGGGCAGTATGGCCATTTTCACGATATTGATTCTTCCTATCCATGAGCATGGTATGTTCTTCCATTTGTTTGTGTCCTCTTTTATTTCACTGAGCAGTGGTTTGTAGTTCTCCTTGAAGAGGTCCTTTACATCTCTTGTAAGCTGGATTCCTAGGTATTTATTCTCTTTGAAGCAATTGTGAATGGAAGTTCATTCCTGCTTTGGCTCTCTGCTTGTCTGTTACTGGTGTATAAGAATGCTTGTGATTTTTGCACATTAATTTTGTATCCTGAGACTTTGCTGAAGTTGCTTATCAGCTTAAGGAGATTTTGGGCTGAGACAATGGGGTTTTCTAAATATACAATCATGTCATCTGCAAACAAGGACAATTTGACTTCTTCTTTTCCTAACTGGATACCCTTGATTTCTTTCTCTTGCCTGATTGCCCTAGCCAGAACTTCCAACACTATGTTGAATAGGAGTGGTGAGAGAGGCATCCCTGTCTTGTGCCAGTTTTCAAAGGGAATTTTTCCAGTTTTTGCCCATTCAGTATGATATTAGCTGTGGGTTTGTCATAAATAGCTCTTATTATTTTGAGGTACGTTCCATCAATACCGAATTTCTTGAGCGTTTTTAGCATGAAGGGCTGTTGAATTTTGTCAGAAGCCTTTTCTGCATCTATTGAGATAATCATGTGGTTCTTGTCTTTGGTTCTGTTTATATGCTGGATTACGTTTATTGATTTGCGAATGTTGAACCAGCCTTGCATCCCAGGGATGAGCCCACTTGATCATGGTGGATAAGCTTTTTGATGTGCTGCTGAATCCAGTTTGCCAGTATTTTATTGAGGATTTTTGCATCGATGTTCATCAGGGATATTGGTCTAAAATTCTCTTTTTTTGTTGTGTCTCTGCCAGGCTTTGGTATCAGGATGATGTTGGCCTCATAAAAAGAGTTAGGGAGGATTCCCTCGTTTTCTATTGATTGGAATAGTTTCAGAAGGAATGGTACCAGCTCCTCCTTATACCTCTGATAAATTCAGCTGTGAATCCATCTGGTCCTGGACTTTTTTTGGTGGGTAGGCTATTAATTGTTGCCTCAATTTCAGAGCCTGCTATTGGTCTATTCAGGGATTCAACTTCTTCCTGGTTTAGTCTTGGGAGAGTGTAAGTGTCCAGGAAATTGTCCATTTCTTCTAGATTTTCTAGTTGATTTGCATAGAGGCATTTATAGTATTCTCTGATGGTTGTTTGTATTTCTGTGGGGTCAGTGGTGATATCCCCTTTATCATTTTTTATTGTGTCTAATTGATTCCTCTCTCTTTTCTTCTTTATTAGTCTTGCTAGCGGTCTGTCAATTTTGTTGATCTTTTCAAAAAACCAACTCCTGGATTCATTGATTTTTTGGAGGGTTTTTTGTGTCTCTATCTCCTTCAGTTCTGCTCTGATCTTAGTTATTTCTTGCCTTCTGCTAGCTTTTGAATGTGTTTGCTCTTGCCATTCTAGTTCTTTTAATTGTGATGTTAGAGTGTCAATTTTAGATCTTTCCTGCTTTCTCTTGTGGGCATTTAGTGCTATAAATTTCCCTCTACACACTGCTTTAAATGTGTCCCAGAGATTCTGGTATGTTGTATCTTTGTTCTCATTGGTTTCAAAGAACATCTTTATTTCTGCTTTCATTTCGTTATGTACCCAGTAGTCATTAAGGAGCAGGTTGTTCAGTTTCCATGTAGTTGAGCGGTTTGGATTGAGTTTCTTAGTCCTGAGTTCTAGTTTGATTGCACTGTGGTCTGAGAGACAGTTTGTTATAATTTCTGTTCTTGTACATTTGCTGAGGAGTGCTTTACTTCCAATTATGTGGTCAATTTTGGAATAAGTGCGATGTGGTGCTGAGAAGAATGTATATTCTGTTGATTGGGGTGGAGAGTTCTATAGATGTCTATTAGGTCCGCTTGGTGCAGAGATGAGTTCAATTCCTGGATATCCTTGTTAACTTTCTGTCTCGTTGATCTGTCTAATGTTGACAGTGGAGTGTTGAAGTCTCCCATTATTATTGTATGGGAGTCTAAGTCTCTTTGTAGGTCTCTAAGGACTTGCTTTATGAATCTGGGTGCTCCCGTATTGGGTGCATATATATTTAGGAGAGTTAGCTCTTCCTGTTGAATTGATCCCTTTACCATTATGTAATGGCCTTCTTTGTCTCTTTTGATCTTTGATGGTTTAAAGTCTGTTTTATCAGAGACTAGGATTGCAACCCCTGCTTTTTTTGTTCTCCATTTGCTTGGTAGATCTTCCTCCATCCCTTTATTTTGAGCCTATGTATGTCTCTGCATGTGAGATGGGTCTCCTGAATACAGCAGACTGATGGGTCTTGACTCTTGATCCAGTTTGCCAGTCTGTGTCTTTTAATTGGAGCATTTAGTCCATTTACATTTAAGGTTAATATTGTTATGTGTGAACTTGATCCTGTCATTATGATATTAACTGGTTATTTTGCTCGTTAGTTGATGCAGTTTCTTCCTAGCCTCGATGGTCTTTACATTTTGGCATGTTTTTGCAATGGCTGGTACCGGTTGTTCCTTTCCATGTTTAGGGCTTCCTTCAGGGTCTCTTGTAAGGCAGGCCTGGTGGTGACAAAATCTCTAAGCATTTGCTTATCTGTAAAGGATTTTATTTCTCCTTCACTGATGAAACTTAGTTTGGCTGGATATGAAATTCTGGGTTGAAAATTCTTTTCTTTAAGAACGTTGAATATTGGCCCCCACTCTCTTCTGGCTTGTAGAGTTTCTGCCGAGAGGTCTGCTGTTATTCTGATGGGCTTCCCTTTGTGGGTAACCCGACCTTTCTCTCTGGCTGCCCTTAAGATTTTTTCCTTCATTTCAACTTTGGTGAATCTGGCAATTATGTGTCTTGGAGTTGCTCTTCTGGAGGAGTATCTTTGTGGCGTTCTCTGTATTTCCTGAATTTGAATGTTGGCCTGCCCTACTAGGTTGGGGAAGTTCTCCTGGATGATATCCTGAAGAGTGTTTTCCAAGTTGGTTCCATTTTCCCCCTCACTTTCAGGCACCCCAATCAGACGTAGATTGGGTCTTTTTACATAATCCCATACTTCTTGCAGGCTTTGTTCATTTCTTTTTCTTCTTTTTTCTTTTGGTTTCTCTTCTCGCTTCATTTCATTCATTTGATCCTCAATCGCTGATACTCTTTCTTCCAGTTGATCGAGTCGGTTACTGAAGCTTGTGCATTTGTCACGTATTTCTCGTGTCATGGTTTTCATCTCTGTCATTTCGTTTATGATCTTCTCTGCATTAATTAGTCTAGCTGTCAATTCTTCCACTCTTTTTTCAAGATTTTTAGTTTCTTTGCGCTAGGTACGTAATTCCTCCTCTAGCTCTGAGAAGTCTGATGGACTGAAGCCTTCTTCTCTCATCTCGTCAAAGTCATTCTCTGACCAGCTTTGATCCGTTGCTGGCGATGGGCTGCGCTCCTTTGCAGGGGGAGATGCGCTCTTATTTTTTGAATTTCCAGCTTTTCTGCCCTGCTTCTTCCCCATCTTTGTGGTTTTATCTGTCTCTGGTCTTTGATGATGGTGACGTACTGATGGGGTTTTGGTATAGGTGTCCTTCCTGTTTGATAGTTTTCCGTCTGACAGTCAGAAGGACTGTCTGTTGGTCTGTTGGAGATTGCTTGAGGTCCACTCCCGACCCTGTTTGCCTGGGTATCAGCAGCAGAGGTTGCCGAAGATAGAATATTGCTGAACAGCGAGTGTACCTGTCTGATTCTTCCTTTGGAAGTTTCCTCTCAGGGGTGACTCCACCCTGTGAGGTGTGGGGTGTCAGACTGCCCCTAGTGGGGGATGTCTCCCAGCTAGGCTACTCAGGGGTCAGGGACCCACCTGAGCAGACAGTCTGTCCGTTCTCGGATCTCAACCTCCGCGTTGGGAGATCCACGGCTCTCCCCAAAGCTGTCAGACAGAGTCGTTCGCGTCTGCACCGGCCTCCGCTGCTTCCCCTATTGGACTTCAGCTGTGGGCTGTCCCCAGAGGTGGAGTCTACAGAGACAGGCAGGCTTCCTTGAGCTGCTGTGAGCTCCACCCAGTTCGAGTTTCCCAGCGGCTTTGTTTACCTACTTAAGCCTCAGCAATGGCGGGCGCCCCTCCCCCAGCCTCACTGCTGCCTTGCAGATAGATTGCGGCAGACTGCTGAGTTAGCAGTGAGGGAGGCTCCGTGGGCGTGGGACCCTCCCGGCCAGGTGTGGGATATATTCTCCTGGTATGCCTGTTTCCTTAAAGCGCAGTATTGGGGTGGGAGTTACCCGATTTTCCAGATGTTGTGTGTCTCAGTTCCCCTGGCTAGGAAAACGGATTTCCTTCCCCCTTGCGCTTCCAGGTGAGGCGATGCCTCGCCCTGCTTCAGCTCTCGCTGGTCAGGCTGCAGCAGCTGACCAGCACCGATTGTCCGGCACTCCCTAGTGAGATGACCCCAGTACCTCAGTTGAAAATGCAGAAATCGGCCGGGCGCGGTGACTCAAGCCTGTAATCCCAGCACTTTGGGAGGCCGAGGCGGGCGGATCACGAGGTCAGGAGATCGAGACCATCCTGGCTAACACGGTGAAACCCCGTCTCTACTAAAAAATACAAAAAAAAAACTAGCCAGTTGAGGTGGCGGGCGCCTGTAGTCCCAGCTACTGGGGAGGCTGAGGCAGGAGAATGGCATGAACCCAGGAGGCGGAGCTTGCAGTGAGCTGAGATCCGGCCACTGCATTCCAGCCTGGGCATCAGAACGAGACTCTGTCTCAAAAAAAAAAAAAAAAAAAAAGAAAATGCAGAAATCACTGGTCTTCTGTGTCGCTCACGCTGGGAGTTGGAGACTGGAGCTGTTCCTATTCGGCCATCTTGCTCCACCCCGTCGTTTGTTTCTTATAGTTGAAAATTGGCTGCTCTTTTGTTAAGTAGCCCCTTTTTGATTAAAAAAGGGACATTGAACACTAGTCAAAAATCAATAAAGCAGAAAAGTGTTTGAAGTTGCAGATATTCTTTCTTAAATGTACTACTATTCCATATCACTGTCCTTGCCAATCAGAAATTATCAAGTAAATGCAAATATAGAGTACTTTAATATGTGTAATATGGGCAAATTAGACATAAGTGCTGCATTATAATACTTTCATTTTCTTTGAATTGTGTGATACGTACACAGGATTCAATCAAATAGTTCAGTCTGTTTATTCTTTAAAATTGTGGAGCAATTCGTTTTTCTTCCATTTAGTTTCCCTTCTGTTTTATAATGAAATATTTCTATTGTGTACAAGGCATTGGTTAATGAATTCAAAAAATAGTTTTAGAGTTCTTACTCTTTGGACTGGCTGTGTATTCAGTGCTTGGCATATAGCCAAGCCTCAAGCATACAAAAACCCTGTTCTCGTGAAGTTTAAATTCTATTGAGGGAAGAAACACAAAAACAATTAAATTAATAAGGAATTGCAAGAAAGTGGTAAGAGCTCTGAGGCAAATAAACAAAGGGCTATCATAGGAAATGAGAAGGGCTATTTTAGGTAGCTCATTGAAGGTTACATCTGATCTGAGACTTGAATGAAGCTGTAGAAGGTTTTTGGGGAAAATGCTCCATGCAGAGGGAACACATAAGTGAAGATTCTAAGGCAAAAATAAGCTTGATGTTCAAGGAACAAAAAGAGGGCTGGCAAGGCCGGGCATAGTGGCTCACGCCTGTAATCCCAGCACTTGGGAGGCCGAGGCAGGCGGATCACGAAGTCAGGAGATCGAGACCACAGTGAAATCCCGTCTCTACTAAAAATACAAAAAATTAGCCAGGCGTGGTGGCACACGCCTGTAGTCCCAGCTGCCAGGGAGGCTGAGGCAGGAGAATGGTGTGAACCTGGGAGGCTGAGCTTGCAGTGAGCCGAGATCGCGCCACTGCACTCCAGCCTGGGTGACAAAGTGAGACTCCGTCTCGAAAAAATAAAAAATAAAAATAAAAAGGCTGATACTTGGCCAGGTCTTGTAGTGCTTTGTGGACAAAGGTAACAAGGAGTTTGGATTTTATTCTACGTGTAATTGGAAACTTCAAGGAGACTAGTTAAGAGGGAAAAGCTATGGTGACTTGGACCAGGGAAACCACCAGGAAATGGATAGAAGTAGTCTTATTTAGGACGTACTGGAAACAAAGTTAACAGGAAATGCTGATGGATTAGATGTTGGAGGGAAGAGAAAAAGAAGAATGATTTCTAGATTTTTGGTTTGAACAACTCAGCGCCATTTGATTAGGTAGGAAAGGAGTAGGAAGAGGAACTCTGGAGTTCTGTTAATTGATAGTTCTGTTTGGGACATGTTAAGTTTGAGATTTCTATTAGAAGACAAAATGAAATACATATGGGAGATACAAGCTCTGGAGAGACACAGAGTTGGATATTAGCATGTCCTTGTTTAACTGCCATATTTAGAAGACAAATAATGGATAAATGAAGGAGTGCGTGTCCAAAGCATCCTGCCTTTCTTTTTAACATTATAAATGCACCTGTGCTGCAGTCACACTGCCTTCTTGGTGTTCTGCAAATTGTCCCTCCTGAGGCCTTTGCCCTTGCTTATCCCTCTGCATGGTATTCCTCATGACTCAACCCCATACCACCTTCTGATTTTGCCACATCACCCTCTCCTGGAGGCCTTCCCTGACCACGCTATGTAAAACTGTAAACCCTACCCCCAGCACTTCTGCCCCACTTTCCTGCTTTTTCTCCATTGCAGACTGTTGCTTACTTGGTGTTCATTCCACTCATGTGCCCTCACCAGAACTCCATTGGTGTGTCTTGTCCACCATTGTCTCTCTTAAGCCTATAGCAGTGCCAGTCACATTATAAATACTAATGAATAATTTTAAATAAATTATTTAATTAAATGAAAAATACTCTATTCAACTGGATATTAACTATTCAGTATCAACATTGAAAATTTTAAAATATTATAAATGGTTTTTAAGAATTGAGCTCAAGTTTAGGACGTCTTAAGACCTTCGACTATAATCCTAAACCAAAACTTCTGAGAGTCATTCGTATGATAAAAAGTAACATATCATTACTTTTACTTATTTTGATTAAAGTTAAGTGATTAAAAATTGTTTTGAATCTAAAATGCATAGGTGCTGATTTCAGTAGGAGACATCCTGGAGCCTTATACATTGTTAATTCTTAGTTTTCCTATTTACATTTTCTAATTCATAAATTCTGACCAGTAGATAACAACATACATTATCTACAGTATTTACTATTATTTGGCATTTAAAAAGACAACTGTATTTGTATAGCTTCTTAATATCCTTTTTTTTTTTATAGTGCCACTTCTGTTTCCATGTATTTGAAGTCATCGTAACCAGTTTAAGCGGTTCTCCCTCTAACCTGTAGGACCTTTGTCTCCCTCAGCCTGCTCTGCCCCATCCCATCAAAAAAAGACAATGCTATTAGAAATTTTTGGTAAAACAAATATTTTATGTGCACTCATTGCCATAAAGCACCCAAAGTGGTAAGGTGTTCTTAGAGTACTCTTCTAATATTTGCAATACGCTTTCAAACAAATAATGAACCCAGTTCATCAGTATTTTCTTTTCATTCCATGTCTGTGATGATTGCAGTGCAATAGTTACCACAGCAAAAGTGATTAGTTCCTGAGTTTCTACTTTGTAGCAGACTTCTCTGAGGCATCTATCTTGGTGAGACATGGATGCCAGATGTGATTCTGATAAATATTTTGAATGCATTTTGATTGGAAATTATAATTTATGTAAAAATTATAAAATGGCTGCTTCATAGTCTTGACTTTATACATATCCAACATCTAAAGCAGACTAGGCTATATTAGTTTCTTTTAAGGTATACAAATATGAGGAAAAACTAGGACTCTATATCCCTGAAGCCATTTTGTACAGGTTTGAATATAATAAATTCTTGCTTTTCTAGGTAAGAGTGTTTTTTTCCTAAATATACCTCTGACATATTGTATTCTCAAGACTGTGCTGTGCATTTAACTTTTTTCTGGATTTTTTTGTTTTTTTTTTTTGAGATGGAGACTTGCTCCGTGGCCCAGGCTAGAGTGCAGTGGCATGATCTCGGCTCACTGAAAGCTCCATCTCCCGTGTTCATGCCATTCTCCTGCCTCAGCCTCCCAAGTAGCTGAGACTACAGGCGCCTGCCACCACGCTCAGCTAATTTTTTTGTATTTTTAGTAGAGACGGGGTTTCATCGTGTTAGCCAGGATGGTGTCGATCTCCTGATCTCGTGATCCACCCACCTCTGCCTCCCAGAGTGCTGTGATTACAGACGTGAGCCACTGCACCCGGCCGCATTTAATTTTTTTAATGATGCATGGTATTATGAATGTATACTTAGCCTTTTCAATATTAAATTTAATGTACTTAAAAATGCTATGGGATAATGTTGTATTTTACATTATTATATTGATATTTTGTAATTTAATAGATGGTATGTTTAATACTTTCTAATATAACACACAAATTAATTGGAATATTTGTCACTCTAAGCCTACCCTAGTTAGTATAATTGATCTATGATAAATGGAGCACCCTATGAAACTGTTCTGTTAACTATGCATAGCTCTTCGTTTTTTTATTGCAGCAGTACTATGAAAGTGATTATTGCAGACAGCTCTGCTATTGTTAGACCTTACAGATACATATACCTAGGAAGGACCAAAAGATGGTGAGATTTATTTCTCTATAGCACATTACACCTGAGAGGAATTCCCTGCCATGAATCAGAGTGGCATAGAAGCTCATTATGAAGAGCCTAGTGCCATCCCTAGGCAGAAAATATCCTGCCCTATTTTCAAACACGTCCGACTTCCATTTCAACCCTGTATTTTCCCCTCTGCAACTCCACATTATCACTCTGTGTAAATGCCCCATTCATTGATAAGCAAAGTCACAATTGTGCTTCTTGGATGTAGGCACGCACGCAGCTTTTCTGTGCTTAACCTTAACCCATTAAAGAGCTGAATAATGGATTGATGGGTTGAATGGATGGTGGATAATGCGTGGTGGATGATGGATAGTGACTGAATAGGTGAAAGTGCCCTTTACTACTTGTTCACAGCAATCTGTTCCCTTCGCCTCTCTCACAAAGCAATCCTGTTTTCCTGTTCTGTTCCCCAGTAGCAAGACAGTTCCCTTTTAGTCCTTGTTACACACAGACAAGTGGACATTCTCTATATTTAACTAGCCCCTGCCTGTCATCACATCACCCTCTGTAACTAATATATGTTGAATTTAATCAAGAGAAAGCTTTCAAGTTTTTGTTAATCAGTGACATTGAAAGGATTTACAAGTTTTGTGTATTGCAGCTGTCTCTTTGCTGCTTTTTCATAATGCTTAAAAATAGTTATTTTTGGCAGAAATTATTTTATAGAAAATATTTTACATTTATCTCAAGTAATCTTTCCAAACCTTTCTAAGGTGAAAAATATACTATTAAGCCACATTATAGAATGTGGTTATAGGAGTTCAGAGAGGTTAAGAAACAAGAAACTTGACCAAGGGCACATAGCTAGGGAGGAAGTGGCAGAGCCGGGACATGATCCTTGGCTCTGTCTCACAAGCTGCATCCTTAAACACTATCCACTCCTCCTTCATCTGCATTAGTTTACATTTTAAAATATGTTATCATGTTCAATAATGGTCACCAACAGTGTGACCCACTAGAATATGCTATTTGCTTTTAGAACCATGTATTTTGATAGTGAATCTTCTCCATCTGCTCCCTGTTTTTCACGTATTATTTTTAGAACTTTTATACTCTTTGACCACTCTCCCAAGTCATCCATCTCAAAAATATGATTATAAATATCTCTAATTCTAGAATATATAGTGTTTATGGATTCCAGAAAAAAAACAAACCCAACAGTAGTGATTTTGATATAAAATTCTTTTAAAATTGATTTCTGTTGGAATAAAACAGGCTTTCAGAATATAAATTTTTTGTAGGTTTTTGTGAATTTTTAGTTGACATATAATAATTATACATATTTGTGGGATACAATGTGATGTTTCAATACATGTATACATTGTATAATGATCAAGTGAGAGTAATTAGCAAATCTGTCCCCTCAAACTTCATTTCTTTTTGGTGAGAACTTTCAAAATAATCTCTTTTAGCTATTATGAAATAAAACAATACATCACAGTTAACTATAGTCACCTACTTTGCAATAGAACACCAGGAAGTATTCCGCCAATCTTTTTTTTTTTATTATACTTTAAGTTCTAGGGTACATGTGCATAACGTGCAGGTTTGTTACATATGTATACTTATGCCATGTTGGTGTCCTGCACCCATCAACTCGTCAGCACCCATCAATTCATCATTTATATCATGTATAACTCCCCAGTGCAATCCCTCCCTCCTCCCCCCTCCCCATGATAGGCCCCAGTGTGTGATGTTCCCCTTCCCCAGTCCAAGTGATCTCATTGTTCAGTTCCCACCTACGAGTGAGAACATGCGGTGTTTGGTTTTCTGTTCTTGTGATAGTTTGCTAAGAATGATGGTTTCCAGCTGCATCCATGTCCCTACAAAGGACGCAAACTCATCCTTTTTGATGGCTGCATAGTATTCCATGGTGTATATATGCCACATTTTCTTAATCCAGTCTGTCACAGATGGACATTTGGGTTGATTCCAAGTCTTTGCTATTGTGAATAGTGCCACAATAAACATACCTGTGCATGTGTCTTTGTAGTAGAGTAATTTATAATCCTTTGGGTATATACCCAGTAGTGGGATGGCTGGGTCATATGGTACATCTAGTTCTAGATCCTTGAGGAATCGCCATACTGTTTTCCATAATGGTTGAACTAGTTTACAATCCACCAACAGTGTAAAAGTGTTCCTATTTCTCCACATCCTCTCCAACACCTGTTGTTTCCTGACTTCTTAATGATTGCCATTCTGACTGGTGTGAGATGGTATCTCATTGTGGTTTTGATTTGCATTTCTCTGATGGCGAGTGATGATGAGCATTTTTTCATGTCTCTGTTGGCTGTATGGATGTCTTCTTTTGAGAAATGTCTGTTCATATCCTTTCCCCACTTTTTGATGGGGTTGTTTGTTTTTTTCTTGTATATTTGTTTGAGTTCTTTGTAGATTCTGGATATTAGACCTTTGTCAGATGAGTAGATTGCAAAAATTTTCTCCCATTCTGTAGGTTGCCTGTTCACTCTGATGGTAGTTTCTTTTGCTGTGCAAAAGGTCTTTAGTTTAATTAGATCCCATGTGTCAATTTTTGCTTTTGCTGCCGTTGCTTTTAGTGTTTTAGACATGAAGTCCTTGCCCATGCCTATGTCCTGAATGATACTACCTAGATTTTCTTCTAGGGTTTTTATGGTATTAGGTCTAACATTTAAGTCTCTAATCCATCTTGAATTAATCTTTGTATAAGGGGTAGGGAAAGGATCCAGTTTCAGCTTTCTACTTATGGCTAGCCAATTTTCCCAGCACCATTTATTAAATAGGGAATCCTTTCCCCATTTCTTATTTCTCAGGTTTGTCAAAGATCAGATGGCTGTAGATGTGTGGTATTATTTCTGAGGACTCTGTTCTGTTCCATTGGTCTATCTCTCTGTTGTGGTACCAGTACCATGCTGTTTTGGTTACTGTAGCCTTGTAGTATAGTTTGAAGTCAGGTAGCGTGACGCCTCCAGCTTTGTCCTTTTGACTTAGGATTGTCTTGGCAATGCGGGCTCTTTTTTGGTTCCATATGAACTTTAAAGCAGTTTTTTCCAATTCTGTGAAGAAAGTCATTGGTAGCTTGATGGGGATGGCATTGAATCTATAAATAACCTTGGGCAGTATGGCCATTTTCACGATATTGATTCTTCCTCCATGAGCATGGTATGTTCTTCCATTTGTTTGTGTCCTCTTTTATTTCACTGAGCAGTGGTTTGTAGTTCTCCTTGAAGAGGTCCTTTACATCTCTTGTAAGCTGGATTCCTAGGTATTTTATTCTCTTTGAAGCAATTGTGAATGGAAGTTCATTCCTGCTTTGGCTCTCTGCTTGTCTGTTACTGGTGTATAAGAATGCTTGTGATTTTTGCACATTAATTTTGTATCCTGAGACTTTGCTGAAGTTGCTTATCAGCTTAAGGAGATTCTGGGCTGAGACAATGGGGTTTTCTAAATATACAATCATGTCATCTGCAAACAAGGACAATTTGACTTCTTCTTTTCCTAACTGGATACCCTTGATTTTTTCTCTTGCCTGATTGCCCTAGCCAGAACTTCCAACACTATGTTGAATAGGAGTAGTGAGAGAGGCATCCCTGTCTTGTGCCAGTTTTCAAAGGGAATTTTTCCAGTTTTTGCCCATTCAGTATGATATTAGCTGTGGGTTTGTCATAAATAGCTCTTATTATTTTGAGGTACGTTCCATCAATACCGAATTTCTTGAGCGTTTTTAGCATGAAGGGCTGTTGAATTTTGTCAAAAGCCTTTTCTGCATCTATTGAGATAATCATGTGGTTCTTGTCTTTGGTTCTGTTATATGCTGGATTACGTTTATTGATTTGCGAATGTTGAACCAGCCTTGCATCCCAGGGATGAAGCCCACTTGATCATGGTGGATAAGCTTTTTGATGTGCTGCTGAATCCGGTTTGCCAGTATTTTATTGAGGATTTTTGCATCGATGTTCATCAGGGATATTGGTCTAAAATTCTCTTTTTTTGTTGTGTCTCTGCCAGGCTTTGGTATCAGGATGATGTTGGCCTCATAAAAAGAGTTAGGGAGGATTCCCTCTTTTTCTATTGATTGGAATAGTTTCAGAAGGAGTGGTACCAGCTCCTCCTTGTACCTCTGGTAGAATTCAGCTGTGAATCCATCTGGTCCTGGACTTTTTTTGGTGGGTAGGCTATTAATTGTTGCCTCAATTTCAGAGCCTGCTATTGGTCTATTCAGGGATTCAACTTCTTCCTGGTTTAGTCTTGGGAGAGTGTAAGTGTCCAGGAAATTGTCCATTTCTTCTAGATTTTCTAGTTGATTTGCATAGAGGCATTTATAGTATTCTCTGATGGTTGTTTGTATTTCTGTGGGGTCAGTGGTGATATCCCCTTCATCATTTTTTATTGCGTCTATTTGATTCCTCTCTCTCTTCTTCTTTATTAGTCTTGCTAGCGGTCTGTCAATTTTGTTGATCTTTTCAAAAAACCAACTCCTGGATTCATTGATTTTTTGGAGGGTTTTTTGTGTCTCTATCTCCTTCAGTTCTGCTCTGATCTTAGTTATTTCTTGCCTTCTGCTAGCTTTTGAATGTGTTTGCTCTTGCCATTCTAGTTCTTTTAATTGTGATGTTAGAGTGTCAATTTTAGATCTTTCCTGCTTTCTCTTGTGGGCATTTAGTGCTATAAATTTCCCTCTACACACTGCTTTAAATGTGTCCCAGAGATTCTGGTATGTTGTATCTTTGTTCTCATTGGTTTCAAAGAACATCTTTATTTCTGCTTTCATTTCGTTATGTACCCAGTAGTCATTAAGGAGCAGGTTGTTCAGTTTCATGTAGTTGAGCGGTTTGGATTGAGTTTCTTAGTCCTGAGTTCTAGTTTGATTGCACTGTGGTCTGAGAGACAGTTTGTTATAATTTCTGTTCTTGTACATTTGCTGAGGAGTGCTTTACTTCCAATTATGTGGTCAATTTTGGAATAAGTGCGATGTGGTGCTGAGAAGAATGTATATTCTGTTGATTTGGGGTGGAGAGTTCTATAGATGTCTATTAGGTCCGCTTGGTGCAGAGATGAGTTCAGTTCCTGGATATCCTTGTTAACTTTCTGTCTCGTTGATCTGTCTAATGTTGACAGTGGAGTGTTGAAGTCTCCATTATTATTGTATGGGAGTCTAAGTCTCTTTGTAGGTCTCTAAGGACTTGCTTTATGAATCTGGGTGCTCCCGTATTGGGTGCATATATTTAGGAGAGTTAGCTCTTCCTGTTGAATTGATCCCTTTACCATTATGTAATGGCCTTCTTTGTCTCTTTTGATCTTTGATGGTTTAAAGTCTGTTTTATCAGAGACTAGGATTGCAACCTGCTTTTTTTTGTTCTCCATTTGCTTGGTAGATCTTCCTCCATCCCTTTATTTTGAGCCTATGTATGTCTCTGCATGTGAGATGGGTCTCCTGAATACAGCAGACTGATGGGTCTTGACTCTTGATCCAGTTTGCCAGTCTGTGTCTTTTAATTGGAGCATTTAGTCCATTTACATTTAAGGTTAATATTGTTATGTGTGAACTTGATCCTGTCATTATGATATTAACTGGTTATTTTGCTCGTTAGTTGATGCAGTTTCTTCCTAGCCTCGATGGTCTTTACATTTTGGCATGTTTTTGCAATGGCTGGTACCGGTTGTTCCTTTCCATGTTTAGGGCTTCCTTCAGGGTCTCT
Source organism: Trachypithecus francoisi (assembly GCF_009764315.1). NCBI lineage: Eukaryota > Metazoa > Chordata > Mammalia > Primates > Cercopithecidae > Trachypithecus > Trachypithecus francoisi. The sequence continues at coordinate 87,570,379 of NW_022681455.1, read as the reverse complement.
TGTAAGGCAGGCCTGGTGGTGACAAAATCTCTAAGCATTTGCTTATCTGTAAAGGATTTTATTTCTCCTTCACTGATGAAACTTAGTTTGGCTGGATATGAAATTCTGGGTTGAAAATTCTTTTCTTTAAGAACGTTGAATATTGGCCCCCACTCTCTTCTGGCTTGTAGAGTTTCTGCCGAGAGGTCTGCTGTTATTCTGATGGGCTTCCCTTTGTGGGTAACCCGACCTTTCTCTCTGGCTGCCCTTAAGATTTTTTCCTTCATTTCAACTTTGGTGAATCTGGCAATTATGTGTCTTGGAGTTGCTCTTCTGGAGGAGTATCTTTGTGGCGTTCTCTGTATTTCCTGAATTTGAATGTTGGCCTGCCCTACTAGGGTGGGGAAGTTCTCCTGGATGATATCCTGAAGAGTGTTTTCCAAGTTGGTTCCATTTTCCCCCTCACTTTCAGGCACCCCAATCAGACGTAGATTGGGTCTTTTTACATAATCCCATACTTCTTGCAGGCTTTGTTCATTTCTTTTTCTTCTTTTTCTTTTGGTTTCTCTTCTCGCTTCATTTCATTCATTTGATCCTCAATCGCTGATACTCTTTCTTCCAGTTGATCGAGTCGGTTACTGAAGCTTGTGCATTTGTCACGTATTTCTCGTGTCATGGTTTTCATCTCTGTCATTTCGTTTATGATCTTCTCTGCATTAATTAGTCTAGCTGTCAATTCTTCCACTCTTTTTTCAAGATTTTTAGTTTCTTTGCGCTAGGTACGTAATTCCTCCTCTAGCTCTGAGAAGTCTGATGGACTGAAGCCTTCTTCTCTCATCTCGTCAAAGTCATTCTCTGACCAGCTTTGATCCGTTGCTGGCGATGGGCTGCGCGCTTTGCAGGGGGAGATGCGCTCTTATTTTTTGAATTTCCAGCTTTTCTGCCCTGCTTCTTCCCCATCTTTGTGGTTTTATCTGTCTCTGGTCTTTGATGATGGTGACGTACTGATGGGGTTTTGGTATAGGTGTCCTTCCTGTTTGATAGTTTTCCGTCTGACAGTCAGAAGGACTGTCTGTTGGTCTGTTGGAGATTGCTTGAGGTCCACTCCCGACCCTGTTTGCCTGGGTATCAGCAGCAGAGGTTGCCGAAGATAGAATATTGCTGAACAGCGAGTGTACCTGTCTGATTCTTCCTTTGGAAGTTTCCTCTCAGGGGTGACTCCACCCTGTGAGGTGTGGGGTGTCAGACTGCCCCTAGTGGGGGATGTCTCCCAGCTAGGCTACTCAGGGGTCAGGGACCCACCTGAGCAGACAGTCTGTCCGTTCTCGGATCTCAACCTCCGCGTTGGGAGATCCACGGCTCTCCCCAAAGCTGTCAGACAGAGTCGTTCGCGTCTGCACCGGCCTCCACTGCTTCCCCTATTGGACTTCAGCTGTGGGCTGTCCCCAGAGGTGGAGTCTACAGAGACAGGCAGGCTTCCTTGAGCTGCTGTGAGCTCCACCCAGTTCGAGTTTCCCAGCGGCTTTGTTTACCTACTTAAGCCTCAGCAATGGCGGGCGCCCCTCCCCCAGCCTCACTGCTGCCTTGCAGATAGATTGCGGCAGACTGCTGAGTTAGCAGTGAGGGAGGCTCCGTGGGCGTGGGACCCTCCCGGCCAGGTGTGGGATATATTCTCCTGGTGTGCCTGATTGCTGAAAGCGCAGTATTGGGGTGGGAATTACCCGATTTTCCAGGTGTTGTGTGTCTCAGTTCCCCTGGCTAGGAAAACGGATTCCCTTCCCTCTTGCACTTGCAGGTGAGGCGATGCCTCGCCCTGCTTCAGCTCTCGCTGGTCAGGCTGCAGCAGTTGACCAGCACCGATTGTCCGGCACTCCCTAGTGAGATGACCCCAGTACCTCAGTGGAAAATGCAGAAATCACCGGTCTTCTGTGTCGCTCGCGCTGTGAGTTGGAGACTGGAGCTGTTCCTATTCGGCCATCTTGCTCCACCTCCGCCAATCTTAACTGTAGCTTTGTGTCCTTTGACCAGACTCTATCCATATCCTCTCCCCAGTCTCTGATAATCACTATTCTCTCTACTTCTATAAGATCTACTTTTTTAGATTCCACATATGAGTGAATTCATATGGTATTTATTTTCTGTGTCTGGCTTATTTCACTTGACATAATGACCTCCAGGTTCATCCATGTTATCATAAATGACAGGACTACATTCCTTTTCATGTCCGAATGATAAATCATTGTATGTATATACGTACCACATTTTTTTTTTTAATCCATTCATACTTTTGATGGACTCTGGTTGTTTCCTTCTTGGCTGTTGTGAATAGTGCTATAATAAACATAGGGGTGTAGATATCTCTTGAAATACTGATTTCATTTCCTTTAGCTGTATACCCAGTAGTAGGATTGCTGAATCTTATGATAGTTCTATTTGTAATTATTTTTTAGGAAACTCCATACTGTTTTACATAATAGCTGAACTAATTTACATTCCCACCAACAATATGTCAGAGTTCCCTATTCTCCAGTTCTTCATCAACACTTGTTATCGTTTTTCATAATAGCCGTTCTAGCTAGAGTGAGGTGATGGCTCATTGTGATTTTGATTTGCATTTTCTGATGATTCATGATTTCGAGCATTTTTTCATGTACTAATTGTCCATTTCTGTGTTGTCTTTTGAGAAATGTCCATTCAAGTGTTTTGCCAATTTTTTAATCAGAATTTTTTTTGCTATTGAATTGTTTGGGTTCCGTATGAATTCTGATATTAACACTTTGTCAGATGTGTAGATCGCAAATATCTTTTTCCATTTTTTAGGTTGTCTCATCACTCTTACTTGTTTCCTTTGCTGTGCAGAAGCTTTTTAGTTTGCTGTAATCCTGTAATCTCATTTGCCTGCTTTTGCTTTTGTTGCCTGTGCTTTTGAGGTCTTATTTTTAAAAATCCTTGGTGAGACCAGTGTCATGAAGTATTTCCCCTATGTTTTTTTTTTTTTTTTTTTTGAGGCGGAGTCTCGCTCTGTCGCCCGGACTGGAGTGCAGTGGCCGGATCTCAGCTCACTGCAAGCTCCGCCTCCCGGGTTTACGCCATTCTCCTGCCTCAGCCTCCCGAGTAGCTGGGACTTGTACAGGCGCCCGCCACCTCGCCCGGCTAATTTTTGTATTTTTAGTAGAGACGGGGTTTCACCATGTTAGCCAGGATAGTCTCGATCTCCTGACCTCGTGATCCGCCCGTCTCGGCCTCCCAAAGTGCTGGGATTACAGGCTTGAGCCACCGTGCCCGGCCTCCCCTATGTATTTTTTTAGTCGTTTCAGAGTTCTCAGTCCTACCTTTAAGTCTTTAATCCATTTTGAATTGATTTTTTTAATATGATGAGAAATGGGGGTTGACTTTCATTCTTCTGCATGTAGAAATCCAATTTTCCCAACACCATTTATTGAAGAAACTGTCCTTTCCCCAGTGTGTATTCTTGGTACCTTTGTGAAAGATCAGTTGGCTGTAGATGCATGGATTTATATTCTGTTCTATTGGTCTGTGTTTCTGTTTTTATGCCAGTATCATGCTGTATTGATTACCATAGCTTTGTAGAGTGTTTTAAAGTCAGGTATTCTGGTGCCCCCAGCTTTTTTTCTTAAGATCCCTTTGGCTATTCAAAGTCTATTGTTGTTCCGCACAAACTTTAGGATTTCTTTTCCTACTATTGTGAAGAATGTCATTGGTATTTTGACAGGGATTGCAGTGAATCTGTAGATTGCTTTGGGTAGTGTGGTCATTTTAAGATTCCTTTGGCTATTCAAAGTCTGTTGTTGTTCCGCACAAACTTTAGGATTTCTTTCTCTACTATTGTGAAGAATGTCATTGGTATTTTGATAGGGATTGCAGTGAATCTGTAGATTGCTTTGGGTAGTGTGGTCATTTTAACTATATTCCTTCGGTTACATTTATGAATTCTTCCAGTTCATGAACACAGGGTTTCTTTTCATTATTTGTATCCAATTCAATTTCTTTCATCAATTTTATAGTTTTGTTATAAAGATTTTCACCTCCTTAGGTTTATTCTCAGTATCTTATTTGTAACTATTGTAAATGGGAATTTTTTTTCTTGATTTCTTTTTCAGATAGTTTATTATTATTTATAGAAATGCTACTGATTTTTGCATATTGGTTTGTATCCTGCACCTTTACTGAATTCATTTATTAGTTCTAAAAGGTTTTTTTTTTTGGTGGAGTCTAGGGTTGTATAAGATCGTGTCATCTGCAAACAAGAATGGTTTGACTGCCTCCTTTCCAATTTGAATGTCTTTTAATATCTGTCTTTCACCCAGTTGCTCTGGCTAAGATTTACAGTATTGTCTTTTAATAGAAGTGGTGAAACTGGGCATCCTTGTCTTCTTCCACATCTTTTTTTTTTTTTTTTTGAGACGGAGTCTCGCTCTTTCTCCCGGGCTGGAGTGCAGTGGCCGGATCTCAGCTCACTGCAAGCTCCGCCTTCCAGGTTCACGCCATTCTCCTGCCTCAGCCTCCCAAGTAGCTGGGACTACAGGCGCCCGCCACCTCGCCCGGCTAGTTTTTTGTATTTTTTAGTAGAGATGGGGTTTCACCATGTTAGCCAGGATGGTCTCGATCTCCTGACCTCGTGATCCGCCCGTCTCGGCCTCCCAAAGTGCTGGGATTACAGGCTTGAGCCACCGCGCCCGGCCTTCTTCCACATCTTAGGGGAAAAGCTTTGTGTCAACTTTTTCCTTTTCAATCATGATATTAGCTGTAGGTTCGTCATATATGATTTTTATTGTGTTGTACATACCTGCTATGCCTATCTTGTTGAAAGGTTTTATCACAAAGGGATACTGAATTCTGTCAAATGCTTTTTCTTCATCTATTGAATGAACATATGGTTTTTGTCCTTCGTTCTGTTAATATTATCAGTCTCATTTATTGATTTGTGTATATTGAAACATTCTTATGCCTCTGGGATAAATCCCACTTGATCGTGGTGATTCTTTAATGTGTTGTTGAATTTGGTTTACCAGTGTTTTGTTGAGGAATTTTTGATCTATGTTTATCAGTGACATTGGCCTGTCGTTTTGTTGTTGTTGTTGTGCCCTTGGCTGGTTTTGGTATCAGAGTAATTTTTTCTTGTAGAATAGGTTTGTAAGAATTCCCTCCTCTCCACTTTTCTGAAATACTCTGAAAAGAATTGGTATTAGTTCTTCTTTACATGGATTGGTAGAATTCAGCAGTGAAGCCATCGAGTCCTGGGCTTTCCTTTGATGGGATACTTTTTATTACTGATTCAATCTCATTACACATTATTGACCTGTTCAAATTTTCTGTGATATTTCTTCATGAGTCAATCTTGTTAGGTTGTGTTTATCCAGGAATTTATCAGTGTCTTCTAGATTTTCCAGTTTGTTGGCGTATAGTTGTTCATAATAATCTCTTATGATCCTTTGTATTTCAGTAGTATCAGTTACAATGCCTGCTTCTTCTCTGATTTTAAGTATTCTCTTTTTTTCTTAGTCTAGCTAACAGTTTGTAGATTTTGCGTATCTTTTCAAAAAACCAACTCTTCCCTGTATTGATCTTTTGTCTTTTCTGATATACGTGTTTATTGCAGTAGACATCCGTCTGACTACTGCTTCTGCTATAACCCATGGGTTTTGGTATGTTGTATTTCCATTTTCATTTGTCTCTAGAAATGTTTTAACTACTTCATTAACCATTGGTTCTTCAGGAGCATTTTGTTTAATTCTCATGTATTTATATGATTTTCCAAGTTCCCCTATATCAATGTGTATTTTTATACAGTTGTGGTTGGAAACAATACCTGATACAATTTCAGTTTTTTTTAATTTATTAAGACTGGTTTTGCGGCCTACCATATGAAGGAGGAATTCTTCCAAACCCATTCTGTAAGATCAGAATTACTCTGATACTGAAACCAACTGGTGCACATCTTGGAGAATGTTCCATGTGTACCAGCAAAGTAGTATTCTGCTGTGTTGGATGGAAAGTCCTGTATGTATCTGTTAGGTCTGTTTTGTTCTAAGTGAAATTCAATTCTGGTATTTCCTTATTAATATTGAAAGTGGGGTACAGAAGTCTCCTAGTAGTATTGTATTACTATTTATTTCTCCCTTTGTGTCCATTAATATTTGCTCTATATATTTAGGTGCTCCAATGTTGGGTGCATGTATGGTCATATTCCGCATTGTGCCGTTTTGGTCAACCATGGACCACATACACAATGGTGGTCCCATGAAATTATGGTACCATTTTTTTACTGTACCTTTTCTATGTTTGCGTATCTTTAGACACACAAATACTCATCATGATGTTACAATTGCCTACAACAACCTTGTCCAACCTGCAACCTGCGGGCTGTGTGTGGCCCAGGACAGCTTTAAATGCAGCCCAACACAAATTTATAAACTTTCTTAAAACGTGAGATTTTTGACTGGGCACAGTGGCTGATGCCTGTAATCCCAGCACTTTGGGAGGCCAAGGTGGGTGGATCTCTTGAGGTCAGGAGTTCAAGACCAGCCTGGCCAACATGGCCAGCATGGCCAACCCCTTCTCTACTAAAAATACAAAATAGCCAGGTGTGGTGGTGCACACGTGTAATCCAGCTACTCGGGAGGCTGAGGCAGGAGAATTGCTTGAACCCAGGAGGCGGAGGTTGCAGTGAGCTGAGATGGTGCCACTGCACTCCAGCCTGGGCGACAGAGTGAAACACTGTCAAAAAAAAAGGACATTATGAGTTTTTTTGCAATTTTTTTTTCTTTTTTAGCTCATCAGCTATCACTAGTGTTAGTGTATTTCATGTGTGGCCCAAGACTGTTCTTCTTCCAATGTGGCCCAGGGAAACCAAAAGATTGGACACCTCTGAGTTAGATGACTTGTTCCTTTTTTGTCCTGCCTTACCTACTGTTTTAGCCCTTGCTAAACACTATAGTAATTATTTGTTTACTTCTTTTTTTCTCCACTTACCTGTGAGTTCCTTGAAGACAGAGACCATAAACTTTCATATTTCTATTTCCAGTGTTTAGAATAGTGGCTGGCTAAGGGTCCGTCATCAGATGAATGGATAAAGAAAATGTGGTACTTATACACAATGGAGTACTATTCAGCCATAAAAAAGAATGAGATCCTGTCATTTGCAACAGCATGGACAGCACTGGAAGTCATTATGTTGAGTGAAATAAGCCAGGCACAGAAAGACAAACATCCCATGTTCTCACTTATATGTGGGATCTAAAACTGAAAACAATTGAAATGCACATAGACAGTAGAAGGATGGTTATCAGAGGCTGAGAAGGGTAATGAGGGGTGTGGGGGAGGTGGGGATGGTTAATGGTTAATGCCCGCACCAAGTATCTCAGGTAACCCCTTAATATGTACACCTACTATGTACCCACAAACATCAAAACTTAAATAAAATAAAAGTAGAATAGTGGATGACACATAGTAACCCTTAATAAATGTTTACTGAATAATTCCTTTGGAAAAAACTCTGCGTAAATAAATTATTTTAAGTTTTTAACAGTTTTATTGTAAAATTTGCATATCATAAAAGTCTCCCATTTTAAGTGGAGAGTTCCGTGAGTTTTAATAAACTATGAGACAGTTGTATAACCATAACAACAATCTCAGTTTTGGAATACTTCCATTAACCCAGAAAGTTCCCTCCTGCCCACATATAGTCAGTCTCCACTCCTACCACAGTCCCAGATGACTACTAATCTACTTTGTTAAAAATTTGGTTAAAATAATGTACAACATAAAATTTGCTATTTTAACCATTTTTAAGTGTATTAATTCAGTGGCATTAATTACATTCACACCGTTGTGCAACATTAACCACTATGTATTTTCAGAACTTTTTCTATCCCTCTAAGTAGAAACTCAATAACCATTAAGCAATAATTCCTCATTCTGATAACCTCTAATCTACTTTCTGTCTCAATGAATTTGCCTATTCTAGATATTTCGTATAAGTGGAATCCTGCAATATTTGCCCTTTTGTGTTTGACTACTTTCACCTAGCATAATGTTTTTGCGGTTCATCCATGTTCTACCTGGTATCAGGACTTCATTTCCGTTTTGATTATCTGTTTATGTGTTGATGAACTCATGAGTTGTTTTTGCCTTTTACCTATTGTGAATAATGCTGCAGTCTATGTGAATCCCTGCTTTCCCTTATTTTTAGTAGGAGGGAAATTGCTGGGATATAAGATCATTATATGTTTACCTTTCTGAGGAACTAAAAACTATTTCTATAGCCATTTTACATTCCTACCAGCAATGCATAATGGTTCCAGTTTCTCCACATCATCATTAACATGTCCTATTTTTCTTTTTAAAAAAATTATTAGAGCCTTCCTAGTAGATGTAAAGTGATTTTTCATTGTGGCTTTCATTTGTTTCTCTAATGACTGATGTTGATCTTCTGTTTAAGTTCTTATTGGCCATTTTTATATCTTCTTTGGATAATTTTAATTCAAGTTCTTTACCTATTTTTTAACTGGGTGGTTTGTCTTTTTATTGTTGAATTTTTGAGTTATTTATATATTCTACATATTAAGTCCTTTATGTGGATATTTAAACATATCTATGTCAACAGATGTGATAGGAAGATCTTTTCTCTCATTCTGTGAATTGTCTTTTCCCTAAGGGTTTTATGATTTTAGCACTTAAATGGAGATTATTAGAATCTATTTTGAGGTAGTTTTTGTACATGGTATGAGTACAAAAGGATGATTGGGCCGGGCGCGGTGGCTCAAGCCTGTAATCCCAGCACTTTGGGAGGCCGAGACGGGCGGATCACGAGGTCAGGAGATCGAGACCATCCTGGCTAACACGGTGAAACCCCGTCTCTACTAAAAAATACAAAAAATTAGCCAGGCAAGGTGGCAGTCGCCTGTAGTCCCAGCTACTCGGGAGGCTGAGGCAGGAGAATGGCGTGAACCTGGAAGGCGGAGCTTGCAGTGAGCTGAGATCCGGCCACAGCACTCCAACCTGGGCAGCAGAGCGAGACTCCGTCTCAAAAAAAAAAAAAAAAGGATGCTTGGTCTTTTTTTGTGTGGAAATCCAGTTCTCACATCTGTTGAGGAGACTATTCTTTCTCCACTGAGTGGGCTGGGTACCCTTGTCAGGTGGCCATACGTGTGTGTGTTTATTTCTAGACTGTAATTATATTCCATTGGTCTATGTCTGTTCTTATGCCAATACTATGTCGTTTTAATTACTGTAGTTTTTAGTAAGTTTTAAAGTTCAGAAATGTGTCTTCCAACTGTATTCTTCTACTTCAAAATTGTTTTCATTATTCAAGGCTCCTTGCAATTCCACATGAATTTGAGAATCTTCTTTTCCATTTCTGCTAAAAAGGCTGTTGAAATTTTGAGTGTGATTGGATTGAAAGTGATGGCTTTGAGTAGTATTGACAAATTAACAATATTTAGTTAGTTCCAACCTGTGAAAACAGATTGTCTTTCCATTTATTTAAGTTTTTAATTTGAATTTTCAGCAATGTTGTATAGTTTACAAGCATTTCAACTCTTAGGTTAAATTTACACCTAGGTGTTTTGTTCTTGTAGATATTATTGTAAATGAAATTACTTTCTAAATTTTGGGGGGATTGTTCATTGGTTGTTTATAGAAACACAACTGATTTTTTCTTGTGTGTTGATCACAAGATGAACCTGTAACTTTGCTGAATACATTGATTTTAATTCCGTTAACTTTCTTTTGGATTCTTTAGGATTTTCTAAATGTAGCATCATGTCATCTCTAAATAGAAATAGTTTTATTTCTTTCTTTGCAATTTTTATACCATTTATCTCTTTCCCTGTCTAATTTACTCTGGTTAGAATTTCCAGTATGTTGAATAGCAGCAGTTAAAATGGGCATCCTTAACTTCCTGAACTTAGGGGGAATGTTTCTAATTTTTCATCATTGAGTGTATTAGTTGTGGGTTCTTTATAAATTCATGTTCAGAAAATTTCACTCTACTTCCATTTTTCTGAGAGATATTCTGAAACTGTGTTGAATTTGTCATGTGCCTTTTATGTGTCACTTGAGATGATCACGTGGGTCTTTTTCCTTCGTTCCATTACTGTGATGTGTTACATTGATCAATTTTATGTTGAATCACTCTTGTATTTCTGAGATAAATCCCACTTGGTTGTGGTGTATAACCATTTTAATATGCTGAGGGTTTCTTTGCATCTATTACTGGAAAATTCCAGTAATTTTCCTTTGATGTCATTATCTCACTTTGATACCAGAGTAATACTGCCTTCATAAAATGAGTTAGGAAGTATTTCTTCCTCTTCTTTTTCTGGAAGAGTTTGAGAAGGTTTGCTGCTAATTCTTTTTTTTTTTTTTTTTTGAGACAGAGTCTCGCTCTGTCGCCCGGGCTGGAGTGCAGTGGCCGGATCTCAGCTCACTGCAAGCTCTGCCTCCCGGGTTCACGCCATTCTCCTGCCTCAGCCTCCCGAGTAGCTGGGACTACAGGCGCCCGCCACCTCGCCCGGCTAGTTTTTTGTATTTTTTAGTAGAGACGGGGTTTCACCGTGTTAGCCAGGATGGTCTCGATCTCCTGACCTCGTGATCTGCCCGTCTCGGCCTCCCAAAGTGCTGGGATTACAGGCTTGAGCCACCGCGCCCGGCCGCTAATTCTTCTTTAAATGATTGGTGGTATTCAAAAGAGAAGCCATCTGGTTGGACTTTTCTTAGTTGGGAAATTTTTGATTCATGGTTCAATCTCTACTTGTTATAGGTCTGCTGAGAATGTTAATTTCTTCTTGAGTCAGTTTAGGTAATTTATTTTTCGGAATTTGTTCATTTCATCTGAGTTATCTAATTTGTTGTCACAGAATTGTTAATATTTTATAATGCATTTTATTTCTCTAAAGTCAACAGTAATGTACCCACTTTCATTTTTTACTTTAGTTATATACATTTCTCTTTTTATCAATCTAGATAAAAGTTCATCTGTTTTTTAAATCTTTTCTAATGGTCTGTCTATCCCATTTTCTTTATCCTTCTCTAGTTGTATTATTTTCTTTCCTCATCTTTGGTGTTTGGACTTTGTTCTTTTTCTGGTTTCTCAAGGTGTTCTTGATTTGAGATCTTTTTTCTTCGAAAGCTGTGAATTCGCCAAAGTACTGTCTTTGTGGATCCTGTAAATCTGCATATGTTATATTTTTATTTTCATTTGTCTCAAATATTTTCTTTTATTTTTTCTTTTTTTTTTGGCTATTTTTTATTTATTTTTATGATACTTTAAGTTCTAGGGTACATGTGCACAACGTACAGGTTTGTTACATATGTATACATGTGCCATGTTGGTGTGCTGCACCCATTAACTTGTCATTTACGTTAGGTATATCTCCTAATGCTATCCCTCCCCCCCTACCCCCACCCCGCGGCAGGCCTCAGTGTGTGAGGTTCCCCACCCTGTGTCCAAGTGTTCTCATTGTTCGGTTCCCACCTGTGAGTAAGAACATGTGCTGTTTGGTTTTCTGTCCTTGCGATAGTTTGCTGAGAATGATGGTTTCCAGCTTCATCCATGTCCCTACAAAGGACATAAACTCATCCTTTTTCTTGGCTGCATAGTATTCCATGATGTATATGTGCCACATTTTCTTAATCCAGTCTCTCATTGATGGACATTTGGGTTGGTTCCAAGTCTTTGCTATTGTGAATAGTGTCGCAGTAAACATATGTGTGCATGTCTTTATAGCAGCACGATTTATAATCCTTTGGGTATATACCCAGTAATGGGATGGCTAGGTCAAAAGGTATTTCTCATTCTAGAACCTTGAAGAATCGCCACACTGTCTTCCACAATGGTTGAACTAGTTTACAGTCCCACCAACAGTGTAAAAGTGCTCATATTTCTTCACATCCTCTCCAGCACCTATTGTTTCCTGACTTTTTAATGATCGCCATTCTAACTGGCGTGAGATGGTATCTCATTGTGGTTTTGATTTGCATTTCTCTGATGGCCAGTGATGATGAGCATTTTTTCATGTGTCTGTTGGCTGCATAAATGTCTTCTTTTGAGAAGTGTCTGTTTGTACCCTTTGCCCACTTTTTGATGGGATTGTTTGATTTTTTTTTCTTGTAAATTTGTTTAAGTTATTTGTAGATTCTGGATATTAGTCCTTTGTCAGGTAGATTATAAAAATTTTCTCCCATTCTGTAGGTTGCCTGTTCACTCTGATGGTAGTGTCTTTTGCTGTGCAGAAGCTCTTTAGTTTAATTAGATCCCATTTGTCAATTTTGGCTTTTGTTGCCATTGCTTTTGGTATTTTAGTCATGAAGTCCCTACCCGTGCCTGTGTCCTGAATGGTATTGCCTAGGTTTTCTACTGGAGTTTTTATGATTTTAGGTCTAACGTTTAAGTCTTTAATCCATCTTGAATTAATTTTTGCATAAGATGTAAAGAAGGGATCCAATTTCAGCTTTCTATATATGGCTAGCCAGTTTTCCCAGCACCATTTATTAAATAGGGAATCCTTTCCCCATTTCTTGTTTTTGTCAGGTTTGTCATAGATCAGATGGTTGTACATGTGTGGTCTTATTTCTGAGGGCTCTGTTCTGTTCCATTGGTCTGTATCTCTGTTTTGGTACCAGTACCATGCTGTTTTGGTTACAGTAACCTTGTAGTATAGTTTGAAGTCAGGTAGCGTGATGCCTCCAGCTTTGTTCTTTTAGCTTAGGATTGTCTTGGCAATGCAGGCTCTTTTTTGGTTCCATATGAAGTTTAAAGTCATTTTTTCCAATTCTGTGGAGAAAGTCCTGGGTAGCTTGATGGGGATGGCATTGAATCTATAAATTACCTTGGGCAGTATGGCCATTTTCATGATATTTATTCTTCCTATCCATGAGCATGGTATGTTCTTCCATTTGTTTGTGTCCTCTTTTATTTCGTTGAGCAGTGGTTTGTAGTTCTCCTTGAAGAGGTCCTTCACATCCCTTGTAAGTTGGATTCCTAGGTATTTTATTCTCTTTGAAGCAATTGTGAATGGTAGTTCACTTATGATTTGCCTCTCTGTTGGTCTGTTACTGGTATATAGGAATGCTTGTGATTTTTGCACATTGATTTTGTATCCTGAGACTTTGCTGAAGTTGCTTGTCAGCTTAAGGAGATTTTGGACTGAGAATATGTGGTTTTCTAAATATGTAATCATGTCATCTTCTAACAGGGACAATTTGGCTTCCTCTTTTCCTAATTGAATATCCTTTATTTCTTTCTGCTGCCTGATTGCCCTGGCCACAACTTCCAACACTATGTTGAATAGGAGTGGTGAGAGAGGGCATCCCTGTCTTGTGCCTGTTTTCAAAGGGAATACTTCTAGTTTTTGCGCATTCAGTATGATATTGGCTGTGGGTTTGTCATAAATGGCTCTTATTATTTTGAGATATGTCCCTTCGATACCTAGTTTATTGAGAGATTTTAGCATGAAGGGTTGTTGAGTTTTATAGAAGGCCTTTTCTGCATCTATTGATGTGGTTTTTGTCATTGGTTCTGTTTATGTGATGGATTACGTTTATTGATTTGCGTATGTTGAACCAGCCTTGCATCCCAGGGATGAAGCCGACTTGATCGTGGTGGACAAGATTTTTGATGTGCTGCTGGATTCAGTTTGCCAGTACTTTACTGAGGATTTTTGCATCAGTGTTCATCAGGGATATTGGTCTAAAATTCTCTTTTTTTGTTGTGTCTCTGCCAAGCTTTGGTATCAGGATGATGCTAGCTTCATAAAATGAGTTAGGGATGATTCCCTCTTTTTATATTGATTGGAATAGTTTCAGAAGGATTGGTACCACCTCCTGTTTGTACCTCTGGTAGAATTCGGCTGTGAATCCATCTGGTCCTGGACTTTCTTTTGTTGGTAGGCTCTTAATTATTGCCTCAATTTCAGAGCCTGTAATTGGTCTATTCAGGGATTCAACTTCTTCCTGGTTTAGTCTTAGGAGAGTATATGTGTCCAGGAATTTATCAGTTTCTTCTAGATTTTCTAGTTTGTTTGCATAAAGGTGTTTGTAGTGTTCTCTGATGGTAGTTTGTATTTCTTTGGGATTAGTGGTAATATCCCCTTTATCATTTTTTATTGTGTCTATTTGATTCTTCTCTCTTTTCTTCTTTATTAGTCTTGCTAGTGGTCTATCAATTTTGTTGATATTTTCAAAAAAACAGCTCCTTGATTCATTGATTTTTTTGAAGAGTTTTTTTTTGTCTCTATCTCCTTCAGTACTGCTCTGATCTTAGTTATTGCTTGCCTTCTGCTAGCTTTTGAATGTGTTTGTTCTTGCTTCTCTAGTTCTTTCAATTGTGATGTTAGGATGTCAATTTTAGATCTTTCCTGCTTTCTCTTGTGGGCATTTAGTGCTATAAATTTCCCTCCACACACTGCTTTAAATGTGTCCCAGAGATTCTAGTAGGTTGTGTCTTTGTTCTCATTGGTTTCAAAGAACATCTTTATTTCTGCCTTCATTTCGTTATGTACCCAGTAGTCATTCAGGAGCAAGTTGTTCAGTTTCCATGTAGTTGATTTTTTGAGTGAGTTTCTTAATCCCAAGTTCTAGTTTGATTACACTGTGGTCTGAGAGACAGTGTGTTATAATTTCTGTTCTTTTTCATCTGCTGAGGAGTGCTTTACTTCCAACTATGTGGTCAATTTTGGAGTAAGTGTGATATGGTGCTGAGAAGAATGTATATTCTGTTGATTAGGGATGGAGACTTCTATAGATGTCTATTAGGTCTGCTTGGTGCAGAGCTGAGTTCAAGTCCTGGATATCCTTGTTGACCTTCTGTCTCATTGATCTGTCTAATGTTGACAATGGGGTGTTAAAGTCTCCCATTATTATTGTGTGGGAGTCTGAGTCTCTTTGTAGGTCTCTAAGGACTTGCTTTATGAATCTGGGTGCTCCTGTATTTGGTGTATATATATTTAGGATAGTTAGCTCTTCTTGTTCAATTGATCCCTTTACCATTATGTAATGGCCTTCTTTGTGTCTTGTGATCTTTGTTGGTTTAAAGTCTGTTTTTTCAGAGAATAGGATTGCAACCCCTGCTTTTTCTGTTTTCCATTTGCTTGGTAGATCTTCCTCCATCCCTTTATTTTGAGCCTATGTGTGTCTCTGCACATGAGATGGGTCTCCTGAATACAGCACACTGATGGGTCTTGACTTTATCCAATTTGCCAGTCTGTGTCTTTTAATTGGAGCATTTAGCCCATTTACATTTAAGGTTAATAGTGTTATGTGTGAATTTGATCCTGTCATTATGATGTTAGTTGGTTATTTTGCTTGTTAGTTGATGCAGTTTCTTCCTAGCATCGATGGTCTTTACAATTTGGCATGTTTTTGCGGTGACTGGTACCGGTTGTTCCTTTCCATGTTTAGTGCTTCCTTCAGGAGCTCTTGTAAGGCAGGCCTGGTGGTGACAAAATCTCTCAGTGTTTGCTTGTCTGTAAAGGATTTTATTTCTCCTTCACTGATGAAACTTAGTTTGGCTGGATATGAAATTCTGGGTTGAAAAATCTTTTCTTTAAGAATGTTGAATATTGGCCCCCACTCTTCTGGCTTGTAGACTTTCTGCCAAGAGATCCGCTGTTGGTCTGAAGGGTTTCCCTTTGTATTTTTTTGTTTGTTTTTTTGTTTTTGTTTTTTGTTTTCTGCGACACAGTCCTAGCTCACTGCACCTCCAACTCCTGGGCTAAAGCGATCATCCCACCTCAGCCTCCCGAGTACCTAGCGTTACAAGTGCACACCACACCTGGCTAATTTTTTTTTTTTTTTTTTTTTACAGTTGGGGTGTTGCTTTCTTTGTTGCCCAGTCTGGTCTCAAACTCCTGGCCCCAAGCAATCCTCTTGCCTCAACCTCTCGAAGTACTGGGTTTATGGGCCTAAGCTACCATGCCTGCCTTTTAAGTACTTTTTCATTTCCCTAGTGATTCTTCTTTGACCCATTGGTTGTTTAGAGTGTGTTAATTTTCATGTATTTGTGAATTTTCTTGTTTCTCTTCTGCTATTGCTTTTTTGCTTAATTCCATTGTGATTAGAGAATGTGCTTCTTATATTTTGAGGCTATGTTTTTAGGTCTATATATGATTACAGTTGTTATATCTTCTTGGTGAATTGTCCTTTTAGTCATTATGTAATGTTCTTATTTGTCTCTCATAACAATTTTTGACTTAAACTCTATTTTGTCTATATGAATATAACCTCTCCAGCATTGTTGCCCATTCTTTCACTTTCAACCTATTTGTGTTTTTCAATGTAGAGTCTCTTATAGACAACATATAGATGGACCATGTTTTTTTAAAATTCATTCTGCCAATCTCCTTTTTGATTTGAGTATTTATGTACACTTACGGTGATTAACTGATAAGGAAAGTTTTGCTTCTGCCATATTCCTATTTGTTTTCTTTTATTTTTTTCATCTTTATTTTTTGAAAACCAGATGAGAATTTTAATTTTTCAAGTAGCTACATCACAAAAATAAAGTACAGGTAAAAATAATTTAAACAGTTAATTTTAACTCAATATATCAAAAATATTATTTTTCAACATATAACAAATACAAAAATATTAATAAAATATTTTACTTTTTTCATTTGGAATATTTGTGTTTTTTTGTTGTTTTTTTTTATTATACTTTATGTTCTAGGGTACATGTCCACACCGTGCAGCTTTGTTACATATGTATACATGTGCCATGTCGTTGTGCTGCACCCATTAACTCGTCATTTACATTAGGTATATCTCCTAATGCTATCCCTCCCCCTCCCCCCACCCCACAACAGGCCCTGGTGTGTGATGTTCCCCTTCCTGTGTCCAAGTGTTCTCATTGTTCAGTTCCCACCTATCAGTGAGAACATGTGGTGTTTGGTTTACTGTCTTGTGATAGTTTGCTAAGAATGATGGTTTCCAGCTGCATCCATGTCCCTACAAAGGACATGAACTCATCCTTTTTTATGACAGCATAGTATTCCATGGTGTATATGTGCCACATTTTCTTAATCCAGTCTATCATTGATGGATATTTGGGTTGGTTCCAAGTCTTTGCTATTGTGAACAGTGCCGCAGTAAACATACGTGTGCGTGTGTCTTTATAGCAGCATGATTTATAATCCTTTGGGTATATACCCAGTAATGGGATAACTCGGTCAAGTGGTATTTCTAGTTCTAGATCCTTGAGGAATCGCCACACTGTCTTCTACAATCGTTGATTCCTATTTGTTTTCTATATGTCTTTTCACTTTTTTTGTCCTTCATTTCCTCCTCCTTTTTCATTTAGTTGATTTGTAGTGAGTGGTTTTGATTCTTTTCACATTTCTTTTTGCATATATTCTATATTTTCATGTTGTAGTTACCATAGGTATTACATTTAACAACTAAAGTTGTAGCCTTCTAGGTTGAATTGAAACCAGTTTAATGTAATACCATACAAAACCTCTGCTACTGTATAGCCGTGTTCTTCCTCTTTATGTTATTGATGTCTCAGAATATATCTTTATATAATTTGTGTTCAATGCATAATTTTTATGCATTTATCTTTTAAATTTTAAATCGTATAGCAAATAAAAAGTTGTGTTACAGATAAATAATACAATAATACTGGCTTTTATACTTGCCCAGGTATATACCTTTACCAATAATCTTTTTTCTTTATATGGCTTCTTAGTATTTATCATATAGCAGGTCTGATAGTGGAGGGAAAAAAAAAAAAAAAACTCCCTCAGCTTTTGTTTATCTCGGAATGTCTTAAATTTCTTCTATGTTTTTGAAGGAAATTTTTACATTACGTGAAATGTTGGGTTGACTGTTTTTCTCTGAGTGCTTTAAATACATCATCCCCACTGCCTGCTGGCCTCTATCATTTCTGATGGACTATTAATTTGAGTATCCCTTTTTCATGATGAATTGGTTTTTTGTTTGTTTTTTCTCTTCTCGAAATTTTCTCTTCAGCTTTAACAGTTTGGCTGTGTCTTGGTGTGTGTCTCTTTGAGAGTATCCTATGTGGACTTCTTTTGAGCTTCTTGGATTTGTAGATTCATGTTTTTTCTCAAATTTCTGAAGGTTTTTGGCCATTATTTATTGAAGTGTTCTCTTTGTTCTCTTTTCTTTTCTGGTACTTTTGTAATGCGTATGGTGATCTGCTTGATGGTGTCCGTTGGGTCCCTTCTGCTCTATTTATTTTTCTTCATCGTTTTTTCTTTGTGCTCCTCGCACTTGATGTCATTTGTCCTGTTTTCAAGTTCACTGTTTCTTGTGCCTGTTCAAATCTGCTATTGAGGCCCCCCATTTCTAGGGAACTTTATGTTTCAGTTATACTTTTCAGCTCCAGAATATCTGTTTGGTTCATTTATAATCTCTTTATTGATATTCTCATTTTGTTCATAAATCATTTTCCTGATTTCTATTAGTTATTTGCCTATATTTTCTTTAGCCCTTTGAACATACTTAAGATAGTTGTTTTAAAGTATTTGTCTAGGAATATACATTAGTACAATCATTATGGAGAACAGTTTCGAGGTTCCCAGGAAACTAAATGTAGAGCTACCATGTGGATCCTGCAATCCCACTGCTAGGTATATGCCCAAAATAAAGGAAATCAGTATATCAAAGAGGTATCTGCATTCCCATGTTTATTTTATCACTCTTCACAATAGCCAAGATATGGAAGTCCATCAACAGATAAATGGATAAAGAAAATGTGGTACATGTATATAAGTGAGTACTATTCAGCCATAAGAAAGAATGAGATTCCATCATTTGCAACAACATGGAGGGAACTGAAGGTAATTCTGTTAAGTGAAATAAGCCAGGCACAGAAAGACAAACTTGGCATGTTCTCACTTATTTATGTGATATAAAAATTAAAACAGTGGAATTCATGGAAATCATAGAAGGATAGTTACCAGAGGCTGGGCAGAATAGTAGTAGGGAAGTGGCAATGGTTAATGGGTACAAAAACAAATAGAAAGAATGAATAAGACCTAGTATTTGTTAGCACAGCATTGTGACTATAGTCCATAATAATTTAATTCTACATTTTAAAATAGAAGAGTAGAATTGGATTGTTTGTGCACAAAGGACAAATGCTTGCGATGATTACACATTGTATGTCTGTATCAAAATATGTCATGTAACCCATGAATGTATACACCTTCTATGTACCCACAAAAATTAAAAATTTAAAAAAAAAAACATAAAAAAATAAACTTTTTGTCTGGTAAGTCTGATGCCTAGGCTTCTTCCAGGATTTTTTCTGTCGGTTAATTTTGTTTCTTTGAATAGGCTATAATTTTTTTTGTTCTTTTTATGCCTTGTGATTTTTCTGCTATAAACCGAACATTTAGATATTATAATGTAACTCTGGAAATCAGATTCTCACCCACTCCCACCATTTGCTAGGGGTTTTTCTTCATTGTTTATAGTGTCATTTGTTTTTTTGTTTGTTTGGTTTTGAGAAGGAGTTTTGCTCTTGTTGCCCAGGCTGGAGTGCAATGACGTGATCTCAACTATAACCTCCCTCCTGGGTTCAAGCAATTCTCCTGCCTCAGCCTCCCAAGTAGCTGGGATTATGTATGCCTGCCACCACGCCTGGCTAATTTTCTTATTTTTAGTAGAGACAGGGTTTCACCATGTTGGCCAGGCAGTTCTCGAACTCCTGACCTCAGGTGATCCACCCACCTCAGCCTCCCAAAATGCTGGGATTACAGGCATGGGCCACCGTGCCTGGCCTATAGTGCCATTTGTTTAGTAATTTTCCAAACTATTTTTTAAAAACACTGTATTCCTTGTCATGTATGTCACTGAAATTTCTGTTCCTTCAGTTCGTGTTCATCTAATGTTTTGACAGAGATTTCCTTGAATAGCAAGAAGTAAAAACAAACAAACAAACATGAAACCAAGAAATAAATAAAACAAACAGCAATCGTATTTCCCAGTCTTTGCAGACTGGCTCTGTGCTAGGGCACTTCTTCAGCACTTGCACTGGGGCTCGCACGGAGTCTAGGGAGCAGCCCAGGTGAAAACTCAGGGTCTTCTCTGGTCCCTTTCTAAGCACACATCTTGCCCTGGCAATGCACGTGGTTTTCTAAACTCCACCATACCTCTCTCCCCAACCCTCCCCCACCACATCTCACCATACACAAGTGTTTTTTTTCCTTCTGTCGCAATCGCGATTTTATTGGTTGTGTTGAGGATCACTACACAGACATTTCAGTTTGTTCACAATCCTTAACATATGTACCAAAAATCTAAAAAGCCATGCATTGTAATTCTTTTTTTATTTTTATTTTATGAGACAGAGTCTCGCTCCATCACCCAGGCTGGAGTGCAGTGGCGTGACCTTGGCTCACTGCAACCTCCACCTCCCAGGTTCAGGTGATTCTCCTGCCTCAGCCTCTCCAGTAGCTGGGATTGTAGGCTCCTGCCACCACACCTAGCTAAATTTTGTATTTTTAGTAGAGACAGGGTTTTGCCACATTGGCCAGGCTGATCCTCAACTCCTGACCTCATGATCTGCCTGCCTTGGCCTCCCAAAGTCCCGGGATTACAGGCATGAGCCACCGTGCCCGGCTGTGATTCTTTTTTTGAAGTTATTCCACTGACCTTCCAGCTGAAAGTTTGGCATCAAAATTTCCACAAGAGGGTATCAAGTATCTATATCTTCAGCATTCATCAGCTGTCCTAATTTCTTTCTTTTCTTTTCTTTTCTTTTCTTTTTTTCTTTTCTTTTCTTTTTTTGAGACAGAGTTTGCTCTTGTCGCCCAGGTTGGAGTGCAATGGCATGATCTCAGCTCACTGCAACCCCCACCTCCCAGGTTCAAGGGATTCTCCTGCCTCAGCCTCCCGAGTAGCTGGGATTGCACGTGCCTACCACCACACCCTGCTAATTTTTGTATTTTTAGTAGAGACGGGGTTTCACCATGTTGGCTACTTTGGTCTTGAACTCCTGACCTCAGGTGATCCGCCCGTCTCGGCCTCCCAAAGTGCTGGGATTACAGGCATGAGCCACTGCACCCGGCCTCTTTTTTTATTTTTCTGTTTTCTGAGATGGAGTCTCGCTCTGTCCCACAAGCTGAAGTGCAGTGATGTGATCTTGGCTCACCGCAACCTCTGCCTCGCGGGTTCTAGCAATTCTCCTCCCTCAGCCTCCCGAGTAGCTGGGATTACAGGCATGTGCCACCATGCCTGGGTAATTTTTGTATTTTTAGTAGAGACAGAGTTTCACCATGTTGGCCAGGCAGGTCTAGAACTCCTGACCTCAGGTGACCCGCCCCCTTGGCCTCCCAAAGTGCTAGGATTACAGGCATGAGCCACCATGCCCAGCCCCTAATTTCTTAACGAATTTCCCTTAGCTTTTCCTTCAGTGCCTTATATGTCAGTTGTATAACTTGATCCATCATCTTTTGCCTCAGGTATCTGTGGGCTTTAGAGTGTTTTGAGTAATGTCTGCTGCTTTTCTGTCTTTAGTTTCAAGTTAGCCAAAAGAGAATCAAGCACCTTCTGTCCATCTTCCAGATAGTACCTAGACATGTTAGAACAGAAATACACAATGATTTATAAGTAAGATCTGCTGTATTTCCTCAGAATCCAGGGACCAGTCCTGTCACTGCTTCAGTACTGCTACCACAGCCGAGAGCAGCAGGACAAGGGCAAGGGAAAATGCTGTCAAATTTTCCTACCATTTTCAAGTTGCCTTTTTCTTGATTCAGCATTTGCTTGGTTGCTGTCAACCTTTGACCATTTTCCAGTGTTCTGACAGTTACTTCTGATAGTTTCAGCTTGTTTTTTCTGTGTGTCTGTGAGGGATCCAGGAGCTGCCTACTCTGCCGTTTTGCTGACATCATTTGATCTACTTTTTGTCTCTGTACTTTGGCCTATTCTAGACTTTTTATGTAAATAGAATCATACTAT
This sequence comes from Trachypithecus francoisi, assembly GCF_009764315.1. Classification (NCBI taxonomy): domain Eukaryota; kingdom Metazoa; phylum Chordata; class Mammalia; order Primates; family Cercopithecidae; genus Trachypithecus; species Trachypithecus francoisi. Next base: position 87,548,452 of record NW_022681455.1, on the reverse strand, counting down.
ATTTCTGACTTATTAGCATCTAAGGTTCACTCATATTATAATATTTATTCATAATTTGTTCCTTTTCATTGCTGAGTGATATTCCATTGTATGAGTATATGACATTTTATTTATCTGTTTATAAACTGTTGATGGAGACTTTAGATTATTTCCAGTTTGGGGTTACTACGAATAATACTGCTGTGAACATTTGCTTAAAAGACTTTGTGTAGATATATGGTTTCCTTTTTCTTAGTAATACCTAGGAGTGGAAATACCAGATCAATAAGATAAGTGTATGCTTAACATTGTATGTTCCAAAGTGGCTATCCATATTGTCAGTACCAGGAATATGAGATTTCTATTCTCTCTACATTCTTGTCAACAGTTAGTATTGTCATTCTTCTTTATTATAAACATTTTATTTGGTGTGTAGTGGTGTCTTATTTTGCCGTTTATTTGCATTTCCCTTATGACTAATGATGCTGAACATCTTTTTTATATGTTTATTTGCCATTTGTAGGTTTTTTTGTTATGAAATGTCTATTCCAATTCTTTGTCCATGTTTTAGAAACTCATTGTGTGTCATCTTAAGTTACAGGACTTCTTCGTATATTCTTCAAACAAATCCTTTATAAGGTACATGATTGGCAGTTCTTTTACTCTCTACTCTGCAGCTTGTCTTTTTATATTCTTAATAGGGTTTTTTGTTGTTTTGGGGGTTTGTTTTGTCTTTTTTTTTTTTTTTTCCTTAGAGTCTCGCTCTTGTCACCCAGGCTGGAGTGCAATGGACATGATCTGGGCTCACGGCAACCTCCGCCTCCCAGGTTCAAGTGATTCTCCTGCCTCAGCCTTCCGAGTAGCTGGGCTTGCAAGCGCCCACCGCCATGCCCGACTAATTTTTGTATTTTTAGTAGAGACAGGGTTTCACCATGTTGGCCAGGTTGGTCTTGAACTCCTGACCTCAGGTGATTCACCCGCCTCGGCCTCCCAAAGTGCTAGGTTTACTGGCGTGAGCCACTGTGCCCAGCCATCTTAATAGGTTTTATAAAAGCGTGTATGTTTAATTTTTATGAGGTCAAGTTTATCCAATTTTGCTTTTAGTATCATGTTTCTCATGTCATATCTAAGAATTCTTTGCTTAATAACCTAAGGACAGAAAAATTTTTTCCAGTTTTCTTCTATAAGTTTTCTGATTTTAGTTCTGTAAGTCTATGAGTCATTTTGCATTAATTTTAAATAAATTCTTGATAGTTATAAAAAAATTTTTTTCTCATCTCAGGACACTATTAGAATATTTTCTTTTTTTTTTTTTTTTTTTTTTTTTTTTGAGACGGAGTCTCGCTCTGTCGCCCGGGCTGGAGTGCACTGGCCGGATCTCAGCTCACTGCAAGCTCCGCCTCCCGGGTTTACCGCCATTCTCCTGCCTCAGCCTCCCGAGTAGCTGGGACTACAGGCGCCCACCACCTCGCCCGGCTAGTTTTTTGTATTTTTTTAGTAGAGACGGGGTTTCACAGTGTTAGCCAGGATGGTCTCGATCTCCTGACCTCGTGATCCGCCCATCTCGGCCTCCCAAAGTGCTATTAGAATATTTTCTAATTGGCCGGGCGCGGTGGCTCAAGCCTGTCATCCCAGCACTTTGGGAGGCCGAGGTGGGTGGATCACGAGGTCAGGAGATCGAGACCATCCTGGCTAACATGGTGAAACCCCGTCTCTACTAAAAATACAAAAAACTAGCCGGGCGTGGTGGTGGGCGCCTATAGTCCCAGCTACTCGGAGGCTGAGGCAGGAGAATGGCGTGAACCCGGGAGGCGGAGCTTGCAGTGAGCAGAGATCGCGCCACTGCACTCCAGCCTGGGCGACAGAGCGAGACTCCATCTCAAAAAAAAAAAAAAAAGAATATTTTCTAATTGTAATATTTGCATATATAGAGAGTGTATAGAGAGTAATATCATAAAATGGGACCTATCTGAAAAATTAGACTAATGTTGACTGATGATTATTTGCTATAGCTCAGGGTGGGAAAGGAGCTGCAGGAATTTCTTGTTTGTCAGAGTTGAGATTATATAGACCCAAAAGTCAGCGTTATAATCCAGCTGACAGTTCTCCATCTATATAAAACTGTGTAATTTGCCTTGACACAGGACTTCAACCAAGCAATGAATCATTGACCCAAAACAAAAGGAAACAAAATCTCAGAAATCACTTGCTCTAGGAATTTTTTGAGGTTCACTGCTCCTACATTTAAGTGTTTGTTTAATATAGAATAAAATGTATTTTATTTTCTTTTTTATTCTTTTTTTTTTTTTTTTTTTTTTTTTCTTTTTTGAGACAGGGCTCACTCTGTCACCCAGTTTGGAGTGCAGTAGTGAGATCACAGCTCACTGCAGTCTCAACCTCCCCAGGTCAAGCAATCCTCTCACCTCAGCCTCAAGCATTTGGGACTACAGGCACACACCGCCTTACCCAGCTAACTTTGTTTGGCCATGTTGCCCAGGCTGGTCTTGAACTCCTGGGCTCAAGCCATCCACCTACTTCAGCCTCCCCAAGTGCTGGGATTACAGGTGTGAACCACTGCACCCAGCCTGAAATATATTCATGTATTGAGAGGTTCTTTGAATGGGAGTAACATTCATGGATTTCATTGTACTTAGCAAAATCAATGATTAATAAAATAGAACATGATTAAAAGCCTTTACACATACTAACACTATTATTTCACGACTTTCTTACTGGTGAGCCAAAATACCAATATGGTAAATGGTGTGCCAAATGCTGTTGTGGGTTTTTTAATTGATAAGGCACTATTTCATATAAAATGAAGTCATGTAAATGTTCATTGAATTTTAAAATCTCAATTCAAACCACTATATTTTTCAACATTTAATATTGCTTAGTAAAGACCTAGCCTATGATGAAGACTGTTTTTCTGCTTGAAGACCAAAGTAAAAAGAACTAGTTCCTTAAAGCACAAAGCAGGTCTTATGTCCACTCTGCTTCTTTTGTGGATGGGCGCTTGCAAGCCCAGCTACTCGGAAGTTACTGACCATAGGGAAGTACAGTAACATACCTGTAAGTCTTAAAGCCAAGCAGTTCTTGATATGAATCCCAGCTCTACCCCTTACTATCTTCATGAAATTATAAAAGTTATGTGGCCATTTTATATTATGTTTAATACAATGCTAATATACTTCATTAAAAGAAAAATTTTATAACGAATGTTTGCTTTTCTTATTTCTAAACTGATCAACTCAAGGTACAAAGTCATATTTAAGGGTATATTCTCCAGTGTTGGCCATTTTCCTTCAATCCAGAGAAAAAACGTATTTTTCAGCTGCTTGCTAGGTCTCTAATTCTGGGTGAACCTTTGACAAACACTTTTCAGTTTCAGGAAGAGAAGAGACATCTTTGGATAATGAACTTAGATAGACTTGAGTTAAAATTCCACTTTTGCCTGCCACTTACTGGCTTTTTCGCTGGGTGATTAATATTACCAAGCATCAATGTCCTCATCTGTAAATTAAGCATAATATTATGTGCTTCATAGTTTTTGTCAGAATTAAATAGTAATGTAGTACATATAAAATAACCTCTACTAGGACTTAGTAGATATTCGGGAATTATCAGTTTCCTTCTTCCATCCCAGGACATCCCCTTCATGTGTATAGGAATAGGAAAAAAAAAAAAAAAAAATGAGAACAACAGCTTTGGGCATTGTATATTTATTAAAATTGAGACAACTGCATGTGTAGGTGTTTTTCTCCCCTTCAGTGATTAATTCAGTGCTTATGAACACAAAGTATGTTTATAAATATGATAGTAAATGATGTTTCAATTGTTTCATACATGAATAACCTCTTAAATTGCTGTAGTACCTTTGAATAAACTGCTGCTATAATGCAGAAGTTAGTTGGAAAGCCTGACATGAAAATCCTGATGTTGTTCAGTGACTTATGCCTATCAAATTGAATAATTACCTGGTTCTGGGCCATTCCTAGATAGAGCTTGCATGGTTCAAGGACCCCGTGACTGGAGTCAAGTCTTGCCTCTCCCTGTCTATCTGATCCCAGACAAATGGCTTAACCTTTCTAGGTCTCCGTTTTCTCATCTATAAAATGATGGAGATAAAGGACATAATTTCTATGGCCCTTTATAGTTCTAACATATATAATTTGAAATCAGTGAGAAATAAGTCAAAGCTGATTGTTATATTCTGTTGACTGATTATTTAAATTAAAAGGATTGATCATTAGGAAAATATGAACAAAATATGTAAATGAAACACCAGGTTACAGGGATCTTTATACTTGTTATTAGTTAGAACATTTTACTTTTAGTGGCCATGAAGTGCTTGTAGAGGTAAAAGCTTAGAATTCCTTGTGCACCTTGCTTTTGAACTTAGCAGCTTCATAATATTTGATTCCCTATTTTTCCCTTGAAAGGATGGATAATAAAGATTTTAACATTGAAAATGAATATTCTGTGAAATCCGTGGAATATCATTGTTAGCAGCTGTTGATTTCATCCACCCCTACCCTTCTGGCAAAAAGTTCACAGCTACTTGTGAAACAAGGATTTAGTCAGAGTGAGAAAATTGCCACACTGGTTCAGACATTTCATACATAAGAGTCTTATTGAAAAGACAAAATGAGCTCTTAAAGGTGCTTTGACCTAAGAATTTGATGTCCTAATAACATTTGGGGTATTTGAGAAAATTATGTATTTGGTTGTTTCATAGGTGATCAAAAATACCTGCAAGTGGAAATTATAATTACAGTTTTGAAGGGAATTAAAGATGTTTATCTCCTGAGTAAAAGTACTAATTAGCTCATTGATCATACAAAAAATTTACTAACAACATCTAAAATACTTTTCTCATGAAAATTTCAAAATTAGCATGACGAGACTGTTCTTTCATTTTTCAAAAGACTATTTCGAATTAGTCTACTTGTTTCTGACACTTGTCACTTCTTTTACTTTTAAACTAACCCATGTTTATTTAGAATATTGTGGGTTATAAAAGGATCTGAAAGGTAAATCTCCCAAAGATAGATATTTCAATGAAAGAAGAGTATAAGCAGAAGTTAGGATAACCTTTATTCGCAGTTTTTATCAACGTTCACTTTAATGGAGCCATTTCCTTTGGGTTTTTGTTTTGTTTCATTTAATTGTTAATTTTAGTTTAGATTCAGAGGGTCCATGTGCAGATTTGTTAAATGGGTATATTTGCATGATGCTGAGATCTGGGCTTCTATTGATTGTATTACCCAGATAGTGAACACAGTACCCAGTAGGACATTTTTCAGCCCTTGCCCTCTTCCCTCTGTCCCTCCCTTCCTCCTTCCTTTTGGAGTCCCCAGTGTCTGTTTCTATCTTTATGTCCATGGGTATCCAGGGTTTAGCTCCCACTTGTAAATGAGAACATGCAGTATTTGGCTTTTTGTTTCTGTGTTAATTCACTTAGGATAATGGCCTCCAGCTGCATTTATGCTGCTGCAAAGGACATGATTTTGTTCGTTTTTATGGCTACATAGTATTCCATGGGTACCACATTTTCTTTATCCAGTCCACCGTTGATGAGCACCTAGGTTGTTTCCATGTCTTTGCTATTGTGATTAGTGCTGTGATGTACATACAAGTGCAGATGTCTTTTTGGTAGAAGAATTTATTTTCCTTTGAGTATATACCCATTAATGGAATTACTGGGTCGAATGGTAGTTCTATTTTAAGTTCTTTGAGAAATCTCCAAGCTACTTTCCACAGTGGCTGAACTAATTTACATTTCCACCAACAATGTGTGCTAAGCCTTCCCTTTTCTCTGCAGCCTTGCCAGCATCTGTTATTTTTTGACTTCTTAATAGCCATTCTGACTGGTGTGAGATGGTATCTCATTGTGGTTTTGATTTGCATTTCTCTGATGATTAGTGATATTGGGCATTTTTTCATGTTTGTTGGCTGCTCGTACATCTTCTTTTGAGAAGTATATGTTCATGTTCTTTGCCCAGTTTTTAATGGTGTTATTTTTGTTTTTCTTTTTGATTTGCTTAAGTTCCTTATAGATTCTGGATATTAGTCCCTTTTAGAATGCATAGTTTGCAAATATTTTCTCCCATTCTATAGGTTGTCTTTTTACTCTGTTGATAGTTTGGGTTTTTTGTTTTTTGGGTTGGTTGGTTTGTTTGCTATGCAGAAGCTCTTTAATTTATTTAGATTCAACTTGTCAATTTTTATTTTTGTTTCACTTGCTTTTGAGGACTTAGTCATAAATTCTTTTCATAGGCACATGTCCCAAAGAGTATTTCCTAGGTTTTTTTCTAGAATTTTTTAGGTTGAGGTCTTACATTTATGTCTTTAATCCATCTTCAGTTATTTTTTGTATATGGTAAGAGGTAGGGGTCCAGTTTCATTCTTCTGCGTATGGTTAGCCAGTTTTCCCAGCACCATTTATTGAATAGAGAGTCCTTTTTCCTTTGATTATTTTTCTCAACTTTGTTAAAGATTGTTTGTTTATAGGTGTGCAGCTTTATTTCTGGGCTCTCTATTCTGTTCCATTGGCATGTCCGTCTATTTTTTACCAGTACCAGGCATTTTCAACCCTCTTTGAAGGTCACTCTTTCATTTATGCTCCCCAGAAGAAACTAAGAATCTGTAACCCATCCGTGCCCAAATGTTGACATTTGGCTTATGTAGTGTCACCATTTGACACTTTTGAGTGTTTGTTATTCTAACAATCACTATCACATATTTAGCTCTTATGTGCCAAGAACTATGCAAAGGGCCGTGGATGAGAATATGGGCTCTGGACACAGGCTGCCTGAGTTTGTATTCTGATTCTGCCTCTTATTAAATCTGTGTTCATGGGTAAGGTACTTACCTCTTGGTACTCCATTTCTTCTTCTGTTAAATGGAGGTCATAATACAGGATAAAAACACAATTGGAGTTATGAAGATTAAAGGAGGTAATACATGTATAAAACTCATAACTGTTTTGCACATAGTAAACACTCAGTGATTATTAGTGTCATCATCATCATCATTTAATCTTTACAAGAAAACATTGGGATAGTATGCATTTTACAGATAAAGAAACTGAGGCTAAGAAATCATAAATGACTTTCCCAAGGCCACACTACTAGCAAGTGATGGCTGAGATTTGACCTTAAGTCCTTATGGTGGACTTGAGCCCACGCTCCTAAACTGGACTGTGGCCTTAGTGGAAGTGGACTGCTGGTAGCATTTTGGAATGTCATACATGGAATCTAACCTTCTCATTTTGTAGATAGAAAAAATACTGAATTGACTAAGCACCACAGTAACAGACAATCCTGAAAGCAATATCTTTCCCATTGTCCTTTCTGCTGCCCCCAAGCATGGCTTCTTAGGAATTCTTTAGAATAGCTTTAATCATTTGCATTTTGATTCTCATCTTCTGCCCAAATATAAAATCCTAGATTGTTAGGATTAAATGAAAGCTTTTCTGTATAAAGATTTCATTTTAAAATAATATTACTTTACCATCATTTTATGCTTGTTTATTCTAATCAAAATAAGAATGAACCATTTTTCGGTCCTTGCTGCCTTAAGTGTGGATTTTTATATTTAAATACATTTCTTTTCTTTTGATCTTAGGCTTTATTTTGGATGCAGGATTGTACTGACGAAGAGACTAGCAGCCACCTTTCCCTACCTTGTATGGTGGGTGTGAATAAATATATAAAGCAAAAAATAGGATTTTATTTCAGTTTCTTGCTTATTTTTAGAATTCAGATTATGGGTTTGAGTTAGCTAGTAGTTTGTCATAATAGGTTAGTTTATTAGTAAAATGAGAGACTATTGACAGAAAAAAGTTTAATCTCTTTCATTTAAATGTGCTAATCTTAAAATGATTCCCCAATGGAATTTATTTTCTGTTATATTGAGAACACTCAGAAGTTAACAGACAAAAGAAGTATTAGCCTTTAAGTATCACTCTGCTTGGTAGAAAATAAGAATGTTTAAGCTAATTAGTTATACAACAAGGATATACTAAGTGTTTTTCTTCTATTTTAACACCATATGTAGGAAATGTGTATAAATTTCCTTCTTCTCAGCTATCACATTTACTCTAAATTTTAAATAATATATGGTTTGATTTTTAAAGATATACCCCAAAATTTTAAAGCACTATTGATAGAAATATTTCTCTTCGTTTTATCTGACATATGAACATTATAGAAAAATTATACTGTATCTATGCATAGTTAAATATACACATATTTATTTTTGGTAAGGAAAGCTAAAATGATTATAATTTCATAGCACACTTAATACTTCATATAAAACAATAGCCATAGAGTTTTAGGTTTAGTCATAAGAATTTTAAGAATAATCTAGTCCCATCTTCCTCTCCCTGTTCTCTTCCAGACTTCAGAAAGTAAAATAAACAAGGCTGTTGCCATGTAGAATGTTTAGAAAACATTTCCATCATCATCAGGTGACTGGGCTGGAATTGGGTATACTGAGACCCAATCTCAGTCCACCCCATTACTACTCCAACTGACCGAGATAGTCAGCTTTTACCTTGATTCACATATTGGAGAGAACAGAGGAATCTCAGAACAGGAAAAAGAATAGGTCATGACTTTGCTTGATAAAATTCTGAGTTAGGAAAAAAAATCATCAAGGTATAGTAGTTGTCTTATTCCATTGTTGCTTATTGGTAATAGCTTTCCTCCTGGTGGGAACTCTGCAGAGTCCCAAGGCAGCACAGAGAATCAAATTACTAGGGGGCTGAGCCTGCTAATGTGCTAGCTCAGGCCTCTCTTCATTTTCTTTTCTTTTTTTTTTTTTTTTTGTTTTGTTTTGAGACAGAGTCTCGCTCAGTCACCCAGGCTGGAGTGCAGTGGCGCAATCTTGGCTCACTGCAAGCTCCGCCTCCCGGGTTCACGCCATTCTCCTGCCTCAGCCTCCCTAGTAGCTGGGACTACAGGCACCCGCCACCACGCCTGGCTAATTGTTTGTATTTTTAGTAGAGGTGGGGTTTCACCGTGTTAGCCAGGATGGTCTTGATCTCCTGACCTCACGATCTGCCCACCTTGGCCTCCCAGAGTGCTGGGATTACAGCCTCTCTTCCTTTTCTTATGGCATTTTGATTTTGATTATCATCTTCTTCCCAAATGTAAAATTCTATGGTTCTCCTCCCATGATAACCCATGTTCTTTGCCATGATTACCCATGAATTCATTCACATATTAACTAATTAATTCATGAATGAGTTAATCCATTCATGTGAGGAGAACCCTCATGACCCAATCACCTCTTGAAAACCACACCTCTCAATAGTGCCTCATTAGGGATTAAATTTCAACATGAGTTTTGGAGGGGACAAGTATTCAAATCATAACAGTAGTGAAAGAATCGGTATACTCAGCAAAATAGAATAGCATCACTAGATAAGTATCCATGAGATATTATTGAAGCCTGGCAATTATTTGGGAATTTAAATAACAAAAATGTTCATATCAATCAGAAAAATAAATAGAATGGTTTATCTCAGACCTTGGCAAGAGAAAAACAATCATCCTGAATGTCCTTTCTGATGGCCAAGTATTCACAAAGCTTAAGTTTATATTAAATACAATGTGATAACTATAGTTAATAGCTATATACTTGAAAATTGATGAGATTTTAAGTTCTCTGAACACGCAGAAAAAATGTTAAATATGTGAGTAAATGCATGTGCTAATCAGCTAGATTTAGCCAGTCCACAGTGTATTCATATTTCTTTTATGTGTGTGTGTGAGACAGAGTCTCACTCTATTACCCAGGCTATAGTGCAGTGGTGTGATCTCGGCTCACTGCAACCTCTACCTCCTGGGTTCGAGCAATTCTCCTGCCTCCATCTCCCAAGTAGCTGGTATTACAGGTGTTTGCCACCATGCCTGGCTAACTTTTTGTATTTTTAGTAGAGATTGGGTTTTGCCATGTTGGCCAGGCTGGTCTCGAACTCCTGACCTCAGGTGATCCACCCCCCCCCCCCGCCTTGGCGTCCCAAAGTGCTGGGATTACAGGTTTGAGCCACCATACCTGGCCTATATTCATATTGCAAAACATCACGTTGTAGATCATAAATGTATTAAGTTTTTGTCAATTAAAAATTAATAATTTTTTTTACAAAAACTTAAAGCTAATTTAGTTAACTTTGTGTATCCTTGGTACCATGTCACAATTTCCAGCGTTACTATGTCTGACAGTGACTGGCAGCATCTTACAGAAGTATAGCTTTTCTTTTCTGATCACGCTTAGGTTATTTAATAGTATATATTTCTTATTTTTAAAGTTCCACTAAGGCTCTAGTACTTTGTAGACTTGTCTTCAATAATGTAGGTACATTAATTCTATATTTATATGTGCAGAACTTTAAAATCAACCTATATGCTATTTAACATCTGAAGTAGAGTAAGTAAACCCATGTACATATTCATAATTCTTTCATTTATGCCATTTACAAATTAATATTTTGAAGAAATTGTTTATTCCTTCCACATAGTAATGTAGATGATATGATCTTTTTTTTCTTTTTTTCAATTTGTATTAGCACTTGTTTCACATTGTCATAATTTGGTTTATGAGCATTTTAAAAATAAAGAATTGTAAATATGTTCATGCGTGCCATCTATTTTTGTACTATTCAATTATTTTAAAATTCTTAATTTTATTCTCTAAAAGTGTCTAACCTGGTTTATATAATAATTGTTGTATCCTATGATATAAAAAATGTAGCATTGTGTGTGTTTGTAAAAGATAGAGTCTTGCTGTGTTGCCCAGACTGGAGTGCAGTGCGTATCTACAGACACAGTCATAGTGCTCTACAGCCTCCAACTCCTGGGGTCAACTAGTCCTCCTGCTTTGGCCTCTCAAGTAGCTGGGACTAACGTTTACCACCATGCCCCACTCTGTATATTTGTGAGAATAATTTCTGTTATGTTAATGATGTGTTATTCTGAAAAATACAAAGTTATGTTCTTCACTGTTTCAAAAGTAAAAAGGAAATGGATTTGTAAAAAGTTCAGCCTGTATTTCCAACTTTATATTAATAATGAATCACAAAAGAAAATGTCATTTTATATGTAAATACATTAGCTGTCATATATCTCCTATCTCTTGACAAGTGTAATGAGAAAGCCATTATTTCTGTCTATATTCAGAGTCTATTTTAGCAAGAAATGCAGTTTCAAAGATCCTGTATAGAAATCTTTCAGCCCTGGGTCTCACATATTAAAAGCCTTGAATTCTATTTAAAACCTTCTACCATTAATTAGTCATGTGATTTGTAGTATTTATAGCTCATCTATGCTACAGTCATCCATGAGTAGATTTTCCAGATGGTGGAAGGAGGCATTTTGACTTGTTCCCTGTGTGAGCTGTCGTGCCATGTTCTACTCTGTAATCAGAAATCACTGATTTATTTTTGTTTTTGAACTCAGAGTTCCAGAATGTATATAGAAATATTTAGCCATTCCACTTACAATTTTTTTCTCCATCCATGGAGCAACATTTGTCAAATTCTAAATTGTTAGTTTCATTTTTCATGACCAAGTGTTTTAGTATTTCCACTGACAACTTTGCGGTGGGTTCTTGAAGTAAGAACCCTGTAGAAAAAGTACTTCTGTCCTTCCAGGAGTTAATGCATTTTTTTACTCTTTTGCCTATGTCCTAGGCAGAGCACACCACTGTATTAAATACACAGAATACCACAGTGATAGGGCTAGGTAGGGATAATGGACTCCTTCATGTTTGTTTACTGCTTTAGGTTTTTTTTTCCAAATTCTTTCTTCCACATTTAATCCTTAAAGTGATCACATGGTAGCTAACTTATGTTCCTTTTAATCATTTTGCAGATAAAAGACAAAACAAAAGAGATTTAGTTTCTTTTCTGAAAAGTATATATCATTCAGTAATTGGTGTGAAACAACTAATGAGACATCCGTGTGTAAAAAGTGCAGTACAACTCACAATTGTACATCAAAATAAATTTTAGGTTTATCTAAGACTTAAAAGTAAAACTAATGCTCAAAAGTACTAGAACAAAACAGGGTGTGGGTGGGGGAAACAGAGTTATATGTGTGTATTGGAAAAGCCTTTATAAAATATAAACAAAATATGGAAGCCATAAAGCAAAATATTAATAAATCACAATGAAGAATAGTTTTCTTAATTTTTAAAGGGCTGCTACACACTGGCAGGTAAAAGACCAAGAACATTATTCATTAGAAAACAAAAATGAAAACGACAGTGTTATACTATTTTCACTTATCAGATTGGCAAAAAGTTAAAACACTTGATAATTGAGGTATTGGTGCAACCTCTCTGTGTGATCCAAACTATGGGCCTCTGCTGGGTGTGGTCGCACACGCCCATAATCCCGGGTACTTGGGAAGCCAAGGCAGGAGAATGGCTTGAATCCAGGAGGCAGAAGTTGCATTGAGCCAAGCTAGCGCCACTGCATTCCAGCCTGGGTGACAGAGCGAAACTCCGTCTCACAAAAAAAAAAAAAGATGAGCCTGTGGAGGGGCGGCTCCCTGAAACTCAAGGATTACACAAGGTGAAAATTATTTTTACACTAATACTAAAATATTATTTGACTTTTTCACATGTTGACATTTACAATGACAAAGCAAAACAATGGTGGATAAAGCTGCTTCCAGTGTAGCACAAATCAAAGTAGTAGCACTAAACCTCACTAGTATTCATTGTGGTCTTCGTCACCATACATTCACAATTTTAAACTGAAGGAGGAGGAGGAGGAAGGGAACAAGAAACATGGTCAGTTTCACTTAGTAATTCTTTTGATGAATCTACAAAAAACAATAATTTTAATAAGTCTCAACCCTTGAGTATACATCTTTATCATAGTCTGTGTTGGAAAATATGCGTGAAACACATCTGCGTACCAAGTATGTTGGTTGTGTTGACGAAAAGCAGTGCTGAGATTCAGTTGCAAGCTAAACTAGCTACTTCTTAAAATACCATTTCTTACTTGAAAGAACAACTGACAAACTACTGTTATTCCAGCTTCGGTAGTTGATGGACATTTTCTCTAAAATGAATGAAGTGAGCTTGTCACATCAGGAAAACAACTGACAGTATTTGGTGTCAGTGATAAAATTTGAGCTTTCAAGCAAAAATTTGAATTTTGGAAAACTTCTATCTGCAATGAACTGACAGCTTCCGAACATCTAAAGACTTGTGATGAGATTGCAGTGATGTCAACAAATGTGAATTTTTGATACAGTATAATGAAGTTTATCAACATTTAAAAGGTTCACATAACCAATATTTTTCAAAGGATCAATGTGTGATTTTACAAAGTCATGCATTTTACATGAATGCATAGATGGATATGAAGCATTCATTCAATGTGCAAGATGGACCAATGGTTTTAATTAACAGAGTAGGGAAAATTCATTGATATGGCTTTAGATTCCTCATTGCAAATAACCATTAAAAAAATTACTTATTGAGTTTGGCGATAGATGGGATAATACCCAGGGTTGTCTGAAAAGGCTGTTTTAATACTTCTACCAACTAACTGCATTTTTTTATTATTATTATACTTTAAGTTCTAGGGTACATGTGCATGATGTTTATATCATGTATAACTCCCCAGTGCAATCCCTCCCTCCTCCCCCCTCCCCATGATAGGCCCCAGTGTGTGATGTTCCCCTTCCCCAGTCCAAGTGATCTCATTGTTCAGTTCCCACCTATGAGTGAGAACATGCGGTGTTTGGTTTTCTCTTCTTGTGATAGTTTGCTAAGGATGATGGTTTCCAGCTGCATCCATGTCCCTACAAAGGACGCAAACTCATCCTTTTTGATGGCTGCATAGTATTCCATGGTGTATATGTGCCACATTTTCTTAATCCAGTCTGTCACAGATGGACATTTGGGTTGATTCCAAGTCTTTGCTATTGTGAATAGTGCCGCAATAAACATACATGTGCATGTGTCTTTGTAGTAGAGTAATTTATAATCCTTTGGGTATATACCCAGTAGTGGGATGGCTGGGTCATATGGTACATCTAGTTCTAGATCCTTGAGGAATTGCCATACTGTTTTCCATAATGGTTGAACTAGTTTACAATGCCACCAACAGTGTAAAAGTGTTCCTATTTCTCCACATCCTCTCCAACACCTGTTGTTTCCTGACTTCTTAATGATTGCCATTCTAAATGGTGTGAGATGGTATCTCATTGTGGTTTTGATTTGCATTTCTCTGATGGCCAGTGATGATGAGCATTTTTTCATGTGTCTGTTGGCTGTATGGATGTCTTCTTTTGAGAAATGTCTGTTCATATCCTTTCCCCACTTTTTGATGGGGTTGTTTGTTTTTTTCTTGTATATTTGTTTGAGTTCTTTGTAGATTCTGGATATTAGCCCTTTGTCAGATGAGTAGGTTGCAAAAATTTTCTCCCATTCTGTAGGTTGCCTGTTCACTCTGATGGTAGTTTCTTTACCTGTGCAAAAACTCTTTAGTTTAATGAGATCCCATGTGTCAATTTTTGCTTTTGCTGCCGTTGCTTTTGGTGTTTTAGACATGAAGTCCTTGCCCATGCCTATGTCCTGAATGGTACTACCTAGATTTTCTTCTAGGGTTTTTATGGTATTAGGTCTAACATTTAAGTCTCTAATCCATCTTGAATTAATCTTCATAAAAGGGGTAAGGAAAGGATCCAGTTTCAGCTTTCTACTTATGGCTAGCCAATTTTCCCAGCACCATTTATTAACTAGGGAATCCTTTCCCCATTTCTTGTTTCTCTCAGGTTTGTCAAAGATCAGATGGCTGTAGATGTGTGGTATTATTTCTGAGGACTCTGTTCTGTTCCATTGGTCTATATCTCTGTTGTGGTACGAGTACCATGCTGTTTTGGTTACTGTAGCCTTGTAGTATAGTTTGAAGTCAGGTAGCGTGACGCCTCCAGCTTTGTCCTTTTGACTTAGGATTGTCTTGGCAATGCGGGCTTTTTTTTGGTTCCATATGAACTTTAAAGCCGTTTTTTCCAATTCTTTGAAGAAAGTCATTGGTAGCTTGATGGGGATGGCATTGAATCTATAAATAACCTTGGGCAGTATGGCCATTTTCACGATATTGATTCTTCCTATCCATGAGCATGGTATGTTCTTCCATTTGTTTGTGTCCTCTTTGATTTCACTGAGCAGTGGTTTGTAGTTCTCCTTGAAGAGGTCCTTTACATCCCTTGTAAGCTGGATTCCTAGGTATTTTATTCTCTTTGAAGCAATTGTCAATGGAAGTTCATTCCTGATTTGGCTCTCTGCTTGTCTGTTACTGGTGTATAAGAATGCTTGTGATTTTTGCACATTAATTTTGTATCCTGAGACTTTGCTGAAGTTGCTTATCAGCTTAAGGAGATTTTGGGCTGAGACAATGGGGTTTTCTAAATATACAATCATGTCATCTGCAAACAGGGACAATTTGACTTCTTCTTTTCCTAACTGGATACCCTTGATTTCTTTCTCTTGCCTGATTGCCCTAGCCAGAACTTCCAACACTATGTTGAATAGGAGTGGTGAGAGAGGGCATCCCTGTCTTGTGCCAGTTTTCAAAGGGAATTTTTCCAGTTTTTGCCCATTCAGTATGATATTAGCTGTGGGTTTGTCATAAATAGCTCTTATTATTTTGAGGTACGTTCCATCAATACCGAATTTATTGAGCGTTTTTAGCATAAAGGGCTGTTGAATTTTGTCAAAAGCCTTTTCTGCATCTATTGAGATAATCATGTGGTTCTTGTCTTTGGTTCTGTTTATATGCTGGATTACGTTTATTGATTTGCCAATGTTGAACCAGCCTTGCATCCCAGGGATGAAGCCCACTTGATCATGGTGGATAAGCTTTTTGATGTGCTGCTGAATCCGGTTTGCCAGTATTTTATTGAGGATTTTTGCATCGATGTTCATCAGGGATATTGGTCTAAAATTCTCTTTTTTTGTTGTGTCTCTGCCAGGCTTTGGTATCAGGATGATGTTGGCCTCATAAAAAGAGTTAGGGAGGATTCCCTCTTTTTCTATTGATTGGAATAGTTTCAGAAGGAATGGTACCAGCTCCTCCTTGTACCTCTGGTAGAATTCAGCTGTGAATCCATCTGGTCCTGGACTTTTTTTGGTGGGTAGGCTATTAATTGTTGCCTCAATTTCAGAGCCTGCTATTGGTCTATTCAGGGATTCAACTTCTTCCTGGTTTAGTCTTGGGAGAGTGTAAGTGTCCAGGAAATTATCCATTTCTTCTAGATTTTCTAGTTGATTTGCGTAGAGGCATTTATAGTATTCTCTGATGGTTGTTTGTATTTCTGTGGGGTCGGTGGTGATATCCCCTTTATCATTTTTTATTGCGTCTATTTGATTCCTCTCTCTTTTCTTCTTTATTAGTCTAGCTAGCGGTCTGTCAATTTTGTTGATCTTTTCAAAAAACCAACTCCTGGATTCATTGATTTTTTGGAGGGTTTTTGTGTCTCTATCTCCTTCAGTTCTGCTCTGATCTTAGTTATTTCTTGCCTTCTGCTAGCTTTTGAATGTGTTTGCTCTTGCCTCTCTAGTTCTTTTAATTGTGATGTTAGAGTGTCAATTTTAGATCTCTCCTGCTTTCTCTTGTGGGCATTTAGTGCTATAAATTTCCCTCTACACACTGCTTTAAATGTGTCCCAGAGATTCTGGTATGTTGTATCTTTGTTCTCATTGGTTTCAAAGAACATCTTTATTTCTGCTTTCATTTCGTTATGTACCCAGTAGTCATTCAGGAGCAGGTTGTTCAGTTTCCATGTAGTTGAGCGGTTTGGATTGAGTTTCTTAGTCCTGAGTTCTAGTTTGATTGCACTGTGGTCTGAGAGACAGTTTGTTATAATTTCTGTTCTTGTACATTTGCTGAGGAGTGCTTTACTTCCAATTATGTGGTCAATTTTGGAATAAGTGCGATGTGGTGCTGAGAAGAATGTATATTCTGTTGATTTGGGGTGGAGAGTTCTATAGATGTCTATTAGGTCCGCTTGGTGCAGAGATGAGTTCAATTCCTGGATATCCTTGTTAACTTTCTGTCTCGTTGATCTGTCTAATGTTGACAGTGGAGTGTTGAAGTCTCCCATTATTATTGTATGGGAGTCTAAGTCTCTTTGTAGTCTCTAAGGACTTGCTTTATGAATCTGGGTGCTCCTGTATTGGGTGCATATATATTTAGGAGAGTTAGCTCTTCCTGTTGAATTGATCCCTTTACCATTATGTAATGGCCTTCTTTGTCTCTTTTGATCTTTGATGGTTTAAAGTCTGTTTTATCAGAGACTAGGATTGCAACCCCTGCTTTTTTTTTTTCTCCATTTGCTTGGTAGATCTTCCTCCATCCCTTTATTTTGAGCCTATGTATGTCTCTGCATGTGAGATGGGTCTCCTGAATACAGCAGACTGATGGGTCTTGACTCTTGATCCAGTTTGCCAGTCTGTGTCTTTTAATTGGAGCATTTAGTCCATTTACATTTAAGGTTAATATTGTTATGTGTGAACTTGATCCTGTCATTATGATATTAACTGGTTATTTTGCTCGTTAGTTGATGCAGTTTCTTCCTAGCCTCGATGGTCTTTACATTTTGGCATGTTTTTGCAATGGCTGGTACCGTTGTTCCTTTCCATGTTTAGGGCTTCCTTCAGGGTCTCTTGTAAGGCAGGCCTGGTGGTGACAAAATCTCTAAGCATTTGCTTATCTGTAAAGGATTTTATTTCTCCTTCACTGATGAAACTTAGTTTGGCTGGATATGAAATTCTGGGTTGAAAATTCTTTTCTTTAAGAACGTTGAATATTGGCCCCCACTCTCTTCTGGCTTGTAGAGTTTCTGCCGAGAGGTCTGCTGTTATTCTGATGGGCTTCCCTTTGTGGGTAACCCGACCTTTCTCTCTGGCTGCCCTTAAGATTTTTTCCTTCATTTCAACTTTGGTGAATCTGGCAATTATGTGTCTTGGAGTTGCTCTTCTGGAGGAGTATCTTTGTGGCGTTCTCTGTATTTCCTGAATTTGAATGTTGGCCTGCCCTACTAGGTTGGGGAAGTTCTCCTGGATGATATCCTGAAGAGTGTTTTCCAACTTGGTTCCATTTTCCCCCTCACTTTCAGGCACCCCAATCAGACGTAGATTGGTCTTTTTACATAATCCCATACTTCTTGCAGGCTTTGTTCATTTCTTTTTCTTCTTTTTTCTTTTGGTTTCTCTTCTCGCTTCATTTCATTCATTTGATCCTCAATCGCTGATACTCTTTCTTCCAGTTGATCGAGTCGGTTACTGAAGCTTGTGCATTTGTCACGTATTTCTCGTGTCATGGTTTTCATCTCTGTCATTTCGTTTATGATCTTCTCTGCATTAATTAGTCTAGCTGTCAATTCTTCCACTTTTTTTTCAAGATTTTTAGTTTCTTTGCGCTGGGTACGTAATTCCTCCTTTAGCTCTGAGAGGTTTGATGGACTGAAGCCTTCTTCTCTCATCTCGTCAAAGTCATCTCTGACCAGCTTTGATCCGTTGCTGGCGATGGGCTGCGCTCCTTTGCGGGGGAGATGCGCTCTTATTTTTTGAATTTCCAGCTTTTCTGCCCTGCTTCTTCTTCCCCATCTTTGTGGTTTTATCTGTCTCTGGTCTTTGATGATGGTGACGTACTGATGGGGTTTTGGTATAGGTGTCCTTCCTGTTTGATAGTTTTCCGTCTGACAGTCAGAAGGACTGTCTGTTGGTCTGTTGGAGATTGCTTGAGGTCCACTCCAGACCCTGTTTGCCTGGGTATCAGCAGCAGAGGTTGCCGAAGATAGAATATTGCTGAACAGCGAGTGTACCTGTCTGATTCTTCTTTGGAAGTTTCCTCTCAGGGGTGACTCCACCCTGTGAGGTGTGGGGTGTCAGACTGCCCCTAGTGGGGGATGTCTCCCAGCTAGGCTACTCAGGGGTCAGGGACCCACCTGAGCAGGCAGTCTGTCCGTTCTCAGATCTCAACCTCCGCGTTAGGAGATCCACGGCTCTCCCCAAAGCTGTCAGACAGAGTCGTTCGCGTCTGCACCGGCCCCCGCTCTTCCCCTATTGGACTGCAGCTGTGCGCTGTCCCAGAGGTGGAGTCTACAGAGACAGGCAGGCTTCCTTGAGCTGCTGTGAGCTCCACCCAGTTCGAGCTTCCCAGCGGCTTTGTTTACCTACTTAAGCCTCAGCAATGGCGGGCGCCCCTCCCCCAGCCTCGCTGCTGCCTTGCGGATAGATCGCCGCAGACGGCTGTGTTAGCAGTGAGGGAGGCTCCGTGGGCGTGGGACCCTCCGGCCAGGTGTGGGATATATTCTCCTGGTGTGCCTGTTTGCTTAAAGCGCAGTATTGGGGTGGGAGTTACCCGATTTTCCAGGTGTGTGTGTCTCAGTTCCCCTGGCTAGGAAAACGGATTTCCTTCCCCTTTGCGCTTCCAGGTGAGGCGATGCCTCGCCCTGCTTCAGCTCCGCTGGTCAGGCTGCAGCAGCTGACCAGCACCGATTGTCCGGCACTCCCTAGAGAGATGACCCCAGTACCTCAGTTGAAAATGCAGAAATCACCGGTCTTCTGTGTCGCTCGCCCTGGGAGTTGGAGACTGGAGCTGTTCCTATTCGGCCATCTTGCTCCGCCCCGCTAACTGCATTTTTTCTTACTTGTCAACCAAAACGACATGTTACAACAGATTGCATATAAAATCAGTGTTAAAATGTAATTTTATTTTAAAGCCAGGCAGTTGTACTCTTTTTTCAAAAGCTTTTTGTTTTGTAAAATGGTTATTTTTCATGAAATTGTTATTTGTGTTTACATGTAATATATTTATGGCTATTTTAACTTAATAAATATTGAACTCTTTCTGTCTTAATTTTTAATACAGTAAGTAAGCATAGATATAAGTCACATAAACAAATCTCTTTGGGGTCTTCAGTTTTTCAGAGTGTTTAAAAGTTTGAGAACTATTCTGCTGTGGAGCGTAAAATATAAATTTTGATTTAATGTAATAATTGAAACCATGATTTTCATTTTAGGAATTTATACTACAGATATAATCTCACAAAGGTGATATATTCAAAATTATTCACTGTTGGATTGTTTGGATCAAAAGATTGGAAACAACCCAGCATTTGCATATCAATAGAGAATCAGTTACTGAGATACCTTCATACAATATAATACTATATTATCTATATGACACAGATACAGATTTACCATTATGAAACCATCTCAAAGATTATTAAGTCAGAAATTTAGGATGCCAAAAAGTGTGTAGAGTATACTACTATTTGTGCAAAATTATATGTAGTATATGTATTTGCATAGACTGTCTTGGAAGGATAGACAAGAAACTGCTATAGTGGTTGCCACTGGAGGGGAGCACAGGATGGAGTAAAACGGTTTTTTTTTTAGTTTATTCCTGAGATTCTGATTCGTTAGATCTGGGCAGGAGCCTAGGAATTCTCATTTCTAACAAGTTCCCAGCTGATTCAGAGGCTGCAGAAGCACTGCATTAGAGAAATTGTGGTTAACAAAGTTGGGAAGGTAATCTGGGGGCAGAGCAATGAGTTCTAATTTGCTTAAACAATTCCACAGGTCAGTTAACTTCATTAGACTGAAAATATTAAGAATGCTTTAGAGAATAAGTGATATATGTGAACCTTTTGTATGTGTCTTTTTTTGTTCTCTGCTTAATTAAAAACAAAATTATATATAAAAATTCATTGTAATCCATGTTTATAAGAACAGTAACACTTTAGTTTTGCTTTTAAAATTTAAAATTTTCTCTAAATCAGTTTCAGTTTCTCTAAATCAGCTTTAAACCCTTAATTATATTTCAATAAAGTATTTATATGTTTTAGAGAAGAATTTCGTTTGTAATTTGGCTAAAGTTACCATCAAAGGGAAGTTAGCATATGTGTGTTAGTTTAGGATGATCAGTCCTGAAAAAGGCTGATTTTTACACTGGTTTTTGTAAATATAAGTAAATCAAAATGCTCTTCCTTCTGTTGCAGTTTCTCTTGAGTTTTTGAGAAGGAATTTTGGCCTTAAAGAAAACTTGAGATACGTATTTACTGAAGTCCCAAAGAAAAGACAATCCGAAGTTATACATTCCTGGTTCTTTAAGTACTGTGCCAAGTTCACAGGCCAGCACCTCCATCAGCATGCCCTTCTTTATAATCTACTCACAAAGAGACATTATTTCTCTGAGAATTTGCTTAAAGTAATTCTAGCTCCTAGCCTTGTGCCTCTGATTTTTCCCATATTAAAAATACTTTCTTCCCCAGGCATAATGATATATTAAAACATAAAATATTCCTGTAGTGTGAGATCAAAAAGATATGCAAATTATAAAAGACAAAGAAAGGCTGTGGAAACATTCCAAATGAAAGGAGGCTATTAAGTAACAGCTTTATGCAATTTCTAGTCCTGCACTGTATCCTGTGCTGCAGGGACAAAAATGCTCTACGGGACAGCAGGTCAGTGGACAAAATTGAAATATAGATAGCACATTAGATAAATGCATTGTTTGTGTGTAAATTGTGAATTGTTAACTGTATTGTGGTCATATAAGAGAATATCCCTACTCCTAGGGAATGCACACTGATACATTTAGGGGCAAAGGACCTTAATGTATGTACTTATATACATGGTTCAGAAAAAAATTTATTTCAAAGAGGGAAAGAACACAAATGATTTTGTAAAAGGGGTAAAATGTTAACAATAGGCAAATGTGGTTAAAGGCTTAATAGATGTTTCTTTTACTATTTCTGTTATTGCAACTTTTTACTACCAAATAAAAAAGCTTTTAAAAAAGTACAGAAAACTGAAATATGTAAATTTTAAAGTTTCTCTCCTTTAAAAGAGCAAATTTCCTTTGAAATCGTATTCTTGATATTGTACTCTCAAAAAGCGTTTCTGTCATTTCACCTAAATATTTTTTAAAAATAAGGCCAGAGGCAGTGGCTCATGCCTGTAATCCTAGCACTTTAGGAGGCCGAGGCAGGCGGATCTCTTGAGGCCAGGAGTTCGAGACCAGCCTGGCCAGCATGGCGAAACCTGCACTCTACTGAATATACAAAAATTAGCTGGGCGTGGTGGCGCACGCCTGTAATCCCAGCTACTTAGTAGACTGAGGCATGAGAATTGCTTGAACCCAGGAGCGGGAGGTTGCAGTGAGTTGAGATCGTGCCACTGCCCTCCAGCCTGAGCGACAGAGCAAGACTCTGTCTCAATAAATGAATAAATTATATATATGTGTGTGTATGTGTGTGTGTGTGTGTGTGTGTGTATAGCATTTAGAATAGCACAAGAAACACATTTTGTGATTGAGTTTAGTTTTCTGTGACCATATCTATAAAATATTACTGATAATTTATACTAAAATGCATGATTATGGTTAATACATGACTTAGATATATGTTTACTAGATATTTGTTAGAGCACTTGAAAAAATACCAGCCAATTGATTTTCAAAAGATTCGTGAGATATATGAAACTACTTGGAAGAAAGAGAAACTAGGGGAAAAGTAAAGTATGAATAAGATTCTAATATGAGCATTTTGTCATTGGGGTAAAAATGAAGGGAAAAACTGTGGTAATGCTCTTCAAATTGTTCTCCCATTGATTTACAGTAGAGTGATTTGGTTTTGATGAAGTCTATGTTACCACTCGAGCCAGTTTGTAAATCACATTTTTGTATTAGTTCTTTCTTCACTTGGCTAGATCTTTTTTTTTTTTTTTTTTTAAGCCATGTTATATGTTTATGTCCTTGGAAAACCTTCTCCTTTTCAAGTGTTCCTGCCTAGAATTGCATCTTTATCTGTCAACCTACGTAATTCTCAGTAGTCCAAATCTATATGTTGCCAAATTACAGATGTTCTCTACGTGTTTTATTATTAATTCAACTATTGTATTTAATGTTGCACTCCTCTAAGGCAGAGTTTATCATCATAAATGGTATTAATCATGAGGATCCTAAGTAATCAAATCATGAAATTAAATGAAAAATCATTTTTTACTTTGTTGTGCATTTTTACTTTTCCATGCTGAAGTCAGTTTCCATTGACTAGATTTTAGTTCCACTCAGCCTGAAATTCTTTTTTTTTCCTTTTGAATACATTATTGGAGACTCGATAGGCTTTCAGTAATTACATAGCTCTCAATACGTAAGTATGCTTCACTAAATACGCAATGAAACATATTTCTGTATTAATAATCCTTTTATTTTCTTCCAAGTGTATATACTACCTCAGGCACAAGTTAAATAATATAGTAAACAATAGCAAATAAATCAGTGATTAAAACAATACAAAATCAGTCCCCAAATTAAAAAGCTAAGTGACTGTGCATTGTGAATGTCCACATGAAGAGACTTAACTCTGCAACATCAAAATCTGTAAACCCCATCAGGTAGTGAGGCCATTAGGTGGGAGCAAGCACTAGAGGAGCTGACTCCTCAGTAACCCCAGTAACTTACTAACTTCCTCCGTAACCTCACCTCTATAGGCCTTAGCCGAATACTGTGCAGCTTTGTAAAAAACGGTCACTTGGAAAGGATCTCTATATTCCCTTCGTTTACTTTTTCATTGATAAAAATTTATTGGTGCTTTTAAGAAGCCAGAGTGCTGAGAAATTTATAACTATTGGACCGAAGTTCATCCAGAATAAAGGCTCTTACGTGTGTATAAAGATAAGAGTCTCACATTTAAAATACTCCGTATAATAATGGACTATCGTTGTTAATGCTTATTTTTCTCTTCGATAGCAGCAGTGATAATTACTTAAATAAGTCAAAGCTACATTTTAAAAAATTGATGATTTTTAACATTACAGGCTGAAATGGGGTCTCTTACTAACACTATACATTTTACTTTTTATAATTTCAACTTTTATTTTAAATTCAAGGAGTCCATATGTAGGTTTGTTACATGGGTATATAACGTAATGCTGAAGATT
This sequence comes from Trachypithecus francoisi, assembly GCF_009764315.1. Lineage (NCBI taxonomy): Eukaryota > Metazoa > Chordata > Mammalia > Primates > Cercopithecidae > Trachypithecus > Trachypithecus francoisi. The sequence goes on along the minus strand of NW_022681455.1, from coordinate 87,524,494 downwards.
GGGGTATGACTGATCCCATCACCCAGATAGCATAGGACCCAATAGTTTTACAGCCCTTGCCCCCCTCCCTCCTATAGAAATACTTAACCACACAGAAGTGTGCAATTTAGAACAAGACACAGTCCAGATAATCAGTTGCAAGGGCCAGAATATGAATAAAATCATATTCATTTTCAAGCCACGTGTCAAATTCTTCTGTTTTATCCAGATTGATGTAGACTTTGAACAAATAATAAATTTAATATACCATACAAGAACACTTTATTTTGTGACTATTAATGGACTCTTGAAGTTTCTTTTGGCAGATGGAGATGGACACATGGATCATTTACTGCCAGGCTGTGAAGATAAAAATTGCCAAAAGAGTACCATCTACTTAGTGAGATCTGGGACAAAGCAGGTATATCAAGTTGCTTTTTAATGTAAACATTTTTTTATGTGCTTGGAAAAAAATCTTCAAAGGTTAGAAAAGTTACCTGTAGAATCAGAACAGAGGGAACCCCAAAATTAAGTTACCAACTTCCTCGTTTTAACTTAATGAAATGCATTTAAATCTATTATTTTTTAATTTGTTGAGGGAGAAGCATTGTTATAATTATTTCTGGTGAAGAAAACCCATTCTGATACTATAATTAAATGATCTTTTAGCTTTTTATATGCCAGGAATATGGCAGAACACACTATAATAAAAGGTTACGTAGAAGAACATTATATCTATTTTCGCAGCTGATGTTTTTATTTGTGTTATCTAAACCTATTTTATTATCTCATGCTGACTTTTACCTGTAACTTGTAGGTAAGCAATTTCGAATCTGACAGTCACAGTGGAGGATTAATATGGGAATGATAGGTTATAACAATCTTATTAGAATTAATGTTTTATTTTCTTTTGGAGGGTAATAAATGATAGAATAACATATTGACTTTTATAGCCCTTGTGGAAAGGGAGCATCATATTTTATGTGAAAACAAATCTTCAAACAGTCAGCATTCTAAAAGCATTTAACTGGCCAGTCTGAATACAGTGGTGTTAAGTGTACACAGCCAGTTACAGATGTCCTTGTTTCTTCTCCACCCCCACTGCTTCCCTTTACTAGCCTTAAAAATAAAATAAATGAAAGCATTTAACTGTTATACCTGTAAGAACTTTTTTTAAGGTTTTGAATCACTTAAAACTTTAGATCAAGTAACACTTAATCATTGGTTCATAATTATTAGTAATCCTAGTAATTATTGCCTATTGACAGACTACTGTAAGAATATTTTCAAATTATACAGTCATCTCTCTCTCTGGGAAGATAAATGTCACGGTTCTTTGGTGACTATTATCAGTGTCATATTGATACTGAAAAATCTTTTTACGTTTTAGGCCTTAATACATTTACTTTAACAGGAATACTTTATTCAATGTGGTTTATCCTCATTAATAACCTGTCAGCCTCTTCAGAAATTTGTGATAACGTGGCATTGAAATATCTCATCTGCTAAAATAAAACCCAACAGTTTTTAAAAAATCAAGTGAAACCATTGAAACATTTTAATGATATATAAAATAATACTGTTTTGCTTAAAGAAAGATTGAAAAATTATTAAAGATGCGTACCAATTTTTTTAAAACACTCATTTTCTGTAAATATGTCTTTTCCAAGTTTCCTTTTTCTCTGGTAAATTATACTTTCTTTGGAAAATATATAAATTATTACAGATACCCTATTTATTAACCCCTTTTCAAGAAACCATCTTTAATATAATTTAACTTGCAGCCATATAAATGAGTCACCTGCTTAGAAGGAAAGGAAAGGAATCTCCAGGCATATTTGGCCTCCTGCCATCTCAAGTCAGCTGTGCCTGCTTCTGCTCAGGCATCTTCAGGTTATGTGCCAGCATTCATACTCAGCAAATTGTGGGCACATCTATAACTGTAATGGCATGATTTCTACTCTTCAGATTTCTAGTTATTAAAAAGTAAAGATTTATGTTATCTGAAGAGAAAGGGATTTCTAAAAGCTTATTTTGAAATCAGCCTGTTCTTTCTGTTTTCTTCATGGCCGTTAATATAGAAATAAAGGAATGTACTAAAAATGTAGCTTCCGGCCATTTTAGTGACAGAGCTCATTCTTCTTAGCTGAGAATTTCCTGTCAGTTACTGATGAAGTCTGTCAGGCCTGGTGTTGTTTGCAAAGCCTCAGGAGCTGCTCGGCTGGAAGGTAATGACTGAAGTCATCTGCATGTGTAAGAGGCACAGCAGCAGAATGAACAATGGGGTCTCTGTCATTTTCTAACTTTCCTCCTAAGTTGGTCCTCCCAAAAGGACATCAGTATTAGATGATATTACAGTTTGATCTAGTTTTTTTCAAATATTCATTTGAGTGTTTCTATGTGACACAGTTTTAAATTATGTAATCTGACTAGATGTGTATTAATATCAGTTCAAGCCTAAGATTCATGCAATATTGTGAAAAACTTTCTAAGGCTTTCTGTGCCAGTTAGACAAAAATGACTAGGATAAATTCTAATGGAGACTACTTTTTTTCTTTCCCCAGAGTGTCACTTATTCACCAGAGTAAATTATGATACCCTACCATATTGTAGAGATAAAGATGTTAAGTAAAATAATGCTTATCTTAAAAAATGGACATTTGTTTTGCAAATTGTAAATTTTTTTATAACTATAAAGTCTGATCTTTTTCTCTTAATCCATAGTGGGTTCCAGTCCTACAAGATTTCAGTAATAAGGGCACACTCTGGGGCTTTGTGCCGTTTGTGGATGAACAGCAACCAACTGAAATACCAATTCCAATTACCCTTCATATTGGAGACTACAATATGGATGGCTATCCAGATGCTCTGGTCATACTAAAGAACACATCTGGAAGGTAAGGAAATTAAATCAAGTGAGAAATATTTGTAAACTGTGTGAGAAATATTTGCAAACCATGGTACTTTGCAACTGAATAGTACCTAAATATGTTATAATCTCTTAAATAAGGAACATGATGAGCTCAGTTCCGTGTTTTAATTTGGTCCCTGCACTTCTCACAACTGCTTAGAATACCTATTTTTTTCCCACAGATTCATTATCTGTAAAACAAAAATGAACATCCAGTCTGAAGTAAAAAGTTGTATTTCACTCAGTGAAACTTAATCTTTAAGAGGTCAAAAGTTTTTATAGGCAAATGACCCAATTACATTTTGAGACCGAAGACACTGGTGGTTAAGAACTGACTCTGGGCTTTGATCTCAGTCCAACCACTTACCCTCTGTGTGACCTTGGTCATATTACTCAAATTCTTCATGTGTAAAATAAGTGTAATAATTGTACCTCTGTCGTGGAGTTATAGTAAAGATTAAATAAGGTAAAAGTAAATGAATGACTTAGAAAGATATTTTTGGCGTATTGATTTTACGTTTGGTAAATGTTGTTACATTATTGTTGCTTGTTTTGTAATGACATTGGAAATTCCACCATGACTATTGATACTTTCTGTATGTGTAAACTGTGAGTACATTTATTGCATTAGCAGTGACTTTTAATGTTGCAATTACTTTAATTTTTGAACTAGAAGTACCAATAGATAAACCAATATAGTTAAACTCATAATTAGCTTGAATCCTGACAGATGCCATAAATACGACTGTTCCTAAATTTTAATTTTATCGTTTTATTCATCTCACAATTAATGATATTCCTTGGCCCTTATTCTTTCTTTCCTTTTACATTATTTTTCTGAGCATTAATTTATTTGTTGACACTGGAATTACTAGTGATTCAGCTCCATATTCAGAACCAGGCTCATGATACAAAACAACTTCTTCAGAAAAAGTCAGACCTATTATTGCTTTTAACACCAGTGTTGTCTGGAAATCTGATATTTAGAGAAATATTTATCATTAATGAGTGTTCCTAAACTATTTATAGAAAAGCGTGGAGAGTCTGTATGTTAACTTTCCTAAGCACGTTGGTTTGAAATTATAATGTCTCTGCTCATGTTTGTAGAGTTTTCCAAGGACATGACCATGGTGCTGTGTTATACAGAGTTTAATATGTACTTATAACCTACGTGTGTGAAACAGATCTGATATAGCCAAAACAAACTTCTGAATGGAACATGAGTGTTACTCCTTTTGAAAGCATAGTGATACATAAAAACAAAGAACTGCAGAATTACTTTATTTTAGACATTGGGTCTATTCAGAAGAATAAGAAATTACATTTTAAATTCATTTAATCCTGTGATTACTCATCCTTAGAATATTTAAATAATTTATATTTTACTATAAAAGTTTTTTATCAACAGTGTTTTTTGTTAACAATTCCTTTGCCATTCAGCAATACAGATGGTATCAACTGCTAACTCAGCATTCCGTGAACACTTTAGTTCTGCAGGAAAAATAAGTACTAAAGGCAGTTGTACTTTTTTGTGAAAGTCTTGATACCATTATAAAAGAGGTTGTGTAAAACTCAGTTATTTCTTTTCTGTTCTTTTAAGGTAGATGAAAATTGAAGGATAGAGTTCAGTTCATCTCAGTGTTCATTCCATCACAGATGAGAAGTAGCCCTAACTTTAAATTAAATCTGAATATTATTTAGAGTTGCTGTTACATTTCTGTAGGAAAATTTGACAAATCACATTAAAATTAATGCTCTAGACCTTGTTAGGTCATTTTCTAAAATTCAAGGACAGATTGTAATTTCCTAGTAATAAATAAATATTTGTTTAACACTGGTACTCTAGAAGTTATGTTAGTAATGTATCATTATGTCAAGCACATAGAGTGACATTCCTTCTTTTGAGAATTTTATCTAGTGACTACATTTAAGAGTGTGACTCCTAGTCTTCATTCTGACTATTCCTATCACCTTTGTATGATACAGTCAAAATGTTGACATATTTAAGAAGAGTTTTATTGTTACTAATATATTGCAAGTCACTGGATGAAACTGGATAGCAAAACCTGAGCTTCCATTGGGCTTTTATAGGAGTTCCAAGCTTAGAAGTAGCTAAAAATAAAAAAGGTTTTTGGCAGCAAGGAAGCACACTCAGAAGTCTTGAGTATCAGCTATGAGAACATCCCAAACCTATTAAATGGCAAGTACATCTGTAAGTGGCCAAATGTAATATATTGCTTGTTAGTTAATGCTGGGGAAAAAATGGTTTTTGTTTATGAAATAATTTTACTTTGTATTACTCTAGCCTCATTTTTCATAGGTTAGTTATTTATTTTACAAATATGAAAATAGTCTGAGATAAATCGGACAACTTACCCAATATCATACAGCTAGTAAGTTGGAATTCCTAATTCAGTTATAATCTGCGTATTCATCTGCATCCTCAGCTTTATACAATAATTTACCTTTACATTAATGACCCTGACTTATCAATGAAAGGTTACATTATGTTGCAAATGTTCTACTTTTTAAAAAAGGCATGGAGATTGATAGTACAAGGGCCTACATCTGTGGGAGCATTTCTAGCCACTATTCTTTTTAATTTTCTCTATGAAGTAGAGATGCCGGTGAGGCTGCAGAGAAAAGGGAACACTTATACACTGTCGGTGCGAATCTAGATTAGTTGAACCACTGTGGAAAGCAGTTTGGAGATTTTTCCAAGAACTTAGAACTGCCATTCAACCCAGCAATCCCATTACTGGGTATATACCCACAGGAAAATAAACTGTTTTACCGAAAAGACACATGCACATGTATGTTCATTGCAGCACTATTTACAAGAGCAGAGACGTGGAATCAATGTAGGTGCCCATCAATAGTGGATTGGATTTTTTAAAATATGGTATCAATACATTATGGAATACCATGCAGCCATGAAAAATAACAAAATCTTGTACTTTACAGCAACATGGATGCAGCTAGAGGCCATTTTCCTAAGCAAGTTAACACAGGCACAGAAAATCAAATACTGCATGTTCTCACTAATAAGTGGGAGCTAAACAGTGTGTACTCATGGACATAAAAATTCCAACAGTAGACACTGGGAACTACTAGAGAGGGAAGAGAGGAAGGAGATCAAGAGTTGAAAAACTAACTATTGGGTACTGTGTTTAGTACCTGGGTGATGGGATCAGTCATACCCCAAAACTCAGTACCATGCAGTATACCCATGTAATAAATTTGCTCATGTACCCTGTGAATCTAAAATAAAAGTTGAAATTATAAATGTTAAGAAAGAAAGAAATATTGTCCTGGATGTAAACTCATTGTGTCTCATTATTGAAGAAGACCTCATATTGCTATGTTGGCTAGCCTTCACTTAACCAACTCCAACTTCATAACTTGGAATTTGTAAAGATCAAAAAATTTTCTTTCAATAATATTGCCTATTCATCTGCTATAATGAATCCCATACTAAAATTCTTAGTCCCATAATAAAATGGAAAAAGAACTCCACTAATTAGTTCTGAGGGAAGAAACCTTTGTAGACAGTGAGAGTTAATTCTACCGTTAATCCCAACGGAGATACATTAAAAGATATGTTACACATTATTTATTTTGTCAGCAATCAATTTTAATTAAAGTATTAAATACCCTTACACACTAAATTTATAGTTGTAAAGTTGCATTCCTTTATACTTAAATTTTCTTTATGTCTTTAGATACGACTCCTTCACATTTTTAGTATTATTTGCCTTTTTAATTTCTTTCATCAGACTTGATAAAGGCTTCTTTCTCTGTCTTATTATTTCAGTCATGTCTGTGTTTTTGTTGGTATTGTAGAGGTTCAAAGAATCACCTTTATTTTCAGTAAGATGAATTTCTTCTATGAATATTTTCTTTATGTTTGTTTTTACTTTTTCCCGTTTTGCTTTCTTCAAGTTTATTTTTATTTTTTATTTTTTATGTTATTTCATTGAATACTAAACTAATAGATGTTTACTCTTGTTTTCTATTAAGTGCTTTTAAGACTAAATATTGTGAGCTTGGCTTCAGGTCATGTATTTTGATACTATGTGGTTTCTTTGTTCTTTCTTATTTAAAATTTTGCATATATACAGAATTATTTAGAAAGGTATTTTAAAGAGTTCACATAAATATGTTTGGGAAGTTGCTCTTATGGTTGTTTTTTGGATTTGAGTCTATCTCTTCATTCTTTATTCTTTTAGTATGGCGTTGCAAATATAAATGTGGCTTGTGCAATACTTTTAGAAACTTGCTGAAATGTTTCTGGTAGTTTAATAGCTCAGTGAATGGTTATCTGAAGTATCATTCCTGTTAATTATATTATTTAAATCTTTATTTTTATTTTATTTTCTACCTTTCATTGGATTATTCAACATTTTCTTCCTTTTATAGTTCCTAAGGGGGTTAACATATTAAAATTTTTGTTTTTGTCATAGTGGTTACATTTAAATATTAATACCTATACTTAAATTTTACCTTTAATGAACTACTGGAGTTAATATGTAAGGCAAGAATTTTAGGACACTTCTAGTTCTCTCTCTCCCCACCCCAATTACTTCTCATTCAGTGGTATTATCAATTGATGGAATGATTTTCACGTTTTGTTGCTACAGTTATTTACACTTAGCTACAGGGTTTACTGGTTTCTCTGATCACCCTTGAATATTATATCTTTCATTCTTTCTTCAGTTTCTATTTTTCTGGACACATTATCAAGTAATTCTATCTGGGAGAGTCTGCAGCCTCTTTCTGAAACTTTACATGTCTGAAATTTTCTTTATTTTCCTCCAGCCTGAATTGCTAACTTGGCTGAGTATAGGATTCTAGATTCAAAATTATTTTACTTCATATCCTTCCTTAAAAACACTTCGCCATTAAATTCCAATATTCACTTTTGCTAGTCAAGTCTGGTGATAATCTGATTGTTCATTGCAGGTAACCTCTTATGTTCTAAGATACTGGATTTGTACTTTATCCATAGTAGTTTGAAATGTTACCATGTGGAGTTGAATTGTGACTCCTGTAAATTTCTGTTATTTTTGTCTTCTTCATTCTCTTAGTTTTATTATTATTATTATTTACTTGTTAATTTGTTTCTAAAGCTCATATTAGAACACATGAGGGAAGTTGTAGGTCTGCCCTCCTTGTCTTTCTCCTGATACCCGCACATTTTTTAACTTGTATCTTTTGTGCTGTATTCTGGAAAAATGTCTTTGTTCAGCTCATTGACTAACTTGATTATAGAAGTGAACAAGACAGAAATGAAATTTACTCACTACAAGGTACTAGTCATCACTGTGAAAGCAACCCAGAAAATATGACTTACAGACACTGGGTAAGAAGTATCATTTTCCAAGCAGTTTATTTGTCTAAGACAGCACATCATTAATTACAGAGAGAAAGTAGCAAATGATATATGAGTGTATATACTTGTCTTTCCATACAAATTATGTTGGTAAATTTCATTACTTATACACTAGTGGTACCAAGATAAATTTCATCATTTTCCATGATGTCCATGAAGTCTACTGATGAGTGCACTTCTAAATTTGTTTTTACATAAAATTATACTATGATAAAGTAAAGTAAGCTTTTTAGCTGTTGAATCATCAACATATACAGTTAACTTTTGTATTTTGTAGGGCAATGCTGGGAAAGGAGAATGCCATTCTGAGATAATATACTTAAATCCATTTTATTTAATATCAATCAGCTTTTTTACAAGAATAGTGGCCACAGAGTTTTATGACTCCTAAGGAATAGTTAGCAGTCCTCTTCAAAAGAATAGTGATGTGGAAGATTTTGCACTCTTTTTTGGTATATCTTAACTATCTGTATGAATCAGACTAGTGGTTATTGTGTATGGAATCACCAGGATGGCAAGATGGAAAATCCTTCTCCTAATAGTCTGTGAATAGGGCAAGACTTAGATTCAGGCCTCTCTTGTTATATATGTACTTTCAGTCACATATATTAATAAGAGGAGAAATAAAACACAAATGGAGATTGTTTTTACAAATGTACAGACAACATTTATGCTCAAAGTATGAAACACATGCACTGCATCATCTCTCACATACAGTTAAAAGTTTACTGTTAAATGCACCTTTGGATAAGAGAATTAAATAAAGATCATGTACTTTGGATCTCAGTTGAAATGCCAGTGCTGCCACTTGTACTTCTGTTTTCTTTTGTCACTTACTTGACCTGTCTATGTATCTGTAAATTTATAAAATGAAGGTGGTTATACCTACCCTGAAAGTTCCTTGTGAAGATTGAAATACATTCATTTCTCTTTCACTCTTAAGTTTAACTAAGAAACCTATAATTAAGCTAGACTGGCACAACATGAGCGATGACTTTAATTCCGAGAGATCTGTGACAGCTCGGTCACCTCCTACCAACTGTAGACTACACAGATTATTGATACAGAAAGAACTGATGGCTATTTCATTTCTCTTCTTTTTCTAAAACTATATATCCCAAAGGATTGTTTGTTTATGTTTCAGAACATTTAAAACATGTAAGTTAAAATGTATCAATCTAAGAATATTTTTTTTCCAAATACCAGTGACTTAGTCAAATCAGACTAATTTAAGTAAAGGTAGAATCAGTTGAAAACTTGCAACAGAAAATTATTAACAGGCCAGATGTGGTGACTCAAGTCGGTAATCCTAGCACTTTCAGAGGCCAAGGTGAGAGGATCAGTAGAGCCGAGAAGTTCAACACCAGCCTGGGCAACATAGTGGGACCCCATCTCTACAAAAAATGAAATAAATTAGCCAGGCATTGTGGCAGGTACCTAGGCACTCAGAAGGCCTGAGTAGGAGGATCACCTGAGCCTAAGAATTGGAGGCTGCAGTGAGCTGTAATTACACCACTGCACTCCCACCTGGGTGACAGAGCCAGACCTTGTATCTAAGGAAATAAAAGGAAAAAGAAGCCGAGCGCAGTGGCTCACACTGTAATCCCAGCACTTTGGGAGGCAGAGGCGGGCGGATCACGAGGTCAGGAGATCGAGACCATCATGGCTAACATGGTGAAACCCCATCTCTCCTAAAAATACAAAAAATTAGCTGGGTTTGGTGGTGGGCGCCTGTGGTCTCAGCTACTCGGGAGACGGAGCTTGCAGTGAGCTGAGATTGCGCCACTGCACTCTAGCCTGGGCGACAGAGCGAGACTCCATCTCAAAAAAAAAAAAAAAAAAGGAAAAAGAAAATGACTAACACTAAAAGGGAGAATTAAAAGGTATCAGCAGGCAATGTATTTCTGTAGATTTCAGGAAGTAGCTTAAGATGTCCAAATCTTTACAGATCCTCACTTTGTAACCTTTTCCCCCTAAGACTGGTAGATTAAGTGCTATATTGGATAATTGTTTTCAATGTTGTGTATGTGAATTTTTAAAACACATAATAAGTCTTTGGTAGCAAGATACATCTGTTTACATAAGCCCATCACCTTTTCTCACTTTCTTCATAAGCAAAGATGGAAATAAAGAATACACACTATACAGAAAGAATGTATAAGGAAAATATAAATCAGCATTATTGCCTTTTTTTTTTTTTTGAGACAGAGTCTTACTCTGTCGCCCAGCCTGGAGTGCAGTGGTGCGATCTTGGTTCACTGCAAGCTCCGCCTCCTGGGTTCACACCATTCTCCTGCCTCAGCCTCGCGAGTAGCTGGGACTACAGGCGTCCGCCACCAGGTCTGGCCAATTGTTTTGTATTTGTAGTAGAGATGGGGTTTCACTGTGTTAGCCAGGATAGTCTCGATCTCCTGACCTCGTGATTCGGCCTCCCAAGCTGTGATTACAGACGTGAGCCACCGCGCCCAGCCTATTGCGTATTTTTCTTCATATATTTGTCACTGAATCTAAATAGAATATCAAGACCTCGTCTCTGTTTTTGCAGAGAAGAAGCTTGGTTCAGACTGATCTAAGTGTTTTCTTCATACCAATGTGCAAACATAACAAATGTAAGTCAGGTAGCAAGGCGACGTGGCACAGTGGCATGAGAATTAGATTTGATATAAAAAGATTTGCTTTAAAAGCCTGACTTAGCGTCATAATTTCTTCATCTGTGAAATGAAAGCATATACTTCTGGTGCATTACGGAGAAGTTGTCAAAATAAGAGTGTAAATGCGAGAGGAAAGTATAGGGTGTCCCATTAAATTAGGCTTTATATGTCTTTAATTTATTGGTAACAGCTTTTTACTCCCACAAAGTAAGTTTTTACAGTGTTTAAATTGCCTGCATCTAGTGATTGCAGCATTAAGATCTTGGACATAGTATAATAATTTAAATATACTATGTATTAGTTGTTAACATTGCTAAAAAAAAGAATACCAAAAATGTCATACGTAAAGAAGAGGTCTTTTCCTCAGCAGGCCTTCTTTTAACTGAAGTATTTTGGAACAGTGCTTATGACTTATTTTAAAAGACAGATTTCTCTAGTCTTTTAAATATGAATACAAATTTTGACTCTTAAAAGTAACTGGTAACCCTTCCGTTAATAGAAAAAAAACAAATACAAGTTCCTCGAGAGCAGGAGTCTTAAAGAACAGAATAATTCCCTCTCTGTTTTAGTAGCAGGTACTTATTCTTTCTTGTGCTGCTTTTTACATTTACTACATCATAGCATTGCTTTTATAATCAGAAACCTCAGAAACATAAAGACTTTTTTTTTTTTTTAAACTCAGTGGGGAAATTAGACAAGGTCACATCTATATGGCTGGCTGCCTCTTCAGCATCTGGCATCCTTGAGAAAATACCTAATGAAGTGAGTTAGTGGGCCAGGTCTTAAGTTTATCCAGTGCTATAGTCTAGTAATAAAAAACCTGCTTGATTTTGATCAGCCAATAAAATGAGTCCTGTTAAACAAAATTTTAACGAGGATTTTTGAATAGATTGTTGGAAATAAGCACCAGATATAGATGAAATCATTTTATAATTGATCCTCTGTCAAATCAGGCATTCCCTATATCATTATCATTTGTCAGTCATGAAATATTTAGCTAGAAAAAAACAGGAAATAGCTGGGCACGATGGCTCATGCCTGTAATCCCAGGACTTTGGGAGGTTGAGGTGGGCAGATCACTTGAGGTCAGGAGTTCAAGACCAGCCTGGCCAATATGGTGAACCCTTGTCTCTACTAAAAATGCAAAAATTAGCCAGCATGGTGGCGGGCGCCTATAGTCCCAGCTACTCGGGAGGCTGAGGCAGGAGAATTGCTGGAACCTGGAAGACGGAGGTTGCAGTGAGCTGAATCGTGCCATTGCACTCCGGCCTGGGCGACAGAGCGAGACTCCACCTCAAAAAAAAGAAAAAGAAACATTGGAAATACTGCCAGTTTGAAATAGAATTCATTTTTACTCTAAATCAACACAGACTCAATAAGGCACTTACAGGTTTGACCTTTTTATATTATAATACATTAATTTACATTTTCTCTAGTTTTTAGTCCGTTGTCTCTCAGTGAAAATCTGCACCAAGAATCATCTTGAACACTGTTCCTATGGGAAAGAGGATTGTCTAATGGTGGTTGTTTTGTTCACTGATCTGTGTTTTATTCTCATTTGTCTTTTAGTGAATCTCTCTAGTCATGAATGTTATTTACTTTTATTAAGGCACATAGATTTCTGTGTTTCAATACTTTTTAAAAATTATACTCCTGGGCTTTTAGGGCTGAAAGGAAATATAAAATCACATAGTCTACTTATTTATGAATTAATTAGGGCACAGAGAACTTAAGTGATTTATCTAAGATCACTCACTTAGTAGTAGAATTGAGTGGATCACTCAATTAGAAGTAGATCCAGTTCATTGCACAATCTTTTTCACTGTATTTATTGAATAATTCAATATTCAATACGTATTTATTGAATAATTTGTCTGTAATTACGAAGGAGCATTATGCTAGAATCTGAAAATAAATAACTGAAATTCGGCACTCTGTACCAGCACTAGCATTCTGTATTCAGAAATTCCATCGAGTGTTTCAAGATGTCTTTTTTATATTAAACTCTTTTTAAGCCATCTGCCTTCTATTTTAATGTATCTTATAAGAATCATTAAAGCCAAATTTATTGTTAAAATCTTGGAGACGCATAGGCAGCGGCCCTTCATCTGTGAGCTTTTGCCTCCGTGGCTATCCAAACGTATCATTTCACCACCAAGTAACAGTCATTGGAATTCAGAACTGTCACTCTAGGAAAGGTGGAATAGTCTCTAGTTCCTCCAGGTCTTTCTTTACTCAGGGACCTTATCCTTCTTCCCTTACCTGCTGCCCCCAGGGGTGTGAAGAACTGGACCTTCTCTCAACCATTCATGTCAGAGCTCTCCAACACACCCTTGTGACCAAGTGGTAGGGATGGCTGACTAGAAGCATTTCAAGCACACCTCATACTTCGAAGAGCAAAATAGCATGTAGACTATTACACTTAGAATACATTTTCCAAGAAGGAACGTGAAGAAGTCAACAGAAAAGAAACAAGAAAAAAATAGGAAGAAGAAGGAAAACAGGAAGCCTATTTGACCAGAGTGGGCCAGGAACTGGGAGTGATTCCCCAATACAGGAAAAGGTGAATGAGACTCTTTCTGCAGTCCACTTTCCCACTGGGGAATCATACAATCCAGACCATAGGAGAGTACCATGTCCCTCTCAAGTCCTGAATCTAACTTAGGGAGTAGCCAGGAGACTATGAGAAGGAACTGTTCCAGGGAAAGAACATCCTGTGCCCTTTCTGAAACATAAGTGGCCACCGTAAGACACCACTCTTGATCCTACCTTTTAGCGGACTATGCACAGTCCTGGGAACCAGGCCAGAACTGATAAGCAAGTGTGTCATTGGCTCCAGCCAAAGGTATGGGATTCAGGAACCTCCCCATCATGGAATTGGGCTGGGAGAGGTTTCACCTGGGAGCCACAGTTTTATGGCCTGGGGCTGTATTGCAGTCCAAAGACAAACTGCTTGTGATTTGGCTGGCTACCTCAGCGTGATGCCAGTGGCAGGCCGTAGGATGGTGTCCCACTAGGTTGAGAGCATGAGAGCAAGGCAGGTCTCACTACCACCTGCTAGGCTATGGAAACTGAGCCACTCCACTTTCCCCATGCTGGTTAGTTGGAACAGAAAGAGTTGCTCCACTTCTCCCTGAACTACTGTTCCAGTGGCCTGAGAACTGTCCTCCAACCCCCATCAGGACTGGCATTTGTGCTGGCCATTAGGAGGACCAGGTATAGACCTGCCCGTCTCAGCCCCACCCTGCTTTCTCCTCTACCCAACACCACCAGCTTTCCCCCCTATTTCCCACCTTGGAAGCAAAGTGCAGGACTGAGGCCACTGAGAATTTCAGGGCCCAACCCATTGCCTGGGAAACCCAACTACATCTCCAGGTTAACAAAGGTCAAGCCTTGACTCTAATACGACCACTGCAGCTGGCTCTCACCTGCATGCACTACCTACTGGCCAGGAGATCAGCCTGCACAACCACTACAAAGTCTGATACAGTTTCATCCTAGAAGTAAATAGCTTTGCAGCCTAAAAGGGAACAGCATTGTCTAACCTAACAGAATATTCTGAACATCGGACAAAGACAAGTAAAGATAGCAGATCCCATTCCTGCCTGTCAGAGCCATGGTGCTGATACCGCCCTTCACTCCCCAAGTGGAGACCTCAGCAGATTTCACCAGGGGCCTGAGGACTCCCCCACCACCCCTCTCAGGGCTGGTGTGTACATCTGCCATGGGGGGCCTGAGTGCAGGGTTTCCCAATCTGGCTTTACCCAGCTTTACCACCCCATCTTAGAGTGAAGGTGACTCAAGCCCTTGAGCACTCCAGGGCCCAACCCACCACCTGGGACACTGAAGCACTTCTCCAGGTGTTAACAAAGATCATACATAAACCCTACTGCTACCATGGCCGCCTGCTGTAACTGGCACGTACCACCTACTGACCAGCTCAGCCTCCAAAACACAAGGCAAATCTGCTGAAAAACATGCACAACACTCAGGAAGGAGACAGGCTTCGTGTGACCTCTGCATCCACCATCACCCATGCCACCCTGGCTTCTCAGTATTCTGAAGTGGCTTCTTCATCTACCCAGTACACCACTACTCCAACTGCCATTTTAGAAAGCCACCAAATTAAAGCTATTTATAACCAGTATTGTACAGAGTCTTTGCTACTGAATATACCCAGAAGCAAAGCCAAAACAGCCCTACTCAACAACATCATAGTCACATCCTGAAGAGAGAAAAAAAAAAAATCCCCCCAAAGAAAGTAAATTCAAAAGCAAGAAGCAGCAACTGTTTTGCTGGTAAAGACACATACAGACTGTGGGTTAAAGGAGTTGGAAAAATATTTTCCTCACATGAATGGAAACCAAAAGCAAGCAGGAGTAACTATATTAATATCAGATAGAACATACTTTAAATCAAAAACAGTAAAAAAGAAAACAAAGAACGTCATTTTATAATGAGAAAGGAATCAAGTCAACAAGAGAATATAACAATCCTAATATATATACACCCAGCACCAGAGCACCCAGATTCATAAAACTAATATTACTACACCTAAAGACAAAGATAGACAATAATACAATAATAGTGGGGAACTTCAACATGCCACTCAGCAACAGACAGAACATTGAGACAGAAAAACCACAAACACTAGACTTAAATTGGACTCTAGACCAAATGGATTTAATAGACACGTGTAGAACACTCTAACCATAGAATTCTTCTCATCAGAACATAGAACATTCTCCAAAATGATCATATGTTATACCATAAAGTCTCAAAAATTTTTAAAAAATCAAACTCGTGTCAAGTATCTTTTCAGATCACAGCAGAATAAAACTAGACAGCAATACCAACCGAAATTCCCAAAACTATTTAAATGGCCAGGCACGGTGGCTCACACCTGTAATCCCAGCACTTTGGGAGATCGAGGCTGGCAGATCACCTGAGGTTAGGAGTTCAAGACCAGCCTGACCAACATGGCGAAACCCCATCTCTACTAAAAATACAAAAATTAGCTGGGCGTGGTGGCGTGTACCTGTAATCCCAGCCACTCAGGAGGCTGAGGCAGGAGAATCTTTTGAACCCAGGAGGTGTAAGTTTCAGTGAGCCGAGATTGTGCCACTGCTCTCCACTGGCAACAGAGCCAGACTCCATCTCAAAAAAACAAAACAAACTATATAAATACACAGAAATTGACAACACACTCCTGAACAGTCTTTGGATCAACGGTGAAATTAAAAAGGAAATTAAAATTTTTTTGAACAGAATGAAAATGAAAACAACATATTAAAACCTCTGGGATATAGCAAAAGCAGTGCTAAAAGGGAAGTTTATAGTGTTAAATACCTACATTTAAAAAAAAAAAAAGGAGGCTGTACTTGGTGGTTCATGTCTGTAGTCTCAGCACTTTGGGCAGCTGAGGCAGGAGGATCCCTTGAGCCCAGGAGTCCAGGACCAGCCTGGCCGACGTAGTGAAGCCTACCTCTACAAACAATTAAAAAAAGCTTCACCAGGACGTGGTGATGCATGCCTGTAGACTCAGCTACCTGGGAGGCTAAGGTGGGACGATCGCCTGAGCTCAGAAGGTCTAGGCTGCAGTAAGTTATGATTGTGCCACTTGCACTTCAGCCTGGGCAACAGAGTGAGACCCCGCCTCCAAAAACAAAGGTAATTAACAAACTAACATCACACCTGAAGGAACTAGAAACACATGAACAAACCAAACCCAAAACCAGCAGAAGAAAAGAAATAATAAAAATTAAAGCAGCGCTAAATAAAATTGAGACCAAAGAAATACAAAGAATCAACACAACAAAAAGTTGATTGTTTGAAAAGGTGAACAGAATTGATAAACCACTCTCTCAAATAACCAAGAAACAGAAGATTCAGATAAATACAATCAGAAATGATAAAGAAGACATTACAACTGATACAACATGAGTATGAAAGATCATCAGAGAATATTATGAACAATTCTGTGCTCACAAACTAGAAAACCTAGGGGAAATGGGTAGATTCCTGGAAACATAACTTCTCAAGATAGGAAGAAATATAAATGCTGAACAGATCAATAATGAATGGTGAGATGAAATCAGTATAAAAACATCTCCCCAAAACAACAACAAAAGACCTGCATGACCATGGGGACTGACAATCAAATTCTCCCAAATATACAAAGAAGTACTGGTACCAATTTTACTGAAACTATTCCAAAAAATCAAGGAGAAGGGAATCTTCCCTAACTCATTGTTTGAAACTGTTATCACCCTGATACCAAAGTTACACAAGTACACAACAAAAACAGAAAATCTGGTGAACATACATGCAAAAATCCTCAACATAATACTTGCAAATCAAATCCAACAGCACAGCAAGATTTATTCCAGAGATACAAAGATGGTTCAACATATGCAAATTAATAAATGTGAGTCACCACATAAACAGTATTAAAAACCATATGATCATCTCCATAAGTGCAGAAAAAGCATTTGATAAAATTCATCTCTTCATGATAAAAATCCTCAAAACCTAGGCATAGTGAGCATGCCGCAAAATAATAAAATGCATATACAACAAACCCACAATCAACATCATACTGAATGTGGAAACATTGAAAGCACTTCCCCTAAGAACTGGAACAAGACACGTATACCCACTTTCACCACTCCTATTCTACATAATACTGGAAGTCCTAATGAGAGAAATCAGACAACAGAAAAGTATGAAAACCATCTAAATTGGAAAAGAGAAAGTCAGACTATCTGTATTCACTAAAGATATGGTCTAATACCTGGAAAAATCCTCAAGACTTCTCCAGAAAACTCATAGATTTGATAAAGACATCTAGTAAAGTTGCAAGATGCAAAATCAACATACAAAACTCTGTTACATTTCTATACACCAATACAAATCAAACTGAAAAACAAATCAAGAAGGCAGTTTCATTTACACTGACTACAAAGACAAAATAAAATACTTAGGAATATATTTCACTAATAAGTTGAAAGATCTCTACAAGGAAAACTACAAAACTTTGATGGAAGAAATTGTAGATGACACAAAAAGATTGAAAAACATCCCATGGTCCTGGAGCAGGAGAATCAATGTCATTAAAATGACCATAATGCCCAAAGCAATATACAGATTCAGTGCAATTCCTATGAAAATGCCAGTGTCAGTTTTCACAGAATTAGAAAAAAAATCCTAAAATTTATGTAGAACAAAAGAGCCCAAATGACCAAAGCACTCCTGAGCAAAAACAAACCTGGAGTCATCATATTATCAGACCTCAAATTATAATACAAAGCTACAGTAACCAAAACATAATACTGGTATTAAGTAAAATAGACACATAGATAGATGAAACGGAATATGAAACAGAATATGGAAACTAGAAATAAAGCCAAAAGTCTACACTTAACTGATCTTTGTCAAGACAAAAACAATCACTAAGGACAATCTTTTCAGTAAATGCTGCTGGGAAAATGGGACAGCCATATACAGAAGAATGAAACTAGACCCCTATCTCTCACCATATATAAAAATTTCCTCAACATGGATCAAGAACTAAAACGTAAGTTCTGAAATAAAAATAGTAGAAGAAATCCTTGAGAGAAAACTCTTCTGGCCACAAGGCAGCTAATTCACGACTAAGGCCTTAAAAGCACAACCAACAATGACAAAAGTAGACGTATGGGACTTAATTGAACTAAAAAGCTTCTGCACAGCAAAAGAAATAATCAACAGGGTGAACAGACCAGCTGGCAAAATGGGAGAAAATATTTTTAAACTACACATCTGATTAATGATTAAGGACTTATATTCAGAATTTATAAATAACTCAAACAATCCAACAACAACAACCAAAAAAAAAAAAAAAATACAGGTAACCCCATTTAAAAGTGGGCAAAGGACTCAAATAGACATTTTTCAAAAGAAGACATATAGATGGCCAAGAAGCACATAAAAAAAATATACATTACTAACCCTCAGAGATACGCAAATCTAAACCACAATGAGACATCGTCCTACACCAGTCAGAATGGCTATTACCAAAAACCCTATAATAATAGATGTTGGCAAGGATACAGAATTAAGGGAACTCTTATATGCTGTTGGTATGAATGTTTATTAGTACACTTGTATGGAAATCAGTTTGGAGACTTCACAAAACTAAAAATAGAACTACCATTCGATACAACAATCCCACTGCTGGATATCTACTCAATAGAAAATAAATCATTAGACCAAAACGATACTTGCATTTGTATATTTATTGCAGCAGTATTCACACTAGCAAAGATATGTAATTGCCCTAAGTTCATAAACAGATGGCTGAATACAGAAAATATGAGATATATCATATTTATATATGATATTTAATATATATCATTTGTATATGATATATTTATATATCATGCTTGTATATATTCTATATCATTTGTATGTTATATATTTATATATCATATTTGTATATGATATATATCATGTATATATGTGTATTTGTATATGATATATCATATATAGAGAGCATGGAATACTACTAAACCGTAAAAAAGAATGAAGTCTTGTCTTTTGCGCCAATAGGGATGGAATCAGAGGCCATTATCTTAATTTAAACAACTCAGAAACAAAGGGAAGTTTCTAATATGCAGAATGGACATAGATTGTAAAATAATAGTCACTGAAGACTTGGAAGGGAAGGAGGGTGAGGGGGTTTGAGGGATAAGAAGTTACTTAATAGGTTCAGTGTACACTATTCAAGTGATCATTACACTAATGTCCTAGACTTTACCACTGTGCAACATACCCAAGTAAAATAACTACACTTGTAGCCTTGAGTATTCATGAGTAAATAAAAGGGAGAAAAGTCTGCATAGAACCTATACTACTACACTCATCCATAAGCAAAATCACTACACTATTCCCAACTGGCACAATAAAATGAAACTCTAAAGTCTTTTTCTAGAATAGGCACACTAGGAAATTTGGAATCGCTAATTATTTCATCAAATGCAGAGACATCAGTATAGGGGCACAGAAAAAAACATTGAAAAACAAGGAAAGGCTGCGCGTGGTGGCTCACACCTGTAATCCAACACTTTGGAAGGCCGAGGCAGGCAGATCACGATGTCAGGAGTTCTAGACCAGCCTGGTCAACATGGTGAAACCCTGTCTCTACCAAAAATACAAAACTTAGCTGAACGTGGTGGCAGGTGCCTGTAATCCCAGCCACTTGGGAGGCTGAGGCAGGAGAATCTCTTGATACCAGAAGGTGGAGGTTGCAGTGAGCCAACATCACGCCACTGCACTTCAACCTGGAAGAAAGAGCGAAACTCCATCTCAAAAAAAAAAAAAGCGAGGAAAAATGGCAACGTGAATGCCATATCGTAACTCTAATAATGCATCCCAATGTAAAAGAAATCAACAGTTACCAGAAAAGGAATTCAAAATAATGATATTACAGAAACTCAGTGTGACAAAAGAAAATACATGTGGACAATTCAACAATCTCATAAAAACAAGACTTAAATGAGAAATTCAACAAAGGGGTAGAAATCATAAAAAAAAATAAAAATAAAAACCACACAGAAATCCTGCAGCTTAATTACTCAATGAATGAAATAAATAATAAAATAGCTGCAGTAGCAGACTTCATCAAACTTAAGAAAGAACCTCTAAATATGTAGATATATCATTTCAAATTACCCAGTCACAGATAAAAAGAAATGAGAATGCAAAAGAGTGAAAGAAAGCTTGCAAAACTTAAGTTACATCAGTAGGCACACAAATAGTAATCTTATGGGAATTCCAGAAGGTGAAGAGAAGGCAAATTACATAGAAAATCTGGTTAGTGAAATAGTAGATGAATACTTTCCATGTTGGTGGAGAGAGATGGGCGTTTCAATTCAGGAACCTCAAAGGTCTCCAAAGAGAATCAACTGCAAATGGTCCTCCCCAAGGCACATTGTAATTAAATGGTAAAATGTCAGAGACAGAAAAAAATATTAAAAACAGCAAGAGAATGAGGAGAAAAAGAAAAAAAGAACAGCAAGAGAAAATTGTCAAGTCACATACAAAGGAATCCCAATTAGAATAACAGATTTCTTGCAGAAACCTTACAGGCTATGAGTGAATGGGATGAACTGAAAGAAAAAATTGTTTTACATGATATGACCGAGAATACTGTAACTATAGTAACCAAAGAATACTATAACCACCAAAGCTGTAGTTCAGCAGAGAGAGAGAGAAATAATGTCTTTCTCAGAAAAAAATCTGAGGGAATTTATTACTATTAGATCAGCCTTACAAGAAATAGTCAAGGTAGTTCTAGATCTAACAGCCAGAAGACAATATTCACCATCATGAAAACATGAGAAAAATAATAGAACAGATATTAAAAGAAAACAGAGACAAGAATTAAACCTTGTCGCTGCAGAAAACTATGAAACCACATTAATAAACAAGATTGGAATAAAGAAACAAAGGATATACAGAAAAAACAGAAAACATTCAGCAAAGTGACAGGAGTAAGTCTTCACCTATCAGTAATAACCTTGAATGTATATGCATTAAATTTCCCACTTAAAAGACACTGACTGACTGAAAGAATTTAAAAACAAACATGGCCCATCTATACCTGTCTACAAGATACTCACTTTACCTGTAAATACATATATAGACTGCAAGTGAAGAGATGGTAAAAGATGTTCCACACAAACAGAAACCAGATTGAGCTGGTATGCTACATTTATTTATTAAAAAACAGACTTTTTAAAAACTCTAAAAAGAGACAAAGTAATTGTTATATAATTATTGAGGAGCTGATCCAGCAACAGGATATAACAAGTCTAAATGTAAATACACTCAATACCAGAGCACTCCGATATATAAAGCAAATATTCTTAGATCTAAAGGGAAAGATAGACTTCAATACAATAATAGATGGAGACGTCAGTAACTACACTCAGCATTAGATAGATCATCTGGACATAAAACCAACAAAAACATTGCTTTCAGATTGTCCTTTAGACCACATGGACTTAACAGACATTTACAGAACATTTTATCCAGATTTTTTCCATCAGCACTCTCCCAGGTGAGACCACATGGTAGGCCACAAAACAAGTCTCAACACATTTTTTTAAATTGAAATTATATTAAATATCTTTTCTGACCACAATGCAATAAAACTAGAAATCTGTAACCAAAGGAACTTTTGAAATTGTACAAATATATGGAAATTAAACAGTATGCTCCTGAATGACCAATGGGTCAGTGAAGAGATTAAGAAGGTATCTTAAATGGGTTTTGAAGCAAATGAAAATAGGAAAATAGCATACCGAAACCTATGGAATATAGCAAAAGCTGATAGAAACACCAACATCAAAAAACTAGAAAGATTTTAAATAAACCACCTAACAATGCATGTCAGAAATAGAAAATCATGAAGAAACCATACCTCAAATTAGTTGGAGGAATGAAACAATAAAGATCAGAGCAGAAATTTTACAAATTGAGACTACAAAACAACAGGATGAATGAAGCAAAAAAGTTGGTTTTTGTAAAGATTAACATAAATTTACCAATAGCTAAACTCATCAAGATAAAAAAAAAAAAAAAGAGGAAAGGCCCAAATAAATAAAATCAAAACTGAAAGGGAGACATTAAAATTAGTATCACAGAAATACAAGGACCATTAGGGACTATTATAAACAACTATATGCCAACAAATTAGAAAATCTGGTGTAAATGGATGAATTCCTGTACACATACAATCCACCAAGATTGAACCAAGAAGAAACAGAATACCTCAACAGACCGATTAGAAGTAATGAGATTTAATCATGAATAAAATGTCTCCCATAAAAGAAAAGCCCAGGACCCAGTAGCTTCAGTACTGAATTCTATAAAACATTAAATGAAGAACTAATATCAATTCTTAAGGTATTTTAGAAAATTTAAGAGGTGGAAATTCTTGCATACTCGTTATACAAGGTCACCATTACCCTAATACCAAAACAGGACAAGGATGCAACAGAAAAAGAATAGTACAGTTTACTATGTCAGGTTAGTTGAGATGCAGAAGTCCTCAGCTAAATACTTACAAACTGAATTCAGCAGCATATTAGAAAGATCATTTATGATGTTCAAAGTGAATTTATCCCAGGAATATAGGGATGGTTAAACTATACAAATCAATAAATGTGATACACCACATTAACAAAAGGAAAGACAAAAACTATTTGATCATCTCAATAAATGACAAAAGAGGATGTGATAACATTCAGCATCCTTCATCATAAAAACTTTCAGTAATTTAGGTACAGAAGGAATATACCTCAACATTGTAAAGGATATATATAACAAACCCACAGCCAACATTATACTACACGAGGAAAAGTTGAAAGCTTTTCCTGTAAGATTTGGAACGAGACAAGGATACCCATTTTACTTCACCTTTTTTAAGAGTCTCGCTCTGTCACTCAAGCTGGAGTGCAGTGGTGCGATCTTGACTCGCTGCAGCTTCCACTTCTTGGGTTCAAGCGATTCTCGTGCCTCAGCCTCCCAAGTAGCTGGGACTACAGGTGTGCACCACCACACTGGCTAGTTTTTGTGTTTCTGGTAGAGACGGGGTTTCACCATGTTAACCAGTCTGGTCTCAAACTCCTGAGCTCAATTAATCTTCCTATCTTGGCCTTCAGTCTAGGTGACAGAGCAAGACTTTGTCTCAAAAAAAAAGAAAACAAAGAAAACCAAAAGCAAATGCTGTTGAGGATGCAGAAAATTGGAAACTCTTATACATTGATGGTGGGAAAGTAAATTAATACAACCATTTTGGAAAACAGTGTGGAGGTTGCTCAAAAAATACAAAAAATAGAGCTATCATACCTGCCATATGTTCCAGCAGCCCCGCTACTGAGTATTTATCCCAAGGAAAATCAAAAGGATATCTGTACCCCCATGTTTATTGCAGCTCTTTTCACAATAACCAAGATATTAAATGAACCTAACTGTTCATCAAGAGATGAATTGATTTTTGCAATGTGGTATATAAACACAATGGAAAATATTTAGCCATTGAAAGTGGAAATGTTGTCATTCATAACAGCATCATGAGCTTGGAGGACTTTATATTAAGTGAAATAATCCAAGTATGGAAAGGTGAATAACCACATTCTCATTCATGTGGAAGCTAAAATAGTTTATCTCAGAAGTAGGGAGTAGAATAGTTGTTACTTCAGATAGAGGTTATGGTGGAATAGGTGAATGCCAAGCATTGGTTAATAGACTCATTCTCAAAAAATAAAAATAAAAATGTACAGCAGGACCATTTCTCCTAGTTTACAGGGATGCAAATAGGAAGACTTCCTGGAGGAAGTAATGTCAGCAGTTGAAGTTCTTTTGTGTGGATGACACTGTGTAAGGCAGAAGATGGTTGAGTAAATTGAGACATTTATTCTTGCCATGCATTCTAACAGAAGAGGTTAATGTTCATTTTTCACCTTAGTGAATAGACGTTTTTCCAAAGAAGATATGCATAGGACTAAAAGGCACATAAAATTTTGCTTAACATCATTAGTCATTCATGAAATTCAAAACAAAACCATAATTAAATACCACTTCATACTCACTAGGATGGCCAAAATCAAAAACTGAGACAACCCAGGTATGGTGGCACACACCTGTAGTCACAGCACTTTGGGAGGCTGAGGTAAGAGGATCGCTTGAGCCCAGGAGTTCAAGACCAGCCAGGATAACATAGTGAGGCCCTGTCTCTACAAAAAAATTTTTGTAATAGCCAGACATAGTGGCGGGTGCCTGTGGTCCCAGCTACTCAGGAGGTTAAGGCAGGAGGATCGCTTGAGCCCAGGAGGTCAAGGCTGCAGTGAGCTGTGTTTGTGCCACTACACTCCTGCCTGGGTGACAGAACAAGCCCCTGCCTCAGAAAGAAAGAAAAAAAAAATAGAGCAGCTAGGCTTGGTGGCTCATGCCTGTAATCCCCCTTTGGGAGGCCAGGACATGAGAATCACTTACGGCCAAGAGTTCAAGATCAATCCGGGCAATAGAGCAAGATCCCCACCTCTAATTTAAGAAAAAATTATATGTAAATATATATAATATGTGTATTATATATATAAATTTTATATCTATTTATATAATTTATATATATATATATAAAATATGTATATTGATACAGGTCTTGCTTGCCTCAAAAAGCCAAACTTTTGAACAAATGTATTAGCTTAACATTCCTTGAATGTGAACTACTAGAAAGGAAGGTGTGATTAAGAGAAAGAATATAGATTTTGTAAGTTTACCATATATTAAATGTGAGATGTTCAATGAGTTTTTTAACTTCTCTCAGCCTTGCTTATCTCATGAATACAATAGGGATAGTAATCCATACCTCACAAGACTGGAGGAATTAAATTGTATAATGTATTAAAGCTCAGTACCTAGCACATAGTATATAAGCAGTGTGGTACTACCCCCAGATCTCTCTTTAGGACTTAAGGATCTATTTCCTGGGCTGCTGAGAAGGCTGCTATCTGACAGCCATTTGCTATTAACACTCTCTAGCAATTATCTTTTTTTATTTTGATTTGGGGTTTCACTCTTGTCGCCCAGGCTGGAATGCAATGGCATGATCTTAGCTAACCACAATGCATGCAATGGCATGATCCGCCTCCCGGGTTCAAGTGATTCTCCTGCCTCAGCCTCCTGAGTAGCTGGGATTACAGGCGCCCGCCACCACACACAGCTAATTTTTGTTTTTTTAGTAGCGATGGGGTTTCACCGTGTTGGCCATGCTGGTCTAGAATTCCTGACCTCAGGTGATCCACCCACCTTGGCCTCCCAAAGTGTTGGGATTACAGATGTGAGCCACCACGCCCAGCCTCTGGCAATTATCTTTAACAAAGAAGGCCACTTTTTCCAGTGGTATGCTTCCTTTATCATATCATATAATTGACTAGGCAGTTTAAGTCCCAGCCCCTGGACCCATAATGGACGACAATTTGGAATGGCCATCCCAACTTCAGAGCTTCCTGTGGGGTAGATTAATGCCTTTGTTAAGACTGCATCACAGTCCAAATTCTCCCTCTACCTATGTAGAGTTCAATGTAATAAATTTACTGCTGTCCTGTCTCCATCTCAGATCTTCCCAGGGAACCCAACTTGCCCCAAGCAATGATGTTACTTCCAATCTCCCTATACTGAGCCCCTTCCCTCTGTAGTCTGCCATGTGGAGGAGTGTCAGGAAAGGCTTTTGAGAGAAGGTGGTACTTACACTGAGTGTTAAAGGAATTATAAATAATTTAGCAGTGAGTAAGTTGGGGGGTGCGTTTCAGGGAGAGCAACGTTTGCTAAGGCATACATGATCGGAGGCAGAGGGTACATGAAAGAATTATAAGCAATATTATTATAACGCATGTTTACAAAATTCTATGAATTGACTACCACTGTTTTCTACAGCTCTTATGTAATATAATTGTGTAGGAAAAACTCTCTCTGCCTATGTTTTTCCTCTACTCACACCACAATAGTCACTAACGCAGAAGACTTGGGTGACCATATGTGTGGGGTTTTTATCCCCACACACAAAACAGCAGACACCAGCTGGGTGTCCTCTAATTCAGTTCCAACACTCCCGGAGATAGTGTCAGGTCCAACAGGTTAAGGGCTCAGTCCTCAAGACCACTCCCACACACACACTAGTTGCAAGTCCAGGCCTCTGAAATTTCTGTTCAACCAGCATCAGGTTGGTTCCCATGACCCCCTCCTTTGGCAAGAGTTAATTTGCTGGAGTGACTCACAGAACTCAGAGAAACACTTACTTATATTGATTGACAGGTTTATTATAAAAGATATAGATGAAGAGATGCATAGGGTGAGGTACGGGGGAGGGGCTCAGAGCTTCTATGCCCTCCCTGGACACAACCCCCTCCAGGAATCTCCACTCGTTCAGCTCGGATGCTTACTGAACCCTTTATTCTTGGGTTTTTATAGAAGCTTCATGGCATCATTATTCTTCCCCCAGGGTATAGGGTGGGACTCTCTCATGGGAGGGTCTTAAGACCCAGGATCAGAAAGGAACATTAGAGTGAATGGAGGGCAGGAGAAGGTGAGAGGCCTGCCTCTGAGGCCTAACACACCCAACATTATAACAAAAGACTAACGAGGGCTATGGGAGTTTTGAGCCAGGAACAGAGGAAGAAAACTAATATATAAAACACCACAATAATAACAATAACACTTGACATGTGTAAATTAATTTTGATGTTGTTCTATATAAGTTTCTATAACATGATAGTTTCAATAGTTTTAAATGTTTTTATTCCTTCAGAATAAATATTGCACCATAAATTCTAATTAAATATATGTGTGATTCAAGAGAATTATACAAGCTTTAGGTTTTCATCTACAAACTTAAGAATACTTATTTGAGGACATTTTGTTTTTTGAAGATTCACAGTTACTCTTCCATGAATTATGCCAAGCACATGAATTTTTTTAAAGATACATATCAAAAATAGCACATTCATTCTTCCTTTGACTCTCTAAGGAGCACAGAAAACAATTTTAATGGGGGTGGTTGTGGGGAAGGTGAGCATTAGTTGACTTGCCCCATTAAGCATTAATCTGACAGGTAACTAAAGAACGTCATGAAATAGCTGTTTGGATTGTGTTTGTTTTTTTAAAAAGTTGTTAAAACATGTATCATCTGTTTAGATGATGGCTACACTGTATATTATAACTGCAAAACAGGATAAATTAAACTGAGTTTCATCAATCAACATGAAAACACTTGTGAGTGTGAGGAACGCATTTTGTAAGGCCACTATATAATGAACACAATATCTATTTAAATAAGTTGCATATATTCTTGACTAGAGAAATATGTTGTATCTTATTGGTACTCTTTTTTTCCTAGAATTTTTGTGTACTTTTATTCTGCTTCATTAATGTTTTTATAAATGTATAATTGTTTAACACCTTTGTGGAGATAGACACACATACCATAAACATCACACGTTGAAAGTGTACAATGTAATGGCTTTTGGTATATCCACAGAGCTGTGTATCCATTGCCACAGTCAGTTCTAAAACATTTTTATTACCCCAAAAAGAAAACCTCACACTTCTAAGCCGTCACCTCCCAAGCCATAGACGGCCACAAATCCATTTTCTGTCTCTACAGATTTGCCTATTGTAGTCATTTGATTAAAAGTGAATCATTATAATACATGATCCTTCATGATTGGCTTCTTTCACTTAGCATAGTGTTTTCAAGATTTATCCTTAATATTAATATCCTTAATGATATCCTTAATATCAGTTCTTCATGTCTTTTTATTGCCAAGTAATTTTTCACAGCATGGATATACCACATTTTATTTATCCGTTTGTGAGCTTCAGATGTTGACTGACACAATATTGTAGAAAGGTACCAAGAGTGAACCTGGTTTGTGTTTTAGTTTCCTGTTGCCATAGTAACAAATTGCCACAAATATAGTGTCTTTTAAGAAAACACGGATTTATTATATTCTGAAGTCAGAAGTCTGAAATAAGTTTCACTAAAGTCAAAGTGTTAGCACCACTTGCTCTTCTGGAGGGTTAGGGGAGAACTTGTTTCCCTGCCTTTTCCAGCTTCTCAAGAATGCCAGCGTTTCTTGACTCATGGCCCCATCCTCTATCTTCAAATTTCAGTGTAGCATATTGGTTTTAGTCAGGGTTCTGCAGAGAAACAAAACCAATAGAATGGATAGAGACAGGATTTATTATAAAGAGTTGGCATGGTGTTGCTATAAAAATAGACACACAGATCAATGGAACAGAATAGAGAACCCAGAAACAAACCCACGTACCTTCAACCAACCAATATTCAACAACGTTGACAAAAATACACAATGGGGAGAGGACAGTCTCTTCAAAGAATGATGCTGGGAAAGTTGGCTAGCCATATGCAGAAAAATTAAACTGGACCCCTGTCTCTCACCATATACAAAAATTAACTCAAGATGGATTAATATCTTAAATGTAAGACCTGAAACTATAAAAATCCTGGAAGAAAACCTAGGAAAAACTCTTCTAGACATTGGCCTAGGGAGACTTTATGAATAAGTCCTCAAAAGCAAACACAATAAAAACAAAAATAGATACATGGAACTCAGTTAAACTAAAAGGCTTCTGCATAGCAGAATAAATAATGAACAGAGTAACAGACAGCCTGCAGAGTGGAAGAAAATATTTGCAAACTGAACATCTGACAAAGGGTTAACATCCAGAATCTACAAGGAATTCAACTCAGCAAGAAAAAAGCAACCCCATTAAAAACTGGGCAAAGGACATGAACAGACATTTTTCAGACGAAGACATACAAGTGACCAATAAACATGAAAAAATATTCAACATTACTAGTCATCAGAGAAATAAGAATTAAAACCACAGTGAAACATACCATCTTTCACCTGTCAGAATGGCTGTTATTAAGAAGTCAGAAAACAACATCTTGGCAAGGATGTGGAGAAAAGGGGCCACTTAATGCTGTCATTTGGAATGAAAATGAATACAACATCTATGGAAAACAGTATGGAGATTCCTCAAAGAACTGAAAATAGAATTACCATTAGACGTAGCAGTCCTACTACTGAGTACTTAACCAAAGGCAAAGAAATCATTATACCAGAAGGATACCTGTACTCATGTTTTTTGCAGCACTATTCACAGTAGTAAAGCTATGGAATCAACCTGAGTTCCCCATCAACAGATGATTGGATAAAAAAAAAGTTGTATACATATATGCCATGGAATACAACTCATGTATAAAAAGGAATGAAATCATGTCTTTTGCCACAACATGGCTGGCACTGTCTTAAGTGAAATAACTCAGAAACAAAGTCAAATACTGCATGTTCTCGATTACGAATACAAGCTAAATAATATGTACACTTGGACATAGAGGACGGAATACTAGAGAAGACCCACAAGGCTGGCAGGGTGTAAGGGATGAGAAATTACTTAATGGGTACAACTCATGGGTACAGTAGTATATATTGTACCAATGAAGTAATTTCTCATCCCTCACACCCGCTCAGCCTCATGGGTACAATGTATACTACTGTACTGTACATGGGTACAATGTATACTGTTGTACCTATGAGGCTGACGGGATGTGAAAGATGAGAAATTATTACATTGTATAACTATTAACTATGTATATAAATAGTATATATTGTACCCATGAAGCTGAGGGGATGTAAGGGATGAGAAATTACTTCATGGGTACAGTACATACTATTGTATACTGAAAGCCCAGACTTCATCACTACATAATAAATCCATGTAACAAAACTACACTTGTAGCCCTTAAATCTATAAAAATAAATAAATAGTAAAAACAGAAAAATAACAAAGGCAAATCACAAGCTGGTTTTTGGAAAATATCAACAAAATCATTAAACTTCTAACAAGACTGACAACAAAAGAGAAGACTGTTATTTTTTAAACAATAACAAAAAGGAAACAGAAGATTTTACTACAGATGTTCAGATGCTTAAAGGATCAGTGTTGTTGCTATGAACAATCCTCCATGCATAAATTGACAACTTAGACTTAATTTAACAATTCCTTGAAAACCACAAACTATCAAAATTCATTCAAAGTGAAATAGATCATAGGAACCATTGTATAACTATTAAAGAGATTAAAACTTTTCCCACAGCCCTTCTGAAAAAGAAATCTCCAGGCCCAGACAGTTTCACTAACAAATTCTACCAAACCTTTAAAGAATAAATAATTCTAATTCTACATAAGCTCTTCCAGAAAATAGAAGACTAAGGGACACTTCTCAATTCAACTAATTTTAAGAGGCTGACGTTAACCTTAATGCCAAACCAGGCAAAAACAGTACAAAAAAAGAAAACTACAGACTAATACTTCATGAACAGAAATGAAAAATTACCCAACAACAAATTAGCAAATTGAGTCTCTGATTCTCTGACCCAAGCCTCTGACACCAAATTCCCAGAGTTAGCCTGCAACTCCACATTTGTTAAGGATTCTGTTCCACAAGACTGCCTTGACTTCACATCCCGATCTCAAGCTCCAGTCCCCAGGATACCCAAATTTCTCTCCAACTTGACTACAAATTCAGGAGTCCTCATTCCTCCCCATGTTCAATAATTTGCTAGTAAGACTCACCAAACTCGGGAAAATGCTATACATTCTATTGTAGTTTATTCTAAAAGAAGCAAGTGAACAGCGAAATGAAGAGGTACATAAGGCAGGGTCACAAGGGTCACAAGCATGGCCTTTTTGTCCCCGTGGAGTTACAGTGTGCCACCCTCACAACTGCATGTATTCACCAAATCCTGTCATTTAGGGGTTTTTAGGGAGACTTCATTACGTAGGCATGATTGATTCAGTCATTGGCCATTGGTCATTGGACTCAAGCTGCTCATCCTCTCTTTTCTGAGAAGATTGGGGGTGAGACTGAAAGTTCCAACCCTCTGATCAAAGATTGCTGTTTCTGGTGAAAGGCCTCATCCTGAAGCTATCTAAGGGCCTTCTTGGAGTCATCTCATTAGCATAAACTCAGATAATTGGAAGGGCCTGTTATGAGTAACAAAAGATGCTCCTATTGCTCAGGAAATTCCATTTAGGAGCTCCATGCCAGGAACTGGGGACCAAGACCAAATACATATTTCCCATTATACCAAAGAATCCCAGCAATATATCAAAAATAATACACCACAACCAAGTGGGTTTTATTCCAGGGATGTACGGTTATTTAATATTTAAAAATCATTTGATTCCTCCATTTAGTATTTTAAATAAAGGAAAAAGCATATCAATTAATGTAGAAAAATTATTTAACAAAATTCAATGCATTCATGCTAAAACCTCTCAGAAATATGGGAATACAAAGGAACTTCGTCAGCTTGATAAAGAGCTACAAAAAGTCTACAGCCAACCTTATAATTAATGGTGAAAGTAAAAGTAATGCTTTTCTCTTAGTACTGAGAATAAGGCAAGTTTGTGTTCTCTTTCTCCTCCCATTGAACCTAGCACTGGAAGTCTTACCCAGTGCAGTAAAGCAAGAAAATGAAATAAAAGACATATAAATTGGAAGGGAAGAAGTCAGACTTCCGCTATCGCAGGTGACATGATTGTTGGTGTAGAACATTTCAAAGAATTAGGGGGAAAAAGACTCGTGGCTATTAAGTGAATTTAAGATAGTTGCAAGATACAAGATCAATACACGAGAATCACTCTTATTTCTATACATTAGCAGTGAACAACTAGAAATATAAAGCAATACAATCCAATTTAAAGCAGCATTAAGAAACAAAATACTTAAGTATCAATGAAACATGTGAAGTATCTATGTGTCATTAACTCCAAAATGCTGATGAAAGAAATCAAAGAAGACCATTGGTGAGACATACCATATTCAGGCACTGGAAGACTCAACATCCAAAAATACCATTTCTCTCAATATATGGAGTTATTGTCATTCCTATAAAAATCCCAGTAGAGTTTTTCTGTAGATACAGACAAATTGATTCTGTAATTTTTATGAAAAGACAAAGGAACCAAAATAGCTGAATTAGTTTTGAAAAAGAAGATAAAATTGGAGAAATCACACTCCCTGTGTTAAGGATTTTACTATATAGCTACAATAATCAAGACAGTGTAGTATTGGCAAAGCAGTAGACACACAGATCAGTGGAATAACTTAGACTGCCTAACAAGTACCGCTTACTGGTACAGCTAACTGGTGTTTGAGAGAAGTGTAGTCATGGTTCCATGGAGAAAAGATAGTCTTTATAACAGATGGTATTGGAAAAACTGGGCATCCCTAGCAGGGAAAGAAAACCTTGATGAGGTTTATCGTATCTTACACAAAAACTAACTCAAAATAGATTACAAGCTTAAATGTAAAACATAAAACTATGAAGACATAGAAAGTCTTTAGAAGACATAGAAAGTCTTTGTAACCTAGATTGAGTTAGTTGAAGAGCTCTGAGACATGACACTACAAACACAGTCAACAAAAGAAAAAGGCTGATAAGTTGACCTTTATCAAAATTTAGACCTTTACTTCTGCAAAAGACATTGCAAAGAGGATGAAAAAACAAGCCACAGACTAGGAGAAATAATAATTGCAAATCTCATTCACAAAGGATTTGTATTCACAATATATAAAAAACTCAACTCAAAAATAAAAAATAAAAAAACAGGAAGATTCTGAATGTAACTTGGTTCGTAATTTTTTATGAAGGTTAAACTTTTTTTTTTTTTTTTTTTTTTTTTTTTTTTGAGACGGAGTCTCGCTCTGTCGCCCAGGCTGGAGTGCAGTGGCCGGATCTCAGCTCACTGCAAGCTCCGCCTCCCGGGTTTACACCATTCTCCTGCCTCAGCCTCCTGAGTAGCTGGGACTACAGGCGCCCGCCACCTCGCCCGGCTCGTTTTTTTGTATTTTTTAGTAGAGACGGGGTTTCACCGTGTTAGCCAGGATGGTCTTGATCTCCTGACCTCCTGATCCGCCCGTCTCGGCCTCCCAAAGTGCTGGGATTACAGGCTTGAGCCACCGCGCCCGGCCATGAAGGTTAAACTTTAAATGCAGAGGAAATGTAAGAATTTCAAGTCTTTCGTAAGTATTCACCATTGCTTAAGTTATTCCCTTATCATAAATTGTACATAGCTATGCTGTCAGTAATATTTAGGTTGACATAATTCCTATTAGCTGATAATAATCGTCATTTCCACTCCAGTTGCTGAGTTATTTTCCCTTCACATATGGTAAGTCTCTCCCTTCCTCCCCATTGCCACTACTGGCTTTTCCCTAGAGTAACAGCATTAGGAATTCAAAAATATCACTTTCACAACTTTTTTTTCTATACAGAAATATTTTTTATTTAAGTCTGTATGTGACAGATCTGTCACAGAATCACAGTGAAATTGCTGGTCCAGGCAGGAATAGAAAGAGCAGAAACAAGTCAGCCTGCTTCGCATGCGTTCTCATCTCTCGCATGCTGCCTGGGCCATGGACACTTGGGCATAATGCTCTGCCATCTGAAATGTGGAGCAAGGTAGCACAGCTGCCCCTTCTGTTCTGCCCCAGACTGACTCAGCCCCAGTCCCAATGCCTGGAAAGAAACTCCGTTTGTAAGTGACCTCTTCCAATCACCTTTCAAATCACTACCACTCTGAGAAATCTTAACTTTTGGTCACATTTGTTCAGATTATTCCAATACAACTGAGACCCCTGTGACTTGTGTTCTCCCCCGCCACCACTATTCTTTATGCCTCTTCTATTTACATGAAAACATGTTAAACACTGACACTTTTATACACAGAATCTCCATTTGTAATCTCTGTTAAGTAAGACTGCTTTAAATAAAGACTGGAAGCAGACCTCACGACCTATGAACAGATAAAAATTTAATCTCCCCTTTAGACAATAGAAGTATGAGGGAACACAGAGAGGTAGATATTTGAATAAATAATTGGTTTAATGTTGAAACAAATTTCTTCTGCCTTATATTTTATATATAATTTTGTGATATACTTTAAAGGTTATCTGTTTGCCCAAGATATTTGTTCTGATTATAGGCAATTCTGAGCTTGAACTGGAACATAAGCTTGTCTCTCCCAAATATAACAGCTGAAATAAGTTTATGTGCTAGCATATCACACACAGCCATCTCCTTGCAGAATAAGGAATTTAGTAGCATATTCTTCAAAGCACAGTTGTTTTGTTGTAGTGTGTATTTTTTGTGTGTACATACTAATTCTTCAAAATCCACTCTGTAGTTTAAAACACATCTGAATTCAGAATAGCCACATTTCAATTCCTTAGTAGCCGAACGTAAATAGTTCCTCCTATATTGCATATTAAAATGATCATATCTAATTTTCTTTTGCCAAGTTTCAAGGTACTATGTTCACTGCCGTATTGTAAATATATTCTTAAACAGTTGACCACTGAAAAGTACCAGTTTGAACTGTGCTGATGCACTTATATGGAATTTTTTCAGTAAATACAGTCAGCTCTCCTTACCTGCAGATTCCACATCCACTGCCAAACGCCGATGGAAAATACAGTATTCGTGGGATGCCAACCCTTGTACTTATTTCCTATGGCATTGGACCCCAAAGGGCTGACTATGGACTTCACTATGTGTGGATTTGGGTATGGGGACTGGGGGCTGGTCCTGGAACCAATCTCCTGTGTATACCTAGGGACGATTGTATTTGATTTTTACAATTTGGGAAATTAAAATGCGTGGATTATATTTCCAATAAAAGAAGCAAACTGATTTTAAGATAATATAATGTGTTTGATGATCTATATAGCTCAATTGAAATTATAATCTAGTACATTTTTACATGTAATTGTGTGTAAACTGCCACAATATTAATGATAAGCAATGGTATTCAGTAGGCTCTTCTCATGTGACAAAACAAAATGGGAGAGAATAGGCGTAATTATAGCTAGCTTAATGTTACAGATGTGCACAGAATGAATGCAGGTTGTTTTGCATGCAGTTTTTCTTGATCTTATTAGGTAATAATTATCTATCTTGTGGTCATAAAGATATTTTCCTGTATTTTGTCATAAAAGTTTTAGAATTTTACTTTTCATATGCAGGCTTTTAATGTACCTAAACTTTATTTTTGTGTATTGCATCAAAAGAACCTAGTTTCATTCATTTATCTTGGATAACCAGTTGTCCCCATGTTTAATGAGTAGTGTATTTTTCCCCACTGACTTGTAATGCCATGTTTGTGTGTATCCAGTTTCTCTGTGTGTATGGTCCTATTTCTGTGCCTTCTATTTAGTGCCTTACCTTGTTTATCAGTCTCTGCACTGATTTCACATAGTATTAATCATTCTAGCTCTAAAATAATGTTGGATATCTGACAGGGAAATACCTTCCCATGTAATTTTGTCTCCAGAATTGTCTCAACTTTTCTTGTCCCTTTGTCCTTCACATGAATTTAGAATTAATTATTTGACCAAAAAAATTCTGTTGGCTTCTTGATTGATTTGATTACATTTTAGCTAAAGATTAATTTTTGAGGAACTGTCATATTTGTGATGTTGAATCTTCCATTCAATAACATTTATTCACATTGTCTTTACCTTTCCCCTGGTAATGTTTTGCCATTATCTTCATAAAACTCCTACACAGCTTTTGCTAGATTATTTTTTATAACTTAGAGATTTCATTGTTATTGAATGAGATTTTTTTCCTATTACTTTTCTAATGATTATTATTGAAATTTAAGGAGGATATTGATTTTGGTATGTGGATCTTATATTCATCAATCTGACTTTATTCTCTTATTCTAATAGTTGGCATATTCTCTTGGATTTCCTGTAAAGATAATTATTTCATTTGAAAATAAAAATAATTAGATCTCTTGCTATATAAGTATTATATCTCTTCTTTCTTTTTTGGTCTTACTGCACTGGCCAGGACCTTCACTACAATGTTGAATAGTCATGGTGTTATTTGGTTTCATTGACTTGTTCATGAGCCTACATTCTTTTTATTGAGAAGAGTTTATTTTGTATTGTGTAACAGAACCACGTATGACTTAATAGAATGTAAATGTAGTACAGCATTTTTATTTTATTTAATCTTCTGATAAGCACAGATTATAGCAATTTAGGAAGTACAAATTTCAAAAGCTTAAAAATCACCCAGAGATGATCACTGTTTGCATTTTGATATGTGGTAGAATCATAAATTAGGTTTTAAAGTCAGTCTAAAAATGGCAAAATTACTCTTTAAAATCCATTAAATCACTCACACGTTAAAATATACATATATGAATTTGTGTCATCTTCCCTATACAGATACAGTAATATATATTGTAAGATAAAATGGAGAAGATTACATACGAAAACACAATTCTCTAGCCTTTTTATTATACCTCTACAGTTGGTGAAAAACAGATTATATATTGATCTCATACAGCATGCCAAGCATACAACTGGATTCAGAACGTTAAATCTATGTGGATTAACTCCAGTATTTACGTGATTTTTATCTTACTACCTTGAGAAGCTATGCTTGTGTGATGCAACTCTCTTGTATAAAATGTACTGTATTTTGTATATTTTATAAATACCTATTATTATGTATTTACTTAATAGGATTATTATTTAGCCCCATAAGTGACGTTTCACAAACAATGTCCTGTATAATACAAAAACAGCAGTTGAAGAAATATAATAACAAGGGAGAGGACTGGGATTCTCAAATCCAAAGAAAATATATTATTCCAGGTCCTTTCAGGAAGTAGACATTCAGTGTCAACTAAACAGAGTAGAATAACAGATTCATACATGTCAGGTACATGTAGAAATTTAGCAAAAGATTTACGAACATGAACCCAAGCAGAGAAAATTGTTAAAAACAACAGACATGTGATATGTAATATTCACCAGATAAAATCACTGGTTGTGTTAGCTACACTTTCAAAATTCTATTGTTCGTAAGTCTTAGAAACTCCTTCCCTACCCTTCTTCCCATAGTGAACACAGTTTGAATTACATTTCAGTTTTTTACATACCACAGAGTTTGAAATAGAATTCTAAAGAGTAAAGGAGCAATCGTGGACTTTCTGAAAGCCTTTTTCATTATGGCTAGGGTATTTAAGCAGACTTACTCAAATTTTGTTCCACAAAACGTATATTGGACTCATGGCCTTTCCCACTGTAGTTCCATCTCTCTGTGTCTTCAACAGCTTGTTAGCAGAGTATCCTTATATAGAAGTGTGAGTTTATTAGTGATATTTTCTATAAATTTTCATTATCATAGGTATTCTATGGTTTGGCAGTTTTAAAGCTACCATTATAATAAGAAGAGAGAATTTCGTCTCATAGCATGTGAAGCTCAAATCTTAAATTGGGTCACTTGGGGTGACCCAAGGCCAACAGTGACCTGAAAAGGAAAAAAGTTTTCAGTTTTTTATACTAGAATGCCTAACTGTGTTAAATCTGTTCTTTCTTTCAGCCCAAGTTTTAGTTAATTGTCTAAATGTTCTGTTCTTTTCTTAACAAAGGATTTAATAGCTGATTTTATATACATTCCTGGTTTAATCTTACTTTAATACACTTCCATTGATAGGGTAAATGTCCCTTTTTAAGGTGTGCAATTCTGTTAACTCAGCATGTTGTCAAACTTTTCTTAAGATGGTAAGATTGAATCTTAAATTGGTGAGTTCTTTTGTTTTTGTTTTTGTTTTGTTTTGTTTTTTTGAGATGGAGTCTCCCTCTGTCCCCCAGGCTGGAGTGCAATGGCATGATCTTGGCTGACCGCAACCTCCACCTCCCAGGTTCAAGCAATTATCCTGCCTCTGCCTCCCGAGTAGTTGGGATTACAGGCACCCACCACCACACCCGTCTAATTTTTGTATTTTTAGTAGAGGTGGAGTTTCACCATGTTGGTCAGGCTGGTGTTGAACTCCTGACCTCAAGCAATCCACCCACCTCAGCCTCCCAAAGTGCTGGGATTACAGGCGTGAGCCACCACGCCCAGCCGATTAATTCTTATGTCTCGTAGTTATTAAAGTACATGGATTTCTTACCTTTTATGAGCTAATGAATATTTCATAGAAACCCTAGAGGAGGAGGTTGC
This sequence comes from Trachypithecus francoisi, assembly GCF_009764315.1. NCBI lineage: Eukaryota > Metazoa > Chordata > Mammalia > Primates > Cercopithecidae > Trachypithecus > Trachypithecus francoisi. Next base: position 87,485,896 of record NW_022681455.1, on the reverse strand, counting down.
GGTGACCCAAGATCTAACCACTGCATTCCAGCCTGGGCAACAGAGCGAGATTCCATCTCTAAATAAATAAATAAATAAATAATCTAATAGATTCTTTTGAATATAGGTAAATTAAAACATGACAAAATATTTTCTACTCACCTATTTGACAGAAACTTTTCAACAGTCACAGTGTTATATTCCATTAGGTTTCCCTTTCTGTTGGCCTTCCTCTACAAAAAATGCTCACTTCCTTTTTTCATTCAGGTAACATGTACTATCACTCCCACTGAATCACATATCCTAGACACTGACTGGGGATAAATGGATTGCATTTGCCCAGAGATAAAGTGAACTTTATTGTAAATATCAATTAATTGCCTTTGACTATTTCTTGTTGTCAGTAGCATGTGTTGCAAAACACTTCAATAATATTTAGTATTTCAAAGTGAAAGTTTTCTATCAGCTGAGCATTCTGCACATACCATAGCAGCATGGGTTTCAGAGCATCATTGTTTTTAATGTTTCATGTTTAGAGGATTCCTAATGGCCTTATTTGTGTTTCTTCTTAATTTGTTTTTCTTCTCCATGTAAAACTGGCTTTCCCAAGGTTTATATAGTAAGTCAGACATATCCCCACATTGAAGCTCTTTTCATTTGAATCTAGGCCGATAATGAAATTGGGGAATTAAGGAAGAAAGTTAAAGACAGTCTAGAAGAGGATAACTCACTGAATATAGAAATGACTAAAATGGACATGAGCTCTAAGGGCAGCCAAGGAGAAAATCAAACTTTAAGTTAAATGATCCATCAGCTACCTCTGTTAATGAGAAATAAGACAGTTGCTCACAGCGCATTAACAACCTAGAATAACCCAGACCTTGTCAAGTGGTAGTGCATTGAGTAACACTACCAATGTTATAGCCTTTGAAGATAAATTAAAACTAGCCTCAAAAAAGTACATACTAGATATACAAATATTGGGGTATTGAGAGAAGCAACATTTAATATGTACATTTTACACATTATGTCACTTAAACATGTACCATAGGTTTTTTAAATATGTTGAAATGTTCTGCAGTTAACTTTTGTATTAACTGCTTTGTTGAGATATAATTCACACACCATACACTTCACCCATTTACTGTATACAATTTAGTGGCTTTTATAAGTGTATTCAGGCTGGGCGCAGCGGCTCACGCCTGTAATCCCAGCACTTTGGGAGGCTGAGGCAGGCAGATCACTTGAGGTCAGGAATTAGAGACCAGCCTGGCCAACATGGTGAAACCCTGTCTCTACTAAAAATGCAAAATTTAGCTAGGCTTGGTGGCTACTCAGAAGGCTAAGGCAGGAGAATCGCTTGAACCTGGGAGGCAGAGATTGCAGTGAACCGAGATCTCACCACTGTACTCCAGCCTGGGTGACAGAGCTGGACTTCACTCGGAAAAAAAAAAAAAAAAGTATTCATATTGTTGTGCATCCATCATCACAAGCAATTTTAGAACATTTTGTTACCCTAAAAAGAAGTCCCACTCACCTTAGCTGTTACTCTCCAATTCCCCTATGACTTCGTCCACTGCCACCAGGCCTAGGAAACCACTAATCTCTGTCTCTATAGCTTTCTGTCTCTATAACTGGACCTGTTCTGAACATTTTATATATGCAGTTATACAATATGTGGTACTTTATGACTGGTTTCTTTGAGTTGGTATAAGGTTTTCAAGATTTTTCCATGTGGTAGTGTGTAGCAGTATTCCTTTCTTTCTGTTGTCAATTAACAGACCATTATATGGATATACTACATTTCATTATTCATCCTTCAGTTGATGGACACATGGGTTTTTTGCACTTTTTGGCTATTACGAATACTGCTGTGAACATTCATATGCAAGTTTTTATGTAGACATGTTTTCATTTCTCTTGAGATATACCTAGGAGTAGAATATTCATTAGAGGTGGAACTCTGCGGGGGGGTTTTGTTTGTTCGTTTGTTTGTTTGTCTGTTTTTGAGATGGAGTCTCGCTCTGTCGCCCAGGCTGGAGTGCAGTGGTGTGATCTCAGCTCATTGCAAACTCCGCCTCCCGAGTTCACGCCATTCTCCTGCCTCAGCCTCCGGAGTAGCTGGGAATACAGGTGCCCGCTACCACGCCTGGCTTATTTTTTGTATTTTTAGTAGAGACGTGGGTTCACCGTGTTAGCCAGGATGGTCTCTATCTCCTGACCTCGTGATCCGCCCGTGATCCACCCGCCTTGGCCTCCCAAAGTGCTGGGATTACAGGCGTGAGCCACCGCCCTGGCCAGAACTCTGTTTTTAACTGAGGAACCACCAGACTGTATTTCAAAGCAGGTTTGCCATTTTACATTCCCATCTAAATTAAACAAGTATTCTCTTTTTTCTATATCCTCACCAACATGTGTTACCTGTCTTTTTTATTTTAGCCATCCTGGTGGGTGTGAAGTGTTATTTAATTGTGGTTTTGATTTGCAGTTGTCTGATGGCTAATATGTTGAGCTTTCTTCATGTACTTGTTGGCCATTTGTATCTCTTCCTTGGAAAACTATTCAGATTCTTTGCTTTTTTAATAATTGGGTTATTTGTCTTTTTGCTATTGAGTTGTAAAATTTCTTTAATATACTCTAGATACAAGTCCTTTATTAAATATATGATTTCAAAAATTTTCTCCCTTTCTGGGGGTTGTCATCTTACTTTCTTGATAGTATTCGAAGCACAAACTTGGTGGTGATGTCAAGTTTATTTTTGTTGTTGTTATTTGTGCTTTTATCAAGAGAGTTTCATGTATTTTTAATAGCTTAATTGGGGTTTAATTGACATAGTAAATTACTTATCTTTAAAGGTTGTAAGTTATTATGTTTTGTTATACAAATACATCTATAAAAATATCACCATAATCAAGATAATGAACATATCCATCACTCACAAAAGTTTCCTCTTAACCCTGTATAATCAACACTTTCCCTATCCCACAGGAAACTGCTGATCTGCTTTCTGTCACTGTAGATTAGATTGCATTTTCTAATATTTTATATTAATGGAATCACACAATATCTGTTCCTTTATGTCTGGATTTTCTTACGCAGCATAATAATACTGAGATTTATCGATGTTTTTACATGTATCTTTAGTTCTTTGCTTATTATTCCTGAGGAATATTCCATTGTATGGATGCATCACAGTTTGTTTATATCCATTTACATGTTGATGAGCAATTAGATCTATATCAGGTCTGACTGCTACAAATAGTCAGCTGTGAACATTCATGTGCAAGTTGTTGTCTGAACATATGCTTTCCTTTGTAAATACCAAGGAATGGAGTAGCTATGTCTTTTGAAAGATGCATGTTTACCTTTTTAAGAAAATGCCAAACATGCCAGTTTCTCCACATTTTCTCCAAAATTGTATGGTTGATCTTTTTAATTTTATCTGTTCTGTTTGTAGTAGATCTCCTTGTAGTTTTAATTTTAGTTTCTTTAATAAATTGGGGTATTTGTTTTCTTATGATTGAATGTTGAAAGTTTTTTATTTATTCTGGATACAAGTCCTTTATTATTGGATATGTTATTTGCAAATATTTTCTCGCAGATCTCTAGTTTATCTTTTCATTCTCTGAACAATGTCTTTCAAAGGGCAGAAGTACCTAGTTTTGGGAAAGTACCGTATTTCAATTTTTTTATAGTTATAGTTTTAGTTTCATAACTAAGAAATCATTACCTAACATAATGTTTTGCCCTAGAAATTGAAGAGTTCTGAATTTCACATTTAGGTCTGTGATCCATTATATCCGAGTTCCTTTTTTGTAAATTGTTCCAGCACCGTTTATTGAAAATACTTTTATTTTCCATTCAATTGCCTTTGATCCATGATGAAAATCAGTTGACAATATATGTTTGGGTATATTTCTTCATTCTCTTTTCTGTTCCCACAATCTATTGTCCATCTTTGTGGCAGTACCACACTTGATTACTATTGTTTAAAATGAGTAGTCAGTTCAGATAGTATATGCTCTCCTTCTTTTCCAGAGTTATTTTGGCTGTTCTAGTTTCTTTGTGTTTCCTATAAATTTTAGGATCAGTTTGTCAGTTTCTGCAAAATAAAAATAAAAATAAAAAGTCTTCTGAGAATTTTACTGGGATTACAATGAAACGATAGGTCAATTTGGGGATAAATGACATCTTAACAATACTGCGTCCTCTGACTATGAATGTAGTGCATATATAGCTCTTTTATTTTAGATGTTTAATTTTTTAACGGTGTTTCTGGTTTTCTATGTACAGGTCTTACGCATCTTTTGTCAGATTTATACCTAAGTAGTTTATATTTTTGATGCTATTATGCATGGTACTTTATATTTAAAAAAAAAAAATTGTTGTTGTTTTTTTAAATAGAGACAGGGTCTTTCTAGGTTGCCCAGGCTGGTCTCAAATTCCTGGGCTCAAGCAATCCTCTTGTCTTGGCCTCCCAAAGTGCTAGAATTACAGGTGAGACCCAGTGCACCTGGCCAGTATTTTTTATTTCAGTTTCCATTGTTCTTGACTATTGTATTTGTATTTCCCACCTAGCCAAACTTACTAGTTCTAGTAATTTTTTTGTAGATTTCATATGATTTTTCTAAGTACGTGGCCATATAACTTGCAAATAAAGACAGTTTTACCTCTTTCTTTCCAATCCCGATGTCTTTTGTTTTTCTTTCCTTTTACAATGGCTAGAACCTGTGTATACATTGCTGAGTGGTGAGAGCAGGCATTCTTGCCTTGTAAGAACAGGGACCTTAGGAGGACAGCATTCAGTCTTCCACTGTGATGTTCACTGTAGGTCTTCTGTAGATGCCCTTTACAGTGTTGAGAATTTTTCTTCTACTCCTAGTTTGCTGAGAGTTTAGAACCGAAATGGGTTTTGGATTTTGTCAGATTCTTTTTCTGCCTTTTTTTTAGATGATTGTACTATTTTCCTTTTTTCGTTTGTTAAACTAATGAATTACACTGATTTATTTTTTAATATTAAAGCAACTTTGCATTCCTGCAATAAATTCAACTTGGTCGTGATTTTAGTATTTCTAATATTCCTACAGTGTTCACTGAAACACGCTCGTATCAGAAATACGTCCTCTCTGTGTGATTGGCTGGTAATCACAGAGCAGAGACATGGTTCAAAAAATGCACACGTTTCAATGAACACTGAACTGTTTCAAGATATGATATGACTCAAGATACAGTCAAATCAAGATATGACTGTATTGTTGAATTTGATTGACTAGAATTTTGTTTTAAAATGTTGCTTCTATCCTCATGAAGAATATTGGTCTGTAGTTTTCTTATGATGTCTTTCATTTGGGTGTTTAATGCTGGTTTCACAGGATGAGTTGGGAACTATGTCTTTCTCATCTATTTTTTAAAGAGTTTGTGTAGTACGTGTAGTATTTCTTCTCTCAATATTTGGTAGAATTCATCAGTGAAGCCGTTTCAGTCTGGAGTTTTCTTTTTTGGAGACTGTTACACTGCAATTTCAATTTATCTATTCTTGAGTAAGCTTTGGTATTTTGTGACTTCCAGGGAATTCGTCCATTTAATCTAACTTATCAATTGTATTCGCACAAAGTTTTTTATAGCATTCCCTTATCCTTTTGAAATCACTAAAATTTGTAGTGATGTTAACTGTCTCATTTCTGATATTGGTACTTTTTACCTTTCCTTCTTTTTATTTTTTTAATGGCCATTCTGACTGAAGGCTTATCAATTGTATTGTTTTTTGCAGGAAACCAGCTTTTGTTTTCATTTATTTTTCTCTATTTCTTTCCTGTTTTCTATTTCATTGATTTTCTCCATTATTATTTACTTTTTTCTCCTTAATTTACATGTTATTTGCTCTTCTATTTTTGGTTTTTAAGAAAGTAACTGAGGTCATTTGAGACTTTTCTTCTTTTCTACTATAGGTGTTTAATGATATAAATAACCCTTTAAATACTACTATAGTGACATACAACAAATCTTGATGGCTTCATTTTTATGCAGCTCAGAGTACTTTTGAATTTTTCTTTGTACTCATGATTTATTTAGTAGTGTTTTATTTTTAATTTAAAACTATTTGGAAATTTTTGAAATAACTGTTATTGCTTTCCCATTTAATTCCATTATGATCAGAGAAAATACTTTGTATGACTTAAATTATTTTATATTTATTGAGGCTTGTTTCAGGATCCAGAATATGCTCTATCTTGATAAATATTTGATGTTACTTCTGCCTCTCTGTGAATTATCTAGAAAATTTCTTTAGCTAAAAGGATAGGATAGGTAAGTTACCAGGAAAAATTTTTATAAATTAGAATTTTAAAATTCATTGTTAGACAGAAGACAAAGAAGAAATCATTTATTCTTTCTAGTAGATGAATATTGTTCTATAATAGGTCATGAACAAAGTCATCTGAGAGTTTTCCAAGTAAACATTATGGTCTGAAAGATTTTTTCATTTGTTAAAGAATTGTTCTGGTAAACTATTTGTTTTGGAATTTTTCACCTGGAAAAATAGTTCGAAGCCAATTATGTGTTTACTAGACATCATCCAAGTTGAATATTTGGAACATTGGTTTTTATTCTGTGTTAAACACTTATAAATTTTGCTTTCTTATAATCAAACTCACCCAGAGCCATAGTAATATTTTTATGTGAACAAAAAAAATCTCTATTTACAGATTTATTTAAAATAATTATTAGAGGGCAGACATGGTGTCTCACACCTATTATCCCAGCACTTTGGGAAGCCTAGGCAGGAAGATCACGAGACTAGCCTGGGCAATATGGCAAAACCCCGTCTCTACAAAAAATACAAAAATTGGCCGGGCACAGTAGCTCAAACCTGTAATCCCAACACTTTGGGAGGCCAAGACGGGCGGATCACGAGGTCAAGAGATCGAGACCATCCTGGCTAACACAGTGAAACCCCGTCTCTACTAAAAAATACAAAAAAACTAGCCGGGCATGGTGGTGGGCGCCTGTAGTCCCAGCTACTCGGGAGGCTGAGGCAGGAGAATGGCGTGAACCCGGGAGGCGGAGCTTGTAGTGAGCTGAAATCCGGCCACTGCACTCCAGCCTAGGTGACAGAGCGAAACTCCGTCTCAAAAAAAAAAAAAAAAGTACAAAAATTAACTGGGCCTGATGGCACGCAGCTGTAGTCCAACTACTCTGGAGCCTAAGGTGGCAGGATCACTTGAGCCCAGGAGGCAGAGAGGTTGCAGTGAGCCGAGATTGCACCACTGCACTCCAGCCTGGGTGACAGAGTGAGATTGTCTCAAGAAAAATAAAATGAAAAATAATTACTATTAGAGAAAAATTAAACAATAATAAAATTTAAGCCCTATCATCTGTTATTTTCTATATGCATAAAGTGAAAGAATATACATATTTTGGGAAAATACCTATAAATAGGAGCTATTATATAAAATCACACTTTACAAAGTTACTTCTGTATCTAAAGAAAATATTTTTACATGGCATTGTATTGCACTCTATAGTAAAAATGAAGATAATATAAACACTTTCATTGAGTACTAACTGGATGCCAGGAGTTGTTCTAAGTAACTTTCCTTGCAGTGTTTCATTTCATCTTAACAACCTATGCTGTAAGTACTCTTACTACACAGCTTACAAATGAGGATCTGAGTCTTAGAGGTTAAATAACTGACTCAAGGCCACAGAGCTGCCAAATAACAGAGCCAGGATTTGAATCTAGGTAATCTAGCTCCAGAATCTAAGCTCATAAATACTTTGCCTCTAGAGTAAGAGTCAAGAGGGAAGACTTCATGGCCATGCAACATATGATGCTTCCTTTATCTGAGAGATGCTTGGCAATATCTGCCCTACTGTCTGTGAGAGCAGCTGAAATTCTGTTGTTATAGATTCATTGCTTTGAGTTTATGAGACTTTCTAGTTAAAATGCAGATATTCATTGAAAAGTAATACACATCTAAACAGATAATGACAGTGTCCAGGAACTCAGGGTCCATGACTATAGAGTAGTAAATGAGGAAGAAGGGATAGACTTGGAAACTCCATAGAAAAGGAAAGAAGCCAGCAATCAACTCGCCTATAAAATCAGAGTATTTTTGCCAAAGGTTGAAAAGGGATAGCCAACAATTTTTTAATGACAGTACTGTAAACAAAAAATGTGGAGATTTTTTCATGTAATTTCACTGTGTACCATTTACCATCTCCTTTGAATCTAGGAAATACTACAGAGCCGATGCTACAGAGTGTTGATGATTATATTAACAAAATGCCTTTCCTTTGGCACACAGCAACCAGCAGGCCTTTTTACTGGAGAACGTCCCTTGTAATAATGCAAGCTGTGAAGAGGCGCGTCGAATGTTCAAAGTCTACTGGGAGCTGACAGACCTAAATCAAATTAAGGATGCCATGGTTGCCACCTTCTTTGACATTTACGAAGATGTGAGTTCAGACCTGCACTGTGTGTTTTGAAGTTTAATTGCCATTCACCTTATAACACTTTAGCTTCATTCCATTTGACCAGAAAATGTGGACAACATAACAAAAGCAAATGAGTTAATTAAGGAAAGCCCCTTTTAATGTTAAATGGCAGATGAAACAAATCTATTGACAACATTGGCTGATCAGTACAGTCAAATATGAAAACTCTCTTATCTCATTTTGTGCATATTTGGATTAAACCGCTAAAGCATCATGCTCTAAGACTGACAGATCTGAATGTTCAACAGTGGAAAAAATTACAGCCAACAGATAACAGACGCTTGAATCTGCACAAAATCACAGAAGAATGAATTTAGTGCTGACTTTCATCTTTGTGAACCAGAGTAGCATCTATTTCCACAGATTCTTGTGACTCTGACTTTGGTTGCCAGGTGACCTTGTGAAAGGCTTTCAAGGTTCTGGTTTTCCCCTTTCTAAAGTGAAATGCCAGTTTACCACTCTGAAAAATAATAAATTCTGAAAAAAGCAATGTTAAATTCCACAATTAATGTATCACAGTATATCCTGGTAAGATAATTTATTTTTAAAAGTTAAATGCCCAATAGGACATTTATGTCCCCATTTACCCCATTTTTTATTTTATTTTGTTTTGTTTTTTCTAAGAGGCTTATTCTCAATTATATGAATTATTCAGGTCCTTGTTTTCCCCTGTTTCTCGTGCAATCAGATCTTGTGTTATTTCACTTTTCATTGGCAGATTCCAACCATAAAAGTAATTGACAGAAATATCACGAAGGGACAAAGCAAGAGAATTGACTACAAATCCATTTTTAATTTCTGTACATCAAAAACATAATGAATAAAATTTAAAATTGTTTTAAATCTGGGGAAAAAATTTTCCATGAAAGAGTCAAATAGTTAATATTCATAATTTAAAAGGGCTTATACAAACTGATATCATCAAAAATACTCTGCAAAAATAGAACATAGTTTACTACAAAAACCCAAGTTGCTGACATATTTAAAAATATGATAAATGATCAACTTCATAAAAAGAATCAGAGGAATATCAGTTTAAATGAGCATATATTTTTACCCTTCGACAAAATTAGCAAAGCTTCCTTGTTTTTGAAAGCAAATGGTAAAATGCTGTGGTGGCAAGGGGAGATAAAAAGGTACTCCCCCTGATGGTTGGAAAGGGTCTGGCAAGTCCACATCATGGGCCTTTGAAACTTCATGCAAATTTGACTGGAAGGAAACATACCAAAATGCTAATAATTATCTCCAGAGACTAAAATTACAGATGTTTTTATTTTCTTTATATTTTACTATTGAAACTTGTGTGCATATACTACATATTTTAATAGCGATTTTATTTTAAACATGAGGATGAATAAATAAGACTACATTTACTTTATAAACAATATGACATGGATTTTAATGCTCATTTTTTTTAGTTGGTCTAATAGTTTGTTCTTACCATTTTTGCTTTTTTTTCCCCCTCCAGGGAATCTTGGACATTGTAGTGCTAAGTAAAGGATATACAAAGAATGATTTTGCCATCCATACGCTAAAAAATAACTTTGAAGCAGATGCTTATTTTGTTAAAGTTATTGGTGAGTAAAGTACTAACATTTAATTTTGTTCTCTTTCTCTTCTCCTGTCTCCATGTATTCCAAAGATCAAGGACATGCTCCAATGTACAACCCTCTAGATCAGATCAACCGGTACAGCACCATACTGTCTATATACATAGATCCCATTCAGATTTCACCAGCTGTCCCAAAAATATTTTTTCTTTCTGGCCCAGGATTCTGTCCAGAAATATCTATTACATTTAATTGTCCCATCTTTTCAGACTTCTTCAATCTGGACCAATTCCTCAGTCTTTTCCTATTTTTCATGTCCGTATCAGTTTTAAAGAATCCAGGCTTTGCATTCTGTGAGATAGCACTGTTTCCTCTTTACCCAACTTAGGTCATGAATTATTTGCAGAAATTCCACTGCAAGGAGTTACAGAATTGATGCTGTGCATTTCTCAGTGCATCATGTCAGGAAGCACATGATGTTGACCTGTCCTACCACCATGACCTTAACCTTGCTCACCTGGTCATATTGATGATCACCAAGTTTCTCTACCCTAAACTCACTGTTTTCCCCTTTGTAATTCATTAGTGTTTTGGGGGGCAATATTCAGATATTGCATTAATAGTATTTTCTTTATGAAACTTTTGCCTAGCACCCTTAGAGTACATTGACAACTGCCTGAATCAACCTTCTACATTTGTCAAATAGTGATTCTGTATTTCCATCCATTGACATTCTACTGTTCATCTTGTACCCCCCTTGTCCCAAGCCTGGAATCAGACATTTCTCCAAGAAATCAGACATTTCTCTCTTTTAGTGGAGAACAGCATTTCAAAACCACATTCTGAAATGGTTGCCCAGTGTGCTCGTTGCTACTGGGTTGTCATTTCTTCTAGGTTCTCTCAATGGACACAGCTAGGAAAATACAGGTATGGATTCACATATGCACACACAAATGTACACATTTGTAACTATGTTTACATCTATTTATATTTGTATATGCTAACTATATAACCATTAATTCATTGCAATAATTTCATTTTTAATCCAAATGGAGCACTTCAGGGTTCCTTCTAATCTTGTCTATTTTTGTAGATATCTCTTCCAGCAGTGAGAAATGTGACTTCAGTTTTCCTCATTGTGTTACTTATTTGTTCATTGTAACCAATTCCACCCATGCTAGTAGTATCCTCCACCTGAAGCCCATGTTTGTCATAAAGACCCTGTACATGTTTTGTTAAGTGCATGCCTAAGGATTTTATTTTCTTTAAGATGACTGTAGAGGATATTGTGTTTTTAAGTTTTGCTTCCACATATTTTAGTATATAGAAATGAAATTTATTTTTGTGTGTTGATCTTGTATACAGTGACCTTGCTCAACTCACTAACTGGTTCTAGGAGGGTTTTTTGAAGATTCCTTGGGAGTTTCTACATAGACAACTTTGTCTTCTTCAAAGAGAGATAATTTTCTTTCTAATCCCTGTGACTTTTATTTTTCTTGTGCTGGCTATAATTTTCATTTACTATATAGAATAAGTGGTGAGAGTGGACATACTTGTTTTGTTTCCAGTCTTAAGGGGAAAACATTTTGTCTTTCACCATTAAGTGTTATATTAACTATAGAGTTTTTTGGTAGATGCTCTGTTGTATCATATTAAAGAGGTTCTCACTATTCCTAGTTTGCTGAGAGTTCTGTGCTGAACTGGTGTTTGAGAGGTGACTGTTTTTGCATTACTGTTGTGATGCAAGAGAGCCATATTGATTTGTTTGTCAAAAAAATGGCACATGTACTTTATAGAAATATTTATTACAGTTGTGAAATAAGCATAAATAGCTGAACACAGAAAAGCAACAGAATAATGTATTAGTGTTGAGATTTATTTTGAGAGATGAAACTGATAAAACATGCATCCTTCCTTTCTAAACAGCAGATTCAGCCTTAATTGAACTAAGAGTTTCACCCATCTTCATTATTACTGTAGCCACAAAATATGGATACATGAGTCTAATCATTTCTATACTTTTTATTATCCATTTCCTCTCCTTTGCCATTTTCAAGAAAGTTTTATTTGGCTATTTTAAAGCTAAAAAAATTAAATACGCTGTTTATTTGGTATACTGTTAATTTTGGAGTTTGAAGTACATTTTCTTATCTCTTTCCTTCTTCAACTGGACACCTCTAGATAAGAAGGCAAGAAATTCTTGAAACTTTTGCTAACACTAATTGTGTATGTAATTAGAATAACCAAGTTCGGTTAGTTGAAACAAGGAGATATTGGAGTAAGAGTTTGGAATTTGATTCCTTAGGGATAAACTGCAAAATCCAATACAGTCATTTGACTGAGGCAGATTTTGGTTCCCAGGGAACCAAACAGAAGTCACATAATTTCTAGGATGAAAATATCTCAAAAAAAATCAGTCCTCCCAGCACTTTGGGAGGCTGAGGCAGGCGGATCACTTGAAGTCAGGAGTTGAAGACCAGACCAGCCAATGTGGTAAAATCACTGTCTCTACAAAAAATACGAAATTTAGTTGTGCGTGGTGACACGTGACTGTAGTCCTAGCTACTCAGGAATCTGAGGCTGTAGCCTCGGAGGCAGAGGTTGCAGTAAGCCAAGATCGCACCATTGCACTCCAGCCTGGGATATAGAACAAGGCTCTGTCTCAAAACAAAAAAAAAAAAAAAAAAAGGACCAGGCGCGGTGGCTCACGCCTGTAATCCCAGCACTTTGGGAGGCCGAGGCGGGCAGATCATGAGGTCAGGAGATCGAGACCATCCTGGCTAATGTGGTGAAACCCCATCTCTACTAAAAGAAAAAATACAAAATTAGCCGGGCATGGTGGCAGGCTCCTGTAGTCCCAGCTACTCGGGAGGCTGAGGCAGGAGAATGGTGTGAACCCAGAAGGCGGAACTTGCAGTGAGCCAAGATGGCACAAGTGCACTCCACCCTGAGCAACAGAGTGAGACTCCGTCTCAAAAAGAAAAAAAGCTAAAATCAGTTATTTTACCTTTGCTCATGAGCATCATCCTTTTTGGTGAAAAGCAACACACTTTTAGTCTTCATTTATTTTAATATCACATTTAATCTCTCCTTCCTCCATCCATTTAAGAATAGTTGGCAAGCACTCTGAAATCTAGGCTTATTTATTTGTGTCATTCACATTAGCATCTGTCTTACTCCTAATATACCGTAATGTTCTAAGCAACTTAAGAGCATCATCTGTCTTATTTGTCTTTGATTGCTGGGTGCCTAACACAGGGTTTGGTACACAGAAGGCATTCGGGAAATTTATGTCAAATAAATGTCCAGCTATATTTTGAGTCATGGATTGGCTATCTTGATTAACAATGTTCCCTGCTTTTCTAGTACCTAAGCAACACTTGATGCCTCTGACTCATCTGTGTCTCTAAAAAGCATTCTATCAAAATAGGTGAAACTCCAATTCAAAGTCAGATTTCCACCTTGACCTGTTTGCTGATTATTAGGGACACAACTAGTCAGTCATTCATTTCTTAAAAAGATTGAAATGCCTTTCCTAGTTTAACTTCTCAGGTCTACCCATCTTTTGCAGATTCTCTGTGACTAGAAACTCTAATTTACATAATTTCTCAGGCTTACACCAAAAATGCACAGAAAGAGTAACACACGATGAGTAACAGTGAGTTTTTCCTCTCATTATTTTAATGGGATCCTGTAAAACTAACCGTTTTGCTCCAACCTAAAATAAGTGTGATTTGCTTCAAAAATATGCATAAAATTTAAATTAATAATTCTCTTTCAAAATATTTTCTTTCTGTTTAATGAGATAACTGTGGGATTTTTCCTTCTTTCATCTGAATTTTGCCAGTGTACTTCAGTAAACTTTTTTGAGACAGAGTCTCGCTCTGTTGCCCAGGCTGCAGTGCAGTGGCGCAATCTCGGCTCACTGCACCCTCCACCTCCCAGGTTGAAGCGATTCTCATGCCTCAGCTTCCCCAGTAGCTGGGATTACAGACATGTCTTGCTAATTTTTTGTATTTTTAGTAGAGATGAGGTTTTGCTATGATGGCCAGGCTGGAGCCAGTGTACTTTAAAGGAACTATATGCTCAAGTCTGAAGCTTAAAAACAAAACAACAACAACAAAAATAACATATATTTACTACTTAGTTCATCTGAATGTGGTATGTGCATGTGCATACCTGGACAGATTAAAGATTAATTCTTTCTAGAACAGATGTTAGGCATTAAGTACTAAGGAAAATTTTAAGTGCAAGAGGTATTAATCTGTATATTGTTAAATGAAGTTCTCCCTGTGCTCAGCAAGTTCTTTTATTCAAGCCTTGAAACTACTTTTATACTAAAAGTTCTGTTTTATACTCTTACAATAGAATGTGACTGAACTGTCTATGCTTGTGACAGACAGTTTTGCTGACTAGCATGAGGGCCTGTGACTCCACTGCTTTCCATGCTCAAGTCTGCAAGTTCTTCCTCGCACAGAGGTCCCCAGCCAGGTAGAATGGATGGGAATCAGAGCATAGGGTTTTTGTAATATTGATAAGATATTCCAGTTCCCAGGTGTAATACTAATACGCTAAAGAGAGTAGGCAGTTCTCAGGGTGCAGCAAAAGAAGGTCTGACTTTTTTTATATTGATCATTTAGAAATTATCCATGTGGAAAAATGTATGCATATAATTTAGGGTCCCAAGTTCTTCCTTGGCATTTATTCATTTACATTTTTTTAAATTACAAAAACAAGATCTTAGAGATGGGGAAAATCTCAAAAGGCATCTTGCCCAAGTCTAACCTAATGTAACATCTTAGTCATCTTCTGCTTGAATGCTTCATTCTAGTCTAGAACTTGACTCTCTAAAGGAGACCTCACCGCCTCATAATGCAATACAGACTTCTTTTATGAATCAGTTTAGTTTTAGAAAATTCAAGTCAAAATGTGCATATTTAGTTAGTTCTGTCCATTGATACTCATGTCTGGTATATAGTAGGCCCTTTATAGGTATCTGTTGAATTTTTTAAAAATTGTTCCAATAAAATTACTCTAGTTTTTATTGCTAAAGCGGACCCTAACGTAGGGATCCCCAAACCAGTCTGAGGCCTTTTAGGAACCAAGCCGCACAACAGGAGGTAAACGGCTGGAGAGTGAGCAAAGCTTCCCATGTATTTACAGCTGCATCCCATCACTGGCATTACTGCCTGAGCTCTGTCTCCTGTCAGATCAGCGGCAGCATTAGATTCTCATAGGAGCGCGACCCTTATTGTGAACTGCACATGTGAGGGATCTAGGTTGTGTACTCCTTATGAGAATCTAACTAATGCCTGATGATCTGAGGTGGAACAATCCTGAAACCATTTCCCATCTGACCCCCATCCATGAAAAAATTGTCTTTCTTCTGCATAACCCATCCCTGGTGCCAGAAAGGTTGGGGACCACTGCCCTAACTTATAATCTTAGTAACAAAATACTCAGAACAAATTATGGTCCTGCTCAGGAAAACGTAACCTTCTTTACATCATTAAATAGTGAGACAGCAAACCACCTGACAGCGAAATGACATGTCTGAGCCCTTCTTTAAAGTAATCCAGGGATGTGGAAGCTGGGCATAGATGAAACAAGGTTGGCCATGTGTTGTTGACAGTTTTTGAAATTGTGAGAAATGTGTGTGAGGTTCATTCTGCTATTATTTTTAGTTTTATATATGTTTGTACTTTTGTTTGAGATGTTCCATGGTAAAAAGTTAAAACAAAAAACCTAAGAGAGTCTTGAGAATCTCTAATCTGGAGAGTTTAATAATCTCTGGCCTTCAGCTTCCCAACCTAAATCAGGACAAGTCACCCTGCAGTCTCAGTAACATTATCCTGAGGAGAGGATTCTCACCCATGGATAGCCAATTTGGTGCAGGAGGTTTTAGTTTTAGAAAACAGGATAACTTTGCCTTAAAGATATTAACATAAATATTAATAATGTAATTTACAGAAAGGTTACAGGAAATGAGATCCCACTTTAAAGCAATCATTTGGAAGAAAAATAACCTTCTAGTTGTTTTGAGATGCTCTTCCACTCTTTCCTTTGATTATCAGTTGTTTGCCTTAAGTCAGTTAATAGTACGTAATTACCCTTCACAGCCGTCGGCAATGTCCACAGCATATTTTGCTCTTAAATTATTCTGTTACTCTAATTTCAAACCAGCCTATACTAAATGCCACTGTTTTTCAGTTAAGGAAATTGGGGCTACTTAAGCTTTTATATGTGGCCATGGCAATGTAAACTGCCTTTCTGCCTCTCTTACACACAGCACAGCAGATCCACAGCACTTGCATGAAGACAGAGACCTTGCGTATTACAGAATTGTGGGATCCCCTCTCCCCTGAATCAAGACTAGTTACCGGCTCTTATCTTTTATTGTTATTCCTGTCAGATACACTTGGAGGTTCTGAATCTTCATTCTAGTCTAGAACTTGACTCGTTTCTAACAAACCTGGATGAACCCTGTTTCCCCTAGCACTTTTAAAATTGTAACAGTATCTTCACCTTTGCTTACCAAACAAGACGAGACCTTTCCTTTGGGAAAGCTTTCTTTTTTCTTTTTTCACCAAAAGCAGATACGTAATGGGAAAGCTTTTATTCCCCTTGCCTGCCTCCGGGTTTTGTTGAAATAATATGGAAGTTTAATTTCTGGATGATTAGTTTTGTTTTACTTTTTGTGCCTTCTATTTTATAAATCCTTTCTTAATAATTCACAACCATATTATCAGTAATTAAACAAATTTTATTGCCACCTTTTTTCTTATGTACCACATTTTCCCCTTTCTTCATTCCAGCTCCTGTTTCTTCTGGTGAAGTATTTTCTCAAGTTATTTTCAGAAAGGTTGTACTTAGGTTAATATATTTTCTGAGTACTGGTATGTCTTAAAATATCTTTCTCTTGCTCTTACTGTTAACACTAAGTTTGCTATTGTAGAGTTTTATAAACATTGCTCTATTATCTTGCATATGGCGTAGTCCCCACTTATCCACAGTTTCACTTTCTCTGGTTTTAGTTACCCATAGTCAACTGTATTCTGAAAAGATGTGAGTACAGTGTAAGAAAATATTTTCAGAGTGAAAAACCACATTCACATAACTTTTAGTATAGTTTGTTATAATTGTTCTATTACTAGTTTATTGTTGTCAGTCTCTTACTATGCCCAATTTGTAAATTAAACTTTATCATAGGTATGTATAGATAGGAAGAAAACAGCGTATTTAGGATTCAGTGCTCTGCATGGTTTCAGGCACCCACTGGTGCTCTTGAAACATGTCCCCTTGGATAAGTGGGGGCTACTGTAATATGCTCATCTTTGAAATTCCCTCCTGTTCCTGTGCATGTTCTGTTTAGGTGGGGGCCATTTATATGGTTGTTCCTGTTAGTCTTCCTTCTCTTAAGCTGTTGCTTTTCTTCTTGTGCATGAGGATTTTTCTCTGCTTACATTTCTTAAAAGAATCAGTGTTGGTGGGTAGTGCGGATGGGGTGGGTCACTATACACTTCTATCCATCAGACAATTGCCACTGCTTCCTTTTTCCTTTCCCCTTTGGGGCTCACAAGCTGGGAGCCCACCTGGGGTAGAAGCTATATTTGAGCAAAGTGGTGGCTTGGGGGCTCCCAGACAGGAGAGTTGAAGTGATGCCTTAGAGTTGAACTCCAACTGCCTTCTTTGTGAAAGTCACTAGCAAGAGACCCAAGAGCCCCGACTTACTCCTGTGGCCTCAACTGAGGGCGTCGACAGGCTCTCTGAGTCTGAACACATTTGTGCTCTCCAGTGGGAAATAATGAGAGGATGTTACAGGGAGGAACTCACTGCTTTGCTGAGCCTTTTTGTGTTGTTTCATCCTGTATGCTAAAAAGTTTGTATTTTGGACAACACTGAAGTTATATAGGGCACTGACTAGAAGCACCAGCAAATCCCCCACTTTACTTTGCTAGCAAGAACTAGCAAGTAACAAATGCAGCTTTTCCTGTCACAAGCCTCAGGCCTGCTTTCCAGAGACCCTCCGTTCAGCCCTGGCATGCTTCCCCTCTCGGCTGCCGCAGCTCTGAGCTGAAAGGTTTCCCAGTGGGCTGCTGGGGGGGTCCACCCCTGTTGCCCCAGTAGCTCTCTGGCCTGATCAACACTAATTAGCTCTTTCTCAATCTTACTCACCTATTCAGTATCCTTTAAGAATGTCTTAAGATATCTGTCATTTATTATTTTTGAACATTGCAGTGACATTTAGGGAATTAAGGAAGGTAAATAATTTGTTTCTGAAATTGTCTACTAGAAGTTATTTCAAACATACTGACCTGGAACCAATACGTTTTCTGTTTTTAATTCCTTTTTTAACATTTTTTAATTTAAGGGATGCAATGTGATATTTTAGTATATGTATACCTTATGAAATTATTAAATCAGGCAAATTAACATATCCATCATGTCACATACTTACCATTTTTTTATTCGATATGTTCTTAAAGGTCAAACTGCTCCTGACTTTAGCAAAAATTTTAACAAATTTATATGTGTATGAAATATATGTATATATATTTATATAGGTATAAGTTATATAACTACCATATTTGATACTTAATATATTTGTACACATAAAGAACAAGACTAAAATTACTTCAAAGCACATTATATGTTTCTGTATTTTTTGTACAAAGAGCATATGATTTTACAGTTTAATATAATAATGAATGAAAGGTAATCAACAACAGACCAAAAAAATCTTCCATAGAATATCTAAAATAATGTTGTCTAAATGACAAGAATGTCTGGAGGCAGGTACTTAATTTTACACATGTGCTCAAAGCTTGAGTAATTTTTAGAGAGGTGATAATGTTTTTGTGTTCATGTGTCTTAAAGAAACAAACTTAAAGACATTTTCAGAGAAGGAATATGAATAGTCACTCAGAATCCAGGCAGGAATTTTTTACTTTAAACAAAACTAAAACCATTATACAGTATTGACCTTTACAGCTTTGGCTATTTAACTCATCCTTCTCCCAACCTGCACATTGGCTTAGCATTACAGTATTTATGCACGATTATTGCCATATTTGGGTTTTGGTTTTGATATTTGTGTGAAATAGCTAATATAAACTGAATCACAATGCTAGAAGCCAAACTTTTATACTTTAAATATATTTAAAAATACATGGACTATAACATACAGTATGGTTTAACATGAAATGATAAAATCCTAAGCATTATCATGTTAAAAGAAACTTGTGAATTGCACATCCTACATCCTATTGTACATGGTTTTTTTTTTTTTTTTTTTTTTTTTTTTTTGAGACGGAGTCTCGCTCTGTCGCCCAGGCTGGAGTGCAGTGGCCGGATCTCAGCTCACTGCAAGCTCCGCCTCCCGGGTTTACGCCATTCTCTCGCCTCAGCCTCCCGAGTAGCTGGGACTACAGGCGCCCGCCATCTCGCCCGGCTAATTTTTTGTATATTTTAGTAGAGACGGGATTTCACCGTGTTAGCCAGGATGGTCTCGATCTCCTAACCTCGTGATCCGCCCGTCTCGGCCTCCCAAAGTGCTGGGATTACAGGCTTGAGCCACCGCGCTCGGCCTGTACATGTTTTAAACTACAAATTAAATCTCCTAATAACCATTATTTCACATAGCTCATCAAGTATTTTAATTACTGCTTTTTATTTAATTGTGAATAGGCTGTTTTCATATTTTTTTAATCTTTAAAAACAAATTTGGTTTTAAAAGCCCCTAGGAGTATTAGAAACTACTTTTTGGAACAGCTCATTTAAAAGGGTATTTATAATAATCCTGTGTACAATTTTTGTAATTTTTTTTTTGTTTTTTGAGACACAGTCTTGCTTTGTCACCCAGACTAGAGTGCAGTGGCATGATCTCGGTTCACTGCAACCTCCGCCTCCTGGGTCCAAGCAGTTCTCCTGCCTCAGCCTCCCGAGTAGCTGGGATTACAGGAATACACCACCACACTCAGCTAATTGTTGTATTTTTAGTAGAAATGGGGTTTCACTATGTTGGCTAGGCTGGTCTCAAACTCGACTTCAAGTGATCTGCCCACTTTGGCCTCCCAAAGTGGTGGGATTACAGGCATGAGCCACTGCACCCAGCCTGTAATATGATTACAAATCATATATAATTACAAAAGCTTATGAAACGGTTAAAAATTCTTAAACTTCTAGAGTTAGCCAAAATTAGCTAGTTAAAAAACATTCAGTAACACTTGAACTAAGCAACACAGAGAGATACTTAAAAATCAAACAAAAACAGTTCTTGCCTTCACAAAGCTCACAGGGGCAAAGAACACAAATAGTAGAAGGCTGGAATTGCATACAGATGTCTGTCTGTCCTGTTAAATTTCCCTTTTCCATAATGGGCCCTTTATATATTTTAGCATACCTTCCCAGTTACTATACTTAAAAAAATAAATTTTACTTCACCCATAAACTTATATTTTTATACCAGTAATATAACTGTCCCACTTTTTAAAAATGGGCTTTTGCTGTAATCACAGTAAATTCAGCCTTGGAGCATTTAATAGTGCTTTTTTTTTTTTTTTTTTAACCTAACTGAAGCACAAATGATGAAATTCTGATATCACTGGGGAAATTATATATTTGCACTCACTTAATAGACTACTTTAAATAATTTTTACTTGTTCATAAGCTTGACATTATGGAGTTTTTAAATTATAATTTCAGGGTGACATTTGTAGAAACACCATCAGTCTATCCGTTTACTTTTTTGATTATGCAAGAGAACTTTAACACATTATTTCTTTTTTTATTGGTAAGGTTTTGGTTTAGTATTATTTAGTTTTGTTTTCTGATTACAAAAATAAGAGAGCCTATTGTAAAACATTTGGAAAGTCTGGAAAAGTATTTTAGAAAAGCTATGCTCTTTGCCACTTAGTAGATATAACCACCATGAGCACTGGGCATTCTCTGCCTGCTTCTGCTGGTTCCTGAAGTTTCAGGCACACCAAAAGAAGCTGCAGCAATGAAAGCTGACGCCTCTAAATACTGAAATCCAGAATGATAGACTCTATAGTTTGTTTTAAAAACAAAACAGTAATAGCTAACGCTTATTGTTTATCGTGTGCCTTCTGCTTTACACGATTGCTTCCTATAATCATATCATATATATAAGATTTAGATGAAAATATGTGAGTATGTATGTAATGTTACATATGCTATAAGGACAAAGAGAATGTAGAAAATTAGCTTACATAATAGCAAGTTCCATTTCTGGTTCTGCTCTGCATTTCTGACATTGAGAGGATGCATCCTCCATGATCCAGCCTCATTCATTCAGACCCAGACTATTCAAGGCTCTCTGTTCTCTAGATAATTTTGTTACATGTGAGCAAACTTACACAAAGAGCCCTTTAAACCCAGGCTACTTCCCTCTGAGCTAGGGTATTAAGCACCTGAAACTACCAGATAACAATGTAGATCCCAGTTTGGAATCAAATAATTATGAAATAATTTATAAGGTTTATAAAAACTCCAGTTTAGAGGTTTTTATAAACCTTATAAATTATTTCATCCAACTCTCTTACTTTAAATGTTTTTGTAAAACCATAAAAGAGAGAGAGGTAAAGTGATTTGTCCATGATCACATCTTTCATTAGCCAATACAGCAAGACGTGGCCCTACTTGATGAGATTTTCTGTGCTGAATGAATAGGAAGCTTGAAAGGAGTGGTGCTTATGACTTTGAGCCAACGTTGGTGTCAGATAGTTGCCTTGACGTTTACCCTTTTCAACACGCATGACCTAAAGACTTAGTTTCTGTTAGTAGCAGATTATTAATAACAGAAGATGAGCTACTAACATACATATAAAACTTATACTCTGTTGTGTTTTCCAGCAGTATTTAATTCAGTTCTGCCTTTTATGAAGAATTTATATCTAATTGTAATAAACTGTGATTGAAACCATATTCCTGATGTGTCTGTCCCTTTAATATGCTGAGCAATAAGAGGGGAAAAAATGAGAATAAAAATTTTCTTTACATGGTCTGTAAATTTCAAGAAACCTAATGTTTTTCAGACATTTTCAAATTTCATTAACTCAGGAGGCGAAGAAGATAAGTATGAGAGTAGGTGTCCTCTTTTTTTCTTATAAGAAAACTAGGCCAGGCATGGTGGGTCACACCTGGAATCCCAGCAGTTTGGGAAGTCAAAGCAGGCGAATCACTTGAGTCCCCAAGTTCGAGACCAGCCTGGCCAACATGGTGAAACCCCATGACTACTAAAAATACAAAAATTAGCCAGGTGTGGTGGCAGGTGCCTGTAATCCCAGCTACTTGGGAGGCTGAGGCATGAAAATACACTTGAACCCAGAAGGTAGAGGTTGCAGTGCACCAACATGGTGCCACTGCCTTTCAGCCTGAACAACAGAGTGAGACTCTGTCTCAAAAAAGAAAGAAAACTAAAGGGTGGGTCACAGAGGATTTGAGTGGTAAAGCCAAAGCTAAAAGTAAAATTTCATCCTTACTTCTGTAGCACTCCTTAACAAAAGCAGTATCATTACTGAATATAGCTAAAGACATATTTTCCTACCTTACATCAAACATATGTAGCTAGTAGAGCCCAGAAGCCACACAGTCTGAGTCAGCCTCACCTGCTGCATAGTCATATAGATGTCACTGGGAAAAGGACAAGTCGTTCTGTAGGTAAAATAATTTCCGAATGGACACAGATTAACCTTTATAATACTATATTGAGAGTTCAGAATTCCTAATTAAGCAATTTTATGAACCAGCATGATAATTAATCAAGGGTTAGTATTGTTTCTCCTTGAATCTGTGGTTGCAAAAAACAAGGAAATGCATACTCTATTTGTATTATGTAGATACCCCTTTTTATAACACATATCTATGGCAAATATGTATTTTTTTTTCATGTTTAATACCTAGTTTGACTTTATTGTATAAAATTTCTTAGTGGAGAAAAGATGTGGCAAAGTTAAGGTTACATTTAAGTCTTATCATGTGATCCTAATGTTGTAATGTGAAACTTCAAATTTGACAGGAGGTCTTGTGAAAAAACAAAAACAGATGCAAGAACCGAGTTTTTAGCTTATTATATACAAAATGAAAGAAACTTACATTATTTTTGAATTAGCATTATGTGGTTAATACTAATGTGATTATGTAATAGCATAGATTATGTAATACTCTATGCTAACCAAGACACAGACATTTTATCTTATACAGAAAATAACCCAATGATTCATCAATTTCTCATCTTCTATCATAGTAGGATAATGTGTTGTTTAAATGAGTTAGTTTCTTGTTGCTTGTTGAAAGCAGTGGCCACGTAGTCTTGCAAAAGAGTGCCATTCACCTTGTGACTGTGAGTATGGGCCGAAGCTTCAGTTCTTCAGTTTCCTCTTCAAAAAAAAAAAAAGAGGAAGTGGGAGGCAAGGAACAATTAGAATTATTTCACGCTCTTGATACGAAGATTAAGGAAGAGCATTTGTAAAAGAAAATTCATGTGTTCACAGCTTGGCACTTACCAGAAGATCAATAAGTGGTCTTTTTAGATGTTTGATAGTCTTTTCTGGAGAATAGTTTCATTGTGTACATCAAAAGCTTTAAGATTGAACCCAGAAATTCTGTTTTATGCATTTATCCCAAGGAAATTGTCAGAGATGTGCCAAAGATCTATGTATAAATGTACCAGGTCCACAAAGCTGATCTTGCCAATAGTGTTTTTAGGAGGAAAAAACATTGGGGTATGAGGAGGGGAAGAACCTAAAGATCCTAATAAAAAGAAGGGGTAAATACACACACAAACAATGGAATACCATGCAATTATGTGGTTGAAGTAATATTGTAATTACACAATAATATGTAGTATGATTTCATCTCCATAATTTTTTTTTTTTTTTGAGACGGAGTTTGGCTCTTGTTGTCCAGGCTGGAATGCAATGGCACGAGCTCAGCTCACTGCAACCTCCACCTCCTGGGTTCAAGCAATTCTCCTGCATCAGCCACCCTAGTAGCTGAGATTACAGGCACGCACCACCATGCCCTACTAATTTTTTTGTATTTTTAGTAGAGACAGGGTTTCACCATGTTGGCAAGGCTGGTCTTGAACTCCTGACCTTAGGTGATTCATCCACCTCGACCTCCCAAAGTGCTGGGATTACAGGCGTGAGCCACCACACCCAGCCTAAAAAATTTTTTTAAAAGAAGTATGTATGTGTATTAGTCTGCTCAGGCTTCCATAACAAAATACCACAGGCTGAATGTCTTCAACAACAGAAATTTATTTCTCACAGTTTTAGAAGCTAGGAAGTTAAAGATCAAAGTGCTGGCCGGGCGCGGTGGCTCAAGCCTGTAATCCCAGCACTTTGGGAGGCCGAGATGGGCGGATCACGAGGTCAGGAGATCGAGACCATCCTGGCTAACACAGTGAAACCCCGTCTCTACTAAAAATACAAAAACTAGCCAGGCGAAGTGGCGGGCGCCTGTAGTCCCAGCTACTCGGGAGGCTGAGGCAGGAGAATGGCGTAAACCCGGGAGGCGGAGCTTGCAGTGAGCTGAGATCTGGCCACTGCACTCCAGTCTGGGCGACAGAGCGAGACTCCGCCTCAAAAAAAAAAAAAAGATCAAAGTGCTGGGAAGGCAGATTCACTCTGAGCAGCCTCGCCTCCTGGCTTCTAGGTGGCTGCCATCTCAGTGTGTGCTCACATGTTCTCTTCATGTGCATTTAGGTAGAAACAGCAAGCTCACTTATTAGGAGACACTGATCCTCTCCCTGTGACCTCATTTAACCTTAAATGCTTCCTTAGAGGCCCTGTCTCCAAGAACAGCCACATTGGAGGTTAGGGCTTCAACATATGAATTTGAGGGAGGGGGTACTCATTCAATCCATAACATAAAGAGGAGTAAATACACACACACGATGGAATACCATGCAATTATGCATAATTATGCATAATGTAAGAGACAGGACAAAACCAAACTTTGTTCTGTCTACTCTCACACAATCACTAGCACACAGAATACTTCATCTCTGGTCACCAAAATATGTAGGGATTCTGCCTTCCCCCTCCATACACCAACCAATCAATTCTGACACTGTCTACCAAGAGGTAGTCTGTCAGATCCCACAGGTTGAGGGCTCAACCCCACAAGATTGCCCCACATTGCAGATGCCAATCACAAGTCCCAGGTCAGGACCTGCACTTCTAACTAACTGGCTATGAATCAGGCTTCCCATGACCGCCTCCTTGGATTTGATTTGCTAGAGCAGTTCACAGAACTCAAGGAAACAACTTACTTACATTTACCTGCTTATTATAAAAGGTATTACAAAGGATACAGGCACACGTCCAGATGGAAGAGATGCACGGGGCTAGGTATGCATAAGGCCATTTTTGAACATGATGTAAATGAAATCATACAAGATGTGCTCTTGGCACCTGGCTTCGTTTGCTCAACACTATGTCTGAGATTCATTGAACACATTTATTTATTTAGAGACAGAGTCTCCCTCTGTCATCCAGGCTTGAGTCCAGTGGTGCGATCTCGGCTCACTGCAACCTCTGCCTCCCAGGTTCAAGTGATTCTTCTGCCTCATCCTCCCGAGTAGCTAGGATTACAGGTGCCTGCCATCATTCCTGGCTAATTTTTGTATTTTTAGTAGAAACAGAGTTTCACCATGTTGGCCAGGCTGGTCTCGAACTCCTAATCGCACACCTCGGCCTCCCATAGTGCTGGGATTACAGGAGTGAGCCGCCATGCCCAGCCCAACACATACTTTTAAATGGAACTTTATGAAACATATTTGCATGCGTCTTGGGTTTTTTACCTTAATAAAGTATAAGCCCCCTTACAAGTCAGCGCGTACAGGCCTCCCTCATTCTTCTGATACCTCCGTATCATTCCATAATGTTATATATGTTCCACAATTTATTTCGCTTTTTATCTCTTAGCAGATTTCATAGACATGAGTTGAAGAGACTGTGTTTTTAATGTTAATAATAACAAATTATATTCCCTGAAAGTTGTAGGGATTTATATTTTCACCAGCATATAACACTATCTAATTTACCACATACTCATCTGAGAGTCCTAAATTTTTATTTCACTAATGAATTTGTTTTTAAAATAAGTAATGCAGATGGTCTATTAAAAATTTCACAGGTGTGTGATAAAAGTAAGTCTCCCTTTTACTCATCTCCCAGTGATACAGTTCTCTTCCCAGAGACAACCTCTTTGTATCTAAGATATTGTATGCATATACAAATATATATATGTATAATATAGAATACATTCAGTAGTTAAAGAAGCAATTGAAACTTCTTTAACTACTGAATAGTATCATATAGTATGGTTACAACATAATTTAATGAGTTATCATGTGGTTTTCAATCTCTTATTATGAATACCACTGTAATGAATATCCTGTAGAATAAATTATTAAAAATGGAATTGTTAGAACATATATATTTTTAAATAAACATTTTATTGAAATATAACATACGGAAAAGTATACGTAAGTGCACAAGTCTATAAATTTTAACAGAGTAAACATACCCATACAATTACACCCAGATCAAGAAACAAATACTACCAACATCCAAAATGTGCCCTCCAGCCCCTTTATTAGTTACTAACCCAGTTCACCTAAAGTAATTGCTACTATAATTTCCAGTACCACAGATTAATTCTGCCTTGTTTTGAATGTTATATTGTATTTTTTAATAGTTGTCCCTTCACAGAAATTGTATAATTTCCTACTTCCACCTAACTATATATATGAAAATGCTCTTTTCCTAACACCTTCAACAACCCAAGGGGTTATTAAACTTTTTTATCTTTGCCAGTTAGGTGAAAAATATGTCCTATTTTTATTTCATATTTTTCTTATAATGAAGTTCAGCATCTTTTCATATATTTAAGAGCCATTTTTATCTTTATTTCTATTTATAGTCCTTGTCCTTTCTTATTTTCTAATGGATTTGTAAATGTACTGCAGTATATATTTAAAAACCCTTTGTGAATATATTTATTATTTTCCCTACAGACAATTTTATCATGCTTTTCTTTTTCACCTTCTCTTGGGAATAATATTGGTTTTTTCCTAACTAGTGCAGTTGAGTGTCTTTCTCAGTGTTTTTTGATTATTTACATTTTCTCTTCTAGATATTGCTTCTTGAAATCCTTTGTTTTCTATTGGATTATCTTCTGATATCTAGAAATTCTTTTTATATTAGCAATAGTATCTCTTTATACTGTTACATCACAAAAAGTTCACCCCCTTTGTCAGTAGTCTTTTAAAATTTTATGGTATCTTTCTTATTTTGTAACAGCTTTATTGAGATGTAATTCACATACCATATCATGACCCATTTGAAGTATACAATTTAATAGCTTTAACATATTCTCAGAGTTGTGCAACCATCATTGCAATCATTTGAGAATATAGTCATCACGACAGAAAGAAACCCTGTACCCATTGTCTGTCATGCCCCCATCATCCCCCAGCTCCAGGCAACCACTCATTTACTTTATGTATCCATCGATTTGCCTGTTCTGGACATTTCATATAAACGGGGTCATATTGTGTGACTGGCTTCTTTCACTTGTAGCAGGATGAGCCGCAGACAAAACTCCTCAGACACCGAGTTAAAGAAGGAAGGGGTTTATTCGGCTGGGGGCATCGGCAAGACTCCTGTCTCAAGAGCCGAGCTCCCTGAGTGAGCAATTCCTGTCCCTTTTAAGGGCTCACAACTCTAAGGGGGTGCATGTGAGAGGGTTACGTGACTGGGGGCTGCATGCACCCGTAATTAGATTGGAACAAAACAAGATAGGGATTTTCACAGTGCATTTCTATACAATGTCTGTAATCTATAGATAACATAACCGATTAGGTCGGGGTTGATCTTTAACTACCAGGCCCAGGGTGCGGCGCCGGGCTGTCTACCTGTGAATTTCATTTCTGCCTTTTAGTTTTTACTTCTTCTTTCTTTGAAGGCAGAAATTGGGCATAAGACAATATGAGGGATGGTCTCCTCCCTTACACTTAGCATAATGTTTTCAAGATTCATCCATGTTGTAATATGCATTCAGTACTTTATTCCTTTTAATTGCAAAATAATATTCTGTTGCATATATATTCCAGATTTTGTTTATCCAGAGATCATTTGATGGACATTTGGATGGTTTCCACCTTTTGGCTATTATAAATAATACTGCTATGAACACTGATGTACAAGTTTCTGTTTGGATTTTTGCTTGTTTGTTTTTCTTGGACTATGGCTGGAAATGAATTACTGGGTCAAAGGAGAACTTTATGTTCAGCCTTTTAAGGAACTGCCACATTGTTTTCCAAAGCAGCTGCACCATTCCACATTTCCATCAGAAATGTATGAGAGTTCCAGTTTCTTCACATCTTCAACAATATTTGTTATACTTGGACTGTTTTATTATAACCATCTTAATGTGTATAAAATGTTAACTCATTGTGGGTTTTTTTTCTACCATCTTAACCATTTTTTAAATTGTGGTTTAAAAAGTGTCACACAAAATTTGCCATCTTAACCATTTTTAAGGTATAGTTCAGTAGAGTTATGTATATTTGCATTGTGGTGAAACACATTTCCAGACCTTTTTCTTCTTGCAAAACTGAAACTCTATACTCATTAAACAGCTCCCTTTTTCCCCTTCCCCCAGCCCTGACTAAGCACCATTCTACTTTGTCTCTGAATTTGACTACTTTAGATAACTCATTAAATGAAATTATATAATAATAAGTGGTTAGATAACTCATTAAATGAAATTATACAGTAAGTGGAAATTATACAATAACTGCTTATTTCTCCTAACATAATGTCTTCAGGGTTCATCCATATTGTAATATGTGACAAGAGTTCCTTCCTTTTTAAGGCTGAATAATAATCCATTGTATGTATTTACCATATTTTATTCATTCATCTGTCAGTGGACATTTGGCTTGCTTCCGCCTCTTGGCTATTGTGACTAATGCTGCCATGAACATGGGCATGCATCTCATAATGATTCTGCTGTATATTTTTCTGATAGCTAATGATGTTGCGCATCTTTTCATGAGCTTATTGGCCATCTGTATATCTTCTTTGAGAAATACCTATTCAGATCCTTTTCCTATTTGTCAACTGAGTTGTCTTTTTATTGTTCAAGTTTAAGAGTTCTTTTATTATTTTGTCTTTGTCAAATATGCATTTTATATAGGGAGGTAAACTCTAACTTTATTTTTTTCCAAGTAACCAATTATCCAGCACCATTTATTGAATAATCTACCTTTTTTTTTTTTTAGACAGGATCTCCCTCTGTCACCCAGGCTGGAGTGCAGTAGCATGATCTCAGATCACTGCAACCTCTGCTTCCTGGCTCAAGTGATCCTTCTGCCTCAGCCTTCTGAGTAGCTGAGACCACAGACGCGTGTCACCACATCTGGCTAATTTTTTTTTTTTTTTTTTTCTAGTAGAGACAGGGTTTCTCCATGTTGTCCAGGCTGGTCTCAAACTCCTGAGCTCAAGTGATCTACCCACCTCAGCCTCCCAAAGTGCTGGGATTACAGGCATGAGCCACTGTGCCTAGCCTGAATAAACCATCTTTTTTCCTCCTTTAACAAGTATTTATTGAGCAAATATGTTAGGTGAGACCCTGAGAAAATAAGGATAAAATGATGCAGAGGTAATATCTGTGTGCAAAGACATATGTGTGCGTAAATAACTGTGGGTCAGCAAGATAATGGTTTAAATGAAGGCTTGTGCAAATCATTTTGGAACAACTGGAAAAGAGCTACCAATGTCTACCTAAACTTTAGGGAAGAAGATAAAAGGAGAGTGAGAAGTGAGGGTTTTCATAATAAAAGAGTGAGAACCAGGCACTGTGCTGGGGAAGGACATTTAAACATTGAAAACTGCTTGCTAGTGTAAAATACTTATTTCACTGTTTCCTCAAGTTGAACTTAATGCAAATATTCTATAGTAAATGAACAGGTATTCTCTTTTGTGATGAAATATGTCATGCTTATTTCTTGGTGCCTTTTACCTTACATAGTCTATGTCTTAGTCCATTTAGGCTGCTATTAACATAAAAAAAAACCTGGCCGGGCCCGGTGGCTCACACCTGTAATCCCAGCACTTTGGGAGGCCGAGGCAGGTAGATCACAAGGTCAAGAGATTGAGACCATCCTGGCCAACATGGTGAAACCACGTCTCTACTAAAAATACAAAAATTAACTGGGCGTGGTGGCATGTGCCTATAGTCCCAGCTACTAGGGAGGCTGAGACAGGAGAATCGCTTGAACCCAGGAGGCAGAGGTTGCAGTGAGCCAAGATCATGCCACTGCACTCCAGCCTGGTGACAAAGCGAGACTCTGTCTCAAAAAGAAAAAAAAAAAAAAAACCTTAGGGTAATTTATAAACAACAGAAATTTATTGCTCACAGTACTTGAGGTTGGGAAGTCCAAGGTCAAGGCGCTGGCAAATTCAATGTCTGGTAAGGTCTGACCTCTACTCCAAAAATGGCACCTTGTTGCCATGTCCTCACATGGCAGAAGGGGTCAAGAGAAATTACTGGACCCTCTTTTGTCGAGGCATTAATCCCATTCATGAGGATGGAACCATTGTGACTTGATCTCTTCAGAAAGGCCCCACCTCTTAACATTGTCACATTGGGTATTAGGTTCCAAGATACGAATTTGGGGGGATACCAACATTCAAATCATCACACCCTGCCTAAGACAAACATTTCTATTAGAATGATTGTCATTCCATAGTCTTGTAATGTAAACAAACTGAATAAACCATTTTCTTCTGGATATATGTAATATACAGACAAATATTCATAATTATGAAAATAATTTGTGCTTACCAAGAACTATCAGCTCTTTATCTTATAACATGTAGCATTTTTAAATAATAGCATATAGTGTCTGCTTTCTTATCAAAGGTATCACTTCACCAAAAGTGGTAGAAATATGGTTTTATTTCAGAATTCATATTATTTAGAGATTGTTCAGATATTTTAACCTGTTTTTGCTGATTATAGAATAAATGTATCACAAAGTTATTTTTGTTTATTTGTTGTAGACTCATCAATTATTTTATAGTTATGCTCTCTATATTAGTTATCAGGGGTACCCAAAATCTTTGACTCAGAATTACATAATGGGAAAAGTCTAGTTTGACATATAAAGTGCTGAATGCTCTATTTGTTTTCTTAGTATACATTTTAGTTGGTTCTCATTTGGCACCCCTCTGTCAGAATCTAAGTCATCCTTGGAATTTAGCTAACTAATTGGAAAATAGAACCAACAGGTTCTATTTTAGGTATGGTATGATATAACCATAATTTATCTCACCTATATAGTTCACAAAATAGTAGCATCTTGACACTTCAGGTTTTTGAAATATTGGTATAAAGTGAACAACAGAACTTTAATTTGCTCAGATCTAAAGAAATGGAATTGGTTTCTGCTTGTGATTATGAATCAATAGAGTATATTAATGGATCTTAGGGAGAAAATTAGAGCTCACTTTAAATATAAACTTATAATAGTAATAATTGCCTGTTGTTTATTTTTCCACAGTTCTTAGTGGTCTGTGTTCTAATGACTGTCCTCGTAAGATAACAGTAAGTAAACTTAACTCTGTTATAAATATGTCTATGAAAATTCTCTGTATAAGTAGACTCACACAAAATAGTTGTTACAGATTATAATCAAATATCATTATTATTTGGCAGTAAAGAATCCTTCATTACTCAAGAAAACTGTGCTGAAAGTAAAGTACCTTTCCTAAAAAAAGTCTTACCTGAAGGGTCGTCTTTATGAAGCCTTTTCTGATATCCTTAAAGGAGTGACTACCCCTCCAATTATTTTAAGACATTTTGGCATTTATAATGTTTCATTACACTTGTTTAGATTAGATGCCTCTCCACACAGGACTGTAACCCCCTGAGGTCAAGAACCATGTCATCTTGTGTACCTGTATAGGTCACAGAGCCAAGCATATAGTAGGCAATTAGTGACTTTTTTGTGTGTAGTCTTAATATTGACTTGCTGTCTAATAGAATGTTTCAGTGAAATAACAAATGTGAAAATAATTAGTTTTTGTCAGAACCAATTCATGTAAACTGTAATAAGAATATTGTATTTGAAAGTATGCATGTGTTTGTGTGTGTGTACAGGGAACTGTTTGGGGTCTTTGTAGTAATCCTTGTTTCAAAAGAAATTAGCCAGTGTTTAAAGATAAGGAAACTGAGACACAGAGAAGTTAAATTATCCAAAGTCATGGAGCTATTAAATAGTGGAACTGCAATACAAACTAGATGTTCTCATTATTGTCTCATATTCTTACAGTGTAATTAAACATTACATTGACAATATTTTATGTATAGTTGGGAAACTTCCCATATTTAAGAAGTGTGGAAACAGACCTTGACACAGGGATATAATCTAGATTCAAATTGGGGGCAACACCTCTGAAGTAGTGAAGAAAGCAGCAGTGGCAGAAGGAGAAGATGCATGGGGAGCTCTGGAGCTAAGATGATCCTTCAAATGTGGCCCGAACTGAGCCAGAGGGGCCCGGCCTTTGAACTCTTGCATCAATCACACATCACATCCAGACAGGCCTCCAGGAAAGTGTTAACATTTATATGAGGCAGCTCTCTTTGGCTAAGAACTATCTCCAGGTAGGAACCCTGCCGTGAGCTATTAGCAGCCAACACATGCCAGCTCAAGGAATAAGTGTGTAGGTCCTGAAGAGAAGATCTGGATGAGGCATCACCACAGTCGCTGCCGCGTGCATGTGAATGTTTGGTCCAACCCATATACTTTTATATCACTGTAAAACTGTGGATGGGATTCATCAGCCTAAAGATTAACTTGGTCATTCAGGTATTATCTACCTACTTTGTGAAACATTCAGACCTACATTTCTCCCTCTAACTAACCATATCTCCATTCTGTGACTCTTTGATTATTGCATGTTCATGCAAAGAACTTTAAAAAGTTATAGTTGAAACCACTGATTTTACTTACAAGTTCTAGATGAAAGTTTGATAGTGAGCGCTGTATAGCCAAGGTAGGTGACACTTGTTTTTTGTTTTTTTTTTTTTGAGACAGAGTCTCACTCTGTCCCCTAGGCTGGAGTGCAGTGGCGCAATCTCGGCTCACTGCAAGCTCCACCTCCCGGGTTCACACCATTCTCCTGCCTCAGCCTCCCTATTAGCTGGGACTACTAGGCATCCTCCACCATGCCCGGCTAATTTTTTATATTTTTAGTAGAGACGGGGTTTCACCATGTTAGCCAGGATGGTCTCAGTCTCCTGACCTCGTGATCCGCCCACCTCAGCCTCCCAAAATGCTGGGATTACAGGTGCAAGCCACTGCACCCGGCCAGGCAGGTGACACCTCTAAGATCCATAAGGCTTCCTGTCTCCTTATCTTAAAATATTAAGCCACTTCTATCTTACAGTGAACAGAACCATTTGGAAAGTCACATAAGTAAAGTCCAACATGCAGAGCTGCCTTTGTAATGACTACCCTTACCGCCCAGCACCTTTGGGCTTTTCTGCAGATAATATATCTGCCTCCCATTAATTCGTTTATGACTTTCTTTGAAATTAAGATCGTGTTGAGCTGCCCTTCACATATATCATTTTCCTTCTCTCTGATATTTTACTGATACCATAGATCACAATTTTATCAGCATGTAAACAAATGCACAGTGTACTTACCCAGTATCACAAATGTCAAATGTATGCCCACTTGTGAAATTATTTACTTCTTGAAAAAGTGGTTCTTCTTCATATTCCTTTGCCATCAGATCATAGTAAAAAGTGTTATAATGGATGTGACCCAGTGTGAAACAGAGAGAAAATGTACATCCCATATAGTATTCTCTACCTCTTGAGTTAATTCATGAGTTGAATAGCTCTTCTGCTGGTTATGTGTTCTATCACACCTGATAAGGCAGACTATCAGGTGTATAGAAAGAGGAAAAAATTACTCCGCTCATGAACCGATCCCACCCATATTCCTTCATCTCCATTTTGAAAAAACTTCAGAGTGTTTTATTCATATTCAGTTTTAGCTATTCACTCCCATGGCCATAGCCCGGACCTAATCTACCAGAATGGTTTCACTTCTGAAACCCTAATTTCATTTATCCAACTCTGACCACAGCCTATTTTCCAGCCCTCCCACTCTGTTACTCTAATTATACCTGTTCCACTTTAAAACCATTAGTCTCTCCACCTGTGTCAGCTCACTATTGTCTTTACCTACCTCCTTATTTAGTTACCACACACCAACATTACTTCTGCCAGTACCTTGAACTCCTATAAAGCACTGACTTCCCACTGTACCTGCCTGGGAGAATTTCAACCCTGGGTTAGTCCAGCTATCTCTTATTCCCTCCTATGCCTAGGATACTGGGCATTTCTGAAGAAAAACCTGTAGCTCTGCGTATTGGCACAGCCCCCTCTGTATTAGTCCATTCTCACACTGCTATGAAGACATACCCACGACTGGGTAATTTACAAAGAAAAGAGGTTTAATTGACTCACAGTTCTGCATGGCTGGGGAGGATTCAGGAAACTTAACAATCATAGTGGAAGGCACCTCTTCACAGGGCAGCAGGGGAGAGAATGAGTGCCAGCAGGGAAAATGCCAGATGCATATAAAACCATCGGATCTCCTGTGAACTCACTATCACGAGAACACCATGGGGGAAACCGCTCCCGTGATTCAGTTACCTCCCACCAGGTCCCTCCCATGACATGTGGGTATTATGGGGATTACAATTCAAGGTGAGATTTGGGTGGGGACACAGCCAAACCATATTACCCTAATTCATGGTTTTCAACCTCACATGAGCACTTTTTGTATTATATCACAGTTTTATATGGAATCCCAGTCATATTTTCTTCCATTTCTTTTTTTTGGCTTCTTTCAAGATTTTCTCTTTGTTTTTGATTTTTTGCAGTTCAAATATGATATGCTTGAGTATAGATTTTTTCAGTATTTATCCTGCTTGGTATTCTCTGAGCTTCCTGGTTTTGTAGCTTGAGGTCTGTCATGAATTTTGGAAATTGCTCAATCATTATTACTTCAAATATTCCTTCTTTTGCCTTTCTCTCTTTCTTCTTCTTATATTCCTACTATGTATATTTACATCTTTGGCATCTTCAAGCTTAACTGATTCTTTCTTAGGTCATGTCCAATCTACCAATGAGTCCAATAAGGCATTCTTCATTTATTACAGTATTTTTTATTTCTATTTCCTTTTGATTCTTAGTTTCCATCTCTCTGCTTACATCAACCGTCCGTTCTTGTATGTTGTCTAATTGTTTCCATTAGCACCCTTAGCATATTAATCATAGTTATTTTAAATTCCTCGTCTGATAATTCCAAAACGTCTGCTATATATGAGTCTTGTTTTGATACTTGCTTTGTCTCCTCGGACTTTTTGTTTTGTTTTGTCTTTTGCCTTTCAGCATGCCCTGTAATTTTTTATTGAAAGCTGGATATGATGTGTTAAGTGAAGGGAACTAAGGTAGACAGACCTTTACTGTGGAAGTTTTAAGGTTGATCTGACTAGGAATTAGGCTGTATTTACTATTTGCAGTAGCTGTTGTGTTAGAGATAAATATTTCCTCTAGTGTCCTTGTTTTTGTCTCCTCTGGTGTGACGGTTTCCTTCTTAAATGAAAGATAGCCAGTGATGACGAGCATTTTTTCATGTATCTGTTGGCTGTATGCATGTCTTCTTTTGAGAAATGTCTGTTCATATCCTTTGTCCACTTTTTGATGGGGTTGTTTTTTTCCTCGTAAATTTGTTTGAGTTCTTTGTAGGTTCATCACTGGCCATCAGAGAAGTGCAAATCAAAACCACAATGAGATACCATCTCACACCAGTTAGAATGGCAATCATTAAAAAGTCAGGAAACAACAGGTGCTGGAGAGGATGTGAAGAAGTATGAGCACTTTTACACTGTTGGTGGGACTGTAAACTAGTTCAACCATTGTGGAAGACAGTATGGCGATTCCTCAGGGTTCTAAAACTAGAAGTACCATATGACCCAGCCATCCCATTACTGGGTATATACCCAAAGGATTATAAATCATGCTGCTATAAAGACACATGCACACATATGTTTACTGCGACACTATTCACAATAGCAAAGACTTGGAACCAATCCAACTGTCCATCTCTGACAGACTGGATTAAGAAAATGTGGCACATATACACCATGGAATACTATGCAGCCATCAAAAAGGATGAGTTTGCGTCCTTTGTAGGGACATGGATGCAGCTGGAAACCATCATTCTTAGCAAACTATCACAAGAAGAGAAAACCAAACACCGCATGTTCTCACTCATAGGTGGGAACTGAACAATGAGATCACTTGGACTCGGGAAGGGGAACATCACACACTGGGGCCTATCATGGGGGGGGGGAGGAGGGAGGGATTGCATTGGGGAGTTATACATGATATAAACGTTATGCACATGTACCCTAGAACTTAAAGTATAATAAAAAATAAAAAATAAAAAAAATAAAAAAAAAAAGAAAATGTGGCACATATACACTATGGAATACTATGCAGCCATAAAAAAGGATGAGTTTGTGTCCTTTGTAGGGACATGGATGCAGCTGGAAACCATCATTCTCAGCAAAGTATCACAAGAACAGAAAACCAAACACCGCATGTTCTCACTCATAGGTGGAAATTGAACAATGAGATCACTTGGACTCTGGAAGGGGAATGTCACACACTGGGACCTATTATGGGGAGGGGGGACGGGGGAGGGATGGCATTGGGAGTTATACCTGATGTAAATGATGAGTTGATGGGTGCTGACGAGTTGATGGGTGCAGCACACCAACATGGCACAGGTATACATATGTAACAAGCCTGCACATTGTGCACATGTACCCTAGAACTTAAAGTATAATTAAAAAAAAGAAAAAGAAAAGTATTACGAGGAGACTTGGTCTCTTTTCTCTAGTAATACAGCTTTAAAATCTCATAATTAACATAATTAAAGTTTTTTTATACTTTCAAAAAAAATGAAAGATAATGTTTGCAGTGCTTTGGGCTGTAATTCCCTGTTATACAGGAGCCCAGTTGATGAAGTACTGGGATAGAAAAAGTGTTCTGTCATCTTATCATTAGGTCTCACTATTTTAGTGAACCTGTGTCCCTGGGCTGTGACCTTCACAAGTGCTTCTCAGCTTCCCTGTCTTCTTAGGTGACACAGGAAGATGAGACGGAGCTGAAGTTGAGTATTTCCCTTTCCCCAGGTCAGTTAGGCTTTTATTAAACCCAAGTCAGTTAAGCTCTAGTAAAAGTTTTCTTTGAAGGCAGGCTGTTAGGGAGAACAGAGAGCATGTTTCAGAATGGTTACCTTCTCATGCTGCTGCTGGAAACATGAAGGTATTTTTCTCCAGTCTTCACAGTGAGAATCTGGTTGAATTCCTGGAGGTAAAACTCACAAAAGTGTAAGTGTGAGGGTTCCCCCCTGCCCTGAACCCTTGCAGTTTTGAATACTCAAGCTAGTCTACACTGAGCCTCCAGCAGTTTTTCAGTTAGGTCTTCTTACCTGTATTGGCTCCATCTTTGATCTGCTCTTGGGCTTCTGCTTCTTGTAAGCTGTGACTCTGTTTCCACTTGTCTATCTCTCCAGTTTGCAGAGTAGCAGTTTGTCCTGTGACCTTAGTTCTCTGAAAGATCTAAGAAAAGTTGTTGATTTTCTATTTCTTTGCTTTTTTCTTATTAGAACTAGAGTGACAACATTAAAGAACTTTACATGTCGGACCAGAAACTGAAAGCTCTCCTTGCATTGTTACTGGTTTTGCTTTATTTGAAGTTTGTTTTTGTCCGTTTTACTTCATGGCTTTTATCACTGTATCTTCCTGTGTGTCATTTATTGCTCTCTATCTTGGTTTTTTTTAACTTTTTAAAAATTTGTAAACATCTATGAAAGTATAAATTAGTATAATAAAACTCCTTGGCTGGGCACAGTGGTTTGCGCTTGTAATCCTAGCACTTTGGAGGCCGAGGCAGGAGGATCACTTGAGCCCAGGAGTCTGAGACCAGCCTGGGCAACGTGCTGAAACCCCATCTCTACAAAAAATACACAAATTACCTGGGTGGTGGTGTGCACCTGTACCCGAGCTACCCGGGAGGCTGAGGTGGAGAATCACCTGAGCCTGGGGAGGTAGAGGCTACAGTGAGCCATGATCATGCCACTGCCCTGCAGCCTAGGCAACAGAGTAAGACTGTCAAAAAAGAAAAAAGAAAAAAAAAAAAAAAAAAACAGAACAAATACATAAAATTCTTGTGCCCATACCCAATTTCAACAATATCATTATATGCCCAATTTTATTTCACCCATACCACCACCTACTACCCATCCCACCACCTACTACCCATCCCACCCACTCCTCCCTCTAGAGTACTTTAAGGCTAATCCATCATCTCTAAATACTTTCGTGTGTTGTAAATACACATTTTACTTGTCATACCAGAAGTTCTCTTTCTTCATAAGAACTATTTAATACCCTTTCTATTTCCCAGTTTCCAGTTCTCAGTAGTTAACCTTCCCTCCTACTTCAAAAAAGAAAATAATCCATGAAATGCAAATCTCTTCAACTATCTACAGTAATTTTGAAGAAGTTATTTCACTTCTGTTAAGTCTCATTCTCCATGTCTGTAAAACTAACCTGTGTAAGTTTCCTATCACTGCTGTAACAAATTAACATAAACTTAGTGGCTTAACACAACACAGATTTATTCTCTTACAATTCTAGAGGTTGGAAGCCTGAACCATGTTTCACTGAACTAAAATCAAGTTGTCAGCAAGCCTGCATCCCTTTTTGGAGGTTTTGGGGAGAATACATCCCCTTACCTTTTCCAGGTTCTTGAGGCTGCATATCTTCCTTGGCTCATGGCCCTTTCCTCCATACCCAAAGCCAGCAGTGTGTAAATCTTTGTAAACATCACACATTTGTGAAATATGGATATGGTAAATATCAGTATTATTAGTGAGTGCTACCATAAATATCTGGGACTCAAAAGAGTATTTATATTCCTGTTTTCTGATTTTTTTTCCTTCAAATATCCAACTAATTTTTGAAATCTTTTATTCTCAGTGTAAGGCGTATTCTGACTTTTCACTATGTCAGTGGAGATAATGGCCTTTTTCTCTGTGACTTTGTAATTCTTTTCACCAAAGCCTAGTGACTTTTTCCACTTTGTGGATTATGAATCTAGAAGCAGGCAGATAAGTACTTTTCCCCTTGGAGAGCAGATGGTTTAAAAGTAGTCTTTGACTTCCCCATATTCAAAAAGACTCTGTGCACATTCCTTTGACAGAGCTCCATGGGGGCAGAAAACAGTATCTCTTTTTCTTGCCAGCATATCCTAGAAACTAACAGAGGGCCTGGTGTTTAATAATTTGTCACTTGGGCCAGGCACGGTGGCTCATGCCTATAATCCCAACACTTTGGGAGGCTGAGGCAGGCAGATCACAAGGTCAGGAGATCAAGACCATCCTGGCTAACATGGTGAAACCTCGTCTCTACTAAAAATACAAAAAATTATCCGGGTGTGGTGGCGCGCACCTGTAGTCCCAGCTACTCGGGAGGCTGAAGCAAGAGAATGGCGTGAACCCAGGAGACGGAGCTTGCAATGAGCCCACATTGCGCCACTGCGCTCCAGCCTCGTCTACAGAGTGAGACTCCATCCCAAAAATAATAGTAATAATAATAACAATTTGTCGGTTGACCTCTGCAGCACTAAATATAATCCCCTCCTCCACACCCATTCTCATTGCTTTTCCTCTTGACTGAAAACCAGTGCACCAGCTGTGCTGTGGGGTCACACCTGCCTCCTCTCCGGGAACCTTATGGGCCTTGTTCCACTGTTTATTTGGCCTATGTATCCGGCCTCCACTTGTCTGCTGGTGTGTTTCCTTCAGCAGTTAAGGATGTCTAAGTCTCTTATCTGTACATACATACATATGTACCTTCTGAAACCCACATCCCCTCCAGCTACTACCCATCTCTGTTTTCTTTTCTCAGCCAAACTCCTTGAGTGGCCTGCATTTGGATCTCTCAAATTCCTCACCTCAGTATCCTTAACCCACTGTTATCGTCTAGCCTTTGAGCTTATGCCACTGCAGCTGCATGTGATACTGCCAACACTTATAGGAACACTCCCTTTTCTCAGCTGCCTTCATGCTGTTTCTTCCCAGCTCTCCTCCTACCTGTCTGCCCATTCTTCCAGGTTTCTTTATGGACTTCTCTTCTGCCTATCTTTTAAATGTTGGTGATTTTCAGGTTCCATCCTAGATTCTCTTCTCACTGTATATACAATAGTCCCCTGTTATCCACAAAGATGCATTCCAAGATCCCCAGTGGATGTCTGCAACCTTGGATAGTACTGAACCCTATGCACCTTGTTTTTCCTACACAGACGTACCTATGATAAAGCTTAGTTCAGAAATTAGGCACAGTACGAGATTAACAATAATAACTGATAATAAAATAGAACAGTTATAACAATATACTGTAACAAAAGTTATGTGAATATTTCTCTCTCAAAATACATTATGGTATTGTACAATGAGTAACTGAAACCACAGGACACGAAACCGCACATTAGCAGGGACTACTCTGAACTCTTTAAATGATCTCAACCACTCTCCTGAACATCACACCTTTGTATCTGAGTCCCTTACAAGGAAGGACCCTGAAATCTAACGTTCCCCACCCCCAAAACCCAGTCCTCTTCCCATGTTCCCTGACTCACTTTTTCCTTTCCCTTGTCCCCCAAATCTACTAGATTATCATTCTTTCCTCACAACTGTCCCTTCTCTCTGTCCTGTTACTGTATTTCAGGCCTGTTTTTTTTTTTTTTTTTTTTTTCCTGACTGCTGCAGTTATCTAAGCTATCCTTCAAAAACATACTACAATAGTGATCTTTCTAAAACACAAACCTTCAGTGGCTCCCCTATACCCTTGAGAGATTGTCTAAATCTAGCTTCCTGAGATAGAGCCCTGGTTTACCCCTTCAGCCTTATCTCTTGCAGTTTTTCCTCACGCCCCCCCACAATTCTATAATCAACTCCCTGAACCGCTATGTTCTGTCACCTCTGTCACCTCCTGCTCCTACACCTGCCTCTGTACTGAAGCCTTGTCTTCTTCACCTTCTCCTAGTTTGCTCTGTGTGACCTTCGGGTTGGCACTCAGACAACATTTCCTCCGAGAAAGAATTCCCTGGCTTCCCTTTGACACAGAATTGGATGCACCTTCTGTTGTTTCTTAGCACCCTATGCCTAGTCCTGCTACTGTCACTTATTATAGTTTAAAGTGGGTGAGTATCTGTGTTAAGTCCCTTCAGGATTGTGTCTTATTGATTATTCAGTCTTTACTCCCCAGCACAGTGCCTGACACATAGTTACATAATAAATATTTGAGGTATGAATAAATGAGCTTTCTCTAGAATTTGGTTTGCTTTTTAATGGGCCCTCATTGATAAGTTTACCATCGCATCTCTCACCCCAATAGCATATTCACTGTTGAGTATGAAAATTTGAAAAATAAATTACAAGCTATTTACAGGAGAAATGCATTCTGGAAAAGCTCTGATGCAAAGGAAAAATATTCCCTATTAACGCTCACAGAAATATCTCCTAATGAAACACAATTCTTTCCGTTGTTACAATTAATTTTTAATATATGCAACAGAACAAGGTGACTTTAACTTTTTCATCTTTTCAATCAGAAGGGGTCTCAGGCTTTTACCTATTCTATTTAGGAACATTCTGACAAAGCACAGGCCAAGTACATTTATCTTTGGGTCAGACGCCATGGCTTACACCTGTAATCCCAGCACTTTGGGAGGCTGAGGCAGAAGACTGCCTGAGCCCAGGAGTTCGAGACTAGTCTGACTAGCCTGGGCAACATAGTGAGATCCTGTCTCTACAGAATAAAAATATTTTACATTAGCTGCATGTGGTGGCACACGCCTGTAATCCCAGGTACTCAGGAGGCTGAGGTGGGAGGATCACCTGAGCACAGGTCAAGGCTGTAGTGAACTGTGATCGCACCACTGGGCTCCAGCCTGGGCAACAGAGTGAGAGCTTGTCTTTAAAAAAAAAAAAAAAAAAAAAAAAAAAAACTCTCTTATCTTTATTTTAGTGAAGTGAATGATCTGACTTGGTACAGTTTTACCATGCTTTAAAGTATAGCAGGCATTACTTCAGCCACTATTTATTGATTATAACTGATTTATTTGACATTCCTTAAAATATTACTCACTCCTTAATTCTGTTTGCCTTCTTTTGTCACTCCTGACGTTGGTAATATCATGCTTCCTGTACCAAAGATAGAAAAACGATGATACAGATATTTTCTGCATATAATATGCCTTTTTACAGTCCTTTACTTACCTTAGTCAGAGGGAAAATATCTTGTAGTTTTCATAGGAAAATAACCAGAATTAAAGGAAATGATATTTGATTTAATGTCTTAAAGAAATGAGTAAGAAACAATATAAAATTTTCAATATTAAACTAAATTGAGCATTGCAGCTAATGTTAATGAAGATAAAGACAAATGCCAGTGAATGGTCACTTAAAAAATAAACAGGATTTTTAAAAATTACCCTTGAGAAAAGTTAAGTCCATTCTATAAGTCAGCTATTTTTCTAATATTTTAGAATCATGAATTTATATCATATAATATCTAATTATTGATTATACCTAATATAATATCTTTTATATGTTTTTCCATTTTTATTTCATCATCCAGAGCCAATGATTTAAAGTATTATTTGCACTCCATTGTAGGAGCCCAAGACCTTGAAACAAACCCTTAGGTAATCAGATAACTGACACTAACATGGAAACCACCAAGATTTGGCTTACTTAAAAAGTCTCTAAAGAAAACAGAGGTATTCCAACCCCAATTTTATATGACAATAGGCACACAAGAGATGAGGTTAGTTAGAAAGAATCTATATGATACAACACCTAAACTGCATTACATCAGTGTGACATATCCTAGAACGAGAAAAAGGGTGCCAATGATAGTCTTTTTTTTACTGATAGTATGAAAAATTGAACCATCACTAATATGTCTAAATTTAACTTCCCTGAATTCTTTCAAACAAGCATCAGATGTGACATTTAAAAGGACGCCCTAATATAACCCAACTATGTAAAACGTATGAAAGATACAGCAATACTCCTTG
This sequence comes from Trachypithecus francoisi, assembly GCF_009764315.1. Taxonomy (NCBI): domain Eukaryota; kingdom Metazoa; phylum Chordata; class Mammalia; order Primates; family Cercopithecidae; genus Trachypithecus; species Trachypithecus francoisi. The sequence goes on along the minus strand of NW_022681455.1, from coordinate 87,442,592 downwards.
TACCTTTATTGTATAGAAGAAACACAAAGTAAAAATTATTCCAGATCTCTTGGCATTTTCTATGAGCATAGCTATTTTTAGTATATTTTGTATTAAACATTCATACGGAGGTAAATCGCACTATTTTAGAAGAAAAAAATGAAGCTTAATGCTATGACATATGGGATAAGAAACCAAAAGACTTATAGGTCCAGGTATCAGTTGTATCATTTCAGTTGGGAAAGGAAATTGGGAATTAAATTGTTCATTATACAGATGGTGTAGAAGAGCAATTCTCAAACTTCTTGGTCTATGGACCCCAAAGAGCTTTTCTTTATGTGAGGTACATCTACTGACATTACTTTATTTGAAATTAAAACTGAAATAATTTTAAATGATACTGTTTTTAAAGATAACCCATTATATTAACATAATGTATTTTATTTTTTAAAACAGTATATTTTTCATATTAAAATATTAGGGAAAAGAGAGGCATTGCTTTATGTTATTACAAATCTCTTTAATGCTTAGTGTAATAGAAGATAGCATGTTCCCTTATCTCCTTTTACATTCAGATTTTTGTGGTATGTTGCCTTGGTTGAAATAGAGGAAAAAATTCAGCCTCACATAACTATGTAATAGAAAAGGGAGTGTTGGGCCGGGTGTGGGGGCTCACACCTGTAATCCCAGCACTTTGGGAGGCCGAGGCGGGTGGATCACGAGGTCAGGAGATCGAGACCATCCTGGCTAACATGGTGAAACCAAGTCTCTACTAAAAATGCAAAAAATTAGCCAGGTGTGGTGGCGGACACCTGTAGTCTCAGCTACTCGGGAGGCTGAGGCAGCAGAATGGCCTGAACACGGGAGGCGGAGCTTCCAGTGAGCCGAGGTTGCGCCACTGCACTGCAGCCTGGGTGACAGAGTGAGACTCTGCCTCAAAAATAAAAAAATAAAAGGGAGTGTTTTAATATCCTATTCAGATAATCAATATATACCAAAAAGTCATCAAGTGACAAGTTTCTTAAGGTTGATTGCAATGTGGATTTTGAAACTTTATCAATGAGTTGTTCCTACTTTGTTATGGTACTCATTGGTATTTGTTTATTAAAATGTTTAATTTCCACATATTTCCTTCTGTTGTTGATTTCTAATTCTGTTGTAATCAGAGAATATCATTTGTACAATTTCAATGCTTTTATATCTACTAAAGCTTGTTTTATGGTCTAGCATACCATAAAACATAAAGCTTGTTTTATGTTCTCCAGGTCCCTCCTCCATGTGTGTTTGAGAAGAATATGTACTCTGCTAGAGTTGGATGCAGTGTTCTCTACATGTCTGTTAGGTCTAGTTGGTTTACAGCGTTGTTCACATCTTCTTTTTTCCTGTTGATCCTCTATCTGGTTTTTCTATCCATTATTAAAATGAGTATACTGAAGTTTTCAACTATTATTGTTGAATTATCTGTTTCTCCCTCAAATTCTTTGGGGCTCTGCTGGTTAGGTGCATACATGCTTATAATTGTTATGTCTTCTTGATGGATTGGCCCTTTTATCATTATACAATGTATTTTATTGTGTCTAGAAACAATTTGTATTTAGTTAAGGTGTATTTGGTCTGATATCAGTATAGTCATTCCGTTTCTCATTGGGTTTCTTTTCCATGGTATACCTTTCCATGCTTTTACTTTCAGCCTATCTGTTGTCTACGAATCTAACGTGTGTATAACGTAGGTGGAATATAGTTTGTTATATTGTTCTATCCATTTGGTTAATCTTTGCCTTTTTGATAGGAGCATTTAACTCATTTATATTAAATGAAATTAGTGATAAGGCAGATTATGGCTGTCATTTTTTTGTTTTCTATATGTCATATTTTCTTGGCTCCTCAATACCACCATTACTGCATCCTTTTATACTATGCATTTTCTAGGATATGATTTTAATTCTTTTGTTGTTTCTTTCACTCTATTTTTATATTTTATTTTATTTATTTATTGTTTATTTATTTTGAGATGGAGTCTCACTCTGTTGCCCAGGCTGGAGTACAGTGGCGTGACCTAGGCTTGCTGCAACCTCCACCTCCTGGGCTCAAGTGATTCTCTTGCTTCAGCCTCCTGAGTAGCTGGGACTACAGGCATGCGCCACTGTGCCCGGCTAATTTTTGTATTTTTGGTAGAGACCACACCCAGCCTTGCTCTCTTTTTAAAAAGTTATTTTGGGCCGGGCGCAGTGGCTCATGCGTGTAATCCCAGCACTTTGGTTGGGAGGCTGAGGCAGTCAGATCACAAGGTCGGGAGTACGAGACCAGCCTGGCCAATATGGTGAAATCCCATCTCTACCAAAAATGCAAAAAAAAATTAGCTGGGCATGGTCTCACGCACCTGTAGTCTCAGTTACTCCGGAGGCTGAGGCAGAAGAATTGCTTGAATCCAGGAGACGGAGGTTGCAGTGAGCCGAGGTCGAGCTGCTGCACTCTAGCCTGGGTAACAGAATGAGACTCGGTCTCACACACACACAAAAAAAGTTATTTTGTTAGTAGTTGCTCTCAGGATTACAATTAACATCGTAACTTAGAAACAATCTAGTTCATATTAATTCCAGCTTAATTTTAGTAGCTTATAAAAACTTTGCTCTAACATATCTCAATTTGTACTATTATTGTCATACAAATTACATCTTCAAGCATTATGAGACCAACAAGATGGTTTTAGAATTACTGTTTCAAGCAATAGTCTTTTTATATCAGGTAGGAGAAAAGAGCTGCAGACAAAAATGTATTTATACCATATTTACCTACAGTTCCTTTTTTTTTTCCCCAACTTTGTCGTCACAGAATATTTACAGTTAACAGTACTCTTTATTTATTTGTGTGGATTCAAGTTACTGTCTAGTGTCCTTTCAGATCAGCCAGAATTCCCTTTAGTATTTCCTACAAGTCAGGTGTGCTAATAACAAGTTCTTTCTGGTTTTATCTGGCAATATGTTAATTTCCTGTTCATTTTTGAAGAATATTTTTGCTGGATTTTAGACTTCTTGGCTGACAGTCTTTTTCTTTTAACACTTTGAATTTGTCATCCTATTACCTTCCAGCCTCCTGGGTTTCTGATGAGAATTGAGCTGTTAATCCTTCTGAGGATACCTTGTCCATGATGAATTGCTTGTCTCTTGCTGCTTTCAACATTCACTCTTTGGCTTTCAAAATGTTAACTATGATATAATAGGTAGGGTTTGACTGTGATGTATCTTGGCGTGGATCTCTTTGAGTTTACCCTACTTGGCGTTCATTGAGCTTTTTGGTTGTACAGGTTAATGTTGCATTAAATTTAGGTGGTTTTAGCCATTATTGCTTTACATTATTTCTACTTCTTTCCTCTCTTCTGGGACTCCCATTATTGTTGGTATTCTTAATGGTGCTCCATATGTCTCAGAGGCTCTGTTCATTTTTTTATTCCCTTTTTTTCTGTCCTTCAGACTAGATAATATGAATTGACATGTCTTCAATTTTGCTGATTATTTCTTCTGCCAGTTTAAATCTATTTAAATCTATCGCTAGTTAATTTTTCATTTCAGTTATTGTACTGTAGAATTTCAGTTTTGTTCTACTTTGTGATTTCTCTTTATTAATACTGTGGTGAGACAGTGTTCTCATAATTTTCTTCAGTTATTTAGACATGATTTCCTTTCCTTTAATTCTTTGAACAATCTTTTCTTTTTTGACAGGGTCTCACTGTGTTGCCCAGGCTAGAGTGCAGTGGTGCAGTCATGGCTCACTACAGCCTCAGCCTCCCAGGCTCAAGCAATCCTCCCACCTCAGCCTCCTGAGTAGCTGGGACCACAGACACTTGCTACCATGCCCAGCTAATTTTTTTAACTTTTCATGGAGACAAGGCCTCCCCATATTGCCCAGACTGGTGAACATGTTTATTATAGCAGATTTAAAGTCTTTGCCTAATAAATCTAACATCTATGCTCCCTTGGAGGCAGTTATTTTGACTGTTTTTTTTCCCCGATGTATGAGCCATACTGTGTCTTTGCATGTCATAATTTTTTTTTTATTGAAAACTGGACATTTTTAACTATATGTCAACTCCAGAAATCTTCCCAGATTTCTCCCATTGCCTGGGTTTGTGGTTTTTGCTCTTATTGCTGTTTGTTCAGTAACTTTCCCAGACTAATACTGTAGTCTTCATTCTTTGTTGTGTGTGGCCACTGAAGTTGCCACTCAGCTTAATGGCCAGCCGTGATGGCCAGATATTTCCTTAAATAAGAGGTCAGACCCTTCTCCAGTCTTTCTGGGGCACGAACATAGTGCTGCATATGTTCATGAACTTCTAGATTCCCAGAAATAAGTCAGAGCTTTTTAGAGTCCCCTGTGAATATCTCATTTCCATTTTTCCTTTTAAGATTTGGTCAACCTCTCATTAACCCCAGCTGATAATCACTGCCTCAGGCAACTGCAATGTTAAACAATTGCTGATGATTCTTTTCAAGAAACTTTACAGTGATGGAGCTTGTTCACACAGAGCAAGTTCTCAGTCCATTAAAAAAAGACACACCCTGAGAATAGAGCTTTTCAGGGAGCTTCCGGAAAGGTCATATAGTGACATTTCTCGGGGAATGGATATCTGGGGAGCTCTAAACCTGTTCTGCCCCCTCCAGTACCTGGTAGGCTCTTCATTTTCATAGCTACCTTAGTTGCAAAGCTGTTGGTTTTCAAGGCTACTTCAGCGCTGGGAAGAGAGGCATGGAAATAAGGCAATTTAAAACACAACAGAGGTAATTATTCTTACCAAAATTCAGCATTTTTCTTAAATCAGTGCTCCTTGGATTTTTGCAAAGTTCTGAAAAAGTTGATTTCAACAACTTTCTGCCAGTATTCTCATTGCTTTTATTGAGGAGCAGATTTTTTTGAGGTCCTTACTAACCATTCCAGAAGTGATTCTACACTACTCTGTTACACTAAGATGTATTTGTCTACCTTGCACTTTAGATGGATCTTTCACCCATGAATGGTTTTGTACTGTCATGCATTGGTAATTTTGGAAATTTTGGTTTATTGAATTATGCAGATATTCCTCATGTTAACACATTTTATTGTACAATATTTTTAAATAATATTTGTTAATATTACCACTGATTGCATCATAAGTTTCTTAAGTATTGGGAAGATATCAGGCTCACAGTGGCAGATGCAAGTTTTTCAAAATTACAATATTCACTTAGAAGCTCAAATTTTATCATTTTATTTGGTTTTCTGAAAGTGGTAGACTCACTTTGTCCATTTTCAAGAAAATGTTAGCTAAATACCCAAGTCTGAATATCCGTTGTTTGGTGCCACTGCTAATTACCCACATCTTTGCTTTTGCTCTATTAGTACAAATGTTAACACTGTGTAAAATGCAAATGATGTCTTAGTATTATCATGAAAATAGTTTTTACCTAATGTGACCTTCTGAAGGTGTTCTGGGACCCCCAGGGTTTCCCTGTAACATGCTTTGAGAACCACTGTGTAGAGGAACTAGATCAGGATCTCTAGACCTTGTCTTCAAATATCAGAATGACTGGCTCATGATGGTAGGTGAACTTCAGCTTTAGGACTCTATCAGACACATGCTGACCTGATTTTTTTTAACTGAATACACATAGGAGAGAGAACAATGCTTTTCCTTGCCCATCTGCAAAATAAAAATGTAGATACATTTTGCTAATTCTCTCATGAAAGTAGTGTGTAGTACAAAGTGTAATATTCATCTTTCCATATAAAAATGTTTCTTAATAAGTTTATTTTGCATATTTGTGTGATTTATTCATGAATCATCTAATCAATTAGTAATGTCTTATGAGTAATTCCATCCTTATAGCAACCTATTTTCTCATAGCCATTGGAAGCATATGGACTTCTAAAGATCTTAAAATATCAGTCAGGCAATTGTGATGTTGATGAAATCATATTACTTCTTATCATCCTGGAGAAAAATCATTTTTAAAGCATCAGTAGCCTATCTAAATGTCATTATTAACTTTTCTGTACTTTTCCGGGAAGATCAGTAGAAGTTTGATGCTGTGAAAAATATTCAAAAGAACTTAAAGCATTTCTTAAACATTCTGTCATCTTAGGATGTCCATTGCAATCCTTGGTTTCTTTATGTTCTATTTAATTAGCCTTGGTTTCTAAAGAGAAGGAGTATGTCATTTTATTCAAGGTTTGAGGAATGTTCCAGAAATAGGAAATAGAGATAAATCTCACCATTATCATCGAGGCACTGTCAATCCATCAGATTTTTCTTAAATGAAAAATAATGTATTCTCTAAATGTGCAGAAGTTTAAATGTGGTAGAACTAATCATCAGTATTTTTTATTCTATTGTAATTATTGTGGATGCATTTTATTCATGTTGATATTTTAGTGGGAAAATGTAAACCATGTCCAATCCCTCCCGCAATGCTATATTCAACAGAATATTTGATCTTAGAAATACCCAGTTAAATAATGAACTAAATAAATGCAACTATTAAATCATTTAAAGTCTTAAGAATTTTCTACTAATCAGTTTTTCTTTTTGTTTGTGTATTATTTTTTAACACTAAGATCCTAGGAAACAACAGGCTTTCTTTTGATGTGCTATCTGTTTATGGAAGGGGTCTTTAGGAAACTGTCATCTGTGTAAGAATTTTTTGCTTTGAAAGAGATTTACCTGAAACTTCCAATAATTCACTTACTTTCCAAGCCTTAACTATTTTTTTTTTCTATTGCAGCCCTTTGGAGTGAATCAACCTGGACCTTATATCATGTATACAACTGTTGATGCAAATGGGTATCTGAAAAATGGATCAGGTAAGACCAGATACAATAATGTATGTCCATAATGTATAAAAACTTCTGCAGTCAATATATTGGCAAGGTAAACTGGTGGAAAAAATTATGTTTTCACACTCCTTAAAAAAAATCTTCACTTTCATTATACTTAGTCTTTCCATAGACTTACATTGGTAGATTATAAAAGGTTCTTATGGGCCGGGCGCGGTGGCTCAAGCCTGTAATCCCAGCACTTTGGGAGGCCGAGACGGGCGGATCACAAGGTCAGGAGATCGAGACCATCCTGGCTAACACAGTGAAACCCCGTCTCTACTAAAAAATACAAAAAAAAAAAAAACTAGCCGGGCGAGGTGGCGGGCGCCTGTAGTCCCAGCTACTCGGGAGGCTGAGGCAGGAGAATGGCGTAAACCCGGGAGGCGGAGCTTGCAGTGAGCTGAGATCCGGCCACCGCACTCCAGCCTGGGCGACAGAGCGAGACTCCGTCTCAAAAAAAAGGTTCTTATGACAAAAAATGTTCACTTTCAATTCTTCATAGATCCCTATTACAATGGAGCCAACTCATTATCCTTATTTTTTAGTTGAAGTAGCAGAGAGATTGGGTGAAATTACTTGTGTTTTATTGGTCAGAGAGTGAAGTGCAAATTAGTTAATTAAGTTCATCTTAGAAGAAGTAAAAATTAAGAATCCAATTAATACTATAATATAAACTATTACTGGTTTTTTTATATGTAGAATAGAAGCTGGAATATAGAGAGAGGGGTTTTTTTGATAAATTGTTATAAAGAAAAAATCTGGTTATACATTTAAATAAATAATAAAGGCAAATGCAGTTAAGACAAAAAAGAAATAAGATTGAGCAAAGGATGTCTGCTTTTAACAGATGGCTGACTGACTGAGGTTAGATCCAAATTACAGTAAATACAACTGTGATAATTTTAGTTATCTAAATAAGAAAAGGAATCTGAATATGCTTCTTTTAAGATGCCTAGAGTTTTAACCATGAAGAAGTATAAGCAGAGTTGCTGTCACCCCTCTATTTTTTTGGCCAAAAAAAAAAAAAAAGGAAGAACTCATTATATGAACATTGCCATGTTATATAGTGGCCTTACTAAATCAAATATACCCCAGAGTGAGTTTACTTTTTTAGCTAATTGCACACATTTAAGAGTCTCAGTTGTACTGCTTGCTTCAGCACAGAAACATTCCATATAACAATTTTTTTTTCAATATTCAAGGAGAAATTGACAAACACAATTTCACTTTTTTTTTTTTGAGACGCAGTCTCGCTCTGTCGCCCAGGCTGGATTGCAGTGGCGCGATCTCGGCTCACTGCAGGCTCCACCTCACGGGTTCATGCCATTCTCCTGCGTCAGCCTCCCGAGCAGCTGGTACCACAGGCGCCCGCCACTACGCCTGACTAATTTTTTGTATTTTTAGTAGAGATGAGGTTTCACCTGTGTTAGCCAGGATGATCTCGATCTCCTGACCTCGTGATCCACCCACCTCGGCCTCCCAAAGTGCTGGGATTTCAGGCGTGAGCCACCGCGCCCAGCCACAATTATACTTTAATATACCACTATCAGTCACTGTAGTTCAAGATAAATAAGGGTATCGATAATTTGAACAAATTACTTCTTTATGTTTTTAATTCATGTACATATTAAACCTTTACAAAAAAGGCTCTGGGACCAGCTGGTTTTATCAGTTAATTCTTTTAGATTTTGAAGATGCAGATGATTTCAGTGCTAGGTAAGATGTTCCAGAATACAGGACAACAAGATGAAGTTATTTATTACATTTCATGAAGCTAGTATAACTCAGGCAGAGCGAGAATACTCAAAACCAAAAACTAAGTTCACTGGTGGGATATCAGTGAAAATCCTATCTAAAAACTAACAACTTAAATTTGTCTGTATTTTTAAAGAATTGCCTACTTAACATAATCAAGTAGATGATTATCTAAGGAATGCGCTGATGGTTTAAAATGGGAAAATCTCTTAATTGTTATAGCAGTGCATCAATTTTTAAAATACTTTCTTTTTCTTTTTTTTTCGTATAATAATATATTGTGTACATCTCTCCATGTCTGTTCCTACAGATAATCCTGATTTCTTTGGGGGCTATTTTGTATAAAGATACAATAGCTACTCTAGCCAATCCTCTATTTTTTGTTTTACTATATAATACAACAATACAACAGTAAACATCTATTTACATATATTTGTGTGCAGTTAAATGAATAATTCAGGCCAAGTGCTCATGCCTGTAATCCCACCACTTTGGGAGGCCAAGGCAGGTGGTTCACTTGAGGTCAGGAGTTCAAGACCAGCCTGGCCAACATGGCAAAGCCCCATTTCCACTAAAAACACAAAAGCTGTGTGTGGTGGCGGTCACCTGTAATTCTAGCTACTCAGGAGACTGAGGCATGAGAATCGCTTGGACCCGGGAGGTAGAGGTTGCAGTAAACCGAGATCACACCACTGCACTCCAGCCTTGGTGAAAGAGTAAGACTGTCTCAAAAAAAGTAAATAAATAAATAATAAAATAAAAAAATAATTCTCACTTCATAGAAAAAAATCTGGAAGGATAAACACTAAATTAACATTTATCTTGAGGAACACAATTTCAAGAGATTCACTTTCCACTTTGTACATTTCTATAACTGTTGACTAGTTTTCAGTTCTTTTTCATTGTTTTAAAAAGATGGGCTGAGTTCAGTGGCCCATGCCTGTAATTCCAGTACTTTGGGAGGCCAAGGTGGGCGGATCACCTGAGGTCAGGAGTTTGAGACCAGCCTGGCCAAAATGGTGAAACCCCGTCTCTACTAAAAATACAAAAAAAATTAGCCAGGGGTGGTGGCGCATGCCTGTAGTCCCAGCTACTTCGGGAGGCTGAGGGTTCACTTGAACCAGAAGGCAGAGGTTGCAGTAAGCTGAGATCACGCCATTGCACTCCAGGTGGGTGACAAGAGCAAAACTCCATCTCAAAAACAAACAAAAAAAACATGATTGTTGATTCAGTCAACAAAATTTTCACCAAACTTATACTGCAAACTAGGCATTGGCACCTGGTATTGAACTCCATTCAGTAATATTCACTACCCATTACTATTTTTTTAAGTGAATGGAACAATATTTACTTAGCATGATTTTTAAAAATCTACCCCAAAACAGTAATGGAACATTGGATTTATTCTTACTATATCTAATATTTACCTGTCTCTAGATTGGAGTAGAAATTAGGAGGGAATTTGTAGGCATAAAAGGAAATGAAAAAATATCTAAGGTAAAAATAAATGCAGTTGAGTGCATAAATCAAATGAATGCATAAATTTTCATGGCAGAACACCGTAAACAAAAATAAAAAGTACTTACAAACTTGAACAAAATCTAAATGTGTATAAATAGAGATATAATAAATTATCTCATTTTATAATATTCTCCAGCCTACAAAATATTTTAAGATAACTTTTGATGTTTATAATAGTTGGAGGAAGACATATCTGCATGTAAAATCCAAATTGTATGTGTATTATTTTAAGTTTGTCTGTGTATAGGAAAAATATCTGAACAAAATGACGCATAAAATGTTACCACAATTATCTCTTGGTCATGGGAATGCAAATTGTATGTGTGTGATTTTTAAGTGTGTCTGTGTGTAGGACAAATATATAAACAAAATAACATATGTTACCATGATTATCTCTTGGGTTTTGGATTTTATATATTTGTTCACATTTTTGTTTACTAAATATATATTGCTTTTTAAGAAAAAGCTTTTAAAATATTTCAAACATGCTGTATTTCATGCATAAAAATGTATTCTAAGCAAGGAAGTAGCACTTAATTTAATTGACTAAGGGGGTGCCATCATGAAACCCTGCCCCAAATTTTAAAGGATGAGAATTCCCAGTTTAAATATTAAGCATGTTGAACTCCAAAGAAACATTACTTGGTTAAACCATACCTTCCATCCCATCCTACCCCATCAGCAGAGAATGTTCCACTGGAGGAAGACGATGACTACATTTATGTATTTCGGAAACTACAGCCTTGGTTTTCTCCTAGAGCAGCTGAGAGTCACTCACTACCCATTAGCGGGTCATAAAATTAATGTAGTAGCTTTTAGGGTATTTTACTTAATAGAATAAAAGAGAACAATAGAAAACAATATATTGATCAGAGTACATCGCAAATAGTAAAGTATTGTTTCATGAAATTTTTATTTAGTTGTGTGTGTGTGTGTGTCTGTGTGTATGTGTGTGTTTTCACACTAGATAATAACATATGATGTAGTTTTTATTGGGGGCTGTGATCAGAAAAGTTGGAAAACCACCACCAGAGAGAGACAACAACAACATCATAAATTAATATTATTTAGTAAAGGCCTGGCCCAACTATCCTATTGCTTACAGATAGATTATCATTCTTACCCATTACTCTGTGGTCTTACTCCATTTCCTAGCAAAACCTGAATGGCCAAACATTATTAGAGAGTTACATTACAGAGGAGTCGTTAATTTTCTAAATAATAGTTCCTGTAACAGATTTAAAAAATAAAAATGAAGTATTTTTATTATGAACTTTTTAGGAGCTTAAACTCCTGTGGTTTTGAATCTAGGATTTTGTTTACTACACTTGTAAATTAGCCAGGGATCCACAATGGGCATCCAAATTGCCTAAACAATATTAATAAGAACTTAGTAGAATGGAGTACATTGGCAAAATTTTGTAGACTAGTGAGTTGTTGGTCATTTATGAAAAATAACATTATTAGACCAAGAATTGCTTTTCTACCCCATAAATTACTTACTTGGCCCTACTGTTTAAATCCAGAGCAAAATCATTTTCCTTTTTCCTCTGTGGTTACTATTTGTTAATATATCTGAGAAAAACATAAGTAACCTTTGTCTTCTGTGTGCCCTTAGTCTATGCAAGAAGTGATGTTAAGCAATCACATGCTGTGATCTAGGGGAAAAAATATGTGTTCTACGACATGCATTCATTCAACACAGAACACATCTCTGACCAGATGTGTAGCGTTTTACCTCACATCAACCTGTTCTCCAAAACAAGCTAGGTATCTCATAATTTAATTCAATTTTGACAGTATCCGGAGGCAGACTCATATCCCACAGTTAAAGGCTCAGTCTCACAAGATTTTCCCCATTTTGGATGCCAATCACAAGTCCAGGCATCCCGTATTTCTGATGGAGAGTCTAGTCATTTGCTGGAATGGCTCACAGAACTCAGGGAAATACTTACATATACTGGCTTATTATAAAGGATATTATGAAGGGTACAGATGAACAGCCACATGAAGAAATACATAAGGCAAGGTTCAGAAGGGTCCTGAGCACAAGTCTTGTGGAACTTGGGGTGCACCACACTCCTAGCCCATGTATGTATTCAGTAACCCAGAAGCTCTCCCAACCCTGTCCTTTTGGGATTTATAGAAGCGTCATTTTGGAGGCATTATTGATTAAATTACTGGCCATTAGTAATCAGCTCAACCTTCAGCCCCTCTCCCCTCCCGTGACATAACAATTCTAATTGCATCAAAAAACGGAGCTGCAAAATGTGTGAAGCAAAAATTGAACTGAAAGGCAAATAGACAAATCTACATTTATAGTTGGAGACCTCAATATCTGTCTCTCAAGATTTGGCAAACAAAATCAGCAAGGATACAGAACTCGGCAATATCATCAACCAACAGGATCTGGTAGACATTTTAGGATAATCTGCCCAACAACAGCAATACATTCTTTTCAAATGCCCATGGAACATATACTAAAATAGACTGAGTTCTGGGCAATTAAAAAAATTTTAATTCAAAAACCTCAAAAAATTTAAACAAGTGAAACGAAACCATAGAGAGTATTCTCCAACCACAATGAAATTAAAATAGAAATCAACAGCAGAAATATAGTAAAATCTCTAAACACTTGAAACTTAGACATCATATTTCTAAATAATCCAGGGGTCAAAGAGAAATTTTCAAGGGAAATTTTTAAAATACACTGAACTGAATGAAAAGAAAAATACAACGTATCAAAAACTTGGGGACACAGCTGAAACAGTGCTGAGAGGAAAATCATAACAATGCATGTGTATAATAGAAAAGAGTAAGTCTCAAATTTATAATGTAAGCACCCACCTCAACAACCTATAAACAAAAGCAAACCTAAAGTAAACAAGAGGAAGGAAATAAATAAGAGCAGAAGTTATTGAAATTTAAAACAGAAAAACAAAAGATAAAATCAGTTAAAAAGGAAATAAATAAAATTGACAAATCTGTACCAGGACTGACAAAAAAAAGAGAGGAGACATAAATTGTCAGTGTCAGGAATGAATCAGATGAATCACTGTGGACCCTGAAGATATCAAAAGGATAATAAGGGAATAATATGCACATACATTGGACATCTTAGAAGAAATGGACAAACTGCTTAAAAAACACAAACTATCACAAATTATCCAATGTAAAATATATCATTTGAATAATCTTAAAATTACTAAGGAAATTGGGTTCATAATTTTAAAACTTTCAAGAAAGAAATAGGTAGACCCAAGTGGTGAGAATTATACCACACATTTAAAATACAGTTAACTGGTAGAATGCAATGGCTCATGCCAGTAATCCCAGCACTTTGGGAGGCCAAGGCAGGAGGATCACTTGAGTTCAGGAGTTCGGGACCAACCCGGGCAAGATAGTGAAATCCTGTGTCTAGAAAAAAAATGTTTTAAATAAGCCGGATGTAGTGGCATGTGCCCGTAGTCCCAGCGATTCAGGAGGCTGAAGTGGGAGGATCACTTGAGCCCTGGAGGTCGAGGTTACAGTGAGCCATGATTGCACCACTGTACTCTAACCTGGCTGACACAGCAAGATCCCGTCTCAAAAAAATAAAAGAGTTAACTTCAAATTCTGTACAGTCTCTTTCAGAGAAAAAGGAACATTTTCTAGTTTGTAGGTTTATGCTGATACCAAAACCAGACAGACAGTACAAAATCCCTGTAGACAGATATTCCTCACGAATATAAATACAGAAATCATGAAAAACATATTAGTGGAACAGACATGGTAGCTCATGCCTGCAATCCCAGCACTCTGGGAGGCCGACGCGGGAGGATCACTTGAGCCTGGGAATTTGAGACCAGCCTGGGATACACAGTAAGACCCCTTCTCTACCAAAAAAAAAAGAAAAAAAATTAGTGAGTAGAACACATACAGCATTATATAAGAAGAATTATATACCATGACCAAGTGGGGGTTATGCGAGGGACACAATGCCAGTTCAAGATTCAAAAATCTATCATTGTAGTACACCACATTGACAGAGTAAAGAAGAAAACAAATCACCTCGTCATATCAACTGATGCCGAAAAAGCACTGAAGTTTAAACTATTCATGATAAAAACTGTCATAAAAATAGGAATAGATAATAATTTCCTGAATTTGATACAGAATGTTTACAAGAAACCTACAGCTGAATTTATGCTTAATGATAAAAGACTGAATGGTCTGCATCGAAGATTAGGAACTAAGCAAGGATATCTCCTCTAACCACTCTAATTGTAAATTCACTGGAAGAAGGCAAGAAAAGGAAACAAAAGGCAACCAAGTTGAAAGGAAAAAAGTAAAACCATCACTATTTCCAGATGACATAATTGTATACAAAGACGACCTCCAGGAATAAAAGACACACACTCAGCAAAAACTACTGCAACCAAGAAGTACATTCAGCAAGGTTGCAGGATACAAGTACACAAAAATCAGTTGTATGTCTGTACATTATCAATGGATACATGGACACCAAAATTAAAAATACATTTCTATTCATAATCACTCAAAAAATGTGAAATACCTAAGTATAAATTTAACAAAACATATAGAGGACTTATATGTTGAAAACTACACAATGCCAGTGAGAAAAATCAGTGATCTAAATTAATGAAGAGATACGCAAGTTTCATAGATTGGGAGATTTAACAGAGAGAGATATCAGTTTTCCATAAATTGCCTTGCAGGTTTAACACAATTCCTTTCCACATCCCCAGAAGGATATTTTGTAGATATAGACAATTTCATTAGAAAATACACATGGAAAGACCAAGGAGCTACTAAGTTGCTGCAAAAGTAATTGTGCTTTTTGTCATTTTTTAATGGCAAAACCACAATTACTTTTGCACCAACCTAATAGAACTGAAACAATTGGAAAAAGAATAAAATAGGTGAAATTTGTCTGTGTAATTTCAAGACTTATTTTATAGCTGCAGTAATCAAGACTGTATAGTATTGGCAGAAGTATAGATACATTGATTATGAAATGGAAGACAGAACCCAGAAATAAGCCCATATAAATAAACATGCCTACCTCATTTTTGACGAAGGTGCAAAAAGCAATAAAGGAAAGATAGATTTCTTCACAACATTACAAAAATTAATTCAGAATGGATCATGGACATAAATGTAAAATATGAAACTATAGATCTTCTAACAAGAATCATGAGGATATTTTCTGGATCTAAGGCTTGGCAAAGAGTCCTTAGACTTTACACCAAAAGCGAGATCCATTAAAGGAAATATTTATAAGATTTCATCAAAACTTAAATACTTTTGCTCTGTGAAAGACCCTCATAAGAGGATGAAAAGACAGCCTACAGCCTGAAAGAAAAATATTTGCAAATCGCATATCTGACGAAAGTTCATTATCTATAACATACAAATAACTCCTCCAAACTGTCAAATTAAAACATGGACAAGAGACATGAAGAGACATTTCACTGAATAAGATACATAGGTAGCAATTAGCACATGAAAAGATGTTAACAGTATTGAATTAGGGAAATGCACATTAAAACCACAATGAGATATACTACACACCTATCAGAATGGCTAAAAATATAAAGTGACAACACCAAATGCTAATGAGGATGCAGAGACAGTGGATCACTTATATGTTGCTTGTGTGAATGTGAAATGTTTTAGTCACTCTGGAAAATGTTGGTAGTTCTTAAAAAAGTAGACATGAAACTACTGTATGACCCAGCAATTGCAGTCCCAAGGCATTGATCCCAGAGAGATGAAAAGTTAAATGTTCACTCAAAAATCTACACACGAGTGTTTATACCAGCTGTACTCATAATAGCCCTAAACTAGAAGCAACCCAGGCATCCTCCTGTGGCTTATTAAAATCTTTGGTACATCCATGCCATGAAACACTACTCAGCGATGAAAAGGAACAAACTGTTTTTCACAGAACAACCCAGATGAATCTCCAGAGGATTACACTGAGAAAAAGTCCATCCCAGAAGTTTATATAGTATATGATTCTATTTGTATAACATTTCTGAAGTGAAAAAAATATATGGAAATGAAGAACAAATTAGAGTTAGACAGGGATTTAGGAGTAGGTGTGGGTGACAGGAAAGTGGTTGTGGCTATGAAAAGACAGTATGAGGGATCCTTGTGATGGAAATGTTCGGGACTTCACTGCCTCAGAATCAGTATTTTACTGGCTTTGATAATATGCTGTCATTTTGTAAGATGTTACCATGGGTGAAAACTGAATAAAGGGTACATGGGATTTTGCGTTATTTCTACGTCTGCATGTAAATCTAAAATCATCTCAAAAAGTTTAATTTAAAAATCACTGTAAGAGCTGTGGTGGTAAAAATAGTATCTGTAACTATTTGCAGCCTAAATACCATTGTATATTTTGTATAAGGTTCCATAGAGTAACAATATATTATGCTTCTTTGCTTTTATTGAAATTATATCAATACTAAGATAATATTGGTTATATAGTGATCAATAGTTCTGATCAGATAGATAATATTAAATGAATGCTTGGGATATGATTTATTTCACAGTTACAACTGAATTAAAATAGAAAACATTTTAGAAATCAAATATAGTTTGATAGACAAAATGTATTCCAATTTCAAGTCTATAAAAGAAACATGCAAAAGAGTTTTAGTGATAAAGTAGGTGGGAACCACTTCATTAGATTTCACTGAACTTTGGCTATCTTGATTTTTAATACTTTTCTCATGGCTCAATTTTTAATTCTCAGTTTTTTCAATCTTCCTTATATTTTCCCCCTTCTTATTCTAAGTTGGATGACCATGATACACATTTAAAGTATTTGAATAATTGTGAGGAAGGATATTTTTTAAATCTGTCTTGTCTCTCAATTCCCATACACCCTCACTTCCCTCCGCTCCCCTCCTTGCATTGTACTCATGGAAGGAAGATAGATTGATCATCTGACTTCCTCAGTCAAAAGGTTTTACTCTTACAAATGTGCTAACCCTGATTTTAGAAAGCTAATAACAAACACAGAGAAGCTGGTTATCTCAAACAGTATCCCACTTATGTAGGATGAGAAATGATTCCAGATAAGATGATCAGCTTTTTCTGAAATTACTTTCTCCTGTATTTTTCGAACAGGAGAAACATGGAGACACATTAGAAGTTTTATTGATTACCGCCAAAACTTTTTCTTATGGTTGCCAACAGAAAATATTAATATTTGACTTCTAAGATAAAAACGATACAATAAAAGTAAGGGACTGGTGCCCGCTGATGTTAACCACCTTATGTCAGGTCCTTTCATTTGTCCTAGAAGTACAGCTCCAGGTTGTAGAAGATACAGTGCCTCATACTAGTCTCATAGCTGGAAAGATATATAAGGCTTAAAGACTCTGGGAATAAATAATAGCTTATACTTAATAAGTACTTCTAATGTGCCAAACACCTCTAAAGTTCTTATATATGGATTCATTTTTTTAAGTCTCACAATGGCTAGTAATGTAGTTCATTATTGTCATCCTCACTTTAGAGCTGAAGAATCTGATTCACACAGAAGTTAAGGACTTCCCCAGAGTCACACAGCTAGTATGAGGCAGAGCTCAGGCAGCCTGGCTCCAGGTTCTCTAGTCTTAGCCATCTTTTATAATAAGTGATAATATGATATTTATATTTATAAGTGATTTTAAAGGTAGTGGAATAAAGTTTCTGGAGTCAGCACTCCTGATTTCAAGTCTTGGCTTTTCCAGTCTCCTGCTTTGTTACCTTGGGCAATTATTTAACCTCCCCAAACTACAGTTTTCTTACTGTAAAATGGTGAGAATAATTATGAGATAATGCATACTAAGGCCTTATACAATGCCTGGTACATAGTAATTATTCAATAAATGCATCTAGTAAACATTTATTGAATGTTCACTGTCTGGTACAGTTCTTGGCTGAGTAAGTATATACTGTTGAACAAACCAGATAATGTTGTTGCTCTCAACGCATTTACATTCTGTGGAAGGGGTAGGAGGGTGGGGAGAGAGAAAATGGGAAAATACCAGGTAGTGAGTTAACGTCCTGTGGCCCCCAGGGCCCTACAAGTTCTGGATCTCTGTTCTCTCTCTGACGGCATCTGCTTGTACTCTCCCACCTTCTTAACTCTGCATCTGTTATACAAGCCCCTTTGCTGCCCTGCATTCACCAAGCTCATCTCCTCTCCCTGGGACACCCATCTTTGGATATCCTCATGGCTTACCTGCTTCATGTCTTTGTTCAGCTGTCACCTCACTGAGCACTTCTCTGATCACTTTTTTGAAAACCACAACACTCCCCACTCCTCACTATTCCCCTTCTGTACTTCATCTTGTACCAAAGCACTTGCCACCTTCTAATTATTTTATTGTGTTGTACCTCCATTAGAATATAAGAGAGCAAGGATCTTTGTCTTGTTCACTTCTGTATTCCCAGCACCTAGAGAAATACTATCATAATTTGTTGAATAACTGAATGAACGAATAAAAGCAAAAAGAGGTCCATGTAATGGAGAGTGGTTTGAGTGCTACTTTAAGTTGGTTGGTCAGGGAGGGCCTCTCTTGGGTAGAAAACTTAGGAGTTGAGTTGTGACTGTTGGTATGTCAGTCAGGTGAAGTATAGGAAGCATTCAGGCACAAGATGCCCACAGCTCACACTAACATGGTAGCAGTGATGGAGAGAAATGGGCAGGCTAGGGATATGTTAGGGAGATGGCCTCAACTGCACTTCTTCATGGACTAACATGGAATGGGTGAAAAAAGGAAAATCAAAAGTGAATCAGAGGAGGAACCTTGAAAACCTGCTAAATGAAAGAAGCCACAAACAAAAGGTCGTTTTCGTGGCATTATTCCATTTATACGAAGTGCCTAGAATAAGCAGATCCATAGAGACAGAAAGTAGATTCTGGTTCCCAGGGGCTGGTGAGAGTAATGGGATGACTGCTGATGGGTATGGAGTTTCATATTGAGTCTATGACAATGTTCTGGAATTCGATAGTGGTCAGGTTTGCACAACTCTGTGAACATACTAACAAACTGCTGAATTGTATACATTAAAGGTACATTTTATGGCATGTGAATTATATCTCAATAAGAATAAATCACAGGATATGAAGGCTTGCGCCATAGAGTAGGGTAGCTGTCTCTTACTGAGAAAGGTGACTGGTGAGGAGCAGTTTAGATGGGGGTGGGGGAGGTAATCATGTGTTCTTTGGATCCAACTGGAGAGATCAAGTTGCTATTATAGCTTAGATAGTAAATATTAACTATTATTATCAAATATTTAATGCCTGGCCAGGCATGGTGGATCACGCCTGTGATCCGAGCACTTTGGGAGGCCGAGTTGTGTGGATCACTTGAGGTCAGGAGTTTGAGACCAGCCAGACCAACATGGTGAAACCCAGTCTCTGCTAAAAATACAAAAATTAGCCAGTCATAGTGGTGGGCACCTGTAGTCCCAGCTACTCAAGGGGCTGAGGCAGGATAGTCGCATGAACCCAGGAGGCAGAGGTTGCAGTAAGCCAAGATCATGCCACTGCATTCCAGCCTGGCCAACAAAGTTAGACTCTGTCTCGATGGATGGATGGATGGATGGATGGATGGATGGATGGATGGATGGATAGATATTTAATTCCAGCTGGTGAAATTAACAAACAACTATGACTCTGATTAATTAAACGGAATTGCACACTGGTTGATGATACGATAGGAGTGGATGTTCAATCTCTGTGTGTGTTCCTAGGATGAAGTCTGTTGAAGTATGGAGTTCTCACTGGTTGCTCCAATCCTGAAAGCCTGGTTACTTCCTGTAGTTAGATAACTTCTTTCACAGAAAATTTCTTCAGAAGGCTAGAAGTTCATACCTTTATTAGAATAATCACATAGCATAGAAAACCTTGATCAATAAAAATGATCCTTTTCTGCTCTCCCAGGCTGATTATGCAGGAAATGAGGGGTTTTTACCCCCTAATTTACTTTTTCTCATCCCAATTCAGAAATGCACTGACTTTCATTGAGTGCAGTAAGAACCTGAGTCTGAAAATTTGTACGAATTGTCTTTGGACCAGTGGTTCTCAATCAGGGGTGATTTTGAGTCACGGGAGACATTTAACAATGTCTGCAGACATTTTTGATTGTCACAACTGGGAGGGTGCTACTGGCATCTAGTGGATAGAGGCCACGAGGCTGCTAAGCAAACTATAACAGATAGAACAGCTCCCTCAACAAAAAATTATCCATCCCAAAATGTCAACAGTGCTGACTTGAGAAATCCTGATACAGACTATAAAACTCACAAATATCATGAAACTTTATAAACTTATGAATATTCAGCTATGATTCCAAACTTCTATGGATATTTGGAAATCCTTCCCACCTTCCTATGTAAATAGTAGTAGTATTTGCCAGGCATCATATGGCACTGTAAACAGATGAATTGGGAAAAGATTTGGAGAGGCAGGAGAGGTATATCTGATGGTCCTGGGACCTATCTTTTGATAGTTTGGCAAAGTGCTAGCTCAGCACATGAGTCTAGAGAATACAACAGCCCAATAATTGAAGCTTAGTTCCTGACACTCCTCCTTTGTAACAAAGACAGTTTTCTCAACCAGGAAGCTCTCGTGTCTTCTAGATATTCCCAGTCTCCTTCCAATGTCCATATAAAATATAAAATGCCTCAAAGACTGGGGCACTTGAGTATTTTTCATGATGCATCTGCTGCAGTTGATGTGTGCACCTTAATAATACAGGATGGTGAGGGGAAAGGGACCCAGGCATTCAGCTACTGCTCTGCCTGTCAGTGGTTCATTAAACCTTATTTTACTTTTAATACCACCTGGCACAAATGATGTGTGTATGCATACCTCCTTAGCATAACGGTCAGACAAGAAATAGTTAAAAGAGCTATAATAGAAATATAAACAAATGTTTTAAAAACCAAAAGCTAACAGAATACAAAAGCATTTATATTAGCTGAATTGCTGAATTTATTATCTTTAGAAGCAGTTTAGGAAGAAAAGAGAATATGATGTGTATCTTAGAAATACTCTAAGCTTATAAAGTCATCTAGTTTTAAAGTACCTATTGGAGTCACTGAGGGAAGGAATGACTCACAGAAATTCAAACTTTGAAATCATAAAGTAGTTGTTTTGAAATTTTTATTATGGAAGCTGGTTACTAAGGGTGAGTCTTCGACAGGGTTGGTATAGGTTTGGTTGATAAGATTTAGCTATAACAGGTGGGCTGTCAGATGCCATGGAAAGATTGTACTGGGGATAAAAATGCTAATAATATATGTATTGGACAAAATTATATTTTTATATGGGGCCATGGACAGTTTTTCTTAGCATCACCCCCATATTTGGCAGGGGTGGGGACTTTTCATTTTTGTTTTAAATTGTGGTGAAATATATACAAACATAAAATATATCATCTTAACCATTTTTAAGTATACAGTTCAATAGTACTAAGTGTATTCACATTGTGTGCAACCATCACCATCATTAATCTCCAGAGCACTTCACCTTGCAGACTTGAAACTCTGTACCCATTAAACACTAACTCCCCATTTCCCTCCCGCTCCAGCCCATGGCATATACCATTCTACCTTCGGTCTCTATGAATCTGAGTACTCTAGGTCAGAGGTCCCCCCAACCCCCAGGCCACAGACCAGTACCGATCCATGGCCTGTTAGGAACCAGGCCAGATAGCAGGAGGTGAGCAGCAGGTGAGCAAGCAAAGCTTCATCTATATTTATAGCTGCTCCCCATCAATCACATTATAGCCTGAGCTCTGCCTCCTGTCAGATCAGCTGCTGCATTAGATTCTCTTAGGACCATGAACCCTATTGTGAACTGTTGATGTGAGGGATCTGGGCTGCACGCTCCTTATGAGAATCTATGCCTGATGATCTGTCACTGTCTTCCATCACCCCCAGATGGAACTGTCTAGTTGCAGGAAAACAAGCTCAGGGCTCCCACTGATTCTACATTATGGTGAGTTTTATAATTATTTCATTACATATTACAATGTAATAATAATAGAAATAAAGTGCATAATAAATGTAATGTGCTTGAATCATCCCACATCCCAGCCATCCCCTGGTCCGTGGAAAAATTGTCTTCCACAAAACCAGTTCCTGGTGCCAAAAAGTTTGAGGACTGCTGCTTTAGGTACCAAATGTAATTGGAATCATACGGTATTTGTCTTTTTGTGACTGGTTTATTTCACTTAGCGTAAAGTCCTTGAGGTGCATCAGTGTAGCATGTTTCATCTTCCTTTAATGCTGAATAATATTTCATTTTAGGTGTATTCCACACTTTTTTCTATTCATTCCCCAGTTCATGGACACTTGGGTTGCTTCCTCCTTTTGGCTGTTGTAATCCTGCTATAAACATAGGTGTACAAATACCACCTGGACACCCTGCTTTCAGTTCTTTTGGGTATATACCCAAAAGCAGACTTGCTGCATCATATGATACTTCTGTGTAATTTCTGAAGGAACCACCATACCATTTTCCATGGTGGGTCTACACACCATTTTATATTCCCACCAACAGTACACAGGGTGCACTTTTCTACATTCTTGCCAACACTTAGTTATTTCTACTTTTTCGTAGCCATTCTGTTGGGTGTGAGGTAGGATCCCATTGTAGTTTTGATTTGCATTTTCGTAATATTGAGCATATTGTATTTGCTTATTGGCCATTTATTTGTATATCGGTTTTGGAAAAATATGTATTCAAGACCTAGGCCCATTTTTTTCTGTTTTGTTGTTGTTGAGCACCCCCAGATGTTTTAAGATTTCTGCTTGAAGCAATACCTGTTATCTAAGTGCTTTCCCATTATGTTTCTTTTTTTTTTTTCTTTTTTTAAGTTACACCTGCACAGCAGCCTTTCAAATAATTACACATTCACGAGGTAGACTATGGAAAGAATTAATGCTAGGAGAACATTAAAGAATATTGATTAGTGTGTATCAGTGAAGGAATAGCAGACATTTTAAAAATAATTATGAGAAGGGGTTTTAACATTTTATCTATGCCATCTCTGTTTCTAATATTTAGTTTTCTAATCTGAAAACCAATCCTGAGTTTATCAATGTTGTGGCATAATTTTCTTTCGATGTTAAATTCTTCAGACCACTAGTTTCTCCTTTCCTAAACTACTAGAGTGTATTAAATGGTACCTTGCTAGGTGAAAGAGATAATTTACCTCTTAATAATAAATAGCTACCTCATCTCAACTTTTATTTGGATATCACTAAAAGAACTTATAAACTATTTATTAAAGAATGAAGGTCTCCTATTATCTAGTTCAACATAAAAGAAAAACAATAGCCTTATATAAACATGTAACAGGGAGCACTATTTAGTTCTTAGCGTTCAATTAAAGAATGAATGTCTCCTATTATCTAGTTCAACATAAAAGAAAAACAATAGCCTTATATAAACATGTAACAGGGAGCACTATTTAGTTCTTAGCGTTCAGCCGATGAGTTAGCCCTACATTTCTGACCTGGGACTGTAAGTAACACTGTTATGTCTACTTTGTATGGTAAGACTGTTAGTACTTTGTATCACTGAAAACCTTTTAAAAGTAGTTCTGCTTATATGGAAAAGTTTTAAACATACTGAATATCAGATACACAGTTAAGTTGATAAATTTAATAGAAAAATCTGTTTATGTATGATATTGTGCCAGACCCCTTGATGAGGATACAAAGATAAACAGTACAAGGTCAGCCCTTTTGCTAAAGGGCTAGTGAGATTACTGCTAAGATTTGTATAAAACTTTAGACCACTGTCAGAAAAGATTATAACATGATTAACTGTAAGATAACATATATAGAGCACCCATGTGAAATAAATTTCTTGTCTTGCTGACTGAGAACTTGATCAAAGTAGGAATTCATGGGTCCTCAATTCATCCCACAATACTGGTTAGCTCCTTACTCATGTTGTCTTATAATCAAGAAACTGTGAGAATAAGGATTTGATACAAATATAAATTCAGTAAGATATTTTTAGTTCTAAATAAGGGCAAAATAAAAATTTTCTCCTAGCCGGGCACGGTGGGTCACGCCTGTATTCCCAGCGCTTTAGGAGGCTGAGGCAGGCGAATCACGAGGTCAGGAGATCGAGACCATCCTGGCTAACACAGTGAAACCTGTCTCTACTAAAAATACAAAATAATTAGCTGGGTGTGGTGGTGTGCGCCTGTAGTCCCAGCTACTTGGGAGGCTGAGGCAGGAGAATGGCGTGAGCCTGGAAGGCGGAGCTTGGAGCGAGCCAAGATTGCACCACTGTACTCCAGCCTGGGTGACAGAGCAAGACTCTGTCTCAAAAAAAAAAAATTATCCTAAATATAAATTCAAATTCTTTCTTCTCGGGCCGGGCGCGGTGGCTCAAGCCCGTAATCCCAGCACTTTGGGAGGCCGAGATGGGCGGATCACGAGGTCAGGAGATCAAGACCATCCTGCCTAACACGGTGAAACCCCGTCTCTACTAAAAATACAAAAACTAGCCGGGCGAGGTGGCGGGCGCCTGTAGTCCCAGCTACTCGGGAGGCCGAGGCAGGAGAATGGCGTAAACCCAGGAGGCGGAGCTTGCAGTGAGCTGAGATCCGGCCACTGCACTCCAGCCCGGGCAACAGAGCGAGACTCCGCCTCAAAAAAAAAAAAAAAAAAAATTCTTTCTTCTCATGAGGTTTCATTAATTTTAGAAAAGATGATACAATTATTCTGAAAATAAGTGTTTGGGTCCCACTATCAGGTATATAGTACAGCTGTCATTAAATCTGTAGAGAACAAATATTCTCCTTATTGGCAGTGGTTCTCAAACTCTGTTGTTTATAAAAATCCTGATGTCTGTTGTCATTATCCAGTAGGACTTTTAAAACATATTATTGGGAAAATGATGCAGGAATTTAGTAAATTGGTGATGTATTACAGCTTTGTCTTTGATGCATATATTGTTTGTTTAGTACATTTTTGGCTTTGATTAGAATAATGATTCTCAAACATCAGCATACATCAGATCACCTAGAGAGTTAATTAAAACACACCTTTCCGGGCCCCACCACCAAAGTTTCAGCTGAGTAGGTCTGCTGTGGGGCCACAGAATTTGTATTTCTAACAACGTGCCAAGGACTCCTTCAGGAGTTCAAGGAGCCTGAGAAATCTCAGATAAGGACTTTTTACAACTATAATTATACACAAAGTTTGAAGTATACATATTTTCTCTTTTTTCTCTGGTTTAAAGCTTAATAGGTATTTAGGAGCCACTGACCTAAATGACCTATAAGTCATTCAGCTTCTCCATATCCCCATAATTGAAAGTTTTTGTCAAGTGTAATGACATCTAAAAATAATAATGTAGGAAATAAACTTCTGTTGTTGTTACTAATCATTGTCATCATCACTTTTGTTAATATCTGTTCAGGGTATATCATTTTCCTGGGGTAAAGAGAACTATCAAATTATTTCTAATTTTTAATTCCTACTATGTAGAAATGTACAAATGAATAATGAGCAGTGGTCCCTTTGAATCTGAAATGCCATTTTAATTTTTTGTGTGGTAGATTTAGTGAAACTTTCAAGTATAGTCATGCATAGCTTAACAGGGAGAGAAGTTTTGCAAAATGCATTGTTAAGCTATTTCATCTGCAAACATCATAGATTGTATGTACACAAACCTAGATGATATAGCCTACTTCACACCTAGACTAGATGGTATAGCCCAGGGGTCCCCAACCCCCTGGACCATATGGGTCCCTGGCCTGGTGGAAAGGGGCCACACAGCAGGAGGTGAACAGCAGGTGAACAAGCAAAGTTTCATCTGTATTTACAGCCGCACCCCATCACTCATATTATGGCCTGAACTCCACCTCCTGTCAGATCAGTGGTGGCATAAGGTTCTATAGGACTGCAAACCCTATTGTGAACTGTGCAGCACTGCCAGGGATCTAGGTTGTGCACTCCTTATGAGAATCTATGCCTGATCATCTGTCACTGTCTCCCCCAGATGGGACCACCTAGTTATAGGAAAACAAGCTCAGGGCTCCCACGATTCTACATTATGATGAGTTGTGTAATCATTTCATTATATGTTACAGGGTAATAACAATAGAAATAAAGTGCACAATAAATATAATGTGCTTGAATCATCCCAAAACCATCCCCTATCCCGGTCCGTGGAAAAATTGTCTTCCACAAAACCAGTTCCTGTTGCCAAAAAGGTTGGGGACTGCTGCTATAGCCTATTATTGCACCTGGGTTACAAACCTGTACAGCATGTTACTGTACTGAATCCTGTAGGCAGTTATAACACAGTGGTCAGTATTTGTGTATGTAAAGATAAAGGTATAGTGAAAATAGGGTATAAAAGATTTTTAAATGTTACCACATTTACCATGAATGTAGCTTGTACAACTAGAAGTTAACTCTGGGGTGAGTCTTGAGTGAATGTGAAGTCCTAGGACATTACTGTACACTATTGTATATTTTATACACACTGCATGCTTAACCTACACTAAATTTGTTTTTTTGTTTTGGTTTGTTTTGGTTTGTTTTTGGAGTCTCGCTTTGTTGCCCAGGCTGGAGTGCAGTGGCGTGATCATGGCTCACTGCAACCTCTACCTCCCAGGTTCAAGCAGTTCTCCTGCCTCAGCCTCCAAGTAACTGGGATTATAAGCCATGATGCCTGGCTAATTTTTGTATTTTTAGTAGAGATAGGGTTTCACCATGTTGCCCAGGCTGGTCTTGAACTCCTAGCCTCAAGTGATCCACCTGTCTCAGCCTCCCAAAGTGCTGGGATTACAGGTGTGAGTCACTGTGCCCAGCCTACACTAAATTTGTTTTAAAACATATTTTTCTTCAATAATGTAACCTTAGCTTACTGTAACTTCTTTACCTTGTAAACTTTTAATTTTTTTAGTTTCTGACCCTTTTGTAATAACATTTAGCTTACAACACAAAGACATTGTACAGTTATACAAAAATATTTTTTAAATTTTTTATTTTTACTTTTTAAACCTTTTGTTAAAAACTAGGACACAAACACCCACATTAGCTGAGGCCTACACTGAGTCAGGATCACCAACATCACTATCTTCCACCTCCACATCTTGTCCCACTGGAAGGTCTTCAGGGGCAATAACACCCATGGAGCTGTCCATCTCCTATGATGACAATACCTTCTTCTGGAATACCTACTGAGTGGCCTGCCTGAGGCTGTTTTACAGCGAACTTTTTGTTTTTAAAAGTAGATGGAGTACACCCTAAAAGAATGACAAAAAGTACAGTATACTAAATACATAAATCAGTAATATCATTTATCACTATCAAGTATTATGTACTGTACATAATTGTATTGCTACACTTGTATACACCTGGCAACACAGTAGTTTTGTTTACCCCTGCATCACCATAAACACGTGAGTAATGCCTTACACTGTGACATCATGACAGTTAAGATGGCACTCGGCCATAGGATTTTTCAGTTCCATTGTAATTTTATGGGACCACCATCTTTTATGTGGTCCATTGTTGACTGAAATGTCATTACAGTGCATGATGGTAATTTGATGTGGCATTCTAATACACTGGCAAAGCTGGGAACTAATATTGAGCTCAAGTTACTCATCCTATAACTGTTTCAAGTAAACATATAGAAAAGATTAGACAGTTTTGTGGTTGATGGCTGAATAATTTTGCTATTTTCTTTATAAGATTTGATTGCAACAGAACCAATATTTTATTTTCTTAAAGTTCAATCTGTAATAATAGTTTCATTTCACCACCTACCACAATGTAATCTCTGAGCCCTATAAGAAGAAATTATACTACAGAGCTTATCATATCTCAGCATTTCCTAATTTGAAATACAAAATCAGTAGGGCAAACATACTGAAGTAAAGTCACAGAAAATTATTTTGTCATGTAGTTCTCATGATGAAGAAACAAAAAAGATCCCCTCACGTTTCTGGCAGGGGTGAGAAACAGTAACCATTTTGAAATGTGGCCAAGGCTTTCTCCATCTCCAGGGAACAGACTTTACTTGGGCCAAGACACTTACCTGGCTCCAAGCTCGCAGCCTTCCTATCTCACCCAAGTGGGTGTTGTGCAACTCAGACCAGGGACGTAGAGCTACCAAAAGACTGTTGATGAAAAAGCCAAACTCTGTCAACTATTTAAAGATGTTTATTGTGAGCCAATTTGAGTGACCATGGTCCAGGGAACATTCTCAGGATGTCCTGAGCAAGTTTGGCAAGGCGGTCAGGTTACAGTTAGATTTTATACATTTTAGGGAGACAGAAGTTATAGGTAAATACATAAAGCAATACATGTAAGATATACATTGATTTGGCCTGGAAAGGCAAGACATCTCGAAGGGTAGGGGCTTACAGGTCACAGTGGATTCAAAGATTTTGTGATTGGCAGTTGGTTGAAAGAGTTAAGCTAAAAACTTAGTAGAAAGAAAGGCTCAAGTTAAGAGAAGGGGGATTGTGGAGGCCATGGTTCTTGTTATGTGGATAAACCTATAGGTAGCAAGCTTCAGAGACTAGAAGGTAAATAACTGTTTTCAGACCTTAAAATATGACAGACTCTTAATCTCTCCTAGATCGGAGAAAAGCCTAGCTGCATAAATGGAGATTCTCTACAGATGTAACATTTCCTCCAGAAAAGACAGCTTTGCGTGGCCATTTCAAAATGTGTTAAAGAAATATATTAATATTTTGGAGTAAAGTACTTTTATTTCCTTCAGGGCCTGCTGTCATGTGATGCTATACCAGAATCAGGCTGGAATCTGGTACCTTTTTGGCAGAGAATGTGTTTTGTCAGCCTTAGGATCTCTAAATTTTGTTGTTGTTTTGTTTTGTTTTGTTGTTTTGAGACGGAGTCCTGCTCTGTCACCCAGGCTGGAGTGCAGTGGCACTATCTCGGCTCACTGCAACCTCTGCCTCCTGGGTTAAAGCGATTCTCCTGCCTCAGCTTCCCAAGTAGCTGGGATTAATTTTTGTGTTTTTAGTGGAGATAGGGTTTCACCATGTTGGCCAGGCTGCTCTTGAACTCCTAACCTCAAGTGATCCACCTGCCTCAGCCTCCCAAAGGGCTGGGATTACAGGCGTGAGCCATGGCGCCTGGCCAGGATACCTATTTTAATGTTAATGCTGATCAGTTGTGCCTGAACTCCAAAAGGGAGGGAGTACAGCAAAGCGTGGGCAACCTCCCTTCCCATCTTGAATGGGAATTCAGTTTTCAGGTTTCCTGTGGCCAGGAGGGCTCACTTCAGTTGGTTGCGGGGCTTGGGATTTTATTTTTGGTTTTCAAGACTGATTATTCTAAAATCCTAAAATTTTAGAATGCTTCCCCCCACCCCAGCACTTTACTACCACACCCCCAGGGCACAATATAATACTGGACTATTATAAGTAAACAAACTGCGAGAGCAGATGATAAGGAAAGTTAGAGTATCAGAAGGAGAAGAGAGAACAGAGCAAAAGAAATAGGTGAAGTAATTAATAGCCAAGAATTTTCTAAAAGTAATGACACACACCAAACCACAGGTTTGAGATGCCCAGACCCCATACCATACAGGATAAATACCAAAAAAAAAAAAAAAAAAACCACTTAGGCATATCATTATATCATTGTCAGACTGCAGAAAAGCAAAGACAGAGAAAAATCTTGAAATAAGCCAGAGGAAAAAATACCCATAGCAGAACAAGGTTAGAATTACAGCCACCTTCTTGTCAGAAAGCATGCAAGTAAAAAGAAAATGCAGTGAAATATTTAAAGTGTTGTAATGCCAAAAGAAAAAACCACCAACCTAGAATTCTGTATCCAGCAAAATTATCTTTTTAAAGTGAGTGAGAAATACACTCCTAAGTGGGAGTTGAACATTGAGAACACATAGACACAGAGAGGGGAACAGCACACACCAGGGCCTGTTGGGGGGTGAGGGGAGGGAACTTAGAAGACAGGTCAATAGGTGCAACAGACCACCATGGCACACGTATACCTGTGTAACAAACCTGCACGTTCTGCACATGTATCCCGTTTTTTGTTTTTTAGAAGAAATTTAAAAAAAAAGTGAGGGAGAATTAAAGGCTATCAGACAGACAAAAACTGAGGAAATTAATCACCACTCAAGAAATGTTGAAATAAGTTATTCAAGGAGAAGGAATATGATAAGTCAGAAACTTGTATCTACATAAGGAAGGCAGAACATCAGAGAAGGAATACGTCGATGTAAAATAAGGTCTTTTATTTTTCTTACTCTTAATTGATCTAAAAAAAAACTGTGTTTAAAGTAATAATAGTAGCAGTGTACTAGGTGATTGTAGCATATGGATAAATGACATGAGAGACAGGAATGCCATAGAGATGGGAAGGGAAAATTGGGAGTACTCTGTTATTTACTCCAACTGGTTATTTCCTGGAAATGACAATCAAGAGTCTCCTTTCTACCAGTTTTATGTGATGACTCCTCCAGTGAAACAATAATGGGCTATAAAACTTTAATAACCTATGTCTTCAAAAATGAGTGATTTTGTAGCACCACCACCCATCCCCCCAACATACAAACACAACCACACATTTATAAAGAAGAGATGAGGTTAAATAAGGGTAAGAGGTAGTAAAAATGAAATAAAAAGAAACTTATAAGGACAAATCTATAAAATAAGTAGGAGCAAGCGAAAAAAAGATTAAAGCAAGAGAATAAATAGAAATTGTTAAGAGAGTCATAGAAAATGGACAAATGAAAAGTTCAAGAGCATCAGAATCATCTGTAAAGTATGTGTTAGCTGTGGAGGTGTGGGGGATAGTGCACATGTACAGCAAACTCCACAGTGGGTTACTCTATGAAGTTTTTTTATTATTTAAAAATTATTGAGGGGGGTAGGGGGCAAGGGGAGGGAGAGCATTAGAACAAATACCTAATGTATGCGGGGCTTGAAATCTAGATGATGGGTTGATGGGTACAGCAAACCACCATGGTACATGTATACCTATGTAACAAACCTGCACGTTCTGCACATGTATCCCGGAACTTAAAATTTTATATATATATATAAAGTAGAAAAAGTATTCATTGAACATCTACCAAATACAAGCTGTAATCCCAGGCACATTGAGGAGAAGTGTGAAATATATTTATTGTCCTAAAGAGTCTATAATTTATTTGCAGCGAGAAATAAGAAAAAAAAAAACTAGAGAAGAAGATGAGCCACTAATGAAAGATTTCTCAGAAGGGTGTTTAAAAGATGACTGACTTCACTGTTCATTAGCCCTTTCTTCTGTAAACTTAAGTGTCCAGAGTGGAGTTTTATGAAAGAACTAGGATTCCATATTCTATAAGACTTCCTAGAAATCTGATACCCTTGACCTTGTTTGCTGGATAACTGTGCATGATACTTTGCCAGGTGCTGTGAATATGAAAATATACTTAGATGAGGTTACCATCATCAAGAACTTTATATATTAAGAGCCAGACATATACATTTGAAAATACCCTCGTAAATAGTCATTACAAAGCAGTAAGTGCAATAGAATTCAAAGAAAGACCATTATTGGCTGAACTGATCGGGTAACACTTCGTGAAGGAAGTCATCATTTGAAGGATTGGTATGCATGGACCAGAAAAAGTGAAGAAGAAATGCAGATGTAGCATTAGCAAAGTCAACATAATGGAAAATGTAACTTTATTAGGAGAACACACAAAAAAAAAATTTAACAATCAAAAAAGAAAAATCCTGTTCTGGTTTTATAGGAGACACAAAAGCTGTAATATCTTTAAATGTTTTCTCTTTATTTCTTAACTTCATTGAGGAAAAACTAATATTCTAGACAGATGTTCCCACTGGTTTCACTTAGTTGCTCTAGAATTTCTGAATAACTTGGTAAATAGCCTGGAATTTTTTTTTTAATTATTCTTTACACAAAACATTTATTTTTCATTACAGTTTAGTGAACAGTTTATTAACCATTATAATAATACATTTGACTTAATTATGTATATTCACCAAAAGTAGTAATTGAGAAGATTAGTCCTCCTTTATTTCAAGATTTTACTTTATTTGTATTTATTTATTTGAGACAAGGTCTCACTCTGTCACCCAGGCTAGAGTGCAATGGTGTGATTATAACTGACTACAGCGTCAACCTCCTGGGCTCAAGAGATCCTCCCACCACAGCCTCCCTAGTAGCTGGGACTATAGGTGTGCACCAACACACCCAGATTATTTTTTATTTTTTGTAGAGGTGAGATTTCACCATGTTGCCCAGGCTGGCCTTGAACTCTTGGGCTCAAAATACAGCCTAGGCCTCCCAAAGTGCTATATTTTACATTTTAAAAATCTAAAATAGGCCTTTTGAATTGTAGGTTTTGTTGAAACAGAAGAAACGAAAATTTTTTAATAAAATAGGCCTGGTTGCCCATTTTTTGAAATACACTTTAAAGGATAGATAAGAAAGAACAAAAGAATGAATGATGAGTGAAAAATATTTTAACCTCTGAAAGCCTAGATCTGAAAAAAAAAAATTTTTTTTAATAAAATTAAAATTTTACAAAATATTTTAACCACTACAGTTTTGAGATCTTGTGGTTTTCCATCCAACATGTAAAGAGGTTGGAAGCTGTATTCTTATCCTCACCCAAAAAAAAATGAACAAGCTGAAAATCAACAACTCTTCTTAGATCCATCAAAGAATGAAGACACGGGACAGACCACTGCCCCCAAAACTAGAACAGGCAAATATGGAGAATCACAGATTACTGAGTGGAAGCCACAGCTTGAGCTAGCAACTGGTAGGAACACTTCAAGGGTGATTGACTGATTGCTAGAGACTGAGACTAGTTTAAAACATTAAAAACTCCTGGAGGCCCAGTCTTAGCGTACCTATCAAGTTCTCAGAGTCAAAAGCTGAGGGGAAAATGCCCTTGTGTTTCTGTGTGTGTAGAGGGAAGAGAGTAAACATTTTAAAACAAACAAACTTCCAGAGCTACTGCTCTCCTTAACAAAGGCCTGTCCTCAAGGGAAACTATTTTACCAACACCTAACCAAGTTGGGTTTTACCAGAGTCTAACTGACATGAGAGAAGTGAAATACCCAACTCCAGCCCCCTTTAGCCTGTCTCACCTAAGGTGGCAGGTGGGTGGTTGGGGAGACAAGATTAATAGCTAAAGGACCATTAAACACTTACCCTCCCCCGACACCTTGCCACCACATTAATCAGTCTGCTGTATAATAATAGAGATTATAGTTGAACAAAGCTCAGGCCCTATTTCAGAAGGAATCTCTAGTGTTCCATAATGAGAGGATGAAGAAGTCAGTAATAATAAATAATAAAAAGGAGTCTCTAGGGAAACCCAAAAATAAGCATTAGATGATGTTTTTACCTCTGACATCTACAGCTGCAACTACCAGTAAATGCAGCCTAACTCATAGCTAGATAAACATAAAACCTCACACTAAATGCCTATTTACCTTGTTCCTTTTATGCAATACATCATGTACAGCTTTCAATAACAAATTACAAGCCACACTAAAAGGCAAAACAAACAAAAGCCACACACTCTGAATGGATAAAGCAAGTAGACTCGGTTATGGCAAAGACAAGACTGTCAAATTATAGAGACAGGGAATTTAAAATAACTGTGGGCTAGGTGTGGTGGCTCACACCTGTAAGCCAGCACTTTGGGAGGCCAAGGCAGGCGGATTGCTTGAGCCCAGGGGTTCGAGACTGGGCTGGGCAACATGAGGCAACCCTATTACTACAGAAATACAAAAATTAGCCAGGCATGATGGTACTTGCCTGTATTCTCAGTTACACAGGAGGCTGAGGGCCTTAATCCTAGGATATCGAGGCTGTAGTGGGCCAAGATTGCACTCCAGCCCAGACCAGCAACAGACCAAGCCTGTCTTAAATAAATAAAGGCTAGGCACGGTGGCTCACGCCTGTAATCCCAGCATTTTAGGAGGCCAAAGTGACCTCTGGCCTCACCTGAGTTCAGATGTTTGAGACCATCCTGCCCAACATGGTGAAACCCTGTCTTTACTAAAACCACAAAAAAGTTAGCCGTGTATGGTGGTGTGTGCCTGTAATCCCAGCTACTTGGGAGGCTGAGGCAGGAGAATTGCTTGAACCCAGGAGTTGGAGGTTGCAGTGAGCCAAGATAGTGCCACTGCACGCCAGCCTGGGCGACAGAGTGAGATTCCATCTCTAAATTAATTAATTAACTGTGATTAATATGCTAAGAGCGCTTATGGAAAAAATGCTAGAAATAAAAAACACTGTAATACAGGCCTGTCCAATCTTTTGGCTTCCCTGGGCCAAATTGGAAGAAGAAGAATTGTCTTTGGCCACACATAAAATACACTAACACTAATGATACCTGATGAACTAAAAATTTAAAAAAAAAAAATCTCATGATGTTTTAAGAAAGTTTATGAATTTGTGTTGGGCCACATTCAAAGCCACCCTGGGCCACATGTGACCTGTGGGCTGTGAGCTGGACAAGTGACTTGCTGTAAATACGAATGAAGAATGCCTTTGATGGACTTAGACATGGCCAAGGAAAGAACTGGTGATTCTTGAAAATATGTCAACTGAAAAGTGAGGAGAAAAAAGAAAAATACAGTTTACCTTAATGAACATTCAGGTATAAAATGCTACACTAATGGCCCCCAATAATTCATGCCTCCCCAGTATTCATACCATTGTTAGCCCCAACCCACAGCCAAGGAGACATCAGCAAACATGACCCAAGTAGAACTCTGATAGCCCTTATACTGTGGGACTTGCCCTCTTGGAGTGTGGCCCTGAGAAAGCATGTGAAAACAGCCAGGCTAGTCTCCTTCAGGAAGAAAGACCATGAAGAGGCAGGCCAGTGCAGTCAACCCACCAAACCCCAACCCCAGGTAACACAGCAGCTGAGTGCAGCCACATGAATAACTTAGTCAAAACCAGCAGAAACTGCCCAGTCAACCCACTGAATCATGAGAAATAAAATGATTCTAGTTGTAAGCCAGTAAATTTTAGGTTAATTTGTTACACAACAATAATTGCAAGAAAGAATGTAGTATTCTGCTTTGCTTCATGAGCCAAATATAAACGAATTTACAAAGATGGAAGTACTGACACTGATAAAGACATATGTTTGCGCAGCTCAGGCATGAGTGGATAGGAAAGGGATAGAAACGTAGAGAAGCGGAAGGTGATGATTTAAAAGTTTAAAAGAATATGCATACTGACAGTCACAACTTTAATCATGTCCTCTAGCAAGAAGGTACACATGAGAGAACTGACTTTACTAAAGGAAAAATTCGAAGGTATTTTTGTGTTTTATGTCTATTGATAGCTAGTAATTGCCTCTAGGTCTCTCCAGGTTGAGTCACATGTATGTAATAATAGCTACCTAGTCTAATAAACATTTCTTTTAAAATCACATGTTTCAGTAAAAATAACCTATCTTGCAATTTGGGACTAAAAAAATCTCTTCTCACCTTTGGTTTTAAAGTAGTTAAGCATCTTTTATCCATGTCCCAGAACTAAGCAGTTTTGCTCCCTTGTCTTTTTTTTTTTTTTTTTTTCTTCCTACTAAAAAAAGGCCTCTTATAAGTGAAATGACCATTGGTTTCCCTCTCAGAGAGGTACAGATCTCCAACATGGAAAATTGAGTGCACTAAGTCATAAGTCAAGCTTTCCCATTTAGCTCATTTATACAACATTGTTCACTTTGGAACCTGAGGGATTTTTTTTTTAATCCAGAGGATGACAGCTGAAACATAATTGCACATAACCTCAGAAAAGTTTACCACCCTAATGCAACTCAAAAGGAACACCTACCATTAAATTGGAACTCCACAAGCAATAACACCTAATGCAGTTTGGTTTTATGGGAGCTGTGTGGATTTCTTTTATTGTTTCCCTTTGCATTATTTTTCACATGCATTTGCAATGGCTTTTTACCATTCCTTCATTAGAGGCTTTTGTGAATTAAGGTTAGAAAAGCAGTTAACAAAATCAAACTACTCAGTTCTCCAAAAAATTAAACACAAAGTTTTAGCATATGACTCAAAATTCCACTCCTAGGTATATTCCCAAGAGAACAGAAAACATGTCCACATAAAAACTTGTACATGAATGTTCATAGCAGCATTATTCATAATCACCCAAAAAGTGGAAACAGACCAAATGCCCACAAACTGATGAATGGATAAACCACAGATATGGCATATCCATACAGTGGAATATTATTCAGTCACAAAAACGTGAAACATGCAACAATATGATGAACCATGCTAAACTATTCTAAGAGAATACAGTCAGACACAAAAGGCCACATATTGTCCAACTTTATTTATATGAAAGGTCCAGAATATGCAACTTCATAGAGGTAGAAAGGACAGTAGTGGTTACCAGGGACTAGAGGGAGGAAGAAATGGGAAGTAACTGCTCTTGGGTGTGAGGTTTGTTTTTGTGGTAATGAAAATATTCTGGAATTGGTGTCAGTTGCACAGCCTTGTCGGTGTACTAAAAACCACTGAATTGTACACTTTAAAATGGTGGGTTTTGTGGTATGTGAATTATATACCAATTTAACACAAAAGAAGAGACACAAAAACTACTACATTCTAAATTTATAACTAGGAAGTAGGTTGACAGAGCTTGAACCAGCGTTCCAAGTTTCTTCATTTATTCCAAAAAAGAAATTAGAACTTCCATTAAAAACCTTTTATGGGGCTGGGTGTGGTGGCTCACGCCTGTAATCCCAGCACTTTAGGACGCTGAGGCAGGTGGATCACTGAGGTCGGGAGTTCGAGACCAGCTTGGCCAACATGGCAAAACCCTGTCTCTACTAAAAATACAAAAATTAGCTGGGCGTGGTGGCACACACTTGTAATCCCAGCTACTTAGGAGGCTGAGGCAGGAGCATCACTTGAACCCCAGGAGGCGGAGGTTGCAGTGAGCTAAGATAGTGCCACTGCACTGCTTTGTAGTTTACAAAGCACTTTTATAATACATTAGAAGTTAAGTACTATCATCTGGTAATTTCCTCACCGAATCCATGCAGTAGATGATACTGTTTGGTATAGTTATTCTAATTCTACAAATGAGGAAACATTCCATTATATTTTCATTTTTGTACCTTTAAGCATCTCCAGATCAAGGTTTGTCTCTCATCTGTGTAAAAGGCATACAGTGTACATTCACTAAATGTTTAGATGAATGAATACACAAACTAAGGCTCAAGGGGGTCAAGGGATTACTGAAGATCAAATAAATCAGTGTTGAAGTACATACCTTTGGCATCCAAATCCCATGTGTTTCCCATAATACCATATTTACAAGTCTTCTGTGTTCCCTACACATTTGTTCAAGCCCCATTAGGTAAGCTGGTATCATGTTATTATTCAAAGCCCAAGTGGATGTCTTCCACAGTGATCACTGACATGGCATATTATAAGACCTCAAGGAAAACTAAAGTTAAACGACTGCACAGATTTATTTACTCCCAAACCTTCAGTTTATTACAGCAGACATCTCTACTAAGTGCCTACTGTGTGCCAGCCACTATGCTGTATTCCCCGGGAATAGCGCATGAAAATGAATACCTAGACTGGAAGTACCTAAGCACCTCTTTTAATGAAACATTTTTCTGTCTACCACATATTTCATCACTTCATCCTATCAGCTATCTATAAACTGAGTTCAGATATAATTTAAAATACGCCAAAGGAGTAACAGTCAGTCAGTGGATTCCTTTATTCACAATCATAATTCAACTTTCAGGAAAAGAGGACAACCGTCGTTTTAAGAAGTTTTCCATGAACAATGATGATCCTAACTTCCAAAATGTAAGAACTCAGCATTTGAGCATGGAGCCTCACAAATTCCCCATATACTATTCACTTAGGGTAATTTGAGATCTTTCTGGAGCCACATTCTAGAGATCCTAGTACCACCACATACTTTTAAAAGGTATTATAACTACTTCTCTCATGAATTACGGCTTTCAGTGAAGACAGCTTATTTCTTGTCTTTATGCTGAGCACTAAGTAGGACTGTTTTAAAACCAGGAGCATTTATATAGTGACACTAAAGTAACACAGGACTTGCATTTGTAATTTTGTCACAAAATCCACTCACATTGGAAACCAGATATTCCCAAAGTCCAAGTAAAATGGTGTGCCTTAGTTGTACAGGCCAGGAGAAGATTTTACCATCAGGCAGGGACCAGCTGCTATGTTCTTTTTTCTATGTGGGTAACCATCCATTTAATTAAAGTCAGTGAATTTTAAAACAGAAAAGTAAAAGGATAAGCTGTATGATTTAACAAGTGTCTTAAATGTCAAGTGAGTATAGCCTAAAACATCTCCAAATTTTAAAATTAAATGTTAATATTTTTATTCTCAGTCATAATATCCTTTGGCTTATTTTTACAATCAAAATCTATTTTGTCCTTTTTTTGTTTTCACTTCTGAATTCTGGGGGTCAAATTATAATATGATATTGTACAATTAAGTTTATCCTGTTAACAATAAATAAGCTCTTAGCAATTACTGTACTCTATATTATAGGAATTAGTTATCCAAATAGCTAGCTAAATACTTCAGCAATTAATTTAAATGTTAAAAATCATCACTGCTGTAATACATTTCATCACTTGCTTTCTTCGGCCAATATTCTAGCCAAGTTGATAATTTTTATTTAAAAGGTGGTCCCTAGGATATTACTAGAAATTAGTATAACAACTATGATCTTCTGTTATCCAGAATATTCAAGGCATTGGGTTCTCAGATCAAAACAAATATTTAAATAAGAAGTCATTAAAATCACCTTATGTTAATTGATATCCATAGAATTACAATACGTATATGCAGCATCTAACATACATATTCTTTTCTAAAAGTTTACATGTCAGTTGTTTGATACATGGAACACTTTTTTGAAACATATCAAGGAAATAATCGCATCGTCAGAGTAGACCATGAACTCCAATTTAATTGCTAGACTTTTTTCTGGCTAGACTATCTGATTTGATATACATTTATAATGAAGCTCATCACATTAAATAACACAAATTATTACCCCACGTTGGCATTTAGAAACAAGGGAGTATGATAATTGTATAGCTGAGAAGATTTTAATAGATACATCAACCTGGTGATGTGACTCACACCTGTAATCCCAGCTACTCAGGAGGCTGAAGTGGGGGGATCACTTGTAGCTCAGAGCTCAAAACCAGCCTGGGCAAGATAGTGAGACCTCTTCCCTTAAAACATTTAAAAAACAAAAATAAATTAGCCAGATATGATGTCATGTACCTATACTCCCAGCTACTCTGGAGGATAAGGCGAGAGGATCACTTGAGCCCAGGAGTTCAAGGCTATAGTAAGCTATGATCACACCACTGCACTCCAGCCTGGGTGACAGAGCAAGACCCCCATCTCTGTTTAAAAAAAAAAAGAAGAGACGAAGATGTATGAGAAACCCTATTAGCAATGCAGTTAGACTAGCAGCAAAGGAAAGCAAGTGATAGTGTATATCTCAGCCTCCCAAGTAGCTGGGATTACAGGCGTGGGCCACCATGCCCAGCTAATTCTGTATTTTTAGTAGAAGCGGCATTTCACCATGTTGGTCAGGCTGGTCTTGAACTCCTGACCTCAAGTCATCCACCCGCCTCAGTCTCCCAAAGTGCTGGGATAATAGGCATGAGCCACCATGCCCGGTGAAAACTGTTATTTTTTAAAAATTATATAAATAACATGTACTTGAAGTATATTGGAAAATCAGACTATAATGCAAGCCTGGACAAAAGCACACAGGCATTTGAATCTGGTGGTTGGAGTGTCTGATATCACAAATGCCTTTAATGTATTATAAAATATTAAAAACGTATCACAGATACTTTACCTTTGGGTAGACAATCATGATGTGCTAATATTTATATGGTATAAATTGATATAGTATTTTTTTGTTGTGTAATACCATATTTCAACTGGAATATGTTACAGGTGTTAAGTCTGACACATTTGGGGGATTAAAATTTCTTTCAATTATTCATTAATTTAACAAAAATATATTGAGTGGCTAATATATGCCAGACCTGTTCTCAGCTCTTAGAATGTAAAAGTGAATAAAACAGACTCAAATCTCAGCCCTCATAGAGATTGCATTCTAGTGGGGGAAGACAGACAATCGGCATAGTAAGTAAGTTATTTAATACTTTCTAATGTTAGCCAGTTTAAGGAAGAGGGAATAAAGCAGAGTAAAAGGGATTGGGATTACTGGGCCAGAGGGTCTTCGATTGTATGTAGGATTATCAGAGCAAGCCTCTCTGAAAACATGCCATTTGAACAAGGATTTGAAGGAGGTAAGGGAGTTAGACATGTAGTTATCTTTGGAAGGCTATTCCAGGCAAAGAAGAAAGCCAGTGCAAAGGCCCTAAGATATAAGCACTCCTAGAATTTCCAAAGAACAGTGAAGAGGCCAGTAAGTTACAGCAGAATGAAAGAGGGAGGTTACAGAGTAGAAAATGAAGGCACAGTTAAATGGGAGGTGGAGAGTGTACGCTAAGTAGGACATAGGAAAAGATTGTATTCTGAGTGAAACTGCGGACTACAGGAGGAACAACAGTTAAAGCAAGGAAACTAACTAGAAGCTATTAAAATACTTCAGTTTAGGAACATACCTATTTGGGGTAAATAATAATAATTCAGGCAAAAGTTGGTGGTGGCTTGGACCAAGGTGATAGCAGTGGAAATAGAAATGAGTGTCTAGAGTGTGTATACATTTTAAATTGTAGATATATATTCAATTTCTTGGCAGATTGAATATAGGATATAAGAAAAAGAGAGGCCTATAACTATAACTATAGGGTTACTGGCATGACCAAGTGGAAAGTTGGAGTGGCCATAACTGAGAAGGAGCAGGTAGGGGGAATAAAATCAGGGATTATGGGGGTTTTTTTGTTGTTGTTTTGTTTTGTTTTGAAATGGAGTCTCACACTGTTGGCCAGGCTAGAGTGCAGTGGTGCGATTGTGGCTCATTGCAACCTCCGCCTCCCGGGTTCAAGTGATTTTTCTGCCACAGCCTCCTGAGTAGTTGGGACTACAAGCATGCACCACCACGCCTGGCTAATTTTTTTGTACCTTTTAGTAGAGACAGGGTTTCCCCCTGTTGGCCAGGCTGGTCTCAAACCCCTGACTTCAGGTGATGCACCCGCCTCAGCCTCCCAAAGTGCTGGGATTACAGGTGTGAGCCACCACACCCAGCCCCAGAGATTACATTTTGAATATATTAATTTGGTAATATGTGTTATACATGAAAATATTGATGTTTAGCATTTAGTTTGATATGAGAGCCTAGAGTTCAGAGATTGGCAGCCTATACTGGAATTATACATTTGGGAGTGTTGGGGACTAACCTAAGTCAAGTTAGTTACATATAAGTCTACCAAG
The DNA here is from genome assembly GCF_009764315.1 of Trachypithecus francoisi. NCBI lineage: Eukaryota > Metazoa > Chordata > Mammalia > Primates > Cercopithecidae > Trachypithecus > Trachypithecus francoisi. Next base: position 87,400,998 of record NW_022681455.1, on the reverse strand, counting down.
CATTAGTAACTACAATTTTTTTTTTTTTTACCAAGAAAAGTAACTACTTTTCTTACTATCAGTAAACATAAAAGAAAATCTGTAACCAAATTCTGTGCAAATAAAGACATTAATGAAATAAACATTCATTAGCAAGCAGATACAAAACTATTCATATAATATGTTTTATATGCTCTCTGAGTATTTAGGTAATCCAGCCACTACTTTGCATGAATGGTTAATTTAAGGAAGATAAGACATATATCAGCAAAACTAAAAAATATCTTGAGATAACTAAAAACAAAACACAAACCAAACATACTGGATGAAGCAAAAGCAGTACTCAGAGGGACTTTATGGCTGTAAATGCAATGTTAAAAAAACAAAGATCTCAAATCAGCAACCTAATTTTATACCATAAGGAACTTGAAAAGAAGACCAAACTAAACTCAAAGCCAGCAGGAGGATGGAAATAATAAAGATTTCAGCAGAGATAAATGAAATAGAGAATAATAATCACAGAAATCAAAAGTTGATTCTTTGAAAAGATCAACAAAATTGACAATCTATTAGCTAGACTGAGTTTTAAACAAAAGGGAAAAGGCAAATAACTAAAATCAGAAATGAACAATGGGACTTTGCTACTGACCTTATAGAAATTAAAAGGATTGATAATACTATGAACAACTGAATATCAACAAATTAGACAATCTAGGCCAGGCACAGTGGCTCATACCTATAATCCCAACACTTTGAGAGGCCAAGGCATGAAGAATGCTTGAAGCCAGGAGTTTGAGATCAGCCTAGGCAACACAGTGAGTCCTTGTCTCTACAAAAAAATTTAAAAATTAGCCAGGTGTGGTGGCATGCACCCATAGTCCCAGCTGCTCAGGAGGCTTTAGCCCAGGAGTTCAAGGCTGCAGTGAGCCATGATTGTGCCACTGTACCCCAGCCTGTGTGGTAGAGCAAGACCCTGTCTCAAAAAAAAAAAAAAAAAAGATAATCTAGATGAATCAAAGATGTGCCTGTAATCCCAGCACTTTGGGAGGCTGAGGCAGGCAGATCACCTGAGGTCAGGAGTTTGAAATCAGCCTGGCAAACATGGTGAAACCCCATCTCTACTAAAAATACAAAAATCAGCTGAGTGTGGTAATGCATGCCTATAATCCCAGCTACTCGGGAGACTGAGGCAGTAGAATCACTTGAACACAGGAGGTAGAGGTTGCAGTCAGTCAAGATCACACCATTGTACTCCAGCCTGGACAACAGAGCAAGACTCTGTCTCCAAAAAAAAAAAAAAAAAAAAAAACAGTGTTTCCTAGAAACACAGACAATTCAAAACTGACCCAAGAGGAAATAGACAATGTCAACCAACCTGTAACAAGTAAAAGAGATTGAATCAGTAATCGAAAACCTCCTGAAAAAGAAAACTCAAGGACCAGATGGCTGCACTGGTGAAATTCTACCAACAATTTAAAGAAGAATTTCATCACTGTTACTGAAACTCTTACAAAAACTAGAAGAGCAAATACTTCCTAACACATTCTGTGAGGCCAGCATTACTCTCATACCAAACCCAGACAAAGATACCACAAGAAAGCTGCAGACCAATATCCTGTATGAATATTGATACAAAAATCTTCAACAAAATACTACCAAGCAAATCCAACAGCACATTAAAAGTGTTTATACATTATGACCAAATGGGATTTGTCCCAGGAATACAAGGATTGTTCAACATAAGATAATCAATGTAATACATGGCATTAATAGAACTAAGGGAAAAATAATACATGATCATTTCAATAAATACTAAAAATAATTTGACAAAACTCAACATCCTTTTATAATGAAAACACTCAGCAAACTAGGAATAGAAGGGAACTTCCTTAACATCATAAAGGGCAGTTATAAGAAAAATCACACCTAGTATCATCTTGTATAATGAAAAGCTGAAAGCATTTCTTCTAAGATCATGAAGAAGATGAGGATGCCCACTTTCACTCCTCCTCTTCACCTTTTTACTGGAATTCCTACACTTAGCAATTCGGCCAGAAAAAGAAATAAAAACTTCTAAATTGGAAAGGAAGATGCAAAATGATTTCTATTTGCAGATAACATGATTCTGTATACAGAAAAATCTCATATAACTCACTGAAAAAAATACTACTGCAGCTAATAAACAAATTCAGCAAAGTTATAGGGAACAAGATCAACACCCAAAAATCAGTTGTTTCCATACACCAGCAAAGAAATTTTTAAAAAAGAAAAAAAAAATAGTTCAATTTGCAACATTTAGAAGAGTAAAACACCTAGGAATATATTTAAGCAAGAAATTGAGGCCGGGCGCAGTGGCTCAAGCCTGTAATCCCAGCACTTTGGAAGGCCGAGGCGGGCGGATCACAAGGTCAGGAGATCGAGACCATCCTGGCTAACACGGTGAAACCCCGTCTCTACTAAAAAATACAAAAAAAAAAAACGAGCCGGGCGACGTGGCGGGCGCCTGTAGTCCCAGCTACTCGGGAGGCTGAGGCAGGAGAATGGCGTGAACCCAGGAGGCGGAGCTTGCAGTGAGCTGAGATCTGGCCAGTGCACTCCAGCTTGGGTGACAGAGCGAGACTCCGTCTCAAAAAAAAAAAAAAAAAAAAGAAATTGAAAGATTTATCCACTGAAAACTAAAAACATTGCTGAGAGAAATTAAAGAAAATCTAATAAATGGAAAGGCATCCCATATTCATGGATTGGAAAACTTTAAGATAGCAATATTCCCCAAAACAATCTACAAATTCAAGTGGTCTCTTTGCAGAAATAAAAAGCCAACCTTCAAATTGATATGGAACTGTAAAGGGCCTCAAAAAGCCAAAACAATACTGAAAAACAAAAACAAAGCTGAGAGGACTTATACTTTCCAAATTCAAAACTTACTACAAAGCTACAGTAATCAACAAGCATAGTGCTGGCATAAAGATAGACATATAAGCCAATGGAATAGAACTGAGAGACCATAAATAAATCCAAACATCTATGGCAAATTAATTTTTGACAGGAGTACCAAGACCATTCAGTGGAGAAAGAAGAGTGCCTTCAACAAATCATACGAGAACATTTGTATAATGACATGCAAAAAAAAAAAAAAATGAAGCGGGACTCCATATAAAATAATTAACTCATATATAATAATTAACTCATGGATCAAAGACCTCAATATAAGGGATACAAAATTCTTAGAAGCAAACATAGAAATAGATCTGCATTTCCTCAGATTTGACAATGGATTGTTAGATTTGACACCAAAAGCACTAGTAACAAAATTTAAAAATAGATTAGATTCTGCAAAAATGTAAAGCTTTTTTGCATTAAAAAACACTTTTGGCCAGGTGCAGTGGCTTATGCTTGTGACCCCAGAACTTTGGGAGGCCACAGCATAAGGATCGCTTGAGCCCAGGAATTTGAGACCAGCATGGGCAATGTAGTGAGAGCCTGTCTCTTACAAAAAAAAGTTTTAATTAGCCAGAAGCAGTGGCACAGGCCTGTGCTCCCAGCTACTCAGGAAGCTGAGCTGGGATCACTGGAACCCAGGAGATCAAGGCTCCAGTGAGCCAGGATTGTGCTGCTGCACTCCAGCCTGGGTGACAGAGCAAGAGCCTGTCTCAAAAGAAAAGAAATTTTTTTTTCTTTTCAACAAACTGAAAAGGGAGAAAATACCTGCAAATCTTGTCTCTGATAAGGTTCTAGTATCCAGACTATAAAAAGAATGTTTACAATTCAACAACAAAAACACAAATAGTCCAATTATAAAATGGACAAAGGACTAGACATTTCTCCAAAGAATCCCAAAGTGAAAGATGTCCTACATAATTGGTCATGAAGGAAATGCAAATCAAAACCAGACTTCAAAACCACTAAGATGGTTTTAATTAAAAAGACTGAAAATGACATGTCAGCAAGGCTGTGAAAAATAGGAACCCTCATACATTCCTGGTGGGAATGTAAAATGGTGCAGCTGCTATGAAAAACAATGTGGCAATTCCTCAAAAAATTAAACTTAGAATCACCATATGATCCAGGATTTCTACTTCTTAATATATACTCAAAAGAACTGAAAGCAGGGTCTCAAAGAGGTATTTGTACATCCATGTTCATAGCAGCACTACTAATAATAGCCAAAAGGTAGAAACGACCCAAACATCCATCAATAGCTGGATGGATAAACAAATCAAAGTATATACATAAAATGGAATATTATTTTTCCATAAAAAACAGATGAAGTAATGATACTTACTATAACTTATATGACCCTTGAAAACATTATGCTAAGTGAAAGAAGCCAGACACAGTTGGTCACGTGTGGTACCTTTTATATGAGGTATCTAGAGTAGACAAATCCATAGAGAATGAAAGCAGATTAGAGGTTACTGGGGGAAAAGAAAAGGGGGAGTAATTACTTAACCGGTACAGGGTGTTGGTATAGGATGATGAAAAAGTTTGCAAATGAGAGAGAATTGATAGTTGCACAACATTGCAAATACACTAAAGGCCATTTGATTTTACACTTTATTAAAATAGTAAATTGTTAAAATAGTTAATTGAATTACAGCTCTATTAGAAAATAAGAATGGATTGAAATGGATGCTTTCATTGAAAGCTAATGGAAATGTAAAGTGATGCACCCTCTCTTTAGGAAACAGGGTTTCTATATTTAACAATAAGTTTTAAACTTACTACTCTTTGATCCAGTGTTCTGTATATAGGAATCAAACAAACTAATCTGGGTGCAAATACTGATTTGCAGAGTTGTTCACTGAAGCTTTTTTTTTTCATAGTGAAGGATTAGGAAAATTCCTTTATTTCCAACAATAAGGAATTAATTTTTAAATAAGATATTATATAGGCAGGAAAATTATATTTTTGTAATGTCTGGGTAGATATCACTTTAGAAAAATAATTTTAGACGTATACATAATAATACATGTCTTTTCACTGTGGCTTTGGCTTTTCCTTTGGCTTTCTGTTAATGGGATTTTGGTGTTTCCATCATTTTTCTCTCTGCTTATTCATTTTTCAAGAATTTTCATGATGACTAAATACTCATAAAACTGAGTGAAAATAGTACTAAACTATGCTAAAATGTATTTGTGCATGCACTTGCCTTGGAGAAAAAAAGTATGTGACCAAAAGTATGCTAAAATGTAATAATGATTCTCTCTTCATTTTAAGTTGCTGGGTAATTTTACTTTGATTATTCTCCTTAATACTTTTAAGCTTGCTTATTGCATAGGCAATTTTAATAGTATAAACAGGAAAACAGAAGCCTAGTTTGATGTCATGTAGACAAAAAGAGTCAAACTTTAAGTCTTTTAACATAAGGGGTTGTGGAGACCAAGGTTTTATCATGAAGATGAAGGCTCCAGGTAGCAGGCTTCAGAGAGTAGATTGTAAATGCTTCTTATCAGACTTAAACAGTCTTTTCGGTCAGTCTTAAGGGCTTTGTATTGATGTTAATGCTGGTCAGCTGTGCCTGAATTCCAATAGAAAGGAGAGTATAATGAGGCATATCTGACCCTCACTTCCCATCATGGCCTGAACTAGTTTTTCAGGTTAACTTTTGAGTGCCTGAGGGGAGGGTCCAACAGTTAGAATTTTATTTTTGGTTTACTTCTGTTAAGTCAGTCTTTGCTAGTAGTGTCATGAAATTAGCTTGTGCTTAATTTTGAGTTTGTTTGTTTGTTTTTGAGACAGGGTCTCACTCTGTCTCCCAGGCTGGAGTGCAGTGGCACAATCACAGCTCACCACAGCCTCAACCTCCCCAGGCTCACGTGATTCTCCCGCGTCAGCTCCCAAGTAACTGGGACTACAGGCACGCACCACCGTGCCTGACTAATTTTTGTATTTTTCGTAGAGACGGGGTTTTACCACATTGCCCAGGCTGGTCTCAAAAGTCCTGAGCTCAAGCAATCCACCTGCCTTGGCCTCCCAAAGTGCTGGGATTACAGGCATAAACGGCCTGTGTTTAATTTTTAATTCTACTCTGTAAGAATAAATTTTATCTTAATAAAGATAGCTAGGCCGGGCGCGGTGGCTCAAGCCTGTAATCCCAGCACTTTGGGAGGCCGAGACGGGCGGATCACGAGGTCAGGAGATCGAGACCATCCTGGCTAACACGGTGAAACCCCGTCTCTACTAAAAATACAAAAAACTAGCCGGACGAGGTGGCGGACGCCTGTAGTCCCAGCTACTCGGAGGCTGAGGCAGGAGAATGGCGGGAACCCGGGAGGCGGAGCTGGCAGTGAGCTGAGATCTGGCCACTGCACTCCAGCCTGGGAGACAGAGCCAGACTCCGTCTCAAAAAAAAAAAATAAAGATAGCTAACATGATTATTTACTGTGTGAGATACTCTAATTTTAAACATTATCTTTCAATCAGGTGAACTAATTCTGCAGCCCATGCTGTTCACTATACTGCTTTTCAGTTTCATACACATTGTTAATGCCTATCCTTAAATTCATGTTCCTTTTCATTATACCTTACTGTTTCCAACTTAAGAACTATATAAATAATCAGGTAAATATACTTTCCAGTGATTGCATATTTTTGGATAACATTAGTGATGTTTAGCAGAGTCCCCTTGAATATTAAAATATTTATATATTAATTTTGTCATTTAAATGTTAAGTTTAAGCATGTAGAAAAATACCTAGAAAATACATATATTCTATAAAAGTGAATTACAATAGGAAAAGACTGACTATTGGAATGGCAGTGTAAGGACCACACGAACTTGCTCTCCCAGAGCCCCCAAAAAGAACAACAACAAAAATACTGGCCAACCATATAGTATCCACCATTTCAGAACTCTGGAAATTAACCAAAGCCACACAATGGACTGAATATTGTCTATTCCACAGGAAAACTACTGATCCTTGATAAGACACTGAATCTATGGCATTTTTAACTTGGAGCTATTCCCATCCTGCCTCCCGTCTCAACTGAGTAGTGCAGTAGCCATGGAAAGCCAGCGGCTTCACAGCCAATGGATATGACTGACCTCCTTGGAGCTGCATGAAAATCTCCATCCCTATTACTATCAACATTTTGTCTGAACTAGCAGCTCCCTAGAAAATCTTCGTTCTCGGCATCTTGGCTATTTCATTTGACTAGGGCATTACCAAAAACAACAGTAATCTGCTGGCAACATCTCAGCTACCTAAGCCTGTGATTAAATATGGAGGAAACAAGAACTGGTCAAAATATAAGAGGAATTCTTAGAAAACTGGAAAACATAGGCAGCTTTAAAAAGCTACAACATATTCTTGGGGATCTAGAAGACTGCAAATTCCTAGAAAGGAAAACACCTCATTCAAATACTCAGCTCCCTTCTGCTTCACCATGAAGCCCTGTGTAAGCAGGAAATGAAAACTAAGGTTGTCCTTTAAACCATCTGAACTTTGAAGGCATGCCTTCACACACAAATCACTTTGACAAGGGGTGGAAGATGTACAGGCAAGAGATTTAAGGAAATCTTACAACAAATCACTGGCTGACCACTAAATAATACTGACCCAGATATGCCAAGTAGGAAGCCCGATGTAGAATAAAAACTTTAAAAATTAAAAAGACCTTGGGGGACAACCACTACAAGGAATACAGAATCCACAGAATTCACTAAATGAAAAAAGAAAAGTCACTAAACAAACAGTAACAAAAACAACAAACCCTTGGGTGGGGTTAAGCGATACCAGAGTTATCAATATTATCTTAAAAGTCCAGTTTTCAACAAAAATTATAAGACATACAAAGAAACAGAAAAGTAGGCTGATACACATTTCTTTAAAAAAAAAAAAAGACAACAGAAAATGTGCCTACAGGGCCAGATGCTTTACTTAATTGGTGTGTGTGTGTGTGTGTGTGTGTGTGTGTGTGTGTGTGTAGTGAGCTTCTTTCATGTGTTTATTGACCATTTTCAAGGCTAATGACTATTAGTCATTTGGGAAATGCAAGTAAAAACCACAATGAGATACCACTTCACAACCACGAGCATGGCTGTAATACAAAAGACACAATAAAAAGTGTCACTGAGGATGTGGAAAAATTTGAACCATTATCCATTGCTGGTGGGAACATAAAATGGTGCAGGTACTTTGGAAACAGTTTGTTAGTTCCCAATGATGTTAAACACTCTTAGCTACATAATCAAGAGAAAGGAAAACAAGAGTAAATACAAAAATAAACCCTGTATATGATGTTCACAGCAGTATTATTCTTAGTAACCAAAAATGGAAATGACTGAAATGTCCATCAATTAATGAAATTAACGAAACAAAATGTATATATAACAAAGTGGAGTATTTGGCAAGTAACAATAATAAAGTACGGAAACATGCTACCATATAGATGAACCTTGAAAACGTGCTAAGCGAAAGAAGCCAGTCACAAAAGACCACATTGTATGATTGCAATTTATATGAAATCTTCAGAATAGACAAATCTATAGAGTCAGAAAGCAGATTAGTGATTACATATAGTTGGAAGTGTGCGGGCTGGAAACAGACGTGACTACTAATGTGTATGGAGTTTACTTCTCAAGTGATAAAAATGTTCTAAGATTAGATTGTGGTGATGGCTGAACAATTCTTTGAATATACTCAAAACGACTTAACTGTACACTTTAAATGGGTGATGTGTATGGTATGTGAATTATATCTCAGTAAAGCTGTTTCTTTAAAAAGTGAATCATTGGCTGAGCATGGTGGCTCATGCCTGTAATCCCAGCATTTTGAGAGGCCAAGGCAGGGGGATCACTTGAGCTCAGGAGTTGGAGGCCGGGCAACATAGTAAGACCCCATCTCTACAAATATTTAAAAATTAGCCGAGCCTGGTAGCACATGCCTGTGGTCTCAGCTACTTGGGAGGCTGGGAAGGAGGACAGCTCGGGCCTGAAGGTCAAGGCTCAGTGCAGTGCTACTGCACTGCAGCCTGGGTGGCAGAGTAAGACCATGTCTCAAAAAAAGAAAAAAGTGAATCATTAATATTAATGTCCTATATGTTTCACTTCACATTTTGAAACATGATACATTTCAGTACCTAAATTTTTAACATTTTATCATTTTAATATTTGATGGGAGCAATGTTTCCAGAGATGTTTTTAATGTTTTTTTTAATTGAATAATTCTAGCTGGCCAACTCAGCCAATCCGCACATTTAGCTCTCCAACTACCATACAACGTGCTTGGTTTAGGTCGGAGCGCAAATTTTCTTGATCATCTGTATGTTGGTATTCCCCGTCCATCTGGAGAAAAAGTGAGTGAAAATTCATTTTGTTTACAATTAATCTGTGTTTTAATATTCACTATTTAAGTATTGAAATTAAATAATTTGAATGTAATTGAATTTTAATTCAAATAAATCAAATATTTTTATTCCCTTTGAAGAATAAAGAAAAATGTATTGGTAGTGACCTAAGTTTATCTTACATAGAGCACATCATGATTTTAAGATACCGTGTAGTTTTTCCCTCTCCTCGCCCATAAACCTCACCTATCCATCTATCCTACTTTTTCATCCTAACATTTTTCACCACCTAACATGCACATAAATATTTTACTAACATAAATACTATTATACATATGTGTATTATTTATATAATATGTATAATCATATTACTTTACTTGCTTTGCTTATTGTCAGTTTCCCCTTAACTTGAATTTTAGCTCCAAGCAGCATTTGTACATAGCCCTTTGAACAGTGCCTCCTACATAAGTGTCTGATAAATATTTGTTGAATGAATGAATTCATAAAACACAAATATAATCTTTCCTTGAAAAGATGAGAAAATTTTCCAACAGATGGCACAAAAGCCTTATTTTTGGCTTAATAGTGGTAAACATAGCTTCATCCATACCTAGAATTTGAATTTCTCAAAGAAGCTACATTTTTCCTTATTTATTTAGAATAGTAATTGTGTTTTTTAAATGTGCTAAATGTTAAATGTTCTTAAATTCTTCTTCCAGTCTATACGAAAACAAGAGTGGACTGCAATCATTCCAAATTCCCAGCTAATTGTCATTCCATACCCTCACAATGTCCCTCGAAGGTAATGTCCTTGCTTGAACTGATTTGGTAAAGACACTGCTAACTCTGAATTATAGATACAGTGATGTCTTTTAAACTCTCTCATATTCCTGCTGTGTTCCCATGAGTGCCCATCCTTAATCTGCTTATGGCAAACTTTAAATGACTAAACATACTTACATAAACGGTCCCAGACATTTTTCATGTAGAACAAATTCAATCCTATGAGAAAAACGGCAGGTTAACTAATTAGGGATTTATACATATATTCTGCTTTAATAAACTGCTCTTCAATTTACTAGTTATAAATTCAAAATTTCAGGATACTAAATCTTTGTATAAAGCACTGATCTTTTAAATAAATTACTTGAGAAGTACTATATATCCCACAGTGGTTGGGCACAAATTTTGGAGTTAAATAGATGTAGGCTAAAAAACTCAGCTCCATTGCTGGCTGACTGCAAGACTAGGAGCCAGTCCTTTGTCCTCTCCAAGACTCAATTTCTGCATCTGAGGGTGAAATATACTTAACACAGTGCCAAGCATATGGTAAACGAACAGTAGGTATTTTTATCCTTATTAACAGAATACATTTATTTCATAATACAGCATTTAATTCTAAATCCTTAAATAATCTTTGTTCATTTTTATTTAAATTTCTAGATTGATTCTATTCTTTTTAAATTAGGTGATAAAAGTATTCACTAACATTTAAATTTCATAGGGAAAAATATGCTAGACAAATATCAACATGAGAAAATAACCAAACAGAAATGGTGAATTTGTCTATGAATATGTAACCAGTGGGGTCCCCTGCTTGTTACATTCCCTCTGAAAATACCAGCTTCATCATTCTTTATTAAACATCTCGATCGAATGTATTGAGTACCGAAACCAGCTTATGCCACCTCATGAGCTGACTCTGCATCTCTATTCAGTGAAGTCACACTGAAATCAGTTATGGTGGGAGAATCTACTCCATGAAAATTGGCAAGTATCATAAATAGGGCTTCCCCAACCCCTGTCTACCTCAGAGCCAGTTTACCAGCATACCAGCAGATGCACTTTATGGTAGATTAATGGGCTTTAGAACCAAACTACTTAAGAAGATAAACTTTATCGCAGCCTTATGCTTGGAATAAGATGACATCATTGAAACAGTTATAGTCCTGGTTCAGATTTTTTTAATGAGCCTATATTGTATGTGTTAGTTTTCTATAGATGAAATTTACAGTAAAACTAGAAAATCTGGACCATGAGTAGGAAACTATATAAAGTAGGGTACTTCTATACAGCTCAGTAGCATGACTTTTTTTCACTGCCACGGACATAGAACAGTCTCTTAAGATGGAGTGGTAAGCAAAACAACAAACAAAAGCAGCAACAGCAAAATGTAGAATAGTATGTGTAATAAGCAGGCACTGTGATTAAAAAAGAAGCTATCTACACATACATGTTCATACATGTATAAAATATCTCTGAAAGGATATGCAGGAAACTGGTAAGAGTGACTGCCTCTGAGTAGAAAACTGAGGATTGACTTTTGTCTTTTTTTTTTTTTTTTTTTACCAAAACACATATTCCTGATTTGTTAAAAATCTATTTTAAAAGTATAACTAGCTGGGCGCGGTGGCTCAAGCCTGTAATCCCAGCACTTTGGGAGGCCGAGACGGGTAGATCACAAGGTCAGGAGATCGAGACCATCCTGGCTAACACGGTGAAACCCTGTCTGTACTAAAAATACAAAAAAAAAAAAAACTAGCCAGGCGAGGTGGTGGGCACCTGTAGTCCCAGCTGCTCGGGAGGCTGAGGCAGGAGAATGGCGTGAGCCCGGGAGGCGGAGATTGCAGTGAGCTGAGATCCGGCCACTGCACTCCAGCCTGGGCGACAGAGCAAGACTCCGTCTCAAAAAATAAAAATAAATAAATAAATAAAAGTATAACTAGCAAAAACATCTCATAAAAGAACTGTTTTCTTAAGTATGAGTACAACACTAAGAGTAGCTTTCAACTAATTAACAGTATTTGGTTTTTTAAGGTTTACTTACTCTTCTGAATTTCCAGAAAATTATACCATAGCTTTTTTCCATAATCTCAACATTTTTCATGTTTCTCTTACTCTTTCCAAAGAAATGTTCTTTTCAAATTTATGTTCATAATAAAAACCAAATTGATTTTAGATTTTGAGGTATATTTTGATATTTATTGACTAGAGGCTAACTTATGGATCAATAAATTTTAATTATCCCAGAATAAGTCAATAGCTACTTGCTATTTACCAGAACAGTCTTACCTTTATTAAACTTTTAAAATAAAAATATAGCCATTACCTGTTTCTAGGGAGAACAAAAAGTTATGTGTATATAACAACCTGCAGAGTTGGTGATACAGTCCTTAGTTTTAGGCTTTCAGGGTGTGCAAATGCTGTCTTACACAGACTGTTTTAGAAGGAAAGAGCTAGTTCTGTTTACTGAAGACCTCTAGTCTGTATATTGCCATTAATAGGGAGGGACTAAAGATGATTTTGTAAGTGATCTGAACCTAAAAGTCATTGTAGTAATTGCTCCAACATGATACAAAAATTATAGAAGTTCTGCACAAGCCATCAACATTCAAAATATTTATGTTTTAGTTGGTCATATTACATATGTGACACAGGTCAAAAATGAGATGATACAGAAGGCTTCTAGGATCATGTGACTCCCTTGCTTTACAGTTCAGGATTTCAAATTAAGCAGGTAAATCAAGATGTAAAAAAAATGTCCATGATTGTCCAAAGTACCCTTGGATATGTTTACTAAGAATAATTCTCACAGGATCAAACTTGGAAGATGAAAAACATTGAAATATCTCATCAAAAATTCTATTTCAGTTGTCTAGGTGAAATATAAACCACAGCATCATCAATATTCTCAGCCCTATCTGATTTATAATTGCTTTTGTTTTATTTATAATGAATGGACAGATGAACGAATGGTTTAATGAATACATTGTTTCATTAATAAGCTGTTTTGCTTTGGGGTCTCAATATAACTTTGTTATTTTTAAGTAAAATTTGTAATTTTAATTTGTTCTGTTTTTTCTACAGTTGGAGTGCCAAACTATATCTTACACCAAGTAACATTGTTCTGCTTACTGCTATAGCTCTCATCGGTGTCTGTGTTTTCATCTTGGCAATAATTGGCATTTTACATTGGCAGGAAAAGGTTTGTTCATTTAAATGAAACATTAACTTTGGTTAATTTATTCTAGTAATACATACATTGCTCTTTAAAAACACTGTTTATTTTAAACTGTTTTCATATGACTAGAATTTCATCATTTTTCAAGTTCTGTCCAAAGCATCATTTTATTGATGATTATTTTATCCCTGGAAGTGACTAATGTCTTCTGTCAATTCATACAAATCACAGGAGATGTCTACTTTAAAAGTTTGATGCTGTACAATAGTAATAAAGTGATCATTCAGAAATCAAAAGGCATTTAGAAACAATTTCATAATGACCTGAAAAATAATAATGATTTTAAAAAATGAACTTGTGTTCAGTATCTACTGATAAAGTCATGGACATTCTTTGGCTAGGATTAACAGCTATCTCTTTGAAAAGAATTAGAGTAAAAAGAGGTTAAATTATTTTCTCAGGGTTTAGGTGGAAGGTAACAACTAAAGCAATAAACAGCCAGGCACGGTGGCTCATGCCTATAATCCCAGCACTTTGGGAGGCCAAGGTGGACAGATTGCTAGAGCTCAGGAGTTCGAGACCATCCTGGGCAACATGGTGAAACCCCATCTCTACAAAATATAAAAAAATTAGCCAGGCACCATGATGCAAGCTATAATCCCAGCTACTCAGGAGGCTGAGGTGGGAGAATCACCTGAGCCCAGAAAGTTGAGGCTGCAGTGAGCTGCGATTGCGCCACTTCACTCTAGCCTGGGCAAAAGGAGTGAGACCCTGTCTCAAAAAAGAAAAAAGCCATAAACATCTTTTTCATCTATAAGTATTCTTTGCATTCAACTGATTTCTGTTCTTTAGTATAATACTCTAAATAATAATTGAAAACAAAACTCCCAAATATGTAAAAGATTTTTATGCAATGTTTATGTGAAAAAAAAAACTGTAAATTTATTAGCAGTTTAGATATATGTGAAAAAGCTAGTTTCTATTTGTATATGGGTTCCAATCAATGCCCTCAAAATAGGGCTTCTTTGTGGCCCCAAAGAAAGGTGTTTTTCTTTTTTTGCACCTACACTCTGGATTGTCATGCCATCATAATCATTTTTTGCTAACTAAAATTACCGTCTTTGTTCTTTTAACGTATGAAAAAGAGAACATATTAGTTGTTCCATAAATGTTCTTTTTCATACTTTCGTCGCTTTTAAAAAAAATCACTCCTTTCATATCAAAAATAGTAACATGCAGTTACATATTCAGTTAACCTTAAGATTGCAACTTAAGAGTAAGATCAAGGACAACCATACATACTTTGCCCAGAAGTATCAGAATATCATCTGAAAGATTCCATAGTTCTTGACCTATGAAGCAAAGGAAATTAATTTCATTAATTCCTCAGTAGATCTGATTACAGCATAAACATTGTGTGCTTATAACAATAATTATGCAGTAGCCAAAAATTAAAGTTTTAAGTACAAGTATACATTTGACCATGTATATACTGTGTCTCCTGTGGCACTGTGGTATCTCAAAGAGGTAGAACCTCTCTAACCACTTTTTTACTTAAGCAGGCTGGCTCCTTCTACCATTTTCTCACTGCAAGCTTTCCCCAGTGTCTGTCCCTGCCCCTCTTCTTTCAACACTTTACCTGCCAATTTCATCTAAAATCATGGCTTCAGATATCCCCAGCTCTCATCTCTAAAGGTCCTTCCCCATTTCCAACTATCACCATGATAGCTCAACCTAGATGACTTACAACACCTCAAAACCAGCATTCTAAAGCTTCATCTGTCTTACTTGCCTACAAGATTTCATCAATTGCCTATGGACTCTGCCTCTGTAAGAAGTTCTACAGCTGACTTCACCTCTACATTCCTACTGCACTGCTTAACCCAGCCCCTTCTTACGTCCTACTTGGTCTCTTTCTTTCCGTTCTCTCCCCTTTCCATTCCATTTAGCACACTCATCATTCAGTTTAGCCTTCATCATGTCACTCCCCTGCTCAAAAAGCTCTAGTGAATATCCATTGCCTTTTATGTATAAAATCCTTGGCCTGGCCTGCATATGACTTCCATGTGACTCCACAGTCTTATTTTTTACCAGCTCCTTTCACATATCCGTGCTCCTTCCAGCCTTCTCATGATTGCTCATGTTGTAACCCCAGCGTGGAATGAATACCACTCTCCCCATTTCCATGCTTTCAAATACTTTCCATGTCTTTTCAAAGCTTTCCCTTTCCTCACCTGGATCTAGAAGTAGTCTCTTAGACTTGGTAACATTTTTCACTTTTTATCTTGAGTTACAGTTATACAATATGCTTTGTGTTTGTCTTTTTGGAGAACAAGATACAAAACTGAGGTTTTTTTAATATTAAAATATCAAACACAGTATTGGTATTGGGAGTATTGGAAGCAAAGGGCCAATGACTATCTGCTAAATAAACAATTTAATGAAAAAATAATTAGTACATTAGTACTTTAATATAATTAGTTTAGATTTGGTTTTGTTTGGGGTTTTTTTTTTTTTTTTGGAGACAGAGTCTCACTCTGTCACCCAGGCTGGAGTGCAAGTGGTGCAATCTTGGCTCACTGCAACTTCTGCCTCCCAGGTTCAAATGATTCGCCTGCCTTAGCCTCCCAAGAAGCTGGGATTACAGGTGCCCACTACCACACCCATCTAATTTTTTATTTTTTTGGTAGAGACAGGGTTTCACCATGTTGGCCAGGCTGGTCTCGAATTCCTCCCCTCAAGTGATCTGCCCTCCTTGGCCTCCCAAAATGCTGAGATTACAGGCATGAACCACCACCACACCCAGCCATTAGATTTGTTTATTAACATTAGTGTTAAGAATGAGAGAAAAATGCAATCATTGATTTATCCTTATAGAATCTAATGCTTATTCCTATTTTCAAGTAGATAGTAAGTGATAAGAAGCTAAGTGTTTAAGGACCATAAGTATTTAATGTGCCCTAAGTATTCAAGTATTTCTTGTTTTTTATTCAATTAGTCATTAATTATAAAACAGCTACTATAAACTACAAAAATACTAGAATTAGGAAATCATATCTATTATCTACTAATTGCTGGAGACTTTTAAAAATGAATCAGTATTTCAGAAATGAATCTTTTTGTAACATTTCTCTACCATTTATAAACGAGTCTAAAATTCTTTTTCAGAAAGCAGATGATAGAGAAAAACGACAAGAAGCCCACCGGTTTCATTTTGATGCTATGTGACTTGCCTTTAATGTTACATAATGGAATGGCTGTTCATTGATTAGTTGAAACGCAAATTCTGGCTTAAAAAATAGGGGAGATTAAATATTATTTATAAATGATGTATCCCATGGTAATTATTGGAAAGTATTCAAATAAATATGGTTTGAATATGTCACAAGGTCTTTTTTTGTTAAAGCACTTTGTATATAAAAAATTTGGGTTCTTTATTCCGTAGTGCTGTACATTTCTGTTCCTTTGTGGAATGTGTTGCATGTACTCCCGTGTTTGTGTATTTATAATCTTATTAGTGTCATGATGATGGAAAAAGATGTGTATAAATAAAAATAATTAAATGAGCAGGAATTTTTGTGTCCACTTGAGTTGGTCTTGCTTCTTATTCTAATGATGCAAATTATACTTTTGTGACTATATCACAGAGTCATTATGCATTCAGCTTCATCACAGCAGGTCAGGGGTCTCTCACTGATGACATACAATATAGTGATCAGGCTCTGACTTGGTAGCACAGTAAGACAGACTTGCCTTAAACTCCTAATTCCACCACTTACAAAGTCATTATTTGAACTTGACTCTTGTTTAACCTGTGTAGCCTCAGTTTTCTTGTTTATTCAGTGGGGCTAATGATACTTGCTTGAGTTATTGTAAACATTAAATGGGATGATGTATGTGAAGTGCTTAGCTTGGTGCCTAGCACAGAGTAAGTGCTCAATATGTGGTAGTTGTCATTATTACTATTTTAGATGATCTTATTAGACTTATACATCTAATTATAGAAATATATAGACTTGACAATTTTATTTTCAGGCATGAAGAAATATTCTTTGGAAAAGCTAAATTTTTGGCGACTGACATATAAAGATTTACTTGCTCATATTAACTAAAAATTATAGTACTCTCCAAGAATTAATGTGCCCTAAAAATTTTCCTCTGAAAACTGATCCTTATCATGTGATAATGAAGAACATTTGATTTCTTGAAAGGAAACTGCTGTAGGCAGCATCTGGGAATGCAAATCTTCAATCACATTTCTATTCTCAAAGGCTTGGAGAAGTCTATAATTTACATTCAGACTTCAATGCAAATTTTATATTGTGAATTTCACATTTCCAAAAAGTTACTTTAAAAAGACTTTAAGACTGAGAAAAAAAGTTTATCAATGCTAATAATTTTCTAATATGCAAATGGACATGTGATGCCTATAAAACAAAAATTTCTCTGAAAACAATTTTGTTCTTATTTTTTTCTTCACAGTTTACTGAGAATGGCATGTGTTTTTACTTTGTATCTAAGCATGTTAACATGTCTTCTTAATAAATATTCCTTATTGAAACAAAGTATTTCAGTGAGTTTCTAAATAATTATTTCAGAGCATGAATAGACCTTAGAGCTTATGAAAGCATTTATCTGGACTGGGAGACTGGTAAGGTGACTTGCCCACTGCCTCTCTGTGGGTCAGGGGCAAGATAGGACTCTCCTGACTGTAATATTCAGTTAAATTCACTAGTTATCAACCCACAGCACTCTCCTAGGCACTATGTGACACTTTCCCAAAGACAACTGGGCTCATTATTGATATAGCCTGAGTCTTAAAACTCATGTGGAGTCAGGGTTTACAAGACAAATAAAATGTTAATGACAATTAAAACTACAATCAGTGACATTAATACTGTTTCTGTATTTCCAAACGCAACTTCAATATCATTTATTAAGGGACAGCAGGTAAAAAAAAATGTGTCACAACATTGAGAATCACTAACAAGACCTTTATTTTAATTTTGAATATTGCAGTGGAAACAGAACAAGGCTTTGAAGTCAGACCAATCTGGATTCAGGGCCCAACTCCCCGATTTCATGACTCTGAATCAGTCACTTCTTTGAACTTTGGTTTCTTCATCTGTAAAACAAAGTTAGTGAGTAATACCTACCTTCAAGGACTGCTCTGAGTCTGAAATGGCAGTTTGTACATAGAAGATGCTTGATAAGTGCTGTTTTTCTTCCTTCCCATTTCCCATTACAGTGACAAACGAACATTTTCTGAGATTTCTTTCCCACTGACTATATGTTAGTGTTATCCATCTTTGGGGAGCTAGGAAGAGTAATTAAGAATTAATAATCATTTTGAAGATACTGTAAATACGTTAATACACCATTTATTTGAACTAGCCCTTCACATTTCCCCATCCTTGCAAGTAGCTAGAATACCTCATAAAAGGAAACAAAAACTTAAATCGTGTCCAGCAGACCTCGATGGTATACCTGAGATTGATCTAGGATATTTAAGGGCTTACTCCTCAGGATAAACGTGAATTAAAACCAGCCGTTGTGATTACCTGCACCTGACCAGTTATTTTAAAAGGCTAATACATAGTAGATTAGGGAGTGCTTTTGATCCACAACTGTACAAGGGAAAGGAAGGAAACAAGGTTAGGCAGAAAAGTCAAATTGTGATGCATTCTCAATGGAATGCCTCATAACAACCCTACATCGAGTTCTGAGATAGGATGACCTTTCCTATCTCCTAACCTGTCCCAAGTTAGAATATGAAGGCTGGGCCTTTACATTCCCACATTCATCAGTTACAGGGCACAGGATACCCCAAAGGCCTCTAACAAAATGAAAACAGGTACAAATAACCAGTATCAAAAATGAAAAGGGTATAACTACAGATAATCTATTTATTAAAAGTAGGAAGACTTGGAGAATAACTTTATACCAATGTATCTGAAAGTTTATACAAAATGGAACAATTCCTAGGAAAATATCACTAAAACATAAAAAGAAACAAAACCCTAAATATTCATTCTGGTGGATGCTGTGGTGTAGTGTCCAGATCCAGCATCAAGAATAAAGGACTTACTATCCTAATTTTTGGGAGTGTCATCACTGTTCATCTGCCAGCCTCATCTGGAGAGCAGACTCACTCAAGATCAGTCCCCTCTTCTTAACATAAAAATCTTAAGTGTTCATAAACTAAAAAGTAAAAGCCGACAGACCTGTAAGGAGAAACATAAACTCACGATTTGTGTTTGTGGGAGACATCTACACTTTTCTACGGTAACTGAAGGAAAAAGTAGGCAGGAAATCAGAACGCTTAGAGCTGACCTGAAAAGCACTCAGTCAATCTAACCTAGTGGATATTTATATAACACTCTCACCAACAGCAGCAAAATACACTTTTTCAGTGCACATGGAACACTTACCAAGATAGACCATATTCTGGGCCATAAAACAAGTCCTACCAAATCTAAAAGAATAGAAATCATACAAAGTAGATTATCAGACTATAATAGAATTGAACTAGGGAGATCCATGGAAAATACCCAGATATTTTAAATAACCATAGGGTCAAACAGGAAGTCTCAAAGGAAATTTTAAAATATTTTGAGCCAAATGAAAAATACAACATAACAAAATTTGCAGGAGGCAGTGCTGGGGGGTGGTATTTATAACATTAGATGCACATATTAAAGAAGAAACGTGATGAAAGAAACCAAGGAAGACTTCAATAGAAAGTCAGTGTGTTCATGGATTAGGAGATGCCAATACTCCCCAAAGTGATCTGTACATTTCACGCCATCCCTATCAAAATCCCAGCAGTATCTTTTTGTGGACATGGACAAGATTTTGTGCAACTTATATGAAAGAGAAAATAGACTAGTTTAAAACAATGTTGAAAAAGAAGACAAAGTTGAAGAAATCAAACTATGTGACTTCAAAACTTGTTATAAAGCTAGAGTAATAAAGACAGTGTGGTATTGGCAAAGAGAGACACATAGACCAATGGAATAAAATAGAGTCCAGGAATAAACTCACACAAATACAGACATTTGATGTTTGACAAAGACGTAGAAGTTACTAAGTGGAAGTCAGTCTTTTCAACAAACTGTGTCAGAAAAATTGATCATCTGTATTTGCCATAAATACAAAGGGCAAAGGAGAGAAAAAGAACCTTGATCTAAACCTCACCTTACACAAAAATTAACTCAAAGTGGGTCATAAATTTAAATATAAAATGTAAAACTAAAACTTTAAAAGAACACATAGAATATCTTCATAGGCTAGGGTTAAGCAGAGTTCTTAGAAATGACACCAAAGTTATGATTCCTTTTAAAAACTAATAAATGTGACTTCATCTAAATTAAAAATGTTTGCTTTGACAAAGACACTTCTGAGAGAATGGACAAGCTATATGTGCAAAGAAAAAAAAATTTTTTTTTGAGATGGAGTCGTGCTCTGTCACCCAGGCTAGAGTACAGTGGTGTGATCTCGGCTCACTGCAGCCTCCGCCTCCCAGGTTCAAGCAATTCTCCTGCCTCAGCCTCCCAAGTAGTTGGGACTACAGGTGTGTTGACACCATGCCTGGCTAATTTTTGTATTTTTAGTAGAGACAGGGTTTCACCATGTTAGTCAGGCTGGTCTCAAACTGCTAACCTCAAGTGATCCACCTGCTTCAGCCTCCCAAAGTGCTGGGATTATAGCCATAAGGCACCGTGCCCGGCCAAGAAAATATTTTCAAATCACATATCCAACAACAGACTTGTATCTGAATCTATAAAGAACTCTCAAAACTCAACAATACAAAAACTCGGACAAGATGACACCTAAGGAAGCTCCTGCCTCTCCCAAAGCTGAAACCAAAGCAAAAGCTTTGAAGGCCAAGAAGGCAGTGCTGGAAAGCATCCACAGCCACACACAAAAAGGGGTGTCTGCACTTCACCCACCTTCCAGCACCTCAAAACACTACAGCTCTAGAGACAACCCAGATATCCTCAGAAGAGTGCCCCCAGGAGAAACAAGCTTGACCACTCTGCCTGATTCCCCCTGACCGTTGAGTGTGCCATGAAGAAGACAGAAGATAACGACACACTTGAGGTCATTGTGGATGGCAAAGCCAACAAGCAGCAGAGCAAACAGGATGTGGAGCAGATCTGTGACACTGATGTGGCCTGTCAATCAGGCCCAGTGGAGAGAAGGCATGTGTTTGACTGGCTCCTGTTTATGATGCTTTGGATGTTGCCAACAAAATTGGAATCATCTAAACTGAGTCCAGCTGGCTAATTCTAAATAGACAAATTTTCACCAGTAAAAATAAAAAACAATTTGAGTAGGCAATAATTTGAGGATACTTCAATAAAGAGGATATATGGGTAGCAAATAAGCATATGAAAAGATGTTCAACAGGATAAGCCATTAGGGAAATGAATACTAAAACTATGAAGAGATACCAGTACACATCTATCATGAATAAAGAATGCTTTCACGGATAAAACAAAGAATGCTGACAATTCAAAGTGCTAATGTGGATGTGGCACACATCTCTTTCTGGTAAATTATAAAACTTTTCTGAGAAACACTACGGAAATTTTCAATAAATGCCCATCTGTACCATGTTAATGGACAGGAAGACTCAAAATTGTAAAGATGTCAAAGCCCTCCCAACTCCACTCATCCCAATGGGGTGTTGTGTTGCTGAGACTGCTAAGAGGTTTCTAAAATGTATACGGAAATATAAAAGAACAAGAACAGCCAAGACAATCTTGAAAAAGAACAAGGACCTGCTCTACCAGTTAACAAAATAATAAAGTTAGGGTGATTAGGCCAGGCATGGTGGCTCACACCTGTAATCCCAGCACTTTGAGAGGCCGAGACGGTTGGATCACCTAAAGTCAGGAGTTCGAAATCAGACTGGCCAACATGGTGAAACCCTGTCTTCACTAATAATACAAAAATTAGCCGGGCGTCATGGCACACGCCTGTAATCCCAGCTACTCGGGAGTCTTGAGGCAGGAGAACTGCTTGAACCTAGGAGGCAGACATTGCAGTGAGCCAAATTATGCCATTGCCCTCCAGCCTGGACAACAAGAGTGAAACTCTGTCTCTGAAAAAAAAAAAGGCGGGGGGGTTAAGGTGATTAACAGTGTGGTATTGGTGAAGAGATAGACCAATGGAACATATTAGAGAGTGCAGAGAAAGACTCATATACATGGACGTTTGATTCAGGAAGGAGGTAACACCACAGAGCAGAGGAATATGAACAGCCTTTTAATAATAAATAAGCTGAGACAATTCATTAACTAAAAGATAACTGCACTCCCATCACACAGAAAAATCAATTCCAGGTGGATTGAAGGTGAAATACGAATGCTTCTAGTACTTAATTTAATAACTTCATGATACTAGAGGGTGGGTTTTCTATTCATTAAAAAAACACTATAAAGGAAATTTCTGATATATTGAAGTATATTAAAATTAGTAACTCTATCCACAAGAACTATAAGAAGTTTGAAAGTGTGAAGAGACAAGTCACCAAATGAAAGAAGATATTTTCAACAAATAAAAATGACTGTATTCAAAATCTAGAAATCCTACAAAATTATTTAGAAAGAAAAAGACAGTTCAATAAAAAATTGAGCAAAAGGATTGACAAAAAGTATTAACTGCTGACAATAACCAAATGTTGGCATGGATGTGGCACAACAAAAGTCTGATACACTCTTAGCGGGACAAAGTTTAAAAAAAAAAAAGTAAAAGCAGTGGTTGGTTTTATTTAGAGTAGAAGATATGCATACTCTAAATCTACATATCACTTCTACTCTTAAGAAATTTTCACACATGTGCACCAGATTATAGGTATAAAAATATTCATAGCAACTATGTTCAGAATGGCCAAAATCTAGAAACTGCCTAAATATCCATCTACATGGATTTTTATACAATGAAATACTATACAGCCATGACATTTCATGAACTATACTTGCACACACCACATGGATTAATCTCACAAAGTTAAGCCAAAAAGCAAAACACAAAAGCATACACACATCATGATCCACTCATACATATAAAGTTCAAAAACAAGAAAAATTAAACTATATTGTTTAAGGATATATTTATTTTAAAAACTACAAAGAAAAGGTAGGAAACAACAAAAGTCAGAACAGTAATAAACTCTAGGGAACTGGAAGAAGATTACGACCAAGCAGAGGCACATGGAGACTTTAGTACATAAGCGATTTTCATTTCTTGATTTGGGTAGTATTTTCATGGCCCTTCACTTTATTAAATTGTACATACATATTTGTTTAAGGTGCTTTTCTAAATATAGATATTTCACAATTTTTTAAAAAATCTTATAAAACTTTCCCAAAGATCCCTTTGCAGATCATATATCCAGAAACAGAAGTTTCATTACAAGTCTTAGATTACATATTTTATAGCACAAAATAGTTTGAGATTTGTTAACAGTACAATAATTTACCTTTCTCAAAAATATAACAGTTAAATAACAGTGACATATAGTTGAATAGATGCATTCCAGTCATGTTTGTTTTAAATAGCGTAAGCATATAAGCCAGCACAGATATTCATAGTTCATTAAGCCCTTAAGTTGAATTTATAAGAAATTTTTATTATTTAACAAACATTACCAAATAACTGTATCAAGAATTTACACTTTATGGTTTCATATTGTGCCAATAAAGTAGCATTTGTTTCAACTTTTAGTAAATAGGTTTTTTTTTTTTAGAGGGGAGTGTTGTTTTTTAATAAAAGAACACCAGGTTAGAAAGTAAATAGGTTTAAACAAACACATCTCTTTTCAACATGGGATTCTGGTTTTAAAGAAAAAAAAAGATACCACATATGTTAGTAACTTTATTCTTAGAAAAAAACAGTCATATGTCACTTAACGACAGACACACATTCTAAGAAATGCATCATTGTGCAAACTTCATGGAGTGTCCTTACACACATCTAGATGGTGTAGCCTATTACACACCTAGGCTCTACAGTTTAGCGTATTATTCCTATGCTACAAACCTGTACACCATGTGACTGTACTGAATAGTGGAGGCAATTACAACACAATGGTATTTGTGTATCTAATTATATCTAAACATAGAAAAGGTACAGTAAAAATATGGTATTATAATCTTATGGGACCACAGTTGTGTATGTGGTCCATCATTCACCAAGAGGTCATTATGCAGCACATGACTAAAATTAGGGCATTTCTTAGTTTTTCACAATCAAATGAAAGCTGGTTTCTGCTGAGGCCTCTCTCCTAATGACCAGAAATTTTTTTTTTTTTTTTTTTTTTTTTGAGACGGAGTCTTGCTCTTCCACCCAGGCTGGAGTGCAGTGGCCGGATCTCAGCTCACTGCAAGCTCCGCCTCCCGGGTTTACACCATTCTCCTGCCTCAGCCTCCCGAGTAGCTGGGACTACAGGCGCCCGCCTCGTCGCCCGGCTAGTTTTTTGTGTTTTTAAGTAGAGACAGGGTTTCACCGTATTAGCCAGGATGGTCTCGATCTCCTGACCTCGTGATCCGCCCGTCTCAGCCTCCCAAAGTGCTGGGATTACAGGCTTGAGCCACTGCGCCTGGCCGAAAGCAATATTTCTTAAAAGCATTCTTGGTTTAAAATTATGCTAACCAGAAATTTAGAAGTTTAGGGGACAGTGTTACTGAAAGAACTCTTTGACTCCCTGACAGCTCTTCTTCAATATCGATAACACAGGAATGATTGTGGTTCATGCATTTTATGGGCTGAATTGTGTTTCCCACAAATTCACATGTCAAAGCCCTATCCCTCTATATAACTTTTTGGAGACAGGACCTTTAAGGAAATAATTAAGGTTAAATGAGGTCAGAAGGGTTGGACCCTAATCCAATAGAACTGGTGTCCTTATGAGAAGAAGAAGAGACCAGGGGTGCGCATAGAAAGAGTAAAAGGCCGCTGAAGACACAGTGAGAAGGTGACAGTCCACAAGCCAGGAGAGAGGCCTCAGCAGAAACCAGCCTTCAGAACTGTGAGAAAATACATTTCTACACGGTAAGTCACCCAGTCTATAGCTACACTGTAATTCTGCCACGGCAGCCTGAGCAGACTAATAGAATGCACTTTTTAAAAACTATAATTTTCCTCCCCTAAAAAACCTACAGTTGTGTAATAAACACTGAAATCTTCATATACTGAGACCCCACCTGATTGTTTTTCACTAAACGTCACCATTGCTGTAGCCATATTTTCACCCTGTAAAGTTCAAGATCCATATTATAATTTACTACAAATAGTTTCTACACATAAAAGTTTGGTTCTTTTAAAATTCCTCTACTTTCCTTAGTTATAATCTCTGTATTAGCTGGTTCAGCCTGCCACAAGAAAATACCATAGACTGGGTAGCTGAAACAACAGACATACTTCCTCAAAGTTCTGGAGGCTGAAGTCCCAGATCAAGGCAGGAGCCAATTCAGTTTCTGATGAGGACGCTCTTCCTGGCTTGCAGATGACTGCCTTCTTGCTGTGTCCTTACATGGCCTTTCCTGGTGCCTGTGCATGAAGAGACAGCAGGCTCTCTGATGTCTCTTCCCAACAGGACGCTATTTCTTTCAGATCAGGGACCCACCCATACGGCCTCATTTAACCTTAATTACTTCCCTCAAGGCCCTCCTCTTCAAATACAGCCTCACTGCGGGTTGGGGCTTCAACATATGAACTAGGAGGGGACACAGACAGTAAGTAACAATCTCCAAATGCAACAACCTGCTTTATTCCTGTAATGTAATAAAATGTTAACACTCCCAAACAACAGCAAAACAGAGACACGACAAATATCTGTTAAGTGTATAAACAATGATAATACAATGCTTCCTTTTAAAAAATGGTTCATTCGGCCCGGTGTGGTGGCTCACACCTGTAATCCCAGCACTTTGGGAGGCCCAGGCAGGCAGATCACCTGAGGTTGGGAGTTCGAGACCAGCCTGACCAACATGGTGAATACTCATTTCTACTAAAAATACAAAGAAAAAAATTAGCCGGGTGTAGTGGCAGGCACCTGTAATCCCAGCTACTTGAGAGGCTGAGGCAGGAGAATCGCTTGAACCCGGGAGGCAGAGATTGCAGTGAGCAGAGATGGAGCCATTGCACTCCAGCCTTGGTGACAGAGACTCCATCTCAAAAAAAAAAAAAAAAAGATTCATTCTAGTAACAAGTAAATGCCATGCAATACCATTCAAGTAAACCCAATTCAACCTATAGGAATGACTGTGAGGAGATGGAGAGCCTGAATGGATGCCTGGGAGACCGGCAGGACCCAAGGAAAGCTGAGTCCTCAGTCACCCGGAAACTGCCAGGTAATTTGGGAACAGACTGGGTGCCACTGGGTGATCTTCCAGGAAAATAATAATTCAAATAGAGAACGCCCAAGTGAGAGATATGAAAACCGCTTCGCTTTTGATTTGGCTAACATATGGCCACACAGTAGTCTCAGCTATGATCTGTGCTTTCCTACATTCCTCGAAAAATCGACTGCAGACAATTCCACCAGCACATCTAAAAGGTAGGTGTCTTAAAAGGGAGCCACAGAATGAACATTCCCAGTTGGAATCTACTTCCAAGCCAACATTCTAAAGGAAAAAAGACTTTTTAGGTTTAATCAAAATAATACAAGTAAGAGCTTCTAAAGTAAATGTAAATGTAGAAGTATTATAGATCTGCTTTTGGTATTCTTGTGGTTGCTCTAATCTCTCCCCTTTTATTACAACCTCAACTGCCAAAAGAATCTTCCCAGAACTCCATTACTCCACTATTAAATCATTCACCTAACTAGCATTTGAGCACCTATCTCCATAATCAAAGCCCACCATGTCCAACCTCATCTTTAATACCAAACACAACACTCACCCCACGTTCCAGGCTCACCCTGCTCCCTGCCTGCTGAGCTCTTCTTCTGCCTCCTCTCCTCTTGCCCCCCAAGCATTTCCATGGTTTGTGTGTCACCTCCTTCAGGAAGCCTTCTCTGATGACATCACACACAGATTTTTCCTTCAGTCAACAACTTCGCATTAAGAACCTACTATGTTCTTAAGAGCCCCTTATTTGAGAGCCCCTTCCTCTCAAATTTTTTCGGTTCACTGTTCTTTGTGACTTATACTTAATATTGTCTTCTTACTGTCCTATTCTACTAATATGCTACCTTATTATTATTTGAGATGGAGTCTCGCTGTTGCCCAGGCTGGAGTGCATGACGTGATCTCAAGCCACTGCAACCTCCGCCTCCTGGGTTCAAGTGATTCTCCTGCCTCAGCCTCTCTAGTAGCTGGGACTACAGGTACATGCCACCACGCCCAGCTAATTTTTGTATTTTTAGTAAAGATGGGGTTTCGCCATGTTGGCCAGGCTGGTCTCGAACCCCTGACCTCAGGTGACCCACCTGCCTTGGTCTCCCAAAGTGCTGGGATTACATGTGTGAGCCACCTTTTTATATCCATGGCAAAAAGTTCTTAAATGTTTAATTTCCTAATTGATTCTTTCATGCGATCTTAACTGTAGTAGGTGGTTACCTTTAGGAACCCAAACTTACCCATCTTTTATACCCCCATCCATAGCACACGGCAAAGGGTGAAACACCTGGGTATTAATTGGTGTTAAATATGTTTTTCCTTTGTAAATCTCGTGATTTATGCTTTTGTGTCTTTCTTAGAGGAATAAAAAGTAAGAGAAAAGAGCTTAACACGAAAAATGTTTCAGTTGCCTGACATTGTCTTTCCCTACAATTGGTTGAACAAACATTTATAGAGTTCCTACTACACACAGAGACAGGCATAAACAGTCTATTATGGTAAGGCCTTGATCACGCTTGTATCCCCAGCACCAATCATTGTCTTTTGCACATAAACCCAATACATAGGTGTGGAATGAAAAAAATGAATGCAGTCTCCCTGCCTGCAAGCAGCTGATATCTTAATGGTGTGGGGGTGAAGGAGATATAAAGGATGAACAAATAAATAAGGAATGTCATATCAGTGTGATAACCGCTATGGAGAAAATAAAGCAGGATCAAGAATACCACCAAGAGCCAGGCAGTTGTTGGCAGACCTGGAGACTCCCATCAGCGGGCGAAGCTGCCCAGCGTAGTGGCTAGCTGCTACGAGGACAGCCCGTGGGGAGGGTGCACAGCCCCGCCGCTCATTCGCTGTGTGGCTCTGGACGAATGGCTTCACCTCTCTGGCCTCGACTTTCCCATTCCCTAAAACCTACTTCATGAGGGGGAGTCTGAGGAGTTGGTACTAAACTGTCCGTCAACCTGGCGGGCGCTGGGGAAACGCCGGCAGCGCCGCGGGTCGGGAACTCACCGGCGCGAAGAGCACGGAGAGCCTCGGGCTCCCTCTGCCGAGGTCCGCGCCTCCCTGCCCCAGGTCGAGCAAGGCTGAGCTGGGCAAAGTTTTGACCTTCAATGGAGGTCTAAGGGACCAGGGGCCGGCGCCCCTCTGTCTGCGAGGGCTGGCGGATACCTCGCAGGCCGGCAAGGGCGCGGGGCTGAGGTGGGCGGCGCTTCCCGGGCGCCTCCGTCAGGCGGGAGGCCTCGAGGGCTCGGCCAGTTGCCCCGAGCGCCCTGCGCGGCGGCTGGGCACAGGCCGGGCACTGCCCCGGCGCAAGCCTCTCGGAGGAGGCTGCTGCGCAGCCAAGGCAAGAGGCGCCCCCGCGCGCCTCCCGCGGACCCCGCGACCCGCCGGCCTCCAGCCCTAACGGCAGCCGGCGGGGAGCAACGCCGTCCCAGGGCGCGAGGCCGCGGCGGGCGCGCGAGGCGCGGGGCGGGGCAGGGCGGGCACATGCGCACAGGCAGCGCGGCCGGCACGCGAAGCTCGCGCTCCCTGCTTAAATGAGACTGGGCGCCTCGCGCCCGCCACTTCAGTGGATCCCGCACCGGGGCCGCGGGCGGAGCTGCCAGCCACTCCCCCGCCGCGCGCCCGCACTCCTCGGCCCTCGGGCGGTCGATGGGACGGGGCGCCGCGGAGCAGGAGGCGGCGCCCGTCGGGGGGCTCGGGCCGCGCGGGGGCCCACCGGGGGGCTCGGACATGGCGGGCCGCAGGACCTGAGCCCTACCCCGCGGGGCGGCAGCTGCTGGTCGGCGATGGGGACAGAGCGGGGCCGCCGCGCCGGGCCGTGAGCGCCACCGCCGCCGCCACCACCACCTCAGCCCCTCCCGAAGCGCCGGGCAGCTCGGGAACATGGCCCTGGAGCGGCTCTGCTCGGTCCTCAAAGGTAAGGACTGGCGCTGGGGCCGCGGACGGCGCCCCCTGCGGGCCGAGGCTAGCGCGCCGCCCTGCCTGCGCCTCTGCGTCCCTTACCCGCGCCCGGGACCCGACGCGCCTCTTTGTCTGGCGGGGCTCGCGGCTACTCTGAGCGGACCGCGGGGCGCGCGCCGTGCCCGGCTCCACCGGCTCTCCGGGCGCGCCGCTTCCGACACTTGCGAGTCCGGCCGACGTTCGCGGGGCGCGAGTGGGAAGGGGGATCGGGTCGGGAGGGTGGCCAGGAGGCCCATGGGCCCAGGGGGCCCTCCGAGCGGCGCCCTGGCGCCGCTTCGGTAGAATTCCGCGTATCCCTTTGCAAAGTTGTGAGATTTCTGTCGTGGAGCGAAGGCCGCTGTTTCTCCAGATGTGATGGCAAGAAGTAATTCCACGCGAACAATAAAAGCCGCGGCCGTGACGTCGTGCAGCCGTTTTCGAAGAGCCCCGCGGCGCCCGCACCTCGCGGCGGGGAACGGGGCCGGCCGGGTCCCACCTGCTGCGGCCGCGGAGGCTGCGGCACCACTGCGGGCTCCGGGGGCGGCGAGCGGGCGCCGCGGATCCGGCTCGGCCAGGCCCCCGGGGAGCGCTGCTGCTCGGGCTGAGCCCGGGCGCTTCCCGGGACGCGGCGCTCCCCGGAACCGCGCTCCTGGTGCTCCCCAGTGGTCTCAGAATTCCCCGCCGCTGGTGTTCGGTTCTTACTAATTTGTTGTACCGGGAATTAAAACAGTTGGCTTGCCAAGAGCACAGAGCTCTAAAACACACTCCACCCGCTTTGCATTTCCCAGGAGGCGGTAATTTAGATGAAAATTTATATACATAGATAATTAGGGATGGGATACAAAGTTGCTCCTGAAACTCGGACTGAATAAATCGCCTTTTCAATTTTCAGAGGGAAAACAGCACCACCACTCAGTAAAGGACTTCCCTTTCCCCCCCTGCTGATTCAAATTGAAAGTTGACATGTTTGTAATGTCATGACATGTTCTTTTTTAAAAATATGAAGAGTACAGCTGAGGCGTTATTGACGGTGTCATGTATAACTCAGCACTGTATCTTAATATTTGTAGAGTGACAGATCATGGTGTTTTTCCTGCTCCCTAACAACACTTTTTTCAAATTTGTTTTATTAGAAAGTGCAGTATAATTTTGCTTTTGATTTTAATCGGACACATTATCTACTCTCCACTTATTCCTAAATTCGTAATTGAGATTCAGTAATTTAATTCCTGGAAAATGAATGTTTTGTTTTACTCTTTCGTGATAAATCGTATGCACGCTAGGATTTCTGATCGTGCTGCTTATCTGAAGTTTCTGCCGTTGTCAGATTGCCCCCTCACTACGGTAAGGTTGTCAGCATGTTACTGACCGTGCCTCCGAGAGCAGCCCCCGGATGAAATCGCGTAGATCTGTCACACCACTTTACCTGCAGAACTTGCTAAAATCGAGCTGGATAGGGTAGAGGCTGGTAGAGCCTCCTCCAATGGTGAAGAGATTTGCAGCGTTTCTGCCTTCGCCTTCGCCTTCGCCGTGGGTGCACACTGCCCTCTGTGGCCGTCGTGGTGAAGCGTTGAGTGTTGCACCTTTCAGGAAAGGATTCTGATGATGGCAGAGCTACGGTGAAAACAATACAGTGTCTGGCTTTTCTTTTTTCGGTGTTAGTCAGCCTACACTATTTTTACATGCTAGAGGATTTTTAAAGCTCAAGCTGAATTATTGTTTTTTTTTGTTGCTGCTGTTGTGGCGGCTTCCTAGAAAGAAAGAAAGCTATTTTTAAAGTCTTCTGTGGTATTA
Source organism: Trachypithecus francoisi (assembly GCF_009764315.1). Lineage (NCBI taxonomy): Eukaryota > Metazoa > Chordata > Mammalia > Primates > Cercopithecidae > Trachypithecus > Trachypithecus francoisi. The sequence goes on along the minus strand of NW_022681455.1, from coordinate 87,369,681 downwards.
ACTTATAAATGCCAAGAACTGGTCTGGAAAGATTCAAGAAATTGTTAACAGTAGTTGATTCTAATACAGAAATCTAGGGGATTGAAAGACAAGAATGAAGGGAAGACTGGTTTCACTGCACACTCATTTGTATCACTTGATTTTTTTTTTAACCAAACGCATGTATAACCTATTTAAAAATCAATATTTTAATTTTTAAAAATTGCCTTTTAAAAAGATACTGGGCTTTCCCATTACTAACTACTCATTGTGTGTCCCAAGGCATGAAGAAGTTTTCCTTTTATCCTATCAAGTGTATTGCTTCAACATCAAAGAGGTTCTTATCTGAAGCAGCTATTTAACATTTACATAATAGTAGATATTACCCACGGACGCCTTGTTTGGAATATTACGGTCAGTTTCTACTAAAATAAATCAGCCATAATGAGTGTGTGAGATTTTAAGTAGAAAGTAATTTTAGTTCTTTAAGATGCCACTGATTATTCTTGTTTTACCTTCAGCCATTAAGACAAAAGAATAACCTTACTAAGCTTTTAAACGTTTCCTGTGTTGTGGAAACTAAATAATTCACTTTTAACTGTTTGTGATCACTCTAGCCCTCACAGAATTTGAGTTAACCTTCTGTCAAGGTTAACTAAGCATTATAGTCCCATGAAAATATTACATAAGGATTATAAATCCATTTTTGTTCTTATTCTGCACACTTGCTTCAGGAGAATTTATTCAACTCAGCGATCTTTAAAGCTGTAGAAACTGGTTAAATTTGTGTTGTAACAGAGCAAAAATATTCCTTGGCACTGTATTTAAAAATCTTGTCTGAGATGGTACAAGTATTAACTCCTGTTATTCATTCTTACATCTCACCCAAGAACGTAAACTAGTTATACAGAAATAAGTGTGGTACTGAAAAACTTGTCCTTTAATACTAAAGCCTTGTTAAAAATCAACTTTTTGGCATTTTCTTCCAGGGTTTGGGAAGAACTGTTTTAACACTGTTAACTGAAAACTCTTATTAAGTAATGGTTTTGTTGTAGTAAATCCTCAACTGCAATCTGGTTTATCTTTCATTTTGAAATTAAAATCACTGTTTAGGAAAAACCCTGCATGACAAAACAAGTTGAAATCAAAGCCACTTTCAGTCCTTTTTAGAAAAGATAGAAAAATGATAGACTATAAATAAAGTTCATATCTGAAATTTTAAAACAATAGACTACCTCCTTCTCTTGGAGTACCACCCATCCAGCATGATCTCCTATCATTTTTCAACTTACGCTCCTATAGAATAATTATTGATACTTAGAAATACGTCTCCTTGAGGCACTGGAGATTCAAATTACTATGATCTTTGAGTTGGAAAGGAGCATCTTAAGAGGAGGTCTAATCCAGTGGTTTCCAAACTTCAAAGGAACTCTTGTGAGGAAGCACTTTTTAAAAAAAGGACAACAGAAAAGAACAGAGTTGCTGTGATTGGTGAGAGGCCTTGCCCTCTCAATCACCTCCAACACCAGGGTGGCTCCAAGAACTGACACTTCAACGTGTTTTTATATTGCTTCCAAAATTACAGGGTATAGTAATCTGAAAGTTCAGTCCTTTCTAATGAAAATGACATTAAGACATGTTGGTTTAAATGTGCCTGGAGTAACACTGGAAATTAAAGTACTAGAAGATACCAAGTAGTCTTTCAAATATGACCTGATCATGTTAGAAGGTGATGGTAGTCACTGTGCAGTCAGGAGGACTGATGTGTAATTAAAATAGAGCTTACAAAAGTTCCATCTCAGATCAGCTCCACTAAGGAGGAGTTTGTCACATTCTGCAGGAAAAAGAAAGCACTTCTGCTACAGTTACTCTTTCTTGCTAAAGTGATTGGCATGTGATTAGCATATGTAGGCTGGAGTGATCCCAAAGTTCACCATCCATCTTTGTTCTTAACTAGTAAAGTATGATTGAGTTTGATTAAATTTGGGTACTTTTTTTGTTCTTTGGAACATAGTTTATCAAAAACAAGTGACTGCCATGCCAAATAGTATGTGGACTCTAATTGAACTCTGTTCTGCTGTCATTATAGGAAATGGCAATGAGCAGAGGTGGTTCTAGCATCTTGTGTTGGATTTTAAAAGCCTTATGTTTACCACTGAGTTGCTTAACACAGGAAGATGTAGAAAGAGACACATTTAATTACTAGCAAAGGTAAATTGAGCCACCTTGAGAAAAATAACAGTGGTGGCAGGGTAATCTCAGGAGGATAGGGGGGAATCTCAATTCTTTTCCCATTCCCACATTTTAAATTTTTGTGTGCTCACATTTTAAAAAGCGAGGTCACATGTGTGGCTACTGTTTGTTCATCCAAAATGTGTGCCTGTCAGTTACTGTGCTATGTGTTGCGGATACAAAGAAGATACACTGGAGTCACGCTCAGTCACCCCCATGTGTTCATCGTGTCTGTATTGAGTACTGTTGAGGCCAGATAGCCTTTTAGGCCGTGGAGATGCATCAGTGAATCAGACAGACAAGGCCCTTCTTTCTAGTAAGAAGAGACAGACAACAAACAAGCCTCAAAATACCAGGTAATATAATAGTGAAATAAAGCAAAGCGAAGGAGAAAATGTAGCGCTTATTTAGAAATTGGGAAAGCCTCACAAGACCTGAACAACAGGAAGGAATCAGCCAAGGAGATTCTAGGCTGAAGGCACAGCTGGTCCCTAAGGCAAGAATTAGCTTGATGTGTTTTCAGTGATGGGAAGAAGGCCTGTGTTCTGGTAGAGAGCACTCAGAAGGCCAGAGAGACACACAGGCTCCAGGTCACACAGGACCTCCGAAGTCAGAGTAAGGGGCATGGATTTGTTCTAACTATAATGGGACTCTACTGGAAGATTTTAAGCAAGGCTGTGATGTGATCTGATCTGTATTTTGAAAAGATCACTGCCTGCTGTGTACGTAGTACACTATAGGGACTGTGGCAGAAACTTCCACTTGTCTGCAAATACCCATTTAACTCTTTGTCAGTAATTCTCTGAATTTAACTGAGTGCATAGTTCCCCAAAATGAAGACTATTTCCCAGTTTCCTGTTGGTTTAGGTGACCATGGGACTAAGTCTAGCCAGTTAGATGTAAGTAAAAAATGATGTGTGCAACTTAGGGGAATTGTTGTTTTTGTTGTTTAAACTTTTATTTTGAAATCATTGTAGATTATGGGCAAGTGTTTTTGTTTTGTTTTGTTTGAGATGGAGTCTTGCCCTGTCACCCAAGCTGGAGTGCAGTGGCATGATCTTGGCTCACCACAACCTCTGCCTCTCAGGTTGAAGCGATTCTCCTGCCTCAGCCTCCCAAGTAGCTGGGACTACAGGTGCATGCCACCATGCCTGGCTAATATTTGTATTTTTAGTAGAAACAGGGTTTCACCATATTGGTCAGGCTAGTCTTGAACTCCTGACCTCGTGATCCGCCCACCTCAGCCTCACAAAGTGCTGGAATTACAGGCGTGAGCCACCGCGCCTGGCCCTGCGCAAGTGTTTTTAAAGAAGGTGTTTTTAAAGAAAGTTTTTAAAAAAGCCCTTTATCAAGTCGTCATTCTTGCTGACTAAAATGCAAACATGGGAGCTATAGTGAAGATAGAATAGCTGGCACTCCAGCCTCATACTGGACCATAGGGTGACCTTGGAAATGTGCCTCTCACAGCTGGGTAATGAGACAGAAGGAACCCAGGTCCTGGTATTGATAGAGCCTTCATTCTGACGCCTGACTCCCTATGTCCAGCTTGTTCGCATGACAGAGCGATGTGTTTCTATCCTGTTTTAAACTGTTAGTTTAGGTATTTCTGTTACTCATGCCAAACCTAATGCTAACATAGAAGTGTGCGTAATCAGTATAAGAACAAAAAAAATAAAAAACAGAGACGAAGAGCTGTTGAATGATCAGAAGTGAAAAGTCTGAATGCTGTCAAGTGAAATTAATCTGGAAAGGGTTCCTGGAGAAAGCAGGTTTTAGACGGTGTACTTTCATGGAAGCAAAGAGGTCCAAGGTCCCTGGCAAGTACAGATGTTCAGAAACAAGAAGTATTTGTTAGAGCCCTCATAAGAATAGCTAGTAGAGCATTCACCTCAACTTCAACGTTTCCAAAATCAACTCAACTCCTTTTTGCCCACCCCTGCCCTGCCCAATCCATATTGGTCCAAACATGTCTCCTGCCACCACCAAAGGAGGGAAAAGGCCACCTCTGGCTGTTGCTTTCAGTAATCTGCCACGCTCCTGTTGCAGTGGTTCTCACAGTGTGGTCCCGGCTCCAGCAGCTTCTGTATCACTAGAGAATTTGTTAAAAAAGCAGATTATCAAGCTCTGCTGCAGACCCACTGGATCAGAGTCTCTGAAAGTACTCCCATCTGTGAGTTAATAAACCCAAGGTGATTATGATGCACATTATATTTTGAGGACCACAATCACAGTGATTCAGTTCCCATACCTGGAAGTAGAAATACTGGTGGGATTTGCACATTTTTGAGCCTTAATATATACTACCAGATTAACCTCCAAAAAGTTGTGTCAGTTTACAATCCAATGGCATTATATGAGTATGTCAGTTTCCTATAGCCTGACCAACACTGGAATCTGTACATACATATATATATGTATGTATGTTTGTAAGGATGAATTTTTTGGGTTTTGGCACGTTTTTATGATGGTCTAGTCTTTTTTCCCCCAGTTATTATTAGTTTTTATTTATGTGTCTGTCGTTAGTAAATGAAGGTGTTCTTCACCCCAAAGTATATACATAATTCACCTTTTGTTTTCCAATTTAGTATTTATTTTTTGTTTTTAGCTTGAAGGTGAGGTCTATTTTTATTTCAAGGAATTAATATGTTATCCCAGAACCACTTATTAAATCCATCCTTTCACCAAGGATTTCAAATACCGTGTATATCATAATAAATTCTTGGGGCTGGGTGTGGTGACTCACGCCTGTAATCTCAGCACTTTGGGAGGCTGAGGTGAGCAGATCACTTGAGGCCAGGAGTTTGAGACCAGCCTGGCCAACACAGTGAATCCCCGTCTCTACTAAAATAGAAAGAATGAGCTGGCTGTGGTGGTGCATGCCTGTAGTCCCAGCTACTCAAGAAGCTGAGGCACAAAAATTGCTTGAACCCAGAGGCGGAGGTTGAGTGAGCCAAAATCACGCCACTGCACTCCCAGCCTAGGTGACAGAGTAAGACTCTGTGTCGATCAATCAATAAATAAAAATTAATTCTTGGAGATATATATATCTATTTCTGAGCTTTTAATTTTTTTCCATTTTCTTATCTATAAGGTGCTAGAGAATAAGGACCTTGTCTATTTGGTTCATTGCCAACAGGAAGTGAATCACTACCTGTTAGACAATAGGTCGCTGCATGTGTTTAACAGATCATCTCTTTCTTCCTATGTCATTACTACATTTTTAAAGTATTGTAGCTTTACAATAACTATATCATGTATTGTTTTTATTTATTTTATGTGATTTCTAAATTTTCTTTGGCCAATATAACAAAGTCTTCAAAATGAGCATCAGAAACATTTTGTTAAGTCCAAAAACAGGACCCACTATTAAATGTGTGGCCTATTGGAAAGACTCATTATCTTTGCAGCATTATTTTACTACCCAGAAACATGTTACTGCTCTGTTTTATTCAGTATATTTGTTGTTTATTTATTTTAGTTTTACTTTCTTCCCTTAATAGCTGTAATAATTTTTCAAGTAATTCTCTTGAGGTTTTTAGGTTTTCAATAACACTGAAATCTATAAATAATAATCTTGTCTTCTTTCCAGTATTTATTGCATTCATTAGAATTGCCACTATTAAGTAATAGTGAAAAGAATAAATGTGACTTTGATTTTTTTTTTTTCAGTGGAAAGTAGGCCTTAAAACTGAAAGGCCTAGGAACAGGATTCTCTGCTTAGAGCTAAAATGACAGTGATTCAGGGTAAAAAGAGGAGGAATAAAGGGAGTGGCTTTGGGGATTGTTTAACAGCCTGAATAGCACCTATCTTTATCATCTGAGTGGCTTCATTTTAGGTCAGATCTGTACACAGGTTATTATAAGAGTAAATTCAACTCTCGAACCAGGAGTAATGTCATAAATGGTGGGCACTACCTTTCTCAAGCATCAAATCACAAGCAGTTCTCTGTACAATCAAATTGCAGGTTAAAGAGTTTAGAATTTTTATTTTTGTGTAGATTTCTACCTTATAGAATTAGTGCCTTCCTATATATATTATCATTGAATTCAAAGTCTGAAGTATTCCTGTATTTGAGATATTATTGATCCTTTTGGTAAGAGGGAACAGTGGCACCTAGATTGGGGATAAAGACAGAACAAAGAACCACAGAACTGCTTCATGTGCTAAATAATGGCAGGGTTTAGCATTAATGGAATTTGTTTTAATATCTCAGCCTGATTATAACTCAAGCAGTATACAAAGACCTTGTTATACAACTCAGGAAACTGTGTTTATAATGATATAGAATTTAGAATGGATTAATAGTCACAACTGTATTACCAAAAACTGTATCAGTAAATCTTTCTAGCCCTAATTGCTGTGCAGATTCGCCCTACTCTTTATACGTCGTTTTTATATTTAGTGGCTCAGCTCATTTGGTCGATTGAGTTGTGAATAGCTAGTAATTACTTGAGAAAAAAAAAAACTGCGCAGCCCTCTAAATAAAGTGGAAAAGAATATAATAGGCTATTTGGCCTTGCAACTTTATTTTCAGTATGATTGTTCTATCTTACTTGTGTATTCTGTGCAAATTTCGTAAAGCAGTTATTTTATACAGGCACATTTTTATTGGTCATTGTATACCATAATTGTGCTGGCACAGTTCATCCCTTTGCCATAGTTGTCATTGCTGTCTTGCCTTCAGTTTTTTGGCCTCTTACATGCCCTGTCTGCTGGCTTTGTGTGGTTATTTGCTTATAGATAGATTTGTAAATGTCAAACTGGTAAATAGTAACACCTGTGATTAAGGAGGAACGGTATACTGAGCACGAAATATTGACCAATGGCGTATGATCTGAATGATATGGGGAGATAGTGTCTTCTAATGAGATAAATTGATACAAATGGTTGGGTTATTTGCTGCATTATCAAATACCTACTATTACCTGACTTTTCTTTTTGATCATAAATCTTCTGTTTTAAAAAAATGTTTCACAACTCCATTCTTCTAATCAGATCCAGTGTAGAGATGTGAAGAGTTAAAGATCTCAGCATAATGTGAGATCTTCAACACTACCGTCAACCAAAGAAAGGGAAGGGGGAAATTAATATTATTGAGAAAAGACAGAGGAGACACAGAGGTCAGCAAAGATGTCAGAAACCAAGGATGAAGAGGTCAAATAATTAGATTTGAAGATGTGAACTGAATAACAAGAGCTACCTCTTAACCATTTCTACGTTGGTGACTTTGGTAGTAGACACCCAGTACGTGCTATTGAGTGAACAGTGGTAACTGTCTACTAGCCACTTGCATTAGCAGACTCCTGCCTCCACTTCCCTCACCCCTCTCGTCCTGTAAGTTGCACTTGACTGTACATCTGAACCATGTCATTAGTTTCTCCTCCTTTCCCTTTCTACTGCCACCACTCTGCTTCAAAGATGGTAATGCAAACATGATCACCTTTCCTTCCCAATGGTCTTCTCTCTTCTCATTAAAAGTGTAGACTCCACACAACCATTAGGATTATTGGTCTAAAACACAGAAGTGATAACGCCATACACTTGTTTAAAAACCTACAAGGGCTTCTCATTATAGTTAGAAGTCCAAACTTTTTAGCATGCCATTCAAAACTTGTTACAATCAGATCTCACCCAACTTTTCTCTAACCTACTATACCGCTGTAGCCTTCCACTTGCCAACCACACTGTATTACTCAGAGTTCCCCAAAACCTGCTGTAGGTTAGAGCTCATGCCTCCATGTTTTTATTTTATTTTATTTTATTTTATTTTATTTTATTTATTTTATTTTATTTTATTTTATTTTATTTTATTTTAGTTTTATTTTAGAGGCATGGTCTCACACGTTCACCCAGGCAGTAGTGCGGTGGCATGATCATGGCTCACTGCAGCCTCTAACTTCTGGACACTAGTGATCCTCCTGCCTCAGCCTCCCAAGTGGCTGGGAGTATAGGCACGTGCCACCATGCCTGGCTGATTTTTTTTTTTTTTTTTTTTTTTTTTTTTCCCATAGAGACAGGGCCTCTGGAACTCCTGGGCTCGAGCAGTCCTCTTGCTTCAGCCTCCTAAGGTGTTGGGATTTGCAGGCATGAGCCACCGCACCCTGCCCCCCATGTTCTTATTTAAGCTGTTTCTTTCTCCTTCTCCTGGGCTCAAGTAGTATAAGGTCCAACCACAGTATGCCTTCTTTTTTGGGAGTTTTCCTCATTCTATTTCCCTTAACCCCCAGCAGAATGGACCCTCTGCTTCCGTTATGCCTTCTGCATATCTCCTGTTAAACTCTGTTTCACCTTGTATTGTAGATTCAACAATACATTGATTCCTTGTGGATGCTGGTTTGTCCTAATCTCCATCATTTATTTAGCAGAATGCCTGGCACATAAAAGTACTATACACATTCTCTCATTTAATCTTCACAGCCACCAATGAGGTTGACCTGTTTATATGTCATCTGCATTTTACAAATAAGTAAACTGAGCTGAAAAGGCCTCACAGTTGGTAGAAGGCAAAACTTGAACCCTAGCCTAGATTCATGAAACTCCTTAAATCCACACTCTTAACCATTTTGCTGTATTTGTCTCTCCACACCTGTGCATCCTTGGTGTCCACTCTTCAGTGGATACTCTGTAAGTGCCTATTCACTGAATGAATAACTCCAGCAGTAGTTCAGGACAGACTGGCAGTGTGGTTTCCATTGAAAGGGAGAGTGTACCACCCATAAAAATGTTTCTTTAAATCTTCAAACCACATACACAAAACAATTCAGTATGTTGTTGATTGGGTCTCAGAAATGTTCAACATGGAAAAAAGCTTCAGTGTTAAATACGGCTAGCCTTTGTAGCACAGAGCACAGCATAGTACTGCAAGATGATAAGACAGTTTGAATTGATTTCTAGGAGACTGCTGCCCCCTTACTTCTGTCTTGATTATGAATGTTCTCAGAAAGCAGATACAATCTAATTGAACTTTCACTGCCATAGCACATTGCAGAGCCAGCTATACTGCATGTAAACTTTGGAATGGACTACAGTAAATAGAGGAATAGTTAGGATGAGCAAGGTCTGTTGCAAAAACTAACCTTTTTTTTTTTTCAAGCTATTAAGTTGAAAAATGCTTTAAATGCCATGTATTATTAAATGCTTGTATAAATGAGTACAAAACCACTTGTCTTTTCTTGGGTTATCTTAAGGGTTAGGTAGCAAATCAGAGCATAACATTTAATGCTTAAAGATCTTGATAGTGAATTGTACTAATAAATAGTGATTTTAGTTAATCTTTTTTTGTCATCTGATTTTCTTTATTGATTTAGTAAAATGTAGTATAGATTCAATTTCATAACTTTTCTTCTCTGTTATTTCTCTAGTGTTGTTGATAACAGTACTGGTAGTGGAAGGGATTGCTGTGGCCCAAAAAACCCAAGGTAAAGTACTTACATTGGTGACTTACTGCATGTTTAACACAATGGAATGGCTTATTTGAAAGGATTACAACTTTTGGGTACTATTTCCATCATCCCTTTGGGGTGTTCCAGTGACCTAAGGCTTTCTGTCAACCCATCAGCCTCAATTTAACTGGGTTTAGCTGCAGTTAACTAGAGTAAATTATCAGCATAAAGTCTTGCCCTGATAAATTTTAAAAATTGACATCACTAGTAGCTCCTAGTATACTGTGTATTGTGTCCAAAAATTGAATGAGATTTATATTTTATCACTAAGCAAAAATAAAAGTCCCTTTTTCTAATTTAAACAAATGAAACACTTCAATTAATATCTTATTCAAAGTCCTTTGGTCCTGTTGTTTTGTCTCGATTTATGATTGATGATTAGCTAGTGTGATTGTTTTTTTTTTTTTGAGCCAGGTTTTTATGTCTGAATTTAGTACATTTCCAGTGTAACCTTGTGTTTTATTTTCATCTAAGTAATACATACACATGATGAAAATCACAGCATTCCTAAAAAGTTAATTAGCAAAAATGAGTTCCCCATCTTGCCCTACTTAACTTCCTGCTCCATGGAAATAATCACTCTTAGGTGATTCTTTTGGTCCAATTTCCCTTCCTTTCTCTAAATAACATGCTGTATTGCTACTTCTTGGTTATTTCAGTTTTGGAAATTAGATAATGATTTTTCACTGTGGAAGATAAGAATTTAGCGCTTTCACGCACCTACTGTCCACTCCATCCATATATGAGTGTTCTTGTACCTTGCATTTGTACCACCCTTCTCAACACAGTTCTGTCATAATTCCGGTTAACTCAGTATTCAGGATTTGCATTAAGTCACTCATTCAGCTGAATTTTGTCTTTAGGAAGTTTTCTTTTTTTTTTTTTTTTTTCTGTTTTACTTTTTTAAATTCCCTTTCCTCCATTTTCTCTCTTCTGCCTTTTCAGGAATTCTATTATTTTACTTGGTTATGGCCCTCTTGGTTTTTGTTTCTAGCTCTTCTGCTTTCCATCTTTTTGCTCCACATTCTCTGAGACTTCCTCAACTTTACCTCTAAACCATGAGTTAGAACACTTTTTCTGTAAAGGATCAGATCATAAGTATTTAAGGCACTGTAGGCCCTACAGTCTCTGAAGCAACTCTTCGAATTCCTTGACTCTTCTGTCCTGGAACAAAAGCACACAAATGATGGGCATGGGTATATTCCAGTAAAACTTTCTTTAAAGCAGGCTCCAGGTCATGTTTGGAACAGGGTCATAGTTTGCTGGACTCTGCTCTAAACATTCTGCTGATTTTTTCATTTCTTCTGTCTTTGGAAGCTTTTTTTGGTTCTGTTTTCTGAATATAATATTCTGTTTGTACACTTTGTTTTTGTCTTGTGGATTTACTTGCTTTTCTTTCTCAGGATATTAAATGATTATTTTGTGGTGGTGGCGGTTTTTAAATATTTTTCTTGCAAGTCTTTATCTCTTCAGAGTTGCTTTTCTCCAGTTTTTTTTATTAATTAATTATTTATTTATATTAGTGATTTTCCTCCAATGTCTGGTGATCCTTGAGGGCTCATATTTTATGAGGGACACTAGAAACTGATCGTTAACTGTCTGCAGGTGTGGGCAAGAATTAGTTACTGGCTCTTACTGTTGCCAGATCTGACACTGGGGAACTCCTGCGTCTGCATCAAGCCTCTCCTAGGGGCTGTTTCGATTCACAGAGAAGAATCTTTTCTTTTCCTGCTTAAAGGCTCAATATCTAATCAGGAGGCCTTTGTGGGAGTTCAGCAGGAAATGAAGGCTGGGACATATGCTAACATTCACTCCTCTCCCTGTTTTCCTCCTCAGCTGTGCCTGGTGTCCTCTAGTCCAGTAACCCTGTTTTACCTTCTCCAAAGAAATCACCTTTAGTGTTCTGATGTGGTTGTAGAGCTGCTAGATTTGTGGAGGAGGAAAGGGTACTGAAAATCCAACTCATTCTAAACGAACTTTTAACTAGCCTTGTGTTTTTAAAAAGCCCAGTTTCACTCACCACCTCCCCCCCACCCAACTTCCTGGTACAGCCAGTTGTTACTGCTATATCTACCCCTCTGTATTTAAGTGTTTATATCCTTTTAAAAATCCTTTTATTGTTGTTTAAGTGGAGTTGGAGGAAGGAGCAGAGCTAAGTGCATGTGTTTAGTCTTCAATCTTCAACTAAAATCCCTCTGTAACCTTTGAATCTTCTTTCACTGTTGTGTTAAAGTAAGTATGAGGGCCCCATATCAGAGATCAGTTCCTGAGATACCTCGATTTTTAGGTTAGAACTGAATTGTATTGCATCTTACTGACTTAGCAGGTTCCCCCATACGGTTTTGCCCTTTGTTAAGTGCATATAAGCCCTTTATTTCCCTGTTATTTTACATGGCAAACTTGTCCTCTCCCAGCAAGTTTTCCCTCCCTCTTTTTCACTTCTATACTCAATTTATTGTGCGAAATTTGACAGTGGTTCTTACAAAATTTTATATATGTAGCATAGAGTCAGCAGTTGTTTGGAAAGTGGTGGGGGAAAGAGAAAAATGATTCTCTTTTGCTGTAACAAGTGTTTTTAATGCCGTTTTTCCCTAAGATGGACAAAATATTGGAATCAAGCACATTCCTGCAACCCAGTGTGGCATTTGGGTTCGAACCAGCAATGGAGGTCATTTCGCTTCACCAAATTATCCTGACTCATATCCACCAAACAAGGAGTGTATCTACATTTTGGAAGGTATTTGACCAATTTATTTTATTGGATTAATTTTTACTTTATTGTAAAACTAAATATGTTGGTAAAATGACCTATGTAAACCAGTTTGAATGAGATTTAAACATGTATTTGAATTAAACTATGTAATGATAAGTATTTCTACATATCGAATACATTTACAAGATACTAGCAGAAATGTTCGGGAAAGTTTGAATCTCCCAAAGTATAATTCAACTAGGTACATTAGTATATATGAAAAACTTCTTTGATAAGAAACTTAAACTTACTGGCATCCCTTATAAGGCTTAATTCAAATTTATGTCCACATAAGTGAGTTCCTTTCATTTCTTCTGTTTATTTTTCTGTGTATTGTGGTACATTGTATCTTGAACTAAGTAAGTATTAGCTTCTTGACTCTTCAGTTTGAATCACTCAAAAATATTTAATTTAGTAGATAGCATATGCCAAAGGAAAAGATTACTATACTTCTACAGAGTAGCATTATTTTTATTGTAAGATACAACAGTTATCATGACTTGTATAGCAATTCTCACTAAGACCTTTGTCTATGAAGCAGTTAGCAGAACAGTTGTTCTGCTTTTCTCATTTGTGTCAATACATTTATATTTTTTCTTGTTTGTGTTGCCCTGATCTGCTTACTCTTATTTTCTAGCTGCTCCACGTCAAAGAATAGAGTTGACCTTTGATGAACATTATTATATAGAACCATCATTTGAGTGTCGGTTTGATCACTTGGAAGTTCGAGATGGGCCATTTGGTTTCTCTCCTCTTATAGATCGTTACTGTGGTGTGAAAAGCCCTCCATTAATTAGATCAACAGGGAGATTCATGTGGATTAAGTTTAGTTCTGATGAAGAGCTTGAAGGACTGGGATTTCGAGCAAAATACTCATTTATTCCAGGTAAAGAATAAGTTATCTTTTAAGTGGTTGGGCATCTCACTCTAACTCTGATTTTAGAATCTTAAGGTTAGAAAAGAGATTAATTTGGTCAAGTTAATCAAGTCAAGATTTTAAATAAATTAGCAAAGTCAAAGGGAAATTAGTCCATGAACAAATAAGAAGTTAATAGAAATTGGACATAGAAACGTATCACTTGAAATTTGAAGCATATCAGAGATGGTGCCACATTTTCTTAGATATTTTTCTGTCTTATAGCACATGCTCAGGCTAACATTTAAAATATATTTTAAAATAGATACAGTTTTAAAAATAATTCAACAAATTGTCTTGTTTTCAGAATTTCCACAAAAATTGTTTTGTATTATTTTTCTCATTTAGCTGTTATAATTAACCACTCAACTGAATAAATACTCTAGAATATATTGAGCAATAGAAAGAACACTGCTCTGCACTTGGATGTCAAAAATCTGGGTTTGAATTCTTTCTCTGCCTCCTAATAGCTATGAGACTATTAAGCACAGAATTATGCCTGAGATTTGCCATTAGTAAAATGGGAATGCCTGCTGTATTAGTTTACTGATGCTGCCATAACTAATTACCTCAAATTTGGCCACTTAAAACAGCAGAAACTGATTTTCTCGCATTTGGGGAGACCAGAAGTCCAAAATTGAACAGGGCCTCATTCCCTTTAGGAACCTGGGGGAGAATCTGGTCTTTGCTTCTTCCAGCCTCCAGTGGGTGCCCCAGTCTTCCTGGGCTGTGGCCACATCACTTCAGTCTCAGCCTCTTTCTACTCTTTTCAAGATCCTTAACCTAATGGCATCTTTTACCTTGTAATATTTACTCTTTTTAAAAACTGCATATACATATATACATATATATATACGTATATATACGTGTATATATATGCACCCTACTACTCACAGGTTATGGGGATTCCAGTGTGTGTATACTGGGGGGCTACTGTGCCATCAGCCTCCTCCATCTTGTTACCTGCCTCACAGTAGGTGAGAACACTCTGAGAACTGTAAAGCCCTGTCCATTATGGCACGTACATATCCCTAATGCAGAAACACAGAGATGTGCAAGTTATTGTTCCTGTCTTCACCAAGCTTACACACTAACGAGATGAAAAAATAACAGTAAAACAACTGTATGATCTTTTTGCTTTTATTTATTTTTCATGCAAGAAATTTAACTGGAAAAAATTAAAACATTGAAATCAAAAGAAAATATCCATAATTCTTCCTTCCACCCTGTATATGAAATCAGTGTTAACAATTTGGTGTATATCCTTTCCAGTGTTTTTCTATATGTTTTTTTTTTTGTTATACAGGATTGGGATTATGGTACACATGTAACTTTATTATCTGCTTTTTTGCCTGAAAAACATAAACAACCTTTTTTTTCCCTGTCAGTACTCATGTAGGAAATTTTAAGCTTTGCTTCAGTATATATCTGCTCTTTTTAAATTTTTTTTCTATAATCCCCATAGCCAAACAAGTATTTATTTGCTCAATGCCAAAAGGATATTTCCAAAAAGTAAAATTTGTCTAATAGACTTTATTTTTTAGAACAATTTTAGGTTCCCAGCAAAATTACACAGGAAGTAGAGTCACCATAAGCCTCCTGCCTCCCTTTCCATCAGCATCTTGCATGAGAGTGGTGCGTTTGTTACCAATGATGAGCCAACATCCATGCATCATTATCACCCAAAGCCTATAGTTGACATTAGGGTTCATTCGTGGTAGGGTGTGCTCTGTGGGTTTTGACAAATGCATGATGACATATATCCGCCCTTATAGAACCATACAGAACAGTCCCACTGCCCTAACAGTCCCCTGTACTCTGCCTGTTCATCCTTCCCTTTCCCCAAACCATTGGCAATTGCTGTTCTCTTCAGTATCTCCCTAGTTTTGGTATTTCCAGAATGTCATGTAACTGGAATCATACAGTATGGAGCCTTTTCCAGTTAGCAGTATGCATATAAGATTCCTCCATGTCTTTTTGTGGCTTGATAGCTCATTTTTCACACCAAATAATACTTCATTGTCTAGATGTACCATGGTTTGTGTATCCATTCTACTGAAGGACATCTTGGTTGCTTCCACATTTTAGCAATTATGAATAAAGCTGCTATTCATGTGCAGGTTTTTGTGTGGACATGAGTTAATTCATTTGAGTAAATTCTAATACATGCCACAACATGGATGAACCTTGAAACATTATGCTAAATGAGATAAGCCAGAAGCAAAGACACAAATGTGACTCCATTTATATAAGGTATCTAAAGGAGTAACATTCATAGAAACAGAAAGTGGAATGGTTATCAGGGTATGTAGGGGAACGGGGAAGGGGAGTTAATGTTTAATGGGTGTAGACTTTCAGCTTGGGATGATTAATAATTCTGAAAATAAAAAAATGGTGATGGTTGTACAACATTATAAATATGCTTAATGCCACTGAATTGTAAACTTAAAAATGGTGGAGCCAGGCATGTGGTGCACACCTGTCATCCCAGCTACTCGGGAGGCTGAGGCTGGAGGATTGCTTGAGCCCAGAAGTTCAAAGTTATAGTGAGCTATGATCACACCACTGCACTCCAGCCTAGGTGACAGAGCAATACCCTATCTCTTAAAAAAGAGCAACATTATGAATTTTATGTTATGTATAATTTACCACAATTAAAAAGTAATAGCGGCCGGGTGCAGTGGCTTACACCTGTAATCCCAGCACTTTGAGAGGCTGAGGTGGGTGGATCACATGAGGTCAGGAGTTTGAGACCAGCCTGGCCAACATGGCAAAACCCCATCTCTACTAAAAATACAATTAGCTGGGTGTGGTGGTGCATGTCTGTAATCCCACCCACTTGGGAGGCTGAGGCAGGAGAATCGCTTGAACCTGGGAGGTGGAGGTTGCAGAGAGCCAAGATTACACCACTGTACTCCAGCCTGGGCAACAGAGCAAGAATCTGTCTCAAAAAAAGACTAGTAGCTAGTAAGCTGTTTTTTCACAGTGGCAGGGAAAAGAAAGATACACAGGATGCCCTGCCTTGTGAAATAGTCCACAGGAGTTTGAGAACCAATAGTTTATATCAAAATGACTGATTGGATTAAATTGGTTAGGTGTTTTATTTTTATTAACTAAATCAACTGACTAAAGTAGTTGAAACATTAGTGTCATGAAGACATTTACAATAGGTGATGGCTGTACATAAGTTTAGACTACTTGACAGAAAAAGACATCCAAAGAATACACTTATTTGAATAGTGTTTTTAAATATTTAAAAACAAAATCAGCCAACTTCGTATGTAAAGATACTTTGGAGTCAAGTAGCTCTTTTTCCTCTATTCATGTTATAGATCATGAGAGCAACTTTAAATGGCCTATAGTTAAAATATAGACAAAGTATAACAAAATGCTTAGGATTTCTAGAGTTTATCACCTTTCATTTGCATTTTATAGTGCTTCACAGTTTTGATAGACATTATATTTAATTTTATGCTAATGACAGTAATGTCAGGAGGATTATATAATATTTTACAGATGAGGAAACTGAGTCAGAGATTAAGTGATTTTCTTAGTTCATAGAATGGCATATCCAGGACTAGATTGCAATTCACTAGGCAATACTTCCTACTCTTATCATGTCACCTTTATAATGTGGATGAGGTCACATTGAAGAAAAGCCTTATTAAAAAAAAATGTGGATGAGAAGTCCACAATTTTATCACTAAAAGAGAAAGCCAACACATGTCAAAATAAATAGGCAATGCATAATTAGCTAAATATATCTCTGTCTGATGTTATTTCAAGTCATGTTAATAAAATAAGTTTTGTCTAGGAGTTGGTAATTCTGGAAGAAACCTATTAACAATGGTGAGAAATTCGTATTTTTTTAATGAAATTCTCTAAGCTATTGGTGATATTTACTGAGGCAGAGGCTCTTAATGGGTTGTTAGTTCCTGGATGTAATTGGGATAATTATGGACATTTTAATACAATAATGACAATATCCTAGATTTCTGGAATACATGTGAACTAGTTCTGATTAATTTGCCAGACAGTTCCAGTGATTCCCCTCCGTCATGCTGTTTAAGATTTAAATTTCTCTTTGACATTTCTCTGCAAAAGAGCCAAAGCGTCTGTTGTCCTCTTTTAGCAAGGATGAGTTTTGTTTATAAAGTTAAAAAAGAACAGTTGCTGAAATATATTCTACATAAGCTAATAATTTTTTTCCACTTTTTAAAATATGTAATTTGATGACTTCCTAAAGTGTCTGGAATTAAAGACAACAGTTTTAACAGAAATTGAGCCTCTAGTTGTACACAATTAAATTGTGAATTGAAATAGATTTTCCAGGCCAAGTGTGGTGACTCACACCTGTAATCCCAGCACTTTGGGAGGCCAAGGCAGGCGGATCACGAGGTCAGGAGTTTGAGACCAGCCTGACCAACATAGTGAAACCCTGTCTCTACTAAAAATATAAAAAATTAGCTGGGCGTGGTGGTGGGCGCCTGTAATCCCAGCTACTTGGGAGGCTGAGGCAGGAGAATCGCTTGAACCCAGGAGGCAGAGGTTGCAGTAAGCAGAGATTGAGCCATTGCACTCCAGCCTGGACAACAGTGTGAAACTCCATCTCAAAAAAATAAAAATAAACAAATAGATTTTCCAAAAATCTGAGACATTTTAGACTATCCAGCAATTTTTTTTTATTCTGGCAGTTGGGTATATACACAGGTTCTATCTGAACTTTAAAATAATTGTTTAAAGATACCTGTGTTTGTAATTTCTAAAAATTATTTTTATTGTGATAAAATATCCATAATAAAATTTACCCTTTAACCTTTTTTTTTTTTTTAAAGACTCATTTTGTCACCTAGGCTGGAGGGCAATGGTGCTATCTCTGCTTACTGCAGCCTCAATCTCCTGGGCTCAAAAGTTCCTCCCAGGTCAGCTTCCCAAGTTGCTGGGACTACAGGCATGAGCCACCATGCCCAGCTCTGTTTAACCATTTTTAAGTGTGTAATTCAGTGGCATTAAGTACATTCACAGTATTACGCAAGCATCACCACCATCCATGCCAAAGTTTAGAAGACAAATTTTAACATGCTTCAGGAGAAGGGAACTTCATTCCTTTTTAAGGCCGAATAATATTCTATTATATTGTATGGGTGATGTTCTGTTTACCTGTTGAGCTCTGATAGCTAATGTGGGTTTTCAAGTAGCATAAATAAATTATTCACTATGGAATCAAAAATATAAATGTGATAAAATAAATGTCGATCCTGTAAGTGAGCTCATAAATGAGCAATGATGTGTTGTTTTCACCAATGAAAGCTTCTCTTACCTTGCTATGAAATGGAGTGTTAGATGTAATGTAAGACATCAAAGCTTAAAGTAACTATCTCAGTACTGATGACTTTCTTCTTTTTTCTGTTACAGATCCAGATTTTACTTACCTAGGAGGTATTTTAAATCCCATTCCAGGTTTAGTATATTACCACTTGTTCCTCTTGGCATTTTTGATCAGTCTTATGTTCCTTTGAACACCTTTCATGTATTCCTTCTAGATTGTCAGTTCGAGCTCTCGGGAGCTGATGGAATAGTGCGCTCTAGTCAGGTAGAACAAGAGGAGAAAACAAAACCAGGCCAAGCCGTTGATTGCATCTGGACCATTAAAGCCACTCCAAAAGCTAAGGTATTATTATGTATTGAGTCTCTTCAGAGAAGAACATCATGATATGGCATGATTTGCAAAATATGTTATTTTGGTTTGTGAAAATATTTATTGACTACATAAACTGATATTGCAACTTTTTAAAATGTATTTTATTTCGCTTACTTTATTGGCACCTACTAAGATCCCAGCATTATTATAGTTAAATAAACTGGAATTCCTGAAATTATTCAGGAATATTACATGTATATTAAGATTCTCAGTTATAAAAGATTAAGATTCTTAAGACCTGTCAGTTCCCAATTGGTGGGTGTGCATATTGATCAGCATGATTATAGATTCATTAACATCTTTATGAGGAGGAAAATAGGCCACAAGAGGTGAAAGTGTGTTCTCAAAAGTTACAGAGTTGGTCGTAGCAATCTATAAACGAAACGCAAATGTGTCAAGTCTGTTCTTACCCTGCTGTCCTGTGCTACTCATGGGGCGCTTTTATTGGAAAGAACTGCAGGGAAGGATGTTTTTAAATAACTCCGACAGATTGAGTCTGGATACTGACTACTTCTGCGTTTAATTTATACTTCTAGGAATATCAACAGAGTTAAAATTATATTTAATGCGTATTATGTAAAAAGAGGGAAAAGAGGAGAGAGGGTGGGAAAACATACCTCTCAAGAATCATGAAAATCAGATTTAAAGATTGGGTGATATGATAGATAAAGTAACCTGAAAACCCATCTGCTAGAAGACACGTGGAAACATTGGGTAAAATATGGCAAATAATTCTTTTAAAAGCATATGTGTAAGCTCCAGGAAGGAGAAAAAGAGGGTAATGCTTATGGGTGAGAAATGAAGAGACAGAACTATAAATTAATAAATTGAAATTGATGTTACAGATGCCCCTGGCTGATTTTCATAACCTGTTACGGCACAGGGGTAGACATACTGAGAGCTTCCTTTTAATTCCCATACTGAGAAAAGAAGAGTCCTGGGGTTCACATGGCCTTTATGAGACTCACATGAAGCTGGAGCCCTCAAAGGGTGGCAACTCACATGAAAGCATAGATTAGAAAAAATGTTTCACTGCCACATACTGATGACAAACTTGTTTTTCTGGGTTTAGTCTCAGGGTGAGGTTGGGGGTGAGGCTGGGGTCCCCCCTAGCTTTATACTTAGAAACCCTGCCTTTATTAGGGTTTGAGAAATGTATTTACATTCCCTGCTCAACCCAGGAGTCACTAAGTCCAAAAACTAACAAAATGGTCCTGGGTGCATTAAACCTTTGAGTCACCTGGCAAAAATAAATCTAAAAGTCACCAAGAAAGCTGCAGGGTTGGCATGGATGAAACACTGCTGCAGGTCAGCTCACAGCCCCCAGATTCTGAAACCCCTATGCTCACAGCCCACCATGGGGACGAGTTCACCAACATAACAAACAGGAAGGAGTTCCTTAGATCTCCAAGAACTTGAGTGTTTCACGTATCCTCCAAGAAGGAAACAGATGAGAAAGAAAAATGACCACGTCCATTTTTAAAATAACCAAATAGGAGGTCTATAAGTTAAAAGTGTGGCTATTAAAAGATGTATCTGAGGAAATTACCCAGAGCATATAGCTGGAAGAGGTGGCAGTTTATTAGGATTTTCCATAACTGATACTCTGTAGTGTGTAAGTAAGCCTGATGCCCAGGTGTTCACACACACGTGATGTGCGCCTCCCTGCAGCCTTGTTACCATGTCGGCACATTGCCTATCTGATGTGAAAAGGAAAAAAAAGAAAATTTCAAGAACTGATGAAAAGCATGACACAGGGTGACTCCCAAGCAGGAAAAAAAAATTTAAGTGACACTGACATTGTACCCCACAGACAAGGAGAAAAGTTTTTAAACAACAGAGAAAATAGTCTACAAAAGGATGCTATTAAGATTGACACCAGAATTATCAATAGCAAAATAGAAGCCCGAGACAATAGAATAATGTCTTCATAGTGTTAAGAGTGTTCATTGTTATTTAAGAATGAAGGCAGTGGCGGGGATGCAGGGATGGTTAATGAGTACAAAAGTATAATTAGATAGAATTAATATCTGGTATTTGATAGCGCAACAGAGTGACTACAGTCAACAATTTATTGTACAGTTTAAGAGCGTAATTGGGTCATTTGTAACACATGATAAATACTTGAGATGATGGATCCCCCATTTATCCTGATGTAATTATTATGTACTGTATACCTATATCATGATATCTCAGGCACCCCATAAATACATACATCTATTATATACCCATAAAAATAAAAAATAATGAGGGCAAAATTAAGGTGTTTCTCTGCAAAATAATACATGAATTAAATGCTACAATTAAAATCCAAATATATCTTGTTTACAGGATAATTACAGGAAAATTTGAAAATACAGAACTAGGAAAGAACAGACAAATGTCAAAAAAGAGCTGATGTAACTATTAAAACAGAAATCAATAATGTCACTCTCTCACTAGATAAATCTCAGATATTAATGTAGCCTTAAAATGCACAAAACCTAGATTGCTGATTGTCAAGGAAAATTGACAAATCCACAACACAGTCGGTAATTTTTTTTTTACTTCTTAGTAATTCACAGGTCAAGCATACAAAAAGTTAATATGGCCCAAAAGATTTAAATAACACAGTATGTGCTTAATGGACATGCTATCTTGCTCCCAACATCCAGAGAATAGGCATTCTCTACTAGCATTCATAAAACATTTATCAAAATAGATACACGTGCTCAGCTAACAAAGGAAGTCTGAACGTATATGCAGAGCATCCTGTGACAAAAATGCAATTAAACCAGGAATCAGCAACCAAAGATTACTTTAAAACTCCATATGTTTGGAAATATAATAATATACCACTTAGTAATAAAGGCACAGAAGAAATCAGTGTGAAAATTTGAATACATTTAAAATGCATTAATGAAAATACTACATATAAAAAAACTGTGGGGTACAGCTAAAACCGTACTTTGAGAAAAAAGACTGAAATTTAGTTAAGACTCCAGAAATTAAAAGAAAAATCCAAATAAAGGGCAATCATAAAACAGAAATTTTTTTAAAAAATGAAGATACAAAAAGAATAAATCAATGAGGCCTGACATGGGCTCTTTGTAAAAGGTAACAACAGGCAGACTTCTGCCAAGATTGATCTAGGAAAAAAAGACATAAATAGTCCAGGCACAGTGGCTCATGCCTGTAATCCCAGCACTTTGGGAGGCAGTGGCGGATGGATCACGAGGTCAGGAGATTAAGACCATCCCAGCTAACACGGTGAACCCCATCTCTACTAAAAGTACAAAAAATTATCTGGGCATGGTGGCGGGCGCCTGTAGTCCCAGCTACTCGGGAGGCTGAGGCAGGAGAATGGCGTGAACCCAGGAGGCGGAGCTTGCAGTGAGCCGAGTTCATGCCACTGCACTCCAGCCTGGGCAATAGTGCAAGACTCTGTCTCAAAAAAAAAAAAGGAAAAAAAAGACATAAATAATATTAGAAATAGAAAAGTTATAAATCAACTACAGCAAGGCTTTAAAACTATTATGAGACAAACCAACTAGAAAGTAGACCTGCCGAACAAGAGAGGAGAGAAACTGTGTTTCTTTAATTAATAAATGGCAGTGGGGGGAAAAGGAAAAACAAGAACCTATAGATTAAAAGAGATATAAAAGTCAAGTGAACTTACTGATTCAAACAAAATGTAAATGGAGGGAACTGATGACATTAAGAGGTGTGTAGAAGTTTGAACACTGGTATTTAATATTAAGTTATTCATTTGTTTGGTTTGATAATAGGATAAAGATTATTTTTTAAGTGGCTTTAGTGATACAGAAATGTTTACAGATACAATGATTTAATGTCTTGAGATTTGTCTCTAGTATGTAAGAGTTAGAAGTGAGGAAAGACAGATAAAATAAGATTGGCTACGTTATAATTGCTGAAGTTGGAAGCTGGATGATACACAGATATATTTTGTCTATTTTTGCATATTTTGAAATTGTAATAAATGTTTTAGACTATCATAAGATAATATTATAAATAATGATTTGTCAGTAGATTTGTAAAGGGTATAAATGGTGATGTTTGGAGAGTATAGAGGGAATCCCTGTTTTTTTCTTTCTTAATCAGAACTTACAACAGGTTAGGAGACTAAAATTCTAAGGAAAACTTGTCTTTCTGGCCGGAGGAACTAGGTACAAGAGACCATGTTGTCATCTGGAGAATATGAAGGAAGTCTTGGAGGGGAGAGAGCTAGAGCAGGGAAACACTAATGCAGACTTTCCTTCTGAGGTGCCTGCATGTGGAACAGATCCAGGGAAACATGGCAGCAGTGTTAGGAACCACGTTACAGTATAAACCACCTCTAAGTCCCTGAGTGGGTCACACGCTGGGCAAGCCTACCCAGCACAGCAAAGTCTTTGAACATTGGGACCACCATCCAAACAAAAAGAGACAGAATTTGTGGTCTGAATGCAACCTAGTTGTCTGCAGAACCAAAAGAAATAACAAAAAACTACATCCTCCAGGGATTTTTAACAGGATCCAAGTCACACAGCATAATATTTTAAATGTCCAAGATACAATGAAAAATTACAGAGAACTAGGAAAATCTGGTTAATTTTTAATGAAAGGCAATCAATAGATCCCAACCCTAACCCAAATATTAAGAACTATCCAAAGATCTTTTTTTAATTTAAAAAAATGTTTTTAATAGAAATGGGGTCTCACAATGTTGCCTAGGCTGGTCTCAAACTCCTGAGCTCAAGTGATCCTCCTGCCTCGGCCTTCCAAAGTGCTAGGATTATAGATGTTAGCCACCATGCCCAGCCAGAATTATCAAAAATTCTAAAGCAATGATAGAACCATGCTTCATGAGATGGCAGTAAACACTCTCAGAGTAGGAAAATAGGACTCAGCAGAGAAATAAAATAATTTTTAAGTGAAAAATTTAGAAGTAAAAGAAAAATCTGAATTTTTAACAAATAATCACTGTATGGGCTCAATAGAAAAATGGAGAAAATAGAAAGTCACTGAACTTGAAGATGAGTCAGTAGAAATTATCCAATCTGAAGTACAGAGGAAAAAAGATTGAAAACTGTCCATGGGACAGTTTCAAAGGGCCTAACATTTGTGTTGTTTAAGTCCTAGCGAGAGAAGAGATTGTCACAGAATAAATATTTGAAGAAAAAATTGCTAAAAAGCCCCAAACTTGATGAAGGACATATATCTAGAGATTTAAGGAACTCAGTGAACACCAAATAGGATAAACAAAAAAAGCAATACCTGCACACATCAAAATCAAATTACTGGAAATCAAAGATTGAGATCTTGAGGTCTACCAGAGAAAAATGATGCATCTTGTATAAGGGAGCAGTGATTTGAATGACTATTTTTTCTCTTTAGAAATGATGGAAGCCAAAGGTAGTGTATCAGAATCTTCACATGCTGGGATGGGCAGTAAGGGGAACTGTGAAGTCCAAATTTTATACCCTGCAAAACTTCTTTCAAGAATGATAAAACGAAGAGGATTTATCACCTATGCACTTGCTATAAAGGAAGTTATTTAGATAAAATACATGATACTAGAAAAAAATCTTGAAACTTCATGACTAAAGGGAAACGAATGGTAAATATCTGGGTAAATTTCAACTATTTTACCAGTATCAGGAATGAAAGAGAGGATATCACTACAGACCCCACCAACCTTAAAAGGAGTAAGAAAATACCGGGAACAGCTCTATGCCAGAAAATCAGATGACTTTGATGAGATGGATAAATCTCTTGAGCTACACAACTGCCCAAACATATCCCAGTAGAAATACACAACCCAAATCATCCTATGCTTATTCAAAAATGAATTAATAAACATCTTCTAACAAAGAAAACTCTAGGCCTAGATGGGTTCACTGGCAAATTGT
Source organism: Trachypithecus francoisi (assembly GCF_009764315.1). Taxonomy (NCBI): domain Eukaryota; kingdom Metazoa; phylum Chordata; class Mammalia; order Primates; family Cercopithecidae; genus Trachypithecus; species Trachypithecus francoisi. Next base: position 87,344,767 of record NW_022681455.1, on the reverse strand, counting down.
ACCAAACATTCAAGGAAGATATAATGCCAATTCTTTTTTTTTTTTTTTTTTTTTTTTGTTGAGACGGAGTCTCGCTCTGTCGCCCAGGCTGGAGTGCAGTGGCCGGATCTCAGCTCACTGCAAGCTCCGCCTCCCGGGTTTACGCCATTCTCCTGCCTCAGCCTCCCGAGAAGCTGGGACTACAGGCGCCCGCCACCTCGCCCGGCTAGTTTTTTGTATTTTTAGTAGAGACGGGGTTTCACTGTGTTCGCCAGGATGGTCTCGATCTCCTGACCTCGTGATCCGCCCGTCTCGGCCTCCCAAAGTGCTGGGATTACAGGCTTGGATATAATGCTAATTCTTTAGTATCGTCCAGGAAATGAAAGAGCAGAGAACATTTCTAAACTTACTTTGTAAGACAAGCATTACCCTGATACCAACAGACAAAGAGATATTATCAGGAAACTATTGATCAGTATTCATCAAGAAAATAGATGCAAAAATTTCAATAAAATATTAGCAAATCTAATTCAGCAATATAAAAAAATACATAATAGTAAAGTGTGGTTTATCTCAGGAATGCAAGTCTGGTTCAACATTTGAAAAATCAATGTATGGCCAGGCGCGGTGGCTCAAGCCTATAATCCCAGGACTTTGGGAGGCCGAGACGGGCGGATCACGAGGTCAGGAGATCAAGACCATCCTGGCTAACCCAGTGAAACCCCGTCTCTACTAAAAAATACAAAAAACTAGCTGGGCGAGGTGGCGGGCGCCTGTAGTCCCAGCTACTCGGGAGGCTGAGGCAGGAGAATGGCGTAAACCTGGGAGGCGGAGCTTGCAGTGAGCTGAGATCCAGCCACTGCACTCCAGCCTGGGTGACAGAGCGAGACTCCGTCTCAAAAAAAAAAAAAAGAAAAATCAATGTAATTCACTATAAAGACTAAAGAAAACTGATTGTCTCCATTCATTAAAACTCAACACCCATTCATGATAAAAAGCCTCAGAAACAGGAACAGAAGGGACTTCCATAACCTGATGAAAGGTATCTACAAAAACCTACCAGCTAAAGCAGACACAATGGCAAGCACCCATAGTTCCAGTTATTAAGGAGGCTGATACAAGAGATTGGGAATCGCTTGAGCTCAGGAGTTCAAGGCCAGCCTGGACATCATAGTAAGACCCTGTCTCTTAGGGAAAAAAAAAAAAAGAAGCAGAAAACCCTACAGCTGACACCATACTTAATGGTGAAAACCTGAATTCTTTCCCCTTCAAAATCAGTAGCAAGCTAAGTCCTATTCAATGTTATACTAGAAGTTGTAGCCAGTACAAAAAGGCATACAGACTGAAAAAGAAGAAATCAATCTTTTTGAAGATATCATTGTCTATATAAAAATTTCCATAGCATCTAAAAAGCTCCTGGAACAAATATATCAGATTTGCAAGATTGCAAGATGGAAGACCAGTATACAAAAATCAATTGCAGGTCAGGCACTGTGACTCCGCCTGTAATCCCAGCACTTTGGGAGGCCAAGGCAGGCGGATCACTTGGTTCAAGACCAGCCCGGGCAACCTGACGAAACCCGGCCTCTGTAAAAAAAAAAACAAAATATATATAAATAAAAATATATAAATTAGCCGGGCATGGTGGCTGCACCTGTAGTCCCAGCTACCCAGGAGGCTGAGGTGAGAGGATCACTTCAGCCAAGGAGGTGGAGGCTGCAGTGAGCCAAGAGCACACCACTGCACTCCAGCCTGGACAACAAACTGAGACTCTGTCTCAAGAAAAAAAAAATCAATTGAATTTGTATATACTAGCAATGAAAATTGGAGTTCAAAATTAAGAAAACAGTACCATTTAAAATATTACTCCACCAAAAAAAAATGTGTAATATCTGTAAACTGAAAACTTAGAAGACCATAATGAAAATATTCAGAGATGACCTAAATAAATAGATATACTGTGTCAATGTATTAATAGGCCCAGTAGTGCTAAAATGTCAGTTCTTATGAAAATGATCTACACAGATGAATACAATTTCAATCAAAATCACAGCTATATTTTTTGTAAAGATTGACAAACTGATTCTAGAACATAATGGAAAAGCAAGGGATTACAAAAGCCAAAATTATTCTGAAAAACAACAAACATGAAAGACTCATTACCTGATTTCAAGACTTACTGTGAAGCTTCAATAACCAAGAATGTAGTACTGACAAAGGACACACAGATCAATGGAACAGGATAGTCCAGAGATTAGATTGATGCAAATATGGTTCATTGATTTTTTGACATTGAAAGGAAATTGAGTAGAGAAAGGATAGTCTTTAACAGATGGTGCTGGAACAATTGGACCTCCATATTCAAAGAAAAAAAAAATGAACTCTCACCTACACCCAACACTGTATTTAAAAATTAACTCAAAATAAATCATGGACATAGATGTAAAATTATAAAACATTTAGAGGAGAATATATGAAAAGAATCTTACTGGGTTAGACAAAGAGTTCTTAGATGCAACACTGAAAGAGTATCCATAAAAGAAAAATTTAGGCTGGGTGTGGTGGCTCACACCTGTAGTCTTAGAACTTTGGGAGGTTGAGGCGGGCGGATCTCAAGCTCAGGAGATTGAGACCATCCTGGCTAACATGGTAAAACCCTGTCTCTACTAAAAATTAAAAAAATTAGCTGGGCGTGGTGGCGGACACCTGTAGTTCCAGCTCCTCGGGAGGCTGAGGCAGTAGAGTGGTGTGAACCCGGGAGGTGGAGCTTGCAGTAAGCCAAGATCGCGCCACTGCACTCCAGCCTGGGCAACAGAGCAAGACTCCATCTCAGAAAAGAAAAAAAAAGAAAAATTATAAGTTGGACTAATGAAAAAGCTTTTCTATGTGAAAGACACTGTTGAGTGGGGGGAAAAAAAAGCCACTGACTGGGAGAAAAAAAAAATCACCTATGAAAAGATTTCTTTCATCCAGAACTCAAAACTCAACAATAAGAACAAAACCTAATTATAAAACAGATTTTAACAGATACTTCACCACAGAAGATTTAATCATTACAAAAATGCAAATTCAAACCACAATGAGATGGCACTATTCTCTGTTAGAATAACTGTAATTTAGAAAAATCACTCAGTGCTGGGAACTCTGTAGAGCAGCTGAAACTCTGATACATTCCTGGTAGGAGTGCAAAATGATAGAGCCACTCTGGGAAACAGGTTGGTGGTTTCCTATAAAGTTACTATGTGACTCAGCAGTCTCTTCTGGATGGGTACCCGGGAGAAATGAAAGCTTATGTTCATGGAAAAAACCTGTATGTAAATATTCATAACAACTTTATCTGTAATAACCAAAAACTAGAAATGTTTCAAGTGTTCTTTAGCTTTTGAAAGAATAGGTCAGGTGCGGTGGTTCACGCCTATAGTTCCAGCACTTTGGGAGGCGGAGGTGGGGGGATCACTTGAGGTCAGGAGTTCAAGACCATCCTGGCTAACATGGTAAAACCCCATCTCTACTAAAAATACAAAAAATTAGCTGGGCCTGGTGGCAGGTGCCTGTAATCCCAACTGCTTGGGAGGCTGAGGCAGGAGAATTGCTTGAACCCTGGAGGCGGAAGTTGCAGTGAGCCCAGATCACACTACCGCACTCCAGCCTGTATGATGAGCGAAAATTCCATCTCAAAAAATAAATAAACTGTGGTACATCCATATATTAAAATCTAGTCAACAATAAAAAGGGACAAACTATAGCTACGTGCATTAACCCCAGATGCATCATGCTAAGTGAAATGATCTAGACTCAAAGGATACATGCTGTGTGATTTCATTTATACGAAATTCTGGAAAAAGTGAACTACAGGACAAAGAACAGATCATTGCTTACCGGGGATGAAGACTGGAGCTAGGTTTTGACTGCACAGTAACAGCACAGGAGAATTTGAGTGAGTTGTGGAACTGTTCTTGAAGTGTCAGCAAGGACTGAGTAGTGGATTGAGTAAAGCAAGCAGACTCAAAAGAATTTGCTTTAGAAGTATAAATTGTCTCGTTAGAATTCAACTGTAAAGAGAAAAAATATATATAAATTGGTACAACCACTTTGGAGAGCTATTTTGCATGTGCTCTGGTAAAGCTGAAAATGGTCACATGCTACCACACAAGTATACTTCTAGATTTATACCCAAATGAAATTGCCATACCTGTGCATAATGAGAAGACAACAATGTTTACAGCAATATTAGCTAATAAAAGTAGAAGCAAGCTAAATGCCCAATAGGAGAATGGATGCACAGCGATTTATTTCTATTATTGGTATGAGGTTTTAAAATATATGGAACAATACAACATATTTTTATAGATATGTAAGTATGAAAATATTAAATGTGCATTAAATAAGTGAAATTAAACAATATTTATTAGATCTCCTTACTCTAAATTGAAATATTCCATGAAAAGATAATTCCATATTCACAAATTTTTTAGGAGTATTACCTGGAATATTGACTATAGAAGAATGTTGTATTGCTTTTAATAAAAGTAAATCAGTTATTTAAAGTTTAAAAAATTATACAGTTGACATGGGAATTGGATCAAATTTTAAATGTTTAAGTGTGTAAATAGGCCAGGCACAGTGGCTCGTGCTTATAAACCCAGCACTTTGGGAGGCTGAGACAGGTGGATCACTTGAGGTCAAGAGTTCGAAACCAGCCTAGGCAACATAGCAAAACCCCGTCTCTACTAAAAATACAAAAAATTAGCCAGGCGTGGTGGTGCACACCTATAGTCCCAACTACTCAGGAGTCTGAAGCACAAGAATCTCTTGAATCTGGGGGGTGGAGGCTGCACTGAGAGCCGCGATCATGCCACTGAACTCCAGCCTGGGAGACAGAGTGAGACTCTGGCTAAAAAAAAGGAAACAAAAAAAAGTGTAAATAGATGGTTTTATTTAAGAAATCTAAATTAAATGTTAAAGGTCACCATAACCCTTGTATACTAAATATGAGAAACTAGTTAATGGGTGATGTTTAAGAAAAATATCCATTTATAAATATAAAAAGGAAGCCAGTCATGATGGCCCATGCCTGCAGTGCCAGCACTTTGGGAGACCAAAGCAGGAGGATCGAGCCCGGGAGTTCAAGACCAGCCTAGACAATATGGCAAGACCCTGTCTCTATTTTTTAAATTAAAAATATATTTAAAAACAAATATACAAAAGAAGGCATCAGTGTTTTAAGAGTATACAATTAGTGTTTTAGTCCACTTTTATCAGTGGCCTTTTCATGATAGTAACTTTCTGGGGATTTCATTTCTGTTGGGGTCTTCAGGGGCTCCAATAAATAGCATCCCTTTTCTCTGCTGGAGTGCTGAACTAATTGAGAAATAAAAATGTCAGCATGTAGGGAGTCGGAAAAGCCTCTTTACTATAGTGAAAGCTAGGATAGAGAGAGCAACGCAGAGATGATCTAATTAGTGTTGCCAACTCCTTACCCACCAGTTCTACCTCTCACCGAAGTCTAGAACAGCCCATTCCACTCCAGGGAAAGTTCACATCTGCAGAGCAGACCAGCCTACCCAGTCCCACTTCCTGTGGGGGGCGGGAGAAAGAAACCAAACTCCCACCATCCAGGTAACTTGCCCTGCTTCTCTGGGTAGGATACAGGGATAGGGTAAGAGGTCACTTACTTGATAAAAGATGTAAGCAAAAGATCCTTTCTCATGCAATCTGGAGTAAAAGAAAGTAGTTTATGCCCTTCTCCCAACATTTCAATTTGTCAGATTCACGTTATGAATATTTCCCAAAAATTTGTTGAATTAAACGATTCAATATTTAGCTGTATTTACAGTAGAAAAGTGCTATGATTTGTTATCATTTATCTTTAACTTCATGTTTTTTAAAAAATATGTCTTTGAAGAGCATTTACTATAGCCTTGTATAATACCGTATTTATTTGGATTAAAAGAAAAGCAGAGAGTAAATATAAATACTTCAGACAGCTTGATTATTTTACTGATACTTCTACCAAGTCATAGTTTTACAAGCCCAGTCACTTTCTTATTGCCTGCCATGAGCAAGAATTATGCTGGATGAAACTGAGCCAGTGACCTTCCATTGGAAGACATCACAGTCTAGTGGAAAAGGGAAGTTATTACAGCATTAGTGCTCCCTACCACAGAGTGTGAGCAGAGGGTTTGGGTTATATAAGTTATGGAAAACTAATGAGAACTGATGATGTATTTAAGAAAACATATTGCTTCTATGTTAAAATACATGCATGAAGACTTTGTAAAGTTTTGAACTGGAAATCCCATTTCATTACCGATTTTCCACCACTCTTACAGAAGTGGTGAACCAGTCATTTCAAATAAACCAAAATCATTTAGTCAAAATTTAATTCTTTAAGCTATATTTTGTAAGTTGTTCTCTCTTAGTGTTATGCCATCAAGGTATTTGGTGGAGTAGGGGGGAATATATGACATAACATTTTTGTTTTATTAATCCCTTTGAATTAAAGGGTAGGGGTGGCATACTGCTCCCTCAGAGTAATAGCTAGGAAGTGAATACTCATTAGATGTCTTGAATGGCAATTCAAAGATAATCTTTATTTACTCACTCAAATTTTATTTTAATCGTAGAGTCACATATGAGCAACTAGAGCCCAAACAGGGAACACTGTGTGAGTATGTAAAGCACCTCATGGAATGGGAAGGACGCACATTTAGAGTCAGACCAACCTGGGTTTAATCCTTGCCACCGAATGACAGATTGATGTCTGCCCACAAAAAAGCGTGATACTTACTTCATTAGGCTCTTCTGGAGATTAATGTTTAAAATCCAAGTTTACAATGTAAGAGAAATTGTCAAACAACAATGGATCGAGAGTGTTTAGGAAATAACTTAGTACCATTTAGCTGTAAAATTTGAATGGGGGGATGCTAACAGAGCTTCCTTTGATAGTACAGTTGATGTCTGCCTGTCTGAAAATGCAGATGTTGTTAAGAGGTGAAATGATAAAGCAACCATGTAGAACAGTAGGATATTGTGTAAATAAATAATAGGACATCCAGGAATAGGTATGGCTAAGAGTATAGATAAAAACATTTTTATATGATACAGCTAAAGTAGGATGTGTATATCTTACAGGTTTTTTAAATGTGCAGAAAAACTGAAAAGAAACTCACCAATCACATGCGTTGTTGGAATAATAGAATTATGAGTGATTATTTTATTTCTCCCCTGTCCAGTACCATGAGATTGCTTTTATAATGAGAAAAATGTGAGATAGTTATGCCTTGTGAACAAAAAGTTTCTTCTCTTTATAGACAAAACACAAAGTAAGTTCCTTAGTGCTTGGTTCCATTATTAAGACAACCAAAGAAACAGATCATTAATCTTAGTTCCTCTAACTATTTAGGCATCAGTCATTTATCTATTATGGTTTTCTGTCAGCTGTTATTATTTGGTGTACCATGTTGTCTGTGGAAAATAGAAATAGAAAAATTCAAATTAATGTATCTTTTTAAAAGCAGTGTTTTTGTGTTAATACTACAGATTTATTTGAGGTTCCTAGATTATCAAATGGAGCACTCAAATGAATGCAAGAGAAACTTCGTTGCAGTCTATGATGGAAGCAGTTCTATTGAAAACCTGAAGGCCAAGTTTTGCAGCACTGTGGCCAATGATGTAATGCTTAAAACAGGAATTGGAGTGATTCGAATGTGGGCAGATGAAGGTAGTCGGCTTAGCAGGTTTCGAATGCTCTTTACTTCCTTTGTGGAGCGTAAGTAAATAATTCCTATAGTATTGAGATCTTTTACATATTTTTCAGTCATTCACAATGCACTCAGCATTTACTTTTTAAAAATATTTATTTTAGGATGTATTTTTTTTTTGTTTTACTACCGCTCTTTTTAATGCAAGAATATTAAATTTAAAATGTTTTAAATTTTATTTAATTTTTGGAGGTGGGGTCTTGATTTGTTGCCCAGGCTGGCCTTAAACTCCTGGGCTCAAGTGATCCTCTGCTTCACCCTCCCAAGTAGCTGGGACTACAGGCACATGGCACTATACCAGACAGCATTTACTTTTGACAAAAATATGCAAGTCACAAGGTAGAAGCAACTGTATCTTGGTCCCTGTTCTCTTGGAATGGACTGTCATGGGTGAAAAAACCATGTTAACATATCAATTGGAACACTCATTATAAAGGTATAAACAAGTGGTAGAGATTACAGACAGGGAAGACTTATACTTTCTCTCAAGATTTTCTAACTTATTAGTAGTATTAATTTAGCTTGGTGAATAGTTATGAATCCACGAAACTATGGTCATCAAAGATTTAGATATGCCATAGATCTTTTTCTTTTTAAATAACTTTAAACTTACAGAACATTGTAAAAATGATAGAGTTCCCTATGTGCCATTCACTCAGATTCCCCTAATGCCAGCATCTCTCAAAGCCGGAATAAAACTGAAAATTAACACAGATAACACTATTATTAACTAAGCTATAGACCTGATTCCAGTATCTCTAGTTTTGCCATGAAGGTCCTTTTATGATCCAGTTTCCCACATTGCTTTTAGTTGTCAAGTATCCTTAGCCTTCTCCATCTGTGACAGTTACTCTGTCTGTGTCTTTCCTTGGCACATTGTCAAGAGTACTAGCCAGTGTAGTAGAATGTCCATCAGTTTGAGTTTGTCTAATGTTTCCTAGGGATTCCACCGAGGCTGTGTATTTCTGTCAGGAATACCACAGAAACTGTGGTGCTCTTCTAACTACATCATGTCAGTGAAGCAGGGGTACATGGTATCATTTTGTCTTATTGCTGGTAATGTTAACTTTGATCACTTCCTTAAGGTGCTGCCAGTTTTCTTCACTAAAAAGTTGCTATTTTTTTCCTTTCTAATTAATAAGTCCCTTTGAGTCTATGCCGACATCTCCTCACCCACTAATTTTAGCATCCATTGTTGGCTTCTGCCTGTAACAGTTACTACTGTAGGGTTTACCTGATCATGATTTTCTTTTTCCATCATTCCTTCTGTATACATTAATTAACATTCTGCTGTGAGAAAAACTATCCCTTTTTCCTTACTTATTCAGTTATTAATAATTACATCAGTATGGGCTTATGGATATTTTATTTTGTTCTGTTGTTATAATATTAATATTATTATTATGACCAGGCATCATGGCTCACGCCTGTAATCCCAGCACTTTGAGAAGCCGAGGCAGCAGATCACTTGAGGTCAGGAGTTCGAGACCAGCCTCGGCAACGTGGTGAAACCCCCATCTCTACTAAAAATACAAAAATTAGGGAGGGCGGAGCAAGATGGCCGAATAGGAACAGCTCCAGTCTCCAACTCCCAGCGCGAGTAACACAGAAGACCGGTGATTTCTGCATTTTCAACTGAGGTACTGGGGTCATCTCTCTAGGGAGTGCCGGACAATCGGTGCTGGTCAGCTGCTGCAGCCTGACCAGCGTGAGCTGAAGCAGGGCGAGGCATCGCCTCACCTGGAAGCGCAAGGGGGAAGGAAATCCGTTTTCCTAGCCAGGGGAACTGAGACACATAACACCTGGAAAATCGCGTAACTCCCACCCCAATACTGCGCTTTAAGGAAACAGGCACACCAGGAGAATATATCCCACACCTGGCCGGGAGGGTCCCACGCCCACGGAGCCTCCCTCACTGCTAACACAGCCATCTGCAGCGATCTATCCGCAAGGCAGCAGCGAGGCTGGGGGAGGGGCGCCCGCCATTGCTGAGGCTTAAGTAGGTAAACAAAGCCGCTGGGAAGCTCGAACTGGGTGGAGCTCACAGCAGCTCAAGGAAACCTGCCTGTCTCTGTAGACTCCACCTCTGGGGACAGCCCACAGCCGAGGTCCAATAGGGAAAGCAGCGGGGGCGGTGCAGAGGCAAACGACTCTGTCTGACAGCTTTGGGGAGAGCCGTGGATCTCCCAACGCGGAGGTTGAGATCCGAGAACGGACAGACTGCCTGCTCAGGTGGGTCCCTGACCCCTGAGTAGCCTAGCTGGGAGACATCCCCCACTAGGGGCAGTCTGACACCCCACACCTCACAGGGTGGAGTCATCCCTGAGAGGAAACTTCCAAAGGAAGAATCAGACAGGTACACTCGCTGCTCAGCAATATTCTATCTTTGGCAACCTCTGCTGCTGATACCCAGGCAAACAGGGTCTGGAGTGGACCTCAAGCAATCTCCAACAGACCAACAGACAGTCCTTCTGACTGTCAGACGGAAAACTATCAAACAGAAAGGACACCTATACCAAAACCCCATCAGTACGTCACCATCATCAAAGACCAGAGACAGATAAAACCACAAAGATGGGGAAAAAGCAGGGCAGAAAAGCTGGAAATTCAAAAAATAAGAGCGCATCTCCCCCTGCAAAGGAGCGCAGCCCATCGCCAGCAACGGATCAAAGCTGGTCAGAGAATGACTTTGACGAGATGAGAGAAGAAGGCTTCAGTCCATCAAACTTCTCAGAGCTAAAGGAGGAATTACGTACCCAGCGCAAAGAAACTAAAAATCTTGAAAAAAAAGTGGAAGAATTGACAGCTAGACTAATTAATGCAGAGAAGATCATAAACGAAATGACAGAGATGAAAACCATGACACGAGAAATACGTGACAAATGCACAAGCTTCAGTAACCGACTCGATCAACTGGAAGAAAGAGTATCAGCGATTGAGGATCAAATGAATGAAATGAAGCGAGAAGAGAAACCAAAAGAAAAAAGAAGAAAAAGAAATGAACAAAGCCTGCAAGAAGTATGGGATTATGTAAAAAGACCAAATCTACGTCTGATTGGGGTGCCTGAAAGTGAGGGGGAAAATGGAACCAAGTTGGAAAACACTCTTCAGGATATCATCCAGGAGAACTTCCCCAACCTAGTAGGGCAGGCCAACATTCAAATTCAGGAAATACAGAGAACGCCACAAAGATACTCCTCCAGAAGAGCAACTCCAAGACACATAATTGCCAGATTCACCAAAGTTGAAATGAAGGAAAAAATCTTAAGGGCAGCCAGAGAGAAAGGTCGGGTTACCCACAAAGGGAAGCCCATCAGACTAACAGCAGATCTCTCGGCAGAAACTCTACAAGCCAGAAGAGAGTGGGGGCCAATATTCAACGTTCTTAAAGAAAAGAATTTTCAACCCAGAATTTCATATCCAGCCAAACTAAGTTCATCAGTGAAGGAGAAATAAAATCCTTTACAGATAAGCAAATGCTTAGAGATTTTGTCACCACCAGGCCTGCCTTACAAGAGACCCTGAAGGAAGCCCTAAACATGGAAAGGAACAACCGGTACCAGCCATTGCAAAAACATGCCAAAATGTAAAGACCATCGAGGCTAGGAAGAAACTGCATCAACTAATGAGCAAAATAACCAGTTAATATCATAATGACAGGATCAAGTTCACACATAACAATATTAACCTTCAATGTCAATGGACTAAATGCTCCAATTAAAAGACACAGACTGGCAAACTGGATAAAGAGTCAAGACCCATCAGTCTGCTGTATTCAGGAGACCCATCTCACATGCAGAGACATACATAGGCTCAAAATAAAGGGATGGAGAAAGATCTACCAAGCAAATGGAGAACAAAAAAAAGCAGGGGTTGCAATCCTAGTCTCTGATAAAACAGACTTTAAACCATCAAAGATCAAAAGAGACAAAGAAGGCCATTACATAATGGTAAAGGGATCAATTCAACAGGAAGAGCTAACTCTCCTAAATATATATGCACCCAATACAGGAGCACCCAGATTCATAAAGCAAGTCCTTAGAGACCTACAAAGAGACTTAGACTCCCATACAATAATAATGGGAGATTTCAACACTCCACTGTCAACATTAGACAGATCAACGAGACAGAAAGTTAACAAGGATATCCAGGAATTGAACTCATCTCTGCACCAAGCGGACCTAATAGACATCTATAGAACTCTCCACCCCAAATCAACAGAATATACATTCTTCTCAGCACCACATCGCACTTATTCCAAAATTGACCACATAATTGGAAGTAAAGCACTCCTCAGCAAATGTACAAGAACAGAAATTATAACAAACTGTCTCTCAGACCACAGTGCAATCAAACTAGAACTCAGGACTAAGAAACTCAATCAAAACCGCTCAACTACATGGAAACTGAATAACCTGCTCCTGAATGACTACTGGGTACATAACGAAATGAAAGCAGAAATAAAGATGTTCTTTGAAACCAATGAGAACAAAGATACAACATACCAGAATCTCTGGGACACATTTAAAGCAGTGTGTAGAGGGAAATTTATAGCACTAAATGCCCACAAGAGAAAGCAGGAAAGATCTAAAATTGACACTTTAACATCACAATTAAAAGAACTAGAGAGGCAAGAGCAAACACATTCAAAAGCTAGCAGAAGGCAAGAAATAACTAAGATCAGAGCAGAACTGAAGGAGATAGAGTCACAAAAAACCCTCCAAAAAATCAATGAATCCAGGAGTTGGTTTTTTGAAAAGATCAACAAAATTGACAGACCGCTAGCAAGACTAATAAAGAAGAAAAGAGAGAGGAATCAAATAGACGCAATAAAAAATGATAAAGGGGATATCACCACCGACCCCACAGAAATACAAACAACCATCAGAGAATACTATAAATGCCTCTACGCAAATCGACTAGAAAATCTAGAAGAAATGGATAATTTCCTGGACACTTACACTCTCCCAAGACTGAACCAGGAAGAAGTTGAATCCCTGAATAGACCAATAACAGGCTCTGAAATTGAGGCAACAATTAATAGCCTACCCACGAAAAAAAGTCCAGGACCAGATGGATTCACAGCTGAATTCTACCAGAGGTACAAGGAGGAGCTGGTACCATTCCTTCTGAAACTATTCCAATCAATAGAAAAAGAGGGAATCCTCCCTAACTCATTTTATGAGGCCAACATCATCCTGATACCAAAGCCTGGCAGAGACACAACAAAAAAAGAGAATTTTAGACCAATATCCCTGATGAACATCGATGCAAAAATTCTCAATAAAATACTGGCAAACCGGATTCAGCAGCACATCAAAAAGCTTATCCACCATGATCAAGTGGGCTTCATCCCTGGGATGCAAGGCTGGTTCAACATTCGCAAATCAATAAATGTAATCCAGCATATAAACAGAACCAAAGACAAGAACCACATGATTATCTCAATAGATGCAGAAAAGGCTTTTGACAAAATTCAACAGCCCTTTATGCTAAAAACGCTCAATAAATTCGGTATTGATGGAACGTACCTCAAAATAATAAGAGCTATTTACGACAAACCCACAGCTAATATCATACTGAATGGGCAAAAACTGGAAAAATTCCCTTTGAAAACTGGCACAAGACAGGGATGCCCTCTCTCACCACTCCTATTCAACATAGTGTTGGAAGTTCTGGCTAGGGCAATCAGGCAAGAGAAAGAAATCAAGGGTATCCAGTTAGGAAAAGAAGAAGTCAAATTGTCCCTGTTTGCAGATGACATGATTGTATATTTAGAAAAACCCATCGTCTCAGCCCAAAATCTCCTTAAGCTGATAAGCAACTTCAGCAAAGTCTCAGGATACAAAATTAATGTGCAAAAATCACAAGCATTCTTATACACCAGTAACAGACAAGCAGAGAGCCAAGTCAGGAATGAACTTCCATTCACAATTGCTTCAAAGAGAATAAAATACCTAGGAATCCAGCTTACAAGGGATGTAAAGGACCTCTTCAAGGAGAACTACAAACCACTGCTCAGTGAAATCAAAGAGGACACAAACAAATGGAAGAACATACCATGCTCATGGATAGGAAGAATCAATATCGTGAAAATGGCCATACTGCCCAAGGTTATTTATAGATTCAATGCCATCCCCATCAAGCTACCAATGAGTTTCTTCACAGAATTGGAAAAAACTGCTTTAAAGTTCATATGGAACCAAAAAAGAGCCCGCATTGCCAAGACAATCCTAGGTCAAAAGGACAAAGCTGGAGGCATCACGCTACCTGACTTCAAACTATACTACAAGGCTACAGTAACCAAAACAGCATGGTACTGGTACCACAACAGAGAAATAGACCAGTGGAACAGAACAGAGTCCTCAGAAATAATACCACACATCTACAGCCATCTGATCTTTGACAAACCTGACAAAAACAAGAAATGGGGAAAGGATTCCCTATTTAATAAATGGTGCTGGGAAAATTGGCTAGCCACAAGTAGAAAGCTGAAACTGGATCCTTTCCTTACCCCTTATACGAAAATTAATTCAAGATGGATTAGAGACTTAAATGTTAGACCTAATACCATAAAAACCCTAGAAGAAAATCTAGGTAGTACCATTCAGGACATAGGCATGGGCAAGGACTTCATGTCTAAAACACCAAAAGCAACGGCAGCAAAAGCCAAAATTGACAAATGGGATCTCATTAAACTAAAGAGCTTTTGCACAGCAAAAGAAACTACCATCAGAGTGAACAGGCAACCTACAGAATGGGAGAAAATTTTTGCAACCTACTCATCTGACAAAGGGCTAATATCCAGAATCTACAAAGAACTCAAACAAATATACAAGAAAAAAACAAACAACCCCATCAAAAAGTGGGGAAAGGATATGAACAGACATTTCTCAAAAGAAGACATCCATACAGCCAACAGACACATGAAAAAATGCTCGTCATCACTCGCCATCAGAGAAATGCAAATCAAAACCACAATGAGATACCATCTCACACCACTTAGAATGGCAATCATTAAGAAGTCAGGAAACAATAGATGTTGGAGAGGATGTGGAGAAATAGGAACACTTTTACACTGTTGGTGGGATTGTAAACTAGTTCAACCATTATGGAAAACAGTATGGCGATTCCTCAAGGATCTAGAACTAGATGTACCATATGACCCAGCCATCCCACTACTGGGTATATACCCAAAGGATTATAAATTACTCTACTACAAAGACACATGCACACGTATGTTTATTGCGGCACTATTCACAATAGCAAAGACTTGGAATCAACCCAAATGTCCATCTGTGACAGACTGGATTAAGAAAATGTGGCACATATACACCATGGAATACTATGCAGCCATCAAAAAGGATGAGTTTGCGTCCTTTGTAGGGACATGGATGCAGCTGGAAACCATCATTCTTAGCAAACTATCACAAGAAGAGAAACCAAACACCGCATGTTCTCACTCATAGGTGGGAACTGAACAATGAGATCACTTGGACTCGGGAAGGGGAACATCACATACTGGGGCCTATCATGGGGGGGGGGGGAGGAGGGAGGGATTGCATTGGGGAGTTATACATGATATAAACGTTATGCATATGTACCCTAGAACTTAAAGTATAATAAAAAATAAAAATAAAAATAAAAAAATTAGCTGGGCGTAGTGGCAGGTGCCTATAGTCCCAGCTACTCAGGAGGCTGAGGTGGGAAAATCACCTGAGCCCAGGAGGTCAAGGCTCCAGTGAGCTAAGGTCACACCACTGCACTCCAGCCTGGGTGACCAGAGTGAGAATGTCTCAAAAAAAGTTATTTTTCTATGATACTAACATTATTTTGTTGCTCAAAGCCCAAGCTTCAGCCATTGGAAGCTCCTTCAGTTTGCCTCCTGTGTCCTCTCAGCATACCCAATTAATAGTTTTTTAATTATTTTCTTACTTTATGGCAATTCTGGATGAACCAGGCTCAACTTGTGTTTTCTCTGACCCAACCCTAGATCAACTGTATTTCCAAGGAGCCCTTTCTTCATCTTACAGAGAGAAACCTAATTTATCTAAAATGGATTAATTTGTTTAATCCTAATATATACACAAAAAGTAACTTCACAATTGCTAATCCATATCCCTTTGAGAAATTTCCTAACAAAGTACCTTATGTACAGTTCTTTTTGTGTTTAGTTTTACTGTCAAGATACTGTTTTCCAGTTACTCAGGCTAGTGGTTTATATTTCATTTTGTGCTCCCCCCACATCATGGTTTCTATACATTATTTTTATGTGGGGGTTCTGGGAACATAACTGTTGTTCCTAGAGAGCCCACATCCCAAGAGGGACACTTGGAAGTGTCCTTGCCTCCTTCATTCTCTGCCTTCCATTTCTACCCTCTATCTGGATTTCTTTTTGCACAAATGAGCAGATACATGTGTATTTTCTTATGTGACATTTTTTCTTACTTGAAGGACAGCATTATTCTTTTATACTTTATTTTTTCAACTTAAAAGTATATCCTGGTCAGGTGCAGTGGCTCACACCTGTATTCCCAGCACTTTGGGAAGCCGAGGCAGCAGATCACTTGAGGTCAGGAGTTTGAGACCAGCCTGGGCAACGTGGCGAAACTCCGTCTCTACTAAAAATACAAAAATTAGTGGGGCATGGTAGCATGCGCCTATAATTACAGCTACTGGGGAGGGTGAGGCATGAAAATCGCTTGAAACCAGAAGGTGGAGGTTGCAATGAGCTGAGATCAGGCCACTGCACTCTCCAGTCTGTGTGACAGAGTAAGACCCTGTCTCAAAAAAATATATATATATATCCTGGAAACCATTCCATATCAATTCATAGAGCACATTTTTATTTTATAGCTGCATAGTAGAGCATTGTATATACCAACTTTATTTTATCTTCTACTTATGTTGGGCATATAGGTTATTCCCAATATTTGCGGTTATAAACAAGCTGCAGTGAATAATGTTATGCGTATCTCTTTCTGTATTGTTGGAGACGTGTCATCAGGATAAATTCCTACAAGTGGGATTGTTTGGTTAAAAAACGTTGTGTAGTTTGGTTAGATATTGCCAAATACCCTTCCAGGAGGGTTGTAGCTTTTTTTTTTTTTAACTGTGGCAAAATATACATGGTATAAAATTTACCCTCAGTCACTTTTAAATGTGTAAATCAGTGGCATTAAGTACATGCTCATTGTTGTGCAACCATCACCACTTTGTCTGGAGCATTTTTATCATCCCAAACTGAAACGCTATACCCATGAAACAGTTCCTTCCCATTTTTTTCTCTCTCCCTATGCTGGTAACCTCTGTTCTACTTTCTGTCTCTATGAATTTCCGTATTCTAGGTAACTCATAGTAGAATCATATAATATTTGTCCTTTTATGTCGGGCTTACTTTGCTTAGCATAAGGATTTCAAGGTTCATCCATGATATCTTTTCATGGTTCATCCATATGGTCATATGTATCAGAATTTTATTCTTTTTTAAGGCTAAATATTCCATAAGTAAATGCCACATTTTCTTTATACATTCATTCATCAGTTGATGGATGCTTGATTGTTTCTACCTTTGGGTTATGATGAGTAATGCTGCTGTGTAGAATTGTTGGATCATATGGCAAATCTGTGTTTAAGTTTTTGAGGTACCAGCAAACTTTTCCACAGTGGCTGCACCATTTTACACACCGACCAGCAGCACACAGAGGGTTCCGATTTATCCACATCTTCACCAATACCTGTTATTTTTCGTACTTTTGGATAATAGCCATCCTAATACGTGTAAAGTAGCATCTAATTGTGGTTTTGATTTGCCTAACGATTAGTAATGTTGAGCATTTTTCCATGGGCTTCTTGGCTATTCATGTGTCTTCTTTGCAGAAAGGTCTCTTCACATCCTTTGCCCGCTTTTGATTTTTTTTTTAAGTTGTAGGCATTCTCTGCATATTCTGGATATTAGTCCCTTATTGTGTATGTGATTAGCAGACTTTTTTGCATTCTGTTTGTTGCCTTTTCACTCCCTTTATATAGTGTCCTTTCAGGTACAAAAGTTTTTAATTTTGATGAAGCCCAATTTAATGTGGTTTTTGTTGTTGTTTTTGGTGTGATATCCAAGAAATCACTGTCAAGACCAATGTCCTGAAGCTTTTCTCATACGTTTTCTTCTGAGAGTTTTATAGTTTTAGCTTTTGTAATACGTTTAGGTCTTTGATCTATCTGGAGTTAATTTTTGTATATAGTGTAAGTTAAGGCTCCAACTTCATTCTTTTTCATGTGGATATCCAGCTTTCCCAGGATCATTTTTTGAAAACGCTGTCCTTTCCCATTGAATGGTCTTGACACCCCTGTCAAAAATCAATTAGACCTGTGCACAGTGGCATGAAATGTGAATGAACCATGAATAGCCAATCTGTAGTCCCAGTTACACAGGAGGCTGAGGCAGGAGGATTGCTTGAGTCTAGGAATTTGAGACCAGCCTGGACAGGAGTTCAAGACCAGCCTGATCAACATAGCAAAACCCCATCTCTATTTTTTTTTAAAAAAAAGAAAGACCGGACACAGTGGCTCATGCCTGTAATCCCAGCACTTTGGGAGGCCAAGGTTGGTGGAACACTTGAGATCAGGAATTTGATACCAGCCTAGCCAACATGACGAAACCCCATCTCGACTAAAAATACAAAATTTAGCCAGGCGTGGTGGCACACGCCTGTAATCCTAGCTTCTCGGGAGCCTGAAGCAGGACAATCACTTGAACCTGGGAGGCAGAGGTCACGGTGAGCCGAGATTGCACCACTGCACTCCAACCTGGGCAACAGAGCTAGACTCCGTCAAAAAAAAAAAATTTATGTGAAGATTTATTTCTGGCCTCTCAATTCTGTTGGTCTATATGCCTGTTGTTATGCCAGTAGTAATTGTTTTGATTACTGTAAATTTGTAATAAGTTTTGAAATCAGGATGTGTGAGTCTTCCAACTTTTTTCTTGTTTTTCAAAATTGGATTGGCTATTCATGGTTCATTCACATTTCATGAATTTTAGGATGACTTTTTCTATTTCTGCAGAAACACTGTTGGGATTTTCAAAGGGATCATTTTAAATCTGTGGGTCACTTTGAGTAATATTGTCATCTTAACTGTATGAAGTCTTCCCATTCATGAACACAGGATGTATATTCCCATTGATTTTTCATTCTTAATTCATTCAGCAATGTTTTGTAGTTTTCAGCATATGAATGTTTTGCCTCCTTGGTTAAATTTATTCCTAATATTTTATTCTTTTTAATACTATTATACTGGAATTATTTTCTTAACTTCCTTTTCTAATTGTTAATTGGCAATGTTTAGAAGTACAATGGATTTGTGTATGTGGGTTTTGCATCCAGCAACTTTGTTGACTTAGTTTATTAGCTCTAACAGGGTGTGGGTGGGTGGGTGGGTGGGTGTGATCTTTAGGGTTTTCTGCATGTAAGATTGTGTTATTTGTGAACAGAGAAAATCTTATATCTTCCTTTCTAATTTGGATACGTTTCATTTCATTTTCTTGCCTAACTGCTCCAACCAGAACTTCTAGTATATATTCAATAGAAGTGAAATTGGGTATCTGTCTTATTCTTGATCTTAGTGGAGCTCTGTCCTTCACTACTGATTATGATGGTAGCTCTGGGTTTTTCCTATATGGCCTTTGTCATGTGAAGGAATTTTTTTTTTCTATTCATAGTTAATTGAATGTTCTTATCATGAAAGGCTGTTGAATTTTGTCAAATGCTGTTTTGAAAATTCATTAAGCTGATCATGTAGTTGTTTTCCCTTACTGTAAATGTGATGTATTAAATTGGTAGGCTTTTGTATTATTGAACCACTCATGCATTCTGGGAATAAATCCCACTTGTTCTTGGTGTATAATCATTTTATATGTTGCTGAATTCTGAAGTAGTAATTTTCTTGAGGATTTTTATGTTAATATTCGTAAGGGATATTGGTCTTTAGTTTTTTGTATCTTTTTCTAGCTTTGGTATCAGAATAATTCTGGCCTCATAGAATGAGTAACTAGTGTTCTGGCCTCATAGAATGAGTAACTAGTGTTTGTTCTTCAACTTTTTCAAAGATTTTGGGGATTAGTGTTAACTTTTTTTATTATTATGATACTTGAAGTTCTGGGCTACATGTGCAGAGCGTGCAGGTTTGTTACATAAGTATACACCTGCCATGCTGGTTTGCTGCATCCATCAACCCATCATCTACATTTCTCCTAATACTGTCCCTACCCTAGGCCCCCACCCCCCAACAGGCCCCGGTGTGTGATGTTCCTTCCCCTCCCTGTGTCCATGTGTTCTTATACTTCAACTCCCACTTAGGAGTGAGAGCATGCAGTGTTTGATTTTGTTCCTGTGTTAGTTTGCTGAGAATGATGGTTTCCCGCTTCATCCATGTCCCTGCAAAGGACATGAACTCATCCTTTTTTATGGCTGGATAGTATTCCATGGTATATATGTGCCACATTTTCTTTATCCAGTCTATCATTGATGGGCATTTGGGTTGATTCCAAGTCTTTGCTATTATGAATAGTGCTGCAATGAACATACGTGTGCATGTGTCTTTATAGTAGAATGATTTATAATCCTTTGGGTATATATCCAGTAATGAGATTGCTGAGTCAAATAGTATTTCTAGTTCTAGATCCTTGAGGAGTCTCCACACTCTTCCACAATGGTTGAACTAATTTACACTCCTACCAACAGTGTAAAAGCACTGTTTCTCCACATCCTCTCCAGCATCTCTCGTTTTCTGACTTTTTAGTGGTAGCCATTCTAACTGGAGTGAGATGGTATCTCATTGTGGTTTTGATTTGCATTTCTCTAATGACCAATGATGATGAGCTTTTTTTCATATCTTTGTTGGCTGCATAAATGTCTTCTTTTGAGAAGTGTCTGTTCATATCCTTCACCTACTTTTTGATGGGGTTGATTTTTTTTTCTTGTAAATTTGTTTAAGTTCCTTGTAGATTCTGGATATTAGCCCTTTGTCAGATGGATAGATTGCAAAAATTTTCCCCCATTCTGTAGGTTGCCTGTTCACTGTGATAATAGTTTCTTTTGCTGTGCAGAAGCTCTTTAGTTTAGTTACATCCATTTGCCAATTTTGGCTTTTGTTGCCATTGCTTTTGGTGTTTTAGTCATGAAGCCTTTGCCCATGCCTATCTCCTCAATGGTATTGCCTAGGTTTTCTTCTAGGGTTTTTATGGTTTTAGGTCTTAGATTTAAGTCTTTAGTCCATCTTGAGTTAATTTTTGTATAAGGTCCAGTTTCTGGAAGGGGTCCAGTTTGAGTTTTCTGCATATGGCTAGCCAGATTTCCCAATACCATTAAATAGGGAATCCTTTCCCCATTGCTTGTTTTTGTCAGATTTGTCAAAGATCAGATGGTTGTAGATATGTGGCGTTATTTCTGAGGCCTCTATTCTGTTCCATGGGTCTATATATCTGTTTTGGTACCAATACCTTGCTGTTTTGGTTACTGTAGCCTTGTGGTATAGTTTGAAGTCAGGAAGCATGATGCCTCCAGCTTTGTTCTTTTTGCTTAGGATTGTCTTGACTATACAGGCTCCATTTTGGTTCTATACGAAATTTAAACTAGTTTTTTCTAATTCTGTGAAGAAAGTCAAATGGTAAGTTGATGGGGATAGCATTGAATCTATAAATTACTTTGGGCAGTATGGCTATTTTCACGATATTGATTCTTCCTATTCATGAGCATGGAATGTTTTTCCATTTGTGTCCTCTCTTACTTCCTTGAGCAGTGGTTTGTAGTTCCTCTTGAAGAGGTCTTTCACATCCCTTGTAAGTTGTATTCCTAGGTATTTTATTCTCTTTAGCAATTGTGAATGGGAGTTCATTCATGATTTAGCTCTCTGTTTGTCTATACACCTATTGGTGTATAGGAATGCTTGTGATTTTTGCACATTGATTTGTATCCTGAAACTTTGCTGAAGTTGCTTATCAGCTTAAGGAGATTTTGGGCTGAGACCATGGGGTTTTCTAAATATACAATCATGTCATTTGCAAACAGAGACAATTTAACTTCCTGTCTCCCTGTTTGAATATCCTTTATTTCTTTATCTTGCCTAATTGCCCTGGCCAGAACCTCCAATACCATGTTGAATAGGAGTGGTGAGAAAGGGTATCCTTGTCTTGTTCCGGTTTTCAAAGGAAATGCTTCCAGCTTTTGCCCATTCAGTGTGATATTGGCTGTGGGTTTGTCATAAATCTCTCTAATGATTTTGAGATACGTTTCATCAATACCTGGTTTATTGAGAGTTTTTAGCATGAAGGAGTGTTGAATTTTATAGAAGGCCTTTTCTACATCTGTTGAGATAATAATGTGATTTTTCTCATTGGGTCTGTTTATGTGATTGATTTGCGTATGTTGAACCAGCCTTGCATCCGAGGGATGAAGCTGACTTGATTGTGGTAGATAAGGTTTTTGATGTGCTGCTGGATTTAATTTGCCAGAATTTTACTGAGGATTTTCACATCGACGTTCATCAGGGATATTGGCCTGAAATTTTCTTTTTTGTTGTGTCTCTACCAGGTTTTGTTACCAGGAAGATGCTGGCCTCATAAAGTGAGTTAGGGAGAAGTCCCTCTTTTCTGTTGTTTGGAATACTTTCAGAAGGAGTGATACCAGCTCCACTTTGTACCTCTGGTAGAATTCGGGTGTGAATCCATGTGGTCCTGGGCTTTTGTTGGTTAGTAGGCTGTTAATTACTGCCTCAATTTCAGAACTTGTTATTGATCTATTCAGGGATTTGCCTTCTTCCTGGTTTAGTCTTGGGAGGGTGTATGTGTACAGGAATTTATCTATTTCTTCTAGATTTTCTAGTTTATTTGCATAGAGGTGTTTATGGTATTCTCTGATAGTAATTTCTATTTCTGTGGGATCAGTGGTGATATCTCCTTTATCATTTTTTATTGTGTCTATTTGATTCTTCTCTTTTCTTCTTTATTAGTCTGGCTAGCGGTTTATCTATGTTGTTAATCTTTTCAAAAAACCAGCTCCTGGGTTCATTGATTTTTTGAAGGATTTTTTTTGTGTCTCTATCTCTTTCAGTTCTGCTCTGATCTTAGTTATTTTGTCTTCTGCTAGCTTTTGAATGTGTTTGCTCTTGCTTCTCTAGTTCTTTCAATTGTGATGTTAGGGTGTCAATTTTATATCTTTCCCACTTTCTCCTGTGGGCATTTAGTGCTATAAATTTCCCTCTAAACACTGTGTTAGCTGTGTCCCAGAGATTCTGGTACGTTGTGTCTGTTCTCATTGGTTTCAAAGAACTTATTTATTTCTGCCTTAATTTTGTTATGTACCCAGTAGTCATTCAGGAGCAGGTTGTTCAGTTTCCATGTAGTTGTGTGGTTTTGAGTGAGTTTCTTAATCCTGAGTTCTAATTTGATTGCACTGTGGTCCAAGAGACTATTTGTTATGATTTCTGTTCTTTTGCATTTGCTCAGGAGTGTTTTACTTCCAATTATGTGGTCAGTTTTAGAATAAGCGTGATGTGGTGCTGAGAAGAGTGTATACTGTTGATTTGGGTTGAAGAGTTCTATAGATATCTATTAGGTCCGCTTGGTCCAGAGCTGAGTTCAAGTCCTGAATATCCTTGTTAATTTTCTGTCTCGTTATCTGTCTAATATTGACAATGGGTTGTTAAAGTCTTTCACAATTATTGTGTGGGAGTCTAAGTCTCTTTGTAGGTCTCTAAGTACTTGCTTTATGAATCTGGGTGCTCCTGTATTGGGTGCACATATATATTTAGGACAGTTAGCTCTTGTTGCATTGATCCCTTTACCCTTCAGCATTGATCCCTGTAATGCCCTTCTTTGTCTTTTTTTTTAATCTTTGTTGGTTTAAAGTCTGTTTTATCAGAGACTAGGATTGCAACCTCTGATTTTTTTTTTTTTCTTGCCATTTGCTTGGTAAATATTCCTCCATCTGTTTATTTTGAGCCTATGTGTGTCTTTGCACATGAGTTGGATCTCCTAAATACATCACACTGATGGGTCTTGACTCTTCATCCAATTTGCCAGTCTGTGTCTTTTAATTGGGGGCATTTAGCCCATTTACATTTAAGGTTAACACTGTCATGTGTGAATTTGATCCTGTCATTTTGATGGTAGCTGGTTATTTTGCCCATTAGTTGATGCAGTTTCTTCATAGTGTTGGTAGTCTTTACAATTTGGTATGTTTTGCAGTGGCTGGTACCAGTTTTTCCTTTCCATATTTAGTGCTGCCTTCAGGAGCTCTTGTAAGGCGGGCCTGGTGGTGACAAAGTCTCTCAGCATTTGCTTGTCTGTAAAGGATTTTATTTCTCCTTTGCTTATGAAGCTTAGTTTAGCTGGATATGAAATTCTGGGTTGAACATTATTTAAGAATGTTGAGACTGGGTGCGGTGGCTCACACCTGTAATCCCAGCACTTTGGGAAGCCAAGGCTGGTGGATCACAAGGTCAGGAGTTCAAGACCAGCTGGCCAAGATGGTGAAACCCCATCTCTACTAAAAATACAAAAATTAGCTGGGCGTGCTGGCAGGCCCCTATAATCCCAGCTACTCGTAAGGCTGAGAGAATTGCTTGAACCCATTGAACCCAGGAGACAGAGGTTGCAGTGAGCCAAGATCACACCACCGTGACAGAGCGAGACTCCATCACACACACAAAAAATAATGTTGAATATTGGCCCCCACTGTCTTCTGACTTGTAGGGTTTCTGCAGAGAGATCCACTGTTAGTCTGATGGACTTCCCTTTGTGGGTAACCAGACCTTTCTCTCTGGCTGCCCTTAACATTTTTTCCTTCATTTCAACCTTGGTGAATCTGACGATTATGTGTCTTGGGGTTGCTCTTCTCGAGGAGTATCTTTGTGGTGGTCTCTGTATTTCCTGAATTTGAATGTTGGCCTGCCTCGCCAGTTTGGGGAAGGTTTGCTTGGATAATATCCTGAAATGTGTTTTCCAACTTGGTTCCATTCTCCCTGTCACTTTCAGGTACACCAGTCAAACATAGGTTTGGTCTTTTCATATAGTCCCATATTTCTTGGAGACTTTGTTCCTTTTCTTTCTTTTTTCTCTAATTTTGTCTTCCTGCTTTATTTCATTAAACTGATCTTCAATCTCTGATACCCTTTCTTCCACTTGATCCATTCAGCTGTTGTATACTTACATATGCTTCACGAAGTTCTCATGCTGTGTTTTTCAGCTCCATCAGGTCATTTATGTTCTTCTCTAAACTGGTGGTTCTAGTTAGCAATTCCTCTAACCTTTTTTCAAGGTTCTTAGCTTCCTTGCATTGGGTTAGAACATGCTCCCTTAGCTCGGAGAAGTTTGTTACTACCCACCTTGTGAAGCCTACTTCTGTCAATTTGTCAAACTCATTCTCCATCCAGTTTTGTTCCCTGGCTGGCGAGGGGTGGTGATCCTTTGGAGGAGAAGAGGCGTTGTGGTTTTTGGAATTTTCAACCTTTTTGCACTGTTTTTCCTTATCTTCATGGATTTATCTACCGTTGTTCTTTGATGTTGGTGACCTTCGGATGTGGTTTATGCATGGATGCCCATTTTGTTGATATTGATGCTATTCTTTTCTGTTAGTTTTCCTTCTAATAGTCAGTCTGGCTTTGCTGAGCTGCAGTGGGTTCTGCCCAGTTCAAATTTCCCAGTGGCTTTGTTTACACTATGAGGGGAAAACCACCTACTGAAGCCTCAGTAATGGCGGATGCCCATCCCCCTACCAAGCTCCCAGTTCGACTTCAGATTGCTGTGCTGGCAGTGAGAATTTCAAGCCAATGGATCTTAGTCTGAAGGGCTCCATGGGGGTGGCGGGGAGGGTGGGATCTGCTGAACTAGACAACTTGGCTCCCTCGCTTCAGCCCCCCTTCCAGGGGAGTGAGTGGTTCTGTCTTGCTGGGGTTCCAGGCACCAGTGGGGTATGAAAAAAAACTCCTGCAGCTAGCTCAGTGTCTGCCCAAATGGCCGTCAGTTTTATGCTTGAAACCCAGGTCCCTGGTGGTGTAGGCACCCAAGGGAATCTTCTGGTCTGTGGGTTGTGAAGACCATGGGAAAAGTTTAGTATCTGGGCCGGAATGCACCATCCCTCATGGCTTCCCTTGGCTAAGGGAGGGAGTGCCCCAACCTCTTGCGCTTCCCAGGTGAGGTGACCCTCCACCCTGCTCCTTCTTGCCCTCCGTGGGCTGTACCCATTGTCTCACCAGTCCCAATGAGATGAGCCAGGTACCTCAGTTGGAAATGCAGAAATCACCTGCCTTCTGCCTTGATCTCATGGGAAGCTGCAGACTGTTGCTGTTCCTATTCAGCCATCTTGCCCAGGAATCAACCGATTGGTGTTAATTCTTTACCTGTTTAGTAGAGTTCACCAGTGAAGCCATGTGATCCAGAGCCTTTCTTTGTTGAGAAGTTCTGGGTTCTTTTTTTAATCTCCTTGCTAGTTTTAGGCCTATTCAGATTTTCTTTGGCTTCATTTTGCAGTTTTGTTTGATTGTGTGTTTCTAGGAATTTGTCCATTTCCTCTAGGTTGTCAGTTTGTTAGCATACAGTTGTTCTTAGTATTCACTTAGGATTCTTTCTATGTATGTAAGATCTGTAGTAATGTTTCCAGTTGCATTTCTGATTTTAATAATTTGAGTCTTTTTGTTCTTACTTCTAGCCAAAGGTTTGTCAGTTTTGTTGATCTTTTCAAAGAACCAAGTTTTGGGTTTTTGGTCTTTTTCTGTTTTCTGTTTTATTTATTGTCACTCTAGTCTTTATTATTTTGTTACTTCTGCTAGCTTTGAATTTAGTTAGTCTTCTTTCTCTAGTTCCTTAAGGTATAAAGTTAAGCTGTTGATCTAAGTTGTTTCTTCTTTTTTAACGTAGGCATTTACAGGTGTAAATTTCCCTTTTACTACTCCCCATAAGTTTGGCATGTTTTGGGTTTCATTTGTCTCAAGGTGTCTTATAATTTCCCTTGGATTTCTTTTTCGAAATCACAAGTTTAAAAGTTTTGTAAGAGTGTGTAGTTTAATTTACACAGACTTGTGAATTTTTTCATTTCCCTTCAGTTGTTGATATCTAGTTTCATTCTATTTTGATTTGAAAATAAATGTTATATTATTTTAGTCATTTAAAATATATTAAGACTTGTTTTGTGGCTGAACATACGTAGTCTATTCTAGAGACTGTCTGATGTATACTTGAGAAAAATGTGTATTCTGTTATTGGGTGGAATTTTCTGTATATGTTAGGTCCATTTGGTCTATAGTGGTGTTCAGGTCCTTTATTTTCTTATTGATATTCTGCCTGGTCATTCTATCCTTTATTGAAAGTGGGGTGTTGAAGTCTCCAATTACTATTGTACAAGTGTCTACTTCTCCCATCAGTTCTATCAATGTTTGTTTTGTATATTTTAGGGCTCCTTTGTTTTTAGTCCATATATGTTTATAATTGTTATATCTTCTGGGTGAATTGACCCTTTTATCAATATACCATGTCCTTTTTTATCCAAGACTAGTATTGCCACCCCCCAGCTGTCTTTTAGCAACTATTTGCATGTAATATCTTTGTCCATCCTTTTACTTTCAACTTTTTTGTATCTTTAAAGTGAGTGTCCTACAGGCAGCATATAGTTGGGTCTTGTTATTTTCCATCCATTCTGCAATCTCTTCTTTTGATTGGAGAGTTTATTTATGTTTAATTGCTGATGAGGAAGGACTTCTGTCGCTTTGCTACTTGTTTTCTGTGTGTCTATAGCTTTGTTGTCTCTCATTTCCTCCACTACTGCCTTCTTTTCTTTTTTTTTTTTTTTTTGAGACGGAGTCTCGCTCTGTCGCCCAGGCTGGAGTGCAGTGGCCGGATCTCAGCTCACGGCAAGCTCCGCCTCCCGGGTTCATGCCATTCTCCTGCCTCAGCCTCCCCAGTAGCTGGGACTACAGGCGCCCGCCACCTCGCCCGGCTAGTTTTTTGTATTTTTTAGTAGAGACGGGGTTTCACCGTGTTAGCCAGGATGGTCTCGATCTCCTGACCTCGTGATCCGCCCGTCTCGGCCTCCCAAAGTGCTGGGATTACAGGCTTGAGCCACCGTGCCCGGCTGCCTTCTTTTCTTTAATTGATTTTTTTGTAGTGATAAGTTTTGATTCCCTTCACATTTCCTTTTGTGTATATTTTATAAATACGTTCTTGTGGTTACCGTGGATATTGTGTTTTTATGAACTGCTGAAGTTTTTAAAAATTATCTTCACTATTTGGTAAGCATGTGGAAAGTTTTTCTTCTTAAAGTTTGTAGCTCATATACAGACAACCACCACAACTTAAAAGTGGAGAAATGTTGAGGACAGATTTTAGGATTCTTCTTTGGGTTCCTACGCCAGGCACAGTGGCTCATACATGTAATTCCAGCTTTTGTGGGGCCGAGGCGGGTGGATCGCTTAAGCTCAGGAGTTTGAGACCAGCCTGCCTAGCCAACATGGTGAAACCCCATCTCTACTGAAAATACAAAAATTAGCTGGGCGTGGTGGTATGCACCACTGAGGGGACTGAGATGGGAGGATTGCTTGAGCCCAGGAGGCAGACGTTGCAGTGAGCTAAGATTGCACCACTGCACTCCAGCTTGAGTGACAAAGCAAGACCCCGTCTCAAAAAAATAAATAAACAAAACCTTTCTTTAGGTTCCTGAAAAATCAAGTGAATAAAATACCCCCAGGAAAAACTGTTTCTGCTATATTTCTTTGCTTTTCTATCTCCTTAAACTCCTCAGCCAATTAGCTAAGGATTAAAAAAAAAAAAATCCAAGGGATACATCAGTATTTACTAATTTTTTTAAATTTTGCTTATCATGGGTACAGATCATATTATAGTAGCTTTGGCAAAATCTGCTTTCCAATATAACATCATTTTTTTACTTGAACTCGAATGGCCCTTAACTTTAATCTACATTTGGGCAGGGCTGGTTAGCCTCTCCCAACTGTCTGTTTCCTCAGATTCATCTCCTGTATAAAGAAAAATACCATCTTTTTTTTTTTTTTTTTTTTTTGAGACGGAGTCTCGCTCTGTCGCCCAGGCTGGAGTGCAGTGGCCGGATCTCAGCTCACTGCAAGCTCCGCTTCCCGGGTTTACGCCATTCTCCTGCCTCAGCCTCCCGAGTAGATGGGACCATAGGCGCCCGCCACCTCGCCCGGCTAGTTTTTTTTTGTATTTTTTTAGTAGAGACGGGGTTTCACCGTGTTAGCCAGGATGGTCTCGATCTCCTGACCTCGTGATCCGCCCGTCTCGGCCTCCCAAAGTGCTGGGATTACAGGCTTGAGCCACCGCGCCCGGCCGAAAAATACCATCTTAAGACCCATCTGAACTGCCCAGATATAGTTGAGTTTGTATGTTCACATTTATTTTAAAATTATAAGTGGTGTATCTTATCTGTTGTCATGAAAAGAAACAAATATTTTAGCTTTTATATCCTGACTGATGAATGTGGTGTAATGGTAAGCTGTATGATTTGTGCAAATACAGAGTTTGTAAATACTAAAGTGTAACAGTAAGATATCAGATATTTTTGACAAATTTGAAAATTAATAGTTTTTCTGAATCTTATAATTTCAAGGCATTATATTATTCCATGGATTCTGTATTACAATCAAGACTGTTTATGACCATATACAGGTTTTCTTATAGCTGAACTCTTCTATCCAGAAATTTAAAGGTCTTCATGAGATGCCAAATGGTCAATTGGGTTATGAAGCCAGTTTAGTCAACTAGCCTTCCTACCTGCTTTCCATTCATTTCTTTGGCATTTGTCATGTGAAATGCCATGTGTTTGATGCTAGGAAGATACAAACATGCATGGAACAGGACCTGCCCTATGCCCTAAAGGGTTTTCCAATCAGGTAAGGTGACATAGGCAAATAGTGACAGTGCAGGATTGACCGTAATGAAGACCCTTTGAGACATAAAGTGTTCTCCTGTTAAATATCCAAGTTCCTTCGAACAGACAGCATCAGTTATGGAGGAGGTGGTGTTTGAGTGCAGGTCCTTTGAGTGTGTCCTTGAGAGTAGGTATATTTTGAAGGTAGAAATGTTCATTGAGGCTGTTGTTTTAGACAGAAGCAATAAAATGGGAAAAGCATTGAAGCAGAGCTAAGGTGGGCCACAAGAAGTGTGTAGTAGAGGGAGTGGCAGAGAAAGGAGGCAGGAAAAGTAGATTAAAACTGGAATATGGGCCGGGCGCGGTGGCTCACGCCTGTAATCCCAGCACTTTGGGAGGCTGAGGCGGGCGGATCACGAGGTCAGGAGTTCGAGACCATCCTGGCTAACACAGTGAAACCCTGTCTCTACTAAAAACACAAAAAGTTAGCCGGGCATGGTGGCGTGGCGCCTGTAGTCCCAGCTACTCAGGAGGCTGAGGCAGGAGAATGGCGTGAACCCAGGAGGCGGAGCTTGCAGTGAGCCGAGATTGCACCACTGCACTCCAGCCTGGGCGACAGAGCGAGACTCCGTCTCAAAAAAAAAAAAAAGAAACTGGAATATGAAGCCCTTTGAAAAAAATCAAAGGGAAAATGTAGACTCATCTTACAGGCATCAGGGAGTTGGCACTATATAGTAACATCTTTAGTGCTGTGCTTTAGCTGGGGCATGGAGATGAGTTAAGAGTTTACTTCCATAGTCACAGCGGGAAGCCCTGGAGGTCTGAACCTAAGCAGGGGCAGTGAGGACAAAGAAGAGTGGGGAAACGGAATCCACAGGATTCAATGACCCATTCAATGAAGGCTAAAAGAATGAGTCAGACACCTACAATTTTGAGTCTGACTGACTTGGAAAATGAAAACTGAACAGACAAGATGGGGAAAGTGTCATGTTTTGGACATGGTGAGCTCCTTGGGCAGCTGGAAATGTCAGGAGCTCATGGTGGCATTTGCTGAGAGTGAACTTTGCTGCTGCCACTTCCTTCACCAGGGAGAGAACCTGAGCATGTTCCTAAACCTTTTTAAATTTGAGAACTTTTCAGACTTAAAAAACTATGCAGAGGCTGTTTCACTATGTCAAATAAACTACATATCAGTGCTTTATACAAAGATGTAGCTAACAAGAAAGCCTTTTAGCCTTCTTATTTTTCCCTCGGTTTCTGTGTGCCCAGCCTCTGCACCTGTGCTGTCCGGTCCAGTGTCCGCCAGCCACCTGCAGCCTCTGAGCACTTGTAACGTGGCCCATCTAAACTGATGTGTGCTATCATTATAAAAACGACTCCCAGATGTCAGAGGCTTAGTATGAAATAAAGAATGTAAAGTATTTCACTAACAGTATTTTATGCTATATGTTAAAATGAGAATATTTAGGAAATTGTTTCAGAGCTTCCAACAGCACCCCCATGTTAGGTGCCTTGCTGGAAGAACTCTAGGACCCAGCATTTATTTGTACTACACTCCCAGCTGGGATGGATGACAAAAGGGAGCCACCAGGGAGAAGCTGCCAGGGTTTGGACCTATCCTTGCACAGGTCCACGTACCGCGTCCTTTCCATGAGGGGCATTCTGAGTATGCCTGTTTCTCCAACAATGGCAAATGTGCATGGGCTGGACATAGTGGCTCACACCTGTAATCCCAGCTCTTTGGGAGGCCAAGGTGGAAGGATTGCTTGAGACCAGCCTGGGCGATATGATGGACAACATCTCTACAAAAAAAAAAAAAAAAACCAAAAACAGTTTTAAATGAGTTGAGCATGGTGGTGCACGCCTGTGGTTCCAGCTACTCTGGAGGTTGAGACAGGAGGATCACTTGAGCCCCAGAGGTTGAGGCTGCAGTGAGCTATGAATCATGCCACTGCATTCCAGCCTGGGCAACAGAGCGAGACTCTGTCTCCAAAAAAAAATAAAAATGCAGTAGCACACATGGAGTGTTTCTGCCCAGAGAAGCCCATTAGAGACTCAGCACCCAAGGTTCTTATCAGGGTCTGGTCACATAGGCACCCTCTGCTTTGCATGTATCAAAATTTCAAACTCTTAGCAGGAAAGCAAGTATTTGGCATAAATGACATGTTTTATACAAAGTCTAGGTACAATGAAGTACCCTTATCTGTTAGGGAATGGATGGCACCCAAGGGCCAGTCTTGCAAGCAGCACCTTTCAAAGGTAGCACCCTCAGGCCTGCTATAATGTTAACTATTTCTGCGCAGATATGTTGGGTTAAAGTCAAATTAATTCCACCAATTTCTTTTCTACTTTTTAATGTGGCTACTTGCTCACATTTTTTACTCACATATTTATTTTGGACAGCACTGGTCTGTGTCCATGATGAGAAATTCTTCTTTAATGTGTTTTAGTTAAGGTATTTTCTCTGTATACACTAATTTTTTTGTTGTTGTTAATACAAATCTTGATAATTAAACAGGTGAAAAGCCTCCCTCAAGTGATATCTTTATATTAACTAATCACCAAATGTAAGACTTAAGTTTAAATTGTAAGGCTGCAATAGATTTAACTTTGTATCCCAAATTTACCTTTATTACCCAAGAACAAGAAGAAAGCCGCCCCTGCAGAAAAAGTGTGTGTGATTAAAATAAGGGATTTAACAGAGTTTTTTAAAAACAAGAGCCAGCTGGAAAAACCTCCATTTGGAAAGCAAATTTCAGAGCTCCAATTAAATTTTTTCATGCTTATCACTAATTCAAATTATTGAACTGTTTCTTTTGTTCTCCTCTAAGCTGTGATTTGTAATTGTTACGATTTCACCCATGGAAACAATTAGTATTTCAGAAGAGATTTATATAAATGGGCTAATTCTGCATGAGAGATTCAGTTCATGCCTACCCATTGTAGATTACAGATATAACTGAAATAGAATAATTTTGCTAAAATGGATGATACAGAATAGCAATCAGGATATATTTGGCTTCTTCCCAGGCACTGAATACTAATATATACCTCACTCTTTAAGAAAGATACAATTTTAGGAAAATAATTTCTAGGACTAGAACTGTGAAAGCAGCAGCAGATATTTTTATTAGAATAAACCCGTAATATGATTTTTGGTGACATACTGCCCGTGGACCCCCTGCAGCCTTTGCTAAAGGACAGCCATCCTTCAGCATCATTGCCACATCTCTTTGAAATTGGGGGAGACACAAAATCCCAGCCCTCCCCTTCCTTTCCACACCGTGACCCAGCAGTGAGGAACGGCAGAAGGTAGAGAGTCCTCAGGCTATAAGTGGAGTTAATAACTGGCACTAGTTTTGCTTTTATTTATATAAAGACTTGTAGTTCAATCATTTTATTATTTGAATTGAAGCATACCATTAAAATCCCATATCAATAACTGATGCTTGATTGTCATTTCCACCAGCCATGCTCACCCAGTGAAAAGCCATAAAGGTTAATGTAGGTATAATTATTAATATAACTCACATTTCTATGAAACAAAATCTGACAATATCAGTGCTGTTTTCTAATCGCTGTAAATAATATGGAGAGCAGTTGTAAAGAATTTATAATAAAAACTGAAGACATTTTCCTCTCAGTGCTCAATCAGTGATGAACACGGAGTGGTAAACCTGTCTTTAAGGTCACCTTTGAAGTTATAAAGAGCCATCAAAGAGGGGGTCACATAATGTTCTGTAGATAAACCTTGAAAACCAATGGTAGTTTTATTCATGAAATCCGAATGCCAAGGACCCACAGTGCTGTTTATTACCTCATTCAGCCTGTGTTGAAAATGGCTCATCTTTCCTACATCCCCTTTTTGTGAACTAGATAAAATAGGTAGTAGAATAGAACATAATATACAATTATATTGTATGTAATAGAATTACAGTGTGGTATATAAATTAAAAAAAGAAACTCCAGTTTGTAGAAATTAGGAAATCAAAAATGGTGCATGTTTCTCTTGGCCATTTTTTAATATTTTTTAGTGCCCCCATCAGTATAATACAGTTTTATGATATCCATGACAAACCCAAGTAGATGCAATAGCTAATTTTGTAGCGTGAATAAAACACCACCATACACTCCCCAGCCCTCAATATGATGGCATGTTTGTGTAACTGACACCTGTTGTCTTTCCGATGAGCTGGAACCATCAATGTTATCTAAGAATCATGAAGTAATTATTTCATTGGTTTTAGTGATACCATTTTGACAGGTTAGCCATTTCTGGATAAATTACTTATTAGATATATACATCATTTGAACTTAAATCTAAAACAGAAGTATTATGATTGAGACCACTACTTCCATAATCTCATCAAATTTTAGAACCAGAAGTCTGAGATACACTGTATTCCATCCCCTTCATTTTAAAAGAGGAAGCCGAGGCCCAAGGAGGTTAAATACCTTAAAATGTGGATTAACTGATGATAGAAACCATTTTTATTGATTACTAGCCCGTTGTTTTTTTCTGCTTTCTGCTCCATGGTGCTGTTTCCCAAGTTCCTTCACAGTTCATAGCTATTGTGGACTCCTTCAGTCATGTCAGCCACCAAGGGGTTCTCATACTTTTGAACTGCAGCAGACGAGTACTCTGCAGGTAAACAAGCTTAACAGTTTAGTGTGAAGACTGTTGAACTGTATATAGAAAAAGAAGTCTGAACTCAACTGCAGATTGGCTTACAGTGAGGATGGGGAGGGGATAAACGAACCCTAGTTCATAATGACTATAAATTTTTAACCTGTTGTACTGGAACGTGGGTGAATAATACCATTTAGGGCATTCTGCTTAAAGAGAGATTATAGTCATACTCTTAATACCAAAGCAATTTGGATATTCACTATGGACCTGTATTTGTCAGATTATGTTTTGGAGTTATCTAGTACCTAATAAATGCCTGTTTTTCCAGCCCATGTTCACAGCCCATTTTGAAATAGACAAAGTGGGTAAGACAGATGAATGAAAAACTGTCAGTTTTATTATTAATAATGTACTGCAGTTGGAGAATGTGGTCAGATATTCCAAACTTCCTATGACTGCACTCTAAAGAAAGAGTCTTCTCTTTGGAGGGAAAAAAAAAATAATGCTTATGGCTGTTTTTAAAATTACATTTATTATATATTTATTAAAAGAAAGGTAATATTTAGAAAAAAATCTCATTAGTCAAGTAAAATTTTAGATACTAACTGTATCATGAAAAACCTTCTGAAAACTAAAAAATATTTGAGATATGTCAGTATAACATAGAGCAATTTTCGATTCTCCCTCCTTGGTGCAGCAAATATTTTCTGAAAATCACAAGTACAGAATCTTTTAGGCAGGAAATACATTTTGTCCAATTCTAATTTTAGAAGTCAAAATTATTAAGGTTTTTGAACCAGGCACAGTGGCTTATGCCTGTAATCCCAACACTTTGGGAGGCTGAGGCAGGCAGATCACATAAGGTCAGGAGTTCGAGACCAGCCTGGCCAACATGGTTAAACCCCATCTCCACTAAAAATACACAGATTAGCCGGGAGTGGTGACATGTGCCTGTAGTCCCAGCTACTCAGGGAGGCTGAGGCAGGAGAATTGCTTGAACCTGGGAGGCTGCAGTGAGCTGCAATCACACCACTGCACTTCAGCCTGGGCAACAGAGCGAGACTCCATCTCAAAAAGAAAAAAAAATGGCTAAAGTTTTTGGGCTTCTGTCGTACTGAATAGGAAAATAATAAGCTGCCTCACTTCTTGACTTTCATATGTTTTGTTTGTTTCTTTACACTGAAATACTTAATACTACTCTATTGGACTTCTGCCTCTAAGCTAGGAGTTTATTTCCTAATAGAAGTAAGCACACTGACTAATAATAATCCATTCTAACAAAGGTTT
Organism: Trachypithecus francoisi; assembly: GCF_009764315.1. NCBI lineage: Eukaryota > Metazoa > Chordata > Mammalia > Primates > Cercopithecidae > Trachypithecus > Trachypithecus francoisi. The sequence continues at coordinate 87,309,224 of NW_022681455.1, read as the reverse complement.
ACATACACAAGGGGAGGTGCCAAGTAGAGGAGTATGTGGAGTGTGACAGGAACACACAGGAGTGACTGGCTACCCCAGAGAAGCAAGGGGATTTTCACAGACGGTAACATTTGAGATGATATAGAAAGATGAGTAGGTGGCCGCCACAAAGAAAGAAGGAGCCATTCCAGGCTGAAGGAACAACTTACACAAGTAGGAAATTATATGATATATATTCCATATACCTTTAGTGTCCTTAAAACAATTTTTTTGAATCCATAAGATTGGATTTTTTTATTATGGGTAAAATATACATAACAAATTGTATTATTTTAGCCATTTTAAGTGTATGGTTCAGTAGCATTAAGTACATTCACATTATTGTGCAACCGTTACCACTTTCCATATTCAGAAAGTTTTTGTCTTCCCAAACTGAAACTGTACCCATTAAACATCACCTCCCCATTCCTGCCTCTTTCTGGACCCTGGTAACCTCTATTCTACTTTCTGTCTCTATGAATTTGCCTCTTCTAGGCTCATTAACTCATACAATAGTTAATATGTAATTATAGGGCCAGGCGCGGTGGCTCACGCCTGTAATCCCAGCACTTTGGGAGGCTGAGGCGGGCGGATCACGAGGTCGGGAGTTCAAGACCAGCCTGGCCAACACAGTGAAAACCCGTCTCTACTAAAAATACAAAAATTAGCCGGGCATGCCGCGTGCCTATAGTCCCAGCTACTCGGGAGGCTGACATAGGAGCATCACTTGAACCTGGGAGGTGGAGGTTGCAGTGAGCCACGATCACACCACTGCACTCCAGCCTGGCGACGAGCGAGACTCCATCTCAAAAAAAAAAAAAAAAAGTAATTAGAAATAATTATGCTAAGTGAAATATGTGGCTTTGTCCGTGGTGTATGTATCATAATTTAATTTATTTTTATGACCGAATCACATTCCATTGTCTTGTAGATGCCACATTGTTTATCCATCCACCCATCAATGGGCATTTTGTTTGTTCCCACCTTCTGGCTGTTGTGCATAATGCTGCTGTGAACATTGGTATGCAAGTAACTGAGTTCCTGGTTTCAGTTCTTTGGAGTAGGTAGCTAAAAGTAAAATTGCTGGATCATAAGGTAATTCTATGTTTAACTTTTTGAGGAGCCTCCAGATAATTTTCCACAACGACTGCACCATTTTACATTCTCACCCTCAGTACAGAAGGGTTCCAGTGTCTCCACATCCTTGCCAACATTGTCTTTCAAATTTTTGAAAAAAAATTTAGCAGACTGTATACTGGTTCCATAAGAACCATTGAAAATACATTCATTATCATTACATTAAAAGTGACCTTTTGGGGCCTAGCCTAAGAAAAAGTTTGAATGAGCCAGCATCAGAGAATATTGACGTTTGTCTTATTGTTTGAATAGTACAGAGTTTATTCAAAGAAAGACCCTTGCGGTAAGAAAGTACTCATAAAGTCAGATTTGTTATGTATGAAATAAATCAAAATCGGGTGGTATGCCTGCTCTTCGCAACACTGTTTTCTCTTCCTGCAGCTCCCTGCACAAGCAGCACTTTCTTTTGCCATAGCAACATGTGCATCAATAATTCTTTAGTCTGTAATGGTGTCCAAAATTGTGCATACCCTTGGGATGAAAATCATTGTAAAGGTGAGTTTGATGTAAAGGCCAACCTTTTTGAGAAAAGAGTGGCTATTACCCTTCATTAAGAACTTAAAATGTTATTTTCTACAACAGTGCTTAGCATAGCTGCTTTGACAGAAATGGAAACATTTAAATGGATCATACACCTGGGATGTGGTGAAAACAAAGAAAAATACTCTAAACGAAAGCATTTTTTGTCTATAAACTGTTAAGTTCTAAAGTGTATTGTGGCCGGGTGCAGTGGCTTATGCCTGTAATCCCAGCACTTTGGGAGGCTGAGGTAGGCGGATCACCTGAGGTCAGTAGTTTGAGACCAACCTGGCTAACACAATGAAACCCCGTTTCTACTAAAAATACAAAAAATTAGCTAGGCGTGGTGGCGCATGCCTGTAATCCCAGCTGCTCGGGAGGCTGAGGCAGGAGAATCGCTTGAAGCCGGCAGGCGGAGGTTGCAGTAAGCTGAGATCGCACCATTGCACTCCAGCTTGGGCAACAAAAGCGAAAACTCCGTCTCAAAAAAAAAAAAAAGATATAGTGGTATGCCTTGCCCTATTTTTGTTACTGTTGTTGAGGTTTGTCATTTGTATTGTAAACATACCCTATTTAGTTGTCAAAATAATTTAGCGGTTAGCCTGAAGTATGTGGAAACACTATTTAATAAAAATCAACTTGCAGATTCCGTCTTACAACATAAAAACAGAAACATTCTATGAACTGCTTTTTTTATTTCATAACATTTCCTATACTCTATTGTGTACTCACTGAAAGATAAATGCAGCTTGTGGTAATGGTTGAATGTCTGCAAGCTGGTTGTCAGGTCACTGTGTCAGAACTAAAGATGATCCACCTCTTATCCTCTAAGACAGCAGTCCCCAACCTTTTTGGCACCAAGGACTGGTGTCGTGGAAGACAGTTTTTTCACGGGACAGGGGTGGGCTAGGGGTGTTGGTTTCAGGATGATTTAAGCGCATTACATTTATTGGGCACTTTATTATTATTACATTGTAATATATAATGAAATAACCATACAACTCACCATAATGTAGAATCAGTGAGAGCCCTGAGCTTGTTTTCCTTCAACTAGACAGTCTCATCTGGGGGTGATGGGAGACAGTGACAGATCATCAGGCATTAGATTCTCCTAAGGAATGCACAGCCTATATCCCTCACACGCACGGTTCACAATAGGGCTTCTGCTCCTGTGAGAATCTAATGCCACTGCTGATCTGACAAGAGGCAGCGCTCCGGGTCATGTGAGTGATGGGGAGCAGCAGCAAATACAGATGCAGCTTCACTCACTCCCTCGCAGCTCACCTCCTGCAGTGAGACCGAGTTCCTGTCTGTGGCCCAGGGGTTGAGGACCCCTGCTATAAGAGTTCAATAAATATCTTACTATGAAAAGGTGATGCAATCTGATATTGCTGTTATAAATACTTGACATGAAGTGTTTTCAGTTAATCATTCAAAAACAGTAGGTCATGATAATATACTGGATGGGTTAGTCTGACCATGTTAGTTTGCTCTCCGTGTGGTCATCAGTAGATGTGGGTATACCTGAACATGGCAGTTGGTCAAACCTGCCATAAAGCAGAAAGCTAAAATTGATAGAATAAAAGTATTTATTTGGCATAGTCTGTATTTATGTATTTGATTTGATTTGCAGAATGTATGCATCTGTATGACTTCTGAATAAACGGCCCAAGAACTTTATCTTTTCTGTAATCTATCCATCTATACTGTGATTGGTAACTTTAGACAGAAATTTTAATAGGGTTGTTTTATTTGCTTAAAAACCTAATTGTAAACTGCATTGTCTGTAGTATATTTGGCCCAAGTATTCTGCTTTACCTAAAAATACCTTACTAATTTGTACCAGGATTCATATTAATGGATTTTGAACACTTAACATTTCTCATTTTCTTTCTACAGAAAAGAAAAAAGCAGGAGTATTTGAACAAATCACTAAGACTCATGGGACAATTATTGGCATTACTTCAGGGATTGTCTTGGTCCTTCTCATTATTTCTATTTTGGTACAAGTGAAACAGCCTCGAAAAAAGGTCATGGCTTGCAAAACTGCTTTTAATAAAACCGGGTTCCAAGAAGTCTTTGATCCTCCTCATTATGAACTGTTTTCACTAAGGGACAAAGAGATTTCTGCAGACCTGGCAGACTTGTCGGAAGAACTGGACAACTACCAGAAGATGCGGCGCTCCTCCACCGCCTCCCGCTGCATCCATGACCACCACTGTGGGTCACAGGCCTCCAGCGTCAAACAAAGCAGGACCAACCTCAGTTCCATGGAACTTCCTTTCCGAAATGACTTTGCACAACCACAGCCGATGAAAACATTTAACAGCACCTTCAAGAAAAGTAGTTACACTTTCAAACAGGGACATGAGTGCCCTGAGCAGGCCCTGGAAGACCGAGTAATGGAGGAGATTCCCTGTGAAATTTATGTCAGGGGGCGAGAAGATTCTGCACAAGCATCCATATCCATTGACTTCTAATCTTCTGCTAAAGGTGACGTGAATTCTTAAGTGTGTATGTACGCAGCCTCCAGGGCACCATACTGTTTCCAGCAGCCAACCCTTTTCTCCCATCACAACTATGAAGACCTTGATTTACCGTTAACCTATTGTATGGTGATGCTTTTATTCTCTCAGGCAGTCTGTATATGTTAAACCAATCAAGGAACTTACTCTATTCAGTGGAAACAATAATCATCTCTATTGCTTGGTGTCATTTATAGGAAGCACCGCCAGTTAAAGAGCATTGGAAGAGGTGGTTAGAAGGAGCCAGACTCAGGCTGCCTATTCGTTTTAGCAACGGGAAGACTGCTCTTGACTGATACAGCTCTGTCAATATTTTGATGCCACAATAAACTTTAAGATTTGTCTTTACATTTTATTTTTCCTTTCTCTAAATTTAATTTGTTTTATAAGCCTATAGTTTTACCATTTCAGTTTCTTACATAAATACAAGTGGTTAATGTACCACATACTGCAATATAGGCATTTGTTCTTGAATGTGTCAAAATACAGCTAGTTACTGTGCCAATTAAGACCCAGTTGTATTTCATCCATCTGTTTCTTCTTGGCTAATCTCTGTACTTCTGTCTTTTAATTACTGGGCCTTTATTCCTTATTTTCTGTGAGAAATAATAGATGATATTTATCACCTTTCAATTACATTTTTTCTCAATTATACTGGAAAATTTCATAATCCTGGGATATAGGTACCATTGCCCACTATGACTAACAATTTGAAAAAGATAAAAATTTCTAGCAAGCCTTTGAAGTTTCCCAAGTATAGTCACATTCAGTGACAGCCCATTCATTCCAGTAAACAAAGTCATTTCATTCATTTTGGGGAGGCCTATAATTACATATATTTGCAATGTTTCTCTTTGCTAGATTGTTACATAGCTCCTGTTCTACTGATACTGCTTACCGCATATGGTAACCAAGGTTAGATGCGAGTTAAAATTCCTTAGAAACTGGATGAGCCTTGAGATTGCTTCTTACCTGGGACAGGACATTTTTCTAGCTCTTATCAAGAATAACAACTTCCACTTTTTTTTAAACTGCACTTTTGACTTTTTTTATGGTATATAAACAATAATTTATAAACATAATATAAATGCTCATTGTGTTTTTTTAGACTTTTGATATTATTTGATACTGTACAAACTTTATTAAATCAAGATGAAAGACCTACAGGACAGATTCCTTTCAGTGTTCACATTAGCAGCTTTGTATGCAAATATGCTGTGTTGGACCTGGACGCTGTAACTTATTCTAAAGACCTTGGTAATGTGGACATAAGCTCTTTCTTTCCTTTTGTTACTGTATTTAGTTTGTGATAAATTTTTCACTGTGTGATATTTATTGCTCTAAATCACTAGACAAATCCTATATTAAAATATACATTGTACCTGACCCTTTTAATCATGTTAGTTATGCTACTGAGGTTGTGGATCTTAAGGTATGTATGGAAAGGAACTCATTTATCAAATTGTAAGTAATACAGACATGCCATTTAAAAGAGGTAAATTCTTGTTTTCTATATTTTGGTAGTAAATTCTCAATGAAATGAGTTGAAGTTTCATTGGATTTCATTAACTTTTAAATATTACATATATGTGTTTTCTCAGATTAGTGAAAATTGTGACCTTAAATATGATACACATATACACTGCCTCAGAATGCTTTCTTATATCAAAGTTTATGTGTTTTTAAAAAGTAGATAATATTTAGGAGATGGAAAAACCTATACGTAATGTATTCATGATTTAAACTTTTTTTTTAAGTCACCATAGTTCCTTGTTTTAAAAATACAACTTGGAAACATGAAAAGACTTGATGCATATAATATTCAATGAACTAATACCAGAGACAGCTAAGTTTTTTCAATAGTTATGCTGAATAAGCATTTTAGTAGGTAACTTATGCCAGCAAGCATTTGAACAGCATAATAAATACTTAATATAACAACAACTATGATCTCATTCATGATGATAAAAGGGAAGTTAGCCTATTTTCTACGTAAAATTATATTCATTTTTTAAAATAGCTGTTAAACCTATATTTAATCTTTATAGTAACAAATAATACAGTATGCTAAACTGTATTATCTGTAGTCACTTGTAACTTTTTATATTTGAAATTTGATTTCTATTTTATAAGGTCTTGAAGATGCCTGCAAAATACAGAGCCTTTAAAGAAGACATGTAACAGTAAAACAGAACAGAAGTACACAGTTTTATATGAGTCAACATAGCAAGTAAAGTTGAGATAATAAGTTTTGTTCTGAATTCTCTGGCTGCTAAAACAAACAGTTTTTGCTTTTCACAGTAGAAAACAAACTTATGTGCAGAGGGTAATTTCCTCTTGAACTACAGCATGAGGGTCTGTATATAGGAACATTTCTTCAGAATGTAAAAAAGATGCAAAATGCAGAGAGAGATTATAATGGTGCATCTTAACACCCAGTGAAGGCACAACTTAATGTCACCTGGGAACACTGGTTTGGGGTCAGTCTATTTTCGGGAATAGAGCTAAAGAACCAGATGATCAATAGCTAAGCCAGCCTTAGCCTGTCACGTGTCATACGCCTTCATTGAATCATAGATGGGCATTAGATCTCATTTATTTCTTAAACTTGTCTATGCTTTTGGAAGAGGTGAGAATGGAACTAATACATCTTAGGCATTATTGCCAGAATAATGCTAATTGTTGTATATATAGCCTTTAATCTTTTAGATCAGTGAGAAAACTTTACAAATTGCTTACTAAAATGAAAGCCATAAAATTTAACAAGAAGACATGAAATGTAGCCATCTCGTGGAAGTCATTACACAGTATTAACTGTCCGCAGGGCACCCCACACAGTACCCCAGTGTTAAACACATCTAACACAAGATGCAAATCTGGAGGGCGTAAATATCTTCAATTCAGAAACAGTATTAAGTATATCTGTAGAATATTGTCACCGTCACCTTTCATCCACAATTCACTGTATCATCCCTCAAATGCCCACAGATCTATTGCAGGAAACCTACTAATCCCAACATCTAAAGCATGTAGGAATAAGGTGTGATATTCCTTGTGTGTGTGGGGAGAGTTTAAAGGTTTAACAAAAAGCAGAGAATGTTCACATTTCACATCACAAAAGATTTCAAAGACTCCTTTAATCCGACAGCGCTTATGTCAGTGTCTTTGCTATGTTTCATAGAATTGTTAGACTTTAAAAGAACCTCCTGAAAGTCTGCCTCTGAACATTTGTATGGTTCTGCCAATGTCTGATGAGAAGAATGCTTCTCTGTTTCAGGAGCGTGTTCACTGATGAGAGGGGATGGGAGAAGCCTGGTTGTGATTTCAGGAATAATTCTCAAAGGAGATTATGCTCTTACTGCAAAATGGGGTCTGCTGTATATTGTTCATGTCACTTTATTGCAAGTATTAAAAATAATATGCCTTGAACCACACTGATTAGACCCAGAAGGATCATTGAGTTTTTGGTGGTTTTAAAGATCCAAGAAAGACTATCTGGCCCAAGTGTATTAATGAGAAGACTGAAGCCCACAGAAGTGAAGTCAGCCCCAGTGTCCCAAGAACCCCAGTACTCTTTCTTTTTTTGCTGCCTCTTGCTTTTGTCAGCTGTAGGTTTTAAAAGTCAAGCACTTCTAAACAGCAGCCCAGATGTTCCCTGTAAGCTTGTCAGGCATTCTGAATTGAAATGTAATTCTCTAATTTTTTCAATGCATTATGTTTCCCCTTTAAATGTATGTAACACAGTGTTCTACAGTTTTGTTGCCATGATTCCTTGGCACCTGTGAATTCTTACTGAGCAATGTTTGTTTACAGTATACAGACTTGATACTAGGCAGAAAGAGCTCCTGTGTTCTTGCTTTTCTGATCTTTTTTAAATCTAAAGGAGACGTGTATTCTAGAAATTAAACATTTGTGTGCCATATCTCTTGAGTTTTGGAGAACGATTGGAGTTCGAGCTACTATAAATGACAAGATTATCTTGGATATCTTTTTTAGCTTTCTGCAAAATCACTTATGTTTTATGTACCTCTGCTAATAATTCAAAACTCTGAATTTGCTTTACTTTATTAACTTTTTAAAAATGTATTTTTGCAATTGGTTTAATTACTACAAAAGCCTAAAAAGCTAATGACTAGGGTGCATGTTTAGTAAGCACTGTCTAGTGTAAATTTTTTTAAAGCAGTAGATTTTTATTAGAGATTAACTTCCAGGCCATATGAGAATATGCTTAATCCTAGATTTGGCATTTTACAGAAAAGAATTTTGACTCTTGAACTAGAATTAAAAACTTGTTCTGATTTCCTTGCTTGCCTCAATTTCTAAAGTCTAGAAGTGGCAAATAATTTAGATCACTTATGCCCACAGAATATGTATTTCCTTCCAGGGCAAAGTTGGCATTTCCTATCTACTAGCTTACAAAATAAAGTAATCCTAGTTATGATAATAAGAGCAACCATATTTTATTACACTTAGAACCGTTTTATGTTTTCAAATTAATCTTCAAGTGAAGATGAACTAAAAAAAAAAATGCATTTTGTCCCGGGTTGCGTGCAGGTTCAAGTCTGCTGCATCCGGTCACTGAAGAGGCAGTGAGGACTGGCACGGGGTGGGCTGGAAAGCCAAGCTGTCCTTTCAGGGTGCACAGTGCCCCAGCCATAGCACAGCTTAGAAACATGGATGAGTAGACCTCAAGACAGGTGAACACGGAGTGGGGAGCAAAAGAAGGCAGAAACTCCTCTGAATTTCACAAGCATCAGGCACAGATCAGGGCACAAAGGAAGAAGAAAGAAGGTAGTTACCACTGGTCTGTCTCTGTAAATAGTTACAGAGCAATTTTACTTTGTGTTATTTAGGATTGAGAAACAAGTGTTATTTAAAAGTCCTCTTACCCTCCAACCTTTGTCATACTCCACAATATCTGATGCCATTTAGGCCTCTGAGCCAGTACATATTTTACTGAAACTTTTTTTCATTTGAGGCAGAGTCTTGCTTTGTAACCCAGGCTGGAGTGCAGTGGTGCAATCTCAGCTCACCACAACCTCAACCTCTAGGGCTCAGGAGATCTTCCCGCCTTAGCCTGCCTAGTAGCTGAGACTACAGGAACGCACCACCACACCTGGCTAACTTTTTAAAATTATTTTTGTAGAGACAGGGTTTGGCCATGTTGCCAGGCTGGTCTGGAACTCCTGAGCTCAAGCAGTCTGCCCGCCTAGGCCTCCCAAAATGCTGGGATTACAGGAGTGAGCCACTGCTCCTGGCCCAGCTGATTTTTTTGTTTTTTGTTGTTTTGTTTTAAGAAATGGAGTCTCACTACGTTACCCAGGCTGGTTTCAAACTCCTGGGCTCAAGCAATCCTGCCTTGGCCTCCCAAAGAGCTGGGATTACAAGTATGTTGAAACATTTTGAGTAGTTGTTGATTGCTAAAGGAATTTTCATCAGAAATCTAGGTATTCAGCCATGCTTTCCAAATCTTGTTTTATTCTTCCACTGATAATATTGGTCCTATTAAGTTGTGGTGTAGTGAAGTATTCACAAATTTCAATCCAAAAAATTATGTGAATAGTCAGGGAGTTCTTTCTGTACCCTTGAGCTATTTTATCACTGTCATGTGTACACCTCATAAGAAAGTTCCGCTCTGAGAATAAGCACAAGGAACAGATAGGAAATGTGCAGCTGGTGTCGATGTGTAGTCCTGCACCCTGCAAATCCATGTGTGTAGGAAGAGGCAGTCACTTCCTCAGTCATTAGCTTTTCATCTGAAACAACAAAACTAGTGGTAGGCAGCTTCTGAGATGGTTCCCAGTGAAACCTGCCCGCTGGTGTGCGCTCTTGTGTAATCTCCTGTCCTTGGGTGTGAGCTGGACTTAGTGACTTGCTTCTGAGGAGTAGAACGCGGCGAAAGGGAGAGAGCACTCGTGAGGTTTGGTGGCAGAAAGTCTCTGGCTTCTGTCTCCTTGCCCACTCTTACTTTTGTGCTTTCCTGCTCAGAAGGTGAGGTGTTCTTTGGAAAGGCCCGTGTGACAAGAAGCAGAACTTTCCAGCCAACAGCTAACATGGAACTGAGGCCCTCATTCCAATAACCTCCAACTGAATCCTGCCATCGAGACATGAGTTTGGAAGGGGATTCACCCCAGTGGAACTCTTGAGATGACTGCAGCCAACACCTTGATTGCAGCCTTGTGAGAGACAAACCAAGATGTTTGTTTAAGTGCTAAATTTGGAGGTAATTTTTATGCAGTTACAGATAACTAGTACAAAGCTAGAAAAAGAAAAAGGCATAATACAAATTTCATGATCTTAATGAGGCTACCAGCATCTGAAGAACTGAAATAAGGAGAACTGATCTTCCTCCCGCATGAGCACCTGTCAGCTACCTTAGTCTTACCTTAAATAAAAACACTTAACCAAATACATTATCTCTCTCAAGGACAGCAAAAGATATTGAAATTTGATGATTCTGTATTTGAAATGTAAATCAGATTACAATTAAACTCTAACTCTTGAATACTGTCCCTTTTAAGTCACTTACCAAATCTCCTTTAAGTAAGATGAAATTATCTAAATATGAATAAAGGATAAAATTCTTATTCTGATTCTATGTTCTTTCATATTTCCAATCATATAATACTAACGTTGGGTTTCCTAGAAGGCATGGCTAATTTACAACTCAATCATTGAGAAGATTCTTGAGACAAGTGATTTTTTTAAAAACACAACAAAAAGGTGTGTCACTGAGAAAAGAAAGAAAAGCCTTTTGTGTCCAGAACACGTTCTACCCTCAAGATGAGAAGTGTAGTGAAAGCTGTTCTATACAGAGATTTTTCTATTATGATAAAAAATATATACATAAATAAGATTTCCTGGAAGAGAATGCTCTTTTTTGCTTTGGCCAAAATGATTAAAAGACCAAATCAGTAAAGTTTTTCTTTCTGAATTGTTTTTGATAGCTGACTGACAGCCGCAGCTACCTGCTATAAAAGATAAAATTGTATCTTTAACTGTATCAGTGCATAAATTTTTCCTTTGAATTTGAAGTAAGCTGCTATTGCTGACATTGTTTTGCCCTGTGGATATAGTTATGGCCTAAGTCCTTTTCTGTTGTTTTGGTTTGGTTTGGTTTGGTTTGGTTTGGTTTGGTTTGGTTTTTGAGGGGAGTCTTCGCTCTGTGGCCCAGGCTGGAGTGCAGGGGCACGATCTCTGCTCACGGCAAGCTCCGCCTCCCGGGTTCAGGCCATTCTCCTGCCTCAGCCTCCGGAGTAACTGGGACTACAGGCGCCTGCCACCACGGGGCCGGCCAATATTTTTGTATTTTTTAGTAGAGATGGGGCTTCACCGTGTTAGCCAGGATGGTCTCCAGTTCCTGACCTCGTGATCCGCCCTCCTTAGCCTCCCAAAGTGCTGGGATTACAGGCGTGAACCACCATGCCCGGCCTAGCCTAAGTCCTTTTCTAATATGAATCTGTCAGCTCTTTGCCACTAGAAATAGTATGATGCCTGTTACTTTGGAAGCACCTCCTTGTACTCCAATCTCCGCAAGAGAGGCACCACATGAGTCTCTGGTGTTCCCCCATCCTGCCATTTTTAATTGCTAGATGGCAGTCTCTACTTCTGGAAGGACCTCACTGAGCTGCTCTTCTGCAGGGGTGGGAGAAAGGCCTGCCTTTCCACAGGAGCCCTGTGGGTGTTCTCTCCATCATTTAAAAATAAGCACACCCCACACTCCATTCACTGTTCCTGTCCTGCTGCTACTGCCTCCCTTTTTTTTTTTTTTTTTTTGAGGCAGAGTCTCTCTATCACCCAGCATGGAGTGCAGTGGCGTGATCTCGCTTACTGCAACCTCCACCTCCCGGTTCAAGCAATTCTCCTGCCTCAGCCTCTGAGTAGCTGGAATATTTAGGTGCCCACCACCACGCCTGGCTAATTTTTATTAGAGACAGGTTTTTGCCATGTTGTCCAGGCTGGTCTCAAACTCCTGACTTCAGGTGATCCACCTGGCTAGGCCTCCCAAAGTGCTGGGATCACAGGTGTGAGCCATCACGCCCGGCCACTGCCTCCTTTCTTGGCTTTTCCCGGTTACCCACAAATAACTCACAGATTTTTTTTTTTTTTAACGGAGTCTCCTTTTGTCACCCAGGCTGGAGTGCAGTGGTGCACTCTCAGCTCACTATAACCTTCACCTCCCAGGTTCAAGCTATTCTCGTGCTTCAGCCTTCCCAAGTAGCTGGGATTACAGGTGTGCGCCACCACACCCAGCTAATTTTTGCATTTTTAGTAGAGACAGGGTTTTGCCATGTTGCCCAGGCTGGTCTCCAACTCCTGACCTCAGGTGATCTACCCGCCTCAGCCTCCCAAAGTGCTGGGATTATAGGCGTGAGCCGCTACGCCCAGCCAGAAACTGCCTTTATCCAAAGCCACGTCTTAAAGCATGTGCCGGGGAATGCTTCTATTTTAAGCTGGCATTCTCACCTCTTTGCCCTGAAAAAAAACAGCTTGCTTCTCTTTCCCTCATCAGGTAGGCAAAGAAAGTGATTGCACACTGTTTTTAATTGCAGGTTTACATAAACCCACAATTCAAGAGCATTGATTTGTTGGACTGTAATCTACACTTTAACACACTGAGCTGCATTTAGGCAGCATGCCAGATGTGTAAAGTTGGAATTTAATGACATTTCAGTAGCAGCCCCAGAATTTAGTACAGTACTACCGTCGAATACTAATGTTCCACTAGCAAGAAAACAGAAACAGCTTCTTTATCAGTTACCTTTTTGTCCCTTTCTTGAAGATGGAGAAACTGAAAGCAATGAACTGTTTCTTGGAAACTTCATCTTATAAAGAACCTCCAATCAAGAGCATCCCACTATAGTTGTGCCTATGTTCATGCCACTTTAGCAATCAACCAAAGATTAATTTTTAACACTTTAAAATATTATGCTGCCCATTTATGAAGTTGAGGATTTTCCTGATGACTTTATCGAGCATTTTTTGCTTTCTGAAAGTGATTATGTGCATGAAAAGTACTGCAAACAAAGTCACCATGTGTTATTTCTGCTTTTCCATTTATTTTTAAATAGCAGAGGAGAAAATCTAACTTTTGAAAAAATGCATATTCTTGTCCTAAAGGATAGGGTTTCTCAAGCTCAGCACTGCAGATGTTCTGGACTGGGTAAGTCCTCACGGTGGGAGGGACAGCCTGTGCACTGCAAGGTGCAGCAGCACCACCCCCAGCCGTGATGAGCAAAACTGTCCCCAGACATGGCCAGTGTCTCCTCCAAGGAGGTGATACAGGGATGGAGAGGGGCAAAGTCAAGTCCAGTTGAGAACCACTGCTATAGAAAACAAAACTAAACTAAAAACTGTTGAATTCTACTTTAAAGAAATATTTCAAACTTATGAAAGGATATGGAGAACAATGAGCACCAACATACCTGGACCCTGCTAAAGAAATTATGTCTGTAAACACAATTACACCCCACTGCGGTCCTCTCCTGGCTTCACTTTCCCCCAGAGATCCTGACCGTGGTGGTGATTGTTTCCATGCGGGTATTAGAAGTAAGTTAACCGCTGTTTCTCTAACACTTGTGGCTGATCTTCAGAGTTTCTCATGCATACATCAAATCTACAATTGCTATTTCTACCCTCTTTCTGAACAAAACAAGAACCATACAATGCCTGAGCCGTATTCACCCCTCTTCCATCTTATGTTATTTTCATTCCGTATTTTAGTTACTTGTTTTTTATATTTCCCCAAAATGGCCAATTTTTTTTCATCTTTATGTTCCTTTATTGGAGCAAGATTCCTGATAGGTATACAGTGATGTATTTACTAAACAGAGACCTGTGCAGACATTTCATAGTATCCATCTAGATAGGTTGTTACACTTTTGCCTATTGATGGAATTGTTCCATTTATCAAGTTTTATACATCAAAAAGCTTGCCAATTTCACCAGACTGTCCGTTAATTCACCTCTGGAAAAGTGGCATTTAATTTCAGCTACTATATTTTACAGCATTAAAAAGCTTATGCATTAGGGTACTTCTCATGGCATTGAGCAGACAGAGCTGAGTCCACTATCCCATCCCAATGTTTTTGTTTTTACAGTAAATGGATTTTTCTCTATGCATACCTGTTCATTTTCCCTTCATACTTTATTGCATTCCAGATCTTACCTCTGGCATCACTTTCCTTCTGCCTTCTTTTTAAAATTATTTATTGACACTGCTGGGTGATCTGTTCAGTTTTTGCTTTTTGGAAAATCCCTGTTTCCTCCTTCTTGCATGACAGTTTATCGGGGTATGAAAGCCTGCATTGACAGTTCCTTTCCCACAGTGCTTATTTCATGATTATCTGACTTCTTTTATAAACCTAAGTTCCTGTATCTTTAATCTGTCTTTTCCCACTTAACTGATTCCACAATATTGTTTTGCCATTTCACGACAATATGTCTACATATATATTTATTTTTATATATTTTTGTGATTCCATATGCTTCTTCAATCTAAAGATAAGTATCATTCTGGAAAATTATTTCATGTTTCTTAACTTTCAATATTTCCATGTCTTCATATTTTCATTCTGATGCACATTTTCTCTAGCCACGTCTCATCTTCTGTATAACTGCCCAACTAGTACTTAATGTGAATGATTATATTGTTTATTTCCAGAAATCCTATTTAGTTCCTTTCATTTTTTCTTTTTAAAGAGATGGGGTTGTGCCATGTTGCCCAGGCTGGTCTCGAACTCCTGAGCTCAAATGATCCACCCGCCTTTGCCTCCCAAACTAGGATTACAGGCGTCAGCCACTGCACCTGGCCTACTTCTTTAAAAAATTTGCCTGCTCTTTTTCAGTGGTTTCTTTTCCTGTGTTTTGTTTTTCTTTCTCTTTTTTTTTTTTTTCCTCTTTAACCAATTTAACTGTATTTTTTTTTTTTTTTTTTTTTTTGAGACAGGATCTTGCTCTGTTCCTCAGGCTACAGTGCAACGGCACCATCACAGTTCACTGCAGCCTTGATCTCCTAGGCTCAAGTGATCCTCCCACTGTAGCCTCCCAAGTAGCTGGGATTACAGGCACATGCCACCATGCCCAGCTATTTTTTGCATTTTTTGTAGAGACAGGGTTTCATCATGTTGCCCAGGCTGGTCTTGAACTCCTGACATCAGGTGACTTGCCCGCCCCAGCTTCCCAAAGTGCTGGGATTACAGGCGTGAGTCACTGTGGTGCCCAGCCGATTTCCTTCTTTTTTTTTTTTTTTTTTTTTTTTTGAGACAGAGTCTTGCTCTGTCACCAGGCTGGAATGCAGTAATGCGATCTCAGCTCACTGCAACCTCTGCCTCCCAGGTTCAAGCAATTCTCCTGCCTCAGCCTCCTGAGTAGCTGGGACTACAGGCACACACAATCACGCCCAGCTAATTTTTGTATTTTTAGTAGAGACGGGTTTTCACCATGTTGGCCAGATTGGTCTCAATCTCTTGACCTCATGATTCACCAACCCCAACATCCCAAAATGCTGGGATTACAGGCATGAGCCACTGCACTCAGCCCGATTTCCTTCTTTTTTAATGCTCGGTAGTATCCTAATATATGTAATGGGATACTATTATCCCATGGGGGTATGCATATATACACACACACACCACATTTTCTTTATCCTTCCTTCCACGGATGGTCACGTAGGTAAATTCTATATCTTGGCTACTGTGAATAGTGCTGTGCAGTAAACATGGGTGTGCAGATATCTCTTCAACATATTGATTTCATTTCCTCTGGATAATACCCAGGGTAGGATTGCTGAATCATATAGTAGATCCACTTTTAATTTTTGGAGAAACCTCCATGCTGTTTTCCATAATTGTTGTACTAATTTACATTCCCACCTACAGTGTACAGGTTTTCCTTTAATGGCCGTTCTAACAGGTGTGAAGTGGTATCTCATTGTGCTTTTAATTTGCATTTATCTGATGATTCATTATTTTGGGCAATTTTTCATATACCTGTTGCATTTGTATGTCTTCTTTTGAGGGATGTCTGTTTAAATTATTTGTCCTGAAATCTTTTCTAAATGGTTTATTTTTGTTGAATCAAGAAGCAATCGAGTCTCTTGTCCTTCCAGAAGGTCATTTCAACAGTATGAGAGAGATACCATCAAGAGCTTCATTTCGATCTCACATCCTCCTGGGGCCCACAACTCCTGCCAACCCCCTGGAGCTCTAGAAAGACCCCCCAGAGCATTGGATGCAAGTCGCCATTGACTTTGTGTTTAGATGTGACAGGTTGACTAGTTTGTGGTGAAGTTACCATTTTTATCTGCAAATGCTAACAGATAAGCCCAAAAAGAGCCTGTGTGGGCACTGGCACATTTATGTGAATATTCAAAACCATCCTCTTCCGAATTTAAAAAAAAACCTTGCCTGACAGTAGTTAAAGCAGTAAAGACAGATTTTATTCAAGAACTGTTGCAATTGGGGAAGGAGTTCTCCGTGTGGCACTGGGCTCACTTCCAAATACAGCATGGACAAGTAGGGACGGTGGCCAGGAGCAGGGTGGGGCCAGCGGGTGGAAAATTATGGAGATTATGCAAGGGGTGCGGAGGGATTCTGGTTCATCTGATGTAACAGGATTTTCCCCAAAGGCAGGTTAGAGTGGGCTGGTATTACCTGGGGTGGGGGGTGGGTGAAGAATTTGAGCCAATATCAAGGGTGATTAGATACTGAGGTTGGGGATGGGGGTCCTCCACATTGACTTATGAAGATTTCTGCTACAGTTGGGTGACGGAGGCCTGAACAAGGACAGACTCCAAGGTTGAGGCCTAGAAGGCTGGAGGAATCTGATGCTTAGTTAAGGAGTCTTTGTCACCACCAACAGCAGGATACACGTTCCTCTCAAGGGCACACAGGATGTGCTCCAGGCTGGAATACACATTAGGACCCAGAACAAGTATTCACAAGTTTAACAAGTTTAAAATCATACAAAGTATCTTTTCTAAACCACAATGGAATGAAACTAGACATCAAGAGCAGAAGGAAAACCTGAAAATGCACAGATATGTGGAAATGAACACTCTTAACCAGTGGGTCGAAGAAGAAATCACAAGGGACATTGGAAATTATCTTGAAACAGAAACTGAAAATGAAAACACAACATCCCAAAACGTATGTGAAGTAGTGAAAGCAGTGCTCAGAGGGAGGTTTACAGTAGTAAACACATTTTAAAAATAAAGATCTCTAGGCTGGGCGCAGTGTCTCACACCTGTAATCCCAGCACTTTGGGAGGCCAAGGCAGTTGGATCACTTGAGACCAGGAGTTTAAGACCAGCCTGGCCAACATGGTGAAACTGTCTCTACTAAAAATAGAAAAATTAGCCAGGTGTGGTGGTGCATGCCTGTGATCCCAGCTACTCAGGAGGCTGAGGCACATGAATTGCTTGAACAAAGAAGGCAGAAGTTACAGTGAGCCAAGATCATACCGCTGTACTCCAGCCTAGACAACAAAGTGAGATCCTCTCCAAAAATTAAAAAAAAATTTAAAAAAGAACCAGCTACCTAACTTCACCTGCACACCTAAACAAACTGGGAAGAGAAGAACAAGTTAACCCCAAAGTTAGTGGAAGGAAGGAAATATAAATATTATCAAATAATATTATATTATAAATAATAAAAATTAGAGCAAAGATAAACTAAGTAGAGACTAGAGAAACATCATCTTTTATTTCTTCTTATGCATTGTGTGAAGAGAAAACCCAGAGTGGGTCACAGCTCTAAGTCTTTGTAACCTAGAAGTACATACTGCAGCATAATTTTTTTCCAGCTCAGTTTTCTTACATTGATGATAAAACTCTTGATATGCCCCAGCATCCATGAAACTGCCCTGAGCCCCTCATTCCCTATTTTCCTATACTTGTTTTTAAGAGACAGGGCCCCACCCTGTCGCGCAGGCTGGAGTGCAGTGGCGCGACCATAGCTTACCGCAACCTCCACCTCTTGGGCTTCAGAGATCCTCCCACCTCAGCCTCCAGAGCAGCTGGGATTAAAACCCTGAATCACTGCCTGGCCTTCATGATATCCCTAAAGGAAACCTAGGGATACACTGTTCTTGCCCCCAACTAATGTATCATCCACTGGGGACCCGAAGAAATAAAAGAGCAGGTGAGAAACAACAAATGCTGGATTGACTGACCGGGAAGCAATCAAGCATGGAGGCCCTGCAGTGCTTTCAGCGCTTTTCTGAAGGAGGAGAGGGGCCAGCTGAGGAGGAGGTAAGCACACTTCCTAACAACTGTAAGACTCAGATTGCAGGGGGATTCCTCAGGTGCACAACAAATTGGGAACTGTGGGCTAAAATGAAGGTTTTGCTGAAAGAAAGGAAGAAGGAACCCACTGTACCTCTGACTAAATGTAGACAGCCCCTTTCCTGCACCTC
Source organism: Trachypithecus francoisi (assembly GCF_009764315.1). NCBI lineage: Eukaryota > Metazoa > Chordata > Mammalia > Primates > Cercopithecidae > Trachypithecus > Trachypithecus francoisi. The sequence goes on along the minus strand of NW_022681455.1, from coordinate 87,290,610 downwards.
CAGCAGACTGTATGGGCTGGGTGTCCCACTCACCCAGGTATATTAAAAGAAAAAAAAAAAAAGGAGAAGCAGCCTGTGATGCTGAAGGAAGTAGAACACAGATGACTATTGAGGTTGCTCAGAATCGCCTGTGTACGTTTCATGCACATCCAGACTCCAGGATCTCACGCCATTACACCTTTCCATCTTAACGAGTTGGAGATGAAAGGGAATAGAACAAGCTCCAAGGAAACCAGAAGAGATGAAGGGACCACAGTTTCTTCAAATAACGCCAAAGACTTGAGAGACTCAGATTCCACTTGATGGAAAGAATGCCACAGCTCATGTCAGCAGCGGGAAGGCAGCTGCAGAGAGCCCTGAGAAGAGATCAATGAGCCCGAGCCCCACGGTACTGGGGCTCCTTTGATCTTGGTCAGTCTGCCCTTGGGGATAATGTTCCTTCTCATTCAAGACAGAACGGACAAAACTACAATCACCTTCCCTCCTTTAAAACAAAGCATTTGCGTTAGTCAAGACTCACTGACTTGAAGATAATAACAGCCTAACACAACTCAGTTTTTTGGGTTTTTTATTTCTATTTCTCATTTTTATTTTTATTTTTTAGAGGCAGGTCTCACTCTGCCATCCAGGCTGGAGTGCCATGGCATGATTATAGCTGCAGCCTCAGTCTCCTGGACTCAGCCACACCTGGCTGGTGATCAGTGGGAGTGTGTCTCTAGGCCCCCAGCTCACCGTGAAGTATGTTCTCTGTGTGACTACATCCCAGCGCTCTCCCCTGCCCATAGTTTATGGCCCTAAACCATGCCTGGTGTCACCTCCCAGCCCACACCTGACCGTGGCTCGCTGTCCCTCATTTTCTCTCTGGCTATGGCCATGGGCCTGTATGTGAGGCAGTTTCCCTTCTGCACAGATTTCTGGCTTCCCTCTTCAACTGTGGCTTGAACTTTTATTCTGTTATTCATTCCACAAATATTGCCGGGGCAATACCAACCACCAGGTATGAAGGGTCCGTGTTGAACAAGGTAGACCTGGTCCCTGTCCATGTGAACTTAGGTGCCCTTAGAGAAGGTTGATGTTAAGCAATTAGAATACTACGAGATCAGGCGCGGTGGCTCACAGCTGTAATCCCAGCACTTTGGGAGGCTGAGGTGGGACAGTTGCTTGAGCCCTGGTGTTTGAGACCAGCCTAGGCAACATAGGGAGACCTCTATCTCTACTAAAATTTTTAAAAGTTAGCCATGCATGGTGGTGCATGCCTGCAGTCCCAGCTACTCGGGAAGCTGAGGTAGAAGGATCACTTGAGCCCAGGAGTTTGAGATTGCTGTGAGCCATGATTGCAGCACTGCACTCCAACCTGGGCAATGGAATGAGACTCCATCTCTAAAAATAAGTAAATAAATAATAATAAATAAAATAAGATAAAAATCTGATGACTAATAGGAATTAGAAGGGCCTTCAAGAGCATGTGACAAGACCCTAAACCAGTCTAGTGCTCAGAGAAGGGCTCTGTGAACAGCAGATAGTTTGAAGAACGAATGATGAGTGCAAAGTGGGCCGTGTTGCATGTGCAGGGCCTGGAGACATCCAGATGAGTGCCTCACACTTCGGATTGTGTGGCCTGCTGCTGCTCTGGGCAAGCACTCTCCCACCCAGACCCGACCCAGTGCCCAGGGACGCAGCCAGCACAGGCCTGAAGGGACCCATGCTCTCCAAGTTCACCTTGAACGTGATGCTGACACATCCAGGTTTGTCATCAGAATGTTCCAGGCCAGCAAAAGAGATGAAAGGGAGCTAAAAAGATGCTCTGTGTGAAACAGGAGCTGCTCACGGGAAGCCCATAATTACACGCTGTGCTTATCATGCGGAGTTGTCAAAAAAGCTTCCTTCTAAGCACCAAGCAATTAAGAAGGGGGCAGCAAATATTTGCTGATTGATTGATGATGGTTCCCAGGGATGGGCCACAAAAACAAGAGTTCTAACTGAGGCAGGCGTAACAAGCAGCATGGGGCCAAAGAAAGAGGTGAGAAGCAGAGACGAGGGGGGCGGCCCTGGCGGGGGGCCTGGCACATGAGCTCAGCATAGCGAAGCTCCCGCCTCTGTCCCCTCTCCTGGCTGGCTTTTACCTCTCCTTGCCACCAGTCTCACTCCTCCTCCTTTCTCCCTTTCCTCCTCCAGCCTTTGCTCCTCTTAATGACAGTTTTGATTATCTGGGCTCTCTGGAAGAACCCCTCCCAGACCCAGTTCTGGGCCCCCCTGAGCCCTTCCCTTAAGGGTGGTGCCACCCGCAGGCTCACCAGAGCCCTCCAGATGGGCCTCAGCCATGGGTGGGGGACTGAGAAACTGCTGAAGGTTCCCACAGTTCTGGAGTTCACACTGGGAGTATTTGAATGTAATCGCCCCTGTAAACCAAGGATTGCAGAGAAAGCTTTCTCAGACTGAAATACATGTGATAAGAGAGAAATGATTTTTTTTCAAGTTTACAGAAAGATCAGAACTGATTATGGCTAATAACACACAAGAGGAATGGAAAAAGCCGGGCATGGGGGGTGCACGCCTGTATCCCAGCTACTTGGGAGGCTGAGGCGGGAGGATCGCTTAAGCCAGGAGGTCAAAGCCAGCCTAGGCAACATAAACCAAGACTCTTAAAAAAAATAAAAAAATAAAAAATGATTTTTTAAAAAATCTTCCTTCTAGTGGCAATAAAAAAAGAGTTTTAAAAATTTCAACTATAGGCTGGGTGCAGTGACTCACGCCTGTAATCCCAGCAATTTGGGAGGCCAAGGTGGGTGGATCGCTTGAGGTCAGGAGTTCAAGACCAGCCTAGCCAACATGGTGAAACCCTATCTCTACTAAAAATACAAAAATTAGCCAGGCATGGTGGTACGCGCCTATAATCCCAGCTACTCAGGAGACTGAGGCAAGAGAATTGCTTGAACCCAGGAGGCGGAGGTGGCAGTGAGCCAAGATCGCGCCACTGCACTTCAACCTGGGCAACAGAGCAAGACTCTGTCTCAAAAAAGAAAAACAAAAAATTCAACTGTAGTTATAACTCAAAGCAATACTCATACACTTTCCCCACACCAGCAGAACTGGAAATTGAAAACTGCATGTGACTGTGGCCATAGACAAGCTCTGGGCGCCCTGAGCCCTGGACTAACCCAGCACCTTCCACCACGAGGCCAACCTCAGCTGTTCCCTGCTGTGGATTCAAGCCAGTGCCAATTCGGTCTGAGGCTGGAACAGCCAATGGAGAAAGTGGCTCTATTGGGATTTTAAACTCACTCGTTGGGAGGAGCAGAGATGTCGGCCCCTGCTCCAGGACGCTGCCCTCCTGGATCAAAAGGAGGCCAGCTTTTTCTGCACCATAGGCCTTTATTAATTATTTTAATAATCTTTCACTACCAAAGCAATATATGTGAATTTTAGAAAACAAGAAAATACTGATGATCTCCAAATAAAAATAACACATTTCCAACCACTCGGAGATTACCACTATAGCTCTTTCATCTACATCCTTCCAGATTTTCCTGTGTATTAATATATATGTGTATTGTTTTTACTAAAATGAGGTCACACCACATTGATTTTTTCCTTTCAACTTTTATTGTGAAAATGTCAAACCTAGGCCGGGCACTGTGGCTCAAGCCTGTAATCCTAGCACTTTGGGAGGCCGAGACAGGCGGATCACGAGGTCAGGAGATCAAGACCATCCTAGCTAACACGGTGAAACCCCGTCTCTACTAAAAAAGTACAAAAAACTAGCCGGGTGAGGTGGCAGGCGCCTGTAGTCCCAGCTACTCCGGAGGCTGAGGCAGGAGAATGGCGTAAACCTGGGAGGCGGAATAAATTGAAAAAATGGCCATTCATGAATTGGTACCATTTTGCCACATTCATCTTGTCTGTCTCTCCAATGTCTACAAAGATTTCTCTGTATCTATATCCAGACATAGTGAGACCCATATAGAGTAACAGAGAGAGATTAACCATTTGAGACTAAGTTGCATATATCATGACCCTTCCCCCTAAATACCTCAGCATGTGTCTCCTGAGAACAAGGATGTTCACCTACACCTACACCACACACAATTATCACATCCAAGAAATTTAGGCCGGACATGTGGCCCACGCCTGTAATCCCAGCACTTCAGGAGGCCAAGGCAGGATGAATTGCTTGAGCCCAAGAGTTCGAGACCAAATTCAGCAACATAATGAGACTTCATCTCTATGAAAAGGTTTTTAATTAGCTGGGCATGGTGGTGCACACCTACAGTCCCAGCTACTTGGGAGGCTGAGGCAGGAGAATCCCTTGAGCCCAGAAGTTTGAGGCAAGAGTGAGCTATGATCACGCCACTGCACTCCAGCCTAGGTGACAGAACGAGATTCTGTCTTAAAAAAACAAAAAACGGGCCGGGCGCGGTGGCTCAAGCCTGTAATCCCAGCACTTTGGGAGGCCGAGACGGGCAGATCACGAGGTCAGGAGATCGAGACCATCCTGGCTAACACGGTGAAACCCCATCTCTACTAAAAATACAAAAACTAGCCGGGCGAAGTGGCGGGCGCCTGTAGTCCCAGCTACTCGGGAGGCTGAGGCAGGAGAATGGCGTGAACCCGGGAGGCGGAGCTTGCAGTGAGCTGAGATCCGGCCACTGCACTCCAGTCCGGGCGACAGAGCGAGACTCCGCCTCAAAAAAAAAAAAAAAAAACATTTCACACTGATACAATATCATTAACTAATACACAGTTGATATTCAATGTCCCTTAATTGCCTAATCCTTACCTCCTAATCCTGTCCCTTCCAGTTGGCACTAAAGGTTGGGTTGTAAGGAGTTCACACCAAGATGGACTAGGGGTGCAAAATGTTTGTAAGGCATCTGTGCCTGGGAAAGGAAGCAGGACTAAGCAGAGGAAGAACTGCCACACGGGCCTGACACAGCTCAGTCCACTTGATGGGGAAGCTCTGGAATGAGAATTGCCCATCACATTGTCCTGTATGGAGCCAGAAGGGCCTTGATGGCCCCTCCTGAATCAGTATGCATGGGGCTGACCTTGGGCAAGGCAGCTCTCCAGCCGAAGCAGATCCCGAAGAGCGAACAGCAGAGGCCAGATATCTGCTGGCCACATTCTCTGCAGGAGGCAGCCCATTGTGGGGGTACCTGGGTGCACACTTCCATATCTTCTGGATCCAATCAAGGGTCACATATTACAGTGTCATCACATCTCTTCAGTCTCCTTTAAATTATAACATTTCTTAGTCCATTTGGATTGCTATAACAAAAATACCATAAACTGAGTGGCTCATAAACAACAGAACTGTATGTCTCCCAGGTCTAGAGGCTGAGAAGTCCAAGATCAAGGCACCAGCAGATTTGGTACTAGTGACGACCTCTTCCTGGTTCACAGATGGCTGTCTTTTCACTATGTCTTCACATGGTGTAAGGGGTGGAGGATCTCTCTGGGGCCTCTTGTTTAAGGGCACTGATATGGTTTGGCTCTGTGTCCCCACCCAAATCTCATCTCAAATTGTAATTCCATGTGTCAAGGGAGAGACCTGGTTGGGGGTGATTGGATCATGGGGGCGGTTTCCTCCATGCCGTGCAGGTGAGTTCTCATGAGGGCTGATGGTTTTAAAGTGTGGCACTTCCCCATTGCTTGCTCTCTCTCCCCTGCTGCCATGTAAGACATGCCCTGCTTCCCCTTCGCCTTCTCCCATGATTGCAAGTTTCCTGAGGCCCTCCCAGCCATGTGGAACTATGAGTCAAACCTCTTTTCTTTATAAATTACCCAGTCTCAGGTATTATCTTTACAGCAGTGTAAAAACGGACTAATACAGACACTAATCCCATTCATAAAGACATCACTCTTATGACCTAATTACCTCCCAAAGTCCCCACCTCCAAATACCCTACGGTGGGGATTAGGTTTCAAAATATTAATTTGGGGTACAGGAACACTCTGTCTATGGTGATTTCCCCTGCTTTTTTATCCTTTATGAGATTAACATGTTTGAATGGCCCAGGCAGTTGTTTTGCAGAGTGTCCTCCTTTTGGATTTGTCTGATCACAGGGAGCTTCCTAACTCTCTTCAGTCCACAGTCTCCCTTCCATTTTAATACACGTTCCTGCCATGTAATACCTAGATGACAGTTAGACTTTCCTGATTACAGCTACTTCATCCACACCACTGTCCAATCCAGTACCACAGACTGCACCTGGTGGCCAACTTCCTTCCCTGTCTTTTAGTCCAGCACGGTGTTCCTTTTATGAGATGAAACATGGAGAGGCTGGACTTGTCTTGCAGAGCACCCCATCTTCTGGTTGCTTCCATGTGGCGCCATTTAGTTGGATCCCCTACTTGATGAATTCAAGTTACACATTTTTGGCTAGGCTGCATCACAGGTGCTGTACTTTGAGCATCACACACGATGTGCTCTGTGAGTCTTGAAATATGAGTCTTTTACTGGGCTTCAAATGCTCACTGTTCCCTCTTCTAGCTCCACCGCTCACCAGTTTCACAGGGAGGAGTGCACCTATTCCTATCCCCGCATTCTCCAGCAGGGAGGCGTCAGAGGTGAGCTGGAGGCTTAGGTGGGATGAGGGGTGGAAAGCAGTGAGGAAAGCCAGGGAGCCAGGAGATTTGCATCCTCATCCTAACTCTGTCCTCGCCTTTCTGTGTGACTTTAAGTAAGCCCCTTGACCACTTGTCCCTAAAACGCAAATAGAACATTTCTTGCCCTGCCTACATCGGAGGCAGTGAACACGATCCCGTAGAGTGTAGACGTGGAAGCACTTTCCAAACCAGAGCACATCAGGGGTAAGGGACGCTTCCCAGCAGGAGGTCAGGGCAGGGGCCAGATCATCCTCGTGGCATGATTAGAGCTGGGCGGATCATGAGGCTTTACAAGCCACACGTGATTCCCTTTCCGACATTCGGGACTTGCACTGTGCCAGGGAGATCCGCGTCTCCTTCAGTTCTACCAGTGACCCTGGGTGTAGGAGGCCAAGTCTCAGACAAGGTCGCACCTAGCCTGCTTCTGCCACACCTGCTAAACCCAACCTCCCCTCAGGAACGGGCATGAGCTTGAGAGGCAGGAAATAAAAGGATCCAGATCCCTTGATAGAGCTCCAGGAACCAGGACTGGAAGTTGCCTTTGGCAGGGTAGCTGGTTTGAGGTCAGCCCAGGCCAGCTTGGGTTGGATGCGGCTTCCCAGGGGTGAAGGGAGCAGCTCATACGTGCCAAGGATCCCACACAGCCTGGAAGCAGTCACTTCCCAGCTCCTGGACCTCGGGGAAGGGGGCCCAGAGAGTAGCCCAGGGAGGATGCAACAGGTGCTGACTGTTTATGGACTGGGCGTAAAATGGCTGCAGAACGTGGCAGCTTCAGGCCTCAGGGCCCAGGGAAAAGTTCGTTCCTGCCTCTACCCAGAGTTTTAGGTGGTGGAGAGGCTCGAAATGAGGAGCTACTGGTGTCTCTTAACCAGGCCTTCTGGGGGGTAAATATTGTGAATATTACTCCTGCCTGGAATAGCCCTTCTAGGGTTTCCAACTACAGGCACCTGGCCTGGTCAGACTTCATCATTCAGCCATTGTAATGGTGGTGTTGCTTTCAGATGGGCTTGAATGTGTTAGGCACTCTCCAGTTTGCCACAAGCACCACCACTCCCTACTGTCTCAGTTCAGTCCTGTGATCAGTTTTATTGCTGCCGGACTGTAGTACCCACCCTGCCCCTGGAAGAATTGTGGTTGCGAGCTCACAAGCAGGCGGTCCCCATTGCAACTCCTGCCTCTTTGGCCAGCAGCAGCCATGATCAGCCATTGTGAGAACCGAGACTCTGGTCCCAATAGGGGCCACCTGCCAAGCCTAAGTGCCTCTCCACCATAGTGCTGATTCCTGCTATCCCAGAACTACAGATTGATCCTTGAGGCCAAATGTAGATTCCTTTGGGAAAGGAGATGGCCGTATTACCTCACTAACAGCTTAGCACCAATTGGTTAATAAAATACTAGGAGAGAGAAAGAGAGGAAATTGGCATCTATTAAGAGTTCGCTCCATGCTAAGTCCTGGATACACCATCCCACTTAGCCTCCCAACACTACTGTAAGACAGATGGTATCCCCATTGTACAGTCTGGAAAACCAAGGTTAGATTCCCTTAAATTGCACAGACAGTAGAGCACAGCCAGTTTTTGAACCTGGATCTGAATGTGAGGCTGTGCTTCTTCCTCTACACACACTGTGTCACCACAAGCACCTTCTGTGTGCCAGGCACAGGACTGGGCACAGTCTGTCCTTGCCCAGCTCCCAGTCTGGCAAAGAGGACTTTGTATGCGCACTCAGCTCTCATCCTTCTCCCAAAGCTCAAGCTAAGTTTCCAAAGAATGGCAGCTGCCACTAGGGGGATGGGAGGTTATAGGTGAAATGCAACATGAATTATTTTGTTTCAATAGTTATATATTTAATATAAAAGTGGGAGGCCGAGGTGGGTAGACCACAAGGTCAGGAGATCAAGACCATCCTGGCCAACATGGTGAAAGCCCGTCTTTTCTAAAATACAGAAATTAGCTGAGTGTGGTGGCGTGTGCCTGGCATAATAGCTGGCATAATTAGCTGGCATAATCCCAGCTATTCGGGAGGCTGAGGCAGGAGGATATCTTGAAACAGGGAATCAGAGGTTGCAGTGAGCCAGGATCACGCCATTGCACTCTAGCCTGGGTGACAAGAGCAAAACTCCATCTCAATAAAAAAAATACAGTGAGTTCATCAAATACATGATTTCACAGACTGTGATAATTGTGATATGATAATAAGTATGTATTTTGGGTTTTGTCTCCAGCACCTAGCCAGAACTCCTAAAACCCGTGTAATTTCTGAGTGGTAGGGATGCTAGATATATCTTTTGTGGTCTTAAACAGCCCTCCATGTCCATGGGTCCCACATCCATGGATTTAACCAATCTCTGATTGAAAATATTCAGAATAAAAAATGGGCTAGGTGTGAGTGTGGTGGCCCACACCTGTAATGTCAGCACTTTGGGAGGCCAAGGTGGGAGGACTCCTTAAGTCCAGGAGTTTGAGACCAGCCTGGGCAACATAGGGAGACCTCATCTCCATAAGAACTAAAGAAATTGGCTAGGCGTGTTGGCACATGCCTGTAGTCCCAGCTACCTGGGAGGATGAGGTGGGAGGATCCACTGAGCCCAGGAGGTCAAGGCTGTACTGAGCTGAGATCACACCACTGCACTCCAGCCTGGGTGACAGAGCAAGACCCTGCCTCAAAAACAAACAAACAACAAAAAAAGGATGGTTGCATCTGTACTGAACACTGTATAGACCTTTGTTATTATTTCCTAAACAACACAGTATAACAACTATTTACTTGTATTAGGTATAACTAATCTAAAGATTATTTAAAGTATATGGGAGAATGTACATAGGTTATATGCAAATTCTACACCATTTTATATCAGGGAATTTAGCATCCATAGATTTTGGTTATGGGGGAGGGGGTGGTCTGGAACCAATTCCCCATGAACACAGAAGGACAACTGTATTTGTTTTTGACTCGGGTTCCTGACATGGAGCTTTTAATCTCTTGGAAATTCCTGGGTGGTAGGAACGTCTTTTGTTCTAACAAGATGACTCTGGGTTGGTGCCAGGATGGGGCTGATCACCAGAAAGACTAAGCCATGATTACAGGCTTGGAACCTTGAACCTCACCCTCATCCTCTGAGTAGGGGAGAGGCTGGAGAGTGAGTTAAAAATCAATCACGCCTATGTGATGAAGTCTCCATAAAAACCTCTGAGCTGCGGGTTTGGAGAGCTTCCAGGGTGGTGAACACATCCACATGCTGGGAGGGCGGCACACCCCAACTCCACGGAGACAGACATTCCCGAGCGCAGGACTCTTCCAAACCTCACCCTATGTGCCTCTTCATCCAGATGTTCATCTGTATCTGTTGTAATATCTTTTTTTTTTTTTTTTTGAGACAGGGTCTCATTATTTCACCCAGGCTGCAGTACAGTGGCATGATCATGGCTCACTGCAGCCTCAGCCTCCCCAGGTTCAGGTGATCCTCCCACCTAAGCCTCCCAAGTAGCTGAGACTACAGGCGCAAGGCAACACGTCTGGCTAATTTTTGTATTTTTTGTAGAGACGGGGTTCGCCATGTTGCCCAGGCTGGTCTCCAACTCTTGGGCTCAAGCAATCCACCCACCTCAGCGTCCCAAAGTGCTGGGATTACAGGCGTGAGCCATTATGCCCAGCCAGTTGTAATATCCTTTATAATAAGCCAGTAATCATGCTTCTCTGAGTTCTGTGAACCATTCTGGCAAATGATTGAATCTAAGGAGGGGGTTCTGGGAATCTCTTATTTATAGCCAAGTGGGACAGAAGCGTGGGTAACCTGGGGACTGACCACCTGCAGTTGGTGTCTGACATGGGAAATGGTCTTATGGAATAATGCAGCAGCCCTCCGCCTGTGGGAGTTGGATTGAGTTACAGGATGCCCAGTTGGTATCTGCAGAGAATTGGAGAATTTCTTAGTGTGGAAAAACCCACATATTTGGTGCCAGAAGTTCTGTGTGAGCTGTGGAAGCGAATTGGAATTTTCCCTGCACACAGACATTGCTTCAGATGAGGCTACAGTAGTTGGCCATATGAGGCCTGAGTAAAGGCAGGATACAGGAGAGGAAGTTGTTCTGTGGGACCTACTGGGCCACGGTGGTCCTACTGGGCATGAGCTCACGCCATCTCCTCTGCCAACCTTTCTGCCCTCTGCAGGGACTGCTGAAAACAAGACCTCCAGCTGGCCTTCTTCAAGTCCACAACATTTCTGACTCATTCCTGGTCAAACCTGGTGGCCTCATCCTCACCCCCAGGCCTGTTTCCCAGCCACTGTCTCAGGTCAGTGGATGAGGCTCAGGAAGGAGGCCAGAGTCTTTGGGACACCTTCAGTATCCAGGAAAATGCAGGCTTTAAAAGTAAGTCACGAAGAGATCCCCATTCCCTGTGCTGGGAACCCCATTCGGCAAATACACACAGACACACACACGCACACACACAGACACACACAAAATACACAGACACACACAGAGACACACACACTCTCACACAGACACACACACACACGGATACACACACAGACACACACCTTCACACACACACACACCCTTACACAGAGACACAGAGACACACACACAGACACACCCTCACACACACACAGACACACACAGATACACACACAGACACACACAGATACACACGTAGACACACACACAGATACACACATAGACACACACTTCCTCTCAGACACACAGACACACCCTCACACAGAGACACACATAGACACACACAAACGGATACACAGACACACACACCCTCTCACACACACACATCCTTACACATAGAGAGACACACACAGACACACCCTCACACATACAGACACACACAGATACACACATATACACCCAGCCCCTACCATGGTCACCTTCTCAGAAACTACAATACAATTAGGGCAGCATTCGGGGAATTAGGGGAATTAGACCCTCGGAAAGGAAAATAGCTGTAAGTGATTGAGAGCAATTTTCCTGACAAGAACTCATGGGAGGCAGAGATTTCAGTGAATTCAAAGAAGAAAGCAGGGTCTTCTCTGGGCTGGGGCATCACTGCCCAAGCACCCCCAGTGGCCCCCAAGCAATGGGATTTCCAAACCCCATTGCAGATAATTCCTTTCCTGAAGAAAGTGAGTTGGGTTCCCAAGGAGTGTGGCAGAGGCCAAGGAGGGAGAAGAATGAAAGAAAGACAGTTACTCCTCCAACTTGAATGAGTGAAAATAAAAACCAAAAAAAGAAAGAGGCAGAGAAAGCTGCTCCCTTAAAAAGTCAGCTTCCAGGAGAGGCCAAGTAATAAGAAGAGCTGATATTTAGGGGGCACTTGCCCCCAAGCACCAGCCCCTGTTCTTTTTTTTTTTTTTTTTTTTTGAGACGGAATCTTGCTCTGTTGCCAGGCTGTAGTGAGTGGCCTGATCTCGGCTCACTGCAACCTCCGCCTCCTGGATTCAAGCGATTCCCCTGCCTCAGCCACCCGAGTAGCTGGGATTTCAGGCGCGTGCCACCACGCCTGGCTAATTTTTTGTATTTTAGTAGAGACAGGCTTTCACCATATTGGCCAGGATGGTCTCGATCTCCTGACCTGGTGATCCGCCTGCCTCTGGCTCCCAAAGTTCTGGAATTGAAGGCGTGAGCCACCGCGCCCGGCTGCCAACGCCAGCCCCTGTTCTAAGCCCCGTACAATGACCCTGTAGGATAAGTTCTGGCATTTTCCATCCCCGTTTTACAGACAAAGGAACTGAGGCTCAGACGGGGCTCAATTACTTGCCCTAGGTCCCCCAGTGAGAGAGAGACTTCTACTGTACTGAATTTTGGAAGCTCTAACAAAGACTTAAGCATGCCCACTTCGCTGGAAGTGCACCATTAGGAACTCAGCCAAAAATTTCACTAAAAGGCAAATTATTGACTCCATTTTCAGCCCTTAAGACCTCTAGGCTGAGTATAGGATGGACGAAGGGCACAAAAGCCAGTGCGACCCGCCTTACCTGGAGATACTGATGGCAGCAGGGAGGCGCAGCGGGGGGTTGCACACTCCAAGGAACCGGTGGCAGCCCCACCCCTTCAGAGCTGGGGCATTAGCTCCCCGGGTGCCTCTGCAGCTGCCCAAACCGCGGCTGCAGACCCAGACCTCCTGGTCTACGAAGCAGGCAAAAGCCCCGCCCTCCTGGGCAGGATTACAGCCGCCCAAACTGCAGCTGTGGATCCGAGACTCGCTGTGCTCTTGAGGGGGACCCGGGAGCAGGCAGGATCTGCCCTTGCGGGTGCAGCCGCAGTCCCCTAAACTGTGGCTGCAGACCTGGGCCTTCCGCTTCACAGAGCAGCCTGGAGCCGGAGACAAGCGGGAGTCCTGCCCCTTCCGGGTTGGTGGGACTGGAGTTCCCAGATGTAGCTGCGGCCACCCTACCAGGCGCAGGCCCCAGGCATCTCTGCAGCCTGCATCCTCAAGGCGACTGGGGAAGACCGCCCAGCCTCCGGTCCCTGCTCCTGCTACCTGGCCTCTCTCCTCTCCCAGCGCCCACTCCGGTATTAGAGCAGGGCTTGGGGCCAAGCCTCAGGGGTCATGAATGGCAGCGGGAGACAGATTCCTGGGTGGAAGCAAGGGACCCCAGTAAGGCCCCACCTTCAAGCCAGGGAGGGCCTGAAGGCTGGGGGCTGGGCTGCCAGTACTGCCAACCTGAGTGGGGACTCATGGTGCCTCTTCCAGGCCCACCCATGGCCACCCACGGACCAATCGGCATGCACTTCCTCCCCTCTGAGCACCATAAAAGCCCTGGGCTCAGCAAGAGCAAGAGAGAGGATGGTCAGAGCAAGGCAGAGAAGGTGGAGGACGGAGACAGGACAGGAAGACCAGCTGCAGAGAGAAGCTATCCTTTCTGCTCAGAGCTTCAGAGACCTGCAGAGACGTGGGAACAACCTGCCTCCTGGAGAGGAGCCACTGTTTCCAGGGCCTGCTGAGAGCTGAACTGGATGGGCGACCTGCCTACAGAGATGAGCTACCCACTGCAGACCTCCCAAGCTGTTCTAACACTGTAAAAAGCTTCTCTTTGTCTTCTTCATCCTTCACTTGTCTGAGTACCTCATTTAGAACTCAGGTGAAGGCCCACGGGCCACAGAGTTTTCCAGGAAGAATATCAACATCCTCCTCAAAGATCCCGTAACAGTATCAGTAATCGTGGGACCTCCCTTTCCCCAGAAGGGACAGCCCGAGAATGAAAGACACCCAAAGGAAAGGAGAGCCAAAGCCCTCGCACCCCAGAATACCACAGCGGTGGCCCCAGCAACATCCCCAGCATCTGCTCCCTACCAGGCCCAGCCATGGCTTCCTTGGCAGCCTGCATCCTTGCAAGCACATGATCTGCCTGCAGTGCACAGAAAGGAAGCCCTGATGAGCGAGGGCATGGCTTTCCTTCCCTCCCAACCAGTAAGGAAGGCCAGGAGAGACGTGTACTGTTCACCTCTGTGTTCCCTGGGCCAAGAGAGAGTGCGTTTTGAAGTGAATTAAGTGCCCTCGAAGACTAGCAAACAGGGAGGGATGGGCACAGTGGCTCGCACCTGTAATCCCAGCACTTTGGGAGGCCAAGGCAGGTGGATCATCTGAGGTGAAGAGTTTGAAACCAACCTGTCCAACATGGTGAAACCCTGTCACTGATAAAAATAAAACAAAGTTAGTGGTGCCTGGTGGTACACAGCTGTAATCCAAGCTACTTGGGAGGCTGAGGCAGGAGAATCGCTTGAACCCAGGAGGTGGAGGTTGCAGCGAGCCGAGATTGTGGCCACTGCACTCCAGCCTGGGCGACACATCGAGACTCTGTCTCAAAAAAATAAATAAATAAAAATAAAGGCAGCATGTGTCTGTGAGAAGGGGGTGGCCAGCTCTGCAAGCAGAGGAGAGGGGAACCAGCGCCAGAGACAGACCAGAACAGTGTCCAGCAGAGCGAGTGGCCCTGCCTCAGTTCATTAAAAGAAGAAATGCTTGATCTGATGGGCTCCGGAGGAAGGCAGGGCCACAGTGGGAGAAGACCACCACTTCCCAGTGCACAAGTCACTGGAATCCCTAACCAACTCCCGTCACATGTGCCCACCATGAAGCCAGGCCTGCCACATCATTGGCCAGCAAGGAAAGAGGGCTGGTCAGGCCACACAGATCTCTGGTCTACCCAGCAGTGTTCATTTTCGTGGGTGATCTCTCGGTGAGAACATATTCTGCCTCTGTCTCTGAGGGCTTTGGAGGTGTGCATTGACCTTCCTGAGTCTGAGATGCTAACCAGGTAGAGACTGTGAGCCTGGGGCTGAGGGTTGGACCAGGAACTGTGGTGAACTCACCAGGGAAAAACTGCTACCTGGATTCAGCCTCTCTCCTCACTGTCTGCGAGCACTTTCCACCAGAAACTTCTACACAAAGCAGGTGCTGGGTATTGGATGGATGAGTGGACAGATGGACACACAGGCAAACAGAAGTGTTACTGCAAGTTGAAGCCTCCTGTCTGGCCCCTAAAGCTGAGCCTTTTCCACCGTGTGTGCCATCTCTTCAGACTTTTCCCCTCTCCCTGCTAGGACTGGCTCGAGGCCAGGACCTGGGGCTGCTTACAAAGTTCTTGCTGGCTGTTTTATTTTTTTTTTTTTACTAGAGACAGTGTCTTGCTCTGTTGCCCAGAGTGCAATGGCGCAATCATAGCTCATAACAGCCTCCAACTCCTGGGCTCAAGCGATCTTCCCACCTCACCCTCCAGAGTAGCTGGGATGACAGGCATGCGCTGTCCCACAACTGGCTACATTTTTATTTTATTTATTTATTTATGTATTTATTTATTTTTTTTTTATTATTGAGATGGAGTCTCGCTCTGTTGCCCAGGCTGGAGTGCAGTGGTGCGATCTCCACTCACTGCAAGCTCCATCTCCCAGGCTCACACCATTCTCCTGCCTCAGCCTCTGAGTAGCTGGGACTACAGGTGCCCGCCACCACGGCTGGCTAATTTTTTGTATTTTTAGTACAGATAGGGTTTCACCGTGTTACCCAGGATGGTCTCCATCTCCTGACCTCATGATCTGCCCGCCTAGGCCTCCCAAAGTGCTGAGATTACAGGCGTGAGCCACTGCACCCGGCCAACATTTTTATTTTTTGTGGAGGTGGGTTCTTGCTACGTTGCCCAGACTGGCTTCAGACTCCTGGGTTCAAGCGATTCTCCCACCTCAGCCTCCCAAAATGTTGGGATTCCAGGCGTAAGCCACCGTACTCGGCCTCTTGCTGACCATTTGAGCTGGGGTCCAACAGCAGGGACAGATGCAGTAAGCTTCATACAGTAGGGAAAGAATGCCTGTCCTCGCTGGGGAGGGTCCTGGCCTTACCCCTTTCCAGCTGTAGTACTTAACCACTTAGAAGGGAATAGAAGGCGGGGAGTGGTGGCTCACACATGTAATCCCAGCACTTTGGGAGTCCGAGACGGGCAAATCACGAGGTCAAGAGATCGAGACCATCCTGGCTAACGCGGTGAAACCCCATCTCTACGAAAAATACAAAAAATTAGCCAGCCGTGGTGGCGGGTGCCTGTAGTCCCAGCTACTCGGGAGGGTGAGGCAGGAGAATGGCGTGAACCCGGGAGGTGGAGGTTGCAGTGAGCCGAGATTGCACCACTGCACTCCAGCCTGGGCAACAGAGTGAGACTCCATCTCAAAAAAAAAAAGGATAGTGGCCGGGCACGGTGGCTCAAGCCTGTAATCCCAGCACTTTGGGAGGCCGAGACGGGCGGATCACGAGGTCAGGAGATCGAGACCATCCTGGCTAACACAGTGAAACCCCGTCTCTACTAAAAAATACAAAAAACTAGCCGGGCGAGGTGGCAGGCGCCTGTAGTCCCAGCTACTCGGGAGGCTGAGGCAGGAGAATGGCGTGAACCTGGGAGGCGGAGCTTGCGGTGAGCCGAGATCCGGCCGCTGCACTCCAGCCTGGGCAACAGAGTGAGACTCCGTCTCAAAAAAAAAAAAAAAAGGATAGCGTTAAGGACAAATTTCCCAGGGCAGTGCCTGACTGAAGGCCACATTCCACAGGCCACCCTTTTCTGGTGCTGTCTGTGGCTTCATGACACCAGGAGATAGATGTTTTATAGAAGATGCTTTGTTGTTTGTTTTAGAAACAGTGTGAAGTCTCCACCAAGTTCTGGGCTTCAGCTGGTCATATGTTGAGGAGAGGCACACAGTGCAGGCTGCTCCTACCCATGGCAGTTCTCAGCGTGTGCCTCGATGACCTCCACCCAGAGAAAAGCCCGGCCCAGGACCAGACAGCAGAAAACCAAATGGTTCAGTGCGTGCTCCAGGGGCCTGCCCATCATGGAGTTCTGGGCCCTTCTTCGTCCTCCTTCATCGTTCCTGGGACTGCTCTTGCAGGGCAGAAGGAGCTGGGCCTTCGGAGTTCAGAGATCTTGCTTCGAGCCCAGGCCAGGGCTGTTGGGTGCAGTTGTGTGCCTTGTGCCCCATGTCTGTCCGGCAGAGTTCAGCTGCCAGCTGTGCACCTGCAGGGCTGGGTTTCCCTGAAGGTGCCAGATGGGCTACTAGGGGCCCATCAAGGCCCTGCCGTGACTCACCTGTGTGAGTTTGGGAAAGTCATGGCATCTTCAAGCCTTGGTTTTCTCGCCTGTGACATGGGAGTATGGGGACATTTGTTCCACCCTCCTTGCAGGTGTGTATGTGGTTCAGCCACATGTAAGACTGTGAATCACAGAGACCTTGGCCTGCGTACAGAAGGCACAACTCCCAGGCTGTCCTTGTGGTCGTGGCCTAAGCTCTCCCACATGCCAGAGCCACTCCTGGCCTTCTCCTGGGACCTGGCCGTGCTCTAGGACTCTACCCCTTTGTCATCTGCTCCTCCTTCATCCAGCTATTTTGCCTTCAAGACCTCTTCTCAGTTGCTGCTAAATTTTCTTTATTGATTTTTAAAACCATTATTATAAAGATAACCAACGGTCCTGATTTGAACAAAAATTGAAGAGGTCTTGGGGGCAGAAGAGGAAAAGGAGAGGTTTCCCTTCCCATCAGCCGCATCCCCCAGATGGCAGCTGGAGCCTCTCCACCCTACATTTTCAGCCCCACATCTGAGAAGCCAGCTCCTTGTTCTCCCGAACAGCCCAGGACTCAACACACAGTGCTCCCCAAGTGCCCACCTGCCCCACTCACGGAAATGAGCTTCCGTGCACACCCTTGAGCGAGCAACATCAACCTCACTGAAATGTTCATAGGGAAGGAAAGAGTTCACAGCGCACACCCCTCAGTAAATAACATCCAACGTGTCCCTTGGTCATCTGTGGACAGCAACGTCAATCCCCCTGCTGAGGGAGGGAGGGAGGCTGCCACCCACTCCCACTTCCAAAGGATTGGTTTAGGGGTGGAGTGAGGGTGGGGGTTCCCGGCTGGTGGTGCCTTCCAGAGAAGGAGCTGACTGGGGTGGGTTGACAACTTTTTCTGATGTGTCAATAAATCACAAATCACTGCCTGAATCACCAGAACCAACTGCCACTTTATAAATTCCAGTCCACAGAAAGCCATTGCCCCTTCCCCAGTGCATTCCCTTCCCAAGGCAGCAAACATAAAGCCCTGATTCTGGGCATCCCACGTGCCTCTGCGAGTCTTTGGCAGCTCGGGTGGGTGGTAGGGTGGGCATGGGGGAGAGAATGCGGTGCTTTCTGGGTCTTTAGAGATCAACCAGTGGCCAGGAGGTCTGGCTTCTGGTCCCAGCTAAGTCCTGACTTACAGTGGGACCTTGGGCGAATCCCTTTCCCTCTGTTGGCGTGCTACCTCTAACCAGCATTTACTAAGCTCACCAAGCACTGCAATTGACTTGTAATATGTCTTTGAGTCCTAACAATCATTCCATAAGGTTATTACTTGTTATTACTGTCGTCTTTTTTCGTGATGGATTTAGAAGGCTGAGACATGCAGAGGTTGAAGAACGCATCTAAAGGTCCTAAGGCTGGCAGTGGGCAGGGCCGTGGTGTGAGCCCAGGTGGTCCAAACACAGCCCTGCACGCGCGGGCTGCCCATGCGCTGAGCTGGAGGATTCTTTGGCGCCGTGGGAGCCTGTTACATTTCTGCAAGGGATTGGGGGATGGAGAGGAGACACAAATCATGCAAAGCACTCTTTGGATTCCTCATCACTCAGGGAGGCCCTCAGGGTGAGTGGGGAGAAGGCAGGGGATGTCTCCACCCTGATTCCTGGAGTGAGAGCCTCCGGGGATTCCAAGTCCTGTCCAGGGCAAAAGGCCAAGGGCCACTTCATGGACACTGTTGCCTCCCGAACCCCTCCAATTCCAAGGTAGCCATGGCCTCCTCTCCCTCAAAAATTCAATGCCCCACATTGCTGCTCAGCCAGTCCTGCCCAGAACACAGGGGTGGCATGAATAAGCCCTGTGCCACACTGGTGCTGTGATTCGGGGGTTCGAAGAGGACGTAGTCTCAGTACTACTTGCCGTTCACTGGGGCTCTCTGCAGTGGGCATCGAGAACCGGGGCCTTCCCTGGTTGCCGCAGTCCCTGCAGAGACCCACAGGGAGGAAAGCCCCAGGAGGCCCTGGAAGCCTTGGTGGGCAGGGGACAAGACTCCAGTCCCTGCCACGTCATGCTTCCCAGGGGACCCCAGCCAAGGTCCTGGGTTACAACTCATGGTTTCAAGAGACAGAAACCTGAATCCAACCAACTCAAGTAAAGGGGGCTTATTCAGAGGATACCGGGGCTGGTCAGCACTGGGGTGCCTCAGGGACAACTGGAATAAAGGACTCAAACACCACGGGATGCTGCCTGTCACTGCGCTCCCCATCTCTGAAGGTGCCTTCCTGCTGCTGCCTGGTCTCCTGCACAAGGGAAGAGCAGGGCTGCCATGGCGCCAGCCATCGCCAGAAGAGTATTGCCTCCCTTGCCTTAGCACCAGCCTAACGCGTCCCAGACAGAGGCTGTGGTTGGCCGAACAGAGATCAGTAGCCCATTCCTGGCCCAATCAGCTTTGGCAAGGGGACAAGGCCACGTGTCAGAAGCAGAGCCACTGGGCTTACTTGTGTCCAGATCAATCCCAGAGAAGGAGACACTCTGGGGACCAGGAAGCCACTCCAACTGGGGTCTGTTGGAGCCTCTCTGAGCCTTCATTTCCTCACCAGTGAATTGAAGTGATATTTGGTCAGCTCAGTGGCTCACAACTGAAATCCTAGCGCTCTGGGGAATAGAGGAAGGAGGATTGCTTGAGGCCAAGACTTTGAGATAAGCCTGGCAACATAGTGAGATTCCATCTCCACAAAAAAATAAGAAAAATAATTAGCTGGGTATGTGGTGCCACCAGTAGTCCCAGCTACTCAGGAGGTTGTGGTGCGAGGATCGCTTGAACCCAGGAGTTTGAGGCTGCAGTGAGCCTTGATTGCGCCACTGTGCTCCAGCCTGGGTGACCGAGCAAGACACTGTCTCAAAACAAAACAAAAAGGTGACAGGTACCTTCTTCATGGGTGACTGTGAGTTACTGATGAGATGGTGCATGCATAAAGAGTGTTAGGTGGCTGAAAGGACTTGACAAAGATTAGCTTTGATTATTGCGGCTGTTGATGGTGTTGTTAATAGAAGGATTTGCTCTGCCAAGGACTCCAGCAAGGACTGAGGTTCCTGCTGTGCAGACTGTGGGTAGAGCCTTAGTGCTCCCGAGCCCTGCTTCTCCCATGGTCCCCCAATGGCCTCCTGAGTGGGCCACGGCCCTGAGCTCAGTGGGCACCAGGACCCTCCCCAGGCCGGCTGAAGAGGCGGCTTCCAGAACAGCCTCCTCCCCAACTGGGCACACCTCCCCAGATCTCAGTTCCCTTACCTATCAGATGGAGGACATCACACCTGCTTTCCTCTTCCACAGTGGTGAGGAATGAGCAAGAAGACATGAATGGAAGGAAAAACTAATGTGTCTTATTAGCAGTTTACTGTTGTTATTAATTATCATCTTCAGAAAACTGCTGGGATTACGAGCCTGTGTTTCCTCACTTCTCTCTAAAGGCCGTTACCACGAGGGGAGCCAGCAGACTTAATTTGTGAATGCTAGCTACTAAATTATGCAAAACCAGATCTGCTAATGAATTTCTCCCGTGGCAGCTGCTGGTGCTGAGGAGTTAGCAGGTACAATTCTTGGAGGGAGGGGTGGAAAGGGGCCTGGGTATTCGCTGTTCCACCTCGACACTCAGAACCCACCTGCCTTCACCCGCCCCTGGGACAAAGGCTGCCTAAAATGTGAATTCCCAGCTGGGAGAGGCATCAAGATGGCTGAATAGATTATTTGGTCATTCAAAGTGGTTTTTGTTTTTTCCAGTTTGAGTAGACTTAAATAGCTTGTCTCAGAAGGAAGAAAAAGGCTGCTGTTGAATTGAATGTAAGCCTGCAAATGACTTCTCTTTCTCTCTCTCTGCTCTATTTCCGATAGCTATTTATAGATTAGAGGCCCGTCATTGCAAATTAGGGACATTTTCTTCCTCCCCCATCCTCCACTACCACAGCCCCAGCTCCTTGAGGGCGGTGGTCACTGGCCAAGCCCAGGATTAGGCACCGTGCAGCGGGCAGCCTGTGCACATCCCCTTCTGAAGACAGCTGCCCCCTGCTTCCGCTCCTGACTGCGAGCTCCTCTAGGAGAGGGGCTGGGTCCGCATGTCCAGGACAAGGCTGAGGCTGGGCACAGGGCAGGCCTCATCACATCTGTGAGATGGGTGCTTCAAGGACAAGCTCAGAAACCTCCCCCGACTTATCAACGCCAGAGAAGGTGATTCATCAGAAGGCTCCAGGCAGCTCACAGATGAAAAAATGGGCTGCATGGACTTTCCCACCCTGGAGGAGGGCAAGAGTCAGGCCAGCCTGGAAACCTGAGAGCAGGAGCAGGACTTTCAAGGCCCAAATCCTCTCCAGGTGTTCTATGCCCAGTGGTTCAAATCCCGCAGGGCCACACTCACTGTGTAACCTTGGACACGTTTCTTAACCTCTCTGGGGTTGATTTATCCTGTGTAATCAGGATCACAAGGCCTTTCTCCCCATCTCCCCATACCCAAGTGTGAGCCTGCTGCAGTCATGCTGTTCTTTGGGAAAAAAAAATTTTTTTTTGAGACAGAGTCTCGCTCTGTCACCCAGGCTGGAGTGCAGTGGCACACTCTCGGCTCACTGCAACCTCTGCCTCCCAGGTTCAAGTGAGACTCGTGCCTCAGCCTTCCAACTAGCTGAGATCACAGGCATGTGCCACCATACCCCGCTAATTTTTGTATTTTTATTAGAGACAGGGTTTCACGATGCTGGCCAGGCTGGCCTCGAACACCTGACCTCAAGTGATCCATGATCCACCCGCTTTGGCCTCCCAAAGTGCTGGGATTACATGCGTGAGACACCGCTCCCGGCCTGTTCTTGAAATTTAAATGAAACTGGCAGGGACCTCAGATCCCTTGTTAATGGAAATCCGATATCCCTGTGCCCCAAGATTTCTGTGAATCCTTGGAGATTACACCCTGCTTCACTCAATTTTTTTTTCTTTCATTTCTGTTGAGCAACTGGACGATCCAGGCCAACCATAGTGGTTCATGCCTGTAATCCCAGCACTTTGGGATGCCAAGACAGGTGAATCATTTGAGCCTAGGAGCTCAAGACCAGCCTGAGCAACATGGTGAAACACCTTCTCTACAAAAAATGCAAAACTTGGCTGGGCATGGTGGCATGCACCTGCAGTCACAGCTACTAGGGAGGCTGAGGTAGGAGGATCACCAGAACCTGGGGAGGTCGAGGCTGCAGTGAGCTGTGATCATGCCACTGCACTCCAGCAGACAGAGTGAGTGTCAGAGTGAAGCCCTGAGGTAAAAAAAAAAAAAAAGAGAGAGAGAGAGAGAGAGAAAGAGGTGGGGGGAGAGAGAGAGAGAGATAAAAGAGGTGGGGGGAGAGAGAGAGAGCCTGAGAGAGAGAGAAAGAAGAGAAGGAGAGGAGAGGAGAGGAGAGGGAAATTTACTTCCTAAATTGGCGCCCTTCTTTAAAAGTGCCAACCACTAAAATAACAATTTTTCCACGCTCAGTAAATGCAGATCTGATAAGTGGGGAAGCGCTTTGAAAACCACAAAGTACGGCCAGCACAGGAAGGTTATTAAACCCGTTCCTCTTAGTCCCATTATGGACAGCACTTCCTGGAAGGCATCTAAATGCTCTCTGCTCCAGCACTGTTGGCTTGTAAGAGAACAGGAGCCTGTGGAATTTTCTGAAACAATCCTTTCAGGTTCCAAAGAACCCACTCCCATTATCTTGAGTTAAATCCATTCCAACCATCGCCTTCCACCTTTTAAATTTTTGTTGGAAAATAATTTACATACAGAAAAGTACATCATTAACATTCACACCTGGTTCAAGACACAGACCACACCCAGCTCCCAGAAACTTCCCTTCCAGGCACTGTCTCCAAAGCAGACCTCTAACGGCCGACATGCATGCTTGCTTCTGTATCTGTGAATGGAGTCCCACCACAGATGCTTTGCGCTTAGCTTCTCCCACCCCACATGACGTCTGCAGGATTCAATCACGTGGTTGTATGTAGCTTAGATAATCATTCTCATTGTTTCATCATAGTCTTTCCTGTGGAGTAACTGTTTTTCATCTACTGTTGATGAGCATTTGGGTAGTTTCCAGTCTGGCTATCATGACTACACTGCCTTGGACATTCTAGTCCATGTTTTTTGGCACACATAGGGCTGTGTTTCTGTTGGGTATCTGCCTAGGAGTACAATTTTTGGTTCATAGGGTAGTCATGTGTTCCTTTTTTTAGACAGAATGTTGCTCCATCACGCAGGCTCTCTGCAGCCTTGAAATCATGGGGGTCAGTGATCCTCTCCTCTTAGCCTCCTGAGTAGCTGGAGCCACAGGTGTGTGCTAACATGTCTGGCTAATTTTTTATTTTTATTTTTTTGTAGAGATGAGGTCTCACTATGTTGTCCAGGCTGGTCTCAAACTCCTGAGCTAAAGCAATCCTTCTGTGTTGGCCTCCCATAGTGCTGGGATTACAGATGCGAGCCACTGAGCCTGGCTATGTTAATCTTTAACAGAACAAGTGCCAAACAGTTTTCATCCCATCTTTTCTTTCTTTCTTTTATGTTTTATTTATTTATTTTTGAGACAAGGTCTTGTTCCGTTGCCCAGCCTGAAATGCAGTGGTGCAACCATGACTCACTGCAGCCTCAACCTCCTGGGATCAACTGATCCTCCCATCTCAGTCTCCCGAGTAACTGAGACTGTAAGTGCACATCAGCATGCCTGGCTAATTTTTGTAATTTTTTGTAGAGACAGGGTTTCACTATGTTGCCCAGACTAGTCTTGAACTCCTGGCGTCAATCCTTCCTGGCCTCAGCCTCCCAAAGTGCTGGGATTATAGGTGTGAGCCACTGCGCCTGGCTTTACCCTTTCTTTTGAGTGTCTACTCTCATATCACCTTCTGCAGGGAAGTGATGTTAAGTGACTTATTCCAGGCCACATGCCCAGCAGTGGTAGAGCTGAGATTTGAGCTTACACAGGCTCCCTCTCAGAGTCTGCACTCTTAACCACCAGGCTACACTGCCTCTCTGCTTCTGAGAAGTCTAATATACCACATAAAGTTGTATGCAGTGTAAACCTCCTGAAAAGGAGCCCTGAGCTTAGGGCTCCTTAGGGGCTGTGTGGAATATTTTATTTTATTTTATTTTTATTTATTTATTTGTTTGTTTGTTTATTTATTTTTGAGACGGTGTCTCGCTCTGTTGCCCAGGCTGGAGTGCAGTGGCATCATCTCGGCTCACTGCAACCTCTGCCTCCCAGGTTCAAGTGATTCTCATGCTTCAGCCTCCTGAGTAGCTGGGATTACAGGCATGTACCATCATGCCCAGCTAATTTTAGTATTTTTAGTAGAGACAGGGTTTCGTCATGTTGCCCAGGCTGGTCTCAACTCCTGGGCTCAAGCAATCTATCTGCCTTGGCCTCCCAAAGTGCTGGGATTACAGGCCTGAGCCACCGTGCCCAGCCGGGGAGCAGAATATTTTATAACGGACAGTGGGCACGTTTGCTTTTTGCTCCAGGAGGAAATGCTAACACTCGCCTCTAAGGTTGGTTGTTGTACAAACATCCTAGAAAGATCACCTGGAACCAAGGCAGCCTCTGCTCACGAGATGTGCAGACATGTGAGGCCCATGGAGGATTGTCTCCTAACAGCTGCCCCAGCCTGGACTTCGGGCTGTGGCCACATCCAACATCTGCTGCCTCCATCACCAGCAGAGATGCCGCAGCTGCCTATAGAGCCAGAGGGCTGGAGGGAGGGCTGGGAAGGGAGACTGTCGTGCCATCTGGAGGCAGCCCATGAGCAGCTGTGGGGCCAGTCGCCACCAGGCCTGTTGGCCCTGGAAAGACTGGGCTTTGGCAGGGCGCGGTGGCTCATGCCTGTAATCCCAGCACTTTAGGAGGCCAAGGGCGGATCACCTGAGGTCAGGAGTTCAAGACCAGTTTGGCCAACATGGTGAAACCCCGTCTCTACTAAAACTACAAAAATTAGCTGGGTTTGGTGGCACATCCCTGTAATCCCAGCTACTTGGGAGGCTGAGGCAGGAGAATTGCTTGAACCCAGGAGGTGGAGGTAGATTGTGTCACTGCACTCCAGCCTGGGCAACAGAGAGAGACTCTGTCTCAAAAAAAATAAAAAATAAAAAGACTGTGGGTTCTGAGGGCACCAGCTGCTCCTGTCCAGGGCCACACCCAGGCCTCCGGGAAACAGCCATTGTCCCCTCTGCCCTCTGCCTCCCCCTTAGGTATCGTCTGCTCCTCCTAGACCTCCTCTTTCTCACTTGACTCTCTCTTCATCGCTTCGCTTTCCTGCTGGCTTTTTGCAGATCTCTCTCTGTCTTCCTCTCTCGATGATTTTATCTCTGGGGCTGTATGCAAACTTTAGAAAACAAACTAAACACATGCACACCACGCATGTGAGAAAAGAAGAAAGCGAGCATCACCCACAATCCCCCCACCCAGAAATAACCACAGTGAACATTTTGGTCAGCATCTCCCCAAAGTTTTCTCTATAGACATAGCCACATATGTCACATATCCACACATATCAACATGCTCACCACAAAACTGGGATCCCACGTAGATGGAGCTCACGCTTCCTGAGCTACTCCGGAGAAGAGGAGGCCTGTGGAGGCCACAAGGCGGGGGAAGACTTTCTTCTCCTTGAGAAAGAAAATGAGAGAGAACCTGGGACCACTGCTAGCTGCATGGAGTGATGATCTTCCAGGACACCAAACCAGCCTGTGTCCCCTCTCCCAGCCCATCCCTGCCAGCAGGGTCAGGGGTGGGAGCGAGTCAGGAAGAAGGCTTAGCTCTGAGGGTCCTTGGGATGGTGACGAAGGCAGGACCACATCTGCTCCCCTCAGCCTTGAGCAGGCTTCTAGGAGGAGGTGAGACCTCCGTGCACATGGCGGGGTCTCTGTGGATTGTGGAGCAGAGGCCTGACTAGATTGTGTGTGGGGGGTGGAGGGTTATACGTCTATATGAGTGTGACAGCACAGTCACACAGACCTCCATCTTCAGTCGGCAACTGCTGGGGGAGGGAGTGGTCCTGCCACAGCTGCACAGCCACTTTTCTTTTTTCTTTTTTTTCTTTTTTTTTTGAGATGGAGTCTTGCTCTGTCACCCAGGCTAGAGTGCAGTGGTGCCATCTCAGCTCACTGCAACCTCCCCCTCCCGAGTTCAAGCAATTCTCATGCCTCATCCTCCCGAGTAGTCGGGACTACAGGTGTGCACCACACCAGCTAATTTTTGTATTTTTTGGTAGAGATGGGGTTTAACTGTGTTGGCCAGGTTAGTCTCAAACTCCTGACCTCAAGTGATCCACCCGCCTCGGCCTCCCAAAGTGCTGGGATTACAGACATGTGCCACAGCACCCAGACTTAATTTTTGTATTTTTAGTAGAGATGGGGTTTTACCATGCTGGCCAAGCTGGTCTCAAACTCTTGGCCTCAAGTGATCTGCCTGTCTCAGCCTCCCAAAGTGCTGGGATTGCAGGCATGAGCCCCCACGCCCAGCCCCCTTTCCTTGGACTCAAACCTAACCCAACTCCCATTCTTAGATGTGCCTTAATCCTCAATCCCACCCCAGGTTGAGCTGGGAGGGCAGCCTTAGGCTGGAGGGGCTGGGAAGGATTCACAGGTTTGGTGGGAAACATTTAGGTGGTTTATAAATTTTCGCTATTAAAATAATGCGCTTCCAAGGTTTTAATTGTTTTATTTTATTTTATTTTACTTTATTTTTAGAGACAGGGTCTTGCTCTGTCACCCAGGCTGGAATGCAGTGGTGTGATCATAGCTCACTGCAGCTTTGAACTATCGGGCTCAAGCCAACCTCCCACCTAAGCCTCTTGAACAGCTAGGACTATAGGTGCACACTACCATGCCGGCCTAATACTTTTTTAAATTTTTTGTAGAGACTGGGGTCTAACTATGTTGCCCAGGCTGGTCTCAAACTTCTGGGCTCAAGTGATCCCTCTGCCTCAGCCTCTCAAAGTGCTAGGATTACAGGCATGAGCCACTGCACCTGGCCTCCAAGATTTTTAAAGCACCATACTTGTTACAAGAAATTCAGACAATAACGAAGTTCATAGAACTATATCAGAAATTCTCCCTCAACCCACCCCGACTTCAGTTCCACTCTCCACAGAAGTGACCACTGAAAATAGGTTAGCATCCTCTTAGAGTTATTCTTGGACATAGACAAAAATATGAGCCCATATGAAACTGTGTTTTCTTTAATCACATACAGGTACTTCTTTTTCTCACTCACTCAACAAGCCCTCAAGGGCCTTTCCCAAGCCAGTGCACAGAGAGCGGCCTCATCAATACGAAGGTTTGCTCAGAGAGGAGAACCAAGTCAGCCTAAGACGTTTTGGCCTTTCCACAAACATTTGCAAACACCTGCAGTGCTGGGCAGGCTCTGGAGGCAGAGAGACCGGGGCTCAGAGCCCACCTCCACGCTCCACAGCCATGTGACCTTGAGGAGGTCACCCTCCTGCCTGAGTACCTACCTCGGGTGCTATTGTAAAGGTTAAGTAATCATCTGTATGGGATGCTTGGCAGAGCACCCGGCTCAGAGAGGGCCCTAAATGATGTCAACTGTGACTGTTACCTCCAAAATGAGCCAGCCACAAGGACAACTGCATAGCCTTCTGCGGGCCACCGCGTTTTCACCCTGCTGAAGAACACGGAGCTTATTTCCAGTTTTCACCGTTCGCTCTTTTATTCAACAACAAGGTCACTTCCCCCTGCTATGTTTTTCAACTCTTTACATTTGAAGCATTTGTTGGGAAAGAAGCCATATTGACCCCCACACTACTAAGCACCTTGGGCAGCGCTTGGTGTCTCTGAACCTTGCTTCCTGTCTGTAAAATGGAAGACAATTAAATTAATCCTATCTCTGCACCTGGCCAAGGTTGCCTGGAGGACAAATTAGAAAGTGGCTGTAAAAATGCTTTGCAAGGCCAGGCGCGGTGGCTCAAGCCTGTAATCCCAGCACTTTGGGAGGCCGAGGCGGGCGGATCACGAGGTCAGGAGATCGAGACCATCCTGGCTAACACAGTGAAACCCCGTCTCTACTAAAAATACAAAAACTAGCTGGGCGAGGTGGCGGGCGCCTGTAGTCCCAGCTACTCGGAGGCTGAGGCAGGAGAATGGCGTAAACCCGGGAGGCGGAGCTTGCAGTGAGCTGAGATCTGGCCACTGCACTCCAGTCTGGGCGACAGAGCAAGACTCCACCTCAAAAAAAAAAAAATGCTTTGCAAAGTCTGAAGCAGTGTAGACACATGAGGGAATGTTATGTGGACAGGACTATGGCCCCGCTAGATTCTGTTCTCTTGGGAGGGCAGACACTGTGGGTTCGGTAATACTTGCCGAATAATGAATGAATCTTCTCATCTGAAAAATAAGAAAATTAAAGGCCCGGTGTCTCTGGACTGTTTAACAAGGGAAGAGGAGAAGGAGGAAAGGCAGAGCCCACCCTGACTGTGTTCCTCTTGTCTTTTCTCCTCCCACCCTTCTCCCTTCGTTCCTTTCTTTTATTCAACACATATTCTCTCCCCTGGTTTTTGGTTTTGTTTTGTTTGAAACAGGGTCTCACTCTGTTGCCCAGGCTGGAGTGCAGTGGAGCCATATCGGCTTAGTGACACCTCTGCCTTCTGGATCTGTGACAAGCAATCCTCCCACCTCAGCCTCAAGAGTAGTTGGGACCATGAGCAGGCACCACCACACCCAGCTAATTGTTTTGATTTTTAGTAGAGAAGGGGGCTCTCACTATGTTGCCCAGGCTGCTCTCAAACTCCTGAGCCCAAGCAATCCCTCCACCTTGGCCTCCCAAAGTGCTGGGATTACAGGAGTGAGCCACCTCCCATGTTTTTTAAGGGGAGGAAAGAGAGTGGTGAAAGGGGAGGAAAAAGAGGGCAACAGCTCCTCATTTTGCACACCTCACGGTTTACCAACACAGTCACGTGATGAGTGGATTTTCTCATTTGACCACTGAGGTACACTCGCCTGTAGTTCCAGCACTTTGGAGGCTGAAGCCAGAGAATGGCTTTAGCCCAGGAGTTCAGGACCATCCTGCGCAACATAGTGAGACCTAGTCCCTGTATAAATTTAATTTTATATATGTATATATTTTTAAATAGTAATGAAGTATGTCCCAAATACTTCATGGTACATACTTATACCAAAAATTTTTTGGGCCGGGCGCAGTGGCTCACGCCTGTAATCCCTGCACTTTGGGAGGCTGAGGCGGATGGATCACTTGAGTTCAGGAGTTTAAGACCAGCCTGGCCAACATGGCGAAACCTTGTCTCTACTAAAAATACAAAAATTAACTGGATGTGGTGGTGCAGGCCTGTAATCCCAGCTACTCAGGAGGCTGAGGCAGGACTTGAACCCGGGAGGCCGAGTTTGCAGTCAACCAAGATTGAGCCACTGCACTCCAGCCTGGGGGGCAGAACAAGACTCCGTTTCAAAAATAAAATAAAATAAAATAAATTCGTTGTCTATTTGAAATTTGAATTTAACTTTGACATCCTCTTTTTTGGCAGGGGGGACAGTCTCACTCTGTTGTCAAGCTGTCGTGCAGTGGCACAATCTGGGCTCACAGCAGCCTCAAACTCCTGGACTCAAACGATCCTCCCGCTGAAGGAAAATGTACTCCCATTTGACAGATGTCGAAACTGAGGCCTGGAAGAAGTTATGCAATCTCTCCAAGTCACGCAGTACATCTGAAATCCTGCACGTCCTTCGCCAGCTTTCTCTGTCTCTCTGCCGTCCTGTCCCCTCTAGACCAACCATCAGTCAATACTCTGAATGTCTGGAAGGACAGGGCTCTGAGTGCCTCCCTTCCTCAGGGCCGTGCACTCTCTCTCTGACCAGCGATTTGTCACGGGTCTCCTGAGAGGAGCCGGGTGGCAATGGCCGTGTCCCCGCTCCCCGCCCACCCTCCCTCGCTTCCTGGACGCCGCTGGGCGTCGGGCCTCGCGGTGGGTGTCACGATGGAGACCTCTCTCACCAGAAACCGGCGGACCGTGCTCTCGTGGGGCTTTGGTGGAGACCCTCCGCACCAAAGCAGGGACTTGTCCGCGGCTTTCCCTCCTCCTCCCTCCCAGCGGGGAGCTCGGCCCTCCTCCTCCGGCGGGGAAGCCATTTCCCGAACCCGCGCGCCCTCTGGCGGCCTGAGCCGGGGCCGAGGCTGGGCTATGTTGACATCGCCCGCGAACGCTCTGCCTGGGGACCGCGCGCCGCAGGGTAGCTTCCTGTCTTCGCCTCGGAGGGACGCAGCTCGCCTGGGCGCAGGCCCCCCGGCGCGGTCCTCCCGGCTTCCCCGGAGCCCTCCCGGGGGGTCCTCCCTGCCGCCACCTCCGGAGCCTCCCGCCTGCCTGTGTCCCCGGCCGCGTGGCACTTCCCACCGTGGAATGGGGCAGCTGCGGGACGTGTTCCTCTCCCCACTGGACTCAAATTCTTCTAGGGGAGATCCCGCCAGAGGCACATCCCCGGAGTCTCATCCCCAGAGAAGAGTCTGGCACCGGGCAGTCTTCGTGGTGGGCTCTGGGCCA
The DNA here is from genome assembly GCF_009764315.1 of Trachypithecus francoisi. Lineage (NCBI taxonomy): Eukaryota > Metazoa > Chordata > Mammalia > Primates > Cercopithecidae > Trachypithecus > Trachypithecus francoisi. The sequence continues at coordinate 87,259,903 of NW_022681455.1, read as the reverse complement.
CTTCTGAAGAAGGTGCAAGTGAACCACAGATAAACCAGCGAAGGCGCCACCCGAGGTCCTGGCATTCGGAGGGAGTCCCCCCTCCAAAGGCCGCTGAGAGGTTGCCTCGAGAAATACAGGGAGACCCACCGAAATCTTAATTTCAGATAGACAGCAAGTACTTTTTTGTGTGTAAGTATGTCCCGGCCCGGCGCGGCGGTGCACGCCTGTAGTCCCAGTTCTTTGGAGGCCAAGGCGGGAGGATTGCTTGATCCCAGGAGTCTCAGGACCAGCCCGGGCAACATGGTGAGACCTCATCTCCATTGAAATTTAATTTTACATATGTATATATTTCTAAATAGTAATGAAGTGTGTCCCGAATGCATGGTACATACATACACTAAAATTTTTCCATTGTTTATCTGAAATTTGAATTTAACTGACAGCCTCCTTTTTTTTCATACAGGGTCTCACTCTGTCACCAGGCTGTGGTGCAGTGGCACGATCGTGGCTCACTGCAGACTCAAACTCCTGAGCTCAAATGATCCTCCCACCTCAGCCTCCTGAGTAGCTGGCATGCACCACCACGAAACTGGCTATTTTTATTTCTTGTAGAAACAAGGTCTTGTTATGTTGCCCAGGCTGGCTTCAAACTCCTGGGCTCAAGTGATCCTCCCACCTCGGCCTCCCACGGTGCTGGGATTACAGGGATGAGCCACCGCTCCCGGACCTCTATTTTTATTTGCTAAATTTGACAACTCTAGCTGGGTGGAGTCATGGCCATGAAAAACCCATCTGAGCAAAATGGGGCTAGGGGAATGAGGGAATGGGTAGAGGTCCTCAGAGAGGCTGGGGCAGGGCAGGAGGGCTGAGTCTAAATCCAATTTAGGCCAGGGAGAAGAGAACAGTAATGCGAACTTCACGTTTTTACGTAGAACTTAACAGCCACTTCATCTAGGGGTGGTGAAAACAAGGAAAACTTTGCCTGTTCCTCAAGCTTCTGCTAAAATGTTTTCTCCAGCCTTTCCAACCACAGGGGGCGCTCTCTCTAGTATCTTCACAATTGTGTCTGCAGAACACACCCAGCACTTGAAAGATTTCCTCCAAATTAATCACCCCAACCCCACCCTTAAGCACAGAAATTGGGACACTTTCCCCCATGACACCTAGAGGGCATCAGTACTTGGTGTGAAATGAATTGATTCGAGAGAAAAAGCTGTGACCCAGGTGGAGCCTGCTTGTGCTGCTTTCCAGCCACATAACTTCAGGCAGGTTCTGCAACCTCTCCGTGCTTCAGTTTCCTCATCACTAAAGTGGGAATAATAACTAAGCATACCTTATAAGGTGGTTAATAGATGTATCTGAAACAATGGCTGGCTCATAGTAAATGCTGCATAAATGTGAGCCCTTAACCTTTATTATTATTGCTCAAACAGCACTTACTGCAATAGTTAGCTCCACTAATTTTTCTCCTGGAATTCCAGCATTCTAGTTCTTTCCCACATTTGGTGGCGCCTGTAACAATTATAGGACATCTTGGGGGGATTTCTTTCCCTTCCTTGAGCAAAGGCGCGGGCTCTGAAAGTGATGTGATAATGGCATTTCCTCGGTGAAACAATCTCTTGGTCTTACTTCCCCGTGACCACTGCTGTGCATCTATGTCCCTAGCAGTATTTGAACTCATTTATAATGATTTCTGGTCATTGCACTGGACAAGAGTTTGATGGCTACTAGGCCTCTTAATTTGACCGAAAAACATTTGATGCATGAAGCCAGGTGAGACAATCAGCGTCAGCACCATCACGAAATATCCTTGTACTTGAAACCGATTTTGAGTGTCATTTTTAATATCATGAATGATCCATCTTCAGATTCCAAGTTCTCGGCATCTGTGTTCTCCTGCACGAGGACGGAGAGAACAGCAACAGGCCTGCCCCGGGCCCCGGCAGCCAGGGAGGCGTAAGCCCCAGGAATCAGATTCTCAGGACATGCCAGGCACACCTGACACTTGGCTTCTTCACCAGCATCATTTCGCCTCCTGTTGACAGCAAGGCATTAGCACAAAAGGAAATTCCCACTGAAAGTCCTGGGGTTGCCATCAGCCAGTACACCCAAACTCCATAGATAGTATTGGCTGCTTTTGGCTGGTGTTCATGCCAAATCTGATGTTCAAATTGAAAATGACTCCTGAGCAAAACAGCCATGAAATTATAATAAATAAGAATCTCTCAGTCTGTGCCTTGCCATGCCAAAAGAGCTGGATTTGAAAGTTGGTTTTGTTTTTGTTTTCGAGATAGAGTCTTGCTCTGTTGCCCAAGCTGGAGTGCAGTGGTGTGATCTCAGCTCACTGCAGCTTCAACCTCCTGGGTTCAGGAGCTCCTCCCACTTCAGCCTCTTGAGTAGCTGGGACCACAGGTGCATGCCATCATGCTCGGCTAATTTTTGTATATTTTCATAGAGACGGGGTTTCACTATGTTGCACAGGCTGGTCTCGAACTCCTGGGCTCATAGGATCTACCTGCGTCAGCCTCCTAAAGTGCAGGGATTATAAGCATGAGTCTATAAAACCACTCAGCCAAAAAGTTTTTTAAAAGGCTGGGTGCAGTGGCTCGTGCCTGTAATAAAAGAAAGAGGAAAAAGCAAAACTCTTTTAGCAAGCCAGGTGTGTAATTTTCCACAATGGCAAAGACAACATATTCATCTGCATTCTTTCTATCTAAATGCTTTACGGTAATATAGATACACAATCCATTTTTTTTTTTTTTTCAGATTACTTCAACCTGCCCACACCAAAGCTTAGGAGATAATTGATATGTATACATTCTTTATAAGCACAGAAGAAAGTAGAAAGACTGTGTGCCGTGGCTCACATCTATAATCTCAACATTTTGGGAGGCTGAGGTAGGAGGATTCCTTGAGGCCAGGAATTCAAGACCAGCCTGGGCAACATAGCAAGACCCCATCTCTACAAAACTTTTAAAAAGTCAGGCCTGGTGGCATGTGGCTGTAGTCCCGGCTACTCGGGAGGCTGAGAGAGGAGGATTGCTTGAGCCCAGGTATTGGAGGCTACAATGAGCCATGATCACACCACTGTACTACAGCCTGGGCAGCAAAGCAAGACTGTTTCAAAAAAGAAAAGAAGAAGAAGAAAATAAAGAACAAGAGAGAGAGAAAGAAAAGAAAGTAGAAAGATTCTGCCCAATAAGACCTGAAGTAAGGCCATGAAGTGCAAGAGGCCAGGCATGTTAGCTCATGCCCAAAATCCCAGCACTTTGGGAGGCTGAGGTGACCAGATAGCTTGAGCTCAGGAGTTCGAGACCAGCCTGGACAACATGGCAAAACCCCATCTCTACAAAAAATACAAAAAGATTACCTGGGCCTGGTAGTGAGTACCTACAGTCCCAGCTACTCAGGAGGCTGAGGCAGGAGGATCACTTGAACCCAGGAGGTGAAGGCTGCAGTGAGCCGAGATCACACCACTGCACTCCAGCCTGGGCGACAGAGCAACACCTTGTCTCAAAAAAAAAAAAAAAGAAGAAGAAGAAGAAGAAAAAGAAAGTGCAAGATTGACTCACAGCCTGAGTCTGTCCTGTTCTCCTGTGGTGGGCTCACATTTCCCTTCACTGTCTCAGGAGTCCCTGGGAAGATTTCTTTTTCTCAAAGCCAGAGGACACATGATTCCTTTGACCTTCATTTTAATGAGAAAGAACAACACTGGGAGCCCTTGCTGGGCTGAGGAGCCCAGGGCTGCCTGGGCCTGGCAGGTCCAATTCATTTATCCTGCTCTTTGTTTAGAAACTCAGATTGACCTTAATGATGGGAAATAGGGTGGCTTCTAGGAGCATCTCTGGATGTTAATGGAGGCTGGGCACCCTTTCTTTAAATAGATATTGAAATATGCAAGAACACCTATGTCATCTGGACACCTACTTACTAAGCTACTCTAACTGCTCCTGGTAATTAGACTGTGAAACTCCAGCCATTGCACTTGTCTCCATTGGAGAGGGAAATTCATTGTTTTAATCACACCAGTAAACTGTTTTATTTCCATAGAAAGACCCATGAAACAGAAACTGGAGATAAGGATGGAAAAATAATTTCAATGTTTGTACACATATTTTGGAACATCTCTTTCCCACTCCTTCTGCCTCTACCCCAGCTGGGGGCCATGTGTGTGGAGGGAGGCGGTGGAGGTCAGCCTGACCCTGATGGATTTTAGACCATCTGCTCTTTGCTCCTACCAAGGCCAGGACAGGACTGGGGGCTGCACTGAACCAGAGGTCATTTATAGGAGAAGCCTGGGAATGGATGGCTCCAGCCGCCCTGCTGCTTGATGGTTCAAACCCAGAGGCCTGAAGGGGCAAAGTGCCCACCTCACCTGCCAGGCTGCTGGGAGCCACTTTCTGCTTTAATTATTATTTATTTATTTATTTATTTATTTTTGAGACGGAGTTTCATCCGTGTTGCCCAGGCTGGAGTGCAATGTCACGATCTTGGCTCACTGCAACCTCTGCCTCTCAGGTTCAAGCCATTCTCCTGCCTCAGCCTCATGAGTAGCTGGGATTACAAGCATGCACCACTATGCCCAGCTAAGTTTTGTATTTTTAACAGAGGCAGGGTTTCATCATGTTGGTCAGGCTGGTCTCAACATCCGCCTGCCTCGGCCTCCCAAAGTGCTGGGATTACAGGCGTGAGCCACAGCACCCGGCCCGACCTCTGGATTTATGATTGTCCATGGATCAAGATCCTTGGACATTACGGATTCCTCACCTTCCAGATGTGTCTCACTGCTGTTATGATGGGTGTGCTTTTATTCACTGGATTCACAAGATGTCTTAGATGTAAGTATGTACTGATCAATGTTAGTAGAATGTTAATGAACCACTATATACTCATGCTTTAGAATGTCTTGGTCAGATAAAAACTTTGCCAAAATAGCATTGGCAAAGGAATTCTAAAGATTTTATGCTGACCAAATATTAAATAGTTTGAGGCATCTTGTGTTGAGCAAGTGTAGTCAGTGGTCCTCTGTGAGTCAATATAAGGAAGATAAGGAAATTCTGTGGATAAAGTCTTTGAGATCTAAGCCACCCTAAAGGTGGGGAGTCAGAGGGTTTCTTTTTTTCTTTTCTTTTCCTTTTTTTTAGATGGAGTCTCACACTGTTGCCCAGGCTGGAGTACAGTGGTGTGATCTTGGCTCACTGCAACCTCTGACTCCCTGGTTCAAGTGATTCTCCTGCCTCAGCCTCCCAAGTAGCTGGGACTACAGGCGCACACCACCACGCTCGGCTAATTTTTGTATTTTTAGTAGAGACAGGGTTTTGCTATGTTGGCCAGGCTGGTCTCGAACTCCTGACCTTTTCCCTGAGCCTGAGACCCAAAACTCCATCTGCCATCTTGATATCTCCATGTGGACAAGCCCAGCTCAACATGTTCAAACTAAACTCAGGCACTTTCCCCATCTGCCCCTCCCGATTACCCCTCCAGTGCTCCGTGTCTCAAGGAAGGATTCCCCAACCTTCCAGTGCAAAACCCAGAAACCTACAGACACCTGCCTGTGTCTGCTTTGAGACGCCTCCCTCATCCTCAGCCTCTATAGCAGATGCTGCTGGTGCCTGGCCCACATGCCACAGAACTGACCTTGTCCATGGCATTGGCACATGCCCAACCACCAGGATCTGTACAAGGAAGCCAGGGAAAGCCATTCTTCCTAGGCAAGGCAGACTGGAGGTGTCAGGAAGTTAGAACTCTCCAGGAACAGCCTTTGGCCGGTGAATGATGCTCCCTCATCCTTCTGAAGTGTGTGTTTCATTCCTTTCACTGAGTTTCCCTGTGTGTGTATTTTTTAAATTCCATTTAAAAACTCAAACTAGGCTGGGTGCGGTGGCTCATGCTTGTAATCCTAGCACTTTGGAAGGCCAAGGCAGGTGGATCACTTGAGTTTAGGAGTTCGAGACCAGCCTAGCTAACATGGTGAAACCCTATCTCTACTAAAAATACAAAAAATTAGCTGGGTGTAGTGGCGCGTGCCTGTAATCCCAGCTACTTGGGAGGCTGAGGCAGCAGAATCACTTGAACCCAGGAGGTGGAGGTTGCAGGGAGCCTAGATAGCACGACTGCACTCCAGCCTGGGCGACAGAGTGAGACTCTGTCTCAAAAGAAAATTAAAAATAAATAAAAGTAAAATAAAAAGTTAAATTAAAAATGGGGCTGGGCGCTGTGGTTCACGCCTGTAATCCCAGCACGTTGGGAGGCTGAGGTAGGCAGATCACAAGGTCAAGAGATCAAGACCATCCTGGCCAACATGGTGAAACCCCGTCTCTACTAAAACTACAAAAATTAGCTGGGCGTGGTGGCACACACCTGTAGTTCCAGCTACTCAGGAAGCTGAGGCAGGAGAACTGCTTGAGCCCGGGAGGTGGAGGTTGCAGTGAGCCGAGATCGTACCACTGCACTCCAGCCTGGCAACAGAGTGAGACTCTGTCTTAAAAAAATTAAAATTAAAATTAAAAGTTAAATTAAAAACAAAATTTCAGGGCTGGGCGCGATGGCTCAAGCCATTTGGGCGGCCAAGACAGGCGGATCACAAGGTCAGAAGATCGAGACCATCCTGGCTAACCCGGTGAAACCCCATCTCTACTAAAAAATACAAAAAACTAGTCGGGCGAGGTGGCGGGCACCTGTAGTCCCAGCTACTCGGGAGGCTGAGGCAGAAGAATGGCGTAAACCCGGGAGGCGGAGCTTGCAGTGAGCTGAGATCTGGCCACTGCACTCCAGGCTGGGCGACAAAGCAAGACTCCGTCTCAAAAAAAAAAAAAAAAAATTTCAACTGCTTCCCTTTGCTTTTATGATAATAGCCAAAATCACCATGGCCCACAAGCCCCTGCATGATGTAACAGCCTTGCTTGCTTTCTCTCTGTGGGTCAACTACACTGGCCTTTCTTTTCCTCAAACTCACTGTGTTTCTTTCTGCCCCAGGGCCTTTGCACATGCTGTGCCTTCTGCCAGGAATGCTTTTCTCAGATTCCTCACTCCCTTCCACTTCCTCTTTGCCTAGCTACTTAACTTCTCTGTTTCTTGTTTTTTGCTCATCTGTAAAACAAGAATAATAATAGTATCTACCTCACAGGGCTTCCTCATCACACCGTTACTTGGATAAAAGTGCCTTGCACAGGCCGGGTGCAGTGGGTGGCTCATACCTGTAATCCCAGCACTTTGGGAGCCGGACGTAGGAGGATCATTTGAGCCCAGGAGTACAAGACTAGCCTGGGCAACATAGTGAGACCCCACCTCTATCAAAAACAAATTTTAAAAATAAATAAATAAATTAGCTAAGTGTCGTGGATGGCACCTGTGGTCCCAGCTACTTGGGAGGCTGAGATGGGAGGATTGCTTGAGCCCAGGAGTTTGAGATCAGCCTGGGTCACATAGTGAAACCCCAGCTCTATAAAAACATATAGAAATCAGTTGGGCATGGTGGCACATGCCTTGGTCCCAGCTACTTGGGAGGCTGAGGTGGGATGATCACCTGAGCCCAGGAGGCGAAGGTTGCAGTGAGCTGAGATTGCACCACTGCACTCCAGCGTAGGTGACAGAGTGAGATGACTCTGTCTCAAAAAAAAAAAAAAAAAAAGTGCCTGGCACAAAGCAAACACTAAATAAATAATTTAGCTGTTCCTTCCAAGCTTCCAGTACAATTGTCAATCCATGAAGCTCAACCATTTTAACCTGTGCCTCCAAATGCCCCTAATTTCCCTTAGTTTCTGATCACTGAAGAAGATCCTAGGCCAGCCAGGAGCTGTCTGGGGGACATTGCCTACAGGCAATCCCCTCACCCAATTATAGTGAGAAGCCAGTGAGCCTTGGAGATATTGAGGCCTACAAGCACAAAGCATGATTATCACATGTTGGGGGGACCCAGGGCAAGTGATGTCCCTCAAGTGAACTGGAAGCCCCAAGGCCTATACCAGCCTGCCCAACCTGTTCCATCCTGCTGTTGGCCTTTTTTTTTTTTTTTTTTTGAGACGAAGTCTTGCTCTGTCGCCCAGGTTGGAGGGCAGTGACATGATCTGCACATGCTCACTGCAACCTCTGCCTCCTGGGTTCAGGCGATTCTCCTGCCTCAGCCTCCTGAGTAGCTGGGATTATAGGCGCCCACCACCTCACCCAGCTAGCTTTTATATTTTTAGTAGAGACAGGGTTTCGCCATGCTGGCCAGGCTGGTCTTGAACTCCTGACCTCAAGTGATCTGCCCACCTCAGCCTCCCAAAGTGCTGGGATTACAGGTGTGAGTCACCATGCATGGCCTGCTGTTGGCTTTTGAGTGGGCAGACGCACATTTAATTAGGTTCAATTGTAGGTTATTAGAACCAGGATGTCAAACACTTCCTCTCTGAGATTCAGCCAGAGGCTTGACCTGCTCTGTGGCAATCTGATTATGGTTTACTTGGGCATCACATCCACAGAAATCCCAAAGGGCGGTGGCGTCAGTGGCCTAGACTACCGATGGCCAATGGAAGCATTGTGAGAGACTGGGGAACACAGGAGAGAGAGATCATGATATCTATGTCTGGGGAGATGTCAGAATATTTATTCCTACCTGCTGTGAAAAAGGTTTGCCGGTAGCTGCGTTGATTAAGTTTATAGTTCCTGTGAGGCAGCCTCACTCCTGGTACTGCTGCAACTCTGTGTGCTGACAGTGTCTTCCTCCCTGACCTGTAGATCCACGAGATGATAATGACTTCTTCTGTTTCCTAATGACTAAGTGCTTTATCTTCCCTTGTTAGTTCATTTGCTGGAGCAAAGCATCCTTGGTGCCAACCCTTTGAGACACTTGGCATGTGCTGTCTCATCAACTTACTCCAAAGTTACTCTTCTTAAAGGTTCTGAATCTCAGAACAGTCAAGAAAGTTGCTCAAGATCACACAGGCAAGATTGAAAACCAGATCTGCCTGGCCTAAACTCTTTCTCCAAGGTTCCATCCAGTGACCTGAATCCCAAACTCAGGGTTCCTGGACCCCATCCTCCCACTCCTAATTCAGTACATCTGGGAACAGGTCTGAGAATTTGTGTTTTTTTTTTTTTTTTTTTTTTTTATTTTTATTTTTATTATACTTCAAGTTCTAGGGTACATGTGCATAACGTGCAGGTTTGTTACATATGTATACTTGTGCCATGTTGGTGTGCTGCACCCATCAACTCGTCAGCACCCATCAATTCATCATTTATATCATGTATAACTCCCCAATGCAATCCCTCCCCCCTCCCCCCTCACCATGATAGGCCCCAGTGTGTGATGTTCCCCTTCCCGAGTCCAAGTGATCTCATTGTTCAGTTCCCACCTATGAGTGAGAACATGCGGTGTTTGGATTTCTCTTCTTGTGATAGTTTGCTAAGAATGATGGTTTCCAGCTGCATCCATGTCCCTACAAAGGACGCAAACTCATCCTTTTTATGGCTGCATAGTATTCCATGGTGTATATGTGCCACATTTTCTTAATCCAGTCTGTCACAGATGGACATTTGGTTGATTCCAAGTCTTTGCTATTGTGAATAGTGCCGCAATAAACATACGTGTGCATGTGTCTTTGTAGTAGAATAATTTATAATCCTTTGGGTATATACCCAGTAGTGGGATGGCTGGGTCATATGGTACATCTAGTTCTAGATCCTTGAGGAATTGCCATACTGTTTTCCATAATGGTTGAACTAGTTTACAATCCCACCAACAGTGTAAAAGTGTTCCTATTTCTCCACATCCTCTCCAACACCTGTTGTTTCCTGATTTTTTAATGATTGCCATTCTAACTGGTGTGAGATGGTATCTCATTGTGGTTTTGATTTGCATTTCTCTGATGGCCAGTGATGAGCATTTTTTCATGTGTCTGTTGGCTGTATGAATGTCTTCTTTTGAAAAATGTCTGTTCATATCCTTTGCCCACTTTTTGATGGGGTTGTTTGTTTTTTTCTTGTATATTTGAGTTCTTTGTAGATTCTGGATATTAGCCCTTTGTCAGATGAGTAGATTGCAAAAATTTTCTCCCATTCTGTAGGTTGCCTGTTCACTCTGATGGTAGTTTCTTTTGCTGTGCAGAAGCTCTTTAGTTTAATCATATCCCATGTGTCAATTTTTGCTTTTGCTGCCGTTGCTTTTGGTGTTTTAGACATGAAGTCCTTGCCCATGCCTATGTCCTGAATGGTACTACCTAGATTTTCTTCTAGGGTTTTTATGGTATTAGGTCTAACATTTAAGTCTCTAATCCATCTTGAATTAATCTTCATATAAGGAGTAAAGAAAGGATCCAGTTTCAGCTTTCTACTTATGGCTAGCCAATTTTCCCAGCACCATTTATTAAATAGGGAATCCTTTCCCCATTTCTTGTTTTTTTCAGGTTTGTCAAAGATCAGATGGCTGTAGATGTGTGGTATTATTTCTGAGGACTCTGTTCTGTTCCATTGGTCTGTATCTCTGTTTTGGTACTAGTACCATGCTGTTTTGGTTACTGTAGCCTTGTAGTATAGTTTGAAGTCAGGTAGCATGACGCCTCCAGCTTTGTCCTTTTGACTTAGGATTGTCTTGGCAATGCGGGCTTTTTTTTGGTTCCATATGAACTTTAAAGCAGTTTTTTCCAATTCTGTGAAGAAACTCATTGGTAGCTTGATGGGGATGGCATTGAATCTATAAATAACCTTGGGCAGTATGGCCATTTTCACGATATTGATTCTTCCTATCCATGAGCATGGTATGTTCTTCCATTTGTTTGTGTCCTCTTTGATTTCACTGAGCAGTGGTTTGTAGTTCTCCTTGAAGAGGTCCTTGACATCCCTTGTAAGTTGGATTCCTAGGTATTTTATTCTCTTTGAAGCAATTGTGAATGGAAGTTCATTTATGATTTGGCTCTCTGTTTGTCTGTTACTGGTGTATAAGAATGCTTGTGATTTTTGCACATTAATTTTGTATCCTGAGACTTTGCTGAAGTTGCTTATCAGCTTAAGGAGATTCTGGGCTGAGACAATGGGGTTTTCTAAATATACAATCATGTCATCTGCAAACAGGGACAATTTGACTTCTTCTTTTCCTAACTGAATACCCTTGATTTCTTTCTCTTGCCTGATTGCCCTAGCCAGAACTTCCAACACTATGTTGAATAGGAGTGGTGAGAGAGGGCATCCCTGTCTTGTGCCAGTTTTCAAAGGGAATTTTTCCAGTTTTTGCCCATTCAGTATGATATTGGCTGTGGGTTTGTCATAAATAGCTCTTATTATTTTGAGGTACGTTCCATCAATACCGAATTTATTGAGCGTTTTTAGCATGAAGGGCTGTTGAATTTTGTCAAAAGCCTTTTCTGCATCTGTTGAGATAATCATGTGGTTCTTGTCTTTGGTTCTGTTTATATGCTGGATTACGTTTATTGATTTGCGAATGTTGAACCAGCCTTGCATCCCAGGGATGAAGCCCACTTGATCATGGTGGATAAGCTTTTTGATGTGCTGCTGAATCCGTTTGCCAGTATTTTATTGAGGATTTTTGCATCGATGTTCATCAGGGATATTGGTCTAAAATTCTCTTTTTTTGTTGTGTCTCTGCCAGGCTTTGGTATCAGGATGATGTTGGCCTCATAAAATGAGTTAGGGAGGATTCCCTCTTTTTCTATTGATTGGAATAGTTTCAGAAGGAATGGTACCAGCTCCTCCTTGTACCTCTGGTAGAATTCAGCTGTGAATCCATCTGGTCCTGGACTTTTTTTGGTGGGTAGGCTATTGATTGTTGCCTCAATTTCAGAGCCTGCTATTGGTCTATTCAGGGATTCAACTTCTTCCTGGTTTAGTCTTGGGAGAGTGTAAGTGTCCAGGAAATTATCCATTTCTTCTAGATTTTCTAGTTGATTTGCGTAGAGGTGTTTATAGTATTCTCTGATGGTAGTTTGTATTTCTGTGGGGTCGGTGGTGATATCCCCTTTATCATTTTTTATTGCGTCTATTTGATTCCTCTCTCTTTTCTTCTTTATTAGTCTTGCTAGTGGTCTGTCAATTTTGTTGATCTTTTCAAAAAACCAACTCCTGGATTCATTGATTTTTTGGAGGGTTTTTTGTGTCTCTATCTCCTTCAGTTCTTCTCTGATCTTAGTCATTTCTTGCCTTCTGCTAGCTTTTGAATGTGTTTTTGCTCTTGCCTCTCTAGTTCTTTTAATTGTGATGTTAGAGTGTCAATTTTAGATCTTTCCTGCTTTCTCTTGTGGGCATTTAGTGCTATAAATTTCCCTCTACACACTGCTTTAAATGTGTCCCAGAGATTCTGGTATGTTGTATCTTTGTTCTCATTGGTTTCAAAGAACATCTTTATTTCTGCTTTCATTTCGTTATGTACCCAGTAGTCATTCAGGAGCAGGTTGTTCAGTTTCCATGTAGTTGAGCGGTTTTGATTGAGTTTCTTAGTCCTGAGTTCTAGTTTGATTGCACTGTGGTCTGAGAGACAGTTTGTTATAATTTCGGTTCTTGTACATTTGCTGAGGAGTGCTTTACTTCCAATTATGTGGTCAATTTTGGAATAAGTGCGATGTGGTGCTGAGAAGAATGTATATTCTGTTGATTTGGGGTGGAGAGTTCTATAGATGTCTATTAGGTCCACTTGGTGCAGAGATGAGTTCAATTCCTGGATATCCTGTTAACTTTCTGTCTCGTTGATCTGTCTAATGTTGACAGTGGAGTGTTGAAGTCTCCCATTATTATTGTATGGGAGTCTAAGTCTCTTTGTAAGTCTCTAAGGACTTGCTTTATGAATCTGGGTGCTCCCGTATTGGGTGCATATATATTTAGGATAGTTAGCTCTTCCTGTTGAATTGATCCCTTTACCATTATGTAATGGCCTTCTTTGTCTCTTTTGATCTTTGATGGTTTAAAGTCTGTTTTATCAGAGACTAGGATTGCAACCCCTGCTTTTTTTTGTTCTCCATTTGCTTGGTAGATCTTCCTCCATCCCTTTATTTTGAGCCTATGTATGTCTCTGCATGTGAGATGGGTCTCCTGAATACAGCAGACTGATGGGTCTTGACTCTTTATCCAGTTTGCCAGTCTGTGTCTTTTAATTGGAGCATTTAGTCAATTTACATTGAAGGTTAATATTGTTATGTGTGAACTTGATCTGCCATTATGATATTAACTGGTTATTTTGCTCGTTAGTTGATGCAGTTTCTTCCTAGCCTTGATGGTCTTTACATTTTGGCATGTTTTTGCAATGGCTGGTACCGGTTGTTCCTTTCCATGTTTAGGGCTTCCTTCAGGTCTCTTGTAAGGCAGGCCTGGTGGTGACAAAATCTCTAAGCATTTGCTTATCTGTAAAGGATTTTATTTCTCCTTCACTGATGAAGCTTAGTTTGGCTGGATATGAAATTCTCGGTTGAAAATTCTTTTCTTTAAGAACGTTGAATATTGGCCCCCACTGTCTTCTGGCTTGTAGAGTTTCTGCCGAGAGATCTGCTGTTATTCTGATGGGCTTCCCTTTGTGGGTAACCCGACCTTTCTCTCTGGCTGCCCTTAAGGTTTTTTCCTTCATTTCAACTTTGGTGAATCTGGCAATTATGTGTCTTGGAGTTGCTCTTCTGGAGGAGTATCTTTGTGGCGTTCTCTGTATTTCCTGAATTTGAATGTTGGCCTGCCCTACTAGGTTGGGGAAGTTCTCCTGGATGATATCCTGAAGAGTGTTTTCCAAGTTGGTTCCATTTTCCCCCTCACTTTCAGGCACCCCAATCAGACGTAGATTTGGTCTTTTTACATAATCTCATACTTCTTGCAGGCTTTGTTCATTTCTTTTTCTTCTTTTTTCTTTTGGTTTCTCTTCTCACTTCATTTCATTCATTTGATCCTCAATCGCTGATACTGTTTCTTCCAGTTGATCGAGTCGGTTACTGAAGCTTGTGCATTTGTCACGTATTTCTCGTGTCATGGTTTTCATCTCTGTCATTTCGTTTATGACCTTCTCTGCATTAATTAGTCTAGCTGTCAATTCTTCCACTCTTTTTTCAAGATTTTTAGTTTCTTTGTGCTGGGTACGTAATTCCTCCTTTAGCTCTGAGAAGTTTGATGGACTGAAGCCTTCTTCTCTCATCTCGTCAAAGTCATTCTCTGACCAGCTTGGATCCGTTGCTGGCGATGGGCTGCGCTCCTTTGCAGGGGGAGATGCGCTCTTATTTTTTGAATTTGCAGCTTTTCTACCCTGCTTTTTCCCCATCTTTGTGGTTTTATCTGTCTCTGGTCTTTGATGATGGTGACATACTGATGGGGTTTTGGTATAGGTGTCCTTCCTGTTTGATAGTTTTCCTTCTGACAGTCAGGACCCTCCGCTATAGGTCTGTTGGAGATTGCTTGAGGTCCACTCCAGACCCTGTTTGCCTGGGTATCAGCAGCAGAGGTTGCAGAAGATAGAATATTGCTGAACAGCGAGTGTACCTGTCTGATTCTTACTTTGGAAGCTTCCTCTCTGGGGTGTACTCCACCCTGTGAGGTGTGGGGTGTCAGACTGCCCCTAGTGGGGGATGTCTCCCAGTTAGGCTACTCAGGGGTCAGGGACCCACTTGAGCAGGCAGTCTGTCCGTTCTCAGATCTCAACCTCCGTGTTGGGAGATCCACTGCTCTCTTTAAAGCTGTCAGATAGAGTCGTTCACGTCTGCACAGGCCTCTGCTGCTTCCCCTGTTGTTTTTTAGCTGTGCCCTGTCCCCAGAGGTGGAGTCTACAGAGACAGGCAGGTTTCCTTGAGCTGCTGTGAGCTCCACCCAGTTCGAGCTTCCCAGAGGCTTTGTTTACCTACTTAAGCCTCAGCAATGGCGGGCCCCCCTCCCCCAGCCTCGCTGCTGCCTTGCGGTTAGATCGCCGCAGACTGCTGTGTTAGCAATGAGGGAGGCTCTGTGGGCGTGGGACCCTCCCGGCCAGGTGTGGGATATATTCTCCTGGTGTGCCCGTTTGCTTAAAGCGCAGTATTGGGGTGGGAGTTACCCGATTTTCCAGGTGTTGTGTGTCTCAGTTCCCCTGGCTAGGAAAAGGGATTCCCTTCCCCCTTGCGCTTCCCAGGTGAGGCGATGCCTCGCCCTGCTTCAGCTCTCGCTGGTCCGGCTGCAGCAGCTGACCAGCACCGATTGTCCGGCACTCCCTAGTGAGATGACCCCAGTACCTCAGTTGAAAATGCAGAAATCACCGGTCTTCTGTGTCGCTCGCGCTGGGAGTTGGAGACTGGAGCTGTTCCTATTCGGCCATCTTGCCACTATTTCGAGAATTTGTGTTTTAAAAGTTTCCTGGGCAACCCTGAAGATCAGCTACATTTAAGAACCATTTATAGGAAGCCATTGTTTCGCTAAATCCAAACAAAATGGCCCCATGAGGCTGTTTGTGGCCTTGGCCCAATTTAATCACTGGCTTTACACAATAGGCTAACAAGTCAGTGTCTAACTCATAAATCATGCCTGATGTTATTTCAAATCAAGGTTTTTGGCACCTCAATGTATAAAGTCCTTTATTTATTGACGAAATCTCTCTATTCTAAGAGAGCACTTATTCCATGACTACAAACACTGCAGACCCCTCCAGCCCTGTGCTCTTCTCACACTATAACCTTCTAGAGACAGAAATTGAGCCCCTATCATCTCACCCTGCACAGAAAGACATTGAAAACGTTTCTTACCCCAGCACATGTGACTTGATAGCAAAAGGCATTTTCCTAGTCAACCTTTACAGCAGCAATTTTGGTTCCTGGAGTTCTGCAGGTTCCTTTCTGGCAGGAAGATTAGACTAAGAGCTGCATTAAAGGTACAGTTCTGTGCACTCCAAGGCACTAATAGACTGGAATCATGTCAGAGCTTTCTAGAGCAGAACTATCTCTACAGTCAGAACTGTGAGTCCGAACCAATTCAGGAGACAAGTTGCTACTTATGAAAAGAAGACTCATTGAGCTTAGAAATGGATTTTTTATGGACTTCTTGCCCAGCTTCTGTTTCCAGCACTGAAGCATGCTAGATGACGCTTCTAACAAATGCCTTTCCCGATTCAGAAACTGAGCTTTAGATAAGAACCACTTTTACTAAGCCAAAGAGTCTATCTAAATAGTAGCTTATTTCATAAGGACTGTATTTCTCTCTATAAAACACTATAACACTATAACCCTATTATGTGTTCAACTATCATGCACAGAAAGCCTTAAGGAGCAATAACTTAGTGACAAAAGTAAGTGTTTAAATACTCTGTAAAATATATATATAGAGAGAGAGAGAGAGAGTCATATAGCCATACTTAAACATTTAAAAATAAATGTCTGGCTCTCCCGTTGAGCCTCTTTTCTACAGAGTTGGCCAGAAAAGATTTTTTTTTAAGACTTGCAGGGGTTTTTTTGTTTGTTTGTTTTGTTTTTTGAGACAGAGTCACACTCTGTCACCCAGGCTGGCATGCAGTGGCATGATCTCGGCTCATTGCAATCTCTGCCTCCTGGATTCAAGCGACTCTTGTGCCTCAGCCTCCCGAGTAGCTGGAATTACAGGCACCTGCCACCACGCCTGGGTAATTTTTGTATTTTTAGTAGAGATGGGTTTCACCATGTTGGCCAGGCTGGCCTCGAACTCCTGACCTGAGGTAATCCACCCATCTTGGCCTCCCTAAGTGCTAGGATTACAGGTGTGAGACACTATGCCCGGTCAGAATTTATTTTTAAATCTGGAAAAGGCAGATAAAATATCAGCAGTATAAATGATGCCAAAACAATTGAATAAAGAGTAGAACTTTCCATTAATTAACTCATCTATGCCATGTTAAGAAACCTGTCTGGGTTGGGCATGATGGCTGATTCCTATAGTCCCAGCACTTTAGGAGGCTGAGCTGGGAGAATCGCTCGAGACAAGGAGTTCAAGACCACCCTGGGGAATATAGCGAGACTGTCTACAAAAATTGGCAAACAGCCAGGCATGGTTGAGGTGGGAGGATCCCTTGAGCCCAAGAGTTCCAGGCTGCGGCAAGCTGGAATTGTACCACGGCACTCCAGCCTGAGTGACAGAGCAAGACCTTAACTTAAAAAAAGAAAGAGGCTGGCTGGGTGCAGTGGCCCACACCTGTAATCCCAGCACTTTGGGAGGCCAAGGCGGGTAGATCACCTGAGGTCAAGAGTTCAAGACCAGCCTGGCAAACATGGTGAAACCCTGTCTCTATTAAAAATAAAAATAAATAAATAAATTAGCTGGATGTGGTGGCATGCTTGTAGTTCCAGCTACTTGGGATGCCGAGGCAGGAGAATCACTTGAACCCAAGAGGTGGAGGTTGCAGTGAGCCAAGATTGTGCCACTGTCCTCCAGCCTGGACAACAAAGCGAGATGCTGTCTCAAAAAAAAAAAAAAAAATTAAAGAAAGAAGCTGGCCACGGTGACTCATGCCTGTAATCCCAGCACTTTGGGAGGCCAAGGCAGGCAGATCACTTGAGATCAGGAGTTCAAGACCCTCCTGGCCAACATGGTGAAACCCCGTCTCTACTAAAAATACCAAAATTAGCCGGGGGTGGTGGCAGGCACCTGTAATCCCAGCTACTTGGGAGGCCGAGGCAGGAGAATTGCTTGAACATGGGAGGCAGAGGTTGCCTTGAGCCCAGATGGCACCACGGCACTCCGGGCAACAGAGAGAGAAGAAAGAGAGAGAGGAAGAGAAAGAGAGAGAGAAAGAGAGAAAAGAAAGAAAAGGAGGGAAGGGAGGGAGGGAGTGAGGGAAGGAAGGGAGCTTGTTCAACCCTTTTCCACTGAATTGTGATTTACCTGAGTGGTATCAAGATGATGCGTGTATCAACTTTGGTTAGTGCAATTGACTTAATCCTTGCCCATCTGGCCCTGGTTGAGTAACATGTGGGGTGTGGCCTTGCTCATCTCCACACCCTTTCCTGAGCCCCTACTCCAGGCCCAGGCCTCTGCTGGCCCCAGGGGCCAAAGATGCTCAGGGTCACTTTCGGAGCATTTAGACACTGTGGCCTTTTAGTCCATACAGATACTATATGGATATAAACCAGTTACACACTGAGGAAGAGGCACAACTGAGTTTGGGGTAGGAACAGGCAGAGAGGTTTCACAGGAGGGGACTTTGCAGCCATGTGTTGTAGGATGAACAGAAGAACAAGTGGCAGGTCACACTGTCTGCAGGGATTGAGTCAACCAGCTAATTGCTGCACAGCCCTTCACTACATGCTGTGTGACCTGCGTGATGGGGCGTCCTCTCTGCTTGCAAAAGTCATCTCCTCTTGAGGAAAGTGTTTCTGGCAGAAGAGTTCCCCGGCACACATCCTCGACTTTCCTTTTCTCAGTTTCTGTGTTTGCTTTTGTTAACCCGGTGGACCGGTCCATGAAGCCTGTTGGTGGCGGTGGTGACTGGGAGCGCCCGTCTCCCTCCTCATTAGGATGATCCGCCTGTTGTCAGCCACAGCTCCTTGCAGGAAGCTGTCATGTGAGCTCGTATATGTCACTCCACTGAGTACTCATTTTCAATTCCTTTACTCCTTCCTCCCATGTGAACCCACCACCTTTCAATCCAGCGTCCTGTGCAGACCAGGGGGAGAACACGTGCAATGGGCCACCAAGCCCTTGGGGACAGGGACTGTGGGGAACTCTCCAGGGTAGAAGGAGCTTCAGCGGCCTGAGTCCTCATCCAGGCCTGTGGAGAGCAGTGACCTGTTTTGTCAAGGCTGCTGGAAGATATTCCCAGAGCCTCCCAGATGGCACCATTTGTGTACCGTGGGCCCCACTTGAACACTCCATTTATTAAAATCTGAATTGACAAAACAAATACCTCAAGGGTGCACCAAGTTTTATGCCTTCTACTCAGCATTCAGAGTGCTTCCTCAACCAGAGATTCCTGTGTTGCAGCAAACCTGACTATTCTTTTTCCATAGGGTCATTCTTCACAGTGTTCAATTATCTCAAATTCTCAAGGACACTCGTCCTTTTGATGCTGTGTCTGCTGCTCCCCTCTGATGGTGGGTCCATTTCTCGTATGAGTGCATCTTTCTCACGTGTGCGTGTGTATGGACGTGTGTGCGTGTGCATGTGTGTACATATGTGTACACGAGCACGTGTGTGTGCCTGTGTGTGTGCGTGTATGCACTTGTGCTCGTGTACATGCATGTGCGAGTGTGCGTGTGTGTGTGTGCGCATGTGTGTGTGTGCACAAGCATGTGTCCCGTGAGCTCTGGCATGTGGAAATGGCCCCATAGAGCAGCTCTAGGTTTGCCTCTGCTGAGGACCCCAGTATTTCACCACACTATGATTCATTTTCCTGTTCATTTATTGGCTCCTTATGGCCACAGCAAACAGGAAGAGTCCATTTGGATTCCATATCCTTGTGTGGTACAGATTTGGGGGTTCAGAGTCTCAAGGAAGCTTTTTTTCTTTTCTCACCCAGAGCCATGGCAAAATTAACTTCCATGCTTGGGTAGGAAGGCAATGTTTTCCAGTCCCCTCGACGCAGTGGTCCCGCCATTCCGGGCCCCAGATTTTAGCAGGGGCCAGTTACAGCTCCCCATCATTTGCATGCTGGAGACTGGGTCTCCTATCCCATGGGCCGATATCTAGGTCCACTATCTTCCTAAGCCATCATGGCACCAGCTCTCATGGGTACCACTCTGGTGCGAGCTGCCTTCATGGCTGGTACCTGGGAAATTATTTTGTTTATGGCTTGGCCATGGATTTGAACTTTTAAATATATATATAATTGTTTTTTAAGACAAAGTCTTGCTTTGTCTCCCAAGCTAGAGTGCAGTGGCCCAATCTCGGCTCACTGCAACCTCTGCCTCAGCCTCCCAAGTAGCCGGGATTACAGGTACATGCCACCACACCTGGCTAATTTTTGTATTTTTAGTTGAGACAGGGTTTCACCATATTAGCCAGGCTAGTCTTGAACTTCTGACCTCAAGTGATCTGCCTACCTCAGCCACCCAAAGTGCTGGGATTACAGGTGCGAGCCACCATGCCTGGCCTAAAAAATATATTTTTTAATTTATTATTGGCAGGAAGAGGGTGATCCACATTAGTTCATTGCATCACCTTCTGAAACTCATAGAGTCATTATTTTTTTTTAAGTAGTATAACACCAAAAAAATTTAGAGTAGACCATAAAAACCTGTGTAATTGGCTGGGTACAGTGGCTCACACCTGTAATCTCAGCACTTTGGGATGCTGAGGTGGGTGGATCAAGAGGTCAGAAGTTCGAGACCAGCCTGGCCAACATGGTGACACCCCATGTCTATTAAACATGCAAAAATTAGCTAAGTGTGGTGGTGCATGCCTGTAATCCCAGCTACTCAGGAGGCTCAGGCAGGAGAATTGCTGAACCTGGGAAGTGGAGGTTGCCATGAGCTGAGATTGCACCACTGCACTCCAGTCTGGACAACAGAGCAAGACTCTGTCCAAAAAAAGAAAAAACCATGTAATTGTTACATGGAGCTTCCTGACAGCCAAAAGGAAATGAGATATATACAAGGTTCTTTCTCTCTCTCTCTGTCTCTCACACACACGTGCGCGCGCACACACACACACACACACACACACAAAGAAAACATTGTCAAGTGTAAGAAAAATTTACTTTTTATCTTAGTACAATTTTTTTTTTTTTGAGACAGGGTCTCACTCTGTCGCCCAGGAATTCAGTGGTACGATCACAACTCAGTGCAGCCTTGACCTCCCGGCTCCAGCAATCCTCCCGCCTCAGCATCCCAAGTAGCTGGGACCACAGGCACCTGCTACCATACCCAGCTAATTGTTTACTGATTGTTTACATTTTTTGTAGAGCTAGAATCTCCCTATGTTGTTCAGGCTGGTCTTGAACTGCTGGGCTCATGCAATCCTCCTGCCTCAGCCTCCCAAAGTGCTGGAGTTACAGGAGTGAACCTCCCATGCCCTGCCCTACCTTAATAAAATTAAACCCTGATCTTCCAGTGTTGGAAATAGAGGGAGAATCTCTAGGTGGGGAGGAGTAGACAGCTCCTGTTATTCTAAATGTGTGTATAATGTTTATATTTTTTCTTAGTATAAAATTAATAGGTGCTAGTTTTAGAAAATATGACAACTCCATATAACTAAAAAGAAAGTAAAACTCTTGGTTACTTGATGTTCAATAAACCATAACCTTGGTCATGCATCTACGGAGTACTTAGAATCGATACACAGAATCATGACTCTGAGGTGTCCCCTGAATCCTCAAAGAAAGACGAAGCTTGCCAAGGAGGTGGAGTGAGTGGACTCCGACATCAAATTGCTCTGCCACTTGCTGCATAACACCAGACACATTAACCTCTCTGTATCTGTTTCCTCATCTGTAAAACTGGAATAATAACAGTACCTACTTGAAAGATTGCAAAGATTATATGAGTGAATAAATATAAATTCTGGGCACATAGCTATATAAAGTTTTGCTATTTTCATAGAAATCATTTTAGGCCAGGTGTGGTGGTTCACACCTGTAATCCCAGCACTTTGGGAGGCCAAGGCTGGCAGATCACCTGAGGTCAGGAGTTTGAGACCAGCCTGGCCAACATGGTGAAACCCCATTTCTACTAAAAATACAAAAATTGACCGGATGTGGTAGTGGGTGCCTGTAATCCCAGCTACTCAGGAGGCTGAGGCAGAAGAATCACTTGAATCCAGGAGGCAGAGGTTGCAGTAAGCCAAGATCGAGCAACCACACTCCAGCCTGGGCAACAGAGTGAGACTCTGTCTCAAAAAAATAAACAAAATAAATTATTTTAATGTTATAGTTTAATTATTGGCAGATTGATCATACACAAAAGTCACATCTGGTAACTCATTTGTCTAGACGAGTTGATGAACCAGAACACTGCCTTCCTTGACTATGTTGGATAACAGGAAGCTCACTGTCCTTGTTGTAGAGGAACACAGTAGACAGGATGGTTAACATGATTCTGAGCTCATATTTAGCTTAATATAGACACAAACACCTAGATACAGAAATAATCACAGATTTATATGCATGCTTGGGTTGGTATGTGTGTATATTTTTCCCAACTCTGCCCACTGAGTGGGCCTCAGTAGCGATGACCACAGCCAATATCCAGGTCTTGTTTGCTAAACCGTGTTCTCCAATGTAAGGAACCAGGGCTCCTTGGAGAAATAGTTGATGCTAGAAGTAAAGCAAGACAAATACAAGATAAGCCTGGAGCATCTTGCAATGCCAGAAAGTTTAAAAGAGCTTAGAAAACAAAAAAGATGGGGGCACGTGGGCAGATCACAGGGAGCCCAGGGCCAGCCCGAAAGAACCCCAACAGCCAAAGCTGGAATAATCTGAGCAACAAAATAATGATAGTATTTGGACTATAACCTAAAATATAACATAAACACACTTGAGTCCATACTGATATAAATACGTTTTTTATTTATAATTGAAGATCATAATTTATTTATGATGGAAAAGATTAATAAATAGAAGAGGCAAATCTTCCTCAAAGAAGAATTTATGTTGATGCTCCCCACCAGGAAGTGGAGCTTAACCTCCATCCCACCCTATATGGGCCGCACCTAGTATTTTCCTTCTTTTTAAAAAAAAATTTTTTAAATAGGCCAGGCACTGTAGCTCATACCTGTAATCCCAGCACTTTGGGAGGACAAAGCAAGCAGATCACTTGAGGTCAGGAGTTCAAGACCAGCCTGACCAACCTAGGAAAACCCCATCTCTACAAAAATACAAACATTAGTCAGGTGTGGTGGTGCGTGCCTGTAATCCCAGCTACTTAGGAGGCTGAGGCACAAGAATCGCTTGAACCAGGAGGTGGAGGTTGCAGTGAGCCATGATTACACCACTGCACTCTAGCCTGGACAACAAACTGAGACCTTGTCTCAAAAAAAAAAAAAAAAAAATTGGCTGGACACGGTGGCTCACGCCTGTAATCCCAGCACTTTGGGAGGCTGAGTCAGGCGGATCACGAGGTCAGGAGTTCGAGACCAGCCTGGCCAACATAGTGAAACCCTGTCTCTACCAAAAAAGTACAAAAATTAGCTGGGTATGGTGGCACGCACCTGTAGTCCCAGCTACTCAGGAAGCTGAGGCAAGAGAATCTCTTGAACCCGGGAGGCAGAGGTTGCAGTGAGCTGACGACACCATTGCATTCCAACCTGGGTGACAGAGCAAGATTCTGTCTCAAAAAAACAAAAACAAAAACAAAAACAAAAAACGTAAAACAATAATTTTTTTTTTTTTTACATGAATAAAGAGCTGGGCAGGGTAGTTCACGCCTGTAATCCCAGCACTTTGGGAGGCCAAGGCAAGTGGATCTCCTGAGGTCAGGAGTTCAAGATCAGCCTGGCCACCATGGTAAAACCCTGTCTCTACTAAAAATACAAAAATTAGCCAGGCATGGTGGCAGGCGCCCGTACTCCCAACTACTCAGGAGGCTGAGGCAGGAGAATTGCTTGAACCCAGGAGGCGGAGATTGCAGTGAGCCAAGATCATGCCTTTGCACTCCAGCCTGGGTGACAACAGCAAAACTCCAACTCAAATAAATAAATAGAGATGGCGTTTAACCATTTTGCCCAGGCTGGTCTTGAACTCCTGGGCTCAAGTGATCCACCCACCTTGGCCTCCCAAAGCGTGGGATTACAGGCATGAGCCACCATGTCCAGACTTCTAAATTTCATTATTGTTAATTTTTGTAAAGAGAGAGTCTTGCTATATTGCCCAGACTGATCTCAAACTCCTGGCCTCAAGTGATTCTCCTGCCTTGGCCTCCCTAACTGCCAGGATGATAGGCGTGAGCTACTGCACCCAGCCTATTTTGTAATTTTAATGAGAAGGACTATGTTATTCCTCTCAAATGGTTCTTATTTACAATCCCATTGTCTTCTAGGCTTTGGCGCTTTATTCATTATTTTATTTTTAAAAAGCAGAATGTGGAATCTAGAATCCCTTATTTTTATCATTTCTTGAAGCACAACAAAAACGATTGTGAAGCAGCTACAAGTTTAAGGTATGCTAAAAAGACTAATAATAATCCCAGCACTTTGGGAGGCCAAAGCGGTGGATCACGAGGTCAGGAGTTCGAGACCAGCCTGGCCAATATGGTGAAACCATGTCTCTACTAAAAATACAAAAATTAGCCGGGCGCAGTGGCAGGCGCCTGTAATCCCGGCTACTTGGGAGGCTGAGGCAGGAGAATTGCTTGAACCCAGGAGGCAGAGGTTGCCATGAGCCAAGATCGCACCACTGCACTCTAGCCTAAGCAACAGAGGAGCAAGACTACTGTCTAAAAAAAAAAAAAAAAAAAAAAAGACTAATAATAAAGGCCAGGCATGGTGGCTCACACCTGTAATCCCAGCACTTTGGGAGGCCAAGGAGGGTGGATTGCTTGAGGTCAAGAGTTCAAGACTAGCCTGACCAACGTTATGAAACCCCATCTCTACTGAAAAGACAAAATTAGCCAGGTGTGGTGGCGCATGCCTGTAATCCCACTACTCGGGAGGCTGAGGCAGGAGAATCGCTTGAACCCGGGAGGCAGAGGGGTCGCAGTGAGCAGAAATTGTGCCACTGCACTCCAGCCTGGGCGACAGAGCAAGATTTCATCTCAAAAACAAACAAACAAACAAAAGACTAATAATAAATCAATAGAACATTTGCTAATTTGCCAAGGCCTGTTTTAAATTAAGTGTAAATTATAAAGAAAAAATATCCTGGCCGGGTGCAGTTGCCCAAGACTGTAATCCCAGCACTTTGGGAGGCCAAGGCGAGCAGATCATGAGGTCAGGAGATTGAGACCATCCTGGCTAACACAGTGAAAACCCGTCTCTACTAAAACAAAATTAGCAGGGCGTGGTGGTGGGCGCCTGTAGTCCCAGCTACTTGGGAGGCTGAGGCAGGAGAATGGTGTGAACTCAGGAGGCAGAGCTTGCCACTGAACTCCAACCTGGGCGACAGAAAAAAGAAAAAGAAAAGGAAAGGAAAAGAAAAAATATCATATCCCATCAATACCCTTGGAGGCATTTCCTCTGCATTTAGTGCCTGGAACGCATTCCAGTTTTCCAAGGCTCCTTCCGCAGCTGTTGTCATTCATGTCCCATTCTAAAAGGCATTTTCTCCATGTGCAAAATTTTCTTAGCGCAAATTTGTGCTCTATGCTTGTTCTCTGAAGAAAGATGCCAACAGTGCCACCATTTGGAAGGAGTTTTAATTTCTCACTGGATTAAAAATAATCTCTCTACTGTCTGTATTTATTTGGTATAAGCTGCCAAAACTTACCTATGTAGTCTCATGCTTTCATTTTTATAACAGAAGAAGTATAAACCAGAGTCTAAAATAAGTCACAACCTGGCAACCCACAGGCCAAATTCGGCACACAGGTTTATTTTAGTAAGTCCCATGTAACTTAAAAAAAAAAAAAAAAAAAAACAATTTTACATGAAAATCTGGATTTCTGTATTCTCTTGAAACAGCAGTTCTGGCAACCCGGGGCTCACATTTCCATATGGCTACAACTAGCTGGACCTGAAAAGCGGGTTCCTCATCAAGTGGACATATGGGCCCTCCAGAACACCACGGTCCTCTTCGGTCCAAATTGTACAACATCCAGTTTGCCCCACACGTGCCTCTCTGCAGTGCATCGAATTTCCCAGTCCTGATCTAGAATATCAAATACCTTCTTGGTTTAAATGATTTCCTTTAAAACGTCATAAAGAGAAAAAAAAAATCACTGAAGACGCGAAGCAAAATGAACCTTGTACAAATCTTATATAAAACAAGCTTAAAGCCATTACTTTACACATTTCTACAATAAAATAATAATTTTAAAAGTTTTTTTGTAGCGATGGGAGTCTCACCATGTTGCCCAGGCTACTCTAGAACTCCTGGCCTCAAGCGATCCACCCCCCTTGGCCTCCCAAAGTGTTGGGATTACAGGCGTGAGCCACCACGCCTGGCCCAACACCATTTTATTATAAGTGTTCTGCTTTTGAAATGATACTTTTGAAGCTCTCAGCCAAAATTGGGGTTCTTGATACAACACTACTCAGGGCAAGAAACAAAGTCACTTTCCAGTCCCCGTGGTCCCAGTCTTATGAAGTCTTAGCAACTTTTTTTTTTTTTTTTTTAACAGTCTCGCTCTGTCACCCAGCCTGGCTCACTGCAACCTCTGCCTCCCATGCTCAAGCAATTCTCCTGTCTCAGCCTCCCAAGTAGCTGGGACTACAGGCGTGTGCCAAGACGCCCAGCTAATTTTTGTATTTTAAGTAGAAATGGGGTCTGGCCATGTCGGTCAGGCTGGTCTCGAACTCTTGGCCTCAAGTGATCTGTCTGCCCGGCCTCTTAGCAACTTTAAATTACATGCTTGGTGTTTTCCTAAATTTGAGGTGTAATGATGGCTTAGAAAACATCAGTTCTCAGATGATGAAGCATGATCAATGGTGTTGAAAGAGGGAAACAGATGAGTGCCTTTACTGCCTCCTTCACCATAGTGACAGCACCGCTAGAGAGATGTGAAACTTTGCTGTGAAAATGACAGAGCCTGCTCCAGGCAGAGTGGTGCAAACACAACTGAGAGCGCACTCCGGCATTCCGACCACAGGCGGCACCTGAGCGTGTCGTAGTCATCCATATCCCAACTGCTCAGGCTATGTTAGACACTGACTTTCTAACGTCTGTGCCTTAAGCAAAACTGCACGTTGTCACTTCTTTCCTAAAAACTTCATCTGTAATAACACTAGACAGCAAAAAAAGGACTGATTTTTTTCAGCCTAATAGAATGTATATCCCACTTTAGTCTGTATTTATTATAATAAATTTTTTCTTTGTTTTAAGTGTTTCTAAATTATCTCCTATCCCCTACATTTTACAGCCCTAAATCAAGAGCAATACACACTATGTCTTGGACTCACAATCTTTTATATCTATCTGTCTACGGTCAGTGGGAATTGGTAGAGAAGTATCTGGAAAGTGGAGTCCAAGGTGGGAAATCACAAAGGCCAATTGTCCAGCAGGGAGAGAGGACCAGTGTGAGCCCGGGAGACATAGGGACCTCAAACACCCCACCTGGAACTACTCCATCTCCTGAGACCAAAGGATTGATCCAGGCCACCTTCTGGACCTGGTGGCTCCGCCACCGGCCTGGACCATCTGAGCTGCCCTCCTTAGGGCTTCTCTTCTCCGGGCAGACAAAGAACAGAATCTATGCCCTCTGCTTCAGGCTTGCCAAAACCCTGCACCTTCTAACCCTATGACATGGGATAGAAAGAAGATCAAACTTTAGGACATAGAGCCCTCAGGAAAATTAAATGCACACCAGGTAGCATATTTCTACTAGATTATTCTTTACTGTTTTATTTTTATTTGTTTGTTTTTGAAAACGGAGTCTCACTCTGTCGCCTAGGCCGGAGTGCAGTGGCGTGATCTCGGCTCACTGCAACCTCTGCCTCCCAGGTTCAAGTGATTCTTGTGCCTCAGCCTCCTGAGTAGCTGGAACTACAGGTCATGCCTCCACACCCAACAAACTTTTTTGTATTTTTAGTAGAGACGGGATTTCACCATGTTGGCCAGGCTGGTCTCCAACTCCTGACCTCAGGTGATCCACCTGCCTCAGCCTCCCAAAGTGCTGGGATAACAGCTGTGAGCCACTACGCCCAGCCTGGATTATTCTTTACATGATGTCACAGGAAGGGCTTATTGCTGGAACCAGATGGGACCAGATACAGGTGAAGGAGAAGACCAGCCAGCCAGTTCCCAGAACTAAGACCTAAAGAAATGCGAAGAGAATAATAACACTGTAGTAGAAGAAGGTCCACCTTTGCCCTTCCCTACCCCCTGCCTGCATTTATCCCACACAAAAGAAAAAGAAGCCTTGGTTGAGGGGCTGGCAGACTGGGTGGGGCAAGAAAAGAGAAGAGAGGGAAAGTGATGAGTGTGGATAACGGGAACCAGTGCTTTTCCACAGACAGTGTGGAAGAAAACACATTGCAAGCAAAGGATCTGAGAGCATAGGAGGCCTGTGTTCCCCTGTGTGGGAAAGTTGCAAAACCCCAGAGAGGAAATGACCACATAGGCGTCTAGGGGGATGTGGTCACAGGGGGTGACAGTTACTTCCTAAACCTGTGCACAGCAATGGAGGCCACAGAAGAATAGCCCTGACCCTATTCACAACAGCATGGACCAGTCCACTGGACCTGACCAGACAGACGTGGACGGATGGCTGTGTGGACACCTGGTAGGCAACGTGGAGGACAAAGCCCGACTTCCTGGTATTACAGAAGCCCTGGGGCTTAGACAATATCCCAGGAAAGGGAAGAATGCCACATTTCCACAACCTTAGTCAATTGGCGGTTCTAAGTAGAAGTTAAATTGGGTTACAGGCTGGGTATGGTGGCTCATGCCTGTAATCCTAGCACTTTGGGAAGCAGAGGCTGGCCGATCACCTGAGGTCAGGAGTTTGAGACCAACTTGGCAAACATGGTTGGTAAAAAAATACAAAACTTAGCTGGGCATGGTGGTCCGTGCCTGTAATCCTAGCGACTCAGGAGGCTGAGGCCGGAGAACTAATGGAACTCAGGAGGCGGAGGCTGCAGTGAGCTGAGATTGCACCACTGCACTCCAGCCTGGGCAACAGAGCGACACTCCATCCCAGTAAATAAATAAATAAATAAATAGATTATAGAACAATAGAAAATGCTCTATTTCTTGAACACCTCAGCTGTATATCCACCACAAAGTAGAAACGGGTCTAGTTTTGGCCAAGAATGACAGCACTGTGAATTTGAAGTCATAAAACATTCCCTGCCACACACACCATGCTCAGTGTGTCTGAATAATGCATGGTATTGTATTACTTATTGGGAATGAGTGGTTTATTTTACGATCTAAAATTTAAACCCTTTAATATGCATCCCAAGGGATCATCTGATTTGGAAAAAGAAAAAGAAAAACTAAAGAATGAATAAGACTACAGAAAAAGTACAAACTGTTTTATTGGATTTTTTTCTAATATGAACTCTGCATTGGCCACGGAAGGTAAAATAATAAACCTGTCTGTTTTGGGGTACAATTTTTATTAAAATTTGGTGAAAATGGAAAGATGTACATTGCATGCCCTTATTTATAAGTAGAATGGGGATATATACGCATAGGAAATATCTGAGATGATGTCTAAGAGATAATTATTAACAGAAATTGCTTCCTGGAAGAGGGAACTGGGGATCCAGAGTAGGGAAGAAACTATTTTCTACTTATGCATGTATTACTTTAATTTTAAAAGCAACATCAGCAATTAGCCAAAGAAAAAGCCAAGGTCATCTGTAGATCAAAACTATTAGGGAAGTAGGCTGAGGAAGCATATGAGCAGAGGAGGACAGAGGAGGACGCCAGAACTGCGGGCACGCAGCTCCTACAGTTTTGGTTCCAGGTTCCCGGTGGTGTGTCTTACTCCATTTTGGCTGCTACAAAATACCATAAACTGATGTCTTCTAAACCACAGAAATGTATTGCTTATATTTCTGGAGTCTGGGAAGTCCAAGATCAAGGCATGAGCAGATCTGGTGTTTGGCAAGCGCCTGTTTCTGATTCATCGATGATGACTTTTTGCTGTGTTTGAATGAGCTCCCTCAGGCCAATTGTATGAGAGTACTGATCACCTCCCAAGAGGCCCATCTCCCAACATCACCTTGGGTGTTAGAGCTTCAACCTGTGAATTTGGGGAGGACACAAAGTTTCCAACCATAGTATGATGGTTTCTAGTCTTGGATCCCAGAGTTCAAACCTTGTAAATCCTATACCAAACATTATTTTTCCCATTTTTATCAAAAATAGAGATTTATTAGGTCAGTGTGACATAATGGCATAAAGCACTAAACCATTTGACAGGGCATCCTTTCAAAAGTGAAAAGCAGTGTATGATTATATAGCTTCCCCACTAATCCTTGTTACCAACAGCTATTTAGTCTAATCCTGAAGATAGAGTACAATATTCTTTCTACAACACACTGAATACTCACTTCAATTTATTGTACTTTTTTCTAAATGTACCTCTCTTCCTTCTGGCAGCAGGGACATTTCATTAGCAAATAAATGGGGTCTTGTGCCCATCTGACAGTCTCACACCTGTCCAACAATCCCAGACCCTGGGTCTGGCCAGGGACAGGCCAACTCCAGGGTTCTCTGCCAAGGGAAGTCCTGGAAAGACAAGCCCCTAGGCCACCCCGAGGGAGGGGGATCGTTCCAGGATAAGGGAAAAGCAAAAAGAAATTGAACCTGGCTGGGGTCGGTGGTTCACACCTGTATGCCCAGCACTCTGGGAGGTCAAGGTGGGCAAATCGCTTGAGCCCTGGAGTTCAAGACCAGCCTGGGCAACATGGTGAAACCCCATCTCTATTAAAAATACAAAAATTAGCCTGGCGTGGTGTCAGACCCCTGTAATCCCAGCTACTCAGGGGGCTGAGGTGGGGGAATCGCTTGGACCCGAGTGGTGAAGGCTGCAGTGAGACCAGATGGCGCCACTGCACTCCAGCCTGGGAGACCCTGTCTCTTCTGGGGCAGGAAGTTCCTTTGCTGCCAGGGTTCGGATGCCGCAATAGCCAGCTCTCCCTGTTTCAGAATGCGCTTCTGCACCACCTGTTCCATGCACTCGGCCAGTTTCTGGGCCAGCGGCAGCGCGTGGGCCTCAGCGCTTGGGAGACCCTTCTCTGGGGAGGGTTTCTCTGGGGCCTTCTGGCCTCCTTTAGCCACAGAGGCCCTGTTCAAGTTTTCTTCTTATTCTTCTGGCTCCCGCCCAGGGGGTGAGCTCTGGAGGCCGCGTCGCTGCATGGGGGCTGCTCTGAGCAGAGACGGACCCTGGAAGGATCCAGGCGCGGAGAGCCAGCGTCTGCGGGACCCGCGGGCGGGACCCAGGCCTGAGGCCGCGGGTGCCAACCAGGGAGGATGTCCTGGGGCCTGGAGAAAGGGAGGTAGCGAGAGGGCCACGCTTCTTCTCCATGCCACTCACCGCGGTGCACCGCAGTCCAACGAAACGAGTAGGCTCCAGGGGATCTCTGCTCCTTACCATCCAAAGATCCCTTACTGAAGTCATCAATCTTTTGGGAAGGAAGGCTGATTTGAAAACGAGATGTCTCAACCAGCACTTCCAGCTCACCAGCTTTCCGCATTAGCAACAAGAGGAATTGGATTCATTTTTTACTCTGTGTTTTTCGCCGTTTATGGCTGGGCTTCAAAGATGCCTCTCGCCTGCCTTCCCTTGGCCACGATTCTAACAGACGGGCTGAATTCTGTATCATGTGGCTTATACGCTCTGTTCTGGCAGATCTGTATAGTTGCTAATATGATGGCGCATTTTACTTATTAATATATTTCAGGGTCTAGTAATTTGTTTTCTGTAAAGGGCCAGCTAGTAAATATTTTAGGCTTTGCAATCCTTTGGGCTCTGTCACAACTACTCAACTCTGCTGTTGTGCTGTGTAACCACAGACGATACTAAATGAATAGGCATGGCTGTATTCCAATAAAACTTTATTTACAAAAACAGGCAGAGAGTTGGATTTGGCCCACAGATCAAAGAGAGTATATATCAGAGAGTTTGCTGATCTCTGATATATTTTATTGCAAACAAAATAAAAAGCACCCACAGGGAGAGCAAGAATCGAATTCCCAAGAGGACAGCGTATACTGTCAATGGCTAAATGTAGGCTTTGGAAGATTAAGTTTTCTCAAACCTATGTCCCAGCTGGGCATGATGGCTCACATCTGTAATCCCAGCACTTTGGGAGGCCAAGGCAGGAGAATCACTTGAGCCCAGGAGTTTGAGACCAGCCTGGGCAACATAGGGAAACCCCGTGTCTACAAAAAACACAAAAAAGTTGACCTGGTGGCATTTGCCGGTAGTCCCAGCTACTCAGAAGGCTGAGATGGGAGGACCACCTGAGCCTGGGAAATAAAGGTTGCCATGAACCATGATTGTGCCACTGCACTCCAGCCTGAGCAATAGAGTGAGACCCTGTCTCAACAACAACAATAAATAAATAAATAAGAAATAAGAAAACTCTCCCAGTCATTGCTATGGTTTAAATATTTGTTCCCTCCAAAACTCATGTTGAAATATAATCTCCAGGCCGGGCGCAGTGGCTCACGCCTGTAATCCCAGCACTTTGGGAGGCTGAGGCGGGCAGATCACAAGGTCAGCAGATCGAGACCATCCTGGCTAACTCGGTGAAACCCCGTCTCTACTAAAAATACAAAAAATTAGCCGGGCGTGGTGGCAGGCGCCTGTAGTCCTAGCTACTCGGGAGGCTGAGGCAGGAGAATGGTGTGAATAGGGGAGGTGGAGCTTGCAGTGAGCCGAGATTGCACCACTGCACTCCAGCCTGGGCGACAGAGCAAGACTCAGTCTCAAAAAAAAAAAAAAAAGAAATATAATCTCCAATAATTTGGCAGTACTGAGAGGTGGGGCCTTTAAGAAGTGACTGGGTCATGAGGGCCCTGCCTGCATGAGTGGATTAACCCATTACTGGATTAATGGATGAGTGGGTTATTATGGGAACTGGTAGCATTATAAGAAGAGGAAGATGGAACTGAGCATGCACACTCAGTCTCACACCATGTGATGCCCTGCACCACCCTGGGACTCTGCAGAGAGTCCTCACTAGCAAGAAGGCTCTCACCAGATGCAGCCCCTTGGCCTTGGAATTCTCAGCCTCCATAACTATAAGAAATACATTCCTTTTCTTTCTAGATTTCCCAGTTTTGGGTATTGTGTTGTAAGCCACAGAAAATAGACTAAGACAGTCATTGAAACACTTAAATATACAGAAAGATTTCTTTTTTGAACAAGAAGAACATATTTATACAGACAATTTGGGATGTATGTATCTTGTTTCTAGGTCAGCAATGGTGGGTGGATTATTTGCATCTGATTAGTCCTAGAACATTTTACTCTCTCCTTTTCTAGTCATTCTTCTCCTTCCGTGTTCTCACTCTATGTCATTTTGGTGTTTCACTTGAGTCTCATAGACTATTTGATATTTCCTCTAATTAGCATTTCTTTTATGGCTTCTCAGAGTTGTTACACGTCATTCTGCTATTTTTTAAAATAATAATTTTTTGTAAAGAGATGAGGTCTCACTGTATTGCCCAGGCTGGTCTTGAACTCCTGGGCTCAAGCTATCCTCCTGCCTCGGCCTCCCAGAATGCTGAGATTACAGGCGTAAGCCAATGTGTCCAGCTTTATTCTACTATGTTTGTGTTTCTTACTTTTAAGTCTTTGATAAAGTAATAACATCTCAGAATATATAACTCTTACAAATGCTTAGGTAAACTGTATTAATAAGTCAACACTTATTAAGCATCAGAAATTGTTTCAAGGGATTTACCTGCATTGACTTACTCTTAGTAATTCTACAAGGTAGGTACCTATCACTCCTTCATTTCACAAATGGAGGAACCAAGACATGAAGAGGTTAGGTCACATGGCTCATAAATCATGCTCAGCCTTGAAGTCCTGCAGCCTCCCCCAGGGCCCTTGCTATTAGCCACTCCACTGTGCCATGCTATATTGCAGAAGGCAGATGCTAAGATGGTCCCCAAATTCCCACCCACTGTTGTACACAGCCTGATTTTAAGTGGGCTTATGAATATAATGAAATACCACAATAATGATTATGTTTCTTTATACAGAAAGAGGGGTTTTGCAGATATGATTAGGATGCCTGAGCAGTTGACTTTGAGTTAATTTAAAAAACTTATCTTAGTTGGCTCTGACCTAATCAGTTGAGACCTTAAAAGGCCTGAGTCCTTTTGGAAGTCAGAGATTTAAAGTGTGAGAAGAGGCCACATTGCAGATATAACAGAATAATCTCTAGGAGATGGGAGTGGTCCCTAGTCAACAGCTATCAAGACCATGGGGGCCTTAGTCCTACAATTGCAAGGATACGAGTTCTGCCAACAACCTGAGGGAAACCAGGAGTGGATCTTTCCCTAGTGGAGCCTCCAGATGAAGGCTGCTGGCTGACACCTTGATGGCAAGGTGAGACCTTGGGCAAACACCCCAGCTACCCTGTGCCCAAACCTCAGACCTATAATAATTAGCTGATGGCCGGGCACGGTGGCTCTTTCCTGTAATCGCAGCACTTTGGGAGGCCAAGGTGGGTGGATCACCTGAGATCAGGAGTTTGAGATAGCCTGACCAATATGGTGAAACTCCGTCTGTACTAAAAAGACAAAAATTAACTGGGCATGGTGGTGGGTGCCTGTAATCCCAGTTACTCGGGAGGCTGAGGCAGGAGAATTGCTTGAACTGGGGAGGTGGAGGTTGCAGTGAGCCAAGGTTGTGCCACTGCACTCCACCCTGAGTGACAGAGTGAGACTCAGTCTCAAAAAAATAAAAATAGGCCAAGCGCAGTGGCTCATGCCTGTAATCCCAGCACTTTGGGAGGCCAAGGTGGATGGTTCACCTGAGGTTAGGAGTTTGAGACCAGCCTGACAAGCATGGTGAAACCCCGTCTCTATTAAAAATACAAAAATTAGCCAGGCATGGTGGCAGGCACCTGTAATCACAGCTACTCGGAAGGCTGAGGCAGGAGAATCGCTTGAACCTGGGAGGCAGAAGTTGCAGTGAGCCGCGATCATGCCATTGCCCTCCACTCTGGATGATAAGAGGAAAACTCCATCTCAAAAATAAATAAATAAAATAAAAATAAATAAATGTTAAATAAAAATTTTAAAAAGGATATTCTGAAATATGCATACTTCTTTTTTTAGAAAGTCACTAGGGGATGGGCATAGAAAGCCATATGTTAGTTGAAGGTCTTAGTGGGTACTAACGCCTGTGAAGTGGAGGAAGCAGGAAAGAGAAGGGGACCAGGCACCGTGGCTCACGCCTGTAATCCCAACACTTCAAGATGCTGAGATAAGTGGATCACTTGAGGTTAGGAGTTCGAGACCAGCCTGGCCAACATGGTGAAACTCTGTCTCTACAAAAAATACAAAAATTAGCTGGGTATGGTGGCGGGCACCTGTAGTCCCAGCTACTTGGGAGGCTGAGGCAGGAGAATTGCTTGAACCCAGGAAGCAGAGGCTGCAGTGAGCCGAGATCATGCCACTGCACTCCAGCCTAGGTGACAGAGCAAGGCTCTGTCTCAAAAAAGAAGAAGAAGAAGAAGAAGAAGAAGAAGAAGAAGAAGAAGAAGAGGAGGAAGAGGAAGAAGAAGGAGAAGGAGAAGAGGATAACTAAGAAATGCAGAGGTGCAGAATGCAGAGTTCCAGGATCAACAGTTGCCAAACAACCTGGATGGGTTTTATGGACTCACTGCATGCTTGAAATTATCCTGGGTGGGCCTGGTCTAATCAGATGAGCCCTTAAAAGGGACTAGACATGCCCAGCTGAACTTGGAGAAATCCACACATGCCTTTCTACACAGGGATGTTGTTGACTCTGATTTCACAGTTGAGCTCCCATTGTAGGTCCAGAAAATCCTGCTGAATTCACTCCCTCAGCACACAACTGGGTTCTTCTCTGCGTCTGTTTGTTATCATTTGATCCCTTGGAACTGTCCCTGTCGCCTCCCTGCTTTTGTTCCTTTACTCTGTTTTATCCATCAAACACATAGGAGATATTTATCAATTAATTATAAGAAAGTGAAACTGAACCAGAAACATTAGAAAAGCCTCAGGGAAATGCCTTTGTGTAAAGTCAGACAGGAGTTCCCTGCCCTGATTGCCTTATCACTTTATGTTTCTGGACATTCTTTTATTTTTATTTTTATTATTTTATTATTTTGTATATTTTATTTTTATTTTTGAGACAGGGTCTTGCTCTGTCGCCCAGGATGGAATGCAGTGGTGTGATCTCGGTTCACTGCAACCTCTGCCTCCTGGGTTCAAGCGATTCTCTTGCCTCAGCCTCCCCAGTAGCTGAGAATATTACAGGTGCATGCCACCAGGCCTGGCTAATTTTTTGTATTTTTAGTAGATAGGGGGTTTCACCATGTTGGCCAGGCTGGTCTTGAACTCTTGACCTCAAGTGATTTGCCCACGTCAGCCTCCCAAAGTGCTGGAATTTTGCTAAGGTTCCTCCAAATGAAAACATATACCAAGGTAGCACAAATGAAAGCAAAACTCATGTATTGACAGCTACTCTACCTTTTTTTTTTTTTTAAGTGAGAAGGGGTCTCACTCTGTTGCCCAGGCTGGTCTGGAACCCCTGGGCTTAATAAATTCTCCCACCTTGGCCTCCCAAAGTGCTGGGATTACAGGTGCGAGTCACTGCACCCAGCCCAGTTTCTCTACTTTGGCCAATTAAATCAACTTTCATGGGCTTGTAATGCACTATGAGATCTCAGGTTCACTCTACCAGCATCCCTGAAATTCACAATCATAGAAGCAAGACACCAAAGTCAAAAACCATTAAAGGGAATGATAAAAAGATCTGACTGCATAAAATTTCTGAATATGAAAAAAAAAACTAAAAGGCCAGCAATAAACTGAGAAAAGAATTGGATATATAAGACAAAGCATCAATATATTTAATTATATATAAACACTCATAAATCTGTATGAAAACTTAAACAACCAAATAGAAAAGTGGGACACGGGTAAGCAATAAAAAAATAGCTAATAGACTTGATACACTTTTTTTTAAAAGAGAGGGTCTCACTCTGTCAATCACAGCTCACTGCAGCCTCAACCCCCTGGGCTCAAGAGATCTTCCTGCCTCAACCTCATGAGTAGCTGGGACTACAAACATGTGCCACCATATCTGGCTAATTTTTTCTTATTTTTTGTAGAGACAGGGTCTCACTATGTTGTCCAGGCTGGTCTCAATCTCGTGGGCTCAGGCGACCTGCCTGCTCAGCCTCCCAAAGTGCTGGGATTACAGGTGTGAGCCACCATGCCTCTCTTGTTTCCTCAATTTTAAAAACTAGTGGGGTTATATTTCATTGTATGGGTACTCCATTATTTATTTAACAAATCCCTATTGCATCTGTGTCTATTTTGCTAGTATAATTAGTGCTGCTGTATACATGATTTTACTTAAATATTTGTGCACATACATGGTTATTTTCTCATGATGCATTTCTAGTTATGTCTCTAAGCATTGGGATATGTTTTTTGTTTTTTGTTTTTTTGAGACAGAGTCTCAGTCTGTCACCCAGGCTGGAGTGCAGTGGTTCAATCTTGGCTCACCGCAACCTCCACCTCCTGGGATCAAGCGATTCTCCTGCCTCAGCCTCCTGAGTAGCTGTGATCACAGGCGTGCACCACCACACCCCACTAATTTTTTGTATTTTTAGTAGAGACGGGGTTTCACCATGTTGGCCAGGCTGGTTTTGAACTCATGACCTCAAGTGATCTGCCTGTCGTGGCCTCCCAAAGTACTAGGATTACAGGTGTGAGTCACCACGCCTGATGGCTTATGTTTTTTATTTAATTTTATTTATTTATTTATTTATGAGACATGGTCTCACTCTGTCACCCAGACTGGAGTTCAGTGGCATGATCTCTGCTTACTGCAACCTCCGCCTCCCAGGTTCAAGCAATTCTCCTGCCTCAGCCTCCTGAGTAGCTGATACTACAGGCGTGTGCCAGTATGCTCGGCTAATTTTGGTATTTTTAGTAGAGATGGGGTTTCCTAGGGGTATGTTTCAACTTAAAAAAACAAAAAAATAGGTGTCGGCCAGACACGGTGGCTCACGCCTGTAATCCCAGCACTTCGGGAGGCTGAGGCGGGTGGATCACATGAGCCCAGGATTTTGATATCAGCCTGGGCAACTTGGCAAGACCCCGTCTCGACAAAAATACAAAAATTAGCTGGGCTTGGTGGTGCACACCTGTGTTTCCAGCTACTCAGGTGGCTGAGGTGGGAGGATCACTTGAGCCTGGGAGGTGAAGAGTGGAGGTTGCAGTAAGTTGTGATGTACACTCCAGCCTGGGTGAAAGAGCCAGACCTTGTCTCAAAAAAAAAAAAAAAAGAAAAAGAGAAGAAACATATTATGTTGTGATACAAGGAGCACTTCAAAATATATTGTTAAGTACAGAACAAGACATGTGGTATTTACCTTTCATTCATAAAAAGAAAAAAATCAGAATACATATGTTTATATTTTCCGGTATATCCATAAAGAAACTCAGAAGGAATGCAGTGTATTGAAAGTGGGGTGGAGCAGGGAGCTAGAGTAAGAAAGTGATGCCTCACTGTGTACCTTTACAAACATTTTACATTCTGAAGAATGTAAATGCATTAATTATTCAAAATAATAGAAGTACATTTATTAATACCAAAAAATATACATAAAGTAAAAATTCAGGTTATAAAGTACAAATGCAAGAGTGTGACAATGTAATTTATTTTTGTTTTTAAAAAACCTATCTGGGCCAGGTGTGGTGGCTCACACCTGTTAGCCAGGCATTTTAGGAGGCTGAGGTGGGCAGATCACCTGAGGTCAGAAGTTCAAGACCAGCCTGGCCAACATGGCAAAACCCTGTCTCTACTAAAAATAGAAAAATTAGCTGTGCATGGTGGTGGCAGGTGACTGTCATCCCAGCTACTTTAGAGGCTGAGGCAGGAGAATCACTTGAATCTGGGAGGCAGAGGTTACAGTGAGCCAAGATCATGCCATTGCATTCCAGTATGGGGACAAGAGCAAGACTTCGTCTCAAAAAAAAAAAAAAAAGCCTATCTGTACTTTCCAATTTTTCTATAATGAATCAGTATGGCTTACATAAAACAATAACTTTCTGCCTGTGTCCCAGCTATTTTGGGAGCTGAGTTGGGAGGATCACTAGAGCCCAGGAGTTTGAGGCTGCCGTGAGCCATGATTGTGTCACTGCACTCCAGCCAGGGCAACAGAGTGAGACCCTGTCTCAAAAAATAAAATAAAATAAATAATAAAACAATAACTTTAAAAATACTTGTGTGCATATATGTATATAGAGCTAAATATAGATAGATATTAGGTTGGTACAAAAGTAATTGTGATTTTTGCCAATTACTTTTGTCCGCCAGAATTCATGTGTTGGGACTTAATGGCCAATGTGATGGTACTGAGAGGTGGGGCCTCAAGAGGTGACTAAGTCATGAGGATGAAGCCCTCAGGGGTGGATTAGGGTTCCTATAAAACCCTATAGGACAGGTGTTCACTCTCTTCTACCCTGAAACCATGTAAGAACACAGCATTTGTGCCCTTTTCTTTGCCCTCCAATCTCTTGTGCCACATGAGGGAGGATGCAGAAAGAAGGCCCTCAACAGACACCACATGCCAGTGCCTTGGACTTCCCAGCCTCCAGAACTGTAAGAAATAAACTTCTGCTCTTTATACATTACCTGGCCTGTGGTGTTTGTTATAGCTGCCCAAACAGATTCAGACACTGACTTTCCTTCTCCTTGCAGGAGGCTTCACTATCAGGCCAAAAGATTCCTTGAGAATGAACTCTATGTAAAGGAAGCAGGATAAGGGTGATAGAGGACGCAGAGGGGGACCCAATAGGGGCGTGAGCAAAGGTTGTCAGCACCAGCGACTTCCCCAGAGCTGCTTTTTCCTGTTGCAGAGGCCGACAATTCTATGGAAGCACAAGGTGTGCCTACAAAGCAGTGCAAGACAAACACACTTCAACAAACAAGAACTTCAACATACTAATTACTGATTATCTTCCTCTCTAACTTAACCACAGCAATGTTTTAGGACAATCACTAATGCTAACAACGTTCTACTTGAATAAAACAATCTGAAAGTGCCAATTTTAGATTTCTTGAGAGCGTATCACTTTATTTAAATTTTATTTTAAATATCTTTAGCAGTGATGTCTTTTTTTTTTTTTTTGATGGAGTCTCATTCTGTCACCAAAGATAGAGTGCAACGGTGTTATTTCAGCTCACTGCAACCTCTGTCTGCTGGGTTCAAGTGATTCTCCCACCTTAGCCTCCCCAGTAGCTGAGGTTACAGGCGCCCACCACCACGCCTGGCTAATTTTTGTATTTTTGTAGAGATGGGTTGTCACCATGTTGTCCAGGCTGGTCTTGAACTCCTGACCTCAGGTGATCTCGCCCCTCTCAGCCTCCCAAAGTCCTGGGATTACAGGCTTGAGCAACCGTACCCGGCCAAGTCTTTCTTTTTTTGAGACAGGGTCTCTCTCTGTCACCCAGGCTGAAGTACAATGGCACAATCATGGTTTACTGCAGCCTTAACCTTCTAGGCTCAAGTGATTTTCCTGCCTTAGCCTCCCAAGTAGCTAGGACTATAGGCGTGTGCCAACACTGCACATAATTTTTTTTCTTTTTTGGCAGAGTCTCACTCTGTTGCCCAGGCCGGAGTGCAGTGATGCAATCGTGGCTCACTGCAACTTCCATCTCCCAGGTCAAGCGATTCTCATGCCTCAGCTTCCCAAGTAGCTGAGACTATAGGCAGGCACAATCAAGCCTAAGTTTTGTATTTTTAGTAAAGAAGGAGTTTCACCTTCTGGGCCAGGCTGGTGTTGAACTCCTGACCTCAAGTGATCCACCTGCCTTAGCCTCCCAAAGTTCTGGGCTTACAGGCATGAGCCACCATGCCCAGGCGAATTTTTTTTTTTTTTTTTTTTGGGACAAAGTCTCATTCTGTTGCCCAGGCTGGAGTGCAGTGGTGCAATCTCAGCTCACTGAAGCTTTGACCTCCTGGCTCAAGTGATCCTCCCACCTCAGCCTCCCAAGGATCTGAGACTACAGGTATGTGCCACCACATCTGGCTAATTTTTTTCTTTCTTTCTTTTTTTTTTTTTTTGTATTTTTTTGTAGAGACAGGATTTCCCCATATTGCCCAGGCTGGTCTCAAATTACTAGGCTTAAGCGATCTACCTGCCTTGGCCTCCCAAAGTGCTGGGATTATAGACACGAGCCACCATGTCCAGGCCTGGCTAATTTTTTATTTATTTATTTTTTTTGTAGAGATGTGTTCTCATTGTGTTGCCCAAGATAGTCTTGAACTCCTGGACACAAGCCATTTTCCCAACTTGGCCTCCCAAGGTGCTGAGATAACAGACATTAGCCATCTCATCCAGCTGATAAATCTTTTTTTTTTTTTTTTTTGAGATGGAGTCTCGCTCTGTCACTCAGGCCGGAGTGCAGTGGCACTATCTCAGCTCACTGCAAGCTCCGCCTCCTGGGTTCAAGCCATTCTCCTGCCTCAGCCTGCCGAATAGCTGGGACTACAGGCACCCGCCACCACACCCGGCTAAGTTTTTGTATTTTTCTTTTTTTTTTCTTTTAGTAGGGACGGAGTTTCACTGTGTTAGCCAGGATGGTCTGAGGATCCTGACCTTGTGATCCATCCACCTCGGCCTCCCAAAGTGCTGGGATTATAGGTATGAGCCACCGCGCCCAGTCCAACTGATAAATCTTTTTCGTTGGATGAGAGTTGATTGAAAGGTTTCTTCCTTCCTTCCTTCCTTCCTTCCTCTCTCTCTCTCTCTCTTTCTTTCTTTCTTCTTTCTGAGATGGGGTCTTGCTATATTGCCCAGGCTGGTCTTGAACTCCTAGGCTCAAGAGATCCCACTAACTTGGCCTCCTAAAGTGCTAGGATTACAGGCATGAGCCACCATGTCCAGCCAAGAGTTAATTTTTTTCAAAACAACAAAATGTATTACAGGACAAGATTGGGGTATACAGTGGTGTACCAGTTATCTATTGTGGCTACCCCAAACAGCAGTCATAGCTAGTGCACGATTGTGTGGGTTGGCAATTCAGGCTGGGCTGAGCTGAGTGGTCCTTCTGTTCTTGCCCAGGGATGCCCATAAATCTGCAGCTAATAATCATGGCAGTTAGTCTGAAGGCAGGCCTGACTGATACGCCTAACAATTGACTTAACTTTTGATTGAGATGACACGGGTGACAAGGCCATGTGTCTCTCATTATTTAGTAGGCTAGCCTGGCCTTGTTCATATGGCAGCTCAGCAGGTTCCAAATAAGAAAGTAGACTGGGTGCGGTGGCTCACGACTTTAATCCCAGCACTTTGGGAGGCCGAGCTGAGCAGATCATCTGAGGTGAGGAGTTCGAGATCAGCCTGGCCAATACAGTGAAACCCTGTCTCTACTAAAAATAAAACAATTAGCTGGGCATACTGGCACATGCCTCTCATCCCAGCTACTGGAGAGACTGAGGCAGGAGAATTGCTTAAACCTGCGAGGCAAAGGTTGCAGTGAGCCAAGATTGCGCCACTGCACTCCAGCCTGGGCAACAGAGTGAGACTCCATCTCAAAATAAAAATTTAAAAAAAAAAAGAAAAGAAAGAAAGAAAAAGAAAGTAGAAGCATGCCAGGGCTTCTTAAGGGCTACACATGGAACTGGAACATCACTCTGCCACATCTTATTGGCCAAAGCAACACAGAAGACCAGCCCAGATTCAAGGGATGAAAAAACAGAATCCACATTTTGATGGGAGAAACTGCAAAGTCACATTGCAAAGGGGGATGAAGGCAGGAAGGGATGGAGAATTGTGGTTATGTTTACAATCTGAAATAAATATAACTGAGTCAATCAATACTATTTTGGATGTTTTTTAAACCTGAGTCTAAAGTCTGGTTTTCATGGATAACTGCCTCTTGAGGACATTTTGAAACAGTACACAAATATCTTTTTAAGTAGAAACAGCCTCAGCACCACTGAAACAAATGCACATTCCCCCACCCACCATGCCCCTATACCACCCAGATGACCAGTCTGGAAGCCAGCACTCATGCAGGGTCTATGTTCTGGTGTGCTTGCTTAAAAACATGTTTTCAGCACCATAAGACAGGGCAAACTTTTTTAAAGAAAAACAACAAAACATTTATTTTTTATTTTTCTGAGACAGAGTCTCACTCCGTCACCCAGTCTGGAGGGCAGTGGCATGATCTTGGCTCGTTACAACCTCTG
This sequence comes from Trachypithecus francoisi, assembly GCF_009764315.1. Classification (NCBI taxonomy): domain Eukaryota; kingdom Metazoa; phylum Chordata; class Mammalia; order Primates; family Cercopithecidae; genus Trachypithecus; species Trachypithecus francoisi. The sequence goes on along the minus strand of NW_022681455.1, from coordinate 87,217,072 downwards.
GCTCCTGGGTTCAAGCCATTCTCCTGCCTCAACCTCCTGCATAGCTGGGACTATAGGCTCACATCACCATGCCCAGCAGCTAATATTTGTATTTTTAGTAGAGATGAGGTTTCGCCATGTTGATCAGGCTGGTCTTGAACTCCTGTCCTCAAGTGCTTGCCCTGCCTTGGCCTCCTAAAGTGATGGGATTACAGGGGTGAGTCACTGCACCTGGCCTACTTTTATAATTGTATATACACAGCTTTTTGTTGTTGTTTCAGACAAGATCTGACTCTGTCATCCAGGCTAGACCTCCTGGGCTCAAGTGATCCTCCTTCTTCAGCCTCCCAAGTAGCTGGGACTACAAGTGTGTACCACCACACCTGCTAATTTTTCTGAATTTTTTTTTTTTTTTTTGAGACAGAGTCTCGTTCTGTTGCCCAGGCTGGAGTGCAGTGGCGCCATCTCAGCTCACTGCAAGCTCCACTTCCTGGGTTCACGCCATTCTCCTGCCTCAGCCTCCTGAGTAGCTGGAACTACAGGTGCCCACCACCACGCCCGGCTATTTTTTGTATTTTTGGTAGAGACGGGGTTTCACCGTGTTAGCCAGGATGGTCTCGATCTCTTGACCTCGTGATCCGCCAGCCTCGACCTCCCAAAGTGCTGGGATTACAGGTGTGAGCCACCACGCCCAGCCAATTTTTCTGATTTTTAGTAAAGAGGAGGTCTCACTATGTTGCCAGGCTGGCCTTGAACTCCTGAGCTCAAACTTGGCCTACCAAAATGCTAGGATTACAGGCATAAGCTACTGTACCCAGGCCATAGTGTGTGTGTCTGTGTGTGTGTGTGTATATATACATATATGTATATATTTTTTTAAGACAGAGTCTTGCTCTGTCATCCAGGCTGGAATGCAGTACAATGATCATAGCTCACTTCAGTCTCCTGGGCTCAAGCGATCCTCCCACCTCAGCCTCTCAAGTAGACAGGATTACAGGCATGAGCCACCACACTTTAACTGATACATTCTTATAGACCAACTTTCATTTTGACAAACATTGCTAAACCATTTTTTTTTTTTTTAAATGGAATCATGCTCTGCCTCCCAGGCTGGAATGCAATAGCACGATCTTGGCTCACTGAAACCTCCATCTCCCGGGTTCACGTGATTCTTATGCCTCAGCCTCCGGAGTAGCTGAGATTACAGGCACCCACCACTACGGCCGACTAAGATTTTAGTAGAGACAGATTTTCACCATGTTGGCCAGGCTGGTTTTGAACTCCTGACCTCAAGTGATCTGCCTGCCTCAACCTCCCAAAGTGCTAGGATTACATGCTAAGCCTGTTTTTAAATAATCTCTTTAGTGTCTCTGAGTTGGCTATATTGCCACAATAATTCAACTTCAGACTTGCAACCAACATCCAGAATCATCAGACTCACGTGGGTCACATTCTGGAGCTTCCGGAATCCAGAGGATGTTTCATGCAAATAACATGCATCAAACCCAGCTAGTGAACTTTTAAAAGGCTTTCAAAATACCTTAATAGTGGAGGTGCATATGGCAAAACACACGCAATTGCCTGAAGGTCTGTGCCCCACCCAAACTCATATGTTGAAACCTAATCACCAGTGCAATAGTATTAGGAGGTGGGGCCTTTGGGAGGTGATGAGGTCATAAAGGTTCTGCTCTCATTAATGGGAATCATGCCCTTTTTTTTTTTTTTTTTGAGACGGAGTCTCGCTCTGTCACCCAGGCTGGAGTGCAGTGGCCGGATCTCAGCTCACTGCAAGCTCCGCCTCCCGGGTTCCCGCCATTCTCCTGCCTCAGCCTCCCGAGTACCTGGGACTACAGGCGCCCGCCATCTCGCCCGGTTAGTTTTTTGTGTTTTTTAGTAGAGACGGGGTTTCACTATGTTAGCCAGGATGGTCTCGATCTCCTGACCTTGTGATCCACCCGTCTCGGCCTCCCAAAGTGCTGGGAGCCACCGCGCCCGGCCAATCATGCCCTTTTATAAAAGAGGTTTGAGAACTGTTTGTTCCTTCTATTATGGGAGAACACATAAAAGGCACCATTTAGGAGAAACTAGCCCTCACCAGACACCAAATCTGCCAGCACCTTGACCTTGGACTTTCCAGCCTCTAGGGCTGACAGCACATTTCTATTGTTTATAAATTAGCCAGACTATGACTGGGTGTGGTGGCTCATGCCTGTAATCCCAGCTTTTTGGGAGGCCAAGGCAGGTGGATTGTCGGAAGTCAGGAATTCGAGACCAGCCTGGCCAACCTGGCGAAACCCCATCTCTACTAAAAAAACACACACACAAAATTAGCCAGGCATGGTAGCGCACACCTGTAGTCCCAGCTATTTGGGAGGCTGAGGCAGGAGAATCGCTTGAACCCGGGAGGTGGAGGTTGCAGTAAGCTGAGATCAGGTCACTGCACTCCAGCCTGGGTGGCAGAGGAAAAAATAAAAATAAATTACCCAGCCTAAAGTATCTTGTTATAGCAACCCAAACAGACTAAGACAATATAGATATAATATAAAGAATATAATGCCTTTAACAGACAAAATTATATTTGTGGAGAATGGTCAGAAGGATACACACCAAACTGCTGAAAATAGTTATCTCAGGAATTAGTCACAGTGTGATAAGAAGCTGGAGGCAGAGGCCAGGGAGTGGGGAAAAGGGAACTTCCACTGTTAGGATTATTCATTTATTTATTTATTTGAGACAAGGTCTCACTCTGTCATTCAGGTTGGAGTACAGTTATGCAATCTCAGCTCACCACATCCTTGGCTTCCCAGGCTCAGGTGATTCTCCCCTCCCAAATAGCTGGGACTACAGGTGTGCACCACCATACCCAGCTAAATTTTTGTATTTCTTATAGAGACAAGATCTCACCATGTTGCCCAGGCTGGTCTCGAACTCCTAGAATCAAGTGATCCTCCTGCCTCAGCCTCCCAAAGTGCTGGGATTACAGGTGTGAGCCATTGCACCCAGCCAGGGCTCTAAACATTTTGTACTATTTGAATTATTTACAACAATATTATAATTTATAATACTTGTGTACTATTTATTAAAAGGCAAAAAATATAAATAATGTTCATCGCTTACAATCCTTTGAATCAAAACAGTCTTCTAATGTCTACTCTAATTTCCTAGTCTAGAAATGCATCCATTTGAGGGGGCGGAGCAAGATGGCCGAATAGGAACAGCTCCAGTCTCCAACTCCCAGTGCGAGTAACACAGAAGACCGGTGATTTCTGCATTTTCAACTGAGGTACTGGGGTCATCTCTCTAGGGAGTGCCGGACAATCGGTGCTGGTCAGCTGCTGCAGCCTGACCAGCGTGAGCTGAAGCAGGGCGAGGCATCGCCTCACCTGGAAGCGCAAGGGGAAGGAAATCCGTTTTCCTAGCCAGGGGAACTGAGACACATAACACCCGGAAAATCGCGTAACTCCCACCCCAATACTGCGCTTTAAGGAAACAGGCACACCAGGAATATATCCCACACCTGGCCGGGAGGGTCCCACGCCCACGGAGCCTCCCTCACTGCTAACACAGCCATCTGCGGCGATCTATCCGCAAGGCAGCAGCGAGGCTGGGGAGGGGCGCCCGCCATTGCTGAGGCTTAAGTAGGTAAACAAAGCCGCTGGGAAGCTCGAACTGGGTGGAGCTCACAGCAGCTCAAGGAAACCTGCCTGTCTCTGTAGTCTCCACCTCTGGGGACAGCCCACAGCTGAGGTCCAATAGGGAAAGCAGCGGGGGCGGTGCAGAGGCGAACAACTCTGTCTGACAGCTTTGGGGAGAGCCGTGGATCTCCAACGCGGAGGTTGAGATCCGAGAACGGACAGACTGCCTGCTCAGGTGGTCCCTGACCCCTGAGTAGCCTAGCTGGGAGACATCCCCCACTAGGGGCAGTCTGACACCCCACACCTCACAGGGTGGAGTCATCCCTGAGAGGAAACTTCCAAAGGAAGAATCAGACAGGTACACTCGCTGCTCAGAATATTCTATCTTTGGCAACCTCTGCTGCTGATACCCAGGCAAACAGGGTCTGGAGTGGACCTCAAGCAATCTCCAACAGACCAACAGACAGTCCTTCTGACTGTCAGACAGAAACTATCAAACAGGAAGGACACTATACCAAAACCCCATCAGTACGTCACCATCATCAGAGACCAGAGACAGATAAAACCACAAAGATGGGGAAAAAGCAGGGCAGAAAAGCTGGAAATTCAAAAAATAAGAGCGCATCTCCCCCTGCAAAGGAGCGCAGCCCATCGCCAGCAACGGATCAAAGCTGGTCAGAGAATGACTTTGATGAGATGAGAGAAGAAGGCTTCAGTCCATCAAACTTCTCAGAGCTAAAGGAGGAATTACGTACCCAGCGCAAAGAAACTAAAAATCTTGAAAAAAAAGTGGAAGAATTGACAGCTAGACTAATTAATGCAGAGAAGATCATAACGAAATGACAGAGATGAAAACCATGACACGAGAAATACGTGACAAATGCACAAGCTTCAGTAACCGACTCGATCAACTGGAAGAAAGAGTATCAGCGATTGAGGATCAAATGAATGAAATGAAGCGAGAAGAGAAACCAAAAGAAAAAAGAAGAAAGAAATGAACAAAGCCTGCAAGAAGTATGGGATTATGTAAAAAGACCAAATCTACGTCTGATTGGGGTGCCTGAAAGTGAGGGGGAAAATGGAACCAAGTTGGAAAACACTCTTCAGGATATCATCCAGGAGAACTTCCCCAACCTAGTAGGGCAGGCCAACATTCAATTCAGGAAATACAGAGAACGCCACAAAGATACTCCTCCAGAAGAGCAACTCCAAGACACATATTGCCAGATTCACCAAAGTTGAAATGAAGGAAAAAATCTTAAGGGCAGCCAGAGAGAAAGGTCGGGTTACCCACAAAGGAAGCCCATCAGACTAACAGCAGATCTCTCGGCAGAAACTCTACAAGCCAGAAGAGAGTGGGGGCCAATATTCAACGTTCTTAAAGAAAAGAATTTTCAACCCAGAATTTCATATCCAGCCAAACTAAGTTTCATCAGTGAAGGAGAAATAAAATCCTTTACAGATAAGCAAATGCTTAGAGATTTTGTCACCACCAGGCCTGCCTTACAAGAGACCCTGAAGGAAGCCCTAAACATGGAAAGGAACAACCGGTACCAGCCATTGCAAAAACATGCCAAAATGTAAAGACCATCGAGGCTAGGAAGAAACTGCATCAACTAATGAGCAAAATAACCAGTTAATATCATAATGACAGGATCAAGTTCACACATAACAATATTAACCTTCAATGTCAATGGACTAAATGCTCCAATTAAAAGACACAGACTGGCAAACTGGATAAAGAGTCAAGACCCATCAGTCTGCTGTATTCAGGAGACCCATCTCACATGCAGAGACATACATAGGCTCAAAATAAAGGGATGGAGAAAGATCTACCAAGCAAATGGAGAACAAAAAAAGCAGGGGTTGCAATCCTAGTCTCTGATAAAACAGACTTTAAACCATCAAAGATCAAAAGAGACAAAGAAGGCCATTACATAATGGTAAAGGATCAATTCAACAGGAAGAGCTAACTCTCCTAAATATATATGCACCCAATACAGGAGCACCCAGATTCATAAAGCAAGTCCTTAGAGACCTACAAAGAGACTTAGACTCCCATACAATAATAATGGGAGATTTCAACACTCCACTGTCAACATTAGACAGATCAACGAGACAGAAAGTTAACAAGGATATCCAGGAATTGAACTCATCTCTGCACCAAGCGGACCTAATAGACATCTATAGAACTCTCCACCCCAAATCAACAGAATATACATTCTTCTCAGCACCACATCGCACTTATTCCAAAATTTACCACATAATTGGAAGTAAAGCACTCCTCAGCAAATGTACAAGAACAGAAATTATAACAAACTGTCTCTCAGACCACAGTGCAATCAAACTAGAACTCAGGACTAAGAAACAATCAAAACCGCTCAACTACATGGAAACTGAATAACCTGCTCCTGAATGACTACTGGGTACATAACGAAATGAAAGCAGAAATAAAGATGTTCTTTGAAACCAATGAGAACAAAGATACAACATACCAGAATCTCTGGGACACATTTAAAGCAGTGTGTAGAGGGAAATTTATAGCACTAAATGCCCACAAGAGAAAGCAGGAAAGATCTAAAATTGACACTTTAACATCACAATTAAAAGAACTAGAGAGGCAAGAGCAAACACATTCAAAAGCTAGCAGAAGGCAAGAAATAACTAAGATCAGAGCAGAACTGAAGGAGATAGAGTCACAAAAAACCCTCCAAAAAATCAATGAATCCAGGAGTTGGTTTTTTGAAAAGATCAACAAATTGACAGACCGCTAGCAAGACTAATAAAGAAGAAAAGAGAGAGAATCAAATACGCAATAAAAAATGATAAAGGGGATATCACCACCGACCCCACAGAAATACAAACAACCATCAGAGAATACTATAAATGCCTCTACGCAAATCGACTAGAAAATCTAGAAGAAATGGATAATTTCTGGACACTTACACGCTCCCAAGACTGAACCAGGAAGAAGTTGAATCCCTGAATAGACCAATAACAGGCTCTGAAATTGAGGCAACAATTAATAGCCTACCCACGAAAAAAGTCCAGGACCAGATGGATTCACAGCTGAATTCTACCAGAGGTACAAGGAGGAGCTGGTACCATTCCTTCTGAAACTATTCCAATCAATAGAAAAAGAGGAATCCTCCCTAACTCATTTTATGAGGCCAACATCATCCTGATACCAAAGCCTGGCAGAGACACAACAAAAAAAGAGAATTTTAGACCAATATCCCTGATGAACATCGATGCAAAAATTCTCAATAAAATACTGGCAAACCGGATTCAGCAGCACATCAAAGAGCTTATCCACCATGATCAAGTGGGCTTCATCCCTGGGATGCAAGGCTGGTTCAACATTCGCAAATCAATAATGTAATCCAGCATATAAACAGAACCAAAGACAAGAACCACATGATTATCTCAATAGATGCAGAAAAGGCTTTTGACAAAATTCAACAGCCCTTTATGCTAAAAACGCTCAATAAATTCGGTATTGATGGAACGTACCTCAAAATAATAAGAGCTATTTACGACAAACCCACAGCTAATATCATACTGAATGGGCAAAAACTGGAAAAATTCCCTTTGAAAACTGGCACAAGACAGGGATGCCCTCTCTCACCACTCCTATTCAACATAGTGTTGGAAGTTCTGGCTAGGGCAATCAGGCAAGAGAAAGAAATCAAGGTATCCAGTTAGGAAAAGAAGAAGTCAAATTGTCCCTGTTTGCAGATGACATGATTGTATATTTAGAAAACCCATCGTCTCAGCCCAAAATCTCCTTAAGCTGATAAGCAACTTCAGCAAAGTCTCAGGATACAAAATTAATGTGCAAAAATCACAAGCATTCTTATACACCAGTAACAGACAAGCAGAGAGCCAAGTCAGGAATGAACTTCCATTCACAATTGCTTCAAAGAGAATAAAATACCTAGGAATCCAGCTTACAAGGGATGTAAAGGACCTCTTCAAGGAGAACTACAAACCACTGCTCAGTGAAATCAAAGAGGACACAAACAAATGGAAGAACATACCATGTCATGGATAGGAAGAATCAATATCGTGAAAATGGCCATACTGCCCAAGGTTATTTATAGATTCAATGCCATCCCCATCAAGCTACCAATGAGTTTCTTCACAGAATTGGAAAAAACTGCTTTAAAGTTCATATGGAACCAAAAAAGAGCCCGCATTGCCAAGACAATCCTAGGTCAAAAGGACAAAGCTGGAGGCATCACGCTACCTGACTTCAAACTATACTACAAGGCTACAGTAACCAAAACAGCATGGTACTGGTACCACAACAGAGAAATAGACCAGTGGAACAGAACAGAGTCCTCAGAAATAATACCACACATCTACAGCCATCTGATCTTTGACAAACCTGACAAAAACAAGAAATGGGGAAAGGATTCCCTATTTAATAAATGGTGCTGGGAAAATTGGCTAGCCACAAGTAGAAAGCTGAAACTGGATCCTTCCTTACCCCTTATACGAAATTAATTCAAGATGGATTAGAGACTTAAATGTTAGACCTAATACCATAAAAATCCTAGAAGAAAATCTAGGTAGTACCATTCAGGACATAGGCATGGGCAAGGACTTCATGTCTAAAACACCAAAAGCAACGGCAGCAAAAGCCAAAATTGACAAATGGGATCTCATTAAACTAAAGAGCTTTTGCACAGCAAAAGAAACTACCATCAGAGTGAACAGGCAACCTACAGAATGGAGAAAATTTTTGCAACCTACTCATCTGACAAAGGGCTAATATCCAGAATCTACAAAGAACTCAAACAAATATACAAGAAAAAAACAAACACCCCATCAAAAATGGGGAAAGGATATGAACAGACATTTCTCAAAAGAAGACATCCATACAGCCAACAGACACATGAAAAAATGCTCGTCATCACTCGCCATCAGAGAAATGCAAATCAAAACCACAATGAGATACCATCTCACACCAGTTAGAATGGCAATCATTAAGAAGTCAGGAAACAATAGATGTTGAAGAGGATGTGGAGAAATAGGAACACTTTTACACTGTTGGTGGGATTGTAAACTAGTTCAACCATTATGGAAAACAGTATGGCGATTCCTCAAGGATCTAGAACTAGATGTACCATATGACCCAGCCATCCCACTACTGGGTATATACCCAAAGGATTATAAATTACTCTACTACAAGGACACATGCACACGTATGTTTATTGCGGCACTATTCACAATAGCAAAGACTTGGAATCAACCCAAATGTCCATCTGTGACAGACTGGATTAAGAAAATGTGGCACATATACACCATGGAATACTATGCAGCCATCAAAAAGGATGAGTTTGCGTCCTTTGTAGGGACATGGATGCAGCTGGAAACCATCATTCTTAGCAAACTATCACAAGAACAGAAAACCAAACACCGCATGTTCTCACTCATAGGTGGGAACTGAACAATGAGATCACTTGGACTCGGGAAGGGGAACATCACACACTGGGGCCTATCATGGGAGGGGGAGGAGGGAGGGATTGCATTGGGGATTATACATGATATAAACGTTATGCACATGTACCCTAGAACTTAAAGTATAATAAAAAATAAATAAATAAATAAAAATAATAAATAAATAAATAAATAAAGAAAATATCAGAATGCATCAAATGTATAGCAATGAGTATTATTTTGAAACATACATGATATGCTTCAATATTAGTCAAATATATGCAAGTAAACACTGACTCATGATGTAAATTTTACTTTTACTGTGAGTCATGAGAATTTGAAAGCCAGTGTTCTATGCTGTACCTGAAGTGAAACTGCTAGGTTGTGGGATATGCGCATGGTCAACTTTACCAGGCCATGGCAAATTATTTTCCAAAGTGATTGTACCATTTTACATTCCATCACTGGTATATGAGTTTCTCTTCTTTCACTATCTTCCCAACGTTTAGTATTTTCAGAGTTTTAAGTGTTTACCAATGTGATGTGTGTAATAGTGTCTCATTGTGGTTTTGTTCCTAAATATTAATGAGTTTGTGTATCTTTAATAAATTATTGGCCTTTCATGTTGTCTCAATTACAAATATCCATGGATTTCTTTTGCCTATTTTATAGTTATTTGCTTTATTCATTAATAGACATTTTATATATCAATAAAATAACATTTTATGGCTGTATGTGTCACCAGTACTTTTTCAGTTTGTGGTTTGTCTTTTCAGTATTTAAATATCTTTTAAAGAATTGAAATTTGTAGGCCAGGCGCGGTGGTTCATACCTGTAATCCTAGCACTTTGGGAGGCCGAGGTGGGCCAATCACCTGAGGTTGGGAGTTCGAGACCTCCCTGACCAACGTGGAGAAACCCATCTCTACTAAAAATACAAAGTTGCGGCACGTACCTGTGATCCCGGCTGCTCAGGAGGCTGAGGCAGGAGAATTGCTTGTGCCTGGGAGGTGGAGGTTGCAGTGAGCCGGATGTCGCGCCACTGCACTCCAGCCTGGGCAATAAGAGCAAGACTCTGTCTCAAAAAAAAAAAAAAGAAAAGAAAAGAAAATTGAAATTTGTATTTTTTTTTTTTTTTTTTTTTGAGACAGAGTCTTGCTGTGTCACCCAGGCTGCAGTGCAGTGGCGCGACCTTGGTTTACTGCAACCTCTGCCTCTCAGATTCAGGCGGTCCTCCTGCCTCAGCCTCTCAGGTAGCTGGGATCACAGGTGCATGCCACCACGCCAGGCTAATTTTTGTATTTTTGGTAGAGACAGGGTTTCACCATGTTGGCCAACCTGGTTGGATTTTTGTGCCTTGATTATAAAATTTTTATCTAACATCAGGTATAGAAGTTTTCCTCTATATTGTCACGTGAATTTATTTTTACGTTTTGGCTTTCAGATTTGCCACCTTAATCCATTTGGAGTGGATTTTGTTTCTGGTGTGAGATTGGGAAACAATTTGTTTCTTCACATGGAAGATCAATTGTACCATATTGTTTGTTTATTTATTTATTTATTTTATTATACTTTAAGTTCTAGGGTACATGTGCACAAAGTGCAGGTTTGTTACATATGTACAACCACATTGTTTTAAATATTATGCTCTTTACATACTAATCTGCAATCTCTGTTATATATCAAATTTCTATATATATGTGTGTGCATATATAGAGATAGATATATAGATAGAGATTTATTTTTAGCCTCTTCATTCTGTTCCATTGGCTCATCTGTGTATCTGTGAATGTCACACTATCTGTATAACTATGGTTTTATATTAAATACCTATATCAGATAAGGAAAAAAAAAAAAAAAAGAAATGCATCCATTTCTTCCACATAGGTCCTGACATATAGGCCATTTCTTCCACATAGGTCCTGAATTGAAGCCAGGGTCATGCAGATTTGTGATGTTTTTATGTTGCTTGTTTTATTTTGTAAGAAAGAGTCTGACTTCACTTTTTGTGTTTGGCTGCTGCTATCTTTTGCTCCTACCTCACATCTGAGCAAGCTAAGAAAGCAGGTGCTCCCTCCCTTGGTTCAAACACCACAGGGAGACACCCTGGCCCCACTCCATAACCATTAAAAAATCCCCAAGCCACCCTCCTGCCACTGATCTCGCAGGTCATTTTCAGACCATCTTGGGAAGCCTGCCCTGCTCTCTTCAGAAACACTATGTGAGCAATAAAATGTTCATACCCTCTTGTGGGGTGTGTATGTGTGTGTGTGTGTGTGTGATGTCATCAGTCATGAGATCCAAAACAAATTTAGGGTAGGGGGCCGTTCTGCCTTTTTGAAATTGCCACAACATGTTTTAAGGCCAATTTTCCTATACATTTAAAAGAAAAAGCAAACTCGTGCTTCCTCTCTGTTCTACTACATTCTCAACACTTTCGGAATTTCCATTCTGACACCAGTTGTGTGCTGGTTTTCCCATCCCAACCAGTTCCCCAACTCTCTGGACACAGGTGACCAAGGATACAATTATGATACTAACTACCTGCAGTTAGCAGATCCCATGGGGCAAGGGCTCAGTCCCACAAGACTGCCCTCACTTACATCAGTTCCCAGTTACCCACACTTCTGTCCAATTTGGCTACAAATCAGAGATTCCCAACAGCCCCCCCTTGGGTTTTATCATTTGCTACTGTAGCCTCCTGGGCTCAAGCGATCTTCCCAACTCAGCCTCCTGAGTAACTGGGACTACAGGTGCCCGCTACCATACCCAGCTAATTTTTTGTAGATATGGCATCTCACTTTGTTGCCCAGGCTGGTCTCAAACTCTTGGCCTCAAGCGATGCACCCACCCACCTCTGCCTCCCAAAGTACTAGGATTACAGGTGTGAGCCAGTAACCCTAGCTGACACACTTATGTAATGTTTACTAGTTTATTATAAAGGATATGATAAAGGACACAGAGGACCAGCCAGCTGAAGAGGTACAGGGGACAAGGTCCAGAAGGGCCCGGGGTGCAGGAGCTTCTGTCCCCGTGGAGCTGCTGTGCACCACCTTCCCATAACTTGGATGTGTTCACTGACTAGGAACTCTCTAAACCCTGTTTTACCCTTTGAGACTGGCTTCTTTCCATATACAAAACCAGCATGTTTTTACTTTCATAATGCGTTTGGATTCACTCATGCTGTGTGTGTCCGTAGTTGTTGTTTTATTGTTGAGCAGTATTCTATAGTATGGTTGTGCCATATAATCAGTTTAACCATTCATCTGTTAAAGTCCTTTGAGGTATGTATGGAGGCTTCATTGCACAGGCATGATTGATTAAATCATTGGCCCCTGGTGGTCAACTCAACTTTCATCCCCCTCCCCTCTACAGAGATGGGGATGCTGAAAGTTCCCACACTCTAATCACATGGTTGGTTCCCTGAACACCAGCCCCAATATTGAGGCTCTCCAGTAACTTCAGGCCACCAGTCATCTCACTAGCATACAAAGGCCCTTCTCACTTTAGAGATTCCAAGGGTTTTAGGAGCAGTGTGCCAGGAAAGGTGGGCAGAGACCAAATATTTATTTCTTATTATGTCACACACCAATTGCAGGTTTTTTTTTTTTAAAAAAAAGGCATATAGGCCAGATGCAGTGGCTCATGTCTGTAATCCCAACACTTTGGGAGGCCAAGGTGGGAGGTTCACCTGAGGTCAGGAGTTCAAGACTAGCCTGGCCAACATGGTGAAACCCCATCTCTACTAAAAAATACAAAATTAGCTAGGCATGGTAGAGGGTGCCTTAATCCCAGCTACTCAGGAGGCTGAGGCAGGAGAATCACTTGAACCCAGAGGCAGAGGTTGCAGTGAGCCAAGATCGCACCATTGCACTCCAGCGTGGGCGACAGAGTGAGACTTTGTCTCAAAAAAAAATTTTTGTTTAAATTCATGTGTACTATAATTGACTCCTTTGGTGTACAGTTCTATACATTCCAAAGCAGGCGTAGATTCATGTCAGCACAGTAGCAATTGAGATGTAGAAAGGTCCATCACCCCCCAAATTCCCTCAGGCTGCCCCTTTGTAGCCAAACCCTCCCTGCCACCTTAACCACTGGCAAACACTGATCCACCCTTCATCCCTATACTGTTGCCTTTTCCAGAATAACATATGGAATTATGCAGTATTTAACCCTTTGCGACTGGCTTTCAGTAAAGAAAAACAGCATGTTTTTATTTTCATAATGCATTTCCGATTCACTCATGCTGTGTGTGTCAGGAGGTTGTTTTTATTGTTGAGCAGTATTCTATTGCATGGTTGTGCCACAGTTAGCTTATTCATTCATCTGTTAAACGATATGTGTATTATTTCCAGTTTTGAGCAGTTATGTTAGAAACACTTGTATTTGCTGTTTAAATAATAAACTTCTTTTTAAGAGATCGGAGTCTCATGATGTTGCCCGGGCTAGTCTCAAACTCCTAGCCTTGAGCAATCCTCTTGCCTTGACCTCCCGAAGTGCTTTGGGATTCCAGGTGTGAGCCACAGCACCCAGCCATAAGATATCAACTTCTATAAGCACCTGTGTTACCAGCTGAGGGTGTCCAGGTTCTTGGCGTTTTGAAGAAAGAATTGGACAAAACATGCAAACAAAGCAAGGAAAGAATGAAGCCACAAAAGCAGAAATTTATTGAAAATGAAAGCACACTCCACAGGGTGGGAGCGGCCCGAGCAAGCAGCTCAAGGGCCTGGTTACAGAATTTTCTGGGGTTTAAATACCCTCTAGAGGTTTCCATTGGTTACTATGTAAATGAAGACAATGAAATTACAAAGTTATTTACTCTGTGCCCGCCCTATTTAAATGAAGAGAATATTTCCTGTCACAGCTGAAGTGTTTCCATTTGATCTAGTTCTAGGAAGTCCTTAGATTTGCTGACTCCAGACCCTATTCTCCTGCTTACTTGTATACAGGTTTTTATGGTCAATATGAGCTTTTATTTCTGTAGGGTTGAAGTTGCTGGGTCATATGATTAAGTATGTGTTTAACTTAATAAAAGCTATCAAGCCATTATGCAAAGAGTTTATACCATTTTGTACTTTCACCAGCAATGTATGAGAGTCTAGTTGGACCATATCCTTGCCAGCACTTGGTGTTGTCACTCTTTTTATTTTATTTCATTTCATTTCATTTTTGAGACTGAGTCTTACTCTGTCACCCAGGATGGAGTACAGTGGCATGACCACAGCTCACTGCAGCCTCAACCTCCTAGGTTCAAGTGATCTTCCTACCTCAGCTTCCCGAGCAGCTGGGACTACAGGTACACCCACACCATGCCTGGCTAATTTTTGTATTTTTAGTAGAGACTGGGTCTCACTATGTTGCCCAGCCTGGTCTCGAACTCCTGGACTCAAGCAATCCTCTTGCCTCAGCCTCTCAAAGTGCTAGGATTACAGGCGTGAGCTACTGTGCCTGGCCAAGGTGTTGTCACTCTTTTACCTTTTTTGCTTTGGGGATTTTCTTGGGAGACGGTTTTGGTTTTGGTGTGTACTAGTATCTCATTGTGGTTTTACCTTGTATTTTTCTACTTTTTTCTCTCTTTTTTTTTTTTTTTAAGACAGGGTATCACTCTGTTGCCCAGGCTGGAGTGCAGTGGTGTGATCAAGGCATATTGTAGCCTTGACTTCAGCTTCAGGTGATCCTCCCACCTCAGTCTCTCAAGTAGCTGGGATTACAGGTGTACACCACCACACTTAGCTTTTTTTTTTCGTACAGACAGGGTTTCACCATTTTGCCCAGGCTGGTCTCCAACTCCTGGGCTCAAGTGATCCCCTTGCTTTGGCCTCCCAAAGTGCTGGTGATGGCAGTGGCTTCTGCCATCACGCTGGCTGCAGCAGGAAGGCATAGCTGGGGCTGCACACTCCCTGGAGCCGGTGGGAGCCCCACCCCTTCTAAGGTGTAATGGGAGCTCCCTGGGTGCGGCTGCAGCCACCCAAATGGAGGCTGCAGACCCAGGCCTCCTGCTCTACTCCCACACTCCTGGGTGGGGCTACAGCCAACCAAACTGTGGCTGTGGATCCGAGCCTCCTTGTATTCTTGGAGGGGCCAGGAGCATGCAGGGTCTACCCTCCTCTGTGCAGCTGCAATACCTGACCCTCGGCTGCAGACCTGTGCCTCCCACTCCACGGAGCAGGCAGGAGCTGAGGCAAAGCAGGAATCCCCCCCACTTCCAAGTTGGCAGGCGGGAGCTCCCAGGGTGCAGCTGCAGCCACTCTCCCAGGTGCAGGACCGGGGAGTCTCTGCAGCCTGCGCCCTTGGGCTGGGAAGGTCCCCCACCCCGTTCTCTGCAGGTTCTGGCTGTCTGCTTCCACTGCCTGGCCCCTTTCCTTTTTGGCACCTGCTCTGATCAGGGAGTGGGGTTGGGGTGGAGCCCTGAATAGCAAAGGTAGGCCTGGGTGGAAGGGGGTGGATCCAAGGTAAGGCCCAGTCTTCAGACCAGGGAGGGCCTGAAGGCTGGGAATGGGGCTGCCAGTCTCTTTGACCAGAGTGGGGACTTGGTGTGCCTCTTCTGGGCCCGCCCATGGCCGCCTATGGACCAATCAGCATGCACTTCCTCCCTTCTGAGGTCCATAAAAGCCCTGGGCTCAGCCAAAAGCAGGGCAGAGGAGAGCCAGCAGAGGAAAAGGAAGGGGAGGGGTACCTATCTGCTGAGAGCTGTAGAGCAGACCTGCCGTCAGAGGAGAGTCACTCTCGCCAGGGCCTGCTGCAGAGAGGAGCAGAGATGACCTGCCAGCAGAGAGGAGCCACTCTTTCCAGGGCCTTCTCTCCCCAAGGGTGGCACTGAGACAACCACTTGCAGAGAGGAGCTACCCTCTCCAGATCCTCCTCCCTGCTGAGAACTGAACACTCCACAGATGATCTACCTACAGAGAGGAGCTATATACACTGCGGGTCTCCTCTTAGCTGTTGTAACACTTAATAAAGTTCATCTTCGTCTTGTTCACTCTTCACTTCTCTGTGTACCTCATTCTTTCTGGAAACCTGACTACCAAGTCCAAAATCAACACCCTAAATTGACACCCCAAAGATCTTGAAACACTGGATATGAGGCATGAGCCATCAAGCCCAGTCTTGTATCTGTCTAATGACAAAGGATGTAAGCATCTTTTTATGCACTTATTTGGACATTCGTATACTCTCTCTGGTTAAGGATCTGTTCAAATTTCTCACCCATTTTTAATTGGGTTATTTGTGTTCTGATTTGTTAATTACAGGTCTTTATATATTTGGATGCAAGTTCTCCAGAGATTTCGCCTTTTGAAATGGGAAGAAATCTAAAGTCAAGAGCTTTGGAAAAGGATGGTAGTTCCAAATAAATCTACATTATTTCTGATGAGGCTTTAAAAAATTGTGACTCCATAATCATAGATCAAAAGAACTATTATAACACAGGTATTAGAAAGCAATGATTGAATCTGAACTGTAAGCTTCCAGCATTACCGTATACAGTATAGATTACCATATACAGTAGATTACAGTATAATTACCAGTATACAGTATCTACTGTATAATCTATACTGAGAATAGAAAGATCCATTATGACCTTTTTACTATAACTTATCAAATTTGCATTCTATTTTGACATACATGCTTGAAGACTTTCAAATAAAGGACTACATTTTTTAAAAAGAAAATAAATACAAGCCAGGTGTGGTGGCTCACGCCTGTAATCCCAACACTTTGGGAGGCCAAGGTGGGCGGACCACCTGAGGTCAGGAGTTCAAAATTAGCCTGGCCAACATGGTGGATCCCCATCTTTACCAAAAATACAGAATTTGCCAGGCGTGGCGGTGTTCGCCTGTAGTCCCGGCTACTCAGGAGGCTGAGACAGGAGAATTGTTGAACCCAGGAGGCAGAGGTTACAGTGAGCCGAGACTGCACCACCACACTCCAGCCTGGGTGACACAGAAAGACTCTATCTCAAATAAATAAATAAATAGAAATCATTATTGAATTATAATATGTATTTTAAAAGCACAAGAAAAAAATAAAAAGCACAGAAGCAGATGTTTCTGAGTAGAACCCTATTATCACTTGCAGTGTGTGTGTGTGTGTGTGTGTGTTTAAACATTAAAAACCTTCCTGTTTTGCAAACAAGGATTTTTAAATAAACTGATATGGAAAATGCTTGGGAACATAATATATTCAGAAAACTTCATTTATTCAGCAAACATGTATTCAGTGTCTACTCTGTGTCAGGTTCTTTGGTAGGAAATAGAGAAATAAAGACGAAAGCCACAAACCCTACTCATAAGGAGCCTGAAGTTGCACATGTTCCAGTGTGGGAAGTGCTAAGCTGCACAAGTACAAAAGTCAAGACATTGAACAGGGCATGCTAGTTTGCACTTTTTCCAGGAAGTCTTATATTTTTGCTTTGCATATATGAACACTGTTTCAATACAACATACTGAGTATGTTTGCAGATACAACTCAATATCAACCGTACATGCATTTGCCCACACTGGTCCTCACCCTTCAACTCCTGTGTTTCTTTCACATCAGATCTATAAGCTGTTATGTTCTGTGTTGCATTCAGAATACATACAGAATCCAGCCACTGCTAAATATGTTGTACCACTACCACCTTGGACATCTCTTGCCTGGATGATTGTAGTAGCTTCCTAACTTCTGCACTTACTGCTCTTCAATCTATTCTCAAAGCAGCAGTCAGAGAAACCTTTGAAAATGTCTATCCGGTCACATTACTTCACTGCTCAAAATTCCAGAAATGTCTTCCCATCTCACCCTGGGTAAAAGACAAAGTCTGTACAATGCACAGAAAGCTCTACACGGCCAGGCGTGGTGGCTCACACCTTCTAGCACTTTGGGAGGCTGAGGTGGGCAGATCACTTGAGGTCAGGGGTTCAAGACCAACCTGGCCAACATAACAAAACCTCATTTCCACTAAAAATACAAAAAATTAGCTGGGTGTGGTGGCACGCACCTGTAGTCCTAGCTACTGGAGAGGCTGAGGCAGGAGAATCGCTTGAGCCATGGAGGCGGAGGTTGCAGGGAGCCCAGACCATGCCACTGACCTCCAGCCAGAGTGACAGAGCGAGACTCTCAGATAAAAGAAAAAGAAAGCTCTACGTGACCTGCCTTAACTTACCTTTCTGTCCTCGTCTCCTGCTCTACTTACAAGAGGCCTGCTTCTGCCTCAGTGTCTGTTCACCTGTTGTTCCTTCTCCTCAGACTGGCATGCTCTTCCCCCAGATATGTTATAGCTCCCTCCTTCACTTCCTCCACGACTTTACTCAAACGTCACCATCTTAGAGAGATCTCTGGCCACCATATCGAAAATTTTAATAGCATGGATAAACTTGTATATCCCTCCCCCAATGTTTCCTATTCTTTCCTGATATTTTTCCCCTTAGCATTGATCATTTTCTCATTATATACTTATTGTTTACCAATAAACTCCATGAGGGCAGAGATCAAATATAGATGTGTTTCACTGATATGTCCACCAAGTGCCTAAAACTATATATTTAACTTAATAAATTTCATAGGCCAGGCAAGGTGGCTCACACTTGTAATCCCAGCACTCTGGGAAACCGGGCAGGCGGATTGCCTGAGCTCAGGAGTTCGAGACCATCCCGGGCAATATGGTGAAACTCTGTCTCTACTAAAATACAAGAAATTAGCCGGGCATGGTGGCAGGTGACTGTAATCCCAGCTATTCGGGAGGCTGAGGCAGGAGAATCACTTGAACCCAGGAGACGGAGGTTGCAGTGAGCTGAGATCGTGCCACTGTACTCCAGGTTGGGCAACAGAGTGTGACTCCATCTCAAAATTAAGAATGAACAAATGGAGGAACACAAAAATACTTTATACAAAGAATTTGTTTATTCAATCCATAGATATTTACTGACTGCTTATTATGTACAAAGCACTTTTTAAAGGAGAGGAAATAAGAAATAGTTTGCACTTCCATGAAACTTACAGAAAAGTGAGAATGAATCTTTAAACAATTTTCACACTCAGAAAATTTACTGCACAACAGGACATAAAAACCTAAGTTCTTTAGCCAGGCATGGTGGTACATGCCTGTAGTCCTAGCTACTTGGGGGGCTGAGGCAGGAGGATCACGTGAATCCAGGTGTTTGAGGTTGCAGTGAGTTATGACTGTGCTACTGCATGTCAGCTTGGGTGACAGAGCTAAGACTGCCTCTTAAAAAAAAAACCTAAATTCTGCACACATCTATATACCCTTACAGACTGTCTTGAAACCTAACAATTATAGTATTGTTTATCACCTATCTCTAAAGAGCAATGAAATCTTATCAGTGGTAAACCACACTCACTTCTCAATGTCTACCCAAATCTGGAATCCAATCGCTGTAAAACACTGGCAGTGTTGAAAGTTGCCTTCACTGTGCATGGGGCTTGGAGGAAAGAGACCATGCCTATTCTACAGTGCCTGGCAAATAGGGAATTTATTATTGTATAATTAATGTGAGTTGTTGACTTGCTCAGCAAAGGAGAAGAGCCACAACATATGGCCTTCCCCAGAGTGGCATTTAAAAGAGTAGTCACAACTAATACTTAGAACTTCATTAGCCCTGCTGAGAAGAGAGATACAAAAACTCATAAAGAGTTCTTGCAGAAGTTGAGGCATGCTACTTCACTTAAGGCCACCATTAAACGATGGTTTTCTAGATAAGGAGGGCTATTCATTCCTCTTAGTCAGTCCACCAATCTGGCAGGAAAAGAGTATGTAAATGGTTTAGCTTTAGTTTGCTGAAAGAAAATTTCAGAATGCGATCTTTTTCCCAAGGAGAGACAGACTTACACTACAATCATTTCACTGTGCTTCATTCCTCATGGAGATCTTTTTTTTTTTTTTTTTTAAGACAGGGTCTCACTTTGTCAACCAGGCTGGAGTGCGGTGGCATGATTACATCTCACTGCAGCCTTGACCTCCTGGGCTCATGTGATCCTCTCACCTCAGCCTCCCAAATAACTGGGACTACAGGCGTGCACCATCATGCCTGGCTAATTTTTTGTATTTTTTGAAGAGACAGGGTTTCACTATGTTGCCTAGGTCGGTCTTGAACTCCTGGACTCAAGTAAAGCGATCTGCGCACTTTAGCATCCCAAAGTGCTGGGATTACAGGTGTGAATTACCACGCCCAGCCGAGATCTGTCTAAAGACTATTTTACTGTTCTTTCTTTCAGAAGAAAATAGGGCTTCCATTGCCAAGGCCAACAGTCTGGATTTCTGTGTATTTTTCCAGCTGGACCTGAGTAGCTTGTTTCTTTAGTAGGGAAAATCTGCCAGCCAAGTTCACAGCTAACCACAGCTAAAGTAATGTCTCCATTACTTTGACCTAGAAAGTGTAATTCAATGCTACTGTTCTTATGATTTCGAGGTATCTTTCCCTGAATCATAGGAGAAAGCTAATGACTTTGAGCTCAAATGGCAAGTACTTATGCTGATGGCTGCTGACTAGATAGTCCACCGGGAGCTCTTTAGTTCTGCAATAATTTGAAATTAATTCCTTCTGTTCTAAAGAAAATTCAAAATTTTTTGATTAAAGCAACTTTCTTTAAAAATTAAATTATTAAAAATAAATTCAGAATTTGATTCAGCTTTGCAGAAGGCCCCAATGAATTAGATCCTGTTTCTAAAAGCTGGGAGATAAAGAATAACTTCTAAGGGATTTTCATCTCTGGCACAGATACATATCTTAATTACCAGATAGCAAGCTTTGGATCAAATAGACCATGGTACATCTTCACAATGCATGTTGCTATTTTTTTTTTTTTTTTTTTTTTGAGACGGAGTCTCTCTCTGTCGCCCAGGCTGGAGTGCAATGGCGCAATCGCCGCTCACTGCAACCTCCGCCTCCTGGGTTCATGCCATTCTCCTGTCTCAGCCTCACAAGTAGTTAGGACTACAGGCGCTCACCACTACACCCGGCTAATTTTTTGTATTCTTTAGTAGAGACAGGGTTTCACTGTGTTAGCCAGGATGGTCTTGATCTCCTGACCTCATAATCCGCCTGCCTCAGCCTCCTAAAGTGCTGGGATTACAGGCGTGAGCCACCGCGCCCGGCTTGCTATTTTTTTTTTTTTTTTTTGAGTGAATAATAACAAAAAAGAATGAGAAAAACTTCTATGTACTAATATGAAAAGATTTTCAAGATTCATTAAGTGAACGAAGCCAGAACAGAACAGTATATATGCTACTTTTGTATTGGGGATAAGAATATAAATGTTAAGGCTGGGCACTGTGGCTCACGCTGGTAATCCCAGCACTCTGGGAGGCCAAGGCGGACAGATCACCTGAGGTCGGGAGTTAGAAACTAGCCTGGCCAACATGGTGAAACCCCGTCTCTACTAAAAATACAAAAATTAGCTGCTCGTGGTAGCAGGCACCTGTAATCCCAGCTACTCAGGAGTCCGAGGCAGGAAAATCACTTGAACCCGCGAGGCGAAGGTTACAGTGAGCTGAGATCACGCCACTGCACTCCAGCCTAGGCAATAGAGGGAGACTCCATCCCCACCCCCTCCCCCCAAAAAAGAAGCAATGGAAGAATAAATAAGAACTATGCAAAAACTATAAGGGTTAGGGTGAGGTCAACAGGGGTGGAGAAGACAGGGGTGGGATCAAGATTTCTCTTTGTATAATTTTTATATAGTTTAGACTTTTGAATCATATAAATGTGTTAAATAATTTTTAAAATCTTAATTAGAAAGCAAGATGTCTGGATTCTTATGCTCATAGGTCTAGGAAATATTCAACATGAGATAAAACTATGAAAAATAAGTTGATCTTGAAAGTCATTTAGTGTCATTTTTCTAATGTAGATTAAGTCAAGATATTTTGTTTGCTTTCCTTTTCCATTTAACTGATAAATCCTTCAGATCCAGAAATTTAGAGAGAAAGTATTGGGACAAGACTAGATTAGAACTGGAAAAATATCTGCTATATTTTAATATAATTAAAGTTTTGTAATAAATCATCCTTAGGGTTTGTGCAGCCAGATCACACTAGATTTGAAACTGTTTCAAAGCAATATTGGCTGGTACTAGCACAAGTTATAGTCCTTATGGACTGGGTCCAAAATTATCACAAGCCTGAAAATCTTGCTCCACGTCCTCTGGAATTCACTGTCTATCAAAATCCTAATAGCTTTAATTTCTCTGTTCAAATGGAAACCTACAGCCTTCTCAAATTGTGACTGTTTTCCCTTCAGAGAATTAGGGTGACTTCAACCAGTCCCCAGGCCTTGAATGCCACCCTGCAAAACCTATCTCCCGGCCCTGACCTCTTCCCTGAGCTCCAAGTGATTAGGTCCAATTCCTTAATCTACATCTCTACTTAGACATCTAAATTTCAAATTTAACTCAGCCAACATAGACATTTTTTTTTTTTTTTGAGACAGGGTCTTGCTGTTACCCAGGCTGAAGTGCAGTGGTGCCATCATGGCTCACTGCAGCCTCAACCTCCTGGGCTCAAGCGATCCTCCCACCTCAGCCTCCCCAGTAGCTGGGACTATAGGCATGTACCACTTCACCCACTAATTTTTTATTTTTTGTTGATATGGGGTCTCCCTATGTTGGCCAGGCTGGTCTCAAACTCCTGGTCTCAAGTGATCCTCCCACCTTGGCCTCCCAAATTGTTGGTATTACAGGCATTAACCACCACACCCGGCCCCAAAATAGAATTCTTGATTCACACAACCACCAAATCTGCTCCTCCTCCAATCTTTTTCACCTCTATAAATGACTCTACCACTGGCCTGCTACCTCAAGTGAAAAATCTGGAAGTCATCATGATTTTTCTCCTTTCCAACACCCACATCAAATCCATCAGCAAGTCCTATAGGATCAAGACCCATAATCTATTGATAGTACCACATTCTCACTAAAATCCCACTGTCAAACATTATCATCTCTTCCTTTCGCACTCTCAAAAGTACTTGCTCTCATTCTCACCAATGGCCTCCACTTTGCTAAGTCCAATCCTGATGTAGTTGAAGGATTGCTGAAGTCACAATATTAGAGGGAGTGGAAAGGTAAGAGGTAGAAGTCAGATAATGAGATTAAGGAGGGTTTGACAATGACAAAGTTATATGATCACAGAAGTGAATAGCTGAGGAGTGTAGGACAAGATCACTGGATATGAGTTGAAGGAACAGAGAGGTAAGAGTGTTGGAAGGACCATTTACATATACACTGAAAAAGCCAAGAATTAAAACAGGAATGGAGTTGGACAGTGAGGCAGAAACTAGTATTTTTGAGAAAGCAGGAGTGACTTTGGGGGAGGTGATAAATTGACAATGCAACAAGAGATAGTCGGTGGTATATTCTAGTGACCTGAGAGTAAAAGCTATACATTTTTAGAAATGTGAGAGGGTGAAATATCTGGAAACAGCAATAAGGATCAGATATCTCATCTCCAGGCTTTAATAGACTTCTAAAATACAGTCCAAATCCATCTATTCCTCCTCATTTTCATGTTTGCTATCCTAGTCTAAGCTGTCTATCTTCATCTGTCTCTCTTGTCTTCATCTGGACCCCTGCAATTGAGCTTCCTAATTGTTTCCTTGATGGTTGATTTACCAACATTTTATTTTGTGTCTCTTTGATACTGTGATTTGTTTTAACCCAATAAAATCCACTAAGGAAAAAGTGCCTGACACAAAAAACCTAAACTCCAGATTGTGACTACCTTCACGACTAATTCAGAAGTGAAGGAGCTTTCTGTATTCCATTCATTTTTTTCTCTTCTCAGCTATGATTTCTTTCCTTTTTTTCTGATTAAGCGATATTGAGACCTCTTAGTGTTATAGCTAGGAGAAAGATTTGGCACTGAAAATGTCACTGCAGAGTTAGATGATTGTTCTAATGCTTAAGGCATAGAAATTTTATTAAGCAAGTTTATTCTGACTTTTTTTTTTTTTTTTTTGAGACAGGGTCTCACTCTGTCGCCCAGACTGGAGTACAGTGGCACGATCTCGGCTCAATGTAACCTCCGCCTCTCAGGTTCAAGTGATTCTTATACCTCAGTCTCCTGAGTAGCTGGGATTACAGGTGCGCACCACCACGCCCGGCTAATTTTTGTATTTTTAGTAGAGACAGGGTTTCTCCATGTTGACTACATTGGTCTTGAACTCCTGGCCTCAAGTGATCTGCCTGCCTCAGCCTCCCAAAGGGCTCAGATTACAGGCGTGTGTCACCATGCCCAGCCTATTCTGACTTTAAAACAAATATTTTAGGCAGGGCACGGTGGCTCATGCCTGTAATCCCAGCTCTTTGGGAGGCCGAGGCAGGTGGATCACCTGAGGTCAGGAGTTTGAGACCAGCCTGATCAAGTAGAGAAACCCCATCTCTACTAAAAATACAAAATTAGCAGGGTGTGGTGGCACATGCCTGTGAATGTGGCGGCACATTCAATAGATGAATGGAAAAGAAAACGTGATACACACACACACACACACACACACACACACACACACTGGAATACTATTCAGTTATTAATAAGAGGGAAATTCTGCTTTGTTTTTGAGATGGAGTCTTGCTCTGTTGCCCAAGCTGGAGTGCAGTGATGCAATCTTGGGTCGCTGCAACCTCTGCCTCCCAGATTCAAGCAATTCTCCTGCCTCAGCCTACCAAGTAGCTGGATTTACAGGCACGTGCCACCACAACCAGATAATTTTTTTGTTTTGTTTTTCCTAAGATAGAGTCTTGCTCTGTCACCCAGGCTGGAGTGCAGTGGCGTGATCTCGGCTCACTGCAAACCTCCGCCTCCCGGGTTCAAGCGATTCTCCTGCCTCAGCCTCCCGAGTAGCTGGGATTACAGACGTGTGCCACCATGCCCAGCTAATTTTTGTATTTTTAGTAGAGACAGGGTTTCACTATGTTGGCCAGGCTGGTCACGCACTCCTGACTTCAGGTGATCCATATGCCTTAGCCACCCAAAGTGCTGGGATTACAGGCCTGAGCCACTACACCCGGCCTAATTTTTTAATTTTTAGTAGATATGGGGTTTCACTGTGTTGGCCAGGCTAGTCTTAAACTCCTGACCTCAGGTGATCGGCCTCCTTGGCCTCCCAAAGTGCTGGGATTATAGGTGTGAGCCACCACACCTGGCCAAAAAGGGAAATTCAGTCATTTGTAACAAAAGAATTGAACCTGGAGAACATTATGCCAAGTGAAATAAGCCAGGCACAGAAAGACAAATACCACATGATCTTGCTTACATACAGGATCTAAAAATCTTATGGAAGTAGAGTATAGTTGTGGTTATCAGAGGCTGTGAGGAGAGGAGGAATGAGGAGATGTTGACCAAAGTGTACAGTTTCAGTTTGACAGGAAGATATGTTTTAAGATCTGTTGTACAACATGGTACCGTAGTCAACAATAATATATTGTATATTTCAAAATTGCTAAAAGAACAGATTTTAAATGTTCTCACTACAAAAAAAATAAGTATGTAAGGTGATGGATATGTCAGTTTGGTATAATCATTCCACAATGTATATTATACATATATTAAAACATTGGACTGGGCACAGTGGCTCACACTATCCTAGCACTTTGGGAGGCCGAAGTGAGCAAATCACCTAGTTCAAGACCAGCCTGGCCAACATGGTGAAACCCTGTCTCTACTAAAACATTACAAAAATTAGCCAGGCATGGTGGCAGGTGCCTGTAATCCCCATTACTTGGGAGGCTGAGGCAGGAGAATCCCTTGAGCCCAGGAGGCGGAGGTTGCAGTGAGCCGAGACCACACCATTGCATTCCAGCCTGGGCAACAAGAGTGAAACTCTGTCTCAAAAAATATATATATTGTATGAGTTTGAGACCAGCCTGGGCAACACAGCAAGACCCTGTCTCTACAAAACACAAAAATATTAGCCAAGTGTGTGTTGGCACACACCTGTAGTCCCAGCTACTCAGGAGGTTGAGGTGAGAGAATTGCTTGAGCTCAGGAGTTTCAGGCTGCAGTGAGCTATGATCTTGCCACTGTACTCCAGCCTGAGTGATACAGTGAGACCTTGTCTCAAAAATAAATTTAATTTAAAAAATTTCTTGGCCAGGCGCAGTGGCTCATGCCTGTAATCCCAGCACTTTGGGAGGCCGAGACGGGCGAATCACGAGGTCAGGAGATCGGGAGCATCCCGGCTAACACGGTGAAACCCCGTCTCTACTAAAAATATTAAAAAATTAGCCAGGCATGGTGGTGGGCACCTGTAATCCAAGCTACTCGGGAGGCTGAGGCAGGAGAACGGCGTGAACTCGGGAGGCGGAGCTTGCAGTGAGCCAGATCAAGCCACTGCATTTCAGCCTGGGCGACAGAGCGAGACTCTATCTCAAAAAAAAAAAAAAAAAAATTTATCCTTGAATGTTAATAAATTAACATGAACTTTTATTTTCATCCTGCCCTCATTCCTGCCCAACATCTAATTCTATCAGTTCAAAGATGAAAATACATTCAGAAGCCGATTCCTCGCCAACTGAACCTCTTCTATCTTGGCCCAAGTCACCTCTCACCTAGGTTTTATTACAATAGGTTCCCAACAAAGCTAACAGATTGATGTGTTTAAAATGCATGTATGTCTCTCCTATAATCAAAATCCTCTAATAGCACAGCCAGGAGCGGTGGTTAACACATGTAATCCCAGCATTTTGCGGGACTGAAGCAGGCGGATCGCTTTGAGCTTAGGAGTTCTGAGACCAGCCTGGGCAACATGGCAAAACCCTGTCTCTACAAAAAATACAAAAATTAGCCAGGCATTGGTGGCACATGCCTGTAGTCCCAGCTACTCAGGAGGTTGAGGCTGGAGAATCACTTGAGTCCAGGAAGTGGAGGCTGCAACGAGTGGAGATGGCGCCACTGCACTCCAATCTGGGTGACAGAGCAAGACTCTGTCTCAAAAAAAAAAAAAAAAAATCAAAATCCTTTAACAGTTTCCCAGCTCACTCAGATTAAACATCATAGTCTTTATAGTGGACCTGATTGAGTCCCTGACAACCTCTCTGATGCGAGCTCTTTCCAAGATCTCCCCATCTTGCTGCTACCCAGCCATACTGGCCTCCTTCCTCTAACAGACCAGGCATGCTCTGCCTTAGGGCCTTTGCAGGCCCCTACTGCCTGAGAAATTCTTTTCTCACATATCCTCATGGCCCTGCTTCCTCTAGATCACTGTTTGAATGTCACCTTCCTCAAACACCTTAAATAAAAATGGTTCCCAACCCCAATACTCTCTTTTTCTCCACAGCACACACTACCATTGATACACTATGTATTTACTTGTTTACTGCCTGCCTTCCCCACTAGATGTACATTCTGTAAAGGTAGCAATTTTGTTTTGTTTATGGCTGTCCCCTATCCTACCAAACAGTGCCTACCACAAAAGAGGATCCACAACACATATTTGTTGAATGAATGAATCTATAGATAAGTGGAAAAAACTCAGATTCTCACACTCGACAAGTAACACAGACGACTTTTGTGACCAAATAAGTGGGGATTTCTCCCCACCAACAAGCAAGCAATCAATTATACAGTAGACCCCAAGTAGGTGACCTCCAACTCAATTCTGACACTACCTACTTGGTAGCATCAGATCCCACATGTTGAGGGTTCAGTCCCCCAACTTCTGATACCAATAGCAAGCCCCAGGTTGTTTCACCTGTGTCTCTTACCAGCTGGCTAGAAATTAGGGTTCCCAAGAACCCTTTCTTGGGTTTGATTAATTTTGCTAGAGTGGTTCTGGGAAACACATTTACCAATTTATAAGGAATGTTACAAGGGATACAGATGAAGGGATGCACAGAGCAAGGTATGAGGGAAGGGGCTCAGAGCTTTTATGCCCAGGTGCCCCACCCTCCAGGAACCTCCATGTGTTCAGCTATCCAGGAACTCCAACTCTGTCTTCTTGGGCCTTTTATGGAGACTTTAATGGACAGGCATAATTGACAACCATATAAAAATGTGACTGGACAAAAAGGTATGATCTAATATTAACAGACTGAGTGGGGAAACCCAGCAAGGCCTGTCTGCTGAGATTCCTCATGGCCTCTCTGTACAGCACTCCCTTCTTGAGGATATGAGGCAGGACCCCTTCAGAAATGGAAGTCTCATGACCTACAATCAGACAAGATAGGTCAGAGAATTTCTTCTGTTCTCATAATTAAAAGTATTTTTTTAAAGATAGGGTCTCACTCTGTCACCCAGGATGGAGGGCAGTGGCACAATCATAGCTCACTGTAACTTTGAACTCTTGGGCTCAAGTGATCCTCCCACCTGAGCCTCTCGAATAGCTAGGATGACAGGTGCACAACATCTAGCTAATTTTTTCTTTCTTCTTTTTTTTTTAGAGATAAGATCTTGCGGGCCGAGCACAGGGGCTCACACCTGTAATCCCAGCACTTTGGGAGGCCAAGGCGGGCAGATCAGTATGAGACCAGCCTGGCCAACATGGTGAAACCCCATCTCTACTAGAAATACAAAAATTTGCCGAGCATGGTGGCAAACACCTGTAGTTCCAGCTACCTGGGAGGTTGAGGCAGGAGAATCACTTGAACCTGGGAGGCAGAGATTGCAGCGAGCCAAGATCGTGCCACTACACTCAAGCCTGGGTGACAGAGTGAGACTGTGTACCCCCCCCCAAAAAAAGAGAAAAAAAACTCGCTATGTTGCCCAGGCTGGTCTCAAACTATCCTACCACCTCGGCCTCTTGAAGTGCTGGGATTACAGGTGTGAGCCACCACTCCCCAGGCCAGCTTATTTTTTAAAAAATTTGTAGAGATGGGTCTTGCTATGTTGTCCAGGGTAATTGAATTTTTTTTTGGTTTGAGACGGAGTCTCACTCTGTTGCCCAAGATAGAGTGCAGTAGCATGATCTCTGCTCACAGCAAGCTCCACCTCCCGGGTTCTCGCCATTCTCCTGCCCCAGCCTCCCGAGTAGCTGGGCAGGTGCCCGCCATCACACCCAGCTAATTTTTTGTATTTTTTTTTTTGAGACGGAGTCTCGCTCTGTCGCCCACGCTGGAGTGCAGTGGCTGGATCACAGCTCACTGCAAGCTCCGCCTCCCGGGTTTACGCCATTCTCCTGGCTCAGCCTCCCGAGTAGCTGGGACTACAGGCACCCGCCACCTCGCCCAGCTAGTTTTTTTTTTTTTTTTTTTTTTGTATTTTTAGTAGAGATGGGGTTTCACTGTGTTAGCCAGGATGGTCTCGATCTCCTGACCTCGTGATCCGCCCGTCTCAGCCTCCCAAAGTGCTGGGATTACAGGCTTGAGCCACCGTGCCCAGCCTAATTTTTTGTATTTCTAATAGAGACGGGATTTCATCGTATTAGCCAGGATGGTCTCAATCTCCCGACCTTGTGGTCCACCCGCCTTGGCCTCCCAAAGTTCTGGGATTACAGGCGTGAGCCACCATGCCCGGACTTTATGTATATTATGTATATATTATAGTGGTAATATGAGGTGTGTGTGTGTATATATATATATACACATATATGTGAATATATATAATTCATATTCATATCCCATCACAACAGACATATCTTCTCCACTATTTTTCCCACACTAATTGTTAGATGGCCAAATTTATTGGGTCAATTTCTCTGCTTACTATACCATTGCAATTATATAAGCAAACTGAACCTTTGGAAAATGCTAATTAATGAGGCAGGGTTTGACACGACTGAGTTTGAAAGGCCAGCAGCAGGGCTAGAAATACCACATACAACTGTGCTGCCCCATCACTGAATAATCTACTTTAAGCACTGAAAGAAATTCAGAGATTATTCAGTGATCCAAGTCCCACAATTTTTTCTTTTTCTTTTTTTTTTTTGAGATGGAGTGTCGCTCTGTCGCCCAGGCTACAGTGCAGTGGCCGGATCTCGGCTCACTGCAAGCTCCGCCTCCCGGGTTTACGCCATTCTCCTGCCTCAGTCTCCCGAGTAGCTGGGACTACAGGCGCCTGCCACCTCGCCCGGCTAGTTTTTTTTTTTTGGGTTTTTTGTGTTTTTTTTGTATTCTTTAGTAGAGACGGGGTTTCACCGTGTTAGCCAGGATGGTCTCGGCTTCTGACCTCGTGATCCGCCCGTCTAGGCCTCCCAAAGTGCTGGGATTACAGGCTTGAGCCACCGCGCCTGGCCCACAATTTTTTCTTTCCAGAGGGCTAACAATCATCAAATGACGTGGTCCTGATACCCTCATAACAAGAACAATTATTACCTTCTTCTGTATTCCCCCAAAATATTTTAACCTGCATCACTTACTCTATACATTCAAACCTAGTTAAAGGCAGAAAGCAAAACCACTTTCTGAACTGCCTGAATGATATATCTAGAGTTGTCTAAGTAATGGATTACACAGTTCCCAATTACTTGTGAACAGTATGAATGGTCTTCAAAAACACTACAGTTCCTATACCCCCTGCCCCAGTCCATATCCACCTCCTCTCCACCCCAACCCCTCACAGTTACACAAACATACTAAATCAAAGTAAAGGAATTGAACACCAATATAAGCCTGGCAGAAATCTGAAATCACTGCCGCCTCAAACTTTAGATCATTGCAGCGCTCAGGTGCACTGTGACTCAGCATTTTACAGTGCCTGAGACATGAAATAAGATAAAGGTCCTTTTCCCTTCATAGCATTGGCTAAATATGAAGCCAAAATAAATATGCTACCTCAAAAGAGTTAGTGGCTGAAACATTACGGTGACACAGGTTTACCTCAGTCTCTGATTCTTGAGAGAAGAGCCTGTGTCAGTTTAAGCACACAAAGTTCTTCTGAAATAACTCAAGCCATAAAATTAGCAAATTATGCTGATTACAATTAATACTCAGAAGTAGAGAAAATATTGCAAAGAAATGAAAATGAAATTCAAAAATAGTTACTGTGGTTACTGGTCTAGTCAGGTAAAAAAATAATAACAGTAACAACAAGAACAAAAGAGGGAATTTACCCAGCTACTCTTCATTACAATATCAGAAGCTAAAATGGCATCAAGAGAGAATTTTTTCCCCTTGGAAAAAAAAAAAAAACAAAAACAGTAAAACTGAAACAAATAGGAAACTCCAGCCCTTTTAAACTGTTCACGGGCAGAAGGAAAATAAGATAAAACAATATGAAACAAATAAGATAAATTAATATGAAGGTTGCAATAAAGACAGATTTTCAGTTCATATTCTCACGTGGAGCAGGAACTAACAGAGAAATGAGACTGACAAGCAAGGAGATCTGGGAAGATGAAGTCATGAAAAGGGACAGACGGGCATTTCCCATAGGTAATGGAGGAAGTCAGGGAATCCCAGTAGAAAAGCCAGAAATTTAAATGAGTAAAGACAATGTAAGCAAATAGGCCAAAAACAATAGTTAATACTTAATTTGTTTTAGCTTCTAAGTAATTTTTAAAATTTTAATTATTTATTATTTTGAGACAGGGTCACACTCTGTCACCCAGGCTGGAGTGCAGTGGTGTGATCTTGGCTCACTGCAACCTCCACCTCCTGGGCTTAGGGGATTCTCCCACCTCAGCCTCCCGAGTAGCTGGGACTACAGGGGTGCGCAACCACCCCCAGCTAATTTTTGTATTTTTAGTAGAGAGGTGGTCTTGCCACGTTGGCCAGGCTGGTCTCAAACTCCTGACCTCAAGTGATCCATTCACCTCAGCCTCCCAAAGTTCTGGGATTACAGACCATGGTGCCCAGCCCTAAGTAACAGAAATGTATTAACTCTTTTAAACCAACGATATCAAAAATAATAAGCCCCATCTTACACCTGAGGAAACCACCTCAGAAAAGTTAACTTGTTGAAGGTCACATTGTTCCTAAATGGCAGAGTCAGACTACCAACCCACACAATCTAACTTCGCCACAACTTTACACCTTCTCTTATGAACATCTCAAAATGTTCATAAAAACATTTCTTTCCAGAGGGCTAACAATCATCAAATGACGTGGAGAATGAAAAGTAGAGAATGGATTTCACAGCCATGCATGAGGATGATGTCAGCATTTACACGGCAATCATGGTCCGCAGAGGCAGTGGCTCAGGCCTGCAATTCCAGCACTTTGAGAGGCCAAGATGGGTGGTTCATTTGAGATCAGGGGTTCGAGACCAGCCTGGTCAACATGGTGAAACTCCACCTCTACTAAAAACACAAAAATTAGCCGGGTATGGTGATGGGCGCCTGTAATCCCAGCTACTCGAGACGCTGAGGTGGGAGAATCATTTGAACCCGGGTGGTGGAGGTTGCAGTGAGCTGAGATCGCGCCACTGCACTCCAGCCTGAGCGACAGAACGACACTGTCTCAAAAAAAAAAAGAGTTCGGGATCCTAACACATTGTTGCACATTTTTTGTACCACAAAAGGTATAAACGAAGGGTGGTGGGAACTCGAATGAGATAGCAGTGTTCACCAGTGTCCAGTCAAGGAAGACTTCACAGAGGGAGCAGGATTTCAGATGGGATTTGAGGAAAAGGGTTTAAGGACTATCAATGACTTATCACTGATTACTCTTAGGGTTTTCGGGCTAAATTTCAGAGTCCTTGTCATGGCATTCAGGCCCTCCACAACTAGGTCAAGGGAAACGCCAAGGAAGAAACATCCTGAGTGAGATGCCTATGCTGAAGTCTTTGCTATCAGTTCAGGTTCCAAGGGATCAAAAAATCTTACTTTTCTGTCTCCATAAACTGTAAATGGGTTGAACGCAGGCACTTTTGTAACACTCCTTTCTCCGGACCAGGCCTCTGTACATCATAGCACGTGGTAGATGCACAGCATTCACTTTCTGAGCGAAACTAAAACGAATGTAAATCAAGTCACCTGGTGGCCAGAGTTGCCTTACACCATCTAAACCTCTGGTATTAGCTAATTTTAAAGCTATCAAGAGGCTTAAACACGTGGTCCAGATGCAACATGTGGACCCTGGTTTGGACTGGAATGCCACAAACCAATTGTAAAAGGCCATGCGATCATTTGAAAAACCTAAATATAGACTGGGAATTAGATTAAGGAATTGTTAATTTCATTAGATGAGATTACGTCGTCATGCTTTTAAAAGTTGTCTTAAATATATACACTCAGGGTATTTATGAATGAAACGGTTTCCCTGAACACTACAGATGTATGGGGGAGCGAATGAAACAAAATTGGTAAAATGTAGCTAACTGCACTACGGGGAGTAATAGACTGCTTTTGCTGAATGTTTCATTATTCCCATAACATAAAACATAACATACACACACACGCTCCCCAGTTTTTTTCATCGTAAGCCTCGAGGGAGCCAGACCCAGAGAGTCCACCGCCGTCCTGGATTCTGAGAACGATTTCTGCGCGCCAGGCGGGCCTCCTGCAGGAGCCGGGGCCCACTTTCTTTCCCGACTGACTCGAAGCTAACGAAGCTGCCGCGCAGGCCTGTTAATCTCCTCAGTACCCAGTGCGAGGTTAAACACGCGACCTCGCAACCATGGCCTTTGAGAGGAAGCTGAATTCCTGGGGTGCGCCGTGTATAGTTCATTTCCTACGTTGGCCCTGCACAACAGCCTGCATCCAGAGATCAGAGAACCGGCCACACGCTCCACTACCCTTACCCAGTGGCCGCGCCTCGGGCGCTCGGGGGCGGGCTCCGCACTGCGACGTCACGGCGCACCGTGCGCCCGGTCAAAGTTCAGCCCCGCCCCCGCTTCCCCCTCGCTGTCTCCCTCGGCCTGTGCCGCTGCCGACGCCGCTTGTGGGCCCGGCTCCTCTCCGTCTGCTCCGCCACCTTCTTCCCGAGTACCGCCCGGCCGGCCGCCATGGCTAACGTGGCTGACACGAAGCTGTACGACATCCTGGGCGTCCCGCCCGGCGCCAGCGAGAACGAGCTGAAGAAGGTATCCGGGAGCGGGCCGGGCGGGCGGGTGTGAGGGGCGCGGGGCCTGCGCGGCCGGGGATGTCTTCTTCAGCCAGGCCGCGCTATTGGGCGGCCCGCGAGCCGGCGCCGGCAGTGAAGGGCCCGGGCTGGGGATCGGCGGCGGCGGCGGCGGGACCGGCCTCTCCGCGAGCCGCGCACTCCGGCCTCGGCTGACCTTGGGCCGCCGGCCCCGCCCGCCCGCAGATGCAGCAAATAAAACTCACTCCTGCGCAAACACGACGGTAGCCCTTCCTCCCTCCTCGGGCGAGCGCCGGGGGCCGGTCTCCCCCAGGAGGCAAGCAGCTCGCCCGGCTCTCCGCGTCGAGATCACCACCCCGGAAAAACAGGTTGGACCGAGGTGCTCAGCGCATCCCGGCCCCGGGAGAGAAGCTGTCCGCCCCGCGGCCGTCGGCCCCGGGTCTGGTGCTCCGCGGGGAAAAACGGCGGGGAGGTCCGGCGGGGAGGTCGAGGCCGCCCCCACAGAGCGCCTCGGGCAGCTGGGGTTGTTTCCTGGGATCCCCGGCTGCAGGCTGCGGGAGCTCCTCCCTCTCTTCCTCCCTCGCCCATTGACCCGGAGGTAGCGTGGGTCTGTGTTTGGATGCATTGTTCTGTGGTCAGGTAATGCTAATGTCCTGTACCTGCTTAGGAATAAACCGTGGTCCCAGCCAAACGCCTGAGTGTTCAGTAAACATGAATAGAAGGCCTTTTATCGCTGTTTGCAATGCTGCGATATCTTTGAAATCTCAGGATTTCAAAGCACACGAGGCGTTTAAGCCCCACAGCATCCTCACCGGGCTAAGAGC
Source organism: Trachypithecus francoisi (assembly GCF_009764315.1). Lineage (NCBI taxonomy): Eukaryota > Metazoa > Chordata > Mammalia > Primates > Cercopithecidae > Trachypithecus > Trachypithecus francoisi. The sequence continues at coordinate 87,182,302 of NW_022681455.1, read as the reverse complement.
ATCCGGATTTGTAAGCCGAGAAAAATGAGAATGCTCCTTAGGCAGTGAGAAGAGTGCAGTGGACTTCCTGTTACCTTACCGGAAATGCTAGTCTGTATTATATAATTCACGAGCCTCCGTGAATGAAGATTTAAGTGCTGTAGGACCCAAACACCTCGTTGAGAGTGTGCAACTTTACTACCACCAAAGTTGTCACCACGACCCCAGTTAACCACCACGTGCAAATAAAACACCTAAAAACACTACCTAGGACCACCTTGACTTTTTCATGTTGTTACAGTTAGAAGGAAGGCATGAGCCATTGGGAGCAGAAATTGTGACTTTAGCTTGATTTATAGTAATGTTTTGCAGTCCGTAAAGCTTAACAGTCATTTATCTCCAATTTATTAGGGTGGTCTTGGTCTGGTTACTTGGCCATCAGACACTTGACGATAGGGAAAATATGGATAATGGTTGAACGTTTTGTTTTTCCCTATGGCATTGCTTCATTGTTTTATCTGGTTTTCACGTCACTGTAACTATTTTGAAGTATAACTACAGTCTACTTGGTTATATTACATTAGTAAACAGTATCGCAAGAAAATGCCAAAGAATACAAATAGAAAATATTTTTGGAAGGTTATAACTCTAGAACATTACTTTTCAGAAAAGTGGATATGAAGTTATTACAAAACTTTAAACTGGTGTTTAGTTATAACCTTCTTTGTTTTTATCCATTTTCAAAGGCATACAGAAAGTTAGCCAAGGAATATCATCCTGATAAGAATCCAAATGCAGGAGACAAAGTAAGTTATTTGTCATTTTTTTTATTCCGGGGGTTTTAGTTTTAACTTAAATTGCCCTCCTTGAAAAAAAAGGAATATTGCTCCAACTATGCCCACACAGCCACATTTTCATAATGTCAAAGAGTATTTTAGTTTTAGAATAAGAGTACTACCATTCTGAGGAGTGGTGGGTGGTAAATAGAAGCAGAATCAAGTCAAAGGTAACTTGTCCCTTTTATTAGAATTAAATGGATTCTGGACTCCCATAGCCTCTCCCCACTCTTCTACTTGAAAATGCAATTATTTTTATTTTTACCTTTTCTTTATAGTTTAAAGAAATAAGTTTTGCATATGAAGTACTATCAAATCCTGAGAAGCGTGAGTTATATGACAGATACGGAGAGCAAGGTCTTCGGGAAGGCAGCGGCGGAGGTGGTGGCATGGATGATATTTTCTCTCACATTTTTGGTGGGGGATTGTTCGGCTTCATGGGCAATCAGAGTAGAAGTCGAAATGGCAGAAGAAGAGGAGAGGACATGATGCATCCACTCAAGTGAATATCTTGTTTTGTTGTTTTAAAAAATTAGGTACTTTTTGTCAAGTGGAATATTGACTCAGTAGAAGAAAAAAAACTCATAGAATGTTCTGTCCTTCATCAGAAAAACTTCCATGTGCCTCGTCTTCTTTTGGTGACTAAATAGAATTTGATTATCTGACTGTTTCTGTTTTGCTGTAGGTCTTAAAAGGATGGTAGATATTTTTTAACGAGAGGAAGGTAGTTTTATATGGTTCTGAGGCTGCATGTTATTATAGGACTTAAAATTTCAAGTGTGAAGATCATTTTCTTTTTTCTTTTCTTTCTTTTTTTGAGATGGAGTTTCGCTTTTGTTGCCCATGCTGGAGTGCAATGGCACAATCTCAGCTCACTGCAACCTCCGCCTCCTGGTTTCAAGTGATTCTCCTGTCTTCAGCCTCCCGAGTAGCTGGAATTACAGACGTGGCACCACACCCGGCTAATTTTGTATTTTTAGTAGAGGTGGGGGGTTCCTCCATGTTGGTCATGCTGGTCTCTAACTCCCAACCTCAGGTAATCTGCCTGCCTCGGCCTCCCAAAGTGCTGGGATTACAGGCGTGAGCCACTGTGCCTGATCTTTTTTTTTTTTTGAAATGGAGTCTCACTCTGTCGCCCAGGTTGGAGTGTAGTGGCACCATCTAGGCTCACTGCAACCTCCGCCTCTCAAGTTCAAGCAATTCTCCTGCCTCAGCCTCCCAAGTAGTTGGGATTACAGGCACCTGCCACCATGCCGGGCTAGTTTTTGTATTTTTTTAGTAGAGACAGGGTTTCGCCATGTTGGCCAGGCTGGTCTTGAATTCCTGAGCTCAGGTGATCTGCCCGCCTCAGCCTACCGAAGTGCTGGGATTACAGGCATAAGACACTGCATCCAGCCTATTTTCTTTGAAGTGTATGAATCTTCCAAGTTACCTTTTATTTAAAAACTAAAAATGAGTGACTGTCTGCCTACTTTGTGTACATGTTAGAGTCACTCATTACTTGATCCTCAGTGTGAACTCTCCTAAGTTGGTTTCCATGGAGCTTGCTGGCTTCCAGCCTGACATTAACCTGCCAACACATGAATGGTGCCTGACCTTGATCTTAGACTGTGAATCCACAAGCCCTCTCCAGTATGAAATTAGCTATTTCACTTTGCAAAATCTGGGAGGTCTTTTTTCCCATTCTTTTTTTCGTGGACCGATAAATTATTTTATTAGCAAATATCAGTGGCTGAAGTTCAGGTACTTAAAATATTTCATAATATCCTAGTTTATACACTTGAGTAAATTAGAGGAAGTCATGTTATCTGTTAACTTGAGTCTCATTAAATCCTTAAATTTATTTTTTAAAAGAATTTACCCTCAGAAATTAACATTTGGATACCATTCCAATGGTAATATTTGTGCAGTGCAGGTTAATTCGTTTATATTTTTCTTTAATATAGAAATGGTCTAAAAGGAAAATAGGATCAAAAGAGTGCTGTCTGTACTTTATAGTTCTTCATGTTTAAAGAAATGTTATGCTATATAGTAAAACAGTTTTCTGCTGTTTTAATATTTCAAATTTTCCTGTTATTACAAATACTGTGTTTATAATACTGCATTCCATGATTTAATCATTTACCTTTTATATAGGGTATTGCCAGGTTTTTTTTTTCTGTAATAGATAGTGCTGCTATGAGTATCTTTATGTAGAGCTTTGTTTCTCCTTGGCAGAGATTCCCAGGCAGGCATGAGTGTTTTGAGGCTGTTAAATACAACTAAATCGCCTTGCAGAGGGATTGTGCCAGTTTAGGCCCCACTAGTGGAGAGTGCCAGCCCTGCCAAACCATTACCTGCATTTTTCCTTCCTTGGCCTTCTTTGTTGAAATGTGTATTTTTTTCTGGCTTTAGGGTACTGGTTGTGCATATCAATTGTAATTTAATATGTAGGGGGAAAAAGCCGATTTTTAAAAAATGATTTGTTACAGAGAGTATACGAGATGCAACAAGCTTTTTTGTCTAAGACTCAGCTGTAGATAGGTCATTATTTGACAGTGTTGTTGGTAATGTTTTGTCCTTACATGTGGTATTCTTATCCTGTCTACAACAGTTTTAAGTTTCTGAGAATAACAATTTTGAGAAAGTTTGAATATCACAAAATAGTGTAGGTGCTTTGTAAAATACTTTTAACTATTTTTTTGTTCCTGTAACTCCCAGGATTTTAAAGCAAATCATTACAGGATGACCATTCCTAATCTGAAATCTGAAATGCTCCAAAATATGAAACTTTTTGAGCACCATCATGATGCCACAAGTAGAAAACTCCACACATAAGTACTTGTCTCACTCTGTCCTCCAGGCTGGAGTGCAGTGGTGCGATCTCAGCTCACTGCAGCCTCAATCTCCAGGGCTTAAGCAATTCCCGTGCCTCAGCCTCCTGGGTAGCTGGGACTTCAGACATGCCACTATTCCTGGCTAATTATTTTTTATTTTTTGGTAAAGATGAGGTCTCTCTAAGTTGCTCAGGCTGGTCTTGAACTCCTGGGCTCAAGCGATCCTCCCTCCTCGTTCTCCTGAAGTGCTGGGATTATAGGCATGAGCCACTGCACCTGGCATGAAAAACGATTCTTTCCCTCCTTTCCCTCCTTTCTGTCATACTATTGGTAGGGCCACTTTTATTTTTTTTAAGACATATGCCATCTAAGTGACTCCCTTAAGCTGAAATATAACTTTGTAGCCTTTCTAAATTGTCCATGGAGGAAACAGGGACTCTGGAGCCAGACATCTATGTGATCTTAGGCAAGTTACTTGACTGTTCTGTGCCTCAGTTTTATCACATAAAATGGGAATAATAATTGTACCTCTTCTGAAGGGTTTTTCTTAGGAGTTAGGTGGAGGGCTTATGCCTTAGAACAGAAGGTTGTGATGTCTGAGTTTGTGAAGTCATCAGCTTTATCAGAAATTCTACCACAGCAAATTGTTGGCCTGATGCTATAGGCTCTGACTTTGAGTATGGTATATATACTGTCTGTAGTCATAAAATATTTCTGTTAATTTCAGCCATAAAATAAACCTCAGTTGAATTGATTTAATGTGAGATTATGAGGTATTTTTGAATTCTGTTTTAAAAGTTGATAATGAATTTGCTGTATCAGCTGTTATTTATATCTTGTATTTGAGAAAATGTGGCAAAATTTGATTGAAGCTGATTATTTTCTTTCCAGAGTATCATTAGAAGATCTGTATAATGGCAAGACAACCAAACTCCAACTTAGCAAGAATGTACTCTGTAGTGCATGCAGTGGGTAAGTGTGTCCTCTGGTTTATTGGGTACATTTTGTCTGTTCTTTAAGTGTCACACTGAATGTCTGTACCAGGTAAAAATTGTTACGAGTTAAAACTTACGGCCGGGTGCAGTGGCTTACATCTGTAATCCCAGCACTTTGGGAGGCTGAGGTGGGTGGATCACCTAAGGCAGGAGAATCACCTGAACCTGGGAGGTGGAGGTTGCAGTGAACCAAGGTTGCGCCACTGCGCTCCAGCCTGGGTGACAGAGTGAGACTCCATCTCAAGAAATGCGGTGACTCAAGCCTGTAATCCCAGCACTTTGGGAGGCCGAGACGGGCGGATCACGAGGTCAGGAGATCGAGACCATCCTGGCTAACACGGTGAAACCCCGTCTCTACTAAAAATACAAAAAACTAGCCGGGCGAGGTGGCGGGCGCCTGTAGTCCCAGCTGCTCGGGAGGCTGAGGCAGGAGAATGGCGTGAACCCGGGAGGCGGAGCTTGCAGTGAGCTGAGATCCGGCCACTGCACTCCAGTCCGGGCGACAGAGCGAGACACCGCCTCAAAAAAAAAAAAAAAGAAATAAATAAATCTTAGCAGAACATTTTCTGATAACTTCTGAAAGTCAATTTAAACACAAGTTATTGTGTTTAAATACAAGTTATTGGGGTTGAAGATAAGGTAAAAGCACAATTTCTGTGTGTCATAGCTTATTGGAGTGGTCTGTGGACAAAAACCTAATGCATAACTTGTGTTTGCTTTAGCCAAGGCGGAAAGTCTGGAGCTGTCCAGAAGTGTAGTGCTTGTCGAGGTCGGGGTGTGCGCATCATGATCAGACAGCTGGCTCCAGGAATGGTACAACAGATGCAGTCTGTATGCTCTGATTGTAATGGAGAAGGTATGTGTGCCAGTACTTCTCTGCTTTTATGTTGAAATGGATTGAGAATGCAGATATTGGAGAGGTTTACAATTTTTTATTTCAAAGGGTATTTGTTTACATCTTATTAAAGAAAAAGGAGGCCAGATGCGTTAGCTTATTCCTATAATTCCAGCACTTTGGGAGACAGAGGTGGATTGCTTGAGCCCAGGAGTTCGAGGCCAGCTTGGGCAAGATAGGGAGACATCATTACTATAGGAAAAAAAGTGTAGAAAAATATGTAATCAGGGGCTCAGGGCATGTCTGTGGTCCCAGCTGCCTGGGAGGCTGAAGCGGGAGGATTTTTTGAGCCCAGGAGTTCAAGGGAGCAGTGAGCCGTGATCATACCAGTGCACTCCAGCCAGGGCGACAGAACAAGACCCTGTTGCAAAAAATAAAAGCGTGAAAGTAATTACTCCATTATGCCTAAGCCCAGTGAACGTAGAGAAACAGTAGATTTGTATTGTGTTAGTGAAAGGTGACTCCTTAATTCTGAAAAGAGGGGCAAGGTGATTATTTGTTGCTTTGCTATTTTCTTCTTTATCAAATATAATCTTTTATATACTGTCTCTGTAGAAATGACCACCATGGGAGGACTATCTCCTTTCTCAAACAGAACCTTTTAAACTACAAAGGGACAAATAAATAATAACTAAACAAGTAATTGTTTAGTAAACAAGTAAATAAACAATTACTTGTTTAGTTACTCTGATAAGTGGAAGATTTTACTGTAACCTTTAGTTAGCTTTAAAGAATTGATCTTGAGATTGAAACTGTCCTCACAGAAGTAAATAATTTAGTCTTTGTGGGCCAAATAGTTTTTGTCACAGCTACTCACCTCTGACTTTTTAGTGCTTTTATAGCCACAGACAAACGGGTATGGCTGTGTTCTGATTAAAATTTTAATTATAAAAACAAGTAGCTCCTCCCACACCTGCCATTCTAGAGCAGTGCTATCCAATAGAATTTTTTTCTGTGGTGATGGAAGTGTTCTGTATCTGCAGTGTTCAGTACAGTAGCCATTAATCACCTATGACTACTGCATACTTCATATGTGGCTAGTGTGACTGGGGAACTATTTTAAATTTGAATTAATTTACACATAAACTTAAGTAGCTACAGGTAGATAGTGGCTACCACATTAGACAGTATAGTTCAAGAGCATCCTTTTCTACATTGCTATTGGAAGTGATGCGATAATTATGAGAAGCTACATATGATGTTTCCTTCCTGGAGAATCTTGGCATTTTACTTTATTTTTAAAAATTATTATTTTTGGAGATAGGGTTTTGCTGGAGTGCCGAGGCGCATTCTCAGCTCACTGCAGCTTCCACCACCCACGCTCAAGCAATCCTCCCACTCAGCCCCTCACCCCACAATTAACTTTGAGACCACAGGTGCTTGCCACCACGCCCAGCTAATTTTTGTATTTCTTGTAGAGATGGGGTTTTGCCATGTTGCCCAGGCTGGTGTCGAACTCCTGGATTCAAGCAATCCTCCTGCCCCAGCCTCCCAAAGGGCTGGGCTTACAGGTGTTAGCCACCACTCTTGGCCTCCTTTTATTTTATTAAAATTGCTAACTCCCACTATCAAGAAACCAAAGTTAACTGAAATCTTTTCTCATGTACCATTACCTTTTTTTTTTTTTTTTTTAATGTGAGACAGAGTCTTGCTCTGTTGCCCAGGCTAGAGTGCAGTTGCATGATCTCAGCTCACCGCAACCTCTGCCTCCCTGGCTCAAATGATTCTGCTGCCTCAGCCGCCTGAGTAGCTGGGATTACAGGCGCCCACCATGACACCCGGCTGATTTTTGTATTTTCAATGGAGACAGGGTTTTGCCCTGTCGGCCAGGCTGGTCTCAAACTCCTGACCTCAGGTGATCCTCCCACCTTGGCCTCCCAAAGGGCTGGGAGTACAGGTGTGAGCCACCATGCCCCGCCATCATTACCATTTTGAAGAACTGGTGTTTTGCAGAACATACTTTGCAAAAGTACTGTTACAGAAACAGCCCCTAAATAGTCAGTTACACACATCTTTCTAAGTCTTCAAATGTGCCAGTAATTAGCTATTAGAAAGTGACGCAATTTTTTCACACTATACTATGTATAATCACAGTTTTGCTTTTTTATACCATAATTAAATATTTCAGAAGAATATATAGAAGAGAAAAGCTGTGTTGCCCTAAACATGGCATGGATACATTACATTCTGAAATAGTGGGAAGCTGAGTCCTTCAGGCAATCTGCAGTAGTAAGATGTAAGTTTTTGTTATTCAGAATAATGCTTTTTTTTGTTTTGTTTTGAGAGGTGGCCTCACACTGTCACTCAGACTGGGGTGCAGTGGCATGAGTATAACTCACTGCAGCCTCGACCTCCAGCAGTCCTCCCTCCTCAGCCTCCCGAGTAGCCAGGATTACAAGTGTGCACTACCATGCCGGCTAACTTTTTTTATTTGTAGTAGAAGCAAGGTCTCACTGTGTTGCTAGGCTGGTCTCAGATCCTGAGCTCAAGTGATCCTACCACCCTGACCTCGCAAAATATTGGGATTGGGATTGCAGGCTTGAGCCACTATGCTTGACCTCAGAATGCTGCTTTGAATAAAAATTTAGGTAGCGATTAAAAGAAGTTCAGAAAGTATCTTTAAAGGATAAGAATATTAAGAGTATAGTATAGTACTCTTGCTGAAAGTTTCAATGACTTCTTTTTCCAGGAGAGGTAATTAATGAAAAAGACCGCTGTAAAAAATGTGAAGGGAAGAAGGTGATTAAAGAAGTGAAGATTCTTGAAGTCCACGTAGACAAAGGCATGAAACATGGACAGAGAATTACATTCACTGGGGAAGCAGACCAGGCCCCAGGAGTGGAACCTGGAGACATTGTTCTTTTGCTACAGGAGAAAGAACATGAGGTGATTTTCCTTTTTTTAGTTTTTTGTGTTTTGTTTTATTCAGAAGTACTTCTTGCTTGTGAGAAATAGGTTAGATCTGTTTGGAGTCCCTGGAGCAACTCTGCACACTGGAGAAGTTAAGGGAATCATGGCAAATTCCTAAGACAGGCTTGTGTAAGAAAGACTAACAAGGCAGGTGCAGTTAGAAGCACTGTAAGAGTCAGTTTTAGTCCTGGCTTGGTCCCCCCCCCCCCCCACCCCGAGATGGAGTTTCACTGTTGTTGGAGTGCAGTGGCGTGATCTCGGCTCACTGCAACCTCTGCCTCCCGGGTTCAAGTGATTCTCCTGCCTCAGGCTCCCGAGTAGCTGGGAATACAGGCGCGCACCACCACTCCTGGCTAATTTTTATTTTTAGTAGAGACGGGCTTTTCTCCATGTTGGTCAGGCTGGTCTTGAGCTCCTGACCTCAGGTGGTGCGCCTGCCTCAGCCTCCCAAAGTGCTGGGATTAAAAGTGGGAGCCACTGCACCCAGCATTGGTCTTTTTTTTTTTTTTTTTGACAGTTTTTTTGACTGTACCCAGGCTGGAGTGCAGTGGCGCAATCTTGGCTCACTGCAACTTCCGCCTCCCAAGTTCAAGCGATTCTCCCCTAGCTTGGTCGTTGACTAGCACTTTAACGGTAGGTAATCTTACTGTCTCAGTTTCTTTGTTTATGAAAATAAGGGCATTGGGCGTTGGACCAGTTGGTCTAAGGCAGCCTGTTTTTTCACTGTGAAACTGCTGCTCTGTTGATTTGGTTTTTACTTATTGGGTAGCCAAGTGAGCTATCCTTGAAAGAGTTCTGGGATTTAAAAAAAAAAAACAAAAAACATTTTTTTAGAAGTTTCTGAAGAATGTGGTCACTAGTGTATGTTTTGGGGGGTTTTTGTTTTTGAGATGGTCTTGCTCTGTTGCCCAAGCTGGAGTACAGTGGCGTGATCTGGGATCACTGCAACCTTTGCCCCTGGGCCCAAGCAATCCTCCTATCTCAGCCTCCCAAGTAGTTGGGACAACTGACGCACCATCATGCCCATCTGTTTTTTTGGGTTTTTTGTTTTGTTTTGTTTTGTTTTTGTATTTTTAGTAGAGACAGGGTCTTGCCATATTGCCCAGGCTGGTCTTGAACTCCTGAGCTCAAGCAATCCGCCTGTCTCGACCTCCCAAAGTGCTGGGATTACAGGTGTGAGCCACCGTGCCCAGCCTAGTGTATGTTATTTTGATTTTAGCATTGCACTTGTGTATTTTTAATGTCCATATTGTATACTGTAGACCTTACTCATAAAGAGTATATCTGGAGCTATTCATGAAAAACCCCTCCAGTAATCACCTAAATTCTTGAATGTTAGAAGCACTTGATAGGACTCTAGCTTTGTACTTGATCACATTTACTTATGCTTTCCTCTGAAAGTCATTACATCACAGGTTAACCGCCTTTTTAGTTTGCCCTAAAATTTTCTCCTATGCATAAGCCCAGTCAACACAGAGAAATGGTAAATTTGTATTATGTTCAGTGAAAGGTTATTCTTTTTAATTCTAAAAAGGTGGGTAAGCTGATTATCCATTTGAAATTTAAAGGTTATATATTTGATAAAGAAGGAGATCGTCCTTCTGTGGTGGTCATTTCTTCAAATAGAGTAAATGTTAAAAATCACTTTAAGAATCCAATAGAGAACAACAAAGCCATATTGAGATCCAGGTTTTAGAAATTTGGTTGTAATCCCTCACAAGGTCAGACTTGATCTCCTGGACAATCGGCGTGCTAGTCAGCTTTCATGACTCAGCAAAGCTACAAATTATGTATTTTGGCTTTTTGTGGAAATTGCCAACCCTACAAATAGCAAACGTCTCCTAGGTTGTCAAAAAATGAGTAGTTTTTAGAATTCTGCCTTTGGGTCTTATAGGATGAAATATTTACAAGATTTGCCATTTGTTAACATTTTAGCTACTTCCTTGTTCATTCAGTCTTGCTGCTGTGCACAGCACCATACCAGGAATATGAAGGAGAAAACTAGCAAGACAGCTAAATAATTGGGAATTCTGCTTAGATGTAGGTTAGACTGTGTTGTAAAATGGTACAGACAGTGCCTAGGCATTTTCATTGATAGAATCCTTGGAGTAGTTTGGGGTTCATTGTCAAATGATGTCTGGCAGTGCAGCAGCACGGTAGTGAGGAAGTGAAGAAGGAATGCTTATTTGCAGAAGAAAGATGATTTTTTTGGTCTGAGGCATGTCAGACTGATGGTAAAACCTGTTTTTATTCCTAATTTTAATGTTGCTGCATAATAAATTGGGTTTTTAAAAGTAGATCATTGGATTTCGAGGCAAAGGACTTAAGGTCTGGGCCCCATTTACTAGCTTTGGCTTCCCTGGACTTTTCAGATATTAAAGAGTCAAATGAGATTATGAATAAGCTTCTTTCTTGGGGCCTGTGGGGAGGTGTTGGGAAGTAAGTAATCTCTGAAAGTTGTTGGCAGCAGTGGAATTGGCATGGAATTTTCAACAGAAGGCAGATGTAACTAGTTGTCTAAGGTAGAAAAGGTGGTAAAGGTTAGAATGGAAGTTTGTCTAGTTCCTTCTTGGGAGTGCTGTATCATCTATAGTCATCATCTTGCCATGTCACTTGTCAGTGTGCCCGTTTGTGTGTCTCGGTGGTCTGATTACCATAGTGCAG